>NC_073229.2:131075000-132325000 GCF_029281585.2 Gorilla gorilla gorilla | reverse complement strand
GTCAGACTGATGAAACTTCCAAATTAATGTGTAGATTTAGACAGAGTTAACAACAGGCTCTACTGTCTATTAATAGAGTTTATGACCACACCTTCTAAGAACATTCAGCACAGTTGCTTATTATTTCTGTTTTACAGATGAAGGTCTTCAGAGAGGGGGACACTGGGTGATTTTGAAAAGGTCTACCCATGAAAGGTGTGAGTGACATACTGGTATCAAGCCTTTCTGTCACTCACTCTGGTTGATATTCAAGGCCTTGAATTACTCTTTATTTATTTATTTATTTATTTATTTATTTATTTATTTATTTATTTATTTTTGAGACAGAGTCTTGCTCTGTCGCCCAGGCTGGAGTGTAGTGAAACGATCTTGACTAACTGCAACCTCTGCCTCCAGGGTTTAAGCAATTCTCGTGCCTCAGCCTCCCAAGTAGCTGGGATTACAGGCACGCACCACCGCGTTTGGCTAATTTTTTGTAATTTTAGTAGAGACGGAGTTTCTCCATGTTGCCCAGGCTGGTCTCGAACTCCTGAGCTCAGGCAATCCACCCACCTCGGCCTCCCAAAGTGCGTGAGCCACCACACCCGGCCAGAATTACTCTCTTTTAGAATGAAGAATTATTTTGGAGTCACTTGATGTGGACATCATTAGAGGAAAGCAGTTCCTGGAGAAGTGATTATAATTAAACCTCTTTTTTTTCTTTTTTTTTCCCCCCCCTTTTACACTTGCAGGCTGAGCAAACACTGTTGGAAAGGCAGGAGGATGATCTTGGTACCCCTAAGCTTAGGTTGCCAGAAAAGTACAAAAATCTGACTGCTGATAATTGCAGACCAGGGACAAGTACAGCACTAGATTTGGAATATGGTAGTAATAAACCAAAGGGAAGGGCTTATCCAGAGGTCGACTAGATTTAAATCAATAAGAGAATGGAATTTTCATTTTAAAAATGTATTATTTATTTATTATTTTTTGAGACGGAGTCTTGCTCTCTTGCCCAGGCTGGAATGCAATGGTGCGATCTCTGCTTACTGCAACCTCTGCCTTCCAGGTTCAAGTGATCCTCCTGTCTCAGCCTCCTAAGTAGCTGAGATTACAGGCATGCACCACCATGCCCGACTAATTTTTGTATTTTTAGTAGAGACTGGGTTTCACCATGATGGCCAGGCTGGTCTCGAACTCCTGACTTTAGGTGATCCACCCTCCTTGGCCTCCCAGAGTTCTGGGATTACAGGTGTGAGCCACCGCGCCTGGCCAGATGGAATCTTCTAACTCATTCTTGGAGAGGGAAACAGAAGAGACATAGCCCAGCCTCAATGTGTTTAGTCAAGATCCCAGAAATAACACACAGTGGCCACTTGTTTGTTTTTTGAGACGCAGTCTTGCTCTGTCTCAGGCTGGAGTGCAGTGGCACAATCTTGGCTCACTGCAACCTCCACCTCCCAGGTTCAAGCAATTCTCCTGTCTCAGCCTTCTGAGTAGCTGGGATTACAAGCACATGCCACCACATCTGGCTAATTTTTGTATTTTTAGCAGAAACAGGGTTTCACCATGATGGCCAGGCTGGTCCCCAACTCCTGACCTCCAGCAATCCACCAGCCTCGGCCTCCCAAAGTGCTGGGATTACAGGTGTGAGCCACCGTGCCCGGCCACATTGACCATTTGATTGTGAAATGTACCATACATATAAAATACAGTATGAATGTATTTGTGCAATTAAAAGAATGAAATAAAATGTATGTTTATATCCTCGCAGCTACATTAAAAATTAGAATCTTAGTATTCACAGGAACCTCTTCATGCCCTCTTAGATGGTGTCTCCCCTCCCCACCAACACACACCAGAGATAATCACCACTCTGAGCTGTGTTTTATTCATTTGCTTGCCTTCTTTACAATTTTACAACTTCTACATATACATCCCTAAAATCATGTGAAGTTTTGCTTTTTATTTTTTGAATGTTACATAAACAGAAGCATACATTATATAGCTTCAGTGATTTGGGTTTTTCCCCAACACTCTGTTTAATGTTGATATTAAATTAATTGTGTTACATTTGCACAGTGGGGTTTCTTCATTCTCGTTGTATAGTATTCCACTGTGTGAATATGCCACAAGTGACTACTCCTTACTACTATGAATGCACATTTGTGTTCTGCCTTTCTCTGTCTCTCTCTTTTTAGTAATTCTGAACAATGCTGCTATGAGAATCTGTAATGCATGCCTCCTGGTGTACATATGCAAGAATTTTTCTAGTATATAAACCCAGGAGCAGAATTGACTTTCCTACTGAATTTTACTATCAATCTGTTTCTCTAAATGGTTGTATTAATTTACACTCCCACCAGAAGGTAGTAAGAGTTATTATTGCTCCCCATCCTTGTCAACACTTACTATTGACTTACTTTTAAATTTTTCTTATTCCGATGGGAAAAATATCTCTGTGGTTTTAATTTGCATTTCTCTGATTACTAACAAGATCAAGCATTTTTCAGGTATCTGTGAGCCATTTGTGTTTTCTCTTTTGTAAAATACTTGTTTGTGACTTTTGCCCATTTTTCCATTGTATTGTTTATCTTTTTCTTTTTTCTTTTCATTTTTTTTTTTTTTTCTGAGAGTCAGGGTTTTACTCTGTTACCTAGGCTGGAGTGCAGTGGTACAATCACAGCTCAATGCAGCCTCAAACGCCTGAGTTCATGTGACCCTCTGGCCTTAGCCTCACAAATAGCTAGAATACGGGCACCTGACACCACACTTAGCTTATTTATTTACTTAAGAGATGGGGTCTTGGCCAGGTGCAGTAGCTCACACCTGTAATCCCAACACTTTGGGAGGCCAAGGTGGGTGGATCACTTGAGGCCAGGAGTTCGAGACCAGCCTGGCCAACATAGCCAAACCCCGTCTCTACTAAAAATACAAAAATTAGCTGGGCATGATGGCGCATGCTTGTAATATCAGCTACTCAGAAGGCTGAGGCATGAGAATCACTTGAATCCAGGAGGCAGAGGTTGCAGTGAGCCAAGATCATGCCACTGCACCCCAGCCTGAGTGACAGCGTGAGACTGTCTCAAAAAAAAAAAAAAAAAAGGGAGAGAGAGAGAGAGATGGGGTCCTGCTATGTTAGCAGGCTTGTTTTTTCTTCTCCCTTTGATTCATAGGAGCTTTAAAACATATATTTTGGATATTAATCCTTTGTCTCAATTATATATTTGGCAAATTCCATTCCAAACCATTCCCCAACCACCCCCACCCCCCATCCATTTAGTGGTTGTCTTTTCCTCTCTTTTAAATGTCTTTTGGTGAAGCAAAGCTTTAATTTTACGTGGTAGAATTTATCAACATTTTCCTTCATGAGTGGATATTTTTGTCTCTTGTTTTAGAAAAACTTACCCTTTATTGGATTGTAATGGTATTCTCTTAACCTGTTTTCTAAAAGTTTTATAGCTTTATTTTCCACATCTAAGTGCTTAATACAACTAAAATTGATTTTTGTGTATGGTTTGAGTAGGGTTCCAATTTAATTTTTTGCAGTTGTTTAATAAATTTTCCTGCCTGGGCGCAGTAGCTCACGCCTGTAATCCCAGCACTTTGGGAGGCTGAGGCAGGTGGATCACATGAGGTCAGAAGTTCGAGACCAGCCCAGCCAACATGGTGAAACCTATGTCTACTAAAAACACAAAAATTAGCCGGGCATGGTGGCACGCCTGTAATCCCAGCTACTCAGGAGGCTGAGGCAGGAAAATCTCTTGAACCCAGGAGGCACAGGTTGCAGTGAGCCAAGATGGTTCCACTGCACTCCAGCCTGGGTGACAGAGTGAGACCCTGTATCAAAAAATAAAAAATAAATAAAAAATCAAACTTCCTAGTACTGTTGATTGACTTTTTTTTTTTTTTCTTTTTTGAGATGGGAGTCTCGCTCTGTCTCCCAGGCTGGAGTGCAGGAGTGCAGTGGTGCGATCTCGGCCCACTGTAATCTCTGCCTCCCGGGTTCAAGCAATTCTCCTGCCTCAGCCTCCCGAGTAACTGGAACTACAGGTGCCTGCCACCACGCCCAGCTAATTTTTTGTATGTTTAGTAGAGACAGGGTTTCACCATGTTAGCCAGGATGGTCTCGATCTCCTGCCCTTGAGATCCACCCACCTTGGCCTCCCAAAGTGCTGGGATTACAGGCGTGAGCCGCTGCACCCGGCCCATTGATTGACTCTTTACTCATCTCTGGAGCCCACTCTATTATAAAATCAAGTCTCCATATACGCATTGGTTTGTTTGCAGGTTCCCTATCATCTTCCATTGTCCCCTTTGTGAGATACCTCTGCTAATATCACACTGTCTTATTTACTTAGCTTATATAGTAAGTATTGCTATCTGGGAGGGCAAGTCCCCTTACCTTATTCTTTTTCTTAGGGGCACTTAGCTAATTTTGACCTTTTGCTGTTCCCTTTAAATTTTTGAATTAGCTTGTCAAGTGTGGTGAAAAGTATTGTTGATATTTTCACTGGAATTGGATTTAATCAGTTTGGGGAGAATTAACATCTTCACGCTATTGATAAAGCTTTCTACTAACAACTTGCTATTTTTCCATTTATTTAAGTAATTTAAAAATGTCTTTTCAGCCTGATACAGTGGCTCACGCCTGTATTCCCAGCACTTTGGGGGGCCAAGGTGGGAGGATTGCTTGAACCCAGGAGTTGAAACCAGCCTGGGCTACATAGGGAGACCCCATCTCTACAAAAAATAAGACAGATTAGCTGGGTGTGGTGGTTTGTATCTGTAGCCTCCTACTTAGGAGGCTGAGGTGGGAGGATTACTTGAGCTCAGGAGGTCGAGGCTGCAGTGAGTTATGATTCTGCCACTGCACTCCATCCTAGGTGGCAGAGCAAGACTGTCTCAAAAAAAAAAAAAAAGAGTACATGATTTTTGGTGCATATAAGCGTAGAATTAATTGGTCTATGTTCTTCGTGAATTAGGTAGCAATCCTTTTCATTTCTAGTAATGCTTTGTCCATAGTCTCTTTTTTGTATTAATATAGACAGCCCCATCAGATTTATTCTATTAATATTTGTTTTCTTGTCCTTTGACTTTCAACATTTCTATGACTTTATGTTTTAAAAATCTCATGTAAACAGTATATTGCTGATTTTCAAAAATGTAATCTGACAATCTTCATCATTTAAGTGGAGTCTTTATTACATTTATCTTATTGTGAGTACTGATATATTCAATTTGTTACTACCATCTTTTTGGTGCTTTATATTTCCATGTTTTACCTCTTCCTTTTTGCCTTCTTTTGCATTGACTGAGAATTTTTTTCCCCTCTCAGTCCAGTTCTTCTCATTCTTGTTTGGAAGTTATATTCTTTGTGCATCTATTCTTTTAGTGGTTATCCATTTTAATATTTTCAGTTAACAAAGTTAATATCTTTCTGCCTCTTGAACAATATGAAAACCTTAGAAATCTTTATATATTATCATCTGTTTCCAGTACTGGGATCCAGTTCTAGCTTAATTTTTCCCCCCACAAATTAGATATTATTATTGTTCATACAATCACATAGATTTATATAGGGTTGCCTACATATTTACCTATATCTTTGCTGATTATTTCTTCTTCTCAAACCTTCCATCTGGGAAGGTTTCTATTGCTTTTTTTTTTTTAATTTAAAAAAATTTGGCCGGGCATGATGGCTCACATCTGTAATCCCAGCCCTTTGGGGTTTTTTTTTTAGACAGAGTTTTGCTGTGTCGCCCAGGCTGGAGTGCAGTGGCGTGATCTCAGCTCACTGCAACCTCTGCCTGTCGGGTTCAAGCAATTCTCCTACCTCAGCCTCCTGAGTAGCTGGGATTGCAGGTGTATGCCACCACACCCAGCTAATTTTTGTATTTTTAGTAGAGAAGAGGTTTTGCTATGTTGGCTAGTCTGGTCTTGAACTCCTGTCCTCAGGTGAGCTGCCCACCTTAGCCTCCCAAAGTGCAGGTATTACAGGTGTGAGCCACTGTGCCCAGCCCATTGCTTCTTTATGAAGCATATCCTTTATAATTTTCTTTGGCGAGGGTCTGCCAGTGGGAAAGTCTCTCAATTTTTGGTTAAGTGAAAATATCTATATTTTACCTTCATTCTGGAAAGATATTTCACTGGGAATATTATCTTATTATTTTTTATTTTTAGAGATAAGGTCTCACTCTGTCACCCAGGCTGGAGTGCAGTGGTTTGATCATAGCTCACTGCAGCCTTCAACTCCTGGGCTCAAGTGATCCCCCTGCCTCAGCCTCCTGAGTATCTGGGACTACAGGTGGGATATAATTTTAGATTCGTGGTTATTTTCTTTCAGCACATTGATGATGTGATTTCACTATCTTTTGGTTTTATTGTTGTTATTGTTGCTGTTGGAAAGTCAGTATTCAGTCTAAGGCTGCATCTTCAAAAGTAACCTGTCAGACAGAGCATGGTACCTGTAATCCAGCACTTTGGGAGGTTGAGGCAGAAGGATCACTTGAGCCCAGGAGTTTGAGACCAGCCTGGGCAACACAGTAGGACCCCATCTCTACAAAAAAATTAAAAAAAAATCAGCTGGGCTTGGTGGCATGTGCCTGTAGTCCCAGCTACACAGGAGGCTGAGGCAGGAGGACCACTTGAGCCCAGGAGGTTGAGGCTGTAATAAGCCATGATCACACCACTGCACTACAGCCTGGGCCACAGAGCTCAAGACCCTGTCTCAAGAAAACAAAACAAAAAAGTGACTTTTCCCCCTCTGTCTACCTTTATGGTTTTATCTCCCCTTTGGAGTTCTGCCTTTTTAATTTTTAATTTTTGTAAGAGACACAGTCTTGCTCTGTTGCCCAGGCTGGAGTGTAGTGATATGATCACAGCTCACTGCAGCCTGGAACTCTGCAGCTCAAGTGATCCTCCTGCCTCAGCTTCCCAAGTAGCTGTGACCACAGGCATGTGCCACCATGCCTGGCTTGGAGTGCTGCATTTTTACAATCATAGTTCTACATGTGGATTTCTTTTTATTTATTCTGCTGGAGATGCACTTGGCTCCTTGAATCTGAAGGTTGGTGTCATTTACAATTTTGGAAAATTCTCAGTTATTATCTCTTTGGAAATTTTATCTTCCCTACTCTATTATTTCCTTCACAAACCCTGATTGTGAATTATAACTCTCATCTCTTTCGTATTTTCCATCTCTTTGATTCTGGATGTATTCTGGAAAATGTCTGTGCCAGTTTTCCAGTTCACTAATTCTCTCTTCTGCTGGGTCTAACCAGCTGTTTAAGGCCCTCCTCCCTAATTTGAAAAATGGATCATTGGCTGGGCCCGGTGGCTCACACCTGTAATCTCAGCACTTTGGGAGGCAGAGGCAGGCACATCACTTGAGGCCAGGAGTTTGATACCAGCTTGGCCAACATAGCGAAACCCTATTTCTACTAAAAATACAAAAATTAGCTGGGCGTGGTGGCATACGCCTGTGGTCCCATCTACTTGGAAGGGTGAGGTAGGAGGATTGCTGGAGCCTGGGAAGTTGAGGCTGCAGTGAGCAGAGATTGTACCACTGCACTCCAGCCTGGGTGACAGAGTGAGACTCTCTCAAAAAAAGACAAAACAAAACTGAATCATTGTATTTTTCATTTTCTAAAGTATTGTTTGTTTCTGTTTCAGACCTGTTTGGATTTTCTTTATAGTCTCAGTTCCTCGCTAATATTTTAAGCTCCTCTGTTATTTAATTAACATGTAATATTTGTATTTGGTAACTAAAAATGCCAATATTTGATGTCCTGGAGGGACTACTTTTGTTGTCTGCTGCTTGCCTCTTCTAGTTCACTTCCTGGTGCCATGTTTTCTCCTAGGTTTTGCCTTGGCACTCTATCTGGGGATTCTTGGAGTTTAAGGTTAAAGATGAACTTGTGTGAAGATTTGCATTTGCTCTTTCTAGTCAAGTCACCTGGTTGTACTACTAATGTGGAGTCCTTTTATATTGAAATACTGTATTATTAGGGTTCATTTTTTTGGACCACATAAATGGTGGATCTAGATAGAAAATCTGTGTGAGATCTCTTTGTATTAATAGTTTCAAATTCTTAGAGGAGATCTTTTTTCGTGTCCTTCCTTTCCTGTCAACAAGATAGACAAATGTCCTGGCTAATGGCACTGCTCTTCGGGGCAGGGTTTATTTATTTATTTATTTAATTTATTTTTTTTAAGATGGAGTTTTGCTCTTGTTGCCCAGGCTGGAGTGCAATGGCACGATCTTGGCTCACTGCAACCTCTGCCTCCTGGGTTCAAGCAATTCTCCTGTATCAGCTTCCCGAGTAGCTGGGATTACAGGCGCATGCCACCAAACCCAGCTAATTTTTTTTTTTTTTTTGTATTTTTAGTAGAGACGGGGTTTCATCATATTGATCAGGCTGGTCTCAAACTCCTGACCTCAGGTGATCCAGCTGCCTTGGCCTCCCAAAGTGCTGGGATTACAGGTGTGAGCCACTACACCCGGCTTATTTATCTTTATACTGAGGATGTAACCCTTTGTGGTTTCAGCTTTATGCAAGGATTCTCCTGACAGGTTCCCCACCTTGGGCAATACCTAAACATCATCTCAGAGTTGAGATTCAGGGTCTCCAGAATCTGACAGAAACTTTCAGGGTGAAAGCTGGAAGTGCTTTTTGGAAAATGCATTTGGAAAATGCTTACCTACCACGGTTCCTGCTTTCATTTATTTTTTGGGATATGAAAATCCCTCCCTTTTGTGCCAGCTCAGTGATGCATTTTAAAAGATATCTTAAAAATATTTTACCCAGCATTTTAGTTATGTCCGTTGAGATTGTCATTCAGTATGTCTGTATTAGTTAGAGTTCTCCAAAGAAACAGAACCTATAGAATATATGGGATAAAGAGGATAGATACATATGTAAGATATATGTATATCTTCTATTTATCACATATATGTATGTGTGTCTGTGTATGTGTGTGTGTATATATATACACATATATATGTATGTGTGTATATGTGTATATATATATATATACACACACACACACACACACACAGAGACAGAAAGACAGAGACATTTATTTTAAGGAATTGGCCCATGAAATTGTGGGGGCTGGCAAGTTCAAAATTTATAGGGCAGGCTGGAAGGATGGAAATTTCACATGAAGCTAATATTGCAGTTTGAGTCTGGCGGCAGAATTCCTTCCTCTTCTAGGGACCTCAGTCTTTTAAGGCCTTCAACTGTGTGGATGAGGCCCACCCACATTGTGGAGAGCAATCTGCTCTATTCAAAGTCTACTTTAAATGTTAACCATATGCAGCCAGGCACAGTGGCTCATGCATGTAATCCCAACAACTCGGGAGGCTGAGGTGAGAGGATCACTTGAACCCTGGTGTTTGAGATCAGTCTGGGCAATATACTGAGAACCTGTCTGTAAAATACATAAATAAATAAATAAATAAATAAATAAATAAATAAATAAATAAAAAAAATAAGCCAGGATGGTGGTGTGAGCTTGTGGTCTCAGCTCCTTGGGAGGCTGAGGTGGGAGGATCACTTGAGCCCAGGAGTTTAGGCTGCAGTAAGTCATGATCGCACCACTGCACTCCAGCCTGGCTGACAGACTGAGATCATGACTCTAAAAATAAAAATAAATGTTAGCCACTTCTAAAAAATACCTTCACAACAGTATCTAGACTGGTGTTTGGCCAAACAACTGGGCACCATAAACTAGCCAAATTGACACATAAAATTAACCATCATAGTACCTAATCCACCAGAGCGCTGGAAACAGAAGGCAGAGCTATAATTATCTCATGATAAAGTGTTAGTATGATCAAGAAGCCCAGTACTGTCATGCTTAGATACTTCAGTAAAAAGAGGCCCAAGGCGATACTGAGCATCCTCTTAGGAGGCTGACAGACTGTTCTGTTTGTGTAGCCTAGTGCGCACTATAGGTACTATAGGTCATGTGTTCTTCCTCTGCGGAATTACAGGAAAAGGAGGATACGTGTAATTGTCTCACGTTCTAGGCCATAGTGATGCAAGCTACTCTGGAAACTGGGTTATTTACTCAAACTTGCAAAAATCCTAAAAATATGAAGGCTTAATGCAGAGTGATAACTGGATGGCCAGGAGGTCAGAATAATGGTCATCTTCGTGTTAGAATGTAAAATATGTTTGCAGGGGACTGAAAAAAATCCTTTGGGGAAAAAAGATATTCATGATTTCTTAGAAGCCTAAAAACACGTCGTGATAGAAATGCAAACATCCAGAAATTACCTAGCCATCATATACATTGATATTTTCCTCACAAGGAATAATAGTAGACTGGCTCGTGATGCTTTTTGGGTCTGGAACAGCTTTTTTGTTCTATTTGAAGGTTTGGGGAATGCCTCCAGGGGAAGAAGGTGTAGGGGGGCAGTATCAGCAGTCAAGGGGAAAGGAGGCGAGAGGATCTGGCTGCCTGCCTCTTCTTCTTTCTTTCTTTTACCAGTCCTTCAAGACATTTGAATCTTCCTCGTTCTTGATCTCTCTCTCTCTGTCTCCTCCTTTATTATGAAAATTGAGCCATGCCTCAGCATGAAACATTATTGATTGCTTTAAAACAGGACAGTGAAAATCTTTAAAAGGAATTTCAAAATATATGCATAGCCAAGGGACTGGGAGAAAATACGAGCAGTAGTTATCTGGATGGTAGAATTATCCATGATGTTCTTCTTCTTTTGTTTTTTGTTTTTTGTTTATTTTGAGACGGAGTCTTGCCCTGCCGCCCAGGCTGTAGTGTAGTGGCGCGATCTCGACTCACTGCAACCTCCGCCTCCCAGGTTCAAGCAATTCTCTGCCTCAGCCTTCCGAGTAGCTGGGATTACAGGCGCCTGCCACCACGTCTGCCACCATGCCTGGCTAATTTTTGCATTTTTAGTAGAGACAGGGTTTTACCAACTTGGCCAGGCTGGTCTTGAACTCCTGACCTTGTGATCCACCCGTCCAGGCCTCCCAAAGTGCTGGGATTACAGTTGTGAGCCACTGTGCCCAGCCCCATTTGTGTTTAAAATAAAAATTCCAGGCCAGGTGCAGTGGCTCATGCTGTAATCCCAACACTTTGGGAGGCCGAGGCAGAAGGATCACCTGAGGTCAGGAGTTTGAGACCAGCCTGGGTGGCATGGTAAAACCCCGTCTCTACTAAAAATACAAAAATTAGTTGGGCATGCTGGCACATGCCTATAATCCCAGCCACTTGGGACGCTGAGGCAGGAGAATCGCTTGAACCTGGGAGATGGAGGTTGAAGTTAGCTGAGATCATGCCACTGCACTCCAGCTGGGGAAACAGAGGAAGACTCCATCTCAAAAACAAACAAACAAACAAACAAAGGGTTTTTCTCATGCGCCGTATCATTTATTTTATTTTATTTTTTATTTTTAGAGACACAGTGTCTTGCTCTGTCGCCCAGGCTGAGTGCAGTGGCACAAGGCCTGGCTAATTTAATTTAAAAATTTTTTTGTAGAGACAGGGGTCTCACTATGTTGCTCAGGCTGGTCTTGAACTCCTGGCCTCACTCGATCCTCCCATTTTGGCCTCCCAAAGTGTTGAGATTACAAGAGTGAGCCACCACACCTGGCCAGATGCACAGTATATAAAACTAAGCTTTTATATGCTATAAAATCATATCCAAATAAGATATTTTAGTTTCAAAAAACTTATTTTCATGCCAGCAAAATTAAAACTTACCAAATAGTAACAAATTAACATAATTTTATAAACTTATGGAAAGTTTTAATATTTTAGCTCTTCTCCAGAATTTATTAATTTTACATTTACATTTTTGATAAAACAAAAATATTTTTTCCAGCTGGGCATGGTTGTTCATGCCTGTAATCCCAGCATTTTGGGACGCTGGGGCAGGAGGACTGCTTGAGCCCAGGAGTTTGAGACCACCCTGGGCAACAGAGAAAGACCCAGTCTCTACCAAAAAAAAAAAAAAAATTAGCTGGATATGGTGCACACCTGTGATCCCAGCTACTTGGGAGGCTGAGGTGGGAGGGTCGCTTGAGCCTGGGAGGTCAATGCTACAGTGAGCCAAGATCATACCACTGCACTCCAGCCTGGGCAACAGAGTGAGAGGCCTCTCTCTCTCTCTCTCTCTCTCTCTCTCTCACACACACACACACACACACACACACACACACACCCAGCTTTCAATTCAAGCTGGTATTTTGCTTGTCGACGATGTAGCTTAAAAGGCTGCAGTCTTCTTTCAAACCCCTATCGTCTATAGACAGTTTAGCTCTAGTTAGAGCTCTTAGAAGTCCACATCAGGAGGCAAATTCATCTGTAAAAGCTATGATTCTTTGGACTACATAATTATGGAAAGGCCAGAAAGATCAGTTTAGGGGCACAGAAGCTCAAGGTAGTTCCTTCTGGAGAGTAATTACATAGATAGGAAATGTGTAAATCTGTGAACAGATACACTTGTAAGTTTCTCTGGGGAGGGTAACTATTGACTGAGCTGGGGAGAAATTAGTATTAGTGATACGACCTCCTAGGACTTGACTGGCTTTTCTTGAAAAGAAAAAGAATACTAAATGGTTAGTAGAAAAAAAAAAAGGTTCTGCACTGGCATGTCATTGTTTTCTGGAGGGTTATCGGGATGGTGCTCAGTGACCTGTCTAATGTCACAAAGAGCAGAGGCATCTGGATTAGCAGAGAAATTAACATGCAGAAGAGACTTCAAAGGTTTCCACCACATCCAGAAAATTCTTTAATATGTATGTACACGTAAATTACATGTATTCTGAATTAAGCTCCACAAAATATCTCTAGATAGACATAGGGCTTCCTTGTTTGGTGGCTGATATGAGAAGGAATGCTGGACCACTTGCAGTTCTTAATGTTAAACCCATCTTTTATCCAGCAGAGCAGTTAGGGTTTCAGAAACAGGACTTTCTCACTTTGATGAGAAACATTAAACATACCACTAAAGATTGATGTGATGAAAGAGAAGGGAAGAATAGATAAGAGAAATAAAAATAGAGGTGCAAAATAGGAGAAAGGAGGGGAGAAAAGAAGAGAGAAACCAGAAAGGGTAAAGGAGGAAGAAAAAATGTGAATTGAATTAAAGGATTAAATTGGGGGGAATGGGGAATAATACTTCTCCACAGGGTCCTTCTTCCCATGAACTTTTAAAATAGAGACTCCAACCCATAAACAAGATGTAACCTTTCAGCAGAGAAAACATCCAGCCTTCTCAGTTGTTAGGAAGTTTTTTCACACTGGGAGGAAATCTTGCCCCTTGTGAGTGGGTCTTACTGATATTGAGAACAAAGAAAAAGGAACTGATACCAGGGATGTTGTGCAATGGTGGGGTTGCCATCCATTATTTCTGGCCCAGTTTGGTGATATCTCACCCCATTCATGCCTGGAATTAGAAGACTCTTCTTTTTTTTTTTTTTTTTTTTTTTTTCAGTAGAGACAGGATTTCACCATATTAGCCAGGCTGGTCTCTAACTCCTGACCTCAGGTGAGAAGACTCTTCTTTCCATCCTGCCCTCTGCTCTCTCTGTTTTTGTCAGGTGGATGGTTTGGTGTGAATACATGGAATTGATTCTAGCAGAGATTATCTAATCTCTCCAGCAAAACACTTCCTCGCTCATCATTCCACTGCTTTTCCCTAGCCATTGTATTTTCCTCACAAAAGCAAACAAGAAGGCTAATTGAAGCATATTGATCTAATGAAAACTTGTGACCAGATAAATGATCAAAACCTGCATTGAAACTTTGAAGAATTTCCTTGAAAATCTTGCGCTTTTCCCCATTGTGCTTGTCTCTTCTCCTAATACTTGCCATCATGGCTGCTGGGAGATGGTTTGCAGGGGGTGCTTGTTGTCCCTTGTTTGTCTGTGTGTTATATGATGGAGGAGCTTTATGTGTTGTAGTAATAGGAAAAAAAGTGGCTTGTCCTGAGTTTTCCTTGCAAAGTCCCTTTACCAAGTTATATGATTTTGGGTAAATCACTTACCTACGCTTGCTTCTCTCTGTGTGAGATGGAAGGACCAAAGTCTGGCCTCTAGCACACCCCTACCTACCCCAAACAGTTGTCAACTCAATTTGTGTCCTATCAGTATGTGTTAAACTTCATGCAAAGTGAAAAGCATTGAACTCAAATAAGGCACATCTTATAGCCTGATAATTGAGGGATACAAGGGTTGGGGAGAAGGAGGGACATCCCTCAAACACTTGTAAGCAGCACAGGCCGAAAGCTCACCATTTAATAAAAACGCCTTTGATATTTAAACTTCATGGAGTAACTGAAAAAAAACAGTAGAAATTTAGAAAGCTATTTCAGACTAAATCATTTATAGGAATTCAAATCTATATTTTAGATTTTTTTCACATACTCACAGACTTGTAAAATCTTATGATTGTTGAATTCCAATTTCCAATTTTTTTGTTTCAAAATCTGAAAATTGCTAATTCCTTTTTCTTCCATTTTGTAATAATAATGACTATATATTCTAAAAATAATCACTCAAGATTTGCTCACACCAGCTGATAGGAAATTTCTTATCTCTTGTGATGAGTTGACACAAAGTCCCAAAATACAATCATCATAATAGCTACATAATAAAACAGCAATAACTACCTCTTACTGACTCTTACTATATGCCAGGAACTATGTAAAGCTTTAGCTCCATTATCTTATTTAATTCTCACATCCGTCCTGTAAGGTAGTTACTGCTTTAACCCCATTTTACAGATAAATAAACAGAGGCCTAAATTTTAGAGGCTAAGCCCACAAGTGCTCATTAAGAAGATACACCAAGATCCATTCATTTGTATGTGTAATCCATTTGGACATGCTGGCACAAAGACACATAGGTGGATCCTGTCTTCATGAAGCTTATAGTCTGCTGGGAGATAGAATCTTCACTGATTTTGCTTAAATGACTACAAAAATCCAAATCTAATTAGAGAAAAAATAGTCTTTCTATTAAACTGGTTATATTTAATTTTGAAAGTTGGCTCTTAGTTGTATGGTAATTTTGGGATCTTTTAAATAATCATAAGAGGCATTTATTTTCTTAATTTTTTATAACAGTTTGTTGTTGTTGTTTTGTTGTTGTTGTTGTTGTTGTTTGAGACAGAGTCTTGCTCTGTCACCAAGGCTAGAGTGCAGTGGCGTGATCTTGGCTCACTGCAGCCTCTGCCTCCCGGGTTCAAGCAATTCTCCTGCCTCAGCCTCCCGGGTAGTTGGGATTACAGGAACACGCCACTACGCCTGGCTATTTTTTGTATTTTTAGTAGAGATGGGGTTTCGCCATGTTGGCCAGGCTGGTCTCAAACTCCTGACCTCGTGGTCTGCCCGCCTCGGCCTCCCAAAGTGCTGGGATTACAGGCATGAGCCACCGCAGCCAGCTTATAACAGCTTTGTTGAGATATAATTCACATACTATAAAGTTCATCTTATAAAGTCTACGATTCTGTAGTTTTTCATACATTCAGGTTGCATATCCATCACTATGCTCAAATTCCAGAATTTTCATCACTCAAAACGGAAACTCCATACTCATTAGCAGTCACTTCCCATTTCCCCATACCAGCCCCTGGCAACTACTACTAATTTACTTCCTTTTTTATTTTATTTTATTTTATTTTATTATTTTATTTTATTTATTTTGTGACAGGGTGTCACTCTGTCTCCCAGGCTGGAGTGCAGTGGCGCCATCTTGGTTCACTGCCACCTCCACCTCCCAGATTTCAGCAATCCTCCCACCTCAGCCTCCTGAGTAGCTGGGGCTACAGGTGCACACCACCATGCCTGGCTAATTCTTTAAAAAATGTTTTGTAGAGACAGGCTTTTACCATGTTGCCCAGGCTGTTCTCAAACTCCAGAGCTCAAGCAATCCACCGACCTTGGCCTCTCAAAGTGCTGGGATTACAGGTATGAGCCACTGCACCCAGCCTAATTTACTTCCTATGTCCATGGATTCACCTATTTTGGACATTTCATATAAATAAAACTATACACTATATAGCCTTTTGCCTCTGGCTTGTTTCACTTAGGATAATATTTCAAAGTTTATCTTGTAGCATGTGTCTGAACTTCATTTCTGTTTTTTTTTTTTTGTCAAATAATATTCTGTTGTGTGAATATGCCACATTTTGCTGATCTCTTCATAAGTTGATAGATATTTGAGTTGTTTCTACTCTTTGGCTATTATGGGTAATGCTAATATGACATTCATGTGTAAGTTTTCATATGGATGTATGTCTTCAGTTCTCTAGGGTATACATCTAGGAGCAGAACCACTGGATCACACAGTAACTCTATGTTTAACTTCTTGAGGAACTGCCAAACTATTTTCCAATGTGGCTGCACCATTTTACATTCCCACCAACAACGTATGAAGGTTCTGATTTCTCTACATTATTGACAACATTTGCTATTGTCCATCCTTTTTATTATGGTTATCCTAGTGGGTGTAAAGTGGTATCTCATTGTGGTTTTCATTTGCATTTTCCTAATGACTAATGATGTTGAGGAGGCATTTATTTTTATGATTTAAAATAATTTTGGCTGGGGATGTTGGCTCACACCTGTAATCCCAGCAATTTGGGAGGCTAAGGCAAGAGGATCACTTGAGCTCAGGAGTTTGAGACAACATAGAGCCTGGACAACATAGAGAAGCCCTGTCTCTACAAAAAAATTAAAAAATTAGCTGGGTGTGGTGGTGCCCCCCTGTGGTCCCAGCTCTTCAGGAGGCTGAGGTGGGAGGATGGCTTGAGCCAGGGAGATTGAGCCTGCAGTGAGCTATGATGGCGCCACTACACTCTAGCCTGGGTGACAGAGCAACACTCTGTCTCAAAATAAAATAAAATAATACAATAATCTCAACCAGAGGAGCACAATAGAATCACTTGAAGAGCTTTTACAAAATACTACCTGAGCCTCACACTACTTTATGTGGTGAAAATGTATAATAGAACACCAACTCAAAATGGCTTAAATCATAAGGAAAATTATTATTTCACACAGCAAAAGTGCAAGTTTGGGGGATTACATAGCTGTTTAATATAATAGCCCAGTACTATCATTGAGACCCAACTTCCTTCCTTTCTTCTGTGTCTCCTCAGCATGCTCATTTTGTCTGTATGCTTACTGCCTTTGTAGTGGTAAGGTGGCCGCTGGAATTCTAGACCTGAAAATATCCAGTGGAAGAAAAACCTTTCCCAGAAACCTCTGGCTGTCTTTTATGACACCTCAAGGGCCTAGAACTTTATCACATGCCCAAATCTAAACCCATCACAGGTAAAAGAAGTCGGAATTCCATTTCTATGATTTAGCTAAAGTGAGATTTACTACCTTCCTAAATGGGAATTAAATGGAAGTACTAACAGGGAAAAAGGGAAAAACGGATGTTGGACAGGCAACTAACAGTGTCTCTGCTACAGGCTACAACATCATGATGATGTGAAATATTAGGTTGAATCTTAAAATTGCTGCTGTTGGGGCTGGGCCTAGTGGCTCACACCTGTAATCCCAGCTGTTTGGGAGCTGAAGGGAGAGGATCGCTTGAGGCCAGGAATTCAAGACCAGCCTGGGCAACATAGCAATACTCCCTCTTTTAAAAAGAGTAGACCAGGCCCAGTGCCTCACGCCTGTAATCTTAGCACTTTGGGAGGCCGAGGCAGGCGGATCACGAGGTCAGTAGATCGAGACCATCCTGGCCAACATAGTGAAACCCTGTCCCTACTAAAAATACAAAAATTAGCTGGGTGTGGTGGCGTGCACCTGTAATCCCAGCTACTCGGGAGGCTGAGGCATGAGAATCACTTGAACCCAGGAGGCGGAGGTTGCAGTGAGCCAAGATGATGCCACTGCACTCCAGCCTGGCGACAGAGCGAGACTCCATCTCAAAAAAAAAAGAAAAAAGAAAAGAAAAGTAAAACAATTAGCCAGGCATGGGGGCATGTGCCTGTAGTCCTAGCTGCTAGGGAGGCTAAGAGGGGAAGATCTTTTGAGCCTGGGAGTTTGAGGTTACAGGGATCTATAATCACACCACTGCATTCCAGCCTGACGAAGCAAGACCCTCTCTCTAAGAAAAAAAAGTGCTGGTATTGAACCACTGACACAACACTAATTTCATATCTTCAACCTAGTAATTTCCAATCCTATTTATACAGACAGCCTGGGTTGAGGGGTGGGGAGAGAATAATATTGGCCCTAGGTTTTAGTTCAATCACTTAATATAGCTCATGAAGTGTGAATCACTTACATTGATTGATACAAGTAAATCAGACTCCTGTGAGCAAGAAGAATTTGCATAATACAAGATCTTATTTGATTTCTTTATCTCTTTCTTGGCACATCTCAAATGTTAGGAAATATTTTCACAATTCCAAGGCCCAAAGCATTTGTCCCGATGCACGTGCTGATGAAGCCTGTGAATGTTTTATTTATACAGAATTAACAGTTTGTTGAATTTTAATTTTGAACAATTAAATCACAGAATGCATTATTCTGTTTTTGTTATAAAACATTTACAAATTTCAAAGAGAGAGTGACTGTATACCTTCCATTTTAGGGGTCTTTTAACCCAGGTAGACTTCGAGAAGTCTAAAATGAGCTATTTAGTATACGGAAATGAACAAAGACACTTTTAAGACTGGGCCACCCTTGAATTGTACAGAGCTATGCAGAGAGCACATTGGAAAATGGCAACCCATTCTCTTTTAAAAATGTAGATGTATGTTTTAACTTATTTTTTTGTTTGTTTTGTTTTCTAGAGGCAGGGTCTTGCTATGTTGCCCAGGCTGGTCTCAAACTCCTGGGCTCAAGAGTTAACTTATTTTTTGAATAGGTAATATACACATTAAATATTTCTGATCTGAAAATCCAAAATCTGAAATGCTCCAAAGTCCAAAACTTTCTGAGCACTGACATGATCCTCAAAAAAAATGTTCATTGGAACATTTCAGATTTAAGGTTTTTGGATTAGGGATGCTTAACCAGTATTGACACAGTATGAAATTCAAAAGATATGAAAGTTATAGTGAAGTGTCCCTCCCACAGCTATTCCTCAGCCACTCCATTGTCTTCTTGAAAACAACTACTACTAGGAAATTTCTATGTCAAATCCCACCTTTCCCCACCAATAGTGACATACTTTACACAATGTTCTGCTCCTTGTTGCTGTTGTTTGTTTGCTTGCTTTGTTACCTAACAGGCTATTTTGGAGACTATTCCAAATTGGTACATAATGAGCACCCTCATCTATTTTTTATGGCAGCATAACAGTCCTGTCTAGGATGTAGTATATTTCTTTAACCAGTTCCCTACTGTTGAACAGTTAGATTGTTTTCAGTCTTTCACTATTATAACAATGCTGCAAAGAATAACCTTCTACATATAATATTTTCTACATGTGCAAGTATATACTTCTAGGGAAAATTCCCAGAGAGGAATTGCTACATCAAAGCAAGATTACAAAATTTACAAAAATTACCAAGATAGATAATGCCAAATTGCCCAGAGAGATTGTAGCAATTTAAATGCCTGCGGCAGTGCCCGAGAGCACTTATTTCCCCACAAGTGACAGAGAGCTTTCTAGAAATAGATATCAAGTTGCCCCCACCTTTAATCTGGGTATGTGGACCCAAAAGGGATCTTGTTCCCATTTTTACAAAAAAAGGGAACAGAAGATGCTAATGATGGACAAGCATGGTGGCCCACACCTGTAATCCCAGGGCTTTGGAAGGCTGAGGCAGGAGGATTGCAGCTGAAGGATTGCTTGAGGCCAGGAGTTTGAGACCAGACTGGTCAACATAACCAGGTAGAGCCTATCTCTAAATTGAAAAACAATTTTTTTAATGTTAAAAAAAGAAAAAGAAAAACAGGCTGGGTGCGGTGGCTCATGGCTGTAATCCCAGCACTTTGGGAGGCTGAGGCGGGTGGATCATTTAAGGACAGGAGTTTGAGATCAGCCTGGCCAACATGGTAAAACCCCATCTCTACTAAAAATACAAAAAATTAGCTGAGTGTGGTGGCTTGCACCTGTAACCCCAGCTACTCAGGAGGCTGAGGCAGGAGAATCGCTAGAACTTGAGAGGCAGAGGTTGCAGTGAGCCAAGATTGTGCCACTACACTCCAGCCTGGGTGACAGAGTAAGCCTCCTTCTCAAAAAAAAAAAAAAAAGAAAGAAAGAAAAATGCTAATGATATGGTATTAAGGTATTAAAGTAACAAAAAGTAGAATATAATCTGAACTATGTAAAAATTTGAGGGGACATAGAAAAATGAATAGACACAATTAAAATATTGCATTAAAATATTAAATATTAGTAGCAATTAAATTTATAAAATTATAATTTAATTTATAAAATTACAATATTGACAGTATTTAAAGGTTTGTGCTTTTCGATAATTAGCTCTGATTTTGTTTACAACCAGAAAACAATGATCAAATAGCTGCTGTTGTCCTTGGGCTAGGAATCCCATTCCCTTGCAAGTTATCTCAGAGGAGTGCTCCTTTAGCAAAATTATTTAAAGGATTCTCCATTTGGTTCCACTTTAGGCCGGGCACCTGCTGTTTGTTCCCTCAGTATCTCCTTTACATTGCCCTCAAAGATGCCAAGGAACTAGAGCAGTGTCCACAACTCATCTGCCTAGTTTGGCAAATCTACCAAAAATAAAACTCAATTTTTTTTAACTTTTTAAAATAGATTGCTCTGCTCTATCAATATTATGATCACAGTGGAGCTTTATCTCGTTTTCTGGCTTTTCCACTGCAGTTTGTTTTTCACTGACACCATTAAAATATTTCTGAACCCCAAAAGATCACTCTATCCAGAAAAAGTCCTGCTCATTTGTGAAGAGTCTTTGGGTCCCTCAGGCAGTTTATAGCTCAGCTTCTGCAAGGGCAGTGTATTTTGGAGCATTTCCTCAGGGAGATAACTCCGAGGTATACGAGTTCCTGGCCCTGACTCGGAGGGATCCGAGTTCCTTGCTCTCTCAGCATAAAGGCTGATAGCTGTTGCAGTTGCAATTTTCTCTCTAAACCCAACTCCTTTTGTTGACTTGCAGAGGCTTACATTCCAAAAAAGGTAATTTGAAAGTGCTGCTGAATTTAGATGCATTTTGCTAATTTGTTTTTATTATGCATAGAAATATTGGTATAAAAGGTGTTTCAATTATTTTCTAAGGGAGGGACCTATGTATTCTCTGCAGCCACAAAGCTTTTAAATGGAGTTATTTTTCTCTGCCTATAGCCGCTCTCCCTTTTAAGTACCCCAGCAGAAAAAGTAAGTTTACTGCTCCTCGCACAATGGGCCTCTTCACTTTTCAGGTTTGGGAGACCTGGGTGACCTACGAAAGTTAATTAGAAGGTTAACAAAGACGAAGACAGAGTCGAATCCATCGCCTCTCCTTCAGCCAAAGATGTCATCCATTAATTAGGGAAATCGTTAAGGTGGCCTTTATAGAATCCATAGAAAATCTGTCGTTGGCGGTCGACAGTTTTGATCAGATTTTCCTCTCCCCAATAATGCTATCCTTAATGGTACGAAAAGCAGAGGGCCGGGGCGGGGAGAGGGGCGCGGGGAGGGGGTGGGAAGGATGTGTTTCAGCAACAGTACAGTTAACCAGCCGCCGGTGCTGACGGCTTTGATTCTCAGGCTGCCCCGCATACTTGCTCCATGATGTAATCCTTATTGAACCTGGAGGCCGAGGGAGCGGGAGGAGCCGTGCCACCGCCTCGCCGCCGCAGGAGGCCCCGGGAGTTAATAGCGCCGGCCTCTGGGGGAAGCTGCGCCTGGGTCCGCAGCCGAGGCTGCCACTCAGCTGCCGGGAGGCGACTCGGCCCCGCAGGCCCTGGGCTGGGGCAGCTCCGTGTGGGGGCGGCCCTCCGGCCGTGCGGTGGGGCCCAGCTCTGTCTCCGTTGCTTTGAGGCTTTCTCCCTGTCTCTCTAGGGCTTCCCTGGTTTCTCTCTCCTTTTCCTTTGATTGTCTGGCACCGAAACACCAGCTGAACGAAGGAAGAGTTCCAGTCTGACAAGCTGTTTGCGAATGGAAAGTCTGGTGTTGGTGGTGGCACAGACACGCCCTGCCTGCCATGCCCTCGCTCGCCTTCTCTCCTGCACATACAAGACTGTATCTTTCAGTGTGAATATCATGTATTTAAAGGGTTTCGGTTTGAATATCATGTATTTAAAGATGGTGTTAACTCTGAGTATGGGATGCCTTTAGTTTTCAATGTGGATTTTTTTTCCTTCTTATTATGTTAACCATTTGAAAGTGTACAGTTCAGTGGCACTAAGTACGTTCGTATTGTTGTGAGACCATCACCACAGTCCTCTCCAGAATTTTTTCATCTTCCCAAATGGCAACTCTGTATGCACGGTGGAACTTATTTTTGAAACTACATGGCAGGGTTGGTTCCATCTTTTTCAAGTTATCATCAATGGATTCTCTTTAAGGAATTAGCATCTTTTAATGGATTGGAGTTTTTGCGTAGTTCTCTATGGCAAAAGCTGGAACAATGTCACATGGCCCTTGTTTACCATGCAAAAAATGTCAGTGTACTTTTGGCCTCTCACCAGATTGATATTGAATGAATATTGTACAAAACCTCGCCTCGAAGGTAAATTGCCATTTTGGTTTGCTTTACTTCCCTCATGGCAGAGTGGATAAGAGGTGCTGCCCCTCAGCAAAGAGGGAAGTGTCACTGTCCGCTCCTAGCAGCACAGAGGAAAGAACCACAGACAAAATCATATCTGGTGACACCACCTACACCCAGGCCCAGTGGCTTCCTCAGCTAGGATGGAGAGGAACTTCTCTCCCTGTCGTCTTCCCAGCCCCATCTCCTCCCCACCCTGCAGGAGGCCAAACTTAGACCCAGTAGCCCTTTAGTGGGACCATCCCTCTTTTCCTGGCTGTGAGCTGGGAAAAGTGGGGAAAATGAGGGAGGGTGGTACGCTCCCAACTTCCCAGAAGAAAAAGTAGTAACTGTCAAAAATCAGCCAAATGGGCTGGGCCCGGGTGCAGTGGCTCACGCCTCTAATGCTAGCACTTTAGGAGGCCGAGGGGAGTGGATCACCTGAGGTCAGGAGTTCGAGACCAGCCTGGCCAACATGGTGAAACCCCGTCTCTACTAGAAACACAAAAATTAGCCTGTAATCCCAGTTACTTGGGAGGCTGAGCAGGAGAATCACTTGAACCTGGGAGGCGGAGGTTTCAGTAAGCCAAGATAGAGCCATTGCACTCCAGCCTGGGCAATGAGAGCGAAACTCCATCTCAAAAACAAAAAACAAACAAACAAACAAAATCAGCCAAATGATGATAAGTGCATGGAAACAACTACATACATTATGAAACATAAGCCAGAGCTCTATTTGTCACCAACACCATAGTTTAAACAAAACCCCACCATTCCCATATCCAAAGAATCTCTATTTCCCCCGAAAGCTCTGTGCCTTTGATTTCAGTTTTATTGCATGTGTACTTAGCACACCTATGTTGTTAAATTGCTCTATATTCCTTTGCAGATACAGCTAGAAGAGTATAAAGGCCCTCAACCAATTGAACTAAGAGACTGTTAGTAGTCAATTGGTGTAGCTCTGGGGCTGAGCTACATAAAGTGGCCCCATCTAGCTCCTCTGTCCCCCTAACTTTGCTTGATTATGTACCATGTCTGCCCCTAAACAGCATATTAGAATTACCTGATGGGCTTTTAAAAACTCCCAAGACCTGAGCTGCACCTCAGACTAATTACATAAGAATTTCTGGTGGGGGAAACTAGAGTATGGTATGTTTATTAAAGCTTCCTCGGGGGACTCCAATGTGCACTTATAAATCTAAATCTAAGGTGATTTATGTAGTTGAGATTTATGAGTTGAGAACTATGCTAGTTAATTTTTTTATTTTTTAGAGAGGGTCTCTCTCCATCACCCAGGCTAGAGGGTCTCGGCTCACTGCAACCTCTGCCTCCCAGGTTCAAGCCGTCCTCCCATCTCAGCCTCCTGAGTAGCTGGGACTACAGGCACACACCATCGTGCCTGGCTAATTTTTGCATTTTTAGTAGAGACGGGGTTTCACCATGTTGGCTAGGCTGTTCTCCAACTCCTGCCCTCAACTGATCCACCACCTTAGCCTCCCAAAGTGCTGGGATTACTGGTATGAGCCACTGTGCCCCACCAAGGCTAAAGAAGTTTTGAGGTGCATGCTGGAAAATGTCTAGATTGCTGAGGAGGGGTTGTTGATAGAAACATGGACTTTATAGATTTTTTGAGACAGAGTCTTGCTCTGCTGCCCAGGCTGGAGTGCAATGGCATGATCTCGGCTCACTGCACCCTCCGCCTCCCAGGTTCAAGCAATTCTCTTGCCTCAGCCTCCCAAGTAGCTGGGACTATAGGTGCGCACCACCCGCCCAGCTATATTTTGTATTTTTGGAAGAGATGGGGTTTCGCCATGTTGCCCAGGCTGGTTTCGAACTCCTGGTCTCAAGTGATCAGCCTGCCTTGGCCTTCCAAAGTGCTGGGATTATAGGCGTGAGCCACCATGGCTGGCCAAAATATGGACTTTAAAGACAGTTCTGGTGAAGACTCAGAAAGAGAAGAGAGTTGGAGAGAAAGCCTTCATTTTCTTAGAGAATACACATAAATAGCAATGAGCAGAATGTTGGTAGAAACGTAGACCTCACCAATCTGGTAAGGTCTCAGACAGAAATGATGAACAATTATTGGAAACTAGAGAAAAGATGCTCTTTGTTGTAAAGGGAAAACGAACTTTGCTGGGCTGTGTTCTAGTGTTTTGTGGATGGTAGAACTTGTGAGCAATAAAATTGGATATTTAGCAGAGAAGATTTCCAAGCAAGGTATTGAAAGTGAGGCGTGGGTCTGCCTTACTGCTTACAGTAAAATGCAAGAGGGCAGCAATAAATTGAAGAAGGAATTGTTAAACGAAAAGGCATCAGAACTTGAAGATGTGGAAAATTCTTAGCCTATTCATATTGCAAAAAAATGAGGAATCATGTTCTGAAGAGAACACTAAGGGTGTGGCTGAGTGACTATTTAATAATGAGGTTAATGTGGATGTGAACCACGATCTAATCAGCCATCTCAGCAGAAGCCAGGAATGGAGGTAGGATTATACCAGCAAAACTTCACTAGCTGGGAGAAAACTGGCCAGAATGAAGGAAGGCTGTGAACATGAGCTATCCTTTAAGAAAGAGAAAAGTGACCTGAAGCCAGTTCAGAGATCACCAAGGCTGTCACTCCCACCACAAGCCCAGAGGCAAGACTATTTTCTCCTCAGTTTCAGAAGGCAGGGCCCTTGAAGACAGCCATATGTGCAGGGCCTTCCTCAAGAGCTGGAGAGGTGGGGCACCCTCTGAGCTGAAGAATTATTCTCAAGCCTTACCATCTAATGGAAGTTGCCTTTCCAGGTTTTGGACTTGCTTGAGACCTATCACCCTTTCCTTTTTTGCTCTTTCTCCCTTTTAGAATGGGAATGTCAACCCTATGCCTGTCCCACCATTGTAATTTGGAAGCACATGATTTTTCTGGTTTCATGGGTTGCTAGCTGAAGAGGAATTTTGCTTCAGGATGAATCATACCTTGAGTCTCACCCATATCTGATTTAGGTGATATTTAGATGAGATTTTGGACCTGAAACTTTGAGTTGATGCTGGAATTAGTTAAAACTTTGGGGACTATTGGGGTAGAATGCATGTATTTGCATGTGAGAAGGATATGAATTTGGGGGGACCAGGAGGCAGAATATTATGGACTGGATATGTGTGTTCCCTCAAAACTCACTTGTTAAAGCCCTAAACCCCCATGTGCCTGTATTTGGAGACGGGGTCTGTAAGAAGGTGATAAAGGTTAAATTAGCTCATAAGGGTGGGGCTGTAATTCAATAGGACTTGTGCCCTTAAAAGAAGAGGAAGAGACACTTGAGCTCTTTCTGTCTCTGCCATGTGAAGACACAGAGAAGGCAGCCACTTGCAAGCCAGGAAGAGGGCCCTCACCAGAAACCGAATCAAGCAGCACTTTGATTTTGTAATTCTCAGACTCCAGAACTGTGAGAAAATGAATTTCTGTTGTTTAACTCACCTAGTCTACGGTATTTTATTATGGCAGCCTGAGCAGACTAATATAAGAATCATACAAAGGTGATACCAATCACTGCCCCAACCCATATTCCCTTTTAAAATAACCCACCCTGGCCCATTGGTCCAGCTACCCTGTGGGCCACATGCTCCTGGTGCCCTCAGTTTATTGACCAGAGGTAAGCACCTGACCCAGGTAACTCACCCCCACCCTGGCCATGGGCCCCTGTAACATTTCCCCCATGAAATCTACAAATTAGAGCTTCCTTTAGGTTACGAAGACCTTCTTTTGAATTGTGTCTTCTCTAGTGATAATTCATGTTAGAATGAGTTAACTTGGTCAGATAATCTTAATACTCAACTAAAAAGCTGGTTGTGACAGTAATTTTGAAGCCTGAGGCACTTCCAAAAAGGACAGGCCCAGAAAGTGTGTAGTGGTTACAAACTTTCAGGAGCGAAGGACAACATGGGTAAGGGATACCACGGGAGAAGTGGCTAGGAAGCAGGTTAGGGAGGTCAATGGGAGATTGAAGGATGCAAGTCAAACCTGGCCTGCATTGCCATTTCCCCCAGGCTTTCTGATCAAACGAACCCTCCATCTTTCCCATCCAAGTCATCCTGAGGGTGACCTTTATCATAACTGTCCTAATCAGAGCAAATTGTATTGTAAGGGAGTATTAGTCCGTTTTCCTGCTGCTGATAAAGACATACCTAAGACTGGGCTATTTACAAAAGAAAGAGGGTTAATGGATTTACAGTTCCATGTGGCTGGGGAAGCCTTACTCTCATGGCAGAAGGTGAAAGGCATGTCTCATGTGGTGACATACAAGAGAAAAAAGAGCTTTTGCAGAGAAACTCCCATTTTTAAACCATCAGATCTCTTGAGACCCACTCACTATCATGAGAACAGCACGGGAAAGACCCGCCCCCATGATTCAATCACCTCCCACCAGGTTCCTCCCATAGCACATGGGAATTGTGGGAGTTACAATTCAAGATGAGATTTGGGTGGGGACACTGCCAAACCATATCAAAGGGTAAGAGACCTCTTCCAACTTCCTTATGTATTGGGATAAGGGATGGTGGTTATTGAGTGGAAACGGGAAATATAGCAGAGCGTTTTGGGAAATTGTAGGTATTTCTCTCTCTCTCCCTCTCTCTCTTTCCTCTTTGTGGCCCTGTAGCTTCTTGTGTTAGCTTACCACCTGGGCAGATGTGCCCACTCCCTCTGCACAATAGCTCTCTCAGCCACAACAGTCAGGGGTGGACCTGGCAAGGGGTTTAAGTTACCAAGCATCTACTGAGGAAATTTATGCTGAAAATTCCTATTCAGATTGTTAGAAACAGCCAAATATACCTTTTTTTTTCTATTTTAAATCCTAAATAACTAGATTCAAATTTGGATTAATGGGTACACTTGGGAATGAAGTAATCTGATTCATTTTATTTTCTGATGAAACCTTCAAGTTAACCAGAAAATGCTTTTTTCTTAAAAAAAGAAAAGAAAAACAACAGTACCCAAAAGTGTTTCTAAAATATTTACTTTTCTCTCTTTGTAAACATAGTGACAATATTTGTGTTCTCCTGGTGATGTGTGAGTCATGAGTTTAAACAGCAGTTCCCATGGAAGGGATCACAGGAAGAAATTAAAACAGAACTGGGTTTATGGGTCAGAGCACGCCTCAGCCCAGCGGTGACATCAGAGGAGCCTCAGGCATGTCACTGAACCTTTTTGAGTCCTGCTTTCCTACTATGGGGAGGGAAAATGAAGGTGGTCATGCTTGTCCTTTTCATCAGGGATAATTACTTTAAATTTATATGTGAAAGTAATTAGTAAATTGAAAGTTATGTTGTTATTTTACTCTTTGGCATATACCAGGGGTCCCCAACCCCCAGGCCATGGACAAGTACTGGTCCATGGCCTGTTAGGAACTGGGCCGCACAGCAGGAGATGAGCAGAAGGTGAGTGAGCATTACCACCTGAGCTCCGCCTCCTGTCATATCAGCGGCAGCATTCGATTCTCATAAAAGTGCGAAGCCTATTGTGAACTGCATATGCGAGGGATCTAGGTTGCCCGCTACTTATGAGAATCTAATGTCTGGTGATCTGAGGTGGAACAGTTTCATCCCAAAACCATCCCTCCACACCTGTCTGTGGAAAAATTGTCTTCTACAAAATTGGTCCATGCCAAAAAGGTTGCCAAAAAGGTTGGGGACCACTGGCACATAGGACTTGCTCTATAAATGTTTGTTGAATGATTTCTGCAGTGCTAATGAGCTCCATGCACAAGGTTTAGGAAACTGGGCTGAATCTGTACAAATCCCAGATCATACTTTGAAAAACTGTGATTAGTTTTCTTGATACTAAATTCCTCATATGAGCTTGTCCTGTTAGCACTTTCTTTCACAAAGTGAGATGTAGAAAAAAAAATAGTAAATTAAGCGTTCAGTTCATCGAGTTCAGGTTTAACTGAGCTGCTACTATACAATACAGTCAAGCTGCTACTATACAATACAGTCATTAATAATGTATTCTACTTTTTTAACTTATTCAACAAATATTTACCAAGGAGTATGTTGCTGAACAGGAACAAACATGGTCCCTGCCCTCATGGAGCTGACAATCTGGTAATCGAAGCACCCTCATACATTAAAAAGGCACTGGGGAGATGCTTCACCTCTCCCTCATGGGTTTTCTCAGTCCCTTCCAACGTCACTTCTGACCAGGACTAGAAAGAAGTGGGGAAAGCAGGACAAACACGAGGGTCCGGCAGTCCAAAAAAGGGCTGAACACAAACCCCACATCAAGATTTTCAGATCACTGTTCTTGGCTGGGAGTTGGAAAGCTTGTTTTTTCTTCTTTTGTCACTGAGGCTAGAATATTCTCAGTGATCCTGCTTTTTTTTTTTTTTCTAACAGTATCCAAATGCCATGTCTTGGTTTAACTTCAATCTGACAGTAACAAATATTTTTGAGAGCCTATGAAGGGTCAGGCACTGTGTTGGGCACTTTCCATATTTTGTCATTAATCCTCATAACAACTTTGCAAGGTAGATACTATTACTATTCTCAATCTGCATTTGAAGAAATTGCAGCTTGTAGAGGATGTGGCCAAGATCACAACAGGTGGTTACAACAGAAATAAACCCAGTTCTGTCCTACTTGAGTGCCTTTCCTCTTCCTGCCTAGCCATGCAGGGCCTATAGTCAAACAGAACAGTGGGAACTTTGTTTTCCTATTTCTTCCCACAATAGGAGGGAAATGCACATCTTTTCCAACACATCAAAGAATAATGATAACAATAGCTAATATTAATTGAGCAATTACTATGTGCCAGACACTATTCTAAGATCTTTACATGTATCAACGCATTTAATCCTCATAAACCTATGAGTGGTTACTCTTATTATTTAATGTTATCTATCTGTCATTTTATAGATAAGAAATGGAGAGGTTAAGCAATATGGCAGAGGCAGTTTGAACTCAAGTTACCTGAGTCTAGAACTTTAAAATTGTTATTTCAGGCCGGGTGCGGTAGCTCATGTCTGTAATCCCAGCACTTTGGGAGGCCAAGGCAGGTGGGTCACTTGAGGTTAGGAGTTTGAGACCAGCCTGGCCAACATAATGAAACCCTGCCTCTACCAAAAATACAAAAAATTAGCCAGGGGTGGTGGCAGGTGCCTGCAATCCCAGCTACTTGGGAGGCTGAGTTGAACCCAGGAGGCAGAGGTTGTAGTGAGCCAAGATGGTACCATTGCAGTCCAACCTGGGCAACAAGAATGAAACTCCATCTCAAAAAAAAAAAAAAGTTGTTATTTCATCCCAAATAAGTACACTACTTTCAACATCTATCACAGTTTTCTTAAGTTGCTGAAATAAAGGATGGGAGTGACCCCTCCGTCCTCACCTCCTACCCCCATGAGCAGAAGACACAATTCTGTCCACCCATAGTCTGTGTGAATATTTCCCTCCAGCACAGTGCAGTGTGGAACCTATATAACTGTAAGCTGCAGCCATGAATTCCATCCACCATGAAATGGCACATGACAAAAAATGCATGTACTGTATTCTAAATCTGAGCTATCTGCCTAATTTAGTTTTTGTTCCCAAGTGTAAAACATTCCAAATGTATAACATATCCCATAGATATGTGAGTTCCCTCAAAGGGTTAACAGCACTCCTTGAGAAGAGGAATTGAAGAAACCCAAGAAACATTTTCTTTACCAGTTCAGGCAGGTGACAGAAAGGTAAAAAATTAATTTTAAAAATATGAGATGTTTGGGTCTTTACTCCCACTGGCTGGCTATTTGGGCAAATTGGGCAGTGGCATCACTGATTGGGCTCCAACTGGGGGCACAGCAGAGGCAGAAGGCAGCAGGAAATTATCAGGGCATCAGGCTGATGAATTCTAACCTCAGTCCACTAATGTCTCACCTAAGAACACGCTCCTTCTTTCTGCATCTCGGAGACACACATGAAGGATCTCTGAAGCAGGCTGATATCCTCTAACATAAAGGATGATATCCTCTAGTTTATGGCTGGAACCATTAAAGGTGCTTGATAACTGCTCATTAAATAAATTAAGTGCCTAAAATATAATTACTGATGTTCTACTTTTCCCCTGTCTTTGCTGCACCACAGGAAAAAGTTTCCATGGCCATTGATTTATATGAGCAAAAACCAAAATTAAATTAAGAGGTCACACACCAGTAGCAAAAACAAAATGAGGAAAACATTTTCTAATGTTTTACTGCAGAGGAATCGGGGCTTTTACGTAATAGCAAAATTAGGGTTTAGATGGTAGTATTCTTTCAACCAACTTTTCACAAATTTTCCTGGAACTGGCCCAAGGAATGAATCCTAATTTAGCCTAATCTTTTTCAGATGTAATTAAATTCACTTGTTTAGGTTTCTGCCTCCTCCACCTTTCATCCGGTGGCAACACACGAGTGTGGCTTAGCTCTCACAGGGCCCACGGTTTAGTCTGCAGGCCATGTTGGGATCCACTTCTCCAGGGATTGGCCAGAGATCTCTGAGGCTCTCAGTCCTTTCTTCTACAGCTACTGTTTTCCCCCCACCCCTGAGAAATTCCTCCAGACCTTGTTTGTACTCCCACATCTACTTATCAACTCCCCCCTCCACCTCTCTGCATCCCAATCAGCAAAGTTTACTATGAAAATGAGTGACCCCATTTGCTGAGAAAGAGATAGTCTCTGGGAGCAATTGAGTGAGAGAAAATATGAACAAAAAGTCTAGAACCCTTGACTGAAATCACTTAGGATTGCACTAGCTGCCACTAAGCTGAAGCAACATGCATTCCTAGTGGCTAAGGGATCCATGAAGCATGAGCTCGAATCCCTAGCTTTTGTTGTGTGGGGCTCAGGAAAGGATTTAGCACTACCTACATCAGGTTGGAGTGAAAGGTTTCTAAGGACGCACTTATTCCCATGATAGCCTCTGAGACCTCAGGCCTCTGGCTGGGCATCTGCTCAGCCCGGGGACAGGAAACCAGCTCCACAGGGAGGACAGGCTTGCCAGACAATCCCCACCCCAGGCAGGCGCCCCCCTTGTGCTCCCGGAGCTCTCCCTGGCAGGGTGGTGGCTCGCTGACAGTTCATCAGGTTTTACAAACATTAGCTTCTACATCTGCTCTTTGAGCTTAAAAATCTCTTCAGATGAAGGCGCTACAAGGGTAAGAAGCCTGTGTCTCTCTCCTTTCTGTCCTTGAGTGGAAATGTAGAGATAGTTTTTAAAGAAGAATTTGATTCGGATGTAGAAACTTAAACAAAAAGACTTGTTTATTTCCTCTTTGGGGATTCTTTTCTCCCACTATGTGTATCAGAGGCTAATTGCTGTGGACACGCACGTGCACACACACACACACACATACCTGCACACACCAGCACCGGCAGTCTCTGCTCTTGTACTCACATTTCATCCTGAGGATGCGGGTGCCTCTAGAACAAGAGCCCACAGTCAATGCGGAGTAGAGTTTGGTGAGGAGCCAGCAGGCTGGTGGGCCCCCATCTTGCCATGAGTGGTTCTTTAGCCTGGTTCTCGGCGGGAATCAGAGTCTGCGTGATTTCTGCCACGGCTTCCCAGAACCTAGTTGTCCCGTCTCCAACTGCAGCCTTCTACGTGCAACAAGGGAATGTGGGCTTCTTTGAAACAGGCTTCTTAGAGCAGGAGTGTAGGCAGCCAAGTGTGAAGGGTGTCAGCCGGGGTGGCACGCCCTGGGGGAAGATGTGGGACCAGCTGGGTCCTGGGCCAGCTGCAAAAGAGGGGAAGCCTGCTATGAGAGACAGAGCAGTTCTCCAAGGATCCCACTTGCTCCAGAACTGTCTTTTGTCATTTTAAAGTGGCGCTGTCATCACTGGTCTTACCTTGGCTCCGGGACATGCACTAATTTTCATTCATTAATGTATTCCTTCAAAATCAAGTCATTCACATACGAATGCTATTTAGTTCTCACAATCCATGAATTAAGGGGCATTGTCCCCATTTTATTAATGAAGAAGCCAAGGCTTCAGGGTAGTTAGGCAGTGTGTTCCCAAGGTGAGGCCATCAGTTACTGGCAAGGACAAGAAGTGTCCTCAGAATCTGGCCTCCTGACTTTGAATTCTTCCCCTTGCACACCTTTAATCAATGGACAGGAGAGGACAGTCAGTCCTCCGTATTTGTGGGTTCTGCCTCTGTATATTCTACCAATTGCAGATCCAAAATATTTGGAAACTTTTTCCACAAGGTTTTAAAAAAGCAAACACGCTTGAATCTATGGCACTAAGTACTACATTGAATTCCTTGGAACTGATGTGCAGGCATTGCATTAGGCATTAAATCTAGAGATGATTTAAAGTATACAGGAAGATGTACATAGGTTATATGCAAATACTATGCCATTTTATATCAGGGACTTGAGCATCTTCAACTTATTATTATTATTTTTTTCAGATGAAGTCTCACCCTGTCTCCCAGACTGCAGTGCAGTGGTGCAATCACGGTTCACTGCAACCTCTGTCTCCTGGGTTCAAGCGATTCTCCTGCCTCGGCCTCCCGAGCAGCTGGAACTATAGGCGCACACCACCATGCCTGGCTAATTTTTGTATTTTTAGCAGAGATGGGGTTTCACCATGTCAGCCAGGCTGGTCTCGAACTCCTGACCTCAAGTGATCTGCCTGCCTCGGCCTCCCAAAGTGCTGGGATTATAGTCATGAGCCACTGCACCCGGCCCATCCTCAAATTTTGGTATGAGGTGGTGTCCTGGAATCAATCCCCCATGGATACCAAAGGATGACTGTACTGTATTCCTAGCATGAATTCAGTATCAATCAGGTACTGTTGAGAATTCAGAGACACCATAACTTGGTTTCTGCCATCTCGGTTACTTACAACCTGGTTAGCCACCATGAAGAGCTAAGGAAGGGCTGGGTAGTATGTGCTTAATGAGTTATGGGTTCATTGGTTTAGCAAAAGTTTCTTGGGCATCGCGTGCCAGACATTGGTAGGAGTAGAGGAACACAAAGATGAAAAGCATGTAGTTTCTATTCTCCAAAAGTTCAGTCAAGACAAGGGGGGCTTCACTGCTCAAACCTGTTCAATAGCTTCCCATTGCTTCCAGGGTGAAATTCAAAATCCTTGTGTGGCCCACAAGGCTGTTTGAGACCTGACCTTTGCCCCTCTCCCCAGCCTCATTCTGCTCCAGCCACACGGGACTTCGTTCAGTTCCTCCATCAGGCTCACTTTCCTCCCTCGGGGTCTTTCCACCCTGGCATGGCTTTACAGAACTGTTATGTGAGCAGGGGCTTGAATAATGCATAGGTTTCCAAACAGAAAGTGATGGACAAGGGAGGTAGAGGAGTCTGAGTGGGGAGGAGCATACTGAGGAAGAGTAGCTGGGGAAGTTTCATAGAAAAGGCAAAACACCCGCTGTACATAACTGTCAGTCAATAACTATTTGTTGAATGGAGCTGGGCTGAGAAGGCTAGAGATGGGCAGAAGCTGGAAGGAAAGGAGCTGGGGGAGTTGGGGGAGGAACACCTGCGTGAAGCCTCAGAAGCTAGAATCGCCTGAGGACAAAGATGATGGGGGCTGAAAGGTCAGCCATCCTTGAGTTGGGGCGGGGGCGGGGTTGAGGTCCTTTGGGCAAGTTCAGGGGTCAGACAGTGAGGTGTGGGAAGGTGGTGATATGTGGGATGGGATGGCCTGGCAGGTGAGAGAGCTGAATTCCAGTTGCAGCTCAGTGCCTGGCTTGGTGATCTTGGTCCAGTCACTTCTCTGGGCCCCAGAATTTGTGAGGATGATGGAGCAGATTATCTCTAACCCTTTCCTTTCCAGGTGAATCGTGCTCCTTAACAGTCAGGTGATGACAGAGTTGCAGGAACCAGGATGGATGCCAGGTGCTGGAAAAGAGGAGGAAATCTCAGGAGTCCAGAGACAGCCCAGGCCTCTGCAGCACCCGGGGCTGCAGAAAGAACTGGGGGCTGGAGGGAGAGACAGAGGGTGAGGTTCCTTCCAGGGGAGGAATGGGTGGGGGTGTCCACAGCCTGTGACTCATCATTGTCCCACCAGGACCAGGTCAAACCCCAGCAGAATTCTCCAAGACAACCCGACTTTCTCTCATTCCTGCCCTGATCTCAAGTCCTCTTGCGGGTGGGGGGGTCAGGCCTGCCATCAGAGGAGAAGGCTGCTGTGGCCAGTAAAACTGAGGGCCAGGCTGGACGTTTTCAAAGAGTAAGCGGGGAGGGCAAAGAGCTGAAGGGGCTCTCAGGACTGTCCAAGTAACAGACCAAGCCCCTCACATAGGTTTTTTCTCTAGTGACCCCATTCTGCCCCATGGATGTCACTTGTTTTTTTCTTTTTCTTTTTCTTTCTTTCTTTTTTTTTTTTTTTTTTTTTTTTTTTTTTTTTTTTAGCTTTTGGGAAGGAGGAGCAAGGCGAGGGAGATGGGAAGAGACTTTTTTTTTTTTTTTTCACATGAGCCCTCAGAATTACAGTTCACAAACTATTCAGTAAACTGACCGGCCTCAACCTCCCCTTCAACGGCCTAATCTAAGGGGTGGATCTATGTGTTTTGTTGCTTGTCAGAAACAATCGCTGCGCGGCCCATTACATTTACAGCACGTCGCCCTTTAATTGGTGTAACACGCTGAGGCCTGAAAGGAGGAGAGGCCCACAAAGGCGCCCGTGAATGAGCCTTGACTCACACAAAAACACTCTGCAGAAGTTCAGAGCTGGCCACTAACAAGGAGGTAGGGAGTTAGTTTGAAAAGAGGGTGAAGTTCAGAAATGTGTCACCTTGAGGAGCCTCCCATCAAAGCAATGGTCGCATTGACAAGCTGCAAAGAAAAAAAGTTAAACCTTCAGGGCTGCGGACTTGCCTGCTGGATTTATTCTTAAACTTGAGGAGGGGGGAAGGAGAGGGAGAGTCTTTCTTTTTCTTCTCCTCTTCTCCACCCTTGTCTCTCTGCGCCCCCCTCAACCCCTATTTACTTCAGAGAGCCTTAAAGAAGTCCCAGCAAAGAAACATACCTCCCACCCCCCTGCTAAGATACACTTTAAAAAATAAACGTATAAAAAGTCAGGCTGAATGCGGCTGCCTGAGGCTGCTGCTGCCTCTGTGGGAACAGCGATTTTTCCCTGCCCTCTAGTGTGTCCCCTGCCCATCTTCTGAGGCAACTCCTCTGGGCGGGGGGCGTTGCGGCCTAGGCCGGGGCGCCATGCGGGCCTGGAGAACGTGTCCCCAGAGGCCGCCAGGGCCAGGGCGTGCGCGCAGGGTCCGTGTGGCAGAGGGGACCAGGTCGCGCGCCATTCGGAAGCATTTGGGAGAAGGGATCCGCCCCCGCGCCAGTCCAGCTCAGTGGGGTCTTGCGTGTGAGGGTCCTGCCCCATCCCAGGAAGGACTCAGTTTTCCCTCCTCCTGCCTGTAACACCAGGAAGACCCGACACCGGCCCACGCTTCGATTCCAATTGCGAAGTGAGACGTCTTTAAAAGAAGACACCACCGTGCCCGGGGTAGAGGTGGGGGATCGAGTCGCACCTCCCATTCCCCGGACTTCCACGGTGATGGACTCAACCCCTATAACACACCTTCCTCGCTCCAGATGCCCGGAATCTCCCCAGTGCTGGTGGTGCTGCGGTAGACCTCCCTCGGTCCCCTTCCTGCACCCTGCCCCTCGCCTTCCTCGGTGGGGGGCTCCCTGCCACGCCTGCGCTGGGGTGGGCACCTCCGCGTCTCCTGCCCGATGCGCGCCCGGGCGCCCCGAGCCGCCCTCCTCCGCTCGCCCCCTCCCCGCCTTTGTCCCGCTATCGGACCCCCGCCCCTCGCGCTGCTCCTGTGAACCGGCTGCCCGGTGCGAAGGCGGGGGCACTTTTCAATGCAGCGCCGCAGCTCCCTCCAGATTTGTAATCCGCCAAAAAGCCGCTGATAAGCCGCTGATTGCCGCAATCGTTACTTTTCATTAAAAAAACTTAGAAGCAATTTGGGAGAACCCTTCTCAATGAATACATTTACCCCCGAACGGTCTTTATTCTCCGCCTCCACTTGATGAGTTTCTCTGGCACGAATCGGTTCTTACAGGCACAGAATGGGCAATCCCTTGATCCCCGTCAATTGTCATCCCGAGTCGGGGCCACTTTGACCGCCAATAGTGGGGAAGTCAGAGCTAATCCTCAGAAGGAATCACGGGAAAAGAAAAGCAACAATAACCAAGTCAAGCGTAAAAAATGAAAGAGAAATCTCTATTATCACTCACTACATTTCCCAGCTATGTACTGAAAAAATCAGCTCGCTTGTCATTCGAGTCAGACACCCGCACAAGAATATGAGGTCGTGGTGGGTTGGTAGACTCACACGACGTAAGGGGCGATATTTGAGAGCGAAAGGCCTCTCTTCTGCCTCTGCCAAATCCCCCTCACATCCGCCATAACCATTAAATACAGACTGACTTTATTCTGTATGGGGAGGCCAGGGGTGGGTGGTGAGGGAGCCCCCAGCTGTGCCTGGATACAAAAAAAAAAAAAAAAAGAAATCCCTGGAGAGAGGGGTGGGGGCGGGGTGTGGATGCGAAAGAAACGCGCCCCTAGCCGGTACGTCCCGCTCCGGGCCCCGCAGGCGGCTGGGCCTCGCCCGCCCGGGTTCAGCCGCCGCGCCGACCGCCCCCTGCGCCCCCTGCCCACGGCCCCCGCAGCCCGGCGGGCGCACGGCCTTGGCAGCTGGGTCCTCGCGCGGGCGCAGGTGTGCGGGGCACGCGCGGACGGGCTCCGTGGGCCGCCTGCGAGGCAGGCGCAGCGGCTTGCCGGGCCGCGGAAGTCCGCGCGGTGAGACCCGTGAGTGTGCACGCGTGGCTCCTTTCCACGCCGACACCTGAGATTATGGACGGGGGCCTCGATTCCTTTCTGCTACAGCCAAGTGAGGGCCAAAGTTATTTCTAAGAAGGCCGGGCAGAGCAGGTCGCTGGGCGGATTCCCGGCGCGGCCGCCGCATCTCCGGGAGGGAGGGGTCGCCTCAGAAGCCGCGCGCCCCTCTCTCCCTCCCTCCCTGTCTCATTCTCTCCCTCGCTCTCTCCCTCTCTCCCGGAGAGGAACTTCGAGGGCGGGAACTGCTCCGGCGCTCATGGACTCGGGGGCGGCAGCCCGAGCCTCTCCTTGCACCGTGTCTGGGAGGGCCTGAAGCCCAAACTCCTCGGGCTGAGAAGGGTCCGGGGCCGCAAGGTGCACGCGCGGTCCTTGCTGTCAGCGGCCTTTCCGCGCTCTCGCGCTCTGCAGGCCAACTTGCGCTTCTGGGGTACTTTCGTTTTCCAGGGGATGGGTCGAGAGAGCCTCCACCGGCCGGCCGCGAGGCAGTGGGGCAGGGCTGCGGGAGGCGCGGAGGCGGTTCCTTCTTCCCCTTGTCCGACCTCACCCGGCCCAGGAGACGCCGCTGCCCCCCGCGGCCGGGCTCCCGCCTCGCGCCTCAGCCTCTCGAGGCACCGGGCTGGGTGGGGGCAGTGCCCAGCTCCCGCCTCACCCCCAGGCACCCTCACCCTGGAAGCCCTTCGTGCCTCTCCCTTTGGGGAAACCTCTCTGGCCTGTCACCTCCCCTCTTCGCACCACACGCACATCACACACCGCTCACACATCACATGTGTACTATTACACACACTACATACCATTTAGACCAACGTTCACACGTTTGTGCCTATGCCAAGAAAAAACACATTTACACAGCAACAAGCTTATGTAGAGTCACATTTACACGACAGCTGGACTCACCTGCACACGCATACACACACACACACACACATACTCCTGCGCACCCAGGCACACCCCTGCGCGTGCTTTTTGTACCAGCTTGCGCCCTTGGGTGCCCGCGGACTGGCTCCGTCCCGAATAGCAGGTCAGGCGTGGGGAGGACTAGAGGGAGACAGCCTGGTGGGGGTCGAGGACTTTGGCCGTGGGACCTGGGCCTCCTTGGGGATTCTTGTCTGTGCAGATGTCCCCGAGTTTCCCTTGGGGCCTGAATGCACTCGCGCCCTTCACCCCGCGGACGCTGCACCGGAGTTGGGACCTCCCCAGGGATCCTCACCCACTAGACCAGAGCCCGCAGCAAGGACTGGGCGGCGGGTTCCACTCACCCGGCCACCAGACACTCGCCCACGTGCCCCCAAAGGGGGTGGGTGAGACGCCTTCGCGTGGCCGCGGGAGTGGAGGTAGGATAGATAGGGAAGAAAAGGGGATCCGACCCGAGTAACCCCCGTCCCCGCCCCAGTTGGGCTGCCCGGGCCAGGGAGGACGTCGTAGAGGGCGGGAGTGATTGTCGCCTTCTACAAAGCCAGTGAGAGCTTTTAGTCCTCCTCAGATTTACATTAATGCGAATCTCCGCTTGGTCCGCAGTCTGGAAACGGTGCTTGCCGAGAGGCCGACACTCTGCAATCCTAATTAGTGATTTTTGTCCCCTTGTTACTGGGCTCAGCATCTCATGCAAATGAACTCTTCATTTCAGCCACATTACCCCAGCTCCAGAATTAACTGACTCTTATCTTTAATGATATGCTGCTGAAGTTCTCCGAGCCCGGCTAGCTTTTTATCTTGATTACTCTAATCAATAAGAAATGATAGAGTAGAATTATAAACTCTATTGGCTTTTAAATGTTGCCGACAAGCCCTCTAGATGCCATTCCTGTTCATTGTTATTTATTAAAATGATCCTCAGCCTAACAGCGGATGCAAATAGGCGAACAAGAAGATTTAGCCTTGGGACTCGTCCCAGCCAGCCCCTGACTCCATTGCCCCCCAATCCCAAGGGAAGACTCCTTACTGTTGGGGCTTGAAAAGGTGGACAATAAAGATATTTAAAAGTATTTAAAAGAAATTTGCTCTTGTAAAGGGGCCAGAGAAATAGACAATTTTTAAAACACCAGGCCGCCACCCCATCCAGGTAGTCTTAAAGGCGGAAGCCTCGAAAAAGGCACTTTGAGACACAGAGCCTCATGTTCTGGGAATAACTCTCTCTCTCTTTCTCTGTCTCTCTCTCTCTCACACACACACACACACACACCCCTTCCACCCCACCCCTTTCTGCATACCAGTATCTATAGGCTTTCGTGTGTGTATGTGTAATTTCAGACCGACCTCGGGAAATGCAATTTCCCTCACATAGTTCTCTTGGGAGAAAAATGGTGCTTGAGTCCCTTCGAGTGTGCAGAAGCAGCCCTCGTTGACCAAAGCGTCAGGGCGCCTCCAGTGGACAGTTTTGGGTTCCTCGACGTCCAGCACCAGGTGGACTGAGACCTAGAACCTATCTTCTGGCCTCGGGCAGTCCCGTCACCCACACCCGGCCAAGGTCCCGGGACCCCACAGCCCTCCCGGGTCACACCTTTCTCGCAGGCCCAATTTGAGAGGCATTGTGTTTCCCAAGAAGTCAAAATAGAGGGTGTGGGACATTTCTTCTTTCCTTTGCTCATAGAGAGTGAAAGGTGTTTTGTCGTGAGGTATGTCGGAAAAGGCTATGAAACATCCCTCCTCACCCTCGATCAGTGCATTACCCGGCCTTCGCCCCCACCTCGGCTCTGAGTTTCTCTGAGTTTCGTCTCGGGTAGAGTGGGAACTTTCAGGTCGCCCCGTGAGGGCCAGGGGCTGCTGAGAACACCTGGCCGTCATCTCTCATTAGAATCATGTACGAATTTCACTAGCTTTCGTTTAGATCCAATGCAAACCTATTAAGAGCCTACTCCGAATTAGGCACTTTGTCTGGGGCGCAGCCCAGGCTCTGAGGCTTAGGGGACCTTTTCCCTGGCTCGCTTGAGCCTCCGCCCCCTCGGAGCTTTGAATGGGTCCTCAAAATCCCCGGCATCCAAAGCCCTGAAAGCGCGCAACCCGGAGGCGAGCACACACAAACACACACGCGCCACAACTCGGCCTGCCCCTGTCCTGCAACCCTGCGGGCGCACGACTGTCTGTCTAGATCCTTTTACGCACAGCCCTACTCGCCCACCGCTAGGCGACCCGTCCTCAAGCAGCCGCGCCGTCCCTCTAGCCCTCGTAGCTGCGATTTCCGTTCTTTTCTCCCCTCATCCCTCAGCACAGCCCAGTGAGCAACTTGGCGCTCTGGCCTCGCCAGGCGGGGAAGCTAAGCGCTAGGGTTCCCCAAGGCTCCTAGCTGCTGAGGGGGTACCGGCAACCAGCAACCCGCCGACGCAAAGGCGAGAGGCTGCGTGCGCGCTGGGAGCGGAAGGGGCTGGAACGCAGACTCAAGTCCTTGCCAAGGCCGCGGTCGATCCGTGGAAAGAGAAGTTGGAAATCGCAGGCAGGCTAAGCCTCTTTTTTTTTTTTTTTTTTAATGACACGTGGGGGGAAGGGCTGAATGTATGAAAATCATGTAAAATTTCTGTTCTTAGCAACATCCTTGTTATTAGGAATGATGACTAAACCGCCAGGATTATTCTGGACTGTAAGTTATCAAGAGCCCACTAATTTCACATTAAAGCCCATTGACTGCAACGGCGTGATTGAAGGGTTTTTAACAATTAACATAATCAGAAAATGAGCTGAGATAATTTTTATTCAACTCATTACTTTTTAATCATGTATTTCTTTTAATTAATATCTTCTCCGTGAACATAACACAAAGCGGAGCCCCAGTGCTGGCCCAAGCCAGCCTGCGGGACTGAATTTGACACAGCCAAACATTTCACCAGCAGCATTCATTGCATCTCTATTGTGGTGTGGGCGAAATAGAAAAATCTTGTCCAAAAGTCACCATGTTGTTTTGAAACACAATTTTAAAAAGAGGGGAGGGCGTTGGGAGCGCACAAGCCATACGCTTTCAATTCGACTTGACTTTTATATTTGGGCGCCTCTCTTGGTTTGCAGCCAGAGGGACATAAATGGGAAGAAACAGAAGAAGAGGAAGAAAAGGCTTTTGGAGATGAATGTCCCATCCTGGCTTCGCAGGCGAGTGGGCTTTGGTTGTCTGCGCCTAGTACACTGGCTGGCTGGTGGGACAGCTGGAGGCACAGACCTCGGCCTTTGAGTCTTGGCCCCAGCGCACAAACCTGGCCTAGACCGCCAGGGCTGAGACGCTCAGGCCCTTCCACCACCACCACCACGCCACCTCCTGGGCTCTGACCCAAGCAGGCGAAGTCCCTCGGCTCCCCGAGCCCGCCTGGAAGTGGGCGGTGATTGCGGGACCCTCTTTGGGCGGGATTCTGGATCACCGCCGCCGTGCGCACTACCTAGGCATTTGCATTGCAGCCTGGATGCCGTGACCTTGCCTGTCCCCCAGCACTTCCTGGTATTCCCAACCCGGGAGACTTGCTCCTATTCAAATGCCTCACATGTGGTGGAGAACGAGCATTTATTTGTGGCACAGGGGGTTCCAGCCTCCCCCATGGAGTGTCCAGTCTCCACTCGGGCGACTCCGACCCCGAGGCGCATCTCGCCCTTGGCCTGACCACGGCATCTCCCACACCTCCCAAAAAAGGCTGTTTTCTGGACTAAGATCTCTGGCAGTAGGGGAGCCGCATCAGTCTCGGAAAAAAGAAACAAAGCCGACCCCTGGTGGAAGAAAACGAAAGTTTAAGAATATAAGGTTTGAGGGAATCGCATGCTTAAACGTCTGTACAAGAAAGAGTGGGGAAGAAAGAGGGAGTAGAGGGGAAGGAAAGGATAAATAATGAAAAGGAAAATTGGAAGACAGAGAACAGGAGAGGCTATATAGCAGATGGAATTCAGGTGGAGAAAGCTGGGAGGAATGAGGCTCAGAGAGACTGACCTTTTATGCCTTGATCAAGCTTGTTTCCTTAATCCTTGTGGCCTGGCCAGTGTCAGGGGTCAGGCAAGGACACCTAATTTTCAATTTCTCTCCAGTGTAAGTCTGGAAGTTCTGTGATTACAGAGGGCAGATCGAGGTTTCTGTTGGACATTGCAACTACTGTCTGCCTGCCCTAGAGAGCATCCAGAATCTTTCTTCTCTTTTTTCCAAACAAACCTCTGCCTCCCATCTTGACCCCTCAGTCTTCTACAGGTGATGGCAACTAAGACAAAACTCCAATCTATAATGGCTAGAATACAAGCCCCAATCCTCTCTAGTATTTATCTGTTATTCAATTTTAGCAGGGAACATCTGGGGCACAGGTTGGAGCCCAAGGGATAGAGGAATTTCAGACACTAGAGAAAAACAGTGAAGGAAGGGCTGGGTGCAGTGGCTTACACCTGTAATCCCAACACTTTGGGAAGTCAAGGCGGGTGGGTCACCTGAGGTCAAGAGTTTGAGACCAGCCTTGCCAACATGGTGAAACCCTGCCTCTGCTAAAAATACAAAAAAGAAAAAAAAAGTTAGCTAAATTAGCTGGGCGTGTGGTGGCAAGCACCTGTAATCCCAGCTACTTGGGAGGCTGAGGCGGGAGAATCTCTTGAACCCAGGAAGTGGAGGCTGCAGTGAGCTGAGATGTGCCACGGCATTCCAACCTGGGTGACAGAGTGACACTCCATCTCAAAAAAACAAAAGAAAACAAAAACAAGGAAGAACCACTGTCCTGAAGCCTCTGCTGATGTCCAGAGCCAAGCAGTTAAAAAGAAAAAAAGAAAGAAAAAGTGACATCAGAGATAAGATCTCACTGGTGAGCGTATCACTGTCTACCTGGAGTGAGCACTTTGGGTTAATCAAGGAAGAGCAAAGGTGGCATTAGTGTGGCTGAGCTCCTTCTAAAGCCTCTCTTGAATCCACAATCACTATGTGCCTCTGTGTTTGCTCCCTCATCTTTCTACCTTCTCTCCCATACTCTCCTATGTGTACTGGTATTCCACAGGGACTTCTTTCAAACCTCCTATTTCTTCTGCATCCATGTCAAGCCACAAGCATTTTCTTTTCTTGGAAACCACCCTAATCCATTCATTTATTGGAGGCTTACCCATCTTTAAGGTAAAGCTCAAATGCCACTCTTCCAAAAACGACTTCCTTGTCATTTCTTCCACCTTTAAACTCTCCTCATATCATAACTAACTTTTCCTTCAATTTTCTTCTTATATCATAACTACCTCATAAGGCAGTTAATTGTATACATCTTTTATTTTTTCTACTAGTTTGTAAGTACCTGCAGCTAGTATAGCCCATGGCACTGAATCTAGGACTTTGCCCTTGCCCTGCATCAGTTCTCAGCAAATGATTGTTGAATTGTTGACCATTTTCTTTTTATTTATTTGTTTTTGAGACAGAGTCTCACTCTGTTGCCCAGGCTGGGGGGCAGTGGCACGATCTCGGCTCACTGCAACCTCTGCCTCCCGGGTTCAAACGATTCTCCTGCCTCAGCCTCCAGAGTAGCTGGAACTACAGGCATGCACCACCACACCCTGCTAATTTTAGTATTTTTAAGTAGAGACGGGGTTTCACCATGTTAACCAGGCTGGTCTCGAACTCCTGGCCTCAAGTGTTCCACCTGCGTCAGCCTCCCAAAGTGCTGGGATTACAGGTGTGGGCCACCGTGCCTGGCCTTGTTGACTATTTTCTAAGATTCAGAGTTTGAGTTTATAACCTAGGCTAGAAGCAGGGAGGTTTTGGGCTGGTTTTTCTGTAATCTCTGGTGTGAACCACAGCCACTCCTTGGCAACTGAGAACAGCCCTTGCTGATGGGTGTGATTCAAGGATGCTGTTGGAGGTTGTGTCTGAGTATTATAGGAAGGACAACTGTATGCTGTGCTTGTGTCTCTCTCATGTAAGTGCAAAACATGAGTGGGGCTGGAAAGAGGGCAAGACATGCAGAGTACATGACTTAGGCTTGAGATGAGAAATACCAGGTCAACAAAGAGAACACTGGCAAATGAATCAGAGCCAGAGGCAGAGCTATGGCGACCCGACTTTGGCCCAGGGCACTCTCCCCAGCCCACTCTGTCTTATCTTTAAGGCTTTCGTGAACCCTCATTAGCTGGCATCCTTTTCAGTCTTTCCTGTTCATCAGAGCATCGTGACACATCAGCTCATCCTAGTATTTTAACCACTGTCCTGAAAACACCCATGGTGGTTCCAGCTAATTTAAAAGGTGATTTCCTGATTTCTTTTTTCCATTTTGGACTGAGTCTAAACAGTACAAAGCAGAGAGAAGACTGTACAATTATCAAAGCATTTTTCTTTTTCTTTTTCTTTTTTTTTTTTTGGATACAGTCTCAGTCTGTCACCCAGGCTGGAGTGCAGTGGCTCAATCTCTGCTCAGCTCACTGCAACCCCTGCCTCTCAGGCTCAAGAGATCCTCCCACTTCAGCCTCCCAAATAGCTGGGACTTCAGGTGTGTGTCACCAAGCCCAACTAATTTTTGTAGAGACAGGGTTTCATTATGTTGCCCAGGCTGGTCTTGAACTCCTGGGCTCAAGCAATCCTCTTGCCTCAGCCTCCCAAAATGCTGGGATTACAGGCATGAGCCACTACACCCAGCCCCAAAGCACTTTTTGTTTTGAGACAGCCAAAGTGCATGATTCAGCTCTGAATATACACTTAATCACCTGAATTGTGTACCCCACTCTCTCTGTCACCCGATGATGGTCTCATTTTTCTTTGCTTTATTCACTACAGATACAAGCTTGCTCTTTAGGAGAAATTTTTTGGGTATTCTCAGAGTGTATGAGGAAAAGCTTAGTACTTTGAATGGTTTGTTGGGACTCCATCATCCCTTTGGTAACAAACTCTGAAAATCCACTCATGTTATATTGAGATAAAAAGAAAAATGAACACAAATTAGTATTCAATGCAAAGTATCAAAACTTAATATGCTGCATTATATAGCACATGAAATCTTTCTTTTTCATAACTTTTATAAAGAAAAATTTCCACTATACACAAAAATAGAGTATAATAACTCCCTGTAAATCCATCTCCTAGCTTTAATAATCGTCATATTTTGCCTTTTTTTTTTTTTTTTTTGAGATGGAGTTTTGCTCTTCTTGCCCAGGCTGGAGTACAATGGTGCCATCTCGACTCACTGCAGCCTCCACCTCCCTGGTTCAAGCAAGTCTCCTGTCTCAGCATCCTGAGTAGCTGGGGTTACAGGCATGCGCTGCCATGCCCAGCTAATTTTGTATTTTTAGTAGAAACGAGGTTTTACCATGTTGGTCAGGCTGGTCTCGAACTCCTTTACTCAACTGATCCACCCGCCTCGGCCTCCCAAAGTGCTGGGATTACAGGCGTGAGCCACCACACCCTGCCATATTTTGCTTTCTTGTTTCGTACCTCCCTTCTGGTTTGGCTAGGGTATTTTAAGGTGAATTCCACACATCAATGTCATTTAAAGGTGAATTTTATTTTTCTCACACAAGAAGGCCAGAAATTAGTAGTTGCTGGCTTTGCTTTAGCAACTTGGTGATGACAGGGCACACGTTATTTCTTAGCTTTGTCCACTTGGTCTCAAGATGGCCACTGCCTCTCCAACCACCATGTCTGCTTTCAAGGCAGGAAAGGGCTGTGCCAGCCACCTCTGTCCCTTTTAATAGGAAAACATGTGCTTTATCAGAAGTCCCCCTAGCAGAATTCTCTTGGGTTAGAACTGGCTCATGTGGCATCCTGAGCTGCTAGAGAGGCTGGGAAAACAGTATTTGGCTTTTAAACCTCTATATTGGAGCCAAAAAGGGGGTTGGACTTAAGTGAAATGCGTATCCCCCTACACCAATGTTATCTGTCTTTGCCTTCTGACATATCCTGTCTCCTACACTTTCATAAATTTCTAGCCATACATTCTGTAGGACAAATGGAAAGGAATAAGGGTGTCCATAAACCACTTTGAATGACCAAACAGATGGCAATCAGACAGAGATTGCCTCCAACCTCTAGGAGCGAATGAGTACCTTGGATGCTAAGTACTGTGTTCTGACTGTGTTCCTCAAAATTCGTATGTTGAAACTTAATTGCCAATGTGATGGCATTAAGAGGTGGGGGCCCTTAGGAGGTTACTATGTCATGAGGACAGAGCCCTCATGGATGGGATGAGGGCCCTTATAAAGGGGCTTGAGGAAATGAGTTTGCTCTCTACTGCTCTTCCACCATGTGAGTACACAGCATTTGTCCCCTCTTTGCCCTTCTGTTCCTTCTGCCATGTAAGGATACCTCGATGGCATCATCTATGAGGAATATGCCTTCACCAGCCTCCAAACCTGCCAGTGCCTTGATCTTGGACTTCCCAGCCTCTAGAACTATGTGAAAATAAATTTCTATTGTTTATAAATTACCCCATCTCAGGCATTTTCTTATAGAAGCACAAACAAACTGAGACACTAAGGTAGATAAAGTTTTGTGTGTGTGTGTGTGTTTTGAGACAGGGTCTCCCTCTGTCACCCATGCTGGAGTGCAGTGGCACAATCTCAGCTCACTGCAGCCTTGACCTACCAGTTCAAGCAATCCTCCCACCTCAGCCTCTCAAGTAGCTGGGACTACAGGCTTGTGCCACCACACCTGGCTAACTTTTAAAATTTTTATTTTTTAGTAGAGATGGGGTTCTCCCTATGTTGCTCAAGCTAGTTTTGAATTCCTGGGCTCAAGTGATCCTCCCACCTTGGCCTCCCAAAGTGTTGGGATTATAGGCATGAGTCACTGCACCTGGCCTAAAGTTGGGTTTTGAGTCATCTGACAATTCTATGTTGGTTTAAGGATATTAGAAGACATTAATGATACGAGAGTGGAGTTGGAGTGAGAGAGAGGCCAGGGCAGATTTGCAGAAACAAAATAGAAGCCAGGGTATCATGAGTCAGAAAGTAGCCCTGACATCAAGAGATTTTCACTTTAGCAGGATTTCTAGCTACCTCTGTTCAATATCTCCCACATATGATTTTTGAAAGTTTGAAACTCCCCCTTACAGTGGACAAAATCTGTGTCATAGTTAGCAATAATATTAAAATTTAAATAGTTCTGGAAAATTAACCTTAACTTACTTTTTTTTTTTTCCAAAATATAAAGGGCTGATAGGAAAAATAATGTCATTCTTATTTAAATAAATTTCAGGCCAGATGCAGTGGCTCATGCCTGTAGTCCCAGCACTTTGGGAGGCCGAAGTGTGTGGATTGCTTGAGCCTAGGAGTTCGAGATCTGCCTGGGCAACACAGGGAGACCTTGTCCCTACAAAAAACCATTTTTTTAATATTAATAAATAAAGTTCAGATTCTTCACTTCCAGGGGCCAAGAGTAAGAAATCAGTCCTTTCGTGTCCTGTAGCACAGCAGAGTTCTAGTTAGAATATTAAACAAATAGGGCTGAGCACCGTGGCTCACACCTGTAATCCTAGCACTTTGGGAGGCTGAGGTGGGTGGGTCACTTGAGGCCAGGAGTTCAAGACTAGCCTGGACAACATGGTGAAATCCCATCTCTACTAAAAACACAAAAATTAGCCAGGTGTCATGGTGGGTGCCTGTAATCCCAGCTACTTGGGAGGCTGAGTCAGGAGAATCTCTTGAACCCAGGAGGCAGAGGTTGCAGTGAGCTGCGATCACGCCACTGCACTCCAGCCTGGGCGACAGAGTGAGACTCCATCTCCAAAAACAAACAAACAAACAACAAAAAACCAAAGACTTTGCTGGAGGCTAAATAGCAAAAGGCATAATAAAAGTGAAACAAATAGTCATAGATAATCCAGTTTCTGTTTTTTTTCTTTAAAAAAAATTTTTTTCTTGATTTAATAATCCAGTTTTTCAGACACAGCTTATACTCCATGATTAAAGACCCATGCCATTATTCAGGGAACCCAGGGAAAGAGATCTTTTGAAGGTATGCCCCTTTAGATTCTGGCTAGAGTTCTGGTTCCCTCTCTGATCTCCCACAACTTACTCACATGACTGACTCCCCAAATGACCTCCCTCTTCAGCTGAGAGGTGTATTCACAAGATTGGGGCCTGACTATGACCTTTGCAGAATATTCATATCAGAATAAAAGACACCATCCCCACAGCATCAACATTCATACACAACAGGGAAAGAGAATCGCAGCTGGGGGCTGGCAAGAGGTCCAGTGCAATAGGAAAGTAATGTCCATTCAAGAACCAATATTAGCTCCTCTGAGTGGGGAAGGATTGTCTGAAGAAAAGAAGTAAGGCAGAACTACAAAATGTGGAAATGAGCAGAAGGCTAAGTCTAGGGTCAGAAAAACATAACTCATCTTTTCCAAACAGGTAGTAAGAAGTTCATCACAATAACAGTCAAAGTTAGCATTACTTTATGAGAGCTCCAGGCCCTATGCTTCTGAAAGCCCTGGGGAGAGTTGCATGTTGTTCCTAGAACTAGTCCTGTGGCAATCCTGGGGTGTTGACCCTTTTCCTCTGATGCACTCTGGTGACATATCCCACGGCTGCCTGCCAAAGTCCCCATGCTGAGCACTTCTAGTCTGTGTGCACAGCGTAGCTGTGCAAGGCCCCTGATGCCACCATTAGAGCACATTGCTGGCCTTTCTCCCATCAATGACAAGTCCCTAATGCTGCCTGTAGAGTTGTTGATATTGCCTCTGGGGATATTGATGCCTCGTAACTTACTATAATTTTTAAAACAAAACAACATCTTTTAGTTCCTGCTGGTTCCACTGCAGCCCCTTTGCTCAAAACAGGAGAAATGGAAGGCTGTTGGCCTTGGGAAGGGAGTCCATGTCAGACTTCCTGGCGTGCTCAAAATCATCTCTCTCCTCTACCCAGCCCTTTGTCTTTGAACCAAATGTCAAGTCCCTGCCCCTGGGAAGCCATTATTACCCCAGCAAGCCCCTGGGTTTCTCAAGTTCCAGTCTTCTAGTGGGCCGCCTCCCCTCCAGGACCTTACCATGCTCCTATGTAAATCCCTGTGCCCACATCTGCTATGTGTCTACTGGGGCCTTTGTTATGTATGCCATCTGCTTCACTGCTTTTCTATTTTTCTGCTACCTTATATGTGCTCAGAAAAAGTTAATACTAAGCCTGAAAAATATAGTCCCACACATGTAAAAACCAAGGAAAAAAGCAATACGTGAAATAGTGTTGAGAACTTCATCAAAACTGTGTGTAAGCAACAACATTCATTTAAGATGTTTTAAATTATCACCGAATTTAAAAATTATAATACCAATAGAACATTGTATCTTGAGATTGCCTTAACATCATTTGCCTCTCTTATTTGTTAAGTAAACTGAGGCTCAGAGAGATTAAATGACTAGTCTAGAGTCACAGAGTTGATTAGTCAAAGGACTAAATTAAGTGAAACTTTCACAAAGTGGAATATCTGAATGGGAACTTACATATCTATATAGCATTAGCGTACATATTCTAATTTGAGGAGGTAAAAAATTCTTTAGTAATTTTGAGCTTTAGCTATGAACTAAACTGAATTTCAGTTTGAACATTGTCTTCCCACTCCCAACCCTTACCACATCAGCACAATCTTTAAATTATTTAAAGGTCAAGCAAATGATAATCACAAAGGAATGGAGTGCTTCCAATTTTACTCTAGCAGACAATGCAATTTTTATTCATTAGCTTATACAGTTTATATGCAGTTTACTATACTGTTAGTAGATGTCTCTGGAATGTGAGTGCTGGCTGTGGGACTTTGGAACACAGAGATGGCTATAACCAAATAACAGTCAATGAAGCAGAGATTTGTAATTATTTGGTTCATTTGAACCCTTAGGTAGCTTATTTGAGTAACTTAGAGTCCAAAGCCTAGATTTTCTCATGTTAATCAATCTAGCTTTATTTATTTATTTATTTATTTATTTATTTATTTATTTATTTATTTATTTTGAGACAGAATTTTGTTGCCCAGGCTGGAGTGCAATGGTGTGATCTCAGCTCACTGCAACCTCCACCTCCCGGGTTCAAGTGATTCTCCTGCCTCAGCCTCCCAAGTAGCTGGGATTATAGGCATACACCACCACGCCCGGCTAATTTTGCATATTTAGTAGAGATGGGGTTTCACTATGTTGGTCAGACTGGTCTCGAACTTCTGACCTCAAGTGATCCACCCACCTCGGCCTCCCAAATCCAATTCTTAACATAGATACACAGTGGGTACTTAATTAATGCTTAATGATGAGGGTGATAACTAACATTTTATAGCATGGTCCTCTCCATCAAATCTTTTTACACACAAAGTACTACTAATAATAAAAGCTTCATTGTATATTGTATAGTTTCAGGCTGAATAAAAATGCTGGGAGATTAGCCTGGCATGCTGGCTCACGCCTGTAATCCCAGCACTTTGGGAGGCCGAGGGGAGAGAATCACTTGAGCCCAAGAGTTTGACACCAGCCTGGGCAACATAAGGAGACCTCATCTCTACAAAAAACATAAAAATTAGCTGGGTGTGGTTGTGAGTGACTGTGGTCTCAGCTACTCCTCAGGCTGAGGTGGGAGGATCACTTGAGGCAAAACTGACTTTGCAGATTGGGAAATTGGATGGTAGGCAGACAAATCAATGGTTTTCACAATTGGTGTGAGTAGTACAGAGGCATGAGAGAGGAGGTGGCTGGATTGAGCAGGATCCTAGTTTAGGCTGTAAGAGGTTCTTACCTCCTATTTCCTCTTTCCAGAGCTCCTACTTTGTCTTCATGCTGAGCAGCAAAGCTGGGAGCAACAGAGTGACACCCTATCTCAAAATAATAATAATAATAATAAGGCCGGGCACAGTGGCTCACGCCTGTAATCCCAGCACTTTGGGAGGCCGAGGCAGGCGGATCATGAGGTCAGGCGATCGAGACCATCCTGGCTAACACAGTGAAACCCTGTCTCTACCAAAAATACAAAAAAAATTAGCCGGGCATGGTGGCGGGCGCCTGTAGTCCCAGCTGCTGGGGAGGCTGAGGCAGGAGAATGGCGTGAACCCGGGAGGCGGAGCTTGCAGTGAGCCGAGATGGTGCCACTGCACTCCAGCCTGGGTGACAGAGCGAGACTCCGTCTCAAAAAAAAAAAAAAAAAAAAAAAAAAAAAGCTGAGAGACCACTGTAAGCGTTCTTTCTCTAGCTCAATCTTCAATTTCTTTTTTTAAAATTTGATGACCTATGAAGGACAGGATACAAAGATTTTGTGCCTTTTTAAGAGATATAAACAGGTTGTGATAATTTTTCTTTTTGAAAATATTAGGACAAGTATCAAGAGGAAATGGACATGCCAAGGTAGGGTCAATTTGGGATCCCCTGCCATGAAATTAGATTTCCTAGTCTAGCCAGGCGCGGTGGCTCATGCCTGCAATCCCAGCACTTTAGGAGGCCAAAGCAGATGGATCACCTGAGGTCAGGAGTTCGAGACCAGCCTGGCCAACATGGTGAAACCCTGTCTCTACTAAAAATACAAAAATTAGCTGGGCGTGGTGGCGGGTGCCTGTAATCCCAGCTCCTCAGGAGGCTGAGGCAGGAGAATTGCTTGAACCCAGGAGGCGGAGGTTGCAGTGAGCCGAGATCGCGCCATTGCACTCCAGCCTGGGTGACAAGAGAGAAACTCTGTCTCAAAAAAAAAAAAAAAATTTCCTAGTCTAGAAAAGTGAGTGTGCACAGGTCTGTGGTATAAGTTTATTGACTCAGTGACCATGCAAGGAAAATGCATGTTGGATGTATGAAAATTGATATATTTGGATATATGTAGGCATTAGCTGCCTACAAGCCTACGAACAGAGAGAAAGTGAACTTGTTTCTTTTTTTTTCTTTTTATTATGAAAAATTTAAAACATTACAAAGAGTAAGGACATAATATGATAAACACCCATATATCAATCACTTATGTGTAACAATTGTTAGTATTTTGCCTCATTTGCTTAATTTTTTTTTGCTAAAGTATTTTGAAGAAAATACATGCTGTATACATCCCTAAAAGTTAAGAACAATTTGTCTACACAGCCTCAATGCCTTATCACACCTGACAAAATTAGCAAATATTCTCTAATATTCTCTAATATCTACTTTACAAAATAAGCTTCACATGGTCATTTCATGGGTAAATGGAATTATGAACATTAAGTAGAGAAACCCATTCTCTAGCGACTGATATTCATCTTTATTGTCCACAGAGGTAGCTTGGTGTTATGAACAGCATCCTAGGGCTGAGGACACCTGGGTTCTATTTTTGGGTCTGCCACTTACATATTGCTTAATTGCTCTTTGTCTCTTGCTTGTAAACAAAGAGGATGGACCAGTATTTGAAGAGCTGATAACCTGTAGGCCTAAAGATTATTTGGCTGTGTTTTCACACATTATTGGGATTGTTCAGGGATGATGCAGGAAGAAATTGTTCTATCATAGTCGCAAACATTATTTCTATCTAAGGTAGCATTTTTTCCCTACAAGAATACACTTGTTTCACTATCTCCTTATTCTTTTCTTCTATGATGCTACTTAGGTGGGTTAAAATGATGGTGTCACTGTGGCTACCCCTTAAAAGAAACTGAACCAGAAGATTTTTGGACTTTCCCAGAGTGACACAAGGAAGGAGATGCATGCCTCTAGGTTTTTAGTTCTTGACCAGCGTGATGGCCAGCTTTAAGTATTAACTTGGCTAAGATATAGCAGTACCCAGGTATTTAATCAAACAGTAATATAGATATTGCCATGAAGGTATTTTGTAGATGTGGTTCACATGTACAATCAGTTGACTTTACATCAGAGAGATGACTCTCAATAGGTAGGGGGTCCTCATCTAATCAGTGAAGGACTTAAGAGCAAAAACAGGTTTCTTGAGAAGAAATACTGCCTCAAGACTGCAACATCAACTCCTGCCTGAGTTTCCGGCCTGCTGGCCTGCCCCACAAATTTCAGACTAGCCAGCTGCCACAATTGTGTGAGGCAATGCCTTTATTTTTTCCATAAAGAGATCATCTAATATATACAGTATATATCCGATTGGTTCTGTTTCTCCAGAGAACCCTAACTGATACAATCTGCTTTATAGACCAGAATAATTTTGAGCATATGTATGGTATATATTGCAAATTAGTTTGGCTTCCTCTCAGAATTTTATTAGTGTGGAATTTTAACTCTTTAGATACATGCTGTTTTGAAATCTAACTGTTTAATACCTAAGAAGAAAAATATTGAGCAAAAACAATACATCACAGATGGCAATGGTTTATTCAAAAGGAGAATAATGAATGCATAGCACTGGAGAAGCACCTGAAACTCCCTGGAATCACCTCCTAAATAAACTGCCTGAGCACAAGTCTTTAGTTCAAGCTCTGTTTTTTGGAAGCATCTAGGTTGAGACAATGACAGAAATTTACTATCAAGGAATGGCTTCAGGCTGTGTGCAATGTCTCACGCCACTAATCTCAGCACTTTGGGAGGCCAAGGTGGGAGGATCACTTAGGCTATGAGTTTGAGATCAGTCTGGGCAACATAACAAACCCTATCTCTACAAAGAAACAAAATTAGAAAAAAAAAATTAGCCTGGCATGGTGACACGTGCCTGTAGTCCTAGTTTCTCAGCTACTCAGGAAGCTGAGGTAGAAGGGTCACTTGAAGCCAGGAGTTCAAGGCTGCAATGAGCTAGATAGTGCTACTACACTCCAGCCTGGGCAACAAAGTAAGACCCTCTCTCTTTAAAAAAAAAAAAAAAAAAAAAAAAGGGGGTGTGGGGGCGGGTGGGGAATGCCCTGGCCTCAAGAAGCAACTGGACCTGTTCATTAGAAATAATTCAAAATTAGTTACATCAAAATCATTTTTGAACAACAATGTTTTTCAAACATTAGTTTGGAGCTCTTTATATAAAGAAATCTTATTCAGAAATCCAGTGTACAAACAAAGAGAACTGGGCTTCCACTTGTATCCTTCTTCCAGAAAGTGCCTAAAATGTATTTGTGTTAGCGTGCTAGGGTGCCATAACAAAGTAGCACAGACTGCAGGGGGCTTACACAGCAAATGTGTTGTCTTACAGTTCTGGGGGTAGAAGCCTGAGATCAAGGTGTCAGCAGGGCTGGTTCCTTCTGCAGGCTGTGAGAGAAGTATCTGTTCCAGGCTTGTCTCCTTGGCTTGTGCATGGCCACCTTCTCTCCTGTGTCTCCTTACCTTGTCTTTCCTCTATGTATCCCCGAATCCAACTATCACCATTTTATAAAGACGCCAGTCACATTGGATTAGAGCCCACTCTAACTGACTTCATTTTAACTTGATTACATCTTTAAAGGCTATCTCCAAATAAGGTCACATTCTGAAGTACTGGGGGTTAGGACTTCAATATATGAATTTGGGAGGGGACACAGTTCAACTCATGATAGCATTCAACTCATAATAGCAAACTTTCAGATCACAGTTTGAAAACCACAATTCTCAGTTGGATAATTTTAAACAACTCCACCCATCGGATTAACATTTCGATTAAAGAGGGGAACTTTATTAAGATCCTGAGGGTAACTGTACTACTCAAACTTAAGCATTCTACATGAACAATATGAACTTTTTTGAATAGTGGAAGCAGTTTATATAGAAACTCCTGACCTCAAAATTCAGTGGTTGTCTTGTGGTGTAGATCTGTTTGGGAAAAGTTTTGGCTAAGCCTGCAAAGCCTTACTCTTTCATATGGTTTCTGCTATGCCTGGTTGCTGGAACAGCTGGGTCTCCTATTAATCAGTAATACAGAATGCCTGATTGCACCCCTCCCTAAAGTTATTGTATAGGTTTATTATGTGCCCCAAATAACTCCCCATTTTATCAGATTGGGACCTCACAAAACAAAATTTTAACAGAAGAAAAACTCAGAGAAAATATTAAAGGTTATTTTCAAAGAAAAGAGTGAAAGAGGGAAATATTCTGAGCAGTTATTTTTTTTAAAGATTTTACAAAACCAAGAAGATAGTGCAGAGTTCCCATATACCACACACCATTTCCCCTGTTATTAACATCTTACATTAGTATAATACATGTATTACTATTAATATACCACTGTTTATATTTTCTTATTAATTAAAGCCCACTATTTACTCAGGTTTCCTTTGTTCTATGAAATTTTTTTTTCTGTTACAGGATCCCGTCCAAGATGCCACATTACATCTGGTTTTCTTGCCTCCTTAGGTTCCTCTTAACTGTGAGTTTCTCAGATTTTTCCTATTTTTGATGACCTTGACAGTTTTGATGAATATGACTCAAATATTTTGTGGGCTGTTCCTCTCTTGGGATTTATTTGATGTTTTGTGCATCATTAGACTGGAGTTACGGGTTTTTATGAGGGATATCACAAAGGTAAAGTGCCATTTTCATCACATTATATCAAGGGTACCTACTATTAACATGCTCTACCATTGTTGACGTTGACCTTGATCACCTGGCTGAGGTGGTATTTGTCAGATTTCTCCACCATAAAGCTATTCTTCTTTTCCCCCTCCTTTCTATACTGTACTCTTTGGAAGGAGGCCACTATAAATATTCCATGCTTAAGGAATGGGGAGCTGTATTCCACCTTCTTGAGGACAGAGCGTCTACATAAATTATTTGGAATTCTTCTGCAAGGGAGATTTTTCTCCTCCCCCATTTATATATTCAATCATTTATATCAGTATGAACTCCTGAATGTTTATAATTTATGGTATAATTCAGTGTGGGTTGAGTATTCTGCTTGGGACCAGAAGTATTTTAGATTTTGGATTTTGGAATATTTGCATATACATAATGAGATATCTTGGAGATGGGGCCCAAGTCTAACACAAAATTCATTTGTGTTTCATATACACCTTATACACATAGCCGGAAGGCAATTTTACACAATATTTAAAAATAATTTTGTGCATGAGACAAAGTTGTGTCAAGTACTTAGGTGTGGAAGTTTCTACTTGTGGCATCATGTCAGCACTCATAAAGTTTCGGACTTGGAGCATTTCAGATTAGGGATATTCAACTTGAACTATTTTATTTTATTGCTCAAATTGTTCCACCTCTCACCATTGGGAGCTCTTTCAGTTGGGTCCTGTGTCCTTTTGACATATTCCCACCAATGTAGGGTATGTTTACTTACTTGTTTAATTGCAGCATACATGTACAATAGTATCAGAATTGTTAACTTGTACCTCTGTGAGAAACAACATCAACCAGAGTATACTGCTCATGTAGAGTCCCTTTTGTCTTTAGTCTTTTTTTCTTTGCAATTTATTTATTTTTATTTATTTTTAATTTTTATATATTCAAGGGGTACATGTGCAAGTTTGTTACTTGGATATATTATGTAATATATATGAGGTCTGGGCTTCTAGTGTACCCATCACCTAAACAGTGAGCATTGTACCCAATAGGTAATTGTTCGACCCTCCCCCTCTCCTATCCTCCCCTGTTTTGCTGTCCCCAGTGTCTATTATTTTTCTCTGCACCTCCATGTATACCCATTGTTTAGCTCCCACTTAAAAGTGAAAACATGTGGTAGCTGATTTTCTGTTTCTGAGTTATTTCACTTAGGGTAATGGCCTCTGGCTTCATCCACATTGCTACAAAAGACATAATTTCATTCTTTTTTATGGGTGCATAGTATTCCATGGTGTGTATATACCACTTTTATTTTTTTTATTTATTTTTTTAGACAGAGTCTCGCACTGTCGCCCCAGCTGCAGTCTGCAGTGCAGGGGCACGATCTCCGCTCACTGCAACCTCCACCTCCGCCTCCTGGGTTCAAGCCATTCTCCTGCCTCAGCCTCCTGAGTAGCTGGGATTACAGGCGCCCGCCACCACGCCCAGCTAATTTTTGTATTTTTAGTAGAGACGGGGTTTCACCATGTTGGCCAGGCTGGTCTCAAACTCCCGACCTCGTGATTCGCCTGCCTCGGCCTCCCAAAGTGCTAGGATTACAGGCATGAGCCACCGTGCCCGGCCTATACCACATATTTTTAATCCAATCATCTGTTGATGGATATTTAGGTTGATTCCATGACTTTGCTACTGTGAATAGTGCTGCGATAAACATATGAATGCAGGTGTCTTTTTTTTTTTTTTTTTTGGTATAAAATCCAGATCCTGTACCATTTTTTTTTTTGGCAGCTGTCTTTTTGATGTAACATTTTTTTTTTCTTTGGATAAGTACTCAGTAGTGGGTTTGCTGGGTTGAATGTTAGTTTTATTCTTAGTTCTTTGAGAAATTGTCATACAGTTTTCCATGGAGGATGTACTAATTTATATTCCTACCAACAGTGTATAAGCTTTCCCTATTCTCCACGTGCTCACCAACATCTGTTATTTTTTGACATCTTAACAATAGCCATTCTGATTGGTGTTGAGATCATATCTCATTGTGGTTTTAGTTTGCATTTCTCTGATGATTAGTAATGTTGAGCATTTTTTTGTGTTTATTGGCTGCTTGTATATCTTCTTTAGAAAAATGTCTGTTTGTGTCTTTTGCCCACTTTTTAATTTTTTTTCTTGTTGAGCTGTTTGACTTTCTTATAGATTCTGGATATCCGTCCTTTGTTGGACACATAGTTTGCAAATATTTTCTCTCATTCTGCAGGTTGTTTGTTTGCTCTGTTGACTATTTCTTTTGCAGTGCAGAAGGTTTTTAATTTAATTAAGTCCCATTTGTCTCTTTTTGATTTTGTTGCATTTGCTTTTGAGGTCATAGTCATAAATTATTTGCCTAGGCCATTGTCTAGAAGAGTTTTCCCTAGGTTTTCTTCTGTGATTTTTACCATTTCAGGTCATACATTTAAGTCTTTAATCCATCTTGAGTTAAAAATTTTGTTTATGGTGAGAGATATGGGTCCAGCTACATTCTTCTGCATATGGCACTCCAATTTTCCCAGCACCATTTATTGAATAGGGTGTCCATTCCCTATTGTATATTTTTGTTGATTTTGTCAAAGATCAGTTGGTTGTAGTATGTGGCTTTATTTCTGGATTCTCTTTCTGTTCCATTGATCTGTGTGTCTATTTTTGTACCAGTACCATGCTGTTTTGGTTACTATATCCCTGTAGAATAATTTGAAGTCAAGTAATGTGATGCCTCCAGCTTTGTTACTTGTTAATTTTTCTTTCTTTCTTTCTTTCTTTCTTTCTTTCTTTCTTTCTTTCTTTCTTTCTTTCTCTTTTTCTTCCTTTCTTCCTTCCTTCCTTTCTTTCTTTCCTTCTTTTTCTTTTTTTTTAGATAGGGTCTTGCTCTGCCATCCAGGCTGGAGTGCAGTGGCGTGATCTTGGCTCACTGCAGCCTCAACCTCGCAGGCTCAAGTGATCCTCCCATCTCAGACTCCCAAGTAGCTTGTACTACAGGTGAGTGCCACCAAGCCCAGCTGTTTTTTTATGATTTTTGTAGATATGGGTTCTCACCATGTTGTCCAGGCTGGTCTCAAACTCCTGAGCTCTAGCGATCATCCTGCCTCAGCCTCCTAAACTGCTGAGATTACAGGTGTGGGCCACCACACCTGGCCTAGCTTTGTTTTTTTTTTGTTTTTTTGTTTTGTTTTGTTTTTTGTTTTTTTTTTTTGCTTAGGATTGCTTTGGCTATTCAGGCTTTTATGTGGTTCCATATGAATTTTAGGATTGGTTTTTCTAATTCTGTGAAAAGTTATATTGGTAATTTGATAGGAAATGCATTGAATCTGTAGATTGCTTTGGGCAGTATGGTCATTTTAGTGATATTAATTCTTCCAATCCATGAGCATGTTTATCCATTTGTTTGTGTCATATGATTTCTTCCATTAGTGTTTTATGGTTCTTGAAGAGATATTTCATCTTGGTTAAGTGTATTCCTAGATATTTCATTTTATTTTTTTTTTTTTTTTGAGACGGAGTCTCGCTGTGTCACCCAGGCTGGAGTGCAGTGGCGGGATCTCCGCTCACTGCAAGCTCCGCCTCCCGGGTTCACGCCATTCTCCTGCCTCAGCCTCTCCGAGTAGCTGGGACTACAGGCGCCCGCTACCACGCCCAGCTAATTTTTTGTATTTTTAGTAGAGACGGGGTTTCACCGTGGTCTCGATCTCCTGACCTCGTGATCCGCCCGCCTCAGCCTCCCAAAGTGCTGGGATTACAAGCGTGAGCCACCGCGCCCGGCCCCTAGGTATTTTATTTTTATGTGTGGCTATTGTAAGTTGGAGTGACTTCTTTATTTTGTTCTCAAGTTGATCATTATTGGTGTATAGAAATGCTACTCACTTTTGCACGTTAATTGTGTATCCTGAAACTTTACTGAAATCATTTATCAAGTCTAGGAGTATTTTGGCGAAGTCTTGAGGTTTTCATGTCATCAATAAACAGAGATCATTTGACTTTCTCTTTTCCAATTTGGATGCCTTGTATTTCTTTCTTTTCCCCAATTGCTCTGGCTAGGACTTCCAGTAGTATGTTGACTAGGATGTATTTAGTCTTATAGATTCTACTCATTTCCAAAGTTACTTAGATCAGAACCCCCTCTACTGCCCACCCTCCTCAGTGAGGTTGTTTTGTACATTTATAATACAGTTTCATTTTCTTGTCACTGTATGCATTCTGTCCTGTTATCCTCCAACATCCTAAATGACTATTTTTTTTACATTTGCCTAATATTAAAGTTCACCCTTTCCGCTAGAAACTTCTACAGTTTTCACAAATGCATAGTAATCATGTAGCCACCATTAGCGTATCAGACAGAATAGTTTCATCACTCCTTGAAATCCCCTGTACTTCACTTGTTCAGCCCTCCTCGCTCATCACAAACCCCTGACAACCACGAATTTTTTTATTGTCTCTGCAGTTTTACCTTTTCAGAAATGCCATATAGTTAGAATCACATAGCATGTAGAATTTTTTTTTTCTTTTTCTTTTTCTTTTGAGATGGAATCTCGCTCTGTCTCCCAGGCTGGAGTGCAGTGGTGCAATCGTGGCTCACTGCAAGCTCTGCCTCCTGGGTTAATGCCATTCTCCCGCCTCAGCCTCCCAAGTGGCTGGGCCTATAGGTGCCCGCCACCACACCCAGCTAATTTTTTTTTTAATTTATTTTTTTACTAGAGACGGGGTTTCACTGTGTTAGCCAGAATGGTCTCAATCTCCTGACCTCGTGATCTGCCCGCCTCGGCCTCCCAAAGTGCCCAGAGTGCTGGGATTTACAGGCGTGAGCCCCCGCGCCTGGCCAGCATGTAGTATTTTTAAACTGGCTTCTTTCACTTAGCAATATGCATTTGAGGTTTATCCATATCTTTTATGGCTTGATATTTTTTTAATTGCCAAAAAATAGGCCATCATGTGGATATACCATAGTTTATGCACCTATTGAAGGACATCTTGGTTGCTTCAGTTTGAGAGTTATGAATAACACTAATGACATTGATTAAAACAGTGATAGAGTGGCACAAGAGCCTACACAAAATTGGAATAGGTCAGATATAGAAAATTATATAAAATCAAGGTCACAGGTGCTGGTTCATACCACTTTGGGAGGCTGAGATAGGAGGATTGCTTGAACTCAGGAGTTGGAGACTAGCCTGGGCAACATAGAGAGACCTCATCTCTACTAAAAATCACAAATATTAGCGAGGCATGTTGGTACATGCCTGTAGTCCCAGCTACTCACGAGGCTGAAGCAGGAAGATCATGAACCCAGGAGATCGAGGTTGCAGTGAGCTGTGATCTATACTGAACTCCAGCCTGGGCAACAGAGTGAGACCCTGTCTCAAAAAAAAAATTATTGGCCGGGTGCCGTGGCTCACACTATAATCCCAGCACTTTGGGAGGCCAAGGCAGGTGGATCACCTGAGGTCGGGAGTTCGAGACCAGCCTGACCAACATAGAGAAACCCCGTCTCTATTAAAAATACAAAATTAGCCGGGCGTTGTGGCGCATGCCTGTAATCCCAGCTACTCGGGAGGCTGAGGCAGGAGAATCGCTTGAACCTGGGAGGTGGAAGTTGCAGTGAGCTGAGATCGTACCACTGCACTCCAGCCTGGGCAACAAGAGTGAAACTCTGTCTCAAAAAGAAAAAAAAAATTTCACAAGGATGTATTTTAAAATTAGTATATGGTAAAGTAGCAACTTAAATTATTGAATATGTCATTTTCATTACATGTTGCCTGCCACTTACTCAGTGTTCTTCATGCATTCAAATGATTTATAATAACTAATCACCTATATTTAAATAACTTGGGTCTATCAAAAAAGGTATTACTTGTGATAATTTTTTAATTATGCAAATCCAAATGTTAGGCTTTAATTTTATGGCTCATTTCCACATAGTTTTATTCCTTTTCCATGGATGACTTAGTTTTTTATGAGGGCCATCTTGATTTCCCCTTAGGAAGAACCCAGTATAATAGCATTTCTTTCATTTCACAATGAATGGTACAATTAAGATTTAATTAGAAGCACACTAGTAAGGGAATTGAAAGCTACTCTGAACCTGTAGATGAAATGTTACACTTTAAAATTGTTCACATGTTGCAACCCACAGCCTTAAAAGGCTACCATACGTAAACTTAATTTGAGATGGAGCTTTTTAAAATAACATGATTACTTGTTATATTGAACCTCTTCCTTGTCATGTGTCCACCAAAAAGACTCATTTTATCTAAAAAAGAAAGGCTCACAGATGCTTCAAGGAAGAAAAGGGGAATTTTCAGCACATGTGCTTTACAAAGAACATCCTGCACAAGCATTCAAGGGTGAGGAGAAGACTTTACTCTCCTTAATACATGTCCTACCTACTTCTCCCACTTTTTTTTTTTTTTTGAGATGGAGTCTCTCTCTGCCTCCCAGGCTGGAATGCAGTGGCGCTATCTCCGCTCACTGCAACCTCCGCCTCCCAGATTCAAGCAATTCTTCTGTCTCAGCCTCCTGAGTAGCTGGAATTACAGGCACGCGCCACCATGCCTGGCTAATTTTTGTATTTTTAGTACAGACGGGGTTTCACCATGTTGGTCAGGCTGGTCTTGAACTCCTGACCTCGTGATCCGCCCGCCTCAGCCTCCCAAAGTGCTAGGATTACAGGTATGAGTCACCACGCCTGGTCCTCTCCCACTTTTTTATAGCCTCACAAAGATGCACGTTTAGGAAGTGATTTGTCCACCACATATGAATTGATTTTTAATAAATATGTAACTTTAAACAATGCTTTAAAAAACTAATACTTATTAGAATTTGAGTCTTCTAACATTTTTTCAAATTTAAAAATACCATTAACTTTTTTTCAAATTTAGAAATACCATTTCAAAGACTGAAAGAGAGGGTATATTTAAAGGTGATTTGCATCTACAGCCATACCACCCTAAACATGCTTCTCATTTGAATTGAGATTAATTGCTTTTCTGAATGGTGGGTTGGAACAGCAATTTAGCGTAGACCTGTGAGCCTTGGTGAGGCTGCCAAAAATGACCTATTGATATCAGTTGACTATAAGAAAGAGGAGTGACTTTGCTCCAAAGTGGATTTCTGGAAATTATATGTATAAGTGCCTAAGGCCTGAAAGGTTTCTGATAACCTGGACTATAAGTAGATTAGTATCATAGAAACCTTTTCTATCCATCCTGTTCTTTACATCCAAGTCCAGAGGGCCCAGTCATGGGATGAAGCAGAGAAATAACCAAGTGCTTGCAAACATGGAGACCAGAAATTACAGGAAATCCAGAACACTCAAAGTCTTGACATTCAGAGGGTGGCCCAGAATTTATGCTGTAAATGCAGAGCATCTCTGGAGACAATTTATTATCCACAGGTCTCCGTCATTAAGACAATATACTATCCTAATCAGTACAACTTCTAATAATGGGGTAGATGATATTTTAATATATTTTGAGACGAAGTAGAAGGATCTTCTAGAGATAATTATTTTAGAGAGGTGGCTAATTATCTCATGTTTAAAGATCTCCAGGAAAGATGACTTTATTAACCTTGAGCCTTAAATTTCTTTTTCTACAATTTTTAGAATATAACCTGAATAGTAGTGGCCACATATAATGCTTCCCAGGATGACATTTAATCCCATTTCTCCCAGGATGGCATTCATTTGCTCAGAATGTATAACCAAGGATACACATACACACACACACACGCATGCACTAAAACAGAACTTAAGACCAGCATGGAATAACAGACTTGCTGTCCTGAGTTGATATCATTTTATTCTAAAGCAGAGAAATTTGATGGTTTTGATGTTTTGATGTTTTAGGTAGTCCATCATATCTTTGTGCCAGGTAAGTGCATCATTTGCTTTAGACTTTATGAAATACTAGAAATACGTTATGGGTCTTCAGTTTTTTCCTTGTAGATCCTTAGATGTCCCGGGATTTGAGGCTGAAACCCATTGGTTTACAGAATGGAAACAACGGAGTCACTGCTTGTACATTATGGTCATTTCAGGCACTATGGTAACTGAGTTGAATCTCTGCAAAGATGATCCAGATAATCAACATATATTTGCATTTGAAGATGGATCATAATCCAAGAATAAGTTTGCCACAATCAATTAAATCTTTTTGTATAAAAATGTCCCAAATATGCGGCTGGACGTGGTGGCTCATCCCTGTAATCTTAGCACTTTGGGAGGCCAAGGCAGGTAGATCGCTTGAGCCCAGGAATTTGAGCCAGGCTGGGCAACATGGTGAAACCCTGTCTCTACCAAAAATACAAAAATTAGCCAGTCTCATAACCGGGTCTCAAAATAGGTAAATAGATAAAAATTTTAAAATAAAACATAAAATATAAGTTTAAAAAAGAATGGCCCAAATAATGAGCTTTATATTTTTTTAAAGAACCATACATATGGTATGAATTGAAGGGGCCCAGAAAGGTCCAGTTGCCTCAAAATTCCTCCCTTTACCAAACCTACTTAATACCATCTACCTCCTTTTCCCCAGTGTGGTCTCCAGAAGGGCACTGTTTAAGATCCATTTTCCATTAAGAGGGAAGAGAGGGACTTGCATTGGACACCTATTAGGTTTGGCACCCAGTTCCCCTTTTCTACAAACTTCTCTCTTCTCTGCTCATCCACATGGTCACAGGTTGGCTTCCAAGCAGCCACGGTTATATATTATGGAGTCCTAATTAGGGAAAAGGAGCCAGACTGGCAGGATGAAGGGAAAGCAAAGAGATAAAGCAAATAAGCTATAGGTCTGCCTTTCTTCATGGTCCAGGACATATAAATGAAAAGAGGAAGCAGATAAGCTACAAGTCTGTCTTTCTTTATGGCCCAGGACATATAGTCCTCCTGAGCAGATAACATACACAACTCACAAACTTTCTGCTTATCACCAAATGCTTCAATTCATCATCAAACACATTGGCTGACAGAAGAATACAAGCTGGCTTTCTGCTACCTTTGCATTATCAATCAGCCCAAGAACCATCCAGTAAAATCTCCAGCAAGCCTTTGTTTCCTTGTAGTCAGCTCCTCTTCTGCTGGTTCTGCCCACTGCTCCCTGGCAACATATTCTCATACTTTCTTTAATAAATCTGCCTTTCTTTACCTACAACTGTCTTGGTAAATTCTTATCCCCCCCAAATCCCACGCCTCACCACCAGCCCAGATAGTTGCTGCTCACCTGAGACATATATTATAGCCCATAACCATCATGTTGGCTACAATCTGGGCTGAATAGAGACTCCTTGGAAAATTTGGGATTGGGAATAAGAGGTCTGGTCTTTGTCTGGGTTGAAATCTTTAGTGCAAGACATATAAAAACTGGAGTTTGGGTTGGGCAAGGTGGCTCACACCTGTAATCCCAGCACTTTGGGAGGCTGAGGCGGGTGGATCACCTGAGGTCAGGAGTTCGAGACCAGCCTGGCCAACATGGTGAAACCCTGTCTCTACTAAAAACACAAAACTTTGCTGTGTGTGGTGGTGTGCGCCTGTAATCCCAGCTACTCGGGAGGCTGAGGCAGGAGAATCACTTGAACCTGGGAGGCGGTGATGCAGTGAGCTGAGATCACACCATTGCACTCCAGCCTGGGTGACAAAAGCAAAACTCTGCCTCAAAAAATATATATATATAATAATAATGGAGTTTGTGTAGCTATATTTTCCACCACAAAGCCTGGGAAGACATGTAGAGTAGAACAAGGACAGACAGACTGTTTGGTGCATAGTTCCAGAGTGTTTGGTGCATAGTTCCAGTCCCATCCTGAGACATGGTCTTGGTTTCATCCTTGAATTTCTCACTTTTTGCTGAAGTTAACTTGCATTGGTTTCTGTTTCTTAAAACCAATAAAGATCCAACAGATAGGCTGTCTTGATCGAAGTCTATTGGTCAGTCCCAGAGTCACATTATTGCCTCTACCAGATCAGCCCGTAGTTATCCTCAGATGCACAGAGAATCTAGTCTCTGAAGACCTAGGAATACAAACAAGGTACCCCAGGAGAATCAAAATGAGATCTTGGCTTACATCTGACTAATCCAAGATTTATATGTATACATAAATGTATACATATTTCTTTGTTGTAAAACCAAATAATTAGTTTAAATAGTTGTCATAGTCTTCAAAATGTTAATAGACCAATAAAAGGGAACTGATATGCAACATCTTCCCTGTGGTATTCTGAGCAGCAGAATGGTTTTTTTTTTTTTTTTGGTGGGTAATTTCTTTTTTTTTTTGGAAGAAAAAAATGACGCTATCAATAGTTTTATCATTCAAATATAGAAAGCATAGTTCTCCATTCTTCATAAGGAGCTGGGGTGGACAGAGCTGGAAAGGACTGAATAATTAAAATATTAATCAGAAGAGCAGAGATTAAATGACTTTATTTGAATAGAGCAATTGGGCAAAATTAGAATTGAAAGGAAAATAAAATAGCTTATAAAAGAAGCAAACATTTTAACACTGGCCCTGTCTTCAACTAAGCATAGCATAAGGATGGTAACAAGTGGTACTTGTTCCAAATGTTGCCATAGGTAAATTCAGGAACATCCACTTCTCTGAGACATTGACATTCATACACTTCATCTTGACTGTAACATTTGCTTCCTGTGCTTCTGTTGTTATGTACACAGTGAATATGAAATATAACTTATTTACAAAGAATATTTAAATGTTGATATATTTTTAAAGACATGCTGCATAGAAATAACATCTTATTGATTTCTCTGGTAATCTATATATCGTAGGAAATTAAATGGATAATAAGCCATAAATAATAAAACATACTTTAAAACTGTCAAGAGACACATAAAATCCATACGTGGTTATTAATAAGCATTGAACAACAAATTTTTTTTTTTGAGACAGACTCTTGCTTTGTTGCCCAGGCTGGAGTGCAGTGGCGTGATCCTGGCTCACTGCAACCTCTGCCTGCTTGGGGTTCAAGTGATTCTCCTGCCTCAGCCTCCCAAGCAGCTGGGACTACAGGCATGCACCACCACTCCCAGCCAATTTTTGTATTTTTTGGTATTTTTAGTAGAGGTGGGGTTTCACCATGTTGGCCAGGCTGGTCTTGAACTCCTGAGCTCAGGTGATACACCTGCCTTGGCCTCCCAAAGTGCTGAGATTACAGGTGTGAGCCACCATGCCCAGCCTGAACAACAAGATTTTTTAATAGTGCAATCACTTTTCCACATATAATTAATGTATCTTTATGAGTCACAGCAGAACCAATAGGAAACATATATATCTAGATATGGGTAGACAATGAGATTAATTACAACAAATGGCCCGCATGACTATGGACGCTGAGAAGTCCCAACATCTGCATTCTGCAAGCTGGAGACCCAGGAGAGTTAATGTGTGGTTCCAGTCTGAAAGCCAGCAGGCTGGAGATTCAAAAAGAGTCAATGTTTCAGTTTGAGTCCTAAGGCAGAAAAAACTGATGTACCAGCTCAACAGTCAGGAAGGAGGAGTTCCCTCTTATTCAGCATTTTTATTCTCTTCAGGTCTTCAATGGACTGAATGAATGAAGCTCACCCACACTAGGAAAGGCAATCTGCTTTACTCAGTCTACCAATTCAAATGTTAATTTCATCCACAAATGCTCTCACAGATGCACCCAGAATGACATTTGATCAAATAAATTAACCATCATAAATCCATTCCTTGTTAACCTGGCATCTATATGTATCTCCAAATAAAGACAATAACAAGATCATAATTATACCTAGTATGATACAACTATCTTCATACAACTGAACATGCACTAACCTCTATTCCAGAAAAGGAGATAAAGTCCTTGAGTGATGTTTAACTCTTCTCCTTGATATTTTATAACAAATATTATGATATAAAATTAACAGTACTTACATATTATATTATACTATGATAATATGAAGTCAATATATCTTTTTTTTTTTTTTTTTTTTTTGAGATGGAGTTTCGCTCTTGTTGCCCAGGCTGGAGTGCAATGGCACGATCTCGGCTCACTCACTGCAACCTCTGCCTCCTGGGTTCAAGCGATTCTCATGTCTCAGCCTCTGGAGTAGCTGGGATTACAGGCACACACCACAATGCCTGGCTAATTTTTTTGTATTTTTAGTAGAGATGGGGTTTTGCCATGTTAGTCAGGCTAGTCTTGACCTCCTGACCTCAGGTGATCCACCCACCTCAGCCTCACAAAGTGCTGGGATTACAGGCATGAGCCACTGCGCCCAGCCTAAAGTCAATATATCTTATAAGAATAAAAGAGAGAAGAAAATAAAGATATTTGGGGTGTGTGTGTGTGTGTGTGTGTGTGTGTATGTATGTATATATATGTGTGTATATGTATATTATATGTATACATATTCATAACAAAATATGGAGAAACACTCATAATAATTATATTCCTAATTTCTATAACTGGTCACATGGTCATAGCTCGTATTTATAACTACCTTCTACCGCCCATTCTGTATTATCTTTGATCTCAGCAAGCATCTCAGCTGGTGGTGATCCTTTACCTGTAGGGCAATCCAAACCTCCATTCCTGAAAGGCCTGGGCCATTCACAATCCTGCCTAGATTAGCTTGTTATAGTTTTCCATCAATCTTAATAATAGGGCATCATAATACTAAGACATGCCCTAAGGGATCTCCTGTATTTCAGACATACTCTTCCTTACTTCCATTGTGGAGTAGTAGTCCAATTTCCCCTTGGTAGTTAGGATCAATCACCCTAGCCAGCACAGTAACTCTCTTCTTTAACCATTGATTTAGAGGGAGCCCAAAGTGGCCAGGTGGCAATCTTAAATTCCAATTCCGTCATTCTTGTATCTCCTGGTGGATGCACTCCTTCTTTTGGGACTGTAGACCTCTAGCCCAGCAGGGCATAAAGTCATTAGAACAGGAAGCAAAAATTTTGCTAGTGGGTCACCAGGAGTAATAGTGAGTGGCGCCATTCTCATTTCTACTTATGAATGCTGGCTCTCCAAGAAAGAGTACCACATATTAGGCAACTAATTAACAAGCGAGTTTCTGTTATATTAGGAAATGGGTTCAGTGATCAGACTTTGGTCACTGATAATATATATCTACTGAAGCACACATATTTTTAATGTATATTTTCATTTGTAAATTGAACAAATATTTATTAAAATTATGTTGATACAAACTCAAAGTTCTAATACCATTCATCTATTAGAAACATACATTTACAACCAGAGAGTCTGTCAAGTAAATGTGATTCAACTTCATTGTTTTAAAAATATCTCCTAATGCCGAAGCTATAAGATAATCTATCTTCAGGTGAAAAAAAAAATCTATCTTCAGGTGAGAGTTCTGGAAATGAGATTGGCCACTGGAGTGAGTAGATTAGACTTTTGCAAACTATCATGAATGAACAACATGATTTACATGTCCCATGTGTTCAGGTCATTCTGCTCAGGCATGCAAAGCTTATGGGCATTTACTTACAGCATTGTTTTGCCCATTAAAGAATTATAAAAATAAAAATGTTTCCATTGATGTATCAATCTGAAAAGCACTTAAAGCAGATGTGCATTTGTATTACACAAATTCAATGTAACAAATGTGTTGGGTACCTTCTCTGTACAAGACATCAGGCTAAATGCTTCTAAGTATACAAATATAAATAGGACTCAGTCCACATTCTCCATAAGATCATCTCATGGCTGGAGGTGACATAAGATATACATGCTGACTTTAATAAAGAGCAAGGTAAAACACAGAAAAGATTGCCACTTAAGACACCAAGTTGAACACATGATTAGATCTGTTCCTTCCTGAAATCCCACAAGATTTGTAAAATAATTTTTAAAAAGACATGTAAGAACATAGAGAACAGGAGAAAAGAAAAAGTAAAAATATTGGTTCTTGGGATGGTGGTGCATACTTGTAGTCCCAGCTACTTGGGAGGCTGAGGTGAGGCAGGAGGATCACGTGAGCACAGGAGTTTTTTGTTTGTTTGTTTGTTTGTTTGTTTGAGATGGAGTCTCGCTCTGTCACCCAGGCTGGAGTGCAGTGGCGCGATCTCAGCTCACTGCAAGCTCCGCCTCCCAGGTTCACACCATTCTCCTGCCTCAGCCTCCTGATTAGTTGGGACTACAGACGCTTGCCACCATGCCTGGCTAATTTTTTGTATTTTTTAGTAGAGATAGGGTTTCACCATGTTAGCCAGGATGGTCTCGATCTCCTGACTTTGTGATCTGCCTGCCTTGGCCTCCCAAAGTGCTGGGATTACAGGCGTGAGCCATTGCGCCTGGCCGAGCACAGGAGTTTAAGTTCAGCCTGGGCAACATAGCAAGACCCCATCTCTTCAAAAATATATTGGAAGCGGGAAAGCAGGTGGACTAATAAAAACTGACTTAGCAAAACCTAAGCAGAAAAGCTAATTTGTATGCCTGTAGTAGGAAAAAAAGGCAACTGAATTATATTATAGAACCCTCAAAGAGCCCAAGAAGTGGAAAGACATCAGGTACATCTGAAAATGTAGATAAAAGAAGAACCAAAACAAGATGATTGAAAGGCTATTTACAATACCCTCCCTACTATTCTATGTCCCATCCCAACTCCAGCAGAATACCACTAAATTCCTGATATCTGGAGAAAGTGAAGCAAGGGGAGTCTGGACCAAGAGACATAAGCATATTTGAGGGCAGGGACATTTTGCTAAAACAGGGAGATTAAGTAAAAGTTCATTCACTGAGGTTGAGTTGCCAGCTTTTTTCCACTGCCAGGATCAGAGATTACTGGCAGCAAGGTAGCATGCTGGCAGAGTCTTCTGTGAAGAGGATAATCTGCCCAAGAGAAACGATTTAAAATACTGATGTTTTCAGTGCTTTGTTTTGGGTGACCATCCTGTGCATTTTAAGATGTTTTGCAGTGTTCTTTGTCTCTATTCATTAGATGCTAGTAGCATACCCTTCTCCCAGTTTTGACAACCAAAAATGTTTCCACACATTGCTAAATATACCACAAGGGTGGGGAGCAAAACTCTCCCCATTGAGAACCATTGGCCTATACTGAAACTCATAGTCAAAAAGAACTATCCATGAACACAGAGTTTCCATTCAGCTTTGTAGTGCCTCTCTCTTAAATGTAAGCAGAAAGCCAAGGTTCACTAGACACTTAAAAGTATATATAAAAACAAACAGGAATAAAAGTAACTTGGCCGGCTGTGGTGGCTCACGTCCGTAATCCCAGCACTTTGGGAGGCTGAGGTGGGCGGATCACCTGAGGTCAGGAGTTCGAGACCAACCTGACCAATATGATGAAACCCTGTCTCTACTAAAAATACAAAAATTAGCTGGGTGTGGTGGCGGGCGCCTGTAGTCCCAGCTATTTGGGAGGCTGAGACAGGAGAATTGCTTGAACCCAGGAGGTGGAGGTTTCAGTGAGCCAAGATCGTGCCTCTGCACTCCAGCCTGGGTGACAGATCGAGACTCTATTTCAAAAAATAAAATAAAATAAATAAATAAAAGTAACTTGGAGGAAACGGGCTAGGAGGAAGAAAAAAACTTTAAAAGGACGTAACATCTACATAATCCTAGCATTTTGGGAGGCCAAGGAGGGCGGATCACCTGAGGTCAGGAGTTCGAGGCCAGCCTGACCAACATGGCAAAACCCTGTCTCTATTAAAAATACAAAAATTAGCTGGGCATGGTGTTGTGTGCGTGTAATCCCAGGTACTCAGGAAGCTGAGGCAGGAGAATCACTTGAACCTGGGAGGCAGAGTTTGCAGTGAGCCAAGATCGTGTCACTGCACTCCAGCCTGGGCAACAGAGCGAGACTCCGTCTCAAAAAAAAAAAAGAAAGAAATTTTGGGAATTAAAAATATAGCAGAAATGAAAAAACTCAGTAGAAGCATTGAAGAACAAAGTTAATGAAATTTCTAGGAAGTACAATAAAAATATACAAAGAGATGAAAAAATAGGAGGACATAGAAGTTGAGAAAATTTAAGTAACCATCTAGGAGGACTGCATTAGGATCAGCTTAAGTTGCTGTAACAGAGACTCCAAAATATAGTGGCATTAATAGGACAGAAGTTCATTTCTCTGTGGCCTAGAGTAGGTAGATGACTCTGCTTTATGACCAGCTGGCTCCGTCATGCTAAACATGTTGCATCCATATCCATCTCTGTACCCAGGCCTGATGTTTCAGTTATTAACATTTTCTGTCCAGGCGCAGTGGCTCTCACACCTGTAATCCCAGCACTTTGGGAGGCTGAAGCGGGTGGATCACCTGAGGTCAGGAGTTTGAGACCAGTTTGGCAAACATGGCCAAACCCTGTCTCTACTGAAAATATAAAAATTAGCCAGGCACAGTGGTACGTGCCTATAATCCCAGCTACTCGGGAGGCTGAGGCAGAAGAATTGCTTGAACCCAGGGGTCAGAGGTTGTAGTGAGCTGAGATTGCACCACTACACTCCAGCCTGGGTGACAGAGCAAGACTGTATCTCAAAAACAAAACAAAACAAAAAACATTTCCTAACTAACAGGAAGAGGGCGGATACAATTCATGACTTAAAGATATGACTAGTAAGATATATGCACTTCAGTTCACACTTAGCTGCAAGGGAGGTTGGAGCATGTAGTCCTGCCATGTTCAGCTAAATCTCAGGAGTTGTATCATTAAAAGGAAGGAGAGAATGGATGTTGGAGGAAGTTGAGCAATCTCCACTATAAGGTTTAACATCTGGCTGGGCCTGGTGGCTCACACCTGTAATTCCAGTGCTTTGGAAGGCAGAGGTAGGAGAATTGCTTGAGGCCAGGAATTCGAGACTGGCCTGGGCAACACAGTCAGACCCCATCTCTACAAAAAATAAACACAAAAATTTTAGCTGGGCATGGTGGCATGTGTCTGTAGTTCCAGCTACTTAGACGGCCGAGGATCCCTTGAGCTCAGGAGTTCATGACTACTGTGAGCTATGATTTTGCCACTGCACTCCAGCCTGGGCAACAGAATGAGACCCTGTCTCCAAAAAAAAGAAAAAAGATTTAACATCCAAATAAAAAAACGTTCCAAAAGAGTGAACCAGAGAAAATAGCAGAGAGGAAATCAGCAAAGAACTATATATTTGGATGACTAGGTTTTGCTGTGGTGGTAATAAACCTCTTCCAAGGGAGACAACCCAAAAGTCTGACCATGTCATAGTACAAAGCTCAGTCTAGAATCTCAAAGTCTGGAATCAGGATAACCTCAGAAACCAGCAAAGGTGTATTTGGGTGACTAGGTTTTACTGTGGTAATAAACCTCTTCCAAGGGAGACAACCCAAAACTCCAATCATGTCATAGTATAAAGTTCAAAGTCTAGAATCTTTGGGTAGTGTGTGGGATACTTTCTACAACAGGTTCAAATGTGGCTCCTTCAGATCCAGAGACCTATGAGCTGAAAGGCTAAGCTCTCTTTCCTCATATAACAATGCACAGTGATGGAACAGGATCAGGATAACCTAGGAAATGGGGACTGGAGACACACAGCAGACATTAGCCCACTGCAAAATGTAACAAAACAGTGGTTTCCAAACTATTTTTTCCCCTAGGGGAAACTTGAAAATAATCTTCTGTGGAATTCCAATCATGAAAGCAGGTCAAGGTGGGCTGCTCTGCTTCGGGACTGGAATGCTCACTGAGCTCCTCTTACCCTCAAACTAGGGGCTGCTCCTGAGGAAGCTCCACAAAATCTATAGAGGCCATGAAGCATAGCAAAAGTGAGGTCATCAAGAGATAGTCAGCTTTTGTTCCATCAAAGAGGGTAAAGGGACTGTTTAGAGAAGATATTGAAGAAAAGAGATTACAGATGATAGATCATGAGTTACAAAGGACCCAGTGGAACGGTTTGGGAAGGTGGGAAGGCGTTGGAAACTGGGTCAGGTGGGATGTGTAAGGTGATATGGTGCACTCTCCTTTCATCATACTGGCCTAGGCAATGTCCCAACAATTTTAAACCCAACCATTATGCTGCTCTACACTGTCACATGAACAACTAAACATTGCTGACAAGAACACTTAATTAGGTCTATTGATTATACCTTAAAACTGTGCCCACAGATCTCAAATAGGCATTCAATATTGCCTGGCAATGGTATTACATATACCTAATACATTTATTTTTTCATAAGTTTATTTTTTCCAGAATAATTATTTCATACCTTCTTTTCGAGCCTCAAACTGCTTATATTCTACCCCTCTCGAAAGGAAATCATATTTCAATAAATATTTATTGAGCATCTATTTCATGCCGTTGTTCTAAGCACTGAGAGAGCAGTGGACAACACAGTCTTTGCTCTCAAGGAACTTAAATTCCAGTGCAGGGAGACAGAAATAAACAAGTGTATAGGATTCCGTATGGTGCTAAGTGCTACGGAAAAAAAATAAAGCAGGTTGGGGAAAAGAGAATGCTGATAAAAGCAGCAGATCCCAGATTCTTCTAGGGCATAACAAGAGCTTTGCTTTAACTTTGGGTGATATCTGTAGCCACTGGTGGGGTCAAAATAAAAAAAAGTGACATGATCCAACTTAGGTTTTGAAAGGATCACTTTGTCTGCTGTAGTTAGAATAAACCATCCATGAGAGAGAAAGAGTATCAATAGGGAGACTGTTTTATTGGCCTTGGTTCCTGGACCTTTTCTGGTCATCTTCGACTACCTTCTTGGCCTAAATTCTTGCTTCCCCACTATTCCATGTTTTAATGGGAAAAATTGTCAAAGTATAATTTTCAAAAAGTTAAAAATGTGACTCATACAAATACAGAATGAAAATGTGTCGAATGTTTATTAACTCATTAATATTAACTCAATGTCTCTCAAACTGGGTATAGGCACTGAAAAAGTAATGTTAGAATTAGGTTGCTGGACAGCATAGAGGATCATGGTGGACGGGAGGCGGGACTAGATTGCAGCTACCACGCAGACAGACAGAGCAGTATGTGGAGACTCGCGCTGTAACCTTTTGCTCCAGAACTACTGCAGGAATAAACCAGGAAAGCTGAGAAAACCCACAGACTCTCTGAAGAAAGCGGATGACTCCTGCAGGACACGGGAGACAACCCAAATACTGTGAGTGCCCAAGCTGTGGTGGTGGGAAAAGAGAATTGTCCACCCCTGAACACATACCCTCACTGGGGAACCTGAAGGTCTGGATCACAGGAGAATATTCTGACCTTACTTGGAGCTGAGTCAATTTAGAGAGCAGAGCAAAATACAGGGGTAAAGGAAGCAGCAGGAAAAGCCCTGTGGGCTCTCTGGGTCCCCTGGGTACCCATTTCTGCCTTGTCTCACAGGGGTCCTTAAGGAGGGCTGCCAGAGAAAAGACCACAGGGGGAAGGAAACCTCTAGCTGAACTTTGTAACAATTCCAACTGAATGTGAAGTCTCCTGGCCAGAACCCGGTGGAGGTCATGAATCTGGTATGCAGACTTCACAGGCTGAAAGGAACAAAAACCCAGCTGGCTTTCACGTGGGAGGCTGGTAGCCTGGGGCAAGCTCTCAGCCCTGCTCTCCCACTGCCTGGAAATTCACTTGGTGCTGTTGGGAGGGTGCACAGTGGGAGTGAGACCAGCCTTTTGGGTTGCTTGGGAGGTGGGTAAGGCCTGTGACTGCCAGCTTTCTCCCACTTCCTTGACTAACTGCATGACACAGCAGACGCAGCCTTAATCCTACTGGGAACATAACTCCATTGACCTGGGAACCACATCCCCATTCCCCACAGAAGCCACAGCAAGACCCACCCAAGGAGAGCCTGAGCTTAGACAGGCCTAACCCTGACCCAACCTGATGGTCTCCTTCCCTACCCACCCTGGTGGCTGAAGACAAAGGGCGTATACTCTCCTGAGTTCTAGGGCTCTGCCTACCAGCTGATCCTCCCTATACTACCACAGCTGATGCTCTCTTCAAAGTGCCACCTCCTGGCAGGAGGCCAATCAGCACAAAAATAGTGCATTAAACAACCAAAACTAAGGACCCTCACAGAGTCCATTTCACCCCCCTGCCACCTCCTCCAGAGCAGGTGCTGATATCCATGGCTGAGACACCTGCAGACTGTTCACATCACAGAACCCAGTGCAGACAATCCCCAGTACCAGCCCGGAGCTTGGTAGACCTGCTGGGTGGCTAGATCCAGAAGAGAAATAACAATCACAACAGCTCAGCTCTCAGGAAGCCACATCCCTAGGAAAAGGGAGAGAGTACTTCATCAAGGGAACACCCCATGGGACAAAAGAATTTGAACAGCAGCCTTGAGCCCTAGACCTTCCCTCTGACACAGCCTACCTAACTGAGAAGGAACCAGAAAAACAATTCTGGTAATATGATAAAACAAGGTTCTTTAACACCCACAAAAAAATCACACTAGCTCACCAGCAATGGATCCAAACCAAGAAGAAATCCCTGATTTACCTGAAAAAGAAATCAGAAGGTCAGTTATTAAGCTAAAATCAAGGAGGCACCATAGAAAAGCAAAGTCCAATTTAAGGAAATAAAAAATGATACAAGAAATGAGGGGAGAAATCGTCAGTCAAATAGCATAAATACAAAACAATCAAAACTTCAGGAAACAATGGATGCAAAAATTGTAGAAATGCAAAATGTTCTGGAAAGTCTCAGCAATAGAATTGACAAGCAGAAGAAAGAACTTCAGAGCTCAAAGACAAGGTTTTTTAATTAATCCATATGAAAAAGACAAAGAAAGAATAAGAAAATACGCCCCAGTATGCTGATAGTTTTTTACTTTATTTCCAAATTCGAGGTAATTTTTCTTAACAATTTCTCACGAAAACATTTTTTTTGAAAGTCTCACAGAGTCTTGATTAACATTTTGAATTTACAAGAGGAATGTGAGGTGGCATCGTAGGTCAATTTCTCATCTTCTTCTCTGGTTTTCCAGACGTTTCTCTTTGATTGCTAGTTTTTGCTGTTACAATATCGTAGACAAGAGATGCAAAGGACCTGAATTTAGGCAATAGCATTACTTTTTTTTTTTTTTTAATCAGGTTTACATTCAAGACAAGAACTTTCCTTATTCTTACACTATGGGGCTATTGTATCATGATGAATATAATCTTCTCTCACAATCATTAATCTCATCAGCAATGTACATAACTACCATCTAATTCTCAGACCCTATTCAAATTTTGCTAGTTGTCCCAGTAATGTCCTGTCAGGTGCAGTTCCTCAATCTTTCCTTGACTTTTGTAGCTGTAACACTTTTGAAGATTATAGTCGAGATATTTTATATAATGAACTTTAATTTGATTTGTCTGACACTTCCCTCATGATTAGAATCAGATTATGCATCTTTGGCAGGAATATAACAGAACTGACACTGTATTCTTCTAATTGCAGCCTATCAGGTGCACACAACTTCTATATGTTCCATTATGATGATGTTCATGTTGATCATTTGATTCACATAGGACTGGACAAGGTTTTCCACTGTAAATTTACTCCTTTTTCCCCATTTGTAATTAATAAGTATTTGGTGGGGAGAATCTATGAAAGTATGTAAATGTATTAGTCCTTATCAATCTATTATTTAAATTGATCACTATGAGCTTGTGGTTTTATGTAATGGGTTATAGTTTGTTAACCATCATTATTTCAATGCTGAGAGTGACTCAGATTTGACCAGCGGGAGTCCATTCAAGCTGTTTCTGTATGCCCTTCACATGTTTCCAACATTATTCTTTGAGCACTTCCTTACTTTCTGGCACAAGATGATCCAGTCTCAATTTGTGCTTTTTCTGAATCAGCCATTTCTCCAAGGATCCCTGGTTCCTTTTAGTGGAGAATGATACTTCGAATTGAAGATCTGGGCATTATGCATGCTCATTATCACTGGGGTACCTTTGTTACTAAGTGTTCTAAGTGGACAAAGCCAGAGGAAGTACAACCACACAAGTACATATATATGTATACATATACCATATATTCATATATGTACATACACATATAAAATGTATACACATAAATTTACATCTGTATTTATTTCTATACTATATATAGTTGGCCCTCTGTATGCATGGGTTCTGCATCCTTGGATTCGACCAACTGCAGGTCTAAAATATTTGAGAGCTGGGTACAGCAGCTCATACTGCTAATCCCAGGACTTTGGGAGGCTGAAGTGGGAGGATCACTGGAGCCCAGGTGTCTGAGACCAGTCTGGGCAACACAGGAAGATCCCATCTCTACAAAAAAAGAGAAAAATAAAACCACAATAAAAAGTAACATGCCACTGGAAGTACATTAAAAATAGTAAATTTTATGTTACATATATTTTACCATAATTTTTTAAAAAGTAGTATCTCCTAGTAGAAAAAAAGTAACAATAAAAAATAATATAAATTAAAAACCCAACATAGTATAACCACTATTTACATAGCATGTATATTGTATTAGGTACTATAAGTAATCTAGATATGATTTAAAAGTATAAAGAGGATGCTTTAATAGAATGTAAGAAAAAAGAAAGAGAGTATACGGAAGGAAATGTGTAGGTTATATGCAAATACTATGGCGTTTTATGTAAGGAACTTGAGGATCTGAAGATTTTGGCATCTGTGGGGGGTCCTGAAACCATTCCCCTGCTGGTATCAAGGGATGACTATGTATTTTAAGCTATGAATTTGCACTATTTCTAATTTTAATCCAACATTGAGTTCATTTCTCTCTTTTCATATTTGTAACTTTCTTCTCTGACAGTCTGAAACTGAACTCCAATTATTCTTAATATATTTACTGATTCCATCAATCCTTCTGAATGTAAGCAACCTCCCAGTCACTGCTGCCCAATCCTCTGCATGGAGACCCTTGTTATCCACTGAGAACCCAATACTCTGCATCAGGCTGATGCTGCCACCCTCCCTCACACCACTGTCCTCTTCAGCTTACCTGTGCTCTGACACCTCTCTCTGGGCCTCTGACACCCCATTCCTACCAAGCACCGATGCCTATCTTGCTCTACTTGACCTTTAAGATTGAATTGTTCCGGGAATGGAAAGGAAAGGAAGAGGGAAAGTGTCTGTAATTTCCTTAACTTTTTTTTTTTTTTTTTTTTGAGATGGAGTCTCGCTCTGTCACCCAGTCTGGAGCACAGTGGTGTGATCCTGGCTTACTGCAACCTCTGCCTCCCAGGTTCAAGAGATTCTCCTGCCTCAGCCTCCTGAGTAGCTGGGATTACAGGCATGCATCACCATGCCCGGCTAATTTTTGTATTTTTAGTAGAGACGGGGTTTCACCATGTTGGCCAGGCTGGTGTCGAACTCCTGACCTCAGGTGATCCGCCCGCCTCAGCCTCCCAAAGTGCTGGGATTACAGGCATGAGTCACCGTGCCCAGCCCCTTAACATGCTTTTTGAAGCCATCCTTTTACCACTACAAACAATATTGTAATGAATAAGTGTCTATGACAAGGTTGTGAACTTGCTGTATCAAAGAGCTTGTGCATTTGCAAGGTTGTTGGTTCTGCACATTGATTTCCATAGAAGTTAACAATTTACACATCCACCTGCAACACAGGATGGTGCTTGAAAGAATTTAAAAGAAAGATAATTCTAATACATAGCAAGACCTAAGAGTTACATGATGACTTTTGCAAAACTTAAGACAACTTATTTTCTCTTTTGGAAATACGTTTATTGTTACACAAATCAAATTTCCTACTATTCAGTTTCTTAGTAACAAAAATGAAACAAAATTTAGCTATCCCAAGCAAATTTAGGAACATAAAACAATAACCAAACAGACGGGGTAAAAAGCAACTATAAGAACCCCCAGGCTAGGCACAGCAGCCTGTGCCTGTAGTCCACTTGTTTGGCAGGCCGAGGCAGGAGGATCCCTTGAACCTAGGAGTTCGAGGCCATCCTGGGCAGTCTAGCGAGGCTATGTCTCAAAACCAAACCAAACAAAATACACAACAACAACAACAAAGTTTTTGAAGAACCCTCAGAAACATAAATTAGGACCCTAAGCTAAGTAGACGTGCAGCAGCTCTGCAATTTACAAGGCAAAAATTACAACCCTGAAAAGCAGGATGACACAAAGCCCGGAAATAATTTTCTACCAATCTGGTTGGTCAGATACTTGTCAGAAAACTGTTTTCCAGGTTATGAGCTTAAATTCTTTTTACAGACTGGCAACGGTATCAGGACGCTTTTTAGAGTGTCCCCTGCTATTGCCTCGGGCATGTCAGAAACTGGATAGGAGTTTCAAGTTGAGCTGTTTGTCCAGGATTTCCTGGGCTTTAGCACTGAACGCGCTGCGTCCCTGGTACCCCTTCAGTTCCAAGCAAACCTGCTTGTTGGCCACTGTAGGACCAGACTTACGTCAAGTACAGTTGCCACTACACAGATGTGGCTACTTACATTTAAGTTAAATACTTATTTATTTTTGAGATGGAGTCTCACTTTGTCGTGCAGGCTGGGGTACAGTGGCGCGATCTCTGCTCACTGCAGCCTCGACCTCCTGGCTTAAGCCATCCTCCCCGCTCAACCTAGGACTACAGGCTTGCGCCACCACGCCCAGCGGCTAATTTTTGTATTTTTAGTAGATACGGGGTTTCGCCATGTTGGCCAGGCTGGTCTCCAACTCCTGGCTTCAAGCGATCTGCCTGCCTCGGCCTCCCAAAGTGCTGGGATTACAGGCGTGAGCCACCGCGCCGGCCCTAAATTAAATTTAAAATTCACTTCCTCATCCGGCTCAACACCACACATGTGGCCAGTGGCTGCCTTAATAACGGAGATGTAGAATATTTCCCTCATCTCAGAGAGTTCTGACAACGCTGAGGCAGATAGTTGAGAGTTTTTTTAAAAACAAAAACAAAAAGCTTGGAAACCGCTAGTCTCCACCACCTATAATAACCAACGGGCATTATTACTCTCTCCAAATGGGATGAGGAAAAAACTACGCTAAGGCACACCATGCAGAAAATCTGCCGAGGCACAGGCCAGCGGGGTTTCTCTGCGAACGCAGCCGACGGCCATTTCCACAGCGGAGGCCGTCGTCGGTCCAGCGAGGTAAGAAACTTGTAGGACGCCCGGAACTCCCAGAGGGTTGGGCGTTCAAGGGTCAGGACCCCCGAGATGCAATTGTCCAAAGCGGTGGGTGCTCGTAGTCACCAGCTGGCGAGCCTCGGCTCGGGATCCCCCAGTGCACCACTCCGCCCCGCCCCGCGCCTAACGCCGGCTGGAGAGCGCGCGGCCGCAGGGTGGGCGCGCTCCCGCACGCGCGAAGGCCCGCGGCCCGGAGGCAGCCGGCAGCCAATGGGGCGGGGCGCCGCGCGCAGGGGGCGGGGCCGTGACGCGCCCTCCTCGTGACCCGGCTCTCGGCCTGCGCCCGCGGAAACCGGAAGCGGCGGCTGTCCGCGGTGCCGGCTGGGGGCGGAGAGGCGGCGGTGGGCTCCCTGGGGTGTGTGGGCCCGGTGATGGAGCCGGGCCCGACAGCCGCGCAGCGGAGGTGTTCGTTGCCGCCGTGGCTGCCGCTGGGGCTGCTGCTGTGGTCGGGGCTGGCCCTGAGCGCGCTCCCCTTCGGCAGCAGTCCGCACAGGGTCTTCCACGACCTCCTGTCGGAGCAGCAGTTGCTGGAGGTGGAGGACTTGTCCCTGTCCCTCCTGCAGGGTGGAGGGCTGGGGCCTCTGTCGCTGCCCCCGGACCTGCCGGATCTGGATCCTGAGTGCCGGGAGCTCCTGCTGGACTTCGCCAACAGCAGCGCAGAGCTGACAGGGTGTCTGGTGCGCAGCGCCCGGCCCGTGCGCCTCTGTCAGACCTGCTACCCCCTCTTCCAACAGGTCGTCAGCAAGATGGACAACATCAGCCGAGCCGCAGGGGTGGGTACAGGACCACGTCCGGGACTGTGGCTCAGGAGAGTTGGGAAAGGACGAGGGTGTAATGATGGTCAGCGCTGGGGGCCTCAGTTTCCCCAACAGTAAGAAAAAGGGGTTGGACTGAGTCTGTGGAGTTGGGGCATCAGAAAAAGGGGGTGGCATTATGGGGCTTGGGATTTGGGTTTTGCTTCCAAGAATGCTGTTGGACATCTTTGGTTCATATAGGTGTGATTGGTTTTCTTGGGGGTCCTGATTCCCCAACCCTCTTCCTCTTCCTCCACCCACTCCACCACGGCTTCTTCTCATCTTCACCTGGAGTTGCCAGGGAGGATCCTTTTCTGAAACAAGTGGGGTGGAGACACTGGTAGTGGTTAGAAATTTGAGCTTTGTAGCCAGAAATGTTCATGACCACCAACTTCTAACTATGTAACCTTGGATTAATTATCTTCTCAGAACCTTAATTTCCTCCTCTATAAAGTGGAAAGAACAGCTGCCTAATGCGGCTGTTGGAAGAATTAAAAGAGATATTGCCTGTGACTTCATCTTAGTGATGTGAACAGTCTGGAGCTAGCGGCCAGGACTCCAGTTCCACTCTGCTTATTAGCGGTATACTATGGGCAAGTTACTTACGTTCTCTGTGCCTGTTTACTAATCTGTAAAATGGGGATAAAAGGAGGTTTTAGAAAACAACACATAGTAATACCTCTAAGTAAATGGGAGGTAAATTTTTAAGAAATTGTAAGACTGCTCTTCATTCTTGGTACCTTAAGGGTTCTCTAGTTGTGTGGTAGCTGCTGTGAGGGACTTAATTTTAAAAAGAAAAACAGACAATTCCTGCTCCTAAGTACTTTATAAAGTTTAGACTAGGAAAAGATTAGAGTGTCAGGGTTGGTGGGAGTCACGAGGTGTGGGCCGGATATGCTTGGTAAAGGAAAAACATGAGGAATAACATTGGGATTGGAGAATGAGAAAGTTCCTCTTGTATTACGGGGACAGCAAGTAGTCTCATGAAAATGTGGTTGGAATTATTCCATAAATTTAAACTTGTCTAAACTTGTTTATAGTTGCACTAAATATAAATTTGTACCTAGTTGTATCCTGCTTTAAGTCAGCCTGTTATTTTTTAAAATAAATCTGTCATGGCTGTGTGCGGTGGCTCATGCCTGTAATCCCAGCACTTTGGGAGGCTGAGGCAGGGGGATCACCTGAGGTCAGGAGTTCGAGACTAGCGTGGCCAACATGGTGAAACCCCCGTCTCTACTAAAAATACAAAAATTATCCAGGCGTGGTGGCACGTGCCTGTAGTCCCAGCTGCTCTGGAAGCTGAGGCAGAAGAATTGCGGTACACGTCTGTAGTTCCAGCTACTCGGGAAGCTGAGGCAGAAGAATCACTTGAGCCTGGAAGGCCAAGGTTGCGGTGAGCCAAGATTGCACCACTGCACTCCAGCCTGGGCAACAGAGTGAGACTCCATCTCACAATAAATAAATAAATAAAAATAAAATAAAAATCTGTCATTTTACATAACTGGGGAATTTATTTGCATTAAATAAATTCTGTGGTCAATCTCTCTGTAAAGAGCATGTTTTTTTTTTTTTTCTTTTTTCTTTTTTTTCTGAGACAAGGTCTTGCTCTGTTGCCCAGGCTGGATGGAGTTCAGTGGTGTCATCTCGGCTCACTGCAATCTCCGCCTCCTGGGTTCAAGTGATTCTTCTGCCTCAGCTTCCTGAGTAGCTGGAACTACAGATGTGCACTGCCACACCTAACTAATTATTGTATTTTTAGTAGAGACAGGTTTCACCATGTTGACCAGGCTGTTCTCGAACTCCTGGCCTCAAGTAATCCACCCACCTCAGCCTCCCAAAGATTTGGGATTACAGGTGTGAGCCACCACACCTGGCCAAGGACATATTTTTGAGGTAAATAAATTCAGGCTTACATGTGGTATTTTCCAGGCACACTTCCATTGGGTATAGCAAGGAATATATATCTTACTATCACTTTAAAATAAAGTACCCAAGACATGTCCCTGTCAACTACAGCAGGATACGATATAGCATCATATTCAGTGTTGAGTGGTTAAGATGAGTTGTTTTAGGGTTCCATTTACTCTAAAGAGCAAGTGCTATTGTGGGCAGAATGGCCAGGGATCATGATGCAAAGTTTGGGTCTTTGAAGGCAGCAAATGCTTTTCTCATGTGTGTAGGTACTGTGGAATTAAAGAGAGGCTAAAAGTAGCACCTCAAACTCTAGGGTGCAGTATTATGGGCATCACCCAATCTGCATGTGAATTTCCATATGAATTCCCCACTACCCAAAGGAGGCTTCCCAGTGGGGGAGTTGTAGAAACCCCCTTCCTCTCCCTCAGATTCTACCAGCAACCTGGGTACCCAGCTCAACTCACCCTGATGTGAAAGGAAGTGGATAAACAGGTGAAAAGAGGCAGGGAAACTTTTTTTGTATTTTCTCTCCAACTCATCCTAGGCCTTGGTCTCGGCTCTCCTTATTTCCCCAGTAGAGCTGGATATGATTCATTGGCTCAAAAGTGTGACTTCTACAGTTCTGAGGTACTTTATAGATTTAAAAGGCTATATGGACTGGTTTGGGAGTTGAACCATCATGTATAATAATGAACTTATGAGGCCAGGCGTGGTGGCTCGTGTCTGTAATCCCAGCACTTTGGGAGGCCAAGGCAGGCAGATCACCTGAGGCCAGGAGTTCGAGACCAGCCTGGCCAACATGGTGAAACCCTGCCTCTACTAAAAATACAAAAAAAAAAAAAAATTAGCCGGGTGTGGTGGTGCGCAGCTACTCAGGAGGCTGAGGCAGGAGAATTGCTTGAACCCGGGAGGTGGAGGTTGCAGTGAGCCAAGATAGTGCCACCACTCTCCAACCTGGGGGACAGAGTAAGACTCTGTTGCAAAAACAAAACAAAACAAAACAAAAGAAAAACCTATGGAAAAATGTGTCATGAGTGAACTTGAAGGAATTAGTTGTCTCTTGGGGAGGTTTATTTATCCAGTGTAGTGTATTTTCTTTTCTTTCTTTTTTTTTTTTTTTTTTGAGACAGAGTCTTGCTCTGTTGCCCAGGCTGGAGTGCAGTGGCATAATCTCAGCTCACTGCAAGCTCCACCTCCCGGGTTCATGCCATTCTCCTGCCTTAGCCTCCCGAGTAGCTGGGACTACAGGCGCCCGCCACCACGCCCGGCTGATTTTTTATATTTTTAGTAAAGACGGGGTTTCACCATGTTAGCCAGGATGGTCTCAATCTCCTGACCTCGTGATCCGCACACCTTGGCCTCCCAAAGTGCTGGGATTACAGGTGTGAGCCACTACACCCAGCCTTTCTTTTTTTTTTTTTTTGAGACGGAGTTTCCCTCTTGTTACCCAGGCTGGAGTGCAATGGTGGGATCTCGGCTCACTGCAACCTTCGCCTCCCGGGTTCAAGCGATTCTCCTGCCTCAGCCTCCCAAGTAGCTGGGATTACAGGCGCCCGCCACCACACCTGGCTAATTTTTGTATTTTTAGTAGAGACAGGGTTTCACTATGTTGGCCAGGCTGGTCTCGAACTCCTGACCTCAGGTGATCCACCCGGCTCGGCCTCCCAGAGTGTTGGGATTACAGGCGTGAGCCACCATGCCCAGCCTATCCAGTGTAATGTATTTTGTTTGACTCAGACTCAGTCTTTTATTTAAATCAGTTTTTAGCAAGCACCTGCTATTCTTGAATATTGGGCTGGTAAAAGGATAAGAAGGAAAAGAAGGGTAAGATTCAGGCCTCAAACTATCAGTATAGTTAGGGGAAATAAAATACCTTATATGGGGAAATAGGAAGATATCAGTGAGTGTTATAAATTGTACCATAGCAATTTAGAGCAAAAGAGTGAAAGGAATGCCAAGTTAAAGGAGGGAACAGAGCCAGATGCAGTGGCTCATGCCTGTAATCCCAGCACTTTGGGAAGCCGAGGCAGGTGGATCGCTTGAGGCCAGGAGTTCGAGACTAGCCTAGCGAACATGGCAAAACCCTGTCTCTACTAAAAATACAAAAAATTAGCCAGGAGTAGTGGCATGTGCCTGTAATCCCAGCTACTCAGGAGGCTGAGGTGGGAGAATCACTTGAGCCTGGGAGGCTGAGGTTTCAGTGAGCCAAGTTTGCACCACTGCACTCCAGCCTGGGTGACAGAGCGAGACTCCATCTCAAAAAAAGAAAAAAAAAATGAGGAAACAGAGCAAGTCTGGTTCATCAGGGGAAACCTACAAGCTGAATCTCAAGGCATTCTTTCTACCCTTCTTTAGTGTGAATGGACATGGATTGAGAGAGGAAAGGAGTATAACAAGGAGAAAAAAAGAATCAAAGCCAGAAACTAGTAAGCTATTTATGTGGTACAGCAATATAATTAGTTTAACTATAATAGAATTCCCTGATAAGAATCCTAGGTTCTTGTCACTTCCTTTTAGAATTTCTGGGAGAGGGATTGCATATAGTTTTATTATCTCAAGGTGAAAAATACAGTGATTTCTGAAACCTGAATGATAGAACTGAGGGATTCCCTCTTCCTTAGAGTCATACTTTCTCCTTTTAGTTTAAACTGATAAGGACATAGTTTCATTGTGATTCAGCATTATCGGAATGGTCCTGAGGATGCTTTTGCCCCCTCAGATTCTGAATTGGTAGGCTCTGTCCTATTCTACTTGGTTTGTTTAAAATTTAGATCTATAGATCCATCCATCTACCTATCTATCTCTATCTATCTATGTATCTGTGTATCTTTGTGAAGTGCTAGTCATTTGGGTTATGTATTTGGTGAGTATTCAATATACTTTTACTGTAGATTATTAAATAATGAATTCTGAGGACTATAGGGAGAAAGCCAGAACATAGTGTAATAATCTATGTCTTTCATTAGAGATCAGAAAATGTAATATTTCTTCTGCATTCATTCAAAAAAATTATTGAGTACCTATTATGTACAGGTTGTGGTAGCTACTAGGGATATAGCGTGAATGAGCAGAGCTTGTAGTCTGAAGACAGACATTAAGCATCTCATTATACAAATAATTATTTAATTCATGTGTGATAAGTGTTGCTGATTAAAAAACCCAGATGCTACCAATGCATATGACAAGAGTGCTGATCTTGAGTATGACTGGGGGGTAGGTAGAATGGTCAGTGATTAAAGCAGACACCTACAATTTGAGAGAACACAGGCAGGGGAGGGAAGGTATACATGTAAAGAAATAGCAGGCACGAAGACTTGAGATGGGAAGGAGTTTGTGGTGTATTTGAGGTCTAGAACACAGCACAGTGAGCAAGAAGGAAACCCGTGGTCTGAGCCTAAGGAAGTACACAGGTGCCAGGTCATGTGGGCCTTGTAGGGTATGTTAAGGATTTTAGACTTTGATTTTAAAGCAGTATGATGTTATTGAAAGGTGTAATTGTGTGGAATGACATAATCAGATTTGTACTTTAAAAGGCTATGCTGGCTATGTGACAGAAAATGGAGAGGGTAGGGGCTGGGGAGGGTAGGGGAAGAAGATATGTGGGGAGATGAATTAGGAGACTGTTGCAGTGGTGTGAGAGACAGTGGTGTCTAGGCTATGTGGGGGCCATCATGATGTGGAGAAATGGGTAGATTTCAGAGATACTTAGGAGGCAGAAATTACAGGCTTGGAGGTTAATTGAATGTGGGGAGTAAGGAAAAGGTAGTGATGATTTCCAGGGTTTTAATACGAGCAGCTTAGTGAATAGAGTTGTCATTTACTGAGCTGGAGGGAGGAGTCTGTTTAATGGGCGAAGATCATTAACTCAGTTTTGAACTTGTTGATTTTGAGGTGTTTATGAGCTTTCTAAGTGGATCTATTGATTGCCTATGTGGTTGAATATACACATCTAGAGGACTGGACTGGAGATAACACCTTTGGGAGTGTCGGCATAAAAATGGCATTTGAAATTATGACATGGGTGAACATACCTGAAGAATGAGTAGGAACACTAAGAGTTTAACATTAAGTAGAGGGTAAACTCTCAAAGGTGACTGAGAAGGAAAAATTGGAGAGATAAAGAAAAATAAGGAGAGCATGATGCCCTGTAAATCAAGGAAAAGGGAAGGGGTGGTTATTTGTGTCAAATCCTGCTGAGAGAATTGGAGATATATCTGTCAACACTGGCAGTATTGGTGACACTAACAAGAGTGAATTTGATGGAGTCCTTGGGTACAAAAGTGAGATCAGAGTGGGTTGAACAGGGATTGGAAGATGAGGACATGGGAAGAGTGAACCTAGACAACTGCTGAAGAGTTTGGCCTTGATGGGGAGATAAGAAAGAGAGGTCACTAAAGAGCAATGTGGGACTCAGAGGCTTTCTTTCATTTCTCTTTCTCTCTTTTTTTTTTTTTTTAAACAGAGGCTCGCTCTGTCAGCCAAGCTGGAGTGCATGGCACAATCTCGGCTCACTGCAACCTCCACCATCCCAGGTTCAAGCGATTCTCCAGCTTCAGCCTCCCGAGTAGCTGGGACTATGGGTGTGCACCACCACACCCAGCTAATTTTATACTTTTAGAAGAGATGGGGTTTCACCAGGTTGGCTGGACTGGTCTCGAACTCCTGACCTTAGGTGATCTGCCTGCCTTGGCCTCCCAAAGTACTGGGATTACAGGCGTGAGCCACAGTGCCAGGCTGACTTTCTATCATTTATTTCCATTCCCCTGTCCCTCCATTCCTCTGTCCTGCCTTCCCTTCTTCCTTGTCCAAGATGGGAGAGAGCTGGAGATGTTTAAATGTTGATAGTAAGGGTCCTTTAGAGAAAGTGAAGATTCTGTAGGAGGGAGTGGGAAGCAGACAAGGTCAGTTTCCAGAAAAGGCAGGATAGATGGGATCTAGGGCATCCTCAGAGAGATGGGCCTTGAAAAGGACAGGTGCCTTCCCCACCTTAATGGGAGGGTAGAAGGAGAGGTTGCATGTAGGGGTAGGCAGGTTAGAGTTTCAGCTCGAAGGCTTCTATTATCCAGGAGGCTAGATCTTCTTTTGAGAGTAAAGAGTGGGAGAGAGATCAGAGTTTCTGGGAGAGTGGAGAGGATTTGAAATAGCTGTTGTAAAAAGGAGAGAATGAGCAGACAGAAAAGTGAGGGGTATGGTTTGGGATTATGGATTTACTGTGGAATTAATCTGTGTTGTTAATTTTTTGCCAGCAGCTCCTGACTTCCTGGGTGCAGGCATGATCAAAGGAAATGGCTGGCTTCAAGATGGTTAGGGTTCTGTTAAGTAGTTAGGATAGATTTGAGTATTAAGAGTTCTAAGTATAAGCAAGGACCATTGATTTTTTTGGTCACTTGGCGAGGTGTTGGGAATACAAAGATGTGACAGTTTCCATTTTAAAGGGACATCTGTCCAGAAGAGAAACCTAAACATATATAGGTGGATATCATGCTTTAAGAAACCATGCATCAGGGTAACGACGCATGGGTCCCACATTGCTCTTTAGTGACCTCTCTTTCTTATCTCCCCATCAAGGCCAAACTCTTCAGCAGTTGTCTAGGTTCACTCTTCCCATGTCCTCATCTTCCATTCCCTGTTCAACCCACTCTGATCTCACTTTCACACTCAAGGACTCCATCAAATTCATTCTTGTTAGTGTCACCAATACTGCCAGTGTTGACAGATGTACCTCCAATTCTCTCAGCAGGATTTGACACAAATAACCACCCCTTCCCTTTTCCTTGATTTACAGGACATCATGCTCTCCTTATTTTTCTTTATCTCTCCAATTCTTCCTTCTCAGTCACTTCTGATAGTTTACCCTCTACCCAGCTAACACTACCTATTTCATAGAGTTGTTATGAGGATTAAATAAGGAAATGCAGTTGGAACATTTAGAACTGGTAAGTACTAAGTAAGTACCTCATCATCGTTTGGATTATTAATCATTTCCTTTCTGTCCTCACTGTTGCCATCATCCTTTCATTATACCTGATCTATGGAAGTAGTGTAATGAGTCTCCCTGCCTCCTCACCCTACATATCACGGCCTAAAGATGTATTCCTCAAACTGCTTTTCATGACACCCTCCTCATAAATCTTAAAGAATTTCTCACTGACTAACTCTCATGACCCTCAAGGCCTCTCATAACCTTGTTCTAACTTAGCCCTTTAATAGCCCTACTTTCACAGACTACTGAATACTCTCCGAATACCACATAATCATTATCACTTTCACCCCATTATCATTTAATTCTTCTATTTTCGAATCCTCTTCTCTTCCTCAATATAGAGCTTAGTTCATATCCTGTGCTTCCTTCATGAACTCTTTCCTAATTTCTCAAAACTACATTGATATCTTCCTCAACCGAACTGTTCCACACATTGAACACTCATACAGGCTCTACTGTATTGATTTTTAAAATAGCCAGTCACCTACTTATGAAGATTCAGCTTAACCAACTAATGACACTTATCCAACTAAACCTACTTAGAGCACTTCAGGTTGGCAGCATGGTAGCTAGGTGAAATAGCATATATCAGTCACTGTGTGCCAGACAGTGTGCTGAGTGATTAATGTATGCTATTTCATTTAATACAGTAACTGTAGGACCCCTGATTTTGAAACTGAACCTTAGCGAGGTTGGGTCAGCTGCCCAAGGTCACTAGCTAGTGACCCAGGCTTGTATTAATACAATATTATTACTTCTACTTAAGAAGTGATAATAGGCCAGGCATGGTGGCTCATGCCTGTAATTCCAGCACTTTGGGAGGCCGAGGCAGGTGGATCGCCTGAGGTCAGGAGTTCGAGACCAGTCCGGCCAACATGGTGAAACCCCGTCTGTACTAAAAATAAAAATTAGCCAGGCATGGTGGCACGTGCCTGTAGTCTCAGCTGCTCGGGCGGCTAAGGCAGGAGGATGGCTTGAACCCAGGAGGCAGATGTTGCAGTGAGCTGAGATTGCGCCACTGCACTCCAGCCTGGGCGATAGAGTGAGACTCCATCTCAAAAAAAAAAAAAAAAAAAAGTGATAATAGAAAATTTTCTTCTATGGCTGGTATTGCTCAGAAGGTAATTCTAAAAAAGAGTCTTTTAAAATGTTTTGTTCATGGCCAGGTGCAGTGGCTCATGCCTATAATCCCAGCACTTTGGGAGGCCGAGGCGGGTGGATCATTTGAGTTCAGGAGTTCAAGATCAGCCTGGCCAACATAGTGAAACCCCGTCTCTACTAAAAACACAAAAATTAGCTGGGTGTGGTGGCATGTGCCTGTAGTCCCAGCTACCCGGGAGGCTGTGGCATGAGAATCGCTTGGACCTGGGGGGCAAAAGCTGCAGTGAGCTGAGATCTTGCCACTACACTCCAGCCTGGGTGACAGAGTGAGACTCTGTCTCAAATAATAATAATAATAAAATGTTTTGTTCAATTCACTATTTTAAAAGCAAGCACTCATTCAAATGTACCTTTTAATGGGATGACAAAACTAAGCTACAAAGAAGATAACCTTCCCAAAATGAACATCAGCAAATATTTTAAAGCAGAAATTCTTCCTTTTCTCCCTCTTTTCTCCTTTTTTCCATTTCTTCTCCCACATGACTGATCATTTGTTTCCCAGGAGTTACCACTCTCTTTTATTATTCATCACACTGTATAACTCCTTGTCTGTGTATCTGCGAGAGGTTCTCAAAGCCCCAGAATTGATGGCATTCTTTTATACTGTTTATATCCTCAGAACTTCAGGATTTTTATAGTGCCTAGTAAATAGTAGGAGTTAAATAACTTTGAAAGAATTAAGGGTCAGCAGGACTTAGTTCCTTGCTTGGGGCACGAGGGAAAGGAAGTAGATAAGGATCAAATGATTGGGGAACTTGGATTTATTATTTGCATAGCATGAGTTTCTTTCATTATTAAAATGATCTACAAAAGCGTATTTTTCCATCTGAGTACAAACTATTTAGATACAAAGATTTCCTTCCTTTGCAAGTGAACCTAGTACCAATAAATGTTAGCTGCTAATTACTTTATTATCATTGTTATTATTAATGTTAACATCTGATCATATCAAACAAAATGTTAAAAAGCTTATAATAAATGTTATTTTTGTAAGGTTTTTGCCTCAAGTTGTTTGCAAAGTCTAAAAATACTCAGATTGTATTTTTCTGTCTTCTTTTTGTTACAGAATACTTCAGAGAGTCAGAGTTGTGCCAGAAGTCTCTTAATGGCAGATAGAATGCAAATAGTTGTGATTCTCTCAGAATTTTTTAATACCACATGGCAGGAGGCAAATTGTGCAAGTAAGTAATTCTTTCATTTTCATGTTGCAGTTATGGTTCAGTAGTACAGATGTCAGATTTTATTTTAGTGAATTTTGGGATCTTTGAAGCTGGATAATACTTTTTATTGCTAAGTTTAAATAAACTGTCATGGACACCATGGTTTTTTAATGGCAACTGAGCAAATAGCGAAAGGCAGAAAAGTGTAGCAGTTACTATGAGCTTTGGGTTTAGACAGACTTGGGTTTGATTCTAAGCTCTGCCACTTACTAGCCCTAACCTACTAGCTGTCAGATATGGGAGAAAAACTTTGCCTCTTGGAAGTTCAGTTTCTTCATCTGTAAATTGGTGGTAATGATAGAACCTATCTTATATAGTCGCCTTGAGAATGAAATGAAATAAATTATGTAAAGCACTTAGCTCAATGCCTGACACGTATTTAGTGTTCAAGAAATGTTAACTGTTTAGTATAATAATAATTATGATGTTTACAGTAATCTGTCAAGTGGTGTGTGGCAGGCAGTGGGGTGGGATGATGACATCTGTTCTACCTTCTTTGCAGGTTTGTGTGTAATTGTGTAATAAAATAAGATCTATTTTTAGATATTCTTTGGAAAAATTAAAATCACTTCCAATTCAGATGATGTTTTGAATACCAACTATGTGCTAGGCAGTTCTTATTTTTCAAGTCTTATAATTTAATGAGTGAGAAAGATATATTTACAAATACAGCCTAGGACAGACACATAAATGCTTTAATAAAGTTATAGAGTCCTTGGAGGAAGAAGAAAATAAATCTTACTGGGGAGAATTTGAAATGACTTCCTGGAGGAGCTACCTTTTGAACCTAGGCCTGTACTATTGGACATGATTTCAATAAGTAGAGATGACGCCAGTGAGGCGGCTCACGCCTGTAATCCCAGCACTTTGGGAAGCCAAGGCAGAATTGCTTGAGCCCAGGAGTTTGAGACCAGCCTGGGGAACATAGTGAGACCCCCATCTCTACAAAAATATATATTTTTTAAATTAGATGGACATGGTGGTGTGTGACTGTAGTCCTAGCCACTTGGGAGGCTAAGGCAGGAGGATCCCTTGAGCCCAGGAATTCAAGGATGCAGTGAGATATGATTGTGCCACTGCATTCCAGCCTGGGCAACAGAGCAAGACCCTGTCTTAAAAAAAAAAAAAAAAGTAGAAATGAGAGAAGGACATTGCAGGTAGTGTCATGGGCAGAGGCACAGAGGTATAAAAGGGCAACAGATGTTCCAGGAAGCATAGTGGGAGGTAAAGTTAGCAAGGGAAAGTAGGACCTTGACTGATAGAGTAGTTTACTATTTGGGTCAACATTTTTTATACTGCTTAGAATATCACCATATTATTAAGAAGGGGTTATAGACCAGGCATGGTGGCTCACACCTGTAATCCCAGCACTTTGGGAGGCCAAGGTGGGAGAATTGTTTGAGCCTAGGAGTTCAAGACCAGCTTGGGCAACATGGCAAAACCTTGTCTCAACAAAAAATAAAAAATTAACTGGACTTGGTGGCATGTGCCTGTAGTCCCAGCAACTTGGGAGGCCGAGATGGGAGGTCAAGGCTGCAATGAATCATGATTGTGCCACTGCACCCCACTCTGGGCAACAGAACGAGACCCTATCTACAACAACAACAAAAAAAAAAAAAGAAAGAAAAGAAAGGCTTATATAGTATTCTCCTATTATGATTATATAGTATTCTATTAGTCATGGTTTCACTTGCTGTAGTTTCAGTTACTGCAGTCAACTGCAGTCCAAAAATATTAAATGGAAAATTTCAGAAGTAAACCATTTATAATCTTAAATTGTGTATGATTCTGAGTAGCATAATGAAATCCCATGCCATCCTGCTTCATCTACTTGGGCTGCGAATCATCCCTTTGTGCAGCATATCTATGCTGTAGATGCTGCCCCTCCTGTGAGGCACTCAGGAGCATCTTGGTTATAAGGTCAGCTGTCATGGTATGGCACTACTTGTGTTCAGGTAACCCTTAGTTTACTTACTAATTCTTTAATAATAGTAACATAATTATTAGTTTTTGTTTTTAATCTCTTACTGTGCCTAATTTATAAATTAAACTTTATCATGGGTATGATATAGAAAACAGAAAAAACCATAGTATATAGAAGGTTTGGTACTATACTAGAAAAAAAAACATAGAAATAGAAAAAAACATAGTATATAGAAGGTTTGGTACTATACTTGGTTTCAAGCATCCATTGGGAGTCTTGGAATATATCCCTTGAAGATAAGAGTTGACTACTGTATGTTGTAATATCTTTGGGATTTACAATGCACCTGGAATATTAAATGCATTGAGATTTTTTTAAAAGGGTTTTTTTTGGCTCAGTGGGGAGGCTCACACCTGTAATCCCAGCACTTCAGGAGGACAAGATGGTTGTATTGCTTGAGCCCAGGAGTTCAAGACCAGCCTGGGCAACATTTTTTGTAGAGACAGAGTCTCTACAAAAAAAAGAAAAGAAAAGAAAAAAATTAGCTGGGCATGGTGGCAAATGCCTATAGTCCCAGCTGCCTGGGAGGCTGAGATGAGAGGAGTGCTTGAGCCCAGGAGTTGGAGGCCACATTGAGCTATGACTGTGCCACTGCACTCCAGCCTAGGCAACAGAGCAAGACCCTGTCTTAAAGAAAAAGGTTTTTTAAACATCATTTAACCTAGCACTTTCTAAGCCTTAAAAAAAAAAAAAAACTACAAAGATCCTTTTTTCATGGAACCTCATTGGAAGAGAGAGAGAGACCAGTAAGAAGTTTACTGCTATAGTTTAGGCAAGAAGGAAAGAAAATGTGAAGTAGGGAGGGGCCTTGGAAATAGAAGGATAGATTAAAATTTGTGTACCTATAAGTCATTAAGTAGCTTAGCTTTTATCAAGACTTGTCTTTTTGTTTAGTTCATATGAAGAAAAACTAAAACGGGATAAGAAGCCCCAGCCAGTTTTTTTCCCTTGTCAGTATACCATGGTATATTGAATACTGACTTTTAAAATTTTGTTTCCGAAGCTTGACTAACACAACTTTTTTTTTTAGCATACCCTTTACTTTTCAGAGTAAAATTTTCTAGTATAAATATGATTGAAGAGCATTTGCTTAACATATGTAGACCTGTTTTTAAGCATTCTTAAGCTTTTTAGAAAAATCCATTAACATAGAAAAATATGTTAATTACAAATAATTTAAAATCAGTTAATTGGAATAAGTGGATATATACTGGGATTCACTTCTTTATTTTTTAATTTTATTTTAAGACTAGTCAAGTGCAGCAGTGAGAAGAGGGGAAAGAGTAGAACAAGGAGTTCGATCTGTAACCAACTGTGAACAATTAATTGAGATAACTCACTACCTTCAGATGAGCCAGGGGTTCACTTCTTTTGACAGATGTGACTAAATTTATATACTTAGAAGACGCAGGGCATTTTTTTTCTTTAAAAGGTGTTTTTGTTTGTTTGATTTTTGAGACAGAGTCTTGCTCTGTTGCCCAGGCTGGAATACAGTGGCACAATCTCAGCTCACTGTAGCCTCCACCTCTTGAGGGCTCAAGTGATCCTCCAGCCTCAGCCTCCCAAGCAGCTGGGGCTACAGGCAGCACGAGGATGCCTGGCCAATTTTTGTGTTTTTAATAGAGATGGTGTTTTGTCATGTTGCCCAGGCTGGTCTCGGATTCCTAGACTCAAGCAATCCTCCTTCCTTGGCCTCCCAAAGTGCTGAGATTGAAAGTGTGAGCCACTGTGCCTGGCTTAAAAGGTGTTTTGTAATAAAGATTTCACTAATTCGAAGTACAGACCTTTTTTCCCCAGTTAGTTGAAAAGAAAACGTTTTACCACATATTTACTCAGTATGGCAGGTATAAAATGCTTTAGAATAAATTCTTAGGGTATTTTGTTCTTCTGTGAGGCATCCTGTCTTGAAAATATTCCTTACATTGAACTTCTGAGGGCCAAATAAAATGCTAAGCAATTAGATATGACTTACTTAAAAGACTCTTCCCAATTAAAATTAATTTGGCCCAGACATATGGTCTCAGGTAAAAGAAGCGAGGTACAGAGAAGTATGATATTTTGTGTTCTAAGAATACATATGTATTTTGAGGGAAGGCAGTTGGATAGCTGTGTGGGCAGGAAAGAAAGGAAGATTTAGTTTTCACCATATTTGCATTTGTACCCTTTGGATTTTATGCCATATACATTTAATACGTATTCAAAAATATATAGAAATTTAAAAAATTTAACAGAATGTTCAAATCTGTGATGAGTATTTGTATGTTAGATGTGGTTAGAGAGATTAGCTATTTCATTTTCCAGAATTATGCGTTAAAAATTATCATCATTCGTCACCCCATTTATGTGGCAGAAAAGTGGAAGAGTAAATCCCATTTGTGAAGAAGGAACCCTCATGACCTAGTCACTTCCTAAAGGCCTCACTTCTTGATATTATTGTATTGGCCATCAAGTTTCAACATATCAATTTTGGGAGACACATTCAGACCATAACAGGGGCTATTAGAATTTTTGTAAAATAATATTATTAAATAACAGAAAAAAATGTAAAAACATAAAAGGTAAAATATTACTAGAAAGAATATTATTAAAATGAGTATACTGCCCAAAACTATCTTTCTGTTCTGCTTAATTTAGCTTGAAATAGGGGTGGCATCTAGTCTCTGCAGTTATTATTCGTGAAAGGAAGGCTAGGAATCCAAGAGAGGAGAGAATGCCATCCATGTACTACTCCCATCCCTTTTCTTCTCAGAACTCCTGTGTCTTCAAATGGTATTAGTCTTGGTAGGAAACTGGTTATTGGAAATCGATGGAAGGTCAAAAGAAGTGTTAAGAGTGCAACTCTTTCTACTCATACTACAAATAACATGGAAACTAGCTCTTTCTGTTGGAGAATGACTGCCAAAAAGTAAAGAGAGTATATTCAAGGTTTCTCAGAAGTTTAAAGGTGTGTATTGTTGACATAGGGATAGCCTTGTTATTGAGACCCTTCTTGCTTATCTTGTGCATACAACAGTTAAATAATCAGCAGAATGACCAGATTTGATGAGTTCATGACTGCTTTAGTGTTTTCGTTCTTTGGTAAGCAGTATCCAGTATGAAGCATTATTGTAATGAGATAGGCCTCAAAATTATCAGTTCAGATATTTGTTCTTACACACTGAAAACTCTTTCTTTATGAGCAACCTATATCTTCAGTGATACAGGTGATCTGGGTGATAATTAATGAGCATAATGATGCTGTTGAACCACTGTGTAATCCCGATGTATATTCTGATTTATCAGAGGAAAACTAACTTTCAGTTAATACATACAATGTATGTCTTGATGCTTTAAAAAGCAACAACAATAGTACTTAATGGTTAACCAGAAGGTCAATTCACCAAAACCTTTTTTTTTTTTTTTTTAAGACAGAGTCTTGCTCTGTTGCCCAGGCCGGAGTGCAGTGGCGCGATCTCAGTTCACTGCAAGCTCCACCTCCCAGGTTCACGCCATTCTCCTGCCTCAGCCTCCCGAGTAGCTGGGACTACAGGTGCCCGCCACCACGCCCGGCTAATTTTTTTTGTATTTTTAGTTGAGACGGGGTTTCACCGTGGTCTCGATCTCCTGACCTCGTGATCCACCCGCCTCGGCCTCCCAAAGTGCTGGGATTACAGGCGTGAGCCACTGCGCCCGGCCCAAAACCTTTCTTTCCCATATTTTATCCAGAGGGAAATGTACTAAGCGTTATAATCATATTATTTGTATCTTATAATTTAAAGTGTCTTAGTTTTCATATTTGTTAAACTTAATTAGGTCATTTAGGTACAAAGTTTCCGTAGTTTATTTTTATTTTCTGAAGCTTACCCTAAATTGGTGATTATCTCTGCTATTTTCTATAAAACTAGTTTTGAAAAACAGCAAAGATCTTTGTAAAATTCCTAAGAGATGCCAAATGCTTTATTTAAAGATGCATAATTCCTGTTATGATAATTTAGTAGGTTTCTCTGTGAGGTCTTAACTTGAATCCTTAATACCTTTAAGAATGCCTCTTGAGGCCGGGCACATTGGAGGCTGCAATGAGCTGAGATTATGCCACTGCACTCCAGCCTGGGTGACAGAGTGAGATTCTTCTGTCTCAGAAAAAAAAAAAAAAAAAAAAAAAAAGAATGACTCTTAAGCTGATGCCTGAGCCTTCTCTGAGAAAGCCACTCGGCTAATCTGTCCTTGATGAGGCTCCATTGATTATCTAAGATGAAGGAAATTCATAATGACCGCTTCACTTAGTGCTTAAAGGAAGCTTTATTATTATTAATATTCTTTAACTCACCAATTTCTAAAACATATAGCTTTTCACTGTTTATAATCTTAAGCTCCCAATTCCTGCAAAAAGATAAAAAAGGAATTTACTAGAGATCTGTTATTTCGATTCAGAAAGTCATGGCTTTTTAATAATGAAGACTTTTTAACCCCATTATATAAATGAACTGCTTTATGCTTTATGTTACCACCATCTAATGATCATTGAAAAAGTTTTGATGGTACTGCATTAATGTAATTATTAATAAAAGAAATTAAGTTCTTTTGTTCTTCAGAGAAGCTTACTTTATAAATTACTTTTGAAAAAGAAATTATTTGTTTTAATTATGTATCTTGCATAGAAGAAATTTGCTATTGCTCTCTCATGATAATGCACTTTATACTACTTTTGCTGGCAGTATGTGGACCCCTTTTATCCCTATATTGTTATGTCAGTTGTCACGACATAGCTCATTATAACACAGATGTACAACTGTTGTGAATGAAATTGTGTTCCCTCAACTTCCCTGCAACACATCAACTACAAAAACGATATAATTGTTTTTGTAAACATGTACAAAAACTATATAGTTGTTTGTTTTTATTTATATCAACTCTGCCTCATCCCTAAAAGGATTGCGGGCTACTTCATGATGATATTAAACTAGCATTAAGAGGGGCTATGAGACAAGGTCTTACTCTTTCATGCAGGTTGGAATGCAGTGGCGCAATCACAGTTTATTGCAGCCTCGACCTCCCCAAGCTAAAGCAATTCTCCCCTCTCAGCCTCCCAAGCCGCTGGGACCACAGATGCACGCCACCATGCCTGGCTAATTTTGTATTATTTGTAGAGACAGGTTTTCACCATGTTGCCCAGGCTGGTCTCGAACTCCTGGACTCAGGCAATCCACCTGCCTCCCAAAATGCTGGGATTACAGGTGTGAACCACCGTGCTGGCCTATTTTTATTTCAATGGCTTATTAACTTATGGTATGATCATCAGCATATCACCTATTTCTGTGGCTTAGTTTCCTAATTTGTAGTGATCCCTCAGATTTTTTAAATAAGGATGAGAAGTTAGAATGAGATTCATGTTCTGGAGAAGATAAAGCTTCAGAGAATGTAGAGTATGTGAGTTCAGAGAGGGGACAACTCCAGAAATAGGTTTACCAAGAGGATCCTGTGTACAATGAGTGCAGAAGGAGCCCTGCACAAGGGGGCTGTGCAAGGAGGTGAATGGGGCTGAATTCCAGCTTAGCTTCTGGAGGCAGGAATGACCTTTTGTAATTTATCTACCCAGAGGGAATATCTTTTTCTGATTTGCACAAAGGAGTTTTACTGTGCTGTCTGCCCCTGTCTACCAGGTTTAGGTTTCATCTCAGTTGCTAACTCTGATCAGTTGGTGGGGACTGCCTGAATCCCTGTATGGTGTAAGATATCTATGGGTAGTGGAGGGAGTAGGCAGTGGCATGTATTTGTAGATTCTGAGTCTTGAACTTTTAATGGTTTAGAATGTAGATATAAATATGTTTATTTTGCAGTGTTTGAGAGTGCAGGCTCAAGAATCAGACTGAGTACAGAGTCTACCTTTTTACTTACCAGTTTTATGTCCTTGGGCAACTTCCTTAATTTATCTAAACCTATCTCTGTTCCTTATTTATAAAATGGAGATAATGATAATTTTTGCCTCATGGAATCACTGCAAGAATTAAATGGGCAAATGTGTTTAAAGTGCAGTGTAAGCATAGTTCTTAGAACATAGCAAGTATTTAGTAAGTGTTAACTTTCGTTGTAGTAATTGTTGTCTGTCAGAGTACTGTAATAATTGTTGTCTGTCAGAGTACATGGATGTCCCTTAGTGTGTCATATCCTAGTGTCTACCTAGTCAGTCTCTCTTTTCTCCACAAATTCTACTTGCCTTGCTGCCTTTCTCCTGGGTAATTGCAATAGCTTCGCATGTTGTCTTTCCACTTCCAGTTGAGAGAGATCCTATCTGATGGCCCTGAATTTCTAAATAAGGTGGGCATAATACAAAGCTATCTGTTGAAATTAAGGGGAACAAGAGTAGGGCTGGGACTAGAGATGAGAAAATATGTGGAACATCCCTTGCAGAGCAATTAGTAGGGCATCTACAAGGATCATTTTGTTGCCCCGAGATCAGAACACATGAATTTGAATTGAGTCCCTTCATTATCATTTTAGAATTTCTGTAGTAGTATTCTGTAACCAGACTGAGAGTACAGAAAGTAGATGGGGACTGTCCAGGGATGAAAATGGCTGTGAATATGTGGAAGATAAAGAGGGCAAGGATTCTAGGAGAGTCAGATGGAAACGACTGACCACAAGTTCCAAGATCTGGAACCAGGCAGTTGAACCTCGATTGGAGATAGCAGGCTGAGAACACAAGGAGAGGTAAAGACAAAGGTTTACCTGAGGATAAAGACTAGGTTCCCTGGCTGAGCGCAGTGGCTCATGCCTTTAAGTAATCCCAGCACTTTGGAAGGTTGGGGTGGGAACATCACTTGCGCCCAGGAGTTCAAGTCTGCAATGAGCTGGCAAATTGTGCCACTGCACTCCAGCCTGGGCAACTGAGCAAGACCCCGTTTCTTAAAAAAAAAAAGAATAGATTATTCCCTGAAGAAGGGAAAATGGATACATAAATTGTGATATACACATACATAGAAAATAAAAGGGATGAGTGAACTTGAGCTAACTCTAAGCAAGAATAGCCAGTTGCAGAGAAATACCATTTATGTAGGATTTTTAAAAATGTAAAACAACTTTGTTTCTAGACTTTACTTGAAGCCCCCACGTCAGTATTTTAGGCAAAATTCTCACCAGTTTGTTTGTCTGGGCTCCCAACTCGTGATGGATTAGAAAGAGCGAATTTTAAAAGTTACCCCATTAGGTACAATAAATGACTCATTAGTGAAGTTGGAAGATGCAGAGAACTGTGAAATTTGACACAAAAAATGATAAGGCATATGCGTTTCGGTAAAATTAATGCAGGGTAAACAGTCTTATGCCTAAATAGCACTGTTAAGGCAGCATTTGATAGCTGATATTCCGTGATTATGACCTTGTGCCATCAAAAGTCCATTTGAATTTTATTTAGTATATTTTTATGAAAAGAGGAGAGTATGTGATTATTTTAAGATGTTCATGAAAATGGTTATGACTTTTTTTAACTTTTGGAAAATAAAAGGAGTAAGCTTCATATATTTGGAAAATTCATGCTTGTTTGAATAAAGAACTACCGAAGTGTGAAACGAAGCTGATAGCTTAAGATATAAATGACAACATAGAATTGTTCCTTGAGTTATATTAATATACTTTTTGAATTTTTTTGACAGATTGTTTAACAAACAACAGTGAAGAATTATCAAACAGCACAGTATATTTCCTTAATCTATTTAATCACACCCTGACCTGCTTTGAACATAACCTTCAGGTATTTTATATATAATATTTAAAATTAAAATGCTGCCTTGTACAAAGGAATAATGTGCAGTTCCAAGTTTTTAGAACACTAATTATTGATATTTGTCTAAATTCATGATGTAGAGGAGTTAGTGGACCTGGATTTCTGCTCTTAAGTAAGTTCTTCTACTTACAAATCATGAAAACTTCAGTTCTCTCATTGTAAAATGGAGATAATATCTATCCTGCCTATCTTCAAGTATTTTGTAATGAGAATCTGGTGAGATAATGAGTGTGAAAACATTGATTGAGGTGTGTGATTGTTTAATTAAAACACAATGGTTTTCAATCTGACTTACGTAGGTATTTTGCAGTGTAGTATGATTCTGTCTATAGGAAGTTTATTCTTTGCCTGAAATTTGCTTAAATATGTTTTACCTACCTTAAAAAGCACTGTTTAGTAAGATAACTTTGAGTATTGAATTATGATAATAAAAGGTAGCTTTAAGAATCTTAACCTTGTAGATTATTGCCATCTCTATCTCTGACTCTTGAATTTTGGTATTGGAACTTGCCCGGTCGTGGTGAAGGACGAGGTTGGAACTCTGGTTAAAATGTAGTTTTGAAACTTACATAACAAGTAAGTAATCCCCATAGTAGATGTACACATGCTTAGGATATAAGCATGTATGATTTCTTCTGTAATAAATGTGGTAACACTGAATTATGAATTTCCTTGAGAATAATAAAAATTGGGCTAGGTGCAGTATCTCATGCCTATAATCCCAGCACCTTGGGAGGCCAAGGCAGGCGGATCACTTGAGGTCAGGAGTTCGAGATCAACCTGGCCAATATGGTGAAACCCTGTCTCTACTAAAAAATACAAAACTTAGCCAGGCTTGGTGGTGCACGCCTGTAGTGAAGTAGAGGTTGCAGTGAGTTGAGATCGTGCCATTGCACTCCAGCCTGGGCGTTGCAGAGAGACTCTGTCTCAAAAAAATAAAATAAAATAAATTAGGTGAACATTTCTCAGAATTTGTTCTGCAGCATGTTAATAGATGTCCTATCAGAAAGGGTTTAGTATTCCATTAAGGTTGGGAAATGCTTTACTACAGGACTTCAGAGCCTTTAGTGGACTGATGTGTGTTGTAACACTCAAATAGCAATTTTTCTATAAAGTCATCCCTCTTATATATGGCTTCACTTTCCACAGTTTCAGTTACCTGTGGCCAACTGCAGTCCAAAAATATTAAATGGAAAGTTCTGGAAATAATAAGTTTTAAATTGTACACCATAAACAGTCTTCTTTTCGTTTAACTTAGAGTACTTGTATGAGTTTGGTAGATTTCTAGAAGTGGAATTACTATATTGGCAGCCTAAGAAAAAGACACTAGAGAAAATTATCTCCAAATATGATGTTTATTAGGGAATAAGAAAGGAGTATCATAATTTGGAATGCACTGGCAAACCACCAGTGAGGGAAGGGTAAAGGGAAGCTTTTATTAGCAAAAAGGGAAAGGTTCACACAAGCTGCTTGGAAACTGAGTTCGTTGGTTCCAGAGGCTCAAAGCCATGTTGTCAGTTCATTGGTGGAGATGCCATTACTGGGCAAGTGTTCTTTTGAGTGCATCTTATCTGAATTACTGCAGTCCTAAAGAATGGCAGTGATAAACCATGTGAAAGCAGGAGTTGCAATGAAGGGCGTGAAAGGGTTTATTGTGGGGTTTTTAGAAAGTCCTTGGAAACAAGGACTCTTTTTGTCTCTATTTTGTCTGGGTCTGTCAAAAGATGATTTCATCCTAATGTCTGCAACTTTCACATTATCAAAAGATATGTGCATTTTAAATTTGAATAAAAATTGTGGCCAGGTATGGTGGCACCTGCCTGTAATCCCAGCACTTTGGAAGGTTGAGGTGGGAGGATCATTTGAGCCCAGGAGTTAGAAATTAGCCTGGGCAAAATAGCAAGACCGTGTCTCGAAAAAAAAAAAAAAAAAAGGTTAAACTACTCCCCATCAAGATTATGTGCACAATTTTAGCTAAATGGATTATGTGCTCAAAATTTTTTTTTTTTTTTTTGAGACGGAGTCTCGCTCTGTCACCCAGGCTATAGTGCAGTGGCGCGATCTCGGCTTCTGCAAGCTCCGCCTCCCGGGTTCACGCCATTCTCCTGCCTCAGCCTCCCAAGTAGCTGGGACTACAGGCGCCCGCCACCACGCCCGGCTAATTTTTGTATTTTTAGTAGAGATGGGGTTTCACCGTGTTAGCCAGGATGGTCTCGATCTCCTGACCTTGTGATCCGCCCACCTCGGCCTCCCAAAGTGCTGGGTTTACAGGCGTGAACCATCGCGCCCGGCCCTGTGCTCAATTTTTAACTAAGTGCACAATTGTTCTGTGAAAAACAAGCAATGGGCTATTTCTTGTAGCAGACTAAGGAGAGACTTAGTTTTTCTGTCAAGTAGATGGTGAGGGTAACATTGTTGGGCCAACATCAGTGTAATTACTTTGATTTTTCTCTTTTCTCTTTCATCCCAATGTTCAGTTTATTCTTTCTTCATACTACAAGGTAAAGAATAAAGGGCATAGAAAGCAAAGGTGTGAACTGACTGTTTAGCAAACTTATTCTTGAAAAGACAAGTGTCAGTCTAGAAGTACAAAATATTGAGATTTAGTAGCATAATATTTTATGTACCTCCACTATCTTCATTTTAGGTTATACAATTCTTTGGTATTTGGCCCTTTTTGTTGACTAGAAAGGCCTGGATTATGAGCCTTGTGATAAGAGAGTTGAGTGGGGATGCAGTTTTGGTGCCTTTTCCCTTTCCATTTAAAAAGTTCTGTCTCAGTAAGGTAAACTATGGTGTTCAAGTCAGCATAGGCAGGAACCTATTTTATTTATTCAGTGAGAGTAGGATAGATAAGTGCAGGTTTGTGATGATGAGATAATTTAGGAAATTTTGTATTTAGTTACTAGTCATTTGGCATATGAATTATTGTTATCCTCAGTTAACATTAGCTAATGCAGCAGTTTTGAAAATTTAGAGGCACCTAGAAAGTTCCAAACAGTTTGCCATCTGCTTCACATACCGGGTCTCTCTAATCCTTCGAACTTATAATACAGGTAGAGGTCGTTTTATTTTATAGATGATAAAACTGAGACTCAGAGTGATTTAGTAACCTACTCAACATCACAGCTTAGCACTTTAACACACCATATTGTTTCCTGTCTTCTAGAAGCGTAAATAGCTTACATTAAAGAGATATTGTGTATAATGTTTATTGTATATATTACATGTGCCTTTGTCATTTTAGGGGAATGCACATAGTCTTTTACAGACAAAAAATTATTCAGAAGTATGCAAAAACTGCCGTGAAGCATACAAAACTCTGAGTAGTCTGTACAGTGAAATGCAAAAAATGAATGAACTTGAGAATAAGGCTGAACCTGGAACACATTTATGCATTGATGTGGAAGATGCAGTAAGTACTTTGCTTCTGATGTGATACATATTTTAGAGTGTTATTGAATGTACCTTCAGTATGATTATTCTTTTTGGTGATAGGGTGGAATCTGCATATTCTGTCTTCAACCAAAAATAACTAGTTATAAAGTAGTAAAGTTTTAGAATATCCTGGTCTGTTAAACCAAAATGGATGTTTCCTTAGTAGTCTCATGGTTAGGATAAAAATAAAACAGAAATTAATTAGGTACTTCATAAGTGAGTTGATGATTTGGTACATTTTAATCTTTTTAAATTTGAAAATATGTGCCATTTGCAGAGGTGTAGGTATTGTTATATGTTTATATTTCAGTTTCTTGTGCACTTGTTGCTAATTTAAGAAGTTTCTGAGCTGGGCATGGTGACTACACCTGTAATCCCAGTACTTTGGGAGGCTGAGGTGGGCAGATCACGAAGTCAGGAGTTCAAGACCAGCCTGACCAACATGGTGAAACCCCATCTCTACTAAAAATAGAAAAATTAGCCAGGTGTAGTGGCACACGCCTGTTATCCCAGCTACTCAGGAGGCTGAGGCAGGAGAATCGCTTGAAACCGGGAGGGAGAGGTTGCAGTGAGCTGAGATCGTGCCAGTGCACTCCAGCCTGGGCGACAGAGCGAGACTCCGTCTCAAAAAAAAAAAAAAAAAAAGATGTTTCTGGATTTCACTACATGTTTCAGAAGCCATTCCTCAATCACTTCCTATTACATTGTTTTATTTTCTTATATCTATTACCATCTGAAAATATTTATTTATTTTTAGTCTGTCTTCCTCACTAAAATATAAGCCACATGAGGGCAAGGACTTAGGCTTTTTTTGTTCACTATTCAGTATTTAGGACAGTATTTAGGACAGTCTAGCATATAATGGGCTTAATAAACATGTATTAATTGAATGGTCAAAAAAAATTTTTTTTTCTCCATTTTATAGCCTGCCTTTACATAGGCTGCCACTAGATGGCAATCATGCCTTTTTAGGCACTATGATGCTGGAGTTTTGGGGCATTAGAGGAAACTGAGAAATTATTGGCTCAAAGTAGAGAACTTGAGGTCAGAATTAATGAGCTTAAGAATTGAGAATGTGTGAATTATCACAACAGCTCAGAGGGAACTATAAGAACCAATAATATTCGAGATGGTAAAAAGTACTTAAAATGAAATGTACAGTGTGGCTTTTTGTTTGTTTTTACTGCTCCATTCCTATTGCCTAAAACAGTACCTGGTTTCTAGTAGGCTCTCAATAAATAATAAATATTTTGTAAATGAATAAAACAGGGCCTAACTATATTCTGCTTCATATAAGTTCTTTGTTTGAATGTACAAATGGTTGACATTCTAGAATACTTTGGTCAGTATTATGGACTTAGAATATGAAATTTGTGTATGGATATAAATTTCTACAATGACTGTATTTTGAACCAGGTTTTTTTCCTGGCAGAAGAAGTTGTCCTCAACTATCAGTAGGTTTTTAGAGGTATGTATTGAGTCTAAATTCTAGATTCCTGTTTAGTTATTAGCAAAATAATTATAAGAAATTGAAGACAAGTTAAATATAAAATAGAAAGATATTGTTTGTTCTTGTTCCAGATGAACATCACTCGAAAACTATGGAGTCGAACTTTCAACTGTTCAGTCCCTTGCAGTGACACAGTGCCTGTAATTGCTGTTTCTGTGTTCATTCTCTTTCTACCTGTTGTCTTCTACCTTAGTAGCTTTCTTCACTCAGAGCAAAAGAAACGCAAACTCATTCTGCGTAAGTTTTTTACAATTATTTATTTTATAGATAAAAGCCTGTATTTTAAAAATTTAGGCCTGTTTTAGAAATGATAGCTACTCTGAGAACTCAAAGTAGATTAGCCTAAAAGGACTCTCCGCTTTAAGTTTTACAATCATGCTTACTAGTGAAAGAGATCTGTGAAAATTTTATAAGTGTAGACAATAAAAAGTTAAAACAGGGCTAGGTGCAGTGGCTCATGCCTGTAATGCCAGCACTTTGGGAGGATGAGGCGGGCGGATCATGAGGTCAGGAGATCGAGACCATCCTGGCTAACACGGTGAAACCCCATCTCTACTAAAAATGCAAAAAATTAGCCGGGCATGGTGGCGCATGCCTGTAGTTCCAGCTACTCGGGAGGCTGAGGCAGGAGAATCATTTGAACTTGGGAGGCGGAGGTTGCAGTGAACCGAGATCGCACCACTGCACTCCAGCCTGGGAGACAGAGTGAGACTGTATCAACAAAAAAAAAAAAAAAAAAAAAAAAAAAAGTTAAAACACGGTGTCTTTCAGATGATTAAATTGAGAAAGCTAGATTACCCCTGGAATAAGGTTGGCAACAACAGAAGAATAACAACAGAGGCTTTGCACTCCTAACATGGCAATAGCAGGGAGATACAGACAGCTCTTAGACCCATCGGAGTCATGGTAGAACCACCTAAGTGTGGCAGGCAGGAAGAAACTATAGCTGACATAACAGACAGTTTGTTTGTGAACAAATTGGAATCGTAGTTCCAAGGAGATTACTTGATATAATAGTATATGCTCAATACATATTAATTCCCTTTCTTTCTCCCTATGAAATAGGCCAGAGCAAAAGAAGCACTAACTAGAGATCCCATCCAGCTAAGGAAGAGTGGCTTCTAAGTCACGTGGCTTTCTTGTTTATTATCAGAATGAAAGTATGGGCTTATGCCTTAATAATTTTAGTTTTTAAAAAAGAGAACTGTTTAGGGGAAAAGGTTAATTTTCTTTTCTCTAAAATACTATTTGTAGTCTAGGAATGTCTGATATAAAAATTCTTTTCCCTGTAAATTTCTATCACTACTTCATCTAACTTCACTTCTAATATATCTAATTTTTTTAAAAAAAGGTTACCTGTAGATCAGTTTGAACTGAATTTGTAATGTTTTCTCACCTTAAAATGCTAGCTACTAGAGGAGAGAGTTTTTGTCATGGGTGTATTTATTAAAGCTTTTTTGAAGGCTGCCAGCATTCTGTAAATATGTAGTAGCTCAGGTCCTTAAAGCACTTACTTAGAATAATAGCAAAATATTGTGGGCACCTCACCATTGAGAAACTATTTTTCAGAGCTTGGTATACTTTTAAAGTTTAGCATCTTATTTGCCTTGCAAATCTATTTAACTTTATGGAAAGTATTTACTGCTTCTGATCAGGATTTTTTGTTTGCTGTCAAAGTAAAAGTCACTACCAGTGTCACTATTTGCTATGGAAGCCACAAACCTTGTAGTCATTTCTTAATTATTTTCTTTCTTTTATTTTTCCATTCCCACATTCCCCTCTCATCCCCTTTTAATTCATTAGCAAGTATGCTGCCAGTCCTACTTAGTCAGTCATCTCTCTCCCTCCACTGGTAAACCCTAGCCCAAACGATCTTCATCTCTTATCTGTACTAATGCAAGAGCCCCTTAACTGGTATCCCTCCTTCCATTTCTTGATGTACTAAAATCCATACGCCACATAGTGGCTAGAATAATTTTTTAAACACAAATTCACCATGTTTCTCGACTAACTTGGAACCCTTAATGTATTCCCATTGTACCTAGAATAAATCCAAACTTACTTTCCAGGGTCTGCTCTCCAAGCTGTACATGACCTGGCCCATAGCCACCTTTCTAAACTCGTCACATCCATTCTCCTCATTGCTCATGGTGCTGTGGACAGTCTGGTTCCTTTCTGTTCTTCTCCACTACCAAGCTCATTCACACTGCCCCTTTTCCAAGGCCCTTCCCTCTTTCCTTACCTGGCTTCTTGCAAGCCAGTTCTTAGCTCTAAAGTTACTTGCTCAAAGAGACCTCTTATGACTCCCCAGTCTAAGAACACACCTCTCCATTTGTTCTTCTGTGCCGTCTTTCTTTAATGGCACTTAATCACTTAAACTAATTTAAATTAAATAATTGGTTATTTAAATCATCTTTTTCATTTATTCTCTACTTTATTTGTTTGTCTTCCCTGCCTGAAGGGAGGAGCTAACTGCATTAGAGGTGTTGAAATTCACCGTTAGATGATCCCTGGGCTAGAATTTTAAAGGATGTGGGGATTTATCAGGTAGGGAATATAAAGGCAAGGAAGATGTAGGTGTATGTACTCATTCATATTTAACTTGGCCAGTTTATTAAGTCATTTGAAATTTAGTCAGAAGCTAGATCACTTCTAGTAGTTTTTAACAAAGTAATTCTCAGAAACCCAAACTATTGATTTGGTTTGCCTCCCAAATCTACTGAAGGCTTAAGAAGTAGATTTTAGTTTAGGCCAATGTTTTTAGTTTAAGTTTTCCCTTTATTTTAAGCTGAAGCAGTACACTCGTCCAGGAAGTCATGTTGTGATTTTCCACTTACAGTTGATAGAAACCAGAGACAGGCCGGGCGCGGTGGCTCACGCCTGTAATCCCAGCACTTTGGGAGGCCGAGGCAGGTGGATCATGAGGTCAGGAGATTGAGACCATCCTGGCTAACACGGTGAAACCCCATCTGTACTAAAAAATACAAAAAAAATTAGCTGGATGTGGTGGCAGACGCCTGTAGTCCCAGCTACTCGGGAGGCTGAGGCAGGAGAATCGCTTGAACCCGGGAGGCAGAGGTTGCAGTGAGCTGAGATCCCGCCACTGCACTCCAGCCTGGGCGACAGAGTGAGACTCCGTCTCAAAAAAAAAAAGAAAAAAAAGAAACCAGAGACATTGGTAGGTCAGGCGCTGTGGCTCACGCCTGTAATCGCAGCACTTTGGGAGGCCGGGGCGGACGGATCATGAGGTCAGGAGATCAAGACCGTCCTGGCTAACACGGTGAAATCCCGTCTCTACTAAAAATACCAAAAAAAAAAAAAAAAAAAAAAATTAGCTGGGCGTGGTGGTGGGCACCTGTAGTCCCAGCTACTTGGGAGGCTGAGGCAGGAGAATGGTGTGAACCTGGGAGGCGGAGCTTGCAGTGAGCCAAGATCGAGCCATTGCACTCCAGCCTGGGTGACAAAGCCGAGAGTCTGTCTCAAAAAAAATAAAATAAATAAATTAAAATAAAATAAAATAAAAGAAACCAGAAACGCTGGTTCTCATCCTTGGCTACACATCAGAATTATCTGCAGAGCTTTAAAAAAAAAGTACAGGTACTAGGGTCCCATTGCAGAGCTTCTAAATCATAACCCCTACCCAAGTTTTGTGAAGCTCTGAAGTAGGGAGACTCTTAGTTACTCAGTATAAAATACTCTCACTGTGGGCATGATTGCTTTTCATTTCTAGAACATGAGAAACATTCATGTTTAACTATAAGTACAAAACATATTACCAAGCCAAATAGCCATGATTTGTTTTATTAACCTTAATGACTCAGTCCCATTAGCATCAAATCAGAATTGATGGTAACGTATTTTGTTAGCAGCCATATGTGTTTGTGTGTTTATATAACATAAAACTCACTTTTCTTTGAGGGTCATTAAAATTTTTTTTTTTTTACAATACAGAGTTCCATAATAATATACAACTCACTTTTCTTTGAGGGTCATTAAAATGTTTTTTTTTTTTTTTCCCATTAGAGAGTTCTTTCACTGATTTTTTTTTATCTGAAAATAGAAGCAGTTTTCTTTCTTTCTTTCCAATATGTATAGCTTTCCTTTTCTTTCTCTTGCCTTGTTGCGCTGGTGATAAATTAGTGGCATGATGTCAAGCAAGACCAGGTATTTTCGTCTTATTCCAGATCTTAGGGGGAAAAATCATTCAGTCTTTCACAGTTAAGCATAATGATTGCTATAGAATCTTTGTACATGCTCTTTATTAGGTTGGGGAAGTTTTCACTGAATTCTTTTAAGACAAATTCAGATTTGGATTTCTAACTTAGACTTTTAGATGTATAATTTTGTTATTCTACCTTATAGCACTTTCATTGTCTAAGTACATTTATTTCACCTACATTACATATTTAAGATTGTGATGTTCAAGAAGATATAAATGATGTTGTTTTATTTGTACTGCTTCTAACAAAGTCATGTGCAATTTCTAACAAAGCTATGTTTTTTTGAGGTTGGTAGAAAAAAGTTTTAATTAGGTTTTAATTCTTATAAGGCTGGAACTGTTAGGATTCAAACATAGAATTAATAGACAAATACTATAGATTACATAAAAATAGTAAATAATCATGTTTGATAATTAAATTTAAATTAAAATATAATTCTTTTGATTTATCTAGCCAAACGTCTCAAGTCCAGTACCAGTTTTGCAAATATTCAGGAAAATTCAAACTGAGACCTACAAAATGGAGAATTGACATATCACGTGAATGAATGGTGGAAGACACAACTTGGTTTCAGAAAGAAGATAAACTGTGATTTGACAAGTCAAGTTCTTAAGAAATACAAGGACTTCAGATCCATTTTTAAATAAGAATTTTCGATTTTTCTTTCCTTTTCCACTTCTTTCTAACAGATTTGGATATTTTTAATTTCCAGGCATAGCAATGTTATCTATTTTAATGTGTATTTGTCACAATAACAGAACATGCAAGAACAATCATTATTTTATTTTATAGGCATTTTATTACTGTTCTAGACTTCTGGTATCTTCTTACTAACATAAGTATCTCAAGTAGAAAAGTTTTTGAAAACTAACATTTAAAAATTAATCAGTTACAGGAAAGACTTTGAAAAAGAAATGTACTTGTTAGGAAGTAGCAGGCCCAAAGATTAATTACCCCCCATTGCAGTATTATTGTTATATATATAGTTAATATGTTGTACATCACAATAATATATAATTCAGTCTCTAGTTTCCCTAGAGTCATTTTTGAAACCACTGATTGCAAACCTCCCTGACAATTTTTAAAAGTAGTAAGCCACATTACATTTATCTTTGTAAAAAGATTTATGGTAACTGGTTTCTTACTTGACTTTTATAAATAGTATTTTACATCTTATTTTTGCCTTTATTTCATAAGTAATTTAAAAATCACTGGATTGCTTTATTACATTCAGGGCAATATGGATTATTTTTATACCAAGGATTTGCATCGTGAATTACATTAAGTTATTTGGCGATTTATAATTTATTACTACTTTAAATCAAATGTAGCATTATCACACTGTATTTAAATTGTCATTTTTTAAAGGAATATTTTCTTCTTAAGATATATAGAGGATTTTGGAGAAGAGAGACAGGAGGGGTAAAACCAGCTTAAGGTTCAGCGAGCAGAAAGGGACCTGAGAGGATGCTCACTGTAAGACTGTTGGACAGTGGTGTGTATTGAGGGGATGAATCGGAACGATAGTCTCATGCAGAAAATAGTGAGATTAAGATCATCCTTATTGTTTCTAAATTATTTCAATCAGATGAAAGTGATCCGATTGAAATGAAATCACATATTTCATGCTCAGAAATTCTATTTTGGTATGTTTGTATTAGCCTTTAAAAAAAACACTCCATTTCAGAATTGTTCACAATTTTATTTCTTAGGTTTTTAGAGTTCAGGATTTCATTTATTAATTTCTTCTTGCTTTTTTGGTGGAAATAGGCTTTGTTGTAAACATTAAGAATATAAAATCTCCTCTATATAGAAACAAGTGTTTTGTTAAAAAGAGAATTTGAATCCCTTCCTATACTATAAAATGCTCTATAGGGAGACAAAGTGTTTCTTTTTTCTTTTATGTTTACTGTATATGTGGAGTGAAATATAAGGCTCTTGGATGTATAACATACTCAAAAGCTGTTACACTTTCTCTGATCTGCTGTGATCCACTGAAAATGTGCTGGGGTTTGTTCTGCTGTCACTGTTTATGCTGCTGGAACTTAGCACTGTCTTGATTTGAAGCATATGATTGAGAGCCATTTGAAGCAATCTTCATTAATGCAGTTAAACAAGTTTACACGTGCAGAGTTAGAAAATGACATGTTCAATTCTGTAAGTGGTGACTTTTTGAGCACCTTTCAGTATTATGTATTTGTAAAAACCATTGTTTTTGGATATAAAGCTAATAAGCACTTTAAAAAGGAAAAGTCAGCCTTTACTATTTTTTCTGGTTGAGTCATTGCTCTTTAGACCTAGCATCAGCAATAGATTTCAAAGATAAGTATTAAGCGCTACCCTAAAGTGTGTAAATTTTTCATTTTGTCATATTGAAAAATTATTTGCATAGTACTGAATGCTGACACACAGCTTATATGTATTTACAAGAATATCTTTAAGTGTTTTTTTGACACGTTAAAATAAAGGAAATAAGGAAATTGTAAGCTTTATTTGGATTTTTAAATACATTTTTAAAATTTCAGATGTAATTTAACATCACATTTGTTTTTCAGGTATTGAGTTTAGATGCCTACTTTTATGAGTACCATCAGCTGGACACAGTGTCTCATACCTGTATTTGCAGCACTTTGGGAGGCTGAAGCAGATCGCTGGAGCTTATGAGTTCGAGACCAGCCTGGGCAACACGGCGAAACACTGTCTCTGCAAAAAATACAAAAATTAGCTGGGTATGGTGGTAAGTGCCTGTAGTCCTAGCTGCTTGGGAGGCTGAGATGGGAGGATGTCTTGAGCCCGGGAGGCGGAGGTTGCAATGAGCCGAGATTGTACCACTGCATTCCAACCTGGGTGACAGAGCCAGACCTTGTCTCAAAAAAAAAAAAAGAAAAGAAAAAGGAAAGTACTGTCTGTCTTAAATTTTGCTGCAAATAAAAATGTACTTTGGATTATTTATTGTTGAACTTGAGAGATAGAAATAACATCAGATATATTTTTTCTTTTTTTTTGATAATTAAATTTTTTTTTTTTTTTTTGTAGAGACAGTGTCTCACTATGTTGCCCAAGCTGGTCTTGAACTCCTGAGTTCAAGTGATCCTCCTGCCTTAGCCTCCCAAAGTGCTGGGATTACAAGCATAAGCACCACACCTGGCTGAACATCAGATATTTTAAAGTGTAGCCCAGAGTCTAGTTGGTAAATGTTACTTATATTGGGACTAGTATTTTCTAATGTTTCTGGGATATGCTCCCTATAAAATGAAATGTTTTCCTGGAAAAATGCTAATTAGGATTGCATTCCTGGCCAAAGACATGACATCAAATAAGTAATAGACATCACCAGCAATGAATTTTGAAAAGCAAAAAATACTATTAACCTATATAACCATTTAAAATTTAAAAAATTATGTTCCAAGTACCTCTATTTTCTGAGCTAGAAGAAACCTTAGAGGCCATCTGATGATAGATTCCCAGAGCTGGATGGATCCCTAGAGACTACCTAATCTGACTTTCTGTCCACTGCATGGATTCTTCTAAAAAGTATGTCACTTATTTCCCTACCTTATTAACTAAATAAGCAGAACATCATAGAGCTTTTTATTTATAACAGTCATTCTTTGATAGTCAACTCTTAAATGGAGACTTGAGATGCTTAAATATTGTACTACTGTGCTTATCTTGTAAAGATTTCATAAAATGATAGTATTGGTTATTTTAAAAAGGCTTTGGCTTATGCTGAATTATACATGTAGCACCAAAATGTTACAACTCTACTAAATTTCCTTGTTCTAAACTATTATATTAGCTATAATAAATATTAGTCATACATGTAACATGTTTAATGACCAATAACTTTCTTTGTCTCCTTGGAATTAAAGAGGGCTTTTAAAAGATAATTTGACTGATCCATGCTTCTTACAGTGTGGAGCTTTGCAATAATGATTTTTTAAATATGTTTTTCTTGTGATAAACAGGTATTTTTTTAAATCTGCTGGGTGTGGTGACTGAGACCTGTAATCCCAGTACTTTGGGAGGCTGAAGCGGGAGGATCACTTGAGCCCATGAGTTTGACACCAGCCTGGGCAATATAGTGAGACCTTGTCTCTACAAGAAATTAGAAAACTAGCTGAGCATCATGGTGTGTACCTGTAGTCCCATCTACTCAGGAGGCTGAGGTGGGAGGATCACTTGAGTCTAGGAGGCAGAGGTTGCAGTGAGCCAAGATTGTGCCACTGTACCCCAGCCTGAGTGACAGAACAAGACCCTGTCTCAAAAAAAAAAAAAAAAAAATCCATCTCAATACCCCAATGTAATCAAAAGATTTCAGAGCTTTAAAATGAATGATGCTGGGTGCAGTGACTCCTGCCTGTAATCCCAACACTTTGGAAGGCTGAGGCAGGGTGATCGCTTGAGGCCAGGAGTTCAAGATCAGCGTGGGCAACAAAGTGAGACCCCCATCTCATATTTTTAAAATTAAAAAGTAAAAGGAATGATAGGTTCATTTTAGCTAGAAATTGTGGTAATTCCTCCATTGTCTCAAATGCTCAGGATCATGTCTGATTTGCCCAATAGCATTGGAAGTGGAAAATAATTCAATTGTAATTTCTCAGATAATTGTATACAACTAGAGTATAGATAGGCAGAATTGAAAATTATTAGTTGCTTGTCCTGTTTTGACTTCTGAAACAGAAGAGTGATCACACGAAGGTAGGAGAAGGGCTGGATGCGGTAGGTCACGCCTGTAATCCCAACACTGGGAGGCTGAGGCTGGTGGATCATTTGAGACCAGCTTGGCCAACGTGGTGAAACCCCTTCTCTACTAAAAATTAGCCAGGCGTGGTGGTGCGTGCCTGTAATCCCAGCTACTCGGGAGGCTGAGGCAGGAGAATCGCAGGAGGCAGAGTTTGCAATGAGCCGAGATTGCACTACTGCATTCCAGCAAAAAGTAAAAAGAAGGTAGGAGAAGGCTACTGTCACTGTATTGGGTATCTTTAGAGGCAGGGGCCCACAGCAGAAAGCCTTGCAGCCATCCCTCTTTCCAGAGGTGATCAGCTATTTCTTCCTTTTCCTCTCTCTCCTACTAGTACCTCATTTTCTACATTGATTTGTAGTGCTATTGCCAGTAACGTAATAGAAGCTGAGATACTAAGGGCTTGCTTGGCCATGGCTTTTTGAAACCCTCTTTATATCTTGGCTGTCCTCCATTAAATAAGGCACAATGTTTACTTGTATAACCCAGGGACTCTGAGCAGTCAAAATCCAACACCCACCCACCTCCCTCCCCACCCCATGCTCATGTTCCCTCTTGCTGCTTTTCTCTTACTGTGGTGCAGGCAAACAACTAGCATAAGGATAGCATAAAGAAGGAGAGTAAGCAAGTAGACTCTCTAGATCAAATTTCCACTACCCCCAATCGTGGTTTCGTCCTGTGATTCCTGAATGTATATGAATGAACTAGAGGTAGCAGTCTACACGGAAAAGGGAAGTTGGGGGTCACTTGTCTTGAAGAGTGCATGCATAGAAATTGTAAAATTAGGCTGGGCGTGGTGGCTCATGCCTGTAATCCCAGCAATTTGGGAGGCCGAGGCAGGCGGATCACAAGGTCAGGAGATCGAGACCATCCTGGCTAACACGGTGAAACCCTGTCTCTACTAAAAAATACAAAAAATTAGCCTGGTGTGGTGGTGGGCGCCTGGAGTCCCAGCTACTTGGGAGGCTGAGGCAGGAGAATGGTGTGAACCTGGGAGGCGGAGCTTGCCGTGAGCTGAGATTGCACCACTGCACTCCAGCCTGGGCCACAGAGCGAGACTCCGTCTCAAAAAAATAAATAAATAAATAAAAAGAAATTGTAAAATTAGATTGTATATTTTTAAGCTTTTGGGAAATGATGGAGATTATGGAAAGGATTGAAGTTCTGCTTGACCTTGCACTACTTGGCACATTTGGCCCACCATCCATTCAGGACTTACCCCTTGCTTCAATCCAGTATCTCAAATAGGAGCACATGGGTGTTTAGCTGCTTCAGTTCCTCCTGGGTCTGTGACCTCTGCATCAGCAGATTATCTGTTCACCTTCTTCCTGTCTCCTGATATCACAATAGATGAAATCATAGGAACTATCCTTTGTAGTTTTGCTCTTGTCACAATCTGTACCATTCATTCTATGTCTTTGAGACACTGGGGAATAGGTGCTTAGCTGGGCACTGCAGTTATGCAATTTTGCTTGTAACCAACTCCACTGTGCTGAAAGTGATTTAGAGAATGTAGTCTGATGTGGTCTGGCTCTGAAAAACCCATTTTGGGTTTGGGGACCTTGCTTATTGATGGTCTGATTTCAAGAGGCATACCCATGTCATTCTGGCTCTCAGGTGCACCCCAGCACCTTGCATCTAAGCCCTGTCATTTACTGTTGTTCCCACAGTACCACCATCTTTCTTCTCAATTCTAGCCCTGATTAGCCTCACCAACACCAAGATTTCAAGTTACCTGATAGGATTGTGGTAAAGTCTAAGTTTTCTAATACTTTAAAGAAATTACTCCGTTGCCTCCTGGCTTGCAAAGTTTCTGTTGAGAGTTCTGCTGTAATTCTAAATTTTGTTCATCTATATGTAATTTTTTTTTCTTGCTGCCTTCTAGATATCGTTTTTTTTTTAATTTTCAGCAGTTAAACTATGATGTGCCTTTTTTTTTTGATACAGGGTCGACTCTGTTGCCCAGGCTGGAGTGCAGTGGTGTGACCTCAGCTCTCTGCAACCTCTGCCTCCTGGGCTCAAGCAATCCTCCCACCTTAGCCTCCTAAGTACCTATCATTACATGCATGTGCCACCATACCCAGCTTTTTTTTCTTTTCGTTTCTTTTCTTTTTCTTTTTCTTTTTTTTTTTTTTTAGTAGAGATGAGGTTTCCCCATGTTGCCAGGCTGGTCTGGAACAACTGTGATCAAACAATCCTCTCGCCTTGGCCTCCCAAAGTGCTGGGATTGCAAGCATGAACTACCGTGCCCAGCCTCTGGGTGTGTTTTTCTTTGTATTTCTTTTGCTTGAGATTCTCCAAACCTCTTGGATCTGTTTGTTGTTTTTTATTAATTTTAGAAAATTCTCAACAATTATATCATCAAATATTCCTCTGAGACTGCAATTAGATTTATGTTAGGCCATTTGATATTGTCTCATGGCTCTGTTGGATGTGCTGTTTTCTTTTATACACTCTATTTTTCTTTGTGTTTCAATTTGGATTATTTCTGTTAACCTATTTCAGGCTTACTGATTCTCTCTTGTGCTGTGTTTAGTCCACCAATAAGCGTGTTGAAGAGATTCTTTATCTCTTAATATCATATTTTTATTTCTAACATTTTTATTTAACTCTTTTTTTTACAGTTTCCATCTCTCTGCTGAAATTCCCAATCTATTTATATATAGTGTCCATCCATTCCACTAGGTCCTTTAGCATTTTAATCATAGTTGTTTTAAAGTTTCTATCTGATAATATCAATATCTGGGTCATCTCTGGATCTGGTTCTGTTGACTACTTTTATCTCTTGATAATGGATCGTTTTTTTCTTACTTTTTATTTTTTTTGAGATGGAGTCTCGCTCTGTCACCCAGGCTGGAGTGCAGTGGCACGATCTCGGCTCACTGTAAGCTCCGCCTCCCAGGTTCACACCATTTTCCTGCCTCAGCCTCCTGAGTAGCTGGGACTACAGGTGCCCGCCACCAAGCCCAGCTAATTTTTTGTATTTTTAGTAGAGACGGGGTTTCACCATGTTAGCCAGTATGGTCTCGATCTCCTGACCTCGTGATCCGCCCGCCTCGGCCTCCCAAAGTCTTACTTTTTAAAATGTCTTATAATTGTTGATTAAATGTCAGATGGTGCATGTTAAAGAACAGTAGAAACTGAGGTAAATAGTATTTATATCTGGAAATGGGCACAGCTGTCTTTCTATTAGGCCATTAGTGTTGGGGGAGAGGCAAATAACTCTAATAAATAGTTGATCTGGGTTTGAGTTTGTTGCTGCTATAGTTACTTTCAGTATATCACAGATTTCAAATTCTTCAGGGGTGGGCTGCTGCTGCTGTGGGCTTAGTGTGTGGCCTAGAGTGCCAGAGTTTTTCTCAGTGTTCCTGCTCCACCCTCAGCTTTTAGCAGACTCTGCACACTTGTACCACCGATGATATCTCTTTCTCTCTGCTCCTGCCCCTCCTCAGCTGTAGAAATCTATTGCTTACTACTTTGTGCAAGGCTTATGGTTGAGGCAGGAGGCGGTTCTCCTCCTCCAGCCTCAGTCTCATGCAAGCTATGGGGGTGTGAGCTTCAGGGCTGGGTCCCCTTTCTCCGTGGCACTCAGACCTTGTTTTGTAATTGTGGGGTCTTAGGTGAGAGTGAGTTTCCTGTCCCTCTCTCACTGGCGGCAAACCTCTGCTTTGTATCAGTGCAGGATCATGGTCACAAGTGTGTTTCCTTGCCCCGTCCAACGGCAGATGGTTTTTGCTTCAACTCCTCCCTGCCTACAGCCAACTTTGTTGGCTGACACCAGGGGATAGGAGGTTTTGTATCACTCCCCTGGTGGCAGATGGCTTTTTCTTTATGTAAGAGAAGGACCTGGGTTTCATGTCTCTCTCACAGTGGTAGCTGGTTGTCAACTGCATGCCTGTGTCACCAAAAGGAGTCTCTTTCAGTTCTCCTGCTCTGTCCCCAGTTTTTCTTATGAATACCCAGTGGAGGCTATGAAAAAGAGCCAGTAATTTGGGCTAAACTCTCCTTGTATCTGTGGCTCCCAGTAATTCTAAGCTATCACACTAGCCCACACTTAGTCTTTAAGCATTTGTTAAAATTTCAGTTTTCTTCTCTTTTTTTTTTTTTTAATTTGCTGCTATCTTTCATCCTGTACTCTGCCCAAGGCAAAGTAGTTTGTGAAAGCAACGCTTCTTGGCTTTCTCTATCATAAGTGGAACTGGAACTTATTGATTGCTTTTTTTGTTGTCAAGTTTTACTTGACAGAAAATTGCTCTGAAATGTGTTTAATAGGTTTGAAGAGCTAAAACAAGAAACAAGATTAATAATTATGGAAACCGTAAAAAGAACAAAATCTCAAACAAAAACAAATAGCAGCTGAAATTAAGAACTAAATGGAAAGGTTTTATAGCAAATAAGATATAGTTGAAGACATAATTAAGAATACATTAGAAGAACATTTCCAGAAGGAAACATGGAGTGAAAAAAGGTCATAAGTACAGACAAGGGGGGTAAGAGATATAGGGGATACAATGAGAAGATTTAATATAAATGTATTTAGAGTCCCTGAAAAGCAGAGAACAGAGAAAATGTGAGAGAAGCAACTTTTTTTTTTTTTTTTTTTTTTTTGAGACAGAGTCTCGCTCTGTGGCCCAGGCTGGGGTGCAATAGCGTGATCTCACCTCACTGCAACCTCTGCCTCCTAGGTTCAAGAGATTCTCCTGCCTCAGCCTCCCGAGCAGCTGGGATTACAGGCATCTACCACCACGCCCGGCTAATTTTTGTATTTTTAGTAGAGACGGGGTTTCATCATGTTGGCCAGGCTGATCTTGAACTCCTGACCTCAGGTGATCCACCCGCCTCTGTCTCCCAAAGTGCTGGGATTACAGGCATGAGCCACTGTGCCCAGCCTAGAAGCAACTTTTGAAAAGATAATAGCTGAGGACTTTCAAAACTGGTGAAAAGCATTGTCACAGATTAAAAAACCCAAGCAGAATTTAAAATACATAAAAAACCCAGGCATATTCATAGTAATTGATAACCAAAGATAAAATCTTATAAAATAGCTAGAGAAAAAAAGACATCACCATCAAAAGAGCAACCACTAGACTTACTGCTGGATTCTCCAGAGAAATAATGAAACCCAGAAGACAAATGGAATATTTTCAAAGTGCTGAAAGGTAATTGATTGGTCAGGTGTGGTGGCTCATGCCTATAATCCCAGCACTTTGGGAGGCCAAGGCAGGTGGATCACTTGAGATCAGGAGTTCGAGACCAGCCTGGCCAACATGGCGAAACCCCATCTCTACTAACAATACAAAAATTAGTCGGGTGTGGTAGTGCATGCCTGTAATCCCAGCTACTCAGGAGGCTGAGGCAGGAGAATTGCTTGAACCCAGAAGGCAAATGTTGCAGTGGGCTGAGATTGTACCACTGCACTCCAGCCTGGGTGACAGAGCGAGAGTCTGCTTTAAAAAAAAAAAAAAAAAAGAGGGTAACCAATTGTCTAGAATTGCATGCCTAGCAAAAATGGTCTTCAAAATTAAAAGGGAAATAAAGGCATTTCAGGACAAAAAGAATTTATCACAAGTAGGACTGCATTAAAAAAAAATGCTAAAGACATCTTCAGGTGGAAGTAAAATAAACCCAGCTGGGGCCGGGTGCGGTGGCTCACGCCTGTAATCCCAGCACTTTGGGAGGCCGAGGCGGGCGGATCACGAGGTCAGGAGATCGAGACCATCCTGACTAACAGTGAAACCCCGTCTCTACTAAAAATACAAAAAATGAGCTGGGCGTGGTGGCGGGCGCCTGTGGTCCCAGCTACTCAGGAGGCTGAGGCGGGAGAATGGTGCAAACCCGGGAGGTGGAGCTTGCAGTGAGCGGAGATCGAGCCATTGCACTCCAGCCTGGGAGACAGAGCGAGACTCTGTCTCAGAAAAATAAATAAATAAATAAATAAATAAATAAATAAATAAATAAATAAACCCAGTTGGAAACTCACAGGGGCAAGAACAGGAAATTAGTGTAGAGGGTAACTATATGGATAAATCTAAATAAATACTGGCTGTATACAATGATGTCATGTGGAGTTAACACATATATATATAGACACACACACACACACATAGAGAGAGAGAAAGAATAAAACGCACAAGTGACATAAAAGTCAAGAGGTGATTTGTATTAGGGTTCTCCAGGAAAAACAGAACCAAGAAGAGAGAGAGCTATATGGCATATAAGCCATATTATATATGATAATATATAAGCCACTTTTAATTTAATTTTATTTTTTGAGACAGAGTCTCACTCTATCGCCCAGGCTGGAGTGCAGTGGCGCAATCTCGGCTCACTGCAACCTCCATCTCCCAGGTTCAAGCGATTCTCCTGCCTCAGCCTCCCAAGTAGCTGGGATTACAGGCACATGCCACCATGCCCAGCTAACTTTTGTATTTTCAGTAGAGATGGGGTTTCACCATATTGGCCAGGCTGGTCTCGAACTCCTGACCTCAGGTAATCTGCCTGCCTCGGCCTCCCAAAGTGCTGGGATTACAGGCGTGACCCACCATGCCTGGCCATAAGCCTCTATTTAATAATTAATATGTATGTCATAGGAGATAGATATTATATATATATGTTTTATGTTTAATATATGTCATAGGAAATACATAATCACATATAACATTCTATATGAAACATCTACATGTTATATGATCTATATATTATATATTCTGTATGTATTATATGTCTCTTATGACATATATTATATATATTTAGCATATAAATGTCTCCTATGACATACATACATACTGTAAGACATTGGCTTATGTGATAATGGCACCTGAGACATCCCAAGATGTGCATTTGGCAAGCTGCAGCCCTGGGAAAGCTGTCGATGTAGTTCCAATATGAGGGCAGGAGACTAATGCCCCAGCTCAGAAGTCAGGCAGGAAAAGTTTCATCTTATCACCCTTTTTATTTTATTCAGCTATTCAATTAATTTGATGAGGTCCACCAACATTGGGGAGGACAGTCTGCTTTATTCAGTCTACTGATTCTAATGCTAAGCTCATTCAGAAATACCCTCACAAACACACCCAGAATAATGTTTGATCAAATGTCTGGGCACCCTGTGGCCCAGTCAAGTTGACACATAAAATTAATCATCACAATATTCTTGGAGTTAAAATGTTTTAGGGTTGTTGCATTATTTGGGAATAAGATAAAAATTCAAGTAATATTGGAGACTAGGATTAATGTTGAAACCTTTAAGGTAACTGCTAAAAAAAAGTAAAAGAGGGTGTAACTACCAAACTAATGGAGGAAGGGGGAAATATCAATATAACAGAAATCAAGAAAAGAGGGAAACAGGAACACAGGACAGGACAAATAGTAACATGATATATTAAACTCAAATATCAGTAAGTAGATTAAATAGAAGAGGGAAAGAAGGGAGGGAGGGAAGGAGGGATGAAGGAAGGAAGGGAGGGAGGGAAGAGGGAGTGAGGGAGGAAGGGAAGGAAGTCCCAATTAATTTTACAAAGTCAGCATCATCTTGATGTCAAACCTGATGAACATAGCACAAAAATGAACTAAAAAACTCACTAAAAAATATTGAGAGCGAAAACAAAACAAAAATATTGAGAGTGGCAGGAGGCAGCCAAACGCCTAGGCAAACAGGGATGGGTCCCTGGTGAAACCCCATCTTCAAGCCTAAAAGCCTGAAACCTGCAGCCCAAAGTGAGAACTTCTATTCCTGTTTGCTCACTCTCTCTTGATTGGTTCTTTCTGAATAATGTCTTTTTACCAATCCAGTGTTGTCTTTTCCAAAACTACCTGTGGCCCACCACACTCCACCCACCCCCATCCTGTGCCTATAAAGATCCCAGACTCAGTCAGCAGAAAGGAGAGATGGCTGGACTTTGGGGAAGAGACGGCCAGATTTTGGGGAAGACTATCTGCTTTTCCCATCCCCTCTCCAGCTCCCCTCTATGCTAAGAGCCATTTCCACTGCTCAATTAAGTTCTCTACCCTCACCATCCTTCAAGTGTCCACACAACTTCATTCTTCTTGGATGCTGGATGGACAAGATCTCAGGACCCACCGAGTGTGGGGACCCAAAAAGGCTATCACACCGGCGCTTTGCCCTTGCTGTTAGAGGGCAGCCACCCCACGTGATGAGACAAGGGGCCAGCTGAGCTGTTAACACATAGCCATCTGCAGATGGCAGCGCTAAGAGAGCACTGTAACACTCCCCCTGGGGTTTTGGGGTCATGGGCACCCTCATCTCGGTGATGCCATGGGCCCTGCACAGAGCTTGCTCCCGCCAGTGCCCAAAGTGGCCAGCCAGATCCTGCACTCGCTCGCTCACTCCTGATCTGGCCATGAGCCCCACATGGAGCCTGCTCCTGCCGGTGCCTAGAACAGCTGGCGAGATCCCACACTCACTTGCTCATGGCTGGTTTGGCCATGGGCCCCACATTGGAGCTTGCTTCTGCTGGTGCCGGGAGCGGCCGGCTGGATCCTGCACTCATTCGCTCACAGGCTCCCACCCACAAGGGGTTGAATGTGGTGGGCCAAGCAAATGTTCCCTCCGGTTGGGAGTCCAGTGAAGGGGCCAAGAAAAATCCTGCATCAATCTGAAGACAAAATGTCACATATAGTATTTGTGGACTTAACAGTATGCTAAAAGAATAGTACACTTTGAACAAATTAGAGATTATCCTAGGAATTTAAGTTACTAAGAAATCAGTGTAACTGAGGCGACCTTTAGTTGTATAGCCATCAGGAGTTACTTGTCCTTTTAACAACTATGAATCTCACTGGAGCCCTGAGTCTGCACAACTGGGATTGTCCTTGCAGATACTTAGAAGCTGTACAAGTCTGCCCTGGCTATCCCTTCACCTGAGCTACTATTTCGAGAAAGCTGTCTACTCTGAAGGTTACCTTGTGCTGTAACTGTATTTCCAGGATGCTACTGCAGAAATTATAAAGAAAATGACTCAGATTTGTTTGTGTTAAAAAAAAAAAATCAACTAGAAGTAATATGCAGCATATATGACAATTCAAAAATCTTAATGTGTAAAGTGTTCTAAATGCAATAATGAAAACGAATTTTAATTTATAAAATTAAATTTAAAATAAAATTATTTAGAGGTAAATAAATATAGAAAAATAAAGCAGGGCATGGTGGCTCGTGCCTGTAATCCCAGCATTTGGGAGGCTGAGGCGGGAGGATTGCTTGAGTTCAGGAGTTCAAAACCAGCCTGGGTAACCTGGTAAAACCCCATCTCTACAAAAAAAAATAAAAAAATAAATTAGCTGGGCATGGTAGCGTGTGCCTGTAGTCCTAACTACTTGGGAGGCTAAGGTGGGAGGATTGCTTGAGCCCAAGAGGTCAAGGCTGAAATGAGCCAAGATCATGCCACTGCACTCCAGCCTGGGAGACAGAGCGAGACCTTGTCTCAAAAAAAATCAGCAAAGGAAAAGGTACAGAGAATTCTAAAACAAAGTTAGGCAGCAAAGATATGAATAGGTGTTCATATCTACCCACTAAAGAAACACAAATTATAGCTACATGGTGATACTATATTCCATCTAATGGACTGGCAGATATTGAAAAGGAATGATAATGTCTGGTATTGGCATGAGAACAATGAATTTATATAATATATGGTGTGAGTGCAAAGGGATACAAACTTTCTAAAGGGACATTTTCTTAATTATTTAGGCTTAATTCCTGGAAGCAGAATTGGCTGTCAAACAGATTGCCTCAAGGCATTTGCTGCTTTGAAGTTGGGTTGAAGGGTACATTCAGACTCAGATCCAATTCCACTCCTTCCATGACATCTTACATGATTTCCTTCTGCTCCTGACTCTTCATATTTCTTAAAGAAACAACTTGCCATAAAGGAAAAGGCAAGGACTTTGAAATCAGACCTGGGGCTTTCCCCCTACTTGGATAAGCGATTTGGTTCTCTGAGCCTTGGTTTCTACACCTGTGAAATGGGAGTTCATAATACTTGCCTCAAAAAAAATTTTTTTGCACAAATTAAGTATACAAAAAGCCTACAGCACAATACCCAACCTGGAGTATTTCATGCTGTTCAGTAAGTACTTGTCCATCTGTTTCCTTATGGGCTACACTGCACAAATTGGCTATGTAATTTGGCACTTGTTTATGTACCCGCTCATGCTGTTACCAGCTTCTTTATTGTTCTTTATTGTGTGTGATTGTTATTCCTCCTCTCCAGACTACATTGTAATCTCTTCCAATTCAAGGACTCTATCTCCTTTGTCCTTTGTACCCATAGTTCAATGAATGGTTTTTGAAGTTAGAGTAGCAGTTGTTTGAGAAAAGATAAAATACATTCCTGAACTACACTGTATGATGTTAGAAGGTGTCTTTGTAGCAGGTCTACAGAAAAGAATGTTTGAGACCTTGAAGAAAAGTCCTTCAGCTGCCCATAAAAAGTATAAATGGTAGAAACATAACTATTTAGTGGAAAGTGAGAAGCACTGCTTTGCCACTCATGAACCCCTCGTGTTAAAGCACTGAAGATTCCAGGCTGGAGCCAGTGCTGAGTACCATGAATTACTGCCCTTAAAACTAGCATCTCAGGTCATATATAATACCTTTTCTGGGCAAGAGTCCCATCTCCTTAATCTCTGCTAAATGAGTGTTTATTAGATCTGGCTGTTGAAAAATACCAAGTTAAATCAGACAGTTAAAAAAAATCAACATGATGCCCATAACTGGTTTAATTTATCTTCCCTCTTCAGTAATCCCACACATTACCTACTTATTTGCTGTAATGAACATGCCATTCAGCTAAAATAAGATTAACTGCTTAAACCATGGCATTACAGGCAGAGAACTTTAATGCCGCTTTGTGTTTCATTGTAAGGGTTCAGCAGTTAAACGATATGCTGTTGTCGTTTCTTCCATTGTAATCAAGACGGTTTCACTTAGGACTAGTGCTCCCCAGCTGATTCTCCTGATGGAACATTTGAAGCAGCAAATTTATATGTCTAAGTTACAGCCTGGCAGCAATAACAACCTTCTGAATCAAACCTGTTGGCCTCATCACCACTCAAATTGCACTGCTCTTTGTGAAGCCCCATCTGCTCTAATGGTGATGGAAATCTCGCCTGCCATGCAGACCAGGGATGGAAAATTGAAAGGGGACTTGGGCATGCATCTGGAAAATAGCACTGTGATGCCGCAGGTGGGATCAGGGTTCAGAAAATTAACCCACATTCCCCCACGTGAATGAGCATTTGCCTGTTCTCTGCATCAAAGTCAAATCCCACTTCTTCAATGGTGCTTTCTGGACTGTTCCAGCCCCACTCATCTCTCTTTTCTTTGAACTCATTATAATTATACATCTTCCTACATTACTTAAGGCCAATTATTTATTGATTTATGCAAATCATGTCATTATTTCCTCCGAGCTAACACTGTCTCTTCACTTAGACTGCAAGCTCTTATAAGTCAGGGACTAATAAATAACTGTGTGGTCCTGGGCCTATAGGAAGGGCCCATAGGAAGCTCCTTGACTGAGGGAAATACCCTCTGTGCACTGTGACCAATATTAAGATTCTGCCTGGATAGCCCAGAGTGGGGAAGCAGCTTCAGCTGAGTGTGCTTGAGCCCCTCTCCTGATCCTCCCTTCTCTTTCATGGAGTATATTTTACTCTTGTGGCTCATCACATCTGGCACCACAAAGAGAGTCAATATGATGACCCACAGATGTGTCCATCCATTTGTTCAGTTATCCACTCAGTAAACATTTATCGCTGGGCCTTATGCCTACAATCCTAGCACTTTGGGAGGTGGAAGGATCACTTGAGCCCAGAAATTAGAGACCAGCCTAGGCAACAGAGCAAGACCCTACCTCTGCCAAAAAACAAAACAAAAAAAAAATAGCCAGGTGTGGTGGTGCACATCTGGAGTCCCAGCTACTCTGGAGGCTGAGATGGGAGGATCACTTGAGCCCAGGAATTTGAGGTTGCAATGAGTTATGATCACACCACTGCACTCCAGCTTGGGTGACAGAGCGAGGTGCTTAATAATTAGTAATTTTTTAAAATTTAACTTTATTTTTTTTGAGACAGAGTCTCGCTCTGTCACCCTCTGTCACGCTCTGTCACAGGCTGCAGTGCAGTGGCGTGATCTCGGCTCACTGCAAGCTCCACCTCCCAGGTTCACACGATTCTCCTGCCTCAGCCTCCTGTGTAGCTGGGACTACAGGCGCCCGCCACCACGCCTGGCTAATTTTTTTTGTATTTTTAGTAGAGACGGGGTTTCACTGTGTTGGTTGGGATGGTCTCGATCTCCTGACCTCGTGATCCGTCTGCCTTGGCCTCCCAAAGTGCTGGGATTACAGGCATGAGCCACTGTGCCCGGCCTTTAATTTAACTTTAAATTAATGTTTAAATTAATAATTTAAAATAAAATAAAATTATTATTTACCAAGCACCTACTGTGTGGCAGGTCTTGTTTCTCTGGAATCTGAGAACTGAGAAACTCTTTGGTGGTATTTTGGCAGAAATGGCAGAAAGTTTGGAAGAGCTAGAAGAAAACCCATTTTTTCTTATACACTACCCTTCAAACCCAACTTTGGAGCAGGAGCAAACTTCTGCAGAACTTCCTTTTCCTGTGAGTTTATTCACCACTCCTCCCCATACTCTTCTCTCCTCCTGCTTAAATTGCCATGAGGATGAAGCTGCTCCTTCCCTGCCTTCCTGGCTGTGATAATAGCAGGCTATTGAATTTTCCGGTGTGAAATTGGTTTGCTCAGGTCGCCACTAGGCAGGCTGCACTTGCTAGGTTGGATGGGTTCCAGGTATGCTGCTGTGGGTGGGGTTTAGGTTGAGTCAGGATTCCTTCATTGGGTGGGAAAAGGGTGAGGAGGGAAGGAGGAAATTAGGTTGGTTTTACCTTCTCTGCCTAGGGGATTACATTAACTATTTAGCAAAAACAAGGAGACCTTCCTTGGTTCCCTCGCTCATTGACCACGTCTTAACCCTTCCAGGATAAAGCCAGAGCCTCAGATGCCTGTGGTTTGATCTGAGCCTGGGTCTGGGGGCATTGGAGCAGCTGCCCTCCAAGACAGACCTCCTGGGAACCCTTCTGGGAAACTGTCTTCACAGCTATGAATCCAATAGTGATGATCCCTAATCCCTTGCTTCCTTCATGTTCCTGCTAAAAATAGGGACACACTGGAATAATAGACTGTTGAAAGGGAATATTAATCATCTTTTATTCCAGGTCTCCTTATTTCTCAAGTGTAGGAATTACAACTTAGTCACACTAGCTTATGCAAGCAGATGGCACATTTGTGGCAGAGCCAGGACTGTACGCAGGTCCTGACTCCCAGGCTGGAGCTGTCTCATATGCCATGGCGTTTCTCATGATTCCCTTCTCCATCACTCTGTTCCCAGGCTTCCTCTACTGCTTCTCAGTCTGTTCCTTTTCCCTTGGCTGGCTACACTTACTGTTTCTTTTCCTCTTAGAATTTCAAAAGCAGAAACTACTAGCATAAGAAGGAAAATAAAGAATGAAAATGAGCAAAATTAGTTTCCCCAACATTCTCCGAAACACCTTTGATTTATCCATAGTTTGCTAATAAAACTTCCTTAGATCGTATCTGCTTAAACATTCATTCCATTGAATTTACTGTGGACTCATGGAAGTTTCTTAAGCCTGTTTCTAATAGGAAGAGCATGTTACTTTTTCTTTTTTAGATGGAATTTTGCTCTGTCACCCAGGCTGGAGTGCAGTGGCACAATCTTGGCTCAGTGCAACCTCTGCCTCCCAGGCTCAAAGCAATTCTTCCAGCTCAACCTCCCGAGTAGCTGGGATTACAGGCATACGCCACCACGCCCAGCTAATTTTTGTATTTTTAGTAGAGATGGGGTTTCTCCATGTTGGCCAAGCTGGTCTCAAACTCCTGACCTCAGGTGATCCGCCTGCCTCGGCCTCCCAAAGTGCTGGGGTTACAGGTGTGAGCCACTGTGCCCAGCCCCTGCTTTTTTTTTTTTTTTAAGTTCAGACTTGTTTTGATTACAAGTGACAGAAACCCAGCTCAAAACTCAAACTAGCTTAACTAGCTTAAGCATAAAAGGAGATTTACTGGATCACATAACTGGGAAGTCCAGAAATTGATCTCGCTTCTAGTTTGACCAGACTCAAGAACTTGAAGGAAGTCACCATCTTCACTCTCCACCCACTTGTCTATGTTGTCTTTGTTCTTCTTGTTGTGGGGAAAAAAAAGAGGCTGCAGCATCCCCATTCACATATTTCTGAAAGTAAGGCCCCTTCTCCTTCAGCTTCAAATGGAAAAGTCACCAAAAAAGGCATTGATTGGCCTAGATTGAGGCACATGGCCACCAATAGATCAGTCACACTGCCCAAGAGAATGAAGCACTATGATGGGCTGGGTTTGAGGTACTATTCTTGGTTGCACCTACCACTGTCACACACACACCCCGCTGTGGTCAGAGGGACAGAGTCCTGCAATTGGCAGGCTCATCAAAATCATGTAGAGTAGCAGAAGAGCAGTTCCTCACAAAAGGAAATTCAGAAAAGACAACATTGGCAGATTCCTACTTGAAACATCCTTCCACTGTGTCCCCCGAAGACAATTGGTTTTTGGTTCCTTTGGAGTAGATGTCTATCTGGAGCCTTCCCATTGACCTTGTGTATCTCACCTGTCATCACCACTGACAGGGACCATGGCAGTATCTGCTCACTGGTGTCATCTCCATTCTCTCCCTTTCCCATATATTTAATACTCTACCAGGTTAATATTCTTAGACTACATATCTGATCTTATGTGCTCATCTACTCGAAAATCTTTAATTAAATCTTTAAGATTTTAAATATCACATAAATCCAGTCCTGTGATTTATGAAGGTTGCCACAAGGCAACAGAATGGTCTTGTCAGGCAACTGCCATGGCTACTAGCTAAATCCATGCCCTGTGGCATGAGGCACCCAAAGTCTGGCTCCAGGAAGCCATAATTTCCCTTAGGACTAAAGGAGCAAGGGGAGAGAAAAGTGGTATTAGAGCCTGGTGACATGGGCCACCTGATGGGAGTGATAGGTGTGGAGCATGACAGCTACCAACAGACACAGCTCCTAAGCAAAGGCATAGAGAATAAAGCCTGACCCCTCTCTCCTCCTTGCCCTCTGATCTGAAGGGGTTGGTTCAGTCTCCTTGGGCACAGAGCAGGGCAAGGAAGGATGAAAAATGAATCCAGGAGGCAAGTAGAGAAATTATAACCTGCGCAGTTGTCTCAGAGCTACACAACAGCTCTGTAATTCAGCCACTGCTCTAACTTGTACAGCAAATGGAACCATGCAGTGGCTCATGCCTGTAATCCCAGCACTTTGGGAGGTCGAGGCAGGTGGATCACTTGAGGTCAGGCGTTCAAGGCCAACCTGGCCATGGTGGAACGCTGTCTCTACTAAAATACAAAAATTAGCCAGGCATGGTGCTGCACACCTGTAATCCCAGCTACTCAGGAGGCTGAGGCAGGAGAATCACTTGAACCCAGGAGGCGGAGGTTGCAGTGAGCCAAGTTCATGCCACTGCACTCCAACTGGAGTGACAGAGCCAGACTCTGTCTAAACAAACAAACAAACAAACAAACAAAACTAGCAGGCATGGTGACATATGCCAGCTACTCAGGAGGCTGAGGTGAGAGGATCAGTTGAGCCCAGGAGTTTGACGCTTCAGTGAGCTATGATTGCACCACTGCACTGCAGTCTTGACCATAGAGTGCGACTCTGTCTCTAAAACAAAGAAAAAGAAAATGATTCTCTGAAGAATCTCTCTTGAGGAAAAACCCCTACTGGAGTGGGGGCAGCTCTCAGAGCTCAGGACCACCCACTTTCTTACCGTGCTTTGAGAGGGCAGCCCAGAATCTTCAGCACTGCATGGGCGGCTCATCTTGGAGTCTCACTGTGCGCCTTTCCTCAGTGTCGCCTCTCTAGCTATCCTCCAGGACAGCCTCAGCCCCTATTGCTGTATTCCTTCATGCTACAGGGAGGAGAAGCATCTGTCAGAGTATAAAAGTGAGCAGACGATAGTCAAATAAGAGTTGCTTCATGCTGCAGGGAGGAGAAGCACCTGTCAGAGTATAAAAGTGAGCAGATGATAGTCAAATAAGAGTTGCTTCAATTACTAAGATGTATTTCATTTTTTTCTTTGTTTTGTTTTGTTCTTTGTTTGTTTGTTTTTTGAGGCGGAGTCTTGCTCTGTCACCCAGGCTGGAGTGCAGTGGCACAATCTCGGCTCACTGCAACCTCTGCCTCCCGGGTTCAAGCAATTCTCCTGCCTCAGCTTCCTGAGTAGCTGGGATTACAGGCGCCCGCCTCCACGCCTGGCTAATTTTTGTATTTTTAGTAGAGATGGGGTTTCGCCATTTTGGCTAGGGTGGTCTCGAGCTCCTGACCTCAGGAAATCCACCCGCCTCAGCCTCCCAAAGTGCTGGGATTACAGGCATGAGCCACCGCGCCTGGCCAAGATGTATTTCTTACTTGGGCCTACTTGGGGCTAGTGTGGTTGTTTTTATTTTTTAAATTATTTTCCTTTTCTTTCTTAGATAAGTGATAACTTATTAACTTGCATTCCTTTGACTACAAGTGAAGTTGAAAATGTCTTACATTTATTAGACATTTTTCTTTTCTTTTTTTATTTTTATTTTTATTTCCAGGGTACATGTGCAGGATGTGCAGGTTTTGTTACGTAGGGAAATGTATGCCATGGTGGGTTGCTGCACTGGTCAACCCATCACCCAGGTATTAAGCCCAGCATCCTTTAACTATTTTTCCTTATACTCCCCCTCCCCATGTCCCACCCCCGACAGGCCTCACTGTGTGATGTTCCCCTCCCTGTGTCCATGTGTTATTGTTCAGCTCCCACTTTTAAGTGAGTACATGTGGTGTTTGGTTTTCTGTTCCTGTGTTAGTTTGCTGAGGATGATGGCAGGTGGTTTATTTTTTGAAAATCCATAAATAAGGCTGGGCACAGTGGCTCACGCCTGTAATCCCAGCACTTTGGGAGGCTGAGGTGGGAGGATCACTGAGCCTAGGAGTTCAAGACCAGCCTGGGAAACATGGCAAAACCCTGTCTATATAAAAAATGAGCCAGGCGTGGTGGCACGCTCCTGTAATTCCAGCTACTCAGGAGGCTGAGGTGGGAGGATCTTGAGCCCAGGAGGTCAAGGCTGCACTGAGCCAAGATCATGCCACTGCACTCTAGCCTGGATGACAGAAACCCTCACTCAAAAAAAAAAATCTATAAATATTATACCAATAGGAATAAAAAATTTAGTTTCAAACTCTTGTAGACACCTGTTTTCTTTTTTTTTTTCTTGGGATGGATTCTCCCTTTGTCGCCCAGGCAGGAGTGTCATGGCACAATCTTGGCTCACTGCAACCTCTGCCTTCCAGGTTCATGAGATTCTCCTGCCTCGGCCTCCCAAGTAGCTGGGATTACCGGCATCACCACCACGCCTAGCTAATTTTTGTAAATTTTTTTTTTTAGGACACCTCTTAAAAGACAAACGATGATGGGCCAAGGCCCATGCCACTGGTATCAGTTGTGTGTGTGTCACATTTTTCACGAATCTCCATAGAAAGGAAGGAAGAGAGAAAGCCTGCAGGGAATTTGTAAGAAAATATTTTGAGTGAAACAAAGGGTAAATAAACTGACAATCTACTGTCTTTTCCTAAGGAGGAAGAAATTTCAACATTTGTGGATTCCTCTCAGGGAATATTTTACACTCATTAAGTATGAAAAAAATGTCTTATTGCAAGGAAAAGGAAAAAGTAAATTCTGATCATATAAGCGTCTAGGAAACATGGGTGATGCTGCTGACCTACAGTGCAATCTCGTTTTAATGAAAAAAAGTCTGAAAAAAACTCTGGCAGCCTACACAGCCCAAATCAAGGCTTTCATAAGCAGGTATTGCCACCTTTGGGGCCAGTAGAAAATCAAATCAAATCCTTGGGCAAATTATAAAACAATACTCTTAGGAAATATTAAAATAATGAGTCATTCTACTTTTCAAATATATGGTAGTAAAATCACATTATTTGTCTGTTTTGTGGTAGTTTTATTTAAGTGTATTTTTTAAAGTTATATTTTGGTAAAATTGTTTTTCTAACTTCATGGTCTTTTGGAAAGCAGTTTTGTTATATTTTTCTGTTTGTGATGGTCACTGAGGGACTATTTTACACATAAAAAAAGGAATAATAAAAGTCCTGGCTTCAATAGGTAAAAAGACAAAACCTACTTTGTAAGAAAAACTTCCTTCCTTCTTATTTAAAAATACATATTTGGCCAGGCATGGTGGCTTATGCCTGTAATCCCAGAACTTTGAGAGGCTGAGGCAGGTGGATTGCTTGAGCTCAGGAGTTCAAGGCCAGCCTGGGCAACATAGCGAAACCCCATCTCTACAAAAAATACAAAAATCAGCCAGGCATGGTGGCATGCACCTGTAGTCTCAGCTACTTGGGAGGCGAAGGTGGGAGGATGGCTTGAGCCCAGGAGATTGAGGCTGCAGTGAGCCATGATCACACCACTGCACTCCAGCCTAGGTGACAGAGCAAGACCCTGTCTCCAAAACAAATAAATAAATAAATAAATAAATAAATAAATAAATAAATAAATAAATAAATAAAATTAAAAAAATCTATCTATCTATCTGTATACGTATATATATCTAGATATACTGGGTCTTTAAACTTTCATTTTGGCTTTTGCCATGCCATACACAAAGAAAATGAAGACCTCTGAAGAGAAAGGTGTTGACACTTATGGGTGCTGACACTTAAGAGAAAGGTGTTGACACATTTTTTATGGGTGTTGACACTGAAGAGAAAGGTGTTGACACTTTCTGCAGCAAAAAAGTATATAAGAGGAAGGTAGAATTACTCAATAAGTCAGTATTTCCCAAAAAAAGATTCTGCAGAATTCTAGTCTTAAGAGATCACACATACACACACACACACACACACACACACACACACGCATATTATCTTTGCGATTCATAATGTATATATGTACATTAACATTAGGCCGGGCATAGTGGCTCACGCCTGTAATCCCAGCACTTTGGGAGGCTGAGGCAGGCGGATCACGAGGTCAAGAGATTGAGACCATCCTGGCCAACATGGCGAAACCCCATCTCTACTAAAAATAAAAAAAATTAGCTGGGTGTGGTGGCACGCCTGTAGTCCCAGCTTCTCAGGAGGCTGAGGCAGGAGAATCGCTTGAACCCGGGAGGTGGAGGTTGCAGTGAACTGAGATGGCACCATTGCACTCCAGCCTGGCGACAAAGCAAGGCTCCATCTAAAAATATATATTTTTTATATTATATATATAAAAGGCTCTGAGAATTACAATAAAGAAATCAGGTTAACATTGGTTTTGCCCACCCTTTTTTTCTTCCACAAAACTCTATTAAGGTATTAAGGAAAAATTAAAAACATGCTTTGAGGAATGTGGCCTTGAACTGAAGTTTCCTTAACTTCAGTGTAACTCATTATAAATATGTATGTTGTCAACTTGTTTTGAAATGTTTAAGCCATCCTGGAAGGAGTCTGATTTCTAGAAAGGTTTCATGGAGATCAAATCTCATCTGGAAGCCGATGACCTGTCAAATGTCACAAAGCCAGCACCAGCAAGAGCGACACCGAGCTCCCACGCTTTGTTTCGAGCCTAGGAAACCTTCCACTTCCCTGTTGATACCCCAAGTTCCTGACCTTTTCTGCCCAAACTTTCCCCTTATCTCTTACGTTGTCCTCACGAAAGTCTCTCACAGGAGAAAACAGAATCATAGCATATTCAATACTCCTCTGGTGTTAGCTCTTCTGTTTTGATTCATATTTATCCCTTAAATTCTATCTCCTTTCAGCCTCTCCAGAAATAATCCAACCAGATTCAGTTTATCCTGAAGTCCTGGTGCTGGATTGTGTCCACTCATTCATTCTTGAAGAAATATCACTGGTCCCCTAAGACAAGGCAGGCCATGTGCCAGGCACTGGGGCTGCAGCAGAGACTCTGACGGAAGCAGACCTGACCTTGCAGAGGTTGAGATCTAATGCCATACCAGTAATACCAATGGTGGGGTCTTGGGCCCAGAACAGGATGAAGGCAGATCCTGGGTGAGAAACCAGGGATTACTCAGTAACAATCAGTGAGAATGGAACTTAATTGTACATAGGCAATTACATTTTATATAAAACTTTAAAATGCATATCCTTTTTTTTTTTTTTTTGAGATGAACTCTCACTGTTTTGCCCAGGCAAGAGTGCAGTGGTGCGATCTCCGCTCACTGCAACCTTCACCTCCCGGGTTCAAGCGATTCTCATGCCTCAGCCTCATGAGTAGCTGGGATTACAGGTGCCTTCCACCATGCCCAGCTAATTTTTGTATTTTCTTGTAGAGACGGGGTTTCACCATGCCACTCAGGCTGGTCTTGAACTCCTAGACTCAAGCGATCCGCCTGCCTTGACCTCCCAAAGTGCTGGGATTGCAGGCGTGAGCCACCATGCCCAGACTTGCATATCCTTTTTAATGGAGTGGTTATTGTTTCTTTTGCCATTTTAATAAATAATTATAATTTTACATGAAAAGCAAAGTTACTTTTATAAAAGCATGAGGATTTCCTCTAGATTAACTGATTTTGTAGATAATATAAACCAAGTTTTCTTGATGGCTTCATAGTCTAACTTCAGTATAATAAGTGGAGATCAATAAGAAGCTTTTTCAAGCTGGTGTAACTTGAAACATTTCAAATGCCAAGCAAGTGGTAGGTATTTAGATGGAAAGAGACAAGAATTTGTTATGAGGAACATTTTTGGGTATAAATTCTTTTGGTCTAAGGACTGTTGTTTTTTCAAGGGGCTCCTCTTGTTTGGGAGAAACAGCTGGCCTTAGATAACTGTGGAGAAGAGCAAGGCTTCTGAGAATCAGAGCTCAGGAAACCTGGCTCCTGCCTCTTTCTCTTTCTTGCTCTGTGTGAATATTCAATTCCAGCAATTCCAGCTTCTTCTTCTTCCTGTCACTGATTTTCAGATGAATTGGGCTCCTTTCCCAGGGACAGTCTGGCAGCTTTTTGGAAGCATCCGCAATTTCCTCCCTCAAGGGCGGCAAGCTTGGGAACTAGGGGTGAGGGCTGCTCTGGGAGGGATTGCAGGATGAGGCAGATCTCACCCAGCTTTTCGGATCAAAGTATAGTCAGGAGCAACTGAGGGGAAATTTTCCGCTAAACCTCAGGTTCGTAGCACCGGAACAAATCTTAGGGAAAAAGGCAGGGGGGGAATGTAGACTGGAGGAGGTAGAGGAAGAAATGTCCCAGGCTTTCTTCCAGAGTCTGTGCCCATCTCTATAACGATGTGGTCATTATGCCCTGGTAGCCTTCTCCATAGGCAGTTCTCCAAGCCCATTTTTGAATCCCTGATTTAAAAATGACAACCCAACTGCCTGCCAATCCACCACTCTAGTTTCACCTTTTTTGATCCTTGAGAGCTTTCTTCTTTAAAATGCACATATTCCCCAGGAGGAGTTATAGGTTAGTTTAGGAGTTACAGCTCATAACATCACATGTCTAAAACCAAATTCCTGATTTTCCATCTCACTAAACAAGTAGCAATACCCATCCAGTTGCTCAAACTGAAACATGCCCTTTCTCCTACATGCCTTATGCTGTCTATCACCCCTTCTTGTTAGTTTTTCCTTCAATATACATCTTTTTTTTTTTTTTTTTTTGAGACAAGGTCTTCCCCTGTTGCCCAGGCTGGCATGATTATGGCTCACTGCAGCCTCAAGTGATCCTCCTTCCTCAGCCTCCCAAGTAGCTGGGACCACAGGTGCACACCACCACACCCAGCTAGTTTTTAAATTTTTTGTGGAGATGGGGTCTCACTATGTTGCCCAGGCTGGTCTCAGACTCCTGAGCTCAAGTGATCCACCAGCGTCAGCCTCCCAAAGTGCTGGGATTACAGGCGTGAGCCACTGCTCCCAGCCTCTGTAAATATATTTCTAAGAATAAGCTGGCCTGAAATGAATCCAAATCGGTTTAGACAGTAAAAGATTAGACTTCGTTTAGGACCAAGAAACTTTTCCAAACTTCACCTATCAAAGTACCTTCAGGGCAACCATCTGTTGTTGAAATCCCAGCTGATGTACACTGCAAAAGGTTTAAGAGAAGATTCTGGATAAATTAAACAATGGGGATCCTTTTGAATTAAGGTTATTGGGAGCAGCCCAGGCAGACACACACAAAAAAATCCTTTTTAACCTTTTTGAACTTTAGGGCCAAATTGTCACCTTCATATCTAGAAGACTTTGGGGCTGGCGTTGCAGTGTCTAAATGATCCATCCTTCCATTTCTCATCCTTATTCCTCCAGCTCCTTGCCTTTCTCCAGTTTAGTGCTGATTTGAACTTCACCAGCCAGGACACAGAAGAAAAGATAAAAAGCTCAAAAAGTTGATTCCACTTTTCCAAGGAAGTTAACAGGGAGCAGGTTGACTTTAAAGTACAATGTTGAGGATCCTTGTTCTTCAAAGCTTTCTTTGTTTTTCTTAGATTCTGTCTCTTCTTGCCTCCCTCATCTTTCATTATATTTCTTTTTTTTTTAAATTAAAAAAATGTTAAAACAGCAATGAGACGGGGTCTCACTATGTTGTGCCGGCTAGTCTCCAACTCCTGAGCTCAAGGGATCCGCCCGCCTCAGCCTCCCAAAGTGCTGGGATTACAGGTTTGAGCCACCGCACCTGGCCTGTGTTTCCTTTATCCTCCCTCAGAATCAGCTCCTTGATTTCTAGAATCACAGACTCTTAAAGCTAGAAGAGATCCAAGGAATTCTTCTGTATATGGCTTAATAGCTCCTGGGGGAAACCAAGCCTCAAAGAGATGAAATGATTTCCCATGACACCTAGAAACCAAGTCTTTTGACTCATGGCCCTCAATTCTTTCTACTATGTCACACTGCCTTGCTTCTCTAAAATAACAGTAAAATGAAAGAAAACTCCAGGCACTGAAGAAAAAATTTTCTTTTTCTTTTTCTCTTTTTTTTTTTGAGACAAGGTCTCAGTCTGTCGCCCAGGCTGGAATGCAGTGGCATGATCTCAGCTCACTACAACCTCCACCTCCCAGGCTAAAGACATCCTCCCACCTCAGCCTCCCAAGTAGCTGGGGCCGCAGGCATATGCCACCACGCCTGGCTAATTTTGTTTTGTATTTTTTGTAGATATGGGGTTTTGCTATGTTGCCCAGGCTGGTCTTGAACTCCTGAGCTTAAGCCATCTACCCGCCTTGGGCTCCCAAAGTGCTGGGATTACAGGCATGAGCCACTGTGGCTAGCTGATTTTTTTTTTCTTTTGTTGGCAAAAAATAATAGCAGTATCACACATGCATTTTTGCTTTCAGAATATGTTTCTTGAGTTAAAGAGCAAAACTCATGTAAGATAGAATAAAAAAGAAATCCCAATTAAAGTAGGAAATAAAAATGCTTTTAATATGAGTTTAATCATTAGATTTCTGATTTGTTCCTCCAGTTAGCTAGTCAGTGGCCCAGTATTTCTCAGGTACAAAGGTCTGATAACATCCTAATCAACTCCATGGAGCAATAGGGACCCTCAGCTCTGGATGAATTCAGGAGGCTTAGAACTTTTCTGCATGCCTTGCTCATTTCTTTACTTTCTTTTTATGGATTTGGTTAATTACTTTCCTTCTGCATTCTCAGGTGTTTGAAAGGTATCCATCCAAGTGTCTCTTTACTGTGGTGTACCGTAAAAAAGTTGAGACAAAAATATTGATACAATTTGGCTGTGTCCCCACCAAATCTCAACTTGAATTGTATTTCCCAGAATTCCCACATATTGTGGGAGGGACCCAGGGGGAGGTAATTGAATCATGGGGGCTGGTCTTTCCTGTGCTATTCTTGTGACAGTGAATAAGTCTCATTAGATCTGATGAGTGTATCAGGTGTTTCTGCTTTTGCGTCTTCCTCATTTTTCTCTTGCCGCCGCTGTGTAAGAAGTGCCTTTCGCCTCCTGCCATGATTCTGAGGCCTCCCCAGCCACGTGGTATTGTAAGTCTAGTGAAGCCTCTTTTTCTTCCCAGTCTTGGGTATGTCTTAGCAGCATGAGAGCAGACTAATATAGTAAATTGTACCAGGAGTGGGGCATTGATGAAAAGATACCCGAAAATGTGGAAGCAACTTTGGAACTGGGTAACAGGCAGAAATTGGAACAGTTTGAAGGGCTCAGAAGAAGACAGGAAAATGTGGGAATGTTTGGAACTTCCTAGAGACTTGTTGAGTGGCTTTGCCCAAAATGCTGATAGCAATATGGACAATAAAATCCAGGCTAAAGTGGTCTCAGATGGAGATGAGGAACTTGTTGGGAACTGGAGCAAAGGTGACTCTTGTTGTGTTTTAACAGAGAGACTGGTAGCATTTTGCCCCTGTCCTAGAGATTTGTGGAACTTTGAACCTGAGAGAGATGATTTATGGTATCTGGTGGAAGAAATTTCTAAGCAGCAAAGCATTCAAGAAGTGACTTGGGTACTGTGAAAGGCATTCAGTTTTAAAAGGGAAATAGAGCATAAAGGTTCAGAAAATGTGTGGCCTGACTATGTGATAGAAAATAAAAACCAATTTTCTGGGGAGAAATTCAAACTGGCTGCAGAAATTTGCATTAGTAGCAAGGAGCCTAATATTAATCCCCAAGACCATAGGGAAAATGTCTCCAGCCCATGTTAGAGACCTTCATGGCAGCCCCTCTCATCACAGGCCCAGAGGCACAGGAGGAAAAAGTGGTTTTGTGGGCCGGGACCAGGGTCCCCATGCTGTGTGGAGCCTAGGGAGTTGGTACCCTGTGTCCCAGCCACTCCAGCTGTGGCTGAAAGGGGCCAACATATAGCTCAGGCTGCGGCTTCAGAGGGTAGAAGCCCCAAACCTTGGTAGCTTCCACGTGGTGTTGAGCCTGCTGTGCACAGAAGTCAAGAATTGAGGTTTGGGGACCTCTGCCTAGATTTCAGAAGATGTATGGATTTCAGAAGAAGATAGAAGCAAAAGTTTGCTGCAGGGGGCCCTAATGGAAAACCTCTGCTAGGGCAGTGTGAAAGGGAAATGTGGGGTTGGAGTCTCCACACAGAGTCCCTAGTGGGGTGCTGCCTAGTGGAGCTGTGAGAAGAGAGCCACTGCCCTCCAGATCCCAGAATGGTAGATCCACCGACAGCTTGCACCATGCACCTGGAAAAGGTGCAGACACTCAACACCACCCCATGAAAGCAGCCAGGAGGGGGCCTGTACCCTGCAAAACCACTGGGGTGGAGCTGCCCAAGACCATGATAACCCACCTCTTACATCAGCGTCACCGGGATTCAAAGGAGATCATTTTGGAGCTTTAAAGTTTGACTGCCCCGCTGTATTTTGGACTTGCACAGGCCCTGTAACCTCCTTGTTTTGGCCAATTTCTCCCATTTGGAATGGGTATATTTACCCAATACCTGTACCTCCATTGTATCTAGAAAGTAACTAGCTCGCTTTTGATTTTACAGACTCATAGACAGAAGGGACTTGCCTTGTCTCAGATAAGACTTTGGACTGTGGACTTTTGGATTAATGCTGAAATTAGTTAAGACTTTGGGGACTATTGGGAAGGCATGGTTGGTTTTGAAATGTAAGGACATGAAATTTGGAGGGGCCGGGGTGGAATGATATGGTTTGGCTGTGTCCCCACCAAATCTCAACTTGAATTGTATTTCCCAGAATTCCCATGTGTTGTGGGAGGGACCCACAGGGAGGTAATTGAATCATGGGGGCTGGTCTTTCCCATGTTATTCTTGTGATAGTGAATAAGTCTCACGAGATCTGATGGGTTTATCAGGGGTTTCTGCTTTTGCTTCTTCCTCATTTTTCTCTTGCCGCCGCCGTGTAAGAAGTGCCTTTCGCCTCTTGCCATGATTCTGAGGCCTCCCTGGCCATGTGGAATTGTAAGTCCATAAACCTCTTTTTCTTCCCAGTTTGGGTATGTCTTTATCAGCAGCATGAAAACAGACTAATACAAATATCAAAGAGATTACTCTTGAAAAACTGTTCCCAGGGAGGCCTGCTTCCCATTCAGTCCTTAAGAATAGGTTGAAAACACAGGGCCTTGTTCATTAGGATAGACAAAAACTGACTTAAAAGTAATAGCTTATAGTATAATTTGAGAGCAATGAATTTTTTTTTTCTTGTGCAGTTGATGAGTAATTTTTCATCACTTGGATGAAGAACAGGTTTACATTTCTCATGGTCCAGGTTGCCCTTTTGGTACCCTGCAGAAGAAACAGAGTGTGCACACACAGAAAGTAACCACCGAACATTTTGTGAGAGAACCCTGAGAATCTTGTGGTCAGCCTGAACCTTTCACTTTGTTTAGCCTGCTTGGCCCTTGTGAACTGACACTGCCTGCTTCTCCCAGGCTCGTGTCTTAATGCTCTCCCCTCACTCCATGCTCCAGCCAGCTGTCTTCCACTCTGTTCCTTGCATTCCGCCCACTGTTCACTGCTTCAAGGCCTGGACCTTTCCCTTCTCTCTCTGACTGCCTCCTTCTCCTCCAGTGGAAGCTTTCTGAGGCACTCTATCTGCAGGAGGCTCCACCTTTATCCACTCAGTCTCCAGCTCATCAACCTATTTGTCTCCCTTATAGCACCTACCATGACCTGAAATCATTGAGTTTATTTTTTTATTGATGCATAATATTTGTACATATGTATGAAGTACATGTGATATTTTGTCACGTACATAGAATGTGTAATGATCAAGTCAGAATATTTATCCATTGCCTAAAGCATTTATCATTTCTATGTGTCAGGAATATTTCAAGTCTCTCTTACAGCTATCTTGAAATATACAATACATTGTTGCTAACTATAGTCACCCTATTCTGCTATTGAACATTTAAGAAAGTATTCATACTTATACCGGTATGTTTGTACCCATTAACCAACCTCTCTTCATCCCCCTGACCCACCCACACATCCTTCCAGTCTCTAATAACCACCATACATTCTCTGCCACCATGAGATCAACTTTTTTAGCTTCCAAATATGAGTGAGAACATGTGCTATATGTCTTTATGTGACTGGCTATTTCACTTAACATAATGAACTCCAGGGAACATCATTCTTTGTTATGGCTGAGGAGTACTCCATTGTGTATATATACCACATTTTATCCATTCATCCATTGATGGACATTTAGGTTGATTCTATATCTTGGCTATTGTGAATAGTGCTGTAATTAACATGAGTGTGCAAGCATCCCTTGGATATACTAATTTCCTTTTCTTTGGGTAGATACCCAGCGTTGGGATTGTTGGATCATATTGTAGTCCCAGTTTTAGTTTTTTGAGAAATCTTCATATTGTTTTCCATAATGGCTGCACTAATTATCTTTTTTTATATTTTTTTTAAATTTTATTTTTGTTGGTACATAGTAGGTGCATGTATTTATGGAGTACATGACATGTTTTGGTACAGGCATGCAACGGGAAATAAGCACATCATGGAGAATGGGGTCTCCATCCCCTCAAGCATTTATCCTTTGAGTTATAAACAATCCAGTGACACTATTTAAGTTTTTTAAAATGTACTTTTAAGTTATTATTAGGCGAGGCGCGGTGGCTCACACCTGTAATCCCAGCACTATGGGAGGCTGAGGTGGGTGGATCACCTGAGCCCACAAGTCCAAGACCAGCCCGTGCAAAATGGTGAAACCCCATCTCTACTAAAAAAAAAAAAAAAAAATACAAAAAATTAGCGAGGTTTAGTGGCGCACACCTGTAGTCCCAGCTACTCAGGAGGCTGAGGCGAGAGGATCACCTGAGTCCTGGAGGCAGAGGTTGCAGTGAGCCAAGATCATGCTACTCCACTTCAGCCTGGGCAAGACAGTTAGACCCTGTCTCAAAAAAAAAAAGTTATTATTGACCATAGTCACCCTGTTGTACTATCAAACAGTAGGTCTTATTCATTCTTTCTAATTTTTTTTGTACCCAATAACCATCCCCACCTTCCCCTTAGCCCCTTGGCTATACTAATTTTTGTTCCCACCAACAGTGTATGGGAGTTTTCTTTTCTCTGCATCCTTGCCAGAATCTGGTTTTTTGTTTGTTTTTTATCTTTCTAACAATAGCCAGTCTAGGCCTGGCACATTGGCTTATGCCTGTAATCCCAGCACTTTGGGAGGCCAAGGCAGGTGGATTTCTTGAGCCCAGACCAGCCTGGGCAACACGGTGAAACCCCGTCTCTACCAAAAATACAAAAATTAGCCAGTCTCATAACCTAGTCTAAAAAATAAATAAATAAACAACAGCCAGTCTAGCTGGGTAGGATGATATCTCACTGTGGTTTTGGTATGCATTTCCCTGATGCTTAGTGATGTTGAAGCTCCATAAGCATTTGCTTGTCTGGTTCACCATACGTATTCCCAGCATCTCAGATAGCACCTGACATGTTGGAGATGCTTGATAAATACTTGTTGAATATATGAATGAACAAAGACTGGGTGTGGTGGCTCACACCTGTAATCCCAGCACTTTGAGAGACCAAGGCAGGAGGATCACTTAAGGCCAGGAATTCAAGACCAACCTGGGCAACATAATGACCCTGTCTCTACACAAAAATAAGAATAAAAATAAAATAAAACAAGCTGGAGGTTTGTGGATGTTGTTCAAATAGCAATGGGTTGTACAATTATGATGTTGACTGGATTCGGAATTGTCTGCCAGGAATGAAGCTCCCAAGAACATCAGTGTGGGCAGTAAGATACATAGACTCAATCATCCCAAGGCAATTGGTTCTAATAGCAATTCTTCCTAAACTGGGGCTGCACTCTGACAGTTCCTCATAGTGTTTCTCATCATCTTGAAAGGTGGCACATCGGCTGGGTGCAGTGGCTCATGTCTGTAATTCTAGCACTTTAGGAGGCTGAGGCAGGAGGATTGCTTGAGCCCAGGAGTTCAAGACCAGCCTGGGCAACATAGAGGGACCCCTGTCTCTACAAAAAAAAAAAAAAAAAATTAGTCAGGCACGGTGGTGCACACCTGTAGTCCCAGCTACTTGGGATTCTGAGGTGGGAGGATCTCTTGAGCTTCTGCACTCCAGCCTCGGCAACATGGTCTCAAAATAATAATAATAATAAAATAAAAATTAAATTAAAAACTAAAAAAACAAAGGTGGCATGTCATTAGGGTTTTTTCACACATCAATCTAAATTCTTCAATGAGAATGCCCATACAGTATTGGGAACTGTGATGTGCCTATTGATGTTAAATCCTGAAGTTGATGAGATGAATAAGCCACCATTCTTTTCTTTAAGAATCTCATGGCCAGGTGTGGTGGTTCACGCCTGTAATCCCAGCACTTTGGGAGGCCGAGGTGGGTGGATCACCTGAGGTCGGGAGTTCGAGACCAGCCTGACCAACATGGAGAAACTCTGTCTCTACTAAAAATACAAAAAATTAGCTGGGCCTGGTGGTGCATGCCTGTAATCCCAGCTACTTGGGAGGCTGAGGTAGGAGAATCCCTTGAACCCAGGAGGTGGAGGTTGTGGTGAGCCAAGATTGTGCCATTGCACTCCAGCCTGGGCAACAAGCGCAAAACTCCGCCTCAAATAAAAAAAAAAAAAGAATCTCATAATTTAGGGCTGGGCGCGGTGGCTCACACCCGTAATCCCAGCACTTTGGGAGGCTGAGGCAGGCGGATCACCTGAGGTCAGGAGTTGGAAACCAGCCTGGCCAACATAGTGAAAACCTGTCTCTACTAAAAATACAAAAATTAGCCAGGTGTGGTGGTGGGTGCCTGTAATCCCAGCTACTCAGGAGGCTGAGGCAGGAGAATTGCTTGAACCCAGGAGGCGAAAGTTTCAGTGAGCTGAGATCACACCACTACACTCTAGCCTGGGCAGAGTGAGACTCTGTCTCAAAAAAATATATAAAAAATAAAAAATAGAATCCCATAATCTAGTAAGGGAAGACATGAGGTGCTTTACTTTTTGCAAATTGCCTGGAACACAGGCTTTTTATTAGCACATGAAGCAGTAACAGCAGTGTTGTTCTGCACCATATGATGTTGAAATGGTTGCTGAATCCTTCAGCATTAAAAGCTAGGACACTTTGGGTACCACTAAAGTGTCCAGTGTTTCAAAATGAATAATGGTAGTGATAAAAACTACCCATTGCTGAGCTCCTGCTATGGGCATTTTTTATATTGGTTTTCTCTCAAAGTATTTCTGATTATATTATACTCACTTTTACATATGATGAAACAGAGACTCAGAAAAGCTTAGAAACTTGTCCAAGCTCACACAACTGGTAAGTGTAAGCCATGAGTCATATCCAGGTGTTTCTAATGACAGAGACCATGTTCTTTGCATGACACCACAGGCTCTTGTTTCAAACATCTCAGGTCCCACTTCCTCAGTTCTTCACCTACAATGGATCTCTTCCCAACTTCCCTTCTCTACTCTAGTCAGAGAACATCTTATACACATCAGGTAAAAACTGTGTAGATCCATGCAAGCTTCTTTACAACAGAACATCCCATGGCACATTGTGTTGATAGGACCATTATATAAAGTTGTAGGAGCTATAAGAATACAGAGAAGACATAGTGATATGGTTTGGCTCTGTGTCCCGACCCAAGTCTCACCTTAAATTGTAATAATCCCCATGTGTCAAGGTGAGGACCAGGTGGAGATAATTGAATCACGGGGGCAGTATCCCCCATGCTGTTCTCATGATAGTGAGTTCTCATGGGATCTGATAGTTTCATAAGAGGCTTCCCCCTTGACTTGGACTCATTCTCTCTCCTGCTGCTCTGGGAAGAGGTACCTTCCTAATTGTAAGATTCCTGAGACTTCCCCAGCCATGTGAAACTGTGAGTCAATGAAACCTCCTTTCTTTATAAATTACCCAGTCTCAGGTATTTCTTCATAGCAGCATGAGAATGGACTAATACAGTAAATTGGTACCAGGAGTAGGGTGCTGCCTTAAGGGTACCTAAAATATGGAAGCAACTTTGGAACTGAGTAACAGGCAGAGGTTGGAAAAGTTTGGATGGCTTGGAAGAAAACAGGAAAATGTGGGAAAGTTTCAAACTTCCTAGAGACTTGTTTAATGGTTTTGACCAAAGTGCTGATAGTGATAAGAACAATGAAGTCCAGGCTGAGGTGGTCTCAGATGGGGATGAGAAACTTGTTGGGAACTGGAATAAAGGTGACTTTTGCTATGCTTTAGCAAAGAGACTGGTGGCATTTTGCCCCTGCCCCTAGAGATTTGTGGAACTTTGAACTTGAGAGAGATGATTTAGGGTATCTGGTGGAAGAAATTTCTAAGCAGCAAACCATCCAAAATGAAGCAGTGCAAAAAGTTTGGAAAATTTGCAGCCTGATGATGCAATAGAAAAGAAAAATCCACTGGGTGCGGTGGCTCACGCCTGTAATCCCAGCACTTTGGGAGGCCAAGGCAGGTGGATCAGGAGGTCAGGAGATCGAGACCATCCTGGCTAACATGGTGAAACCCTGTTTCTACTGAAAATACAAAAAATTACCCAGGCATGGTGGTGGGCATCTGTAGTCCCAGCTACTTGGGAGGCTGAGGCAGGAGAATGTCATGAACCCAGGAGGCAGAGCTTGCAGTGAGCTGAGATCATGCCACGGCACTCCAGCCTGGGCATCAGAGTGAGACTCCATCTCAAAAAGAAAAGAAAAGAAAAGAAAAATCCATTTTCTGGGATGAAATTCAAACTGGCTGCAGAAATTTATATAAGTAATGAGAAGCCAAATACTAATCACCAAAACAATGGGAAAAATGTCTCCAGGGCATGTCAGAGACCTTAACAGCAGCCCCTCCCATCACAGGTCCAGAGGCCTAGGAGGGAAAAATGGTTTCATGGGCCAGGCGTAGGCCCCCCTGCTCTATGCAGCCTCAGAACATGGTGCCCTGTGCCCCAGATGCTTCAGCTCCAGCTGTGGCTAAAAGGGGCCAAGGTATAACTTGGGCCATTTCTTCAGAGGGTGCAAGCCCCAAGCCTTGGTGGCTTACATGTGGTGTTGGGCCTGCAGGTACACAGAAGTCAAGAATTGAGGTTGGAGAACCTCTGCCTAGATTTCAGAGGTTGTATGGAAATGCCTGGATATTGCTGCAGGGGCAGAGCCCTCGTGGAGAACCTCTGCTAGGCCAGTGTGGAAGGGAAATGGGGGTTGGAGCCCCCACAGAGTCCCCACTGGGGCACTGCCTAGTTGAGCTGTGTAAAGAGGGCCACCATCCTCCAGACCCCTGAATGGTAGATCCAACAACAACTGTGTGCCTGGAAAAGCTGCAGACACTCAACACCAGCCATGAAAGCAGCTGGGAGAGGGGATGTACCCTGCAAAGCCAGAGATTCAGAGATACCCAAGGCCATGGGAGCCCACCTCTTGCATCAGCGTGACCTGGATGTGAGACATGGAGTCAAAGGTGATTATTTTCTAACTTTAATGTTTAATGACTGCCCTATTGGATTTTGGACTTGCATGGGGCCTGTAGCCCCTTTGTTTTGGCCAATTTCTCCCATTTGAAATGGGTGTATCTACCCAATGCCAATACCCCCATTATATCAAGGAAGTAACAAACTTTTGATTTTACAGGCTCATAGGCAGAAGGGACTTGTCTTGTCTGAGATGAGACTTTGGACTTGGACTTTTGGGTTAATGCTAGAATGTGTTAAGAATTTGGGGAACTGTTGGAAGGGCATGATTGTGTTTTGAAATGTTAGGACATGAGATTTGAAAGGGGCCAGGGCAGAATGATATGGTTTGGCTATGTGTCCCAACCCAAATTTCATCTTGAATTGTAATAATCCCTACATGTCAAGGGTAGGACCAGGTGGAGATAATTGAATCACGGGGGGCAGTTTTCCCCATGCTGTTCTTGTGAAGTGAGTGAGTTCTCAGGAGAGCTCATGGTTTCATAAGGGGCATCCCCCTTCACTCGGACTCATTCTCTCTCCTGCAGCCCTGTAAAGAGGTGCCTTCTGCCATGATTGTAAGTTTCCTGAGACCACCCAAGCCATACTGAACTGTGAGTCAGTTAAACCTCTTTTTTTTTTTTTTTTTTTATATGAATTACCCAGTCTTGGGTATTTCTTAATAGTGTTACAGGAAAGGGGTCCCAATCCAGACCCCAAGAGAGGGTTCTTGGATCTCACGCAAGAAAGAATTTAGGGTGAGTCCGCACTGCACAGCAAAAGCAAGTTTATTAGGAAAGTAAAGTGGTGAAAGAACAGCTACTCCACAGACAGAGTAGGGCATTCCTATAAATAGGAGGAATGCATCCATGTACAATGCTTTTGCGTGTGTGTGTGTGTGTGTGTGTGTGTGTGTGTGTGTGTGTATAAAATTTAAAAAGATCATGCACCAGGCGGTGGCTCACACCTGTAACCCCAGCACTTTGGGAGGCCAAGGCAGGTAGATCACTCGAGGTCAGGAATTCAAGACCAGCCTGGCCAACATGGCAAAACCCCGTCTCTACTAAAAATACAAAAATTAGCCAGGCGTGGTAGCATGAGCCTGTAGTCCCAGCTACTTGGGTGTCTGAGGCACAAGAATTCCCTGATTCTTGTGCAGAGGTTGCAGTGAGCTGAGATCACAATACAGCACTCCACCCTGAGCAACAGAGCAAGATCCTGTCTCAAAACAACCACCACCACCACCACCAAGAAAAAAGATCATGGGGAGATGTGCTCTGCTACAAGAGTTTGTGATAAAGGATTAATTTTCTTAATTACTGTACTTTGCAAGAATGTTATCTTTTTCATGCCTATAATCCTAGCACTTTGGGAGGCCAAGGCAGCTCACGAGGAGATGGAGACGATCCTGGCTAACACGGTGAAACCCAATCTCTACTAAAAAAATATACAAAAACATTAGCCAGACATGGTGGCTGGCGCCTGTAGTACCAGCTACTCGGGAAGCTGAGGCAGGAGAAAGGCCTGAACCCGGGAAGCGGAGCTTGCAGTGAGCCAAGATCGCACCACTGCACTCCAGCCTGGGCGACAGAGCAAGACTCAGTCTCAAAAAAAAATAAACAAAAAACAACAACAACAACAAAAAAACTCCCTCTCAAAAAAAAAAAAAAATATTATCTTTAAAACAAAATTAGGAATGTCTTTGTTCTCCAGATATCGGGATATTAGAACATTCCCAAGTCTGGGTCTGTTTAGTAAACATTATCAATCTGTTTCATTAACTGTAAACATCTAGAGGCTAGGAATACCTTTCTGGGAATGCAGCGCAGCAAGTCCCAGCTTCATTTTCCTGGCCCTCACTCAAGATAGAGTCGCTCTGGTTAGAACACCTCTGACAATAGCAGTGTGAGAATGGACTAATACATATGGGAAAAAATAACACTAAACCATTAAATACAGATGTGACTGACACAGACCCTTGATGAACTCAGCTGCTGCTTCCTCGTTTATAACTACAGAGCCCTTTTGGGCGACACCATTTCTCCTCCAGGTCTGTCCAGGTTTCTGTCATCTCTTGCCTTACCATAGATATTTTCAGTCCTTAATGGTCACCTACAAAATATTCATTGATGTGTCCGGGTGCGGTGGCTCACACCTGTAATCCCAGCATTTTGGGAGGCCAAGGTGGGCGGATAACGAAGTCAGGAGATCAAGACCATCCTGGCAGTGGCGGACGCCTGTAGTCCCAGCTACTCGGGAGGCTGAGGCAGGAGAATGGCGTGAACCCGGGAGGCGAAGCTTGCAGTGAGCCGAGATTGCACCACTGCACTCCAGCCTGGGCTACAGAGCGAGACTCCATCTCAAAAAAAAAAAAAAAAAAAAAAAAAATCATTGATGAAAAGTGGCTGTGCTCTACTGGCGGGATTTGACTGCGTGATGTCTCACAGAAAGTTTTCCGCTCCCAGACATGGGTCCCTCGGCTTCCTGCCTCGGAAGCGCAGCAGCAGGCATCGTGGGAAGGTGAAGAGCTTCCCTAAGGATGACCCGTACAAGCCGGTCCACCTCACAGCCTTCCTGGGATACAAGGCTGGCATGACCCACATCATGAGGGAAGTCGACAGGCCAGCATCCAAGGTGAACAAGAAGGAGGTGGTGGAGGCTGTGACCATTGTGGAGACGCCACCCATGGTGGTTGTGGGCATTGTGGGCTATGTGGAAACCCCTCGAGGCCTCCGGACCTTCAAGACTGTCTTCGCTGAGCACATCAGTAATGAATGCAAGAGGCGTTTTTATAAGAACTGGCATAAATCTAAAAAGAAGGCCTTTACGAAGTACTGCAAGAAATGGCAGGATGAGGATGTCAAGAAGCAGCTGGAGGAGGACTTCAGCAGCATGAAGAAATACTGCCACGTCATCCGCGTCATTGCCCACACCCAGATGCGCCTGCTTCCTCTGCACCAGAAGAAGGCCCACCTGATGGAGATCCAGGTGAACGGAGGCACCGTGGCTGAGAAGCTGGACTGGGTCCGCGAGAGGCTCGAGCAGCAGGTAAATGTGAACCAAGTGTTTGGGCAGGATGAGATGATCGACGTCATCGGGGTGACCAAGGGCAACGGCTACAAAGGGGTCACCAGTCGTTGGCACACCAAGAAGCTGCCCCTCAAGACCCACCGAGGCCTGCGCAAGGTGGCCTGTATTGGGGCATGGCATCCTGCTCGTGTGGCCTTCTCTGTGGCACGCGCTGGGCAGAAAGGCTACCGTCACCGCACTGAGATCAACAAGAAGATCTATAAGATTGGCCAGGGCTACCTTATCAAGGATGGCAAGCTGATCAAGAACAATGCCTCCACTGACTCTGACCTGTCTGACAAGAGCACCAACCCTCTGGGTGGCTTTGTCCACTATGGTGAAGTGACCAATGACTTTGTCATGCTGAAAGGCTGTGTGGTGGGAACCAAGAAGCGGGTGCTCACCCTCCACGAGTCCTTGCTGGTGCAGATGAAGCGGCAGGCTCTGGAGAAGATTGACCTTAAGTTCATTGACACCACCTCCAAGTTTGGCCATGGCTGCTTCCAGACCATGGAGCAGAAGAAAGCATTCATGGGACCACTCAAGAAAGACGGAATTGCAAAGGAGGAAGGAGCTTAATGCCAGGAACAGATTTCGCAGCTGGTGTGGTCTCAATAAAGGTTATTTTCCACTGGAAAAAAAAAAAGAAAAGTGGCTGTGTCTTCCAAGCGGTGTGACTGCACAATACATGGGCAGCAGTGAACATTGGTTTTCCCGTGGCGCCAGACTCTTCCCCTGCCTCAGGGAAGCAGCTCTGCTTGAAGCCCCTGTGGATATGGTTTCCATGATTTTCCTTCCAGATATCACTACTTGGAAAATTGTGGTTTTATTCCTACTCATTAAGTCTTATAAACATTATGATTTGACATGTCACATTCCCCAGTGAATTTCCGCTTTGTAAACTCTGGGCTGTTTAGTCAGTTGCAGAAACTAGGTAGGGAGGCTGGGGGGTGGCAGGAATGTAGACTATCACCCCCTGTCCCTGTCCCTTCCCACACAGACAATCCAGCCAATGGCAGAAGACTGCCGGAAATGTAGAAGAGTTAAGGTAGCAAAACTTTGGAAAATAATTATTTGTCTGCTGAGGTAATAAAATTAAGGTTCCGTAAAGCCACTTTTTTGGAGTATTAAGCAAATATCTTTCGACCTCTTGAATTTGAAATGGTTTTGTAGGTGCATGTGACCATTGACTTCAAAACAAAGGCTTTTGGAGGAGACAGGTCTATTAGCTGCACTCTCCTCTAAATATGTTTTAGGCTGGGCGCAGTGGTTCACGCCTGTAATCCTGGCACTTTGGGAGGCCGAGGCAGGTGGATCACTTGAGGTCAGGAGTTCGAGACCAGCCTTGCCAACATGGTGAAACCCCGTCTCTACTAAAAATACAAAAATTAGCTAGATTTGGTGGTGGGTGCCTGTAATCCCAGCTACTCAGGAGGCTGAGGCAGAGGAATTGCTTGAATCCGGGAGGCGGAGGTTGCAGTGGGCTGAGATCGTGCCACTGCACTCCAGCCTGGGTGACAGAGCGAGACTCCATCTCAAAATAAATAAATAAAATAAATATGTTTTCAAAGAAGGCATATGACCATAGTGGGAAGGAGAGGGATGAGAAACCAGGGAAACAGTCGAAGAGAAAAAGAGGGGGAGAGGGGAAGGACAGGAGGTAAGGAGAGTCAGAAACAAAAGACATACAGGGTTTAAGTGTCCCGCTTCCATTTCCTTTTCACTAGCACAAAAGCCCGTGGATTTCAAATTCATCTGAGCTCTTCTTGGGAGATGGTTGTGGCCCGAGGCAAGGGCTGACTCGCAGAGGACAGCTTGGCAGTGACAGAGGCAGAAGTCAGACAGAAAGGCTCTGACTGACATGTGAGCAGCGGGGTGATGTCAACAACAGCTGACCCGTCATGAGACCTTAGGAAGAAAACCAATGGGAATCTTGTTTTGGAGCGTCTAGTGCCCAGCTAGCTCCCTGCTAGGTGCTTGCAAGCAGATTGACTAGCATAATAGAGTGATTTTGTAATCTGTCATAATACCATAAGCCACAGATCCACAGACTTTGACCCCTCACAGGTATAATAAGCGCCTTTATTCAGCTGCACATGATCTCCCTATGGGGAAGGAGGGAGGGGGCCCTTCTTCTAATTACACATCCTAAGCATATGTTTTGCTGGAGAACAAAGCATTATATTCATTAGCAACAATCTTGTAAGCCAGGTTCCTTTTACTAGCCAGTTAACTAATTGACAGTTAAGAATGTGTATTAATAATAGACTGTAGCCAGGCATGGCTTAATCTGACAGTTTTATTAAAAATGTAGGCAAGTTCCTCAAGCCGGCATGACTGTCAGCTTTTATGTAGGAATCCTGCTTACCAAGGATCTTAACTTGCTATAAAACAATATCACCCTGGCAGAAAATTGTTCTCCCAGGTCAAAGTCCGGGAGTCAGCAGAGTTATTCACTTGGAGGATTTTTGTTGTTCTTCCCTTTGTGAGGCATCTGAACAAGGAAGTGATTTTGTTGTGTTTTCTTAAAATCTTATTGACATGGTTCACTTGTTCTGGACCAAATTATTCTGGTGGTGAATGATCCTAATTCTTCCTAGCTGCTTTTCTGTGTACCTTGTCCTCTTTTTAAAATTTTATTTTGTTTTATGGGGTGTGGAAATAATTATTTCTCAAATCACTAGCAACTCCATTGAAAGTTCTGCGAGAGATGGTAGAGAGGTTGAAATTCAAAATCTGTCCTGCCACACACACACTGTTCTTTCCAGTCTTTGCCTTTGAAATTCTTCCAGGACCTAACTTAGATACGCCCTAGCCTATGGCGTCTTGTTGAATTTCCCCCATGTTGGAAATCGAGCGTTTTCTGCCCCCATTCTCCCAGCACATGCACCAAACTTCTCTCCAGCTCCCTACTCACCTGACCTAACACCCCCCTTGGGACATGGTCTGTCCTTTTATCCCTTTTTCCCATGATCCCTTGCCCTTAGCAAATATGCAGCAAATATGTGCTGGGTTAAATTGAATGTACTCTTTATTACTAACTCTAATCTCAGTAGTCAGTCTGTAAAACACCTTTGATCTCTGTTGGTTTGTAAATGTCTCTGGAATCTAGCCTTTCTCTATGGCAGGGCCTTTATCACCTCTTGTCCCCTGCTTCAGCTCAGCCTCCTTGAGAGGGATCTTTCTGAGACATAAATATGGTGACGAGGCCGGGTGCAGTGGCTCATGCCTGTTATCCCAGCACTTTGGGAGGCCAAGGCGGGTGGATCACCTGAAGTCAGGAGTTCAAATCCAGCCTGTCCAACATGGTGAAACCCTGTCTCTACTAAAAATACAAAAATTAGCCAGGCTTGGTAGTGTGCACCTGTAGTCCCAGCTGCTGAGGCACAAGAATCGCTTGAACCCAGGAGGTGGAGATTGCAGTGAGATAAGATCACACCACTGCACTCCAGCCTGGGAGACCGAGCAAGACCCTGTCTCAAAAAAAAAAAAAAAATCACCCTAGCTACTGGGTTGGGTTGAGTTGACTGCTGGGGAGGGGCAGGTAACGACAGAAGTGAGGCGAGCTGTTCAGAGGCTATTGTAGCAACTCAGTGGAGAGGTGACCATCACCTGGATTAAGGCGGGTCTTGCAGGATATTGTTTGAAGGTAGAGCAAACAGAACTTGCTATCGGAATGGATGTAAGGGGAAGGATTAATCGAGAGTGATGAGAGTGACTGCAAGTTTTAAAATATTATTTATTGATTTTGAGCAACGAGAAGGACAGCTTAATATGAGTCCTATGGGCTTTTCATCCTAGGACTCAATTTGACTCACCTTTCCAGTGTGGTCACCTGCCCCTCCCTTTCTACACCCATGCTCCATTCATACCTAGCTCCTCCATGGTCCACACTCAGATTCTTTTATTTATTTAATTATTTTTTAATTTTTTTGAGATGGAGTCTTGCTCTGTCTCCCAGGCTGGAGTGCAGTGGTGCAATCTCGGCTCACTGCAAGCTCCACCTCCCAGGTTCACGCCATTCTCCTGCCTCAGCCTCCCAAGTAGCTGGGACTACAGGCGCCCGCCACCACGCCCGGCTAATTTTTGTATTTTTAGTAGAGATGGGGTTTCACCCTGTTAGCCAGGATGGTCTCGATCTCCTGACCTCGTGATCCGCCCCCCTTGGCCTCCCAAAGTGCTGGGATTACAGGTGTGAGCCACCACGCCCAGCCTCTTTTATTTATTTATTTAAGAGACAGGGTCTTGCTCTGTCACCCAGCCTGGAGTGCTGTGTCAAGATCATGGCTCACTGCAGCCTTGAACTCCTAGACTCAAGCCATCTTCCTGCCTCAGCCTCCTGAATAGCTGAGACTACAGGCATGTGCCACTGCTCCCAGCTCACGCTCATATTCTTCCATGTGCCTGGGTCTTTGCTTATAGTCATCCCTCCTTCTGAATGACCAAAGTGTGGTTTTTTGTCCACCAGGAAAACTCCTATTCCTACTTCAAGACTTTTTTTTGTTTTTTGAGATGGAGTTCCACTCTTGTTGCCCAGGCTAGAATGCAACGGCGTGATCTCAGCTCACTGCAACCTCCGCCTCCCGGGCTCAAGTGATTCTCGTGCCTCAGCCTCCTGAGTAGCTGAGATTACAGGCATGCACCACCATGCCGGGCTAATTTTGTATTTTTAGAGGAGGTGGGGTTTCACCATGTTGGTCAGGCTGGTTTTGAACTCCTTACCTCAGGGGATCCACCTGTCTCAGCCTCCCAAAGTGCTGGGATTACAGGCATGAGCCATCATGCCCGGCCTCCTCCTTCAAGACTTCTAAAATGACACATCCTCTGTGAGGTCTGCTTTTTGTTACACACACACACACACACACACACACACACCAGAGCACATGCATCCACATACACCTCTCTTTCCCATGGCCCTTTATAATGCCTCTCCTGCACTTCGTTCTCCTGTTTGTGTAAGGGCCATGCATCTGGGGCCTCCGTGAGAAAGCATGCCTCCTGAGGGTGGGATTTGACCTTATTTAACACTCTAACCCGACCACAATTAGGAAAAAGGTGGGGTTTGTTAAGTGTTTACTGAATCAATGAATGGATAGGAATCAAGGAGGGATGTGCCTCTCCCTCTAAATCCTATCCCACCCCTGACAAAATTTTGGTTTATCCCCTGCTCACATCATAAGAACTCATGCTGCCTGGCATGGGATGTGACAAAGGGGCTTGAATGAAAACTAACATTTACTTGGTTTGGAAAGTCAGGAGTATAACTTTACTTGCACCTCATATGCATTTGAAAACATCAAATGGGCTGGATGAAGTAGCTCATGCCTGTAATCCCAGCACTTTGGGAGCCTAAAGTGGGAGGATCATTTGAGCCTGGGAGGTCAAGGCTGTAGTGAGCTGAGGTCATGCCACTGCATTCTATCCTGGGCAACAGGGCAAGACACTGCCTAAAACTAACAAAAAACAAACAAACAAACCAAAAACAATAAAAACATCAAATAGATTGAAGGCTGCTTTGGCTATCCCCCAAATCAGGCTGTATTGTGGGGAAAGGCAGCCTCCAATTTCACTATCAGGAAAGAGTTCTCAGAGGTCAGGGAACAGAAGGGTTCACAGACGAAATGTATATTGCTCAAAGTGGAGATTATTGGACCTACTTAAAACACACAACAGAAAGCAAGGAGGATGTAGATGGAATAGGTTAACACTCTTAGGAGAGGGAGCAAGCAGGTCTGAGGGAAGATGACCTTTCTCTGCCAATGGTGTGGTTGGAAGGAGCAGAGTTGAAATTGGGGAGGGGTCAGCAGAAAGTGCCTGGATGCCCGCCCTCCACTATGCTTACTCTATTAGAAAGATCCACAGCAAGTAAGCCTGCCAGAGCTACAGCTTGCCAGTTAGCCTGCTGAACACTTACAGGTTTTATATGCATTTCTGGGGCAAAGCATATGTAGGGCCCTAGGAGATGATACTGAGATTACTGAAAGGTGGCTGATTTAGGGATGATGTAAGTGTCAGCCTAGAGGCAGCATAACCCATAGACTTTCCATCCCTCCTTTTTTTTTTTTTTTTTCCAGAGTCTCTCTCTCTCACTCAGGCTGGAGGGCAGTGGTGCGATCTCGGCTCGCTGCAACCTCTGCCTTACAGGTTCAAGCAATTCTCGTGCCTCAGGCTCCCGAGTAACTGGAATTACGGGTGCCTGCCACCATGCCCGGCTAATTTTTGTATTTTTTGTAGAGACAAGGTTTCACCATGTGGGCCAGGCTGGTCTTGAACTCCTTACCTCAGGTGATCCATCCGCCTCGGCCTCCCAAAGTGCTGGGATTACAGGCGTGAGCCACCGCACCTGGCCCTTTTTTGTCTTTAAGACTTTTGTTCTGACCTTTTAAACATATTACTTACTACCTGTATTTAACACATTTTATGAATTCTGTTTCATAAGCGATTTGCTTGATCACCACCTATACTTAACATATCTTATGAATTTTATTTCTCACAAGCTACTTAAGTTTGTTTTTATCTATGCTTAACATTTCTTATGAGTATTATGAGCTGAATGTTGGTGTCTCCCCCAACTGAATGTTGGTGTCCTTTATATGTTGAAGCTCTAACCCCCAATGTGATGGTATTTAGAGGCAGGGTGTTTGCGAGGTAATCAGGTTTAGATGAGATCGTGAGGGTGAGGCCCCTGTGATAGACTTAGTGTCCTTATAAAAAGAAGAGAGACAACAGCTCTTTTTCTCTACCGTGTGAGGGCACAGCAAGAAGGCAGCCATCTGCAAACCAGAAAGAGGGCCCTCACCAGAAACTGAACCTGCCAGCAGCTTGATCCTGGATTTCCCAGAATCCAGAGGTGTGAGAAACGCCTGCTGTTGAAGCCACTCAGTCTGTGGTGTTTTGTTATAGCAGCCCAAGCTGACTACGACAATGCATTTCACCCATCCTAGGTGTTTTTCCTTCTTCTGTAGCAGAATTGCATATTCTTAAATAACACAGCAAATGGTACAATGTAGAGTGAAAAAGAGAAGTTCCACAATGCCAGTTTAGGCAGGGTGTGGTGGCTCACACTTGTAATCCCAGCACTTTGGGAGGCCGAGGCAGGCAGATCACTTTAGGTCAGGAGTTCAAGAGCAGCCTGGCCAACATGTTGAAACCCCATCTCTACTAAAAATACAAAAATTAGCTGGGCGTGGTGGCGCACGCCTGTAATCTCAGCTACTTGGGAGGCTGAGGCAGGAGAATCACTTGAACCTAGGAGGTGGAGGTTGCAGCGAGCTGAGGTCATGCCACTGCACTCCAGCCTCAGTGACAGAGCGAGACTCTGTCTCAAAACAAAACAAAACAAAAAAACAGCTACAATGCCAGTTTAAGTGTATGTGTGTCCTATTCCGATGTCTAGGGAAGTAATTGCACCTGGCCATTCATGCCTCCCACCACCTACAGAACATTCTCATGATTGGCTTATTGAAGAATATGTTTAACGGCAAAAGAAAAATGAAAGTCATAAAAACCTCTGGAATTATTATGTAAACCCATGCTGGCTGGTTAATAATCATACAGTTAATTGGAAATTTTTGTTTCCAGTCTCTTTAGTAACTCCGAATCTTTCTTTTCCTGTTTACTCACTGAAAGTCCTAAACTATTTCTAAAATGGTATTGCTCAGCCTAAGGAAAGGAAGTCCAGGGCAGTTATTTTTTATTTTTCAGATTCACTCTGTTATTTTGTATTGTATAATTTGCTCACGAGAGAACACACCCATTTTAAGTGTGCAATGCAGAGGATTTTAACAAATGTTTGCATCTGTAAAAACACCACGACAATCAAGACACAGAGTAGGCCAAGTGCAATGGCTCACAATTGCAATCCCAGCACGTTGGGAGGCTGAGGTGGGAGGATCACTTAAGCATAGGAGCTCGAGACCAGCCTGAACAATATAGGGAGACACTGTCTCCACAAAAATATTTAAAAATTAGTTGGGCATGGTGGTACACTCCTGTAGCCCCAGCTACTCAGGACACTTAGGTGGGAGGATTGCTTGAGCCTGGGAGGTTGAGAGCAGATTGGGCAGCATAGTGAGACCCTGTCTCCACTAAAAAACACAAAACAAAAATAAAGCTGAGCATGGTGGCTCACGCCCGTAATGCCTATAATCCCAGCACTTTGGGAGGCCGAGGTGGGAGAATTGCTTGAGCCCAGGAGTTTGAGACCAGCACTGGGCCACATACGAGACCTTGTCTCTACAAAAAAAAAAAAATTTTTTTTAAATAGCTGGGTGTGGTGGCATGTGCCTGTGGTCCCAGCTACCTGGGAGGCTGAAGTGGGAGGATTGCTTGGGCACAGGAAGCTGAGGCTGCTGTAAGCCTTGATCAAACCACTGCACTTTAGCCTGGGTGACAGACCGAGACCCTGTCTAAAACAAAAACAAAAACAAAAAAAAACTAGAGCATTTCCATCATGCCCCCAAATTTCTTCATTTCCCAACAGCAATTTGATACAAGAGGAATAGACTCTAAAGTGTCCATTTTAAAAGGATTTGCTTTCCTTAAATCCAACTCATGCCTCTGTGGGCAAATTAAAATGACTTTATAGTACATCACTTAACAGTTTCTTTCCAATAGGTCATGTGTAATGTCTACTCAACATATAAGTTTAGTTATTGCTGTCATTTAGGAGGCTCAGCCTTGCCTTCTGCCCTCATCTTGAGAGATGGCCCAACCACCTTTCCAAAGTCACTTCCCACTTCTGAACCCTCAGCCATGACTGTACTTTAAATGCACCATATTCAATAGTCAACACAATGCAACATCTGTGCATTTGCTCACATGAAGTCCTAGCCTGGAAAGTTCTTCCTCTAGGGGCCAGTTCAAGCCCTGCCTCTCTGAGAAGGCTTTTTCAACCAACTCAAACTTTTAGAGATCCTCCTGTCTCCAGAACATATGTGTTATACACTGCCTGGCACATATTGTTAGCATCGTCAGATTAGTGTCTCGTGTGTGTCTCTCTCCTCCACAACTGGACTGTAAACTCCTCAGGGGCAGGAACCTCCCATCACCCCAGCAGTGTCCAGGGCCCAGTGAATAGTCACTGAATGGCTGAACCCATGAGACTTTCCCTGGAAGAATATGTTATATTTGAATAGGTCCCAAGTCACTTCATCACTCACAACGGGTAACTGGATGTAGATCTCAATTCTGCTTACAAAATTAAGTCTGCAGAACAAAGGCTAAGTTTCTTTCTTTCTCTTTTTTTCTTTTCTTTTCTTTTTTCTTTTAAAACAGGGCCTTACGTTGTCACTCAGGCTGGAGGGCAGTGGCTCCATCTCAGCACACTGCAGCCTCAACCTCCTGGGTTCAAGCAATCTAGCTGGGACTACAGGTGTGTGCCATCAAGCCCGGCTAATTTTTGTATTTTTTTTGTAGAGACAGGGTTCGAACCATGTTGCCTAGCCTGGTCTCAAACTCCTGAGCTCAAGCCATCCGCCCACCTTGGCCTCCCAAAGTGCTGGAATTACAGGCATGAGCCACTGAGCCTGGCCAAAGGCAAGTTCTTTGGTCCACTCTACACCTCCTCTCTTCCCCTTCCTTAGGAGATAAACTCTGTTATTAGATTGATATTGATATATACATTTTCAAGATCTTTATGTATATGTATGAGATATATGTGTACATATATATACATATACACATACACAGCAAAATGTGGTATTGAAATAAGATCACACTGTACAGGTTGTTTCACACTTCCTTTTTTTATTCAACCATATTTTCCAGAAACAATAGTCCCTGCCTGAAAGCTTGACTCCCAATCCAATCCATCCTATAAATGGAAACTAGGATTCTACAGTATTTCCAAAACACAAATTTTTTTTTCTTTTTTTTTTTTTTGAGACGGAGTCTCGCTCTGTAGCCTAAGCTGGAGTGCGGTGGCGCAATCTCGGCTCACTGCAAGCTCCGCCTCCCGGATTCAAGCCATTCTCCTGCCTCAGCCTCCCGCGTAGCTGGGACTACAGGCGCCCGCCACCACGCCCGGCTAATTTTTTGTATTTTTTAGTAGAGACGGGGTTTCACTGTGTTAGCCAGGATGGTCTCGATCTCCTGACCTCGTGATCCGCCCGCCTCGGCCTCCCAAAGTGCTGGGATTACAGGCGTGAGCCACCGCGCCCGGCCATTTTTCTTTTTTTTTCTTTTTTTAGACAGGGTCTCACTCCTGTCGCCCAGGCTGAAGTGCAATGGGATTATCTTGGCTCACTGCAGCCTCCACCTTTCTGGGCTCAAGCAATCCTCCCACCTCAGCCTCCCGAGTAGCTGGGACCACAGGTGGCACCGTGAAGCCTGGCAAATTTTTGTATTTTCAGTAGAGATGAGGATCTCCCTATGTTGCCCAGTGCTGGTCTTGAACTCCTGAGCTCAAGGAATTCTTCCACAGAAAGAAACCTCCGCCTCCCAAAGTGCTATGATTATAGATATGAGGCACTGTGCTCAGCCATTACTCATCTTCTTGTACCCACGCCTAGTAGTCTCTGTAATCCTTAAACATTCAGTTATGAAATGAATGGACTCAGACAGTGCATTTGAAATATTTAACTCTGACTTCAGCTGACCCCCCTCACCATTCTATTCCTGTGTTGTCTCAGTGTGTGTCCTATGCGTTCTACCTCAGTGCAGATATCAGAGTCCCTTTGAGCTCCCCGAAGAATATACTCACACCAAAGTATTAGTAAGCAGTGCAGATTTTTTACAGCTGGAGTGAAAAACAAAAAGTAGTGGTGGGGAGGGAAGGGAGGATTGCAATTTGACAGTATAATTCACTGTTATTTTGTTGCCCAATAAAAGGGTCATTCTCTTTCACCCAATGAAAACACCTTTTTTTTTTTTTTTTGAGACAGAATCCTACTCTGTCACCCAGGCTGGAGTGCAGTGGCATGATCCCAGCTCACTGCAATCTCCACCTCTGGGGTTCAAGAAATTCTCCTGCCTCAGCCTCCCAAGTAGCTGGAATTACAGGTGCACCACCATGCCCGGCTAATTTTGTATTTTGTATTTTGTATTTTTTTTTTTTTTTGAGACAACGTCTCGCTCTGTCACCAGGCTGGAGTGCAGTGGTGCATTCTCGGCTCACTGCAACCTCCACCTCTCGGGTTCAAGCGATTCTCTTGCCTCAGCCTCCCGAGTAGCTGGGACTACAAGTGTGCATCACCATGCCTGGCCTAATTTTGTATTTTTAGTAGAGGCGGGCTTTCACCATGTTGGCCAGGCTGATCTTGAACTGCTGACCTCAAGTAATCTGCCTGCCTCGGCCTCCCAAAGTGCTGGATTATAGGCTTGAGCCACTGCACCCAGTGAAAACACTTTTTCTACAACTGAATTCTAGGAGAAATTTACTACAAGAAACCTTATGTAGGGACACTGGTTAAGATTACAGTGTTCTCAATCTCAGTTCTGAAAATATAGAGAAACATTATTTAGATGGATATTCCTGATATCACCCCTACATAAAAGCCTAGGTGATGATATTCCATTTTAAATTCAGTGAAGACTTTCCAGGGGGAGTAAAGATAATATAGTTTGTATACGTTCTTTTCTGATAATATAGTTTGAATACCTTTTTTTCTGATTATCTAATGACCCAATGTTGATAAATATATTGCATATATGCTGATCCTCTGAGTTGTCACACCTATGGCAGACATGACTAGTCAATCACGACAGAATTTCCCACTGAGCCCAGACGTCGTAGATCTCAACATAGCATCCACCACCAATGATTGAAATTGGCGTATATGATGAAAAGATAAAACCCCTGCCATCGGCCGGGCGAGGTGGCTCACACCTGTAATCCCAGTACTTTGGGAGTCCGAGGCGGGCAGATCACGAGGTCAGGAGATCGAGACCATCCTGGCCAACACCGTCTCTACTAAAAATACAAAAAATGAGCCGGGCATGGTGGTGGGTGCCTATAGTCCCAGCTACTCGGAAGGCTGAGGCAGGAGAATGGCGTGAACGCGGGAGGTGGAGCTTGCAGTGAGCAGAGATAGCACCACTGCACTCCAGCCTGGGCGACAGAGTGAGACTGTCTCAAGAAAAAAAAAAATCAAACAACAAAAAAAAACCCCTGCCATCCTGGAATATATTGATAGCTTATTTAATGTCTGAGAGGCTTTTGTGTATGGAGAGTAATGCTCACTACTCTTTGGGCTTTGTTCCATGCCAAATTTATTAATTTTATGAATTTGTTAAATTAACGTCTCCTTAAACAATTAACACTCATAAGTATTCAAACTACTTATAAGAGGAACCAACCCAAACTTAATAGGTTTAAATAAGTTAAATTTCCCTAAACATTTAAACATTTACCAAAATTTATTTAACTAAACTCTTCTAATCATTTAATGAAAATCCCAAGTTCAATCGGAGTCTCTCAAATGCTCTTTAAACACTTTAAAGAGCAGACAACACACACAAAATTTCACAATAATTACAAAACTGCATATTTATACTAAAACTGATTAGAAAAGGCTAGCGGTGAGGATTTAAAGGTTTTCTTTATGCTTTTTTTTTTTTAATATTTGTTTTTAGAGATGAGGTTTCACTATGTTGCCCAGGCTGGAGTACAGTGGCTGTTCACAGGCTTGATTATAACACACTGCAGACTCAACCTCCTGGCCTCAGGGAGTCCTCCAGCCTCAGCCTCTTGAGTAGCTGGGACTACAGGCACTCAGCTCTTTATGCTTATCTAATCTAATTTTTATATCTCCCGAGACTTACATTTTTGCGTGTATATAGTGAATGCTGTGGTGTGCCATCTAGATCCTTCTGCGGGACTAAGGCACTCATTTCCTCAGGGGCCAAACAGCTCATAACCTAGCCCCTCCCAGAGCAGGGTCTCTCTGCCAATGAAAGCTCCAAGATTATGCCTCCTGGTGGGTGGGGGTGGGGGAATGTTACATTCAATGACTTGTCCATAAGAGAGAACAAAGGCCTGGCCCCTTGTCAGCAAGTTGAGACATCTCTGAAGGGCCACCCCAGATTCACAGCAATCGCAAGGTTGGCTGAGACTTTTGTAGTGATTGCATTGCAGTTTACCTTCCCCCACCACCGAATCCTGCTTTCCTTACCCATCATAGATGGTGAACCCCAAGAGCACTTCCCAATAAATCTCCTGCATACAATCTCAGAATCTCAGAGGTTGTCTCCCGGGGAACCTGAGCTATGACAGTGAGGTTGTAGAAATATTACTATATGTAGAATATGGTGAATATTCTATTCACACTTCTCAGGGTTGCACTAATTTTACCAGCACTGACCGGGCGTGGTGGCTCATGCCTGTAATCCCAGTACTTTGGGAGGCCGAGGCGGGTGGATCACTTGAGATCAGGAATTCCAGACCAGCCTGACCAACATGGTGAAACCCCGTATATACTAAAAATATAAAAATTAGCTGGGCGTGGTGTTGGCTGCCTGTAATTCCAGCTACTCAGGAGGCTGAAGCAGGAGAATCGCTTGAACCTAGGAGGAAGAGGTTGCAGTGAGCCGAGATCACACCATTGCACTCCAGCCTGGGTGACAAAAGTGAAACTCCATCTCAAAAAAAATAATGATTTTACCAGCACTAAAAGGAATAAAGAAGAAAAAGCAAAACAAAAAGATCTTGTTGCGGGACAATCAAAGATGGGAGACACCGAACAGCGTGAGTTCAGGGAAGGTCTTTATTAAAAGGTGATCACCTGGCTCAGTAGGACTAGCATCCAGTAAAGTCTGAGCCCCGGACAAAGAAAGCAGCCACCTTTTAAGCAGTCAGTGGTCAGGAGCTACGTGATGCAGGAAGTGTACTTACAGAAGCGAGAATTAAGGCAGTTGATCAGTCTTTTACATTTATCTATACTACATGTTCCACATCCTTGGGAAACCATGTTTCTGTATCAACCTTGTAACTTGGCAGCTGGGCTAGGAAGCTGAAGCAGGAACTCACTGAGCCTCAAGGAATGTGAAACTAGCAAGTACAGGTAAGGCTCACTGAGCACAGAAGGAAAAACAGGCAGTTAGTATTCTTCTCTAACTTAGACTACAGGGGCACTACACTACATTTAGCTTTTGAGAGAAAAAGTAAAAATTTTTGGTTGTCTTTGATTATACTTATAACAGTTCATGAATTCGCTCTTCAATCTCAGAACAACCAAGGACAGAATTGGGGTTGTTGACTGATTATTGGTTGGGATCTGGGACTTAATTGTCTAGTTCAAAGAGATCTACATCAGGCCATGTTGTTGGGGTGATCAGACCTAATACCAGGTTGTGGGGGTGACGAAGTGTGGCGGAGTCAAAGGAATGAGAAAAAGACAGTTTGAGAGAGAAAGTGGGACAGGGGGGCCATCGCGAGTGTGGAGGCTGCAATGGCCCCGAGCTCTGGGAGCCCACGCTATTTATTGGTGATCAAACAAAGAAACAGTTGGTGAGGATGTGAGGGTTGAAAGGAAACGGTGTATCAAGTGAATGAGAAACATATGGCTACTTGAGATAATGGGAGTGCTAGAAGCAAGGAGCCAGCAAGTCTAGCAGACATGCAAGCCCTACCTCAGCTTTTCTCCTAACACTCAGCTTTTCTACCAGCACCATGTGAAGGTCATTAGGTGGGGTCCCTCTTTATAATTTGGTCTCCTTTATTTAATCACAGGACTCTTAAGTTCCTGACTTTCAAGTAGATTTTAATCTTTTGAAATTTGGTGTCTGATATATTCTTTAAGTTTTGCATGCAAGGCTGGTTGTACCTCACCCATTGTTCTGGGTCTTTCAATATCTTGGAAACTTAAATTTGCTCCATCCATAGCTCATGATAATTAGGAAGGTCTACTAATGAAGTGGCCTTGTCGTCTGGGGTGATACCCAAGGTTCGTTGTCTCACACCGAGGAAATCAAGGACATGGACAAATAAGGAGTGAGGTTAAGAGTGGAAGTTTAATAGATGAAAGAAAGAGAAGAGCTCTTTGCAGCAGAGAGGGGTCCCAGAGAAATGGGTTGCTAGATCTGCAGTGAAATGCAGGGCGTTTTATAGATGAGCTTGAGGAGGCAGTGTCTGACTTACATATGGTGCAAAAGATTGTTTGGCCCAGGTAGTGTACCATTTGCATAGGTGTGAAAAACTGGTTAGGGCTAGGTGTGCCATTTGCATATGGCATGAAAAGCTGGCCACCCCTACCCTAATCTTTTATTATGCAGATGGGTTATCTGCCTGGCTGATGCCATGATGTCCATTCCTGTACTGTACACATGGTAACAAAAAAGGGAAGATGGAGCCTCCCCATGTTGGATATGCCTGGCCCCCAGGTAACACCTTTCTATTGGCACAGCTGCTGGTGTTCCCCTGTGCAAACTTCCAGCTTGCTTATCTACATTTGCAGCTTGATTTTTCAGTCTGCTCTTTGTTAGAAAAAAATAATAATTCCTTGGGCTGCTTTTTCTTAAAAGGGAACCCTTACTAAGGACTCTTTTGCCCTCACTATCTATCTGCGTAAATAATTTATTTCTAGCTCCTGTATCACTAACGATCTTCTTCCTTGAGGAATTTGGGTAATGTGTTGCCTTGGAGCACAGAATTGGCTCCTCTTTTTCACTGGCAACTGCCAAGGACTCCCAGTGCTGACCAGCTCCCAGAGAGCCTTTGACCTGCTTCTATCTGAGCTGCCCCTGGACTGGTAGGGATTTTGGTTTTCTGGCTGAACACCTAATTCTTTAGGGATAATTTGACTCATCACTGTCTATGTTTTCTCTTTTCTTTTCTTTTTATTTTTTTTGAGACAGGGTCTCGCTCTGTTGCCCAGGCTGGAGTGCAGTGGTGTAATCACAGCTCACTGCAGCCTTGACTTCCCAGGCCTAAGCAATCTTCCCAGCTCAGCCTCCCAGGTAGCTGGGACTACAGGCATGTGTCACCACACCCAGATAATTTTTTAAATTTTTGGTAGAAACAGGGTCTCACTATGTTGCCCAGGCTGGTCTCGAACTCCTGGACTCAAGCAATGCTCCCACCTCAGTTTCCCAAAGTGCTGGGATTACAGGTGTAAACCATAGGACCTGGCCATATTTACTGTTTTCTACTTACATAGTTCAAAACAACAACAACAACAACAACAACTAATATCCATACTATAACTTTTACCAAAATCAATAAAAATGAAATCTGTTTTATCATATTGTTGATGAAAAGAGTAAAACTCCGTAATGTATTTGAAGAGATTTATTCCAAGCCAAATATGAGTGATCATGGTCCATGACACGGCCCTCAGGAGACCCTGAGAACCTGTGCCCAAGGCGGTTGGTTTTATACATTTTTGAGCATTTACGTTGGTTCAGTTGGGTCCAGAAAGGTGGGATAACTCAAAACAGCTGGGTCAGGTGAGCTTCCAGGCCATATATTTAAAAATTTGCTGATTGGCAATTGGTTAAAGAGTTTATCTAAGGACCTGGGATCAAAAGAAAGGAAATGCCTAGGTTAAGACAAGGGGTTGTAGAGACCAAGGTTCTTATTATGGAGATGAGGCTTCCAGGTAGCAGTATTCAGAGAGAATAGATTGTAAATATTTGTTGATTCTCTCCTGGAAAAAGGGAAAGGGAATTCTCTACAGAATGTGGATTTCCCCCGACAACAGATGACTTTGCAGGGCAGTTTCAAGATATGGCAAGGAAATATATTTGGAGTGAAAATATTTTGATTTCCTTCCTTATTTGTTATGTGATGTTATGCCAGAGTCAAGTTGGAAAGTGAGCCACGTTATATAGGGTTAAATAAAGCCCCTCTGATGAAACTTTATGGTTTGTAGGATGTGACTCCTCAGGCCCCTTAGGTAGGAATTTGGGTAAGAAAAGAAAAAAGTCAAAGTTTAGTCCCCAATATTCACCCTTTTTATTTATTACAACTATCTGTTGCTATTTAAAAGAGTGTTTCTCCTTTGATTATGGTTATAAACTCATTGCTATCCAGGTTCAGCTAGTTCAAAATAACTGTCATATTATTACTTACTACTACTATTACTACTACTAAAGATACCTAAAATTGATATTGTTATTTTCTAATGCTCACATTATCACAGGCTGGCCAATGGGAGCCCTTTTGTTTGGCTTCCTTTCCTTTCAGTATTGCCTTTGACATCCTTGTGTCAGAGATATTTGAATCAGAGCAACTCCATCTTGAATAGGGGCTGGGTAAAATAAGGCTGAGGCCTACTGCGCTGCATTCCCAGACAGTTAGGCATTCTAAGTCACAAGATGAGATAGGAGGTCAGCACAAGATACAGGTCATAAAGACCTTACTGATAAAATGGGTTGCAATAAAGAAGCCCGCTAAAACCCACCAAAACCAAGATGGCAGTGACAGTGACCTCTGGTTGTTCTCGCTGCTCATTATATGCTAATTATAATGCATTAGCATGTTTAAAGACAGTCCCGCCAGCACGATGAAAGTTTACAAATGACATGGCAACGTCAGGAAGTTACCCTATGTGGTCTAAAAAGGGGAGGCATGAATAATTCACCCCTTGTTTAGCATATCATCAAGAAATAACCATAAAAATGGGCAACCCGCAACCCTCAGGGCTGCTGTGCCTATGGAGTAGCCATTCTTTTATTTCATAAGTTTCTTAATAAACTTGCTTTCACTTGACTGTATGGACTCACCCCAAATACTTTCTTTCGCAAGATCCAAGAACCCTCCCTTGGAGTCTGGATCCAGACCCCTTTCCAGTAACATTTGTTTCCTGCAAATAATAGGATATACCAAACAGGTGTAGAGTTCTTTTATGGAAGACACCTTGGTTCTGTTTAATGGAGAATACTTTTAGAGAACAAAATCTTGGTGTTAGGAGTGCATAAAAATGTTGGTGGGAAGGTAAGAGGAGTGCCACAGGAGGGTCACTTTCAATGACAGAGCTGGGAAGATATTTCCTTTATATATGATGAGTTCACCTTAATTTTTTTTACAATTTAATAATCTATGTCTATATTTTACTTTTCTTATTATTGGTGGTTTCATTGACCCAGGGCCCCTATGTAAATCTGAGGGATGCTATTTACATTGTAGATTTGAATATTTATCATGAAAAATGTCTGGTAGGCCACGTGAAGTGGCTCACACCTGTAATCTCAGCACTTTGGGAGGCTGAGGTGGGCAGATCACCTGAGGTCACGAGTTTGAGACCAGCCCAGCCAACATGGTGAAACCCTGTCTTTACTAAAAATACAAAATTAGCCAGGCGTGGTGGTGCATGCCTGTAATCCCAGCAACTCGGGAGGCTGAGGCAAGAGAATAAGTTGAACCCCGGAGGTACAGGTTGCAGTGAGCTGAGATTGAGCCATTATACTCCAGCTTGGGCAACAAGAGCAAAACTCTGTGTCAAAAAAATAAAAAGTCTGGTAGATGGCAATAATGTTTCTTGTTCTTTTTTTCTTTTTCTTTTCTTTTTTTTTTCTGAGACAGGGTCTTGCTCTGTTGCCCAGGCTGGAGTGCAGTGGCATGATCTCTGCTCACAGCAACCTCCGCCTCCTGGGTTCAAGTGATTCTCCTGCCTCAGCTTCCCAAGTAGCTGGGATTACAGGTATGCGCCACCATGCCCAGCTAATTTTTAATTTTTTTTTTGGTAGAGACGAGGTTTTGCCATGTTGGCCAGGCTGGTCTCGAACTCCTGACCTCAGGTGATCCACCCATCTTGGCCTCCCAAAGTGCTGGGATTACAGGTGTGAGCTACTGTGCCTAGCCAAGATTTCTTGTTTTAATAAAATCAGATGTTTATGACAGTTTTCCAATAGATACAAAAAGATGTCTTAAGGAGGGGACACTTCTTTCTTTCTTTTTAAATTGAAAAGAGGTCTCATTAAGTTGCCCAGGCCGGTCTTGAACTCCGGAGCTCAAGTGATTCTCCTGCCTCAGCCTCTCCAAATCCTGGGATTATAGGCATGAGCCACTGTGCCTGGCCCGAGGGACACTTTTTTCTAATCTGCCCATAGACAGTCCTACATCGGCCACCATGATTTTCTACTGCAGTGACAGGAAATAGAAATGGAAAGTAGAGAACTGAAAAGAATAATGGCTAATTAGTCCTTACATGGTAACTCTTAAACAACATATGTCTCAAGAATTTTTGGCAAGTGCTGAGTTCTACTGAGTTCATAACTGAATTTTCTGGTGATTGCTGTTGATTAAAGTGTGACCTGGCCCGTCGTGGTCACCGGCGCGGGCTATGGCTGCGACTTCCCTCATGTCTGTGTTGGCTGCCTGGCTGCTGCAGCCTGCACATAGCTGCTCCCTTCCACCTCGCGGCAGTTCAAAATGAAGCTGTTGTCATTTCTGGAAGGAAACTAGCCCAGCAGATCAAGCAGAAAGTGCAGCAGAAGGTGCAAGAGTGGGTGGCCTCAGGCAACAAACCTGAGCATGATCCTGGTTGGCAAGAATCCTGCAAGTCCAAAACTCTTTAAGAACACGACAAAACCTTCCAGTGTGGATATCCTGGGAGGTCACTCTCCCCAGGCGCTGTCCACGTGGCATGGGGGAGCACAGGACTCTGCTCATAATATACAGGAGAGTCACAAAGGCAAAGAAAATGAGGAACAGAACAATCAAGAATGACATTAAGAAGCTTCAAAAAAGGCCAGGATCGGTGGCGCACACCCATAATCCCAGCACTTTGGGAGGCCGAGGTAGGTGGATCACTCGAGATCAGGAGTTCCAGACCAGCCTGGCCAACATGGCAAAACTCCATCTCTGCTGAAAATATAAAAATTAGCTGGGTGTGGTGGCATGCACCTGTAGTCCCAGCTACTCAGGAGGCTGAGGCAGGGGAACTGCTTGAACCCGAGAGACGGAGGTTGCAGTGAGCCGAGATTGTGCCACTGCACACCAGCCTGGATGACAGAGTGAAACCCTGTCTCAAAAAAGAAAAAAAAAAGAACATGAAGCTTCAAAAGGCAGGTCTCTTGAAACCTTCTCCCCCAAAAGTACCTGCTGCTATAGTTCCAGCAAAAAAGATGACCACTGCAGGCAAGAAGGCTCCAGCCCAGAAGGTTCCTGCCCAGAAAGCCACAGGCTAGAGGCAGCGCCTCCTCTGAAAGCTCAGAAGTTTCAAAAGCAACGTGCCCAGAAAACATGTTGTCCAAAAGCATCTGGCAAGAAAGCGTTAAGAGGCTATTACAAAAGTAGTAAAGGTTCTTTTTGACATGTTGGAAAAAGAGAGAGAGAGAGACTGAGACTGCAAAATCTGGCATCCAACAAAATAAAATTCACAATGTCTGGCAACCAATACAAATTAGCAGGCATGCAAAGAAGCAGAAAAATAGAACTAACACCCAGGAGAAACACTAACCAATAGAAACAGATCCATAAGTGACAGAGGTAATGGATTAAGTAGACAAGGAACTTAAAATAGCTATTATAAATTTTAAAAATATTTTCAAGTATGGAAAGGAAAACATGAGCATGGTAAGAAAGGAAAGGAAAGATCGTGTTTTTTGTTTTTGTTTTTAAGACAGTTCTCACTCTGTTGCCCAGGCTGAAGTGCAGTGTGTAATCATGGCTCACTGAAGCCTCAACCTCTCAGACTCAACCCATCCTCCCATCTCAGCCTCCCGAGTTCTGGGACTATACAGGTGTATGCCACCACGCCCGGCTAATTTTTTTGTTTTCTTGTAGAGACAAGGTCTCCTTATGTTGCCCAGTCTAATCTCTAACTCCTGGGCTCAAGTGATCCTCCTGCCTCAGCTTCCCAAAGTGCTGGCATTACAGGCATGAGCATGCCTAGCCTAATATATATATATACATATATACAAGTATACATATATATGTGTGTGTGTGTGTGTGTGTATATATATATAGTTGTTATTGTTTTAAATACTAGAGACTTGGATTTTAATACTGATACTTCCACAGGCTGGCTGTATGACCCTAAACAATACCTCTTCCCTCCCTGGGCTGATGACATCTGTTCTTATACTCTTGCCTTCCTTCTCTTCTCTCAATCTTTTTCTCATCCCCTAAGTTCTATATCCTAAATATCTCTTGAATCCATCACATGTATCTATCTCAGTTTCCCAATCACCTCTCCCCTAAACTATGACAACATGTCTCCCAGATAGATTCCCATCCTAACCTCCGGCAATACATTTCCTCCACAACATAGCTGGAGGGATTTTGTTAAAATGAAACATGAATCGTGCATCTTTTATGGCCCTTCACTGCCCTTAGGTTAAAGTCCACAACCCATATTGCAAAATAAAGGCCTTTCTCGGTCTGCTCCCCCTTTGCTTGCCCCCTTGAGCCTCTCCTGGAGTCATTCTTCCCTTCCCTGGTGGCTACCCCTGCCTTTTTATCTTGAGGCTCCCTGCCTGTAACATTTCCCCAATGACTTCTTACTCAGTTGATATCTGATTCTTTTTTTTTTTTTTTTTGAGATGGAGTCTCACTCTATTGCCCAGGCTGGAGTGCAGTGGCACAGTCTCGTCTCACTGCAACCTCCACCTCCCGGGTTCAAGCAATTCTCCTGCCTCAGCCTCCCGAGTAGCTGGGATTACAGGCGCCCGCCACCATGCCCAGCTAATTTTGTATTTTTAGTAGAGATGGGGTTTCACCACGTTGGCCAAGCTGATCTCGAACTCCTGATCTCTAATGATCTACCCACCTCAGCCTCCCAAAGTGCTGGGATTACAGGCATGAGCCACTGAGCCCAGCCTGATTCTGTTTTGTTTTTTGTTTTTTGAGACAGAGTCTCGCTCTGTTGCCCAGGCTGGAGTGCAGTGATGCAATCTTAGCTCACTGCAACTTCCACCTCCCGGGTTCAAGTGATTCTTCTGCATCAGCCTACCAAGTAGCTGGGACTACAGGTGCGTGCCACTATGCCCAGCTAGTTTTTGTATTTTTAGTAGAGATGGGGTTTCACTATGTTGGTCCGGCTGGTCTCAAACTCCTGACCTCAAATGATCTATCCACCTCGACCTCCCCAAGTGCTGGGATTACAGGAGTGAGCCACTACCCTCACTCCTGATCCTTTTTTAAGTGCCCAGTTTAAACACCACTTTCTCAAGGAAGACTTCCCTGACCCCCGTGTCCCTCCCCATGACTCAGTGAGGTGCTGCTCCTGCTATGTGCTCCCACATTTCTCTGATTTAATAGTCACAGAACTTCAATCCTACAATATTAACAAAGCTTAATTGTCTCCCCTGATCTTAGCCTCTGTGCCCCACGATATCCAGTGTCCAACCCAGTGCCCGGTTCTAAGAATGAATGAATGTTTATCCCACATAACATATTCGAGCTCTGCTCCTTCTACCCCATCCCCAGAATCCTGTTCTAGGCCACGTCCCTCACACCTGGTTTGTGAAACAGCCTCAGATCAGCACCCCCAGCCTGAGGATCTCCTTCATCTAATCCACTCTGCTCACAGCAGCCAGAACAGCAAGAACCGTTGTCCTCAAGCATCATTTTGATCATATCACTCCCCTTCTTAGCAGCCTGCAATAGCTCCAATTGCCTCTTGAATTAAATTAAAACTCCTAATCACGGGCTTCAAGGGTCTCTACCAATTAGCTACCTCCCTTCCCCCACACCTAACTGCTGTCATCTTTTCACAGGCCCTCAAGCATGGCTTCCCTGCTGCCCTGCAAATCTGCTCCTAAGCCTGCCCCAATGGCACTCTCTCCTACCTTTTCAGCTTTCTCCCCTCTTTCTTTCTTTCTCCTAAATGATATCCCTTCCCCCACCTTAAAAATATCGCTCAATAATCATTTCCTTCATGAATACCTCCTAAGTCAACTCCATGTGGTTTTGTCCTGTCTATCATAACCTGTTATCAATCAAGCGCGTAGAGTATTTCTGCTTATTCATGTGCTGTGAGTGTCCTGTGCCCTGTGGCCGCTGCTAACTTACTGTTTGTACCATCTGCCCTCTTAGGGTCCAACAACTTCAAGGACAAGAATGATGTATTTTCATCACTTGTGACTTCCGGTGAGAGACCTGAAAATAGGAATTTCCAAACAAATCTGTTTTCCTTCAGGTTTCCTAGACCAGATTTCGGGTCTGTCTGACCAGGTGCAGCCCCATCCTAGCAGCAGATTGCTTGTTCTCAGCATTCCCATCATGGAGAATCTTAGTGTGGTGGTGAGGAAGAGGGACAATAACACTTCTGAGTGCCCACCTATGCCAGACACTGTGCGAGGAGCTTTACGTGTGGCATTTCACTGATGCCTCCCAGCAATCTGATGAATTAGAAATTATCATTCCTGATTTTAAATCGCATTAGGAGTCCAGGAGAATTTGTATCATCTGTCCTTGTCATTCAACAGGTTTTTCTGGCTCTAAAAAACATGCTTCTCTTCCTACATCAGGGAAGACATGCTTGTTTTTCTTTTTTTTTTTTTTTTTAAGTAGAGACGAGGTTTCACTATGTTGTCCAGGCTGGTCTCAACTCGTGAGCTCAAGCAGTCCTCCTGCCTCTGCCTCCCAAAGTGCTGGGAGTATAGTCATGAACCACTGCACCCAGCCAGGGAGGACGTGTTTCTGAACAAGTGGTCCTTCTGGCAGAATGTCCCAAATACAAACCAAAATCGTGACAGGTGTTTTGACAACGGTGCATAGGCCACTTTAAGTCAGTGGTCACTATGCCTGTGCCACAAGCTTTGCTGCCTGTTTGCTCGTCTAGTCCTTGTGAGATAAGACTCTTTTATAAGTGATTACTTTTAAAATTTTAGTTGAAGATTCCCTTAAGCATTTGATGAAAGCCATTGAATCTCTCCCCCAAAAAGTACATAAACACATGAAATTTATGAACAATACCAGGGTGCTTGCAGAAACAACACTTCTTCCTTAACTTCTATCTATCTATCAACTTCTCTGGATCTGTGTCTGGAGCCCCTGGTTTACAGCTCCTGGTTTATATGTTCTCCTTACACCTTTTCGATGTTACAGAATCCAGAACATATCACAAGCAAACTTTTGAGGACTCTATCAATATTAGCTATGTTTTAAAAGATGGGCTGCATCAGTCTTGAGTTATTTAAAGATGCAAAGATTAGCTTAAAAATGGAAACCTCGCCAGGTGAGTGGCTCACATCTGTAATTCCAGCACTTTGGGAGGCTGAAGTGGGAGGAGAGCCTGAGCCCAGGAGTTTAAAAACCAGCCTGGGCAACATAGTGAGACCCCATCTCTATAAAAATAAAAAAAATTAGCTGGGGGTGATGGCATGAGCCTGTAGTACCAGCTACTCGGGAGGCTGAGGCAGGAGAATCACTTGAACCCGCGAGGTTGAGGTTGCAGTGAGCCGAGATTGTGCCACTGCACTCCAGCCTGGGCAACAGAGGAGACACCGTCTCAAAAAAATAAATAAAATAAAATAAAATACCTAAGAGAAAACCTAGAGTCTGAAAAGACATTAGAGAAAGGGCTTCTTGAGAAAATAAATTTAATGATTCTTTCTTCTGGTTGTGCCCTTATTAATCTTTGGTCCCTGCTGTTGGTTTTAATCCCAACACCTTTATCCAGATCGGCCTTCATCCTGATTGCAGATAACACTATTATCCTGTTTCAGCTTAACTTTTGGAAGCACAGCAGCAGAGGCTGCTCTATTTATAAGATGAAACTCCTTTTCAAACAACAGTCACTTGATTTTCCTGGAAAACTCTTCCCTTTGTAGTTGAGAAGAAAGAAAAAAAGAAAAAACAGGGAGGCTGTTTGAGGCTGAAGAGTGACCTCTCTCGGTGGAGAGGTGGAAGAGGTTCCTTATCAGGCCAGTTTCAACTGGGACAGGAAAGAGACCAAGCATCCATAGGTCCAGAGTGTCTGTGAACCCTCTTAAGTTGTATGTAAAATTTGGGGATGTGAAATGTGCATTTATCTAGAAAATGGTCTAGAGCTTTCATCAGATTCTCAAAGAATTCTTTGTTCTTTAAGGTCCACAGGGTTGGGCCTGTGCTTTCTCAAAGTGTTTGAGGTCAGAAGAGTGCCTGCAGCATAATCACTGGAGAGCTTGTTAAAAACTCAGATTCCTGGCCAGCCACGGTGGCTCATGCCTGTAATCCCAGCACTTTGGGAGGCCAACATGAGCAGATAGCTTGAGGTCAGGAGTTTGAGACCAGCCCGGCCAACAAACAGTGAAGCCCTGTCTCTACTAAAAATATAAAAATTGGGCATAGTGCTTCATGCCTATAATCCCAGCTACTCAGGAGGCTGAGGCAGGAGAATCGCTTAAACCCGGAAGACGGAGGTTGCAGTGAGTCAAGATTGCCCCACTGCACTCCAGCCTGGGAAACAAAGTGAGACTCTTGTCTCAAAAAAATAAATAAATAAAAATAAACAAATAAACAAAAACACACCTCAGATTCCTAGTCCCCACACCAGATTTTCTGAATTAGTATCTCTAGGGATATGGTCTGGGACTCTAAATTTTTAACAGTTTCCCAGGTGATTTGGTTAAATTTCTGCATTAACTAGGAAGTTCCAAGTGTTTAACACCATTTGTTAGAATAAGATCAACAATTAATTATAGTGCAGGGAAGTGCTTACATTTACCCAAATAGGCCGGGTTCCAATCTCAGCTCATGTAACCTTGGCAAACTATGAATCTCACTGCTCCTTAATTGCCTAATCTATAAATATGGGCTAAATAATTTGTCTGTCTTAAGATAATATTGCCTAATACATAGCAGAAGTCCAAAAATATTATTTATTGTCCATAACTGCTCTTAAATACTGGACATTCCCCACACTCTCCAGGTACAATGTTTGTTTGTTTTTTAAAGTGTTTTATGAGGCTTTTTTCTGGTAAAGGTATTGTCAAACAAAACAAAATGAAACAAGACAGGTTAATCATCTTCTACAATGAACTACCAGCCATATTTCAAGGGGTTTTGTTATGCCATCAAATATATTTGAGCTGTAAACTATAAACTGAAATTCTCTTTGTTTCAACCTAACAGAAAAATTAGCAGTATTAGCATTCCGTAGGCTTGACCACACTGCAACTCTCCCTGGAAACTCAGAGCAATTTTAGCAAATGGAAAGCATAGATACCAGTATTCGCCAACAAGGACAAAGTCTTCTATTACCCTATTGAGAGTGTTTGATTTAATTGAACACCTACTCTCTAACACGTCTTCAGAAGCAAAGTGCAAAAAAAGAGAAAAGGGCCAGGCGCGGTGGCTCATGCCTGTAATCCCAGCACTTTGGGAGGCCGAGGCGGGCGGATCACGAGGTCAGGAGATCGAGACTATCCTGGCTAACACGGTGAAACCCCATCTCTACTAAAAATACAAAAAATTAGCCGGGCGCGGTGGCAGGCGCCTGTAGTCCCAGCTACTCGGGAGGCTGAGGCAGGAGAATGGCGTGAACCTGGGAGGTAGAGGTTGCAGTGAGCCGAGATAGCGCCACTGCAGTCCGGCCTGGGTGAAACAGCGAGACTTCATCTCAAAAAAAAAAAAAAAAAAAAAAAAATTAGCCTGGCGTGGTGGCACATGCCTGTAATCCCAGCTACTTGGGAGGTTGAGGCAGGAGAATTGCTTGAACCCACGAGGTGGAGGTTGTGGTGAGCCAAGATCGTGCCATTGCACTCCAGCCTGGGCAATGAAAGCGAAACTCTGTCTCAAAAAAAAAAAAAGAAAAGAAAAGAAGAAATTCCTATTTTTGTAAAACCAGTTGTAAAATTCGTTTTTCGTAAAGTTGTAAAATTGGTGTGAACTCCCTTTCCCCATCCCCATGTACATGTACTGGAATGTTATCAGCAAATTCCTTCCCTCTGATAATTTTGCAGCTGTATTCTGCCAGAACTATAAGTTTTCTACCATTGGAAAAGCATTTACACAAATGTTCATTTTTTTACATGCCAAAGAAAATGTACCTTGGCTCAAGATGTAAGCAGGAAATCAAAAGGAAATATAATACCTAAATAAAAACAAATTCTACTAATTCATTTTTACATAGAATAACTAAAGTTTCCATTTGTCTTTGTTTTTGTTGTTTTAATTTTTTAAAATTACAGATGGGGTCTTGCTTCGTTGTCCAGGCTGTTCTTGAACTTCTGGGCTCAAGGAATCCTCCCACCCTGGCTTCCCAAAGTGCTGGAATTACAAGTGTGAGCCACCACACCAGGCCTAAGTTTCCGCTAGATTACCTAAAGGATCTTATAATTTGTCTTGGTGACTTTTTTGAGGTTAGACATTAATTCTAGTCACTGGTAGAAGATGTGTTTGGGGCATGAGAAACTGTGGCTCTGAGAAGAGCAGATATTCAAGAGGTAGAATACAGTGGTCTGCTTACCTTAAATTTATCATCTTATGATTCTTAAAAAAAAAAAAAAAAAAAAAATGGAGGCCAGGCGTGGTGGCTCACACCTATAATCCCATCACTTTGGGAGGCTGAGGCGGGGAGATCACCTGAGGTCAGGAGTTCAAGACCAGCCTGGCAAACATGGGAAACCCCGTCTCTACTAAAAATACAAAAAACGAAGAAACAAAAGACCTAACTGGGTGTGATGGTGGATGGCGCCTGTAATCCCAGCTACTTAGGAGGTGGAGGTTGCAGTGAGCTGAGATTGAGCCACTGCACTTCAGCCTGGGCCACAGAGCGAGATTCCTCACCCCTGCCAAAAAAAAAAAAAAAAAAAAATTGTTGTTGTTATAGAGATGAGGTCTTGCTATATTGCCCAGGCTGGTCTCGAACTCCTGGCTTCAAGCAATCCTCCTGCTTTAGCCTCCCAAAATGCTGGGATTACTTTGGTGTGAGCCACCGTGCCCAGCTCATCTTATGATTCTTAAATCTATTTACCAAAATCTTCCTAAGTAGGATAAACTCAGATTTTTGTATTCCTTGATTGCCATCTGCTGGTGGTCCTCCATACTAGAAAATAAAAATTTCTGGGAAGACGGCAACAACCTGGTAATTGCTTGATTTAAGTAGTACTTGAAAACTCGGAGAGAATATTTCTTTAAATATTTTTTTCTGTTTATTTTGAGACCAGGTTATGAGACTGGCTAATTTTTATATTTTTGGTACAGATGGGGTTTCGCCATGTTGCCCAGGCTGATCTCAAACCCCTGGGCTCAAGCAATCCACCTACCTCGGCCTCCCAAAGTGCTGGGATTACAGGCATCAGCCACTGCACTGGCCAGAGAGTATATTTCTAATGCCCTCGATGATACAAGACAGTCGAAGGCAAAGTGAGGAAGGGACATTAGGTAATAATAACAATAGCAATTATGATAGCTAACTTCATTCAATCAATAAATATTTATTGAGTATCTACTATCCTGAATAGAGAGGTAAGCAAGACAGACAAAATCTCTGTCTTCATGGAGATTTTAAGCAAATATGATATAAAGTAGTTACTTTATATCATAAAGTGTTACTCAGAAAAATAAACCAGGGCAAGGAACTGGAAAGTGATGGCAGAAGGAGGGCACTGTTTTAGATGAAGAGGCCTGAAAGGCCTTTAGGAGGTGACATTTGCATTTTTTAACATTGAGTATTAACATAAATATTCAACAAAGTGGATTTTGTTGAATATTTCTTTCTTCCTTTTTTTTTTTGAGACATGGTCTCACTCTGTCATTCATGCTGGAGTATAGTACCGCAGTCACTGCTCACTGCGGCCTTGACCTCCTGGGCTCAAGCGATCCCTCCCATCTCAGCCTCCTGAGTAGCTGGGACTACAGGCATGCGTCACCATGCTTGGCTAATTTTTAAAATCTTTTTGTAGAAACAAGGTCTCACTCTATTGCCCAGACTGGTCTCAAACTCCTGGGCTCAAGCAGTCCTCCCACTTCGGCCTCCGAAAGTGCTGGGATTGCAGGTGTGAGCCACTGTGCCCGGTCTGAATATTTATTTATGCAGGCCCTGAGTCCACAGCTGCCTATGCAGCATATTATGTAATCCTCTCAACAACCTATGAGGCAGATGCTACTACTAGCCTCATTTTACTGATTAGCAATTTGAAGAAGAGAAAGATGGAGCTGGTATTCAAACAGAGGCACTGTCCTTTTACAACACTATAACTTTTCAAAGCTCTTTCATGCAAATGAAATAATATATGCAGAAATGTTTTGTGGATGATAAAGTACTATGCAAATGTAAGTAATTATCACTATTTTAATGTAATCTGATTTGACCTTCATAGTATCCCTGTAAAGGGGATAAAGTGTGTAATATTATATCATTTTGTAGATGATAAAACAAACACACTCAATTGTAAAGTGCAAAGTGATGTGACTTGTCCAAGGTCACAAAGTTAGTTAATGGCATATTCAGAATTAGAGCTTATGTTTTTAAGGAGCATTATTTTAAAGTTTTGTACTTTTATACTTTTATCTCTTGAGATGATAAATTATACTAAGTATTTTTCTTGCCAAGCTTATTTATAACCACATTAATCATAGGAATTAAAAACAATTTAGGGGCCAGGAGCAGTGGCTCATGCCTGTAATCCCAGCACTTTGGGAGGCCAAGGCAGGAGTATCGTCTGAGGTCAGGAGTTTGAGACCAGTCTGGCCAATGTGGCGAAAGTCTGTCTCTACTAAAAATACAAAAGAAAATTAGCCAGGCGTGGTGGCACACACCTGTAGTCCCAGCTACTCAGGAGGCTGAGGCAGAAGAATCGCTTGAACCCGGGAGACGGAGGTTGCAGTGAGCGGAGACCGCCCCACTGCACTCCAGCCTGGACGACAGAGCAAGTCTCTGTGAAAACAACAGCCCAACAACAACAACAACAACAAAACAAAAAAACAGTTTAGGGTTCATAAATAAATCTTCAAAATATCCCTCTTTCTGTATCTTCAATTCCACGCACTCCACAGGCTCCTTCCTTCTCCTTCCATCTTCTCCCCATTCCATAACTCTTACTGACACTGACGCCCCTCACATACACACTCCAGGAATTAGGGAGATGCTGTCCAGGTTTCCCATTCCTCTTAATGTAAGGAAGAGGCATTTCTTTTTCTGACAGAATGAGACTGGATCATTAGCTGTCAAGATAGTCACGGCACAGTTACTAGGAGAAATATGGATTCCCTAAGGTGACCAGACAGGGTTTGAAAATCACTCTTGGCCAGGTGTTGTGGGTCATGCCTGTAATCCCAGCATTTTGGGAGGCTGAGACAGGAGGATTGCTTGTGCCCAGGAGTTTGAAACCAGCCTGGGCAACATAGTGAGACCCCATGTCTACAAAAAAGAAAAAGATTGGCCAGACATGGTGGCACCTGCCTGTGGTTCCAACTACTTGGGAGGATGAGGTAGGAGGATCACTTGAGCCTAGGAGGTGGAGGCGACAGTGAGCCGCGATCACACCGCTGCACTCCAGCCTGGGCAACAGAGTGAGACCTTGTCTTGAAGAGAAAAAAAGGAAAAGAAAAAGAAAGAGAAAAGAAAATTACTCCTTAAGGTGATTAAATGTGCTTGACTTTGGATGCTCTAGATCAGCAGAAACTAGCAACATCCCCAAATGTAAGACCCGGTAATAACAAATGGTATCATTGATTCTTCTCTCCATCCATGTGACCAGAGCTTGGTCCCTCACAGGCCATTGAGGGCCAACATCAAAGGCTGTGAGACTGTAAGAGTTCGGAAAACCCCGTGGTGGGGATTTGGTTTGTGATTGGTGACTGGGAGCAAAGTGGCTGGGTAGGGGTCTGAGGATATTTACTTTAAACCGCACCCACCCCAACTCCCATCCCCAGTGAAGCTTGGTTCTGGACTTCTTTCCCAAATCTTTGAGTAAATTACTACTTAAACCTTCCATAGGGATTGGAGATAAGATTGTATCTAAGAATAAGATGGCTCCTTGGCAATCAGCTTGGGAACCTCTTGGCAGACCAGGAGGGCCCCAGCCCCAGAGTGGGGCAGGGGGATGATTTCTGTGATGTTCCACCCAGGAGAGCAGCTAGAAGCATCCTGTAAGAGATGGAAAACAGATGGGCTGAGAGCATGTTCTAGAAACATGGCAAAAACACACATATTTTAAAAGAAAATAAACCAGGCTGGGCACAGTGCCTCATGCCCATAATCCCAGCACTTTGGGAGGCTGAGGTGGGCAAATAGCTTGAGCCCAGGAGTTTGAGACAAGACTGGGAAGCATGGCGAAACCCCATCACTACAGAAAATAACAACAACAACAACAAAATTAGTCGTGCATGGTGGTGTGGGCCTGTGGTCCCAGCTACTTGGGAGGCTGAGGAGGGAGAATCACCTGAGCCCAGGAAGTTGAGGCTTCAGTGGGCTGTGATCACACCACTGCACTCCAGCCTGGACCACAGAACGAGACCCTGTCTCAAAAACAAAACAAAACGAAACACCCCTAGCAATCAGTTCTTCCTCAGTATCCTCCTCCCATGCCACTTTCTCCAGCTGTCATTCCTGTTCCTTCCCTTCCACTGAGCACCTTCGTTCCTCCCTGTCTTTCCTTCCCCTTCTTACCTGACAAACTAGTTTCTCTACTCTTGATAAAGTCATCCATTGGTGGCATGTGTGTTCCAAAAATCTACTAGACCAGCATTTCCCAAGTGTGTTTTTGCAAAACACTAAACCCTTGTTGACTAGGCATGTTGGCTGACCCCTGTAATCCCAGCACTTTGGGAGGTCAAGGTGGGAGGATCCCTTGAGCCCAGGAGTTCAAGACCAACCTGGGCAACATAGTGAGACCCTGACTCTACCAAAGGGGGAAAAAAATAAAGAAAAAAAAATAATTAAAAAAAACCCTTGTTTTGCTTATTTTGTTAAAAAAAAAAAGGGGAGGCAGTGGTCAAATAATTTGGTAACCCTCACATCCTGTACTGCATCTTAAAGATTCACATGCCTGTTAATATATAAAGGATTTTGGGGTGTACTTCAATCCCTTCTCTTTCTCTTATTCTCTCTCTGCCTGATTCCAATTTAGGACCCTTCATCTGATACCTGCAGGTGAGGGATGGGTCACAGCAGCTGTAACACCGTATAAATGACAGCCCCACAGTTCTCTTGCTCACTTATTTCTTAGGTTCATCTATTGGAGATGGGACCCTATGGGAACTGAATAGCTCAGCTTCAAAATGCATTTCAAAACTTTTTTCCCCCTTTTTCTCTTTTCTCTCCAGTCTCAAGATGTAACCTTGAAGCCTACTGCAGAAACCCTTTTTTCCTCCTTAGTATTAGGACGTAGCCTTGAAATGTACTTTATTTGAAACACCGCGTCTCTCCCTTTTTTACCATACACTCCCTTACACCATGCACATTTATCTAATTGTACTTGGATCTAATTATGTGCTTACTTAGAAGTTCCAGGGTCTAATCTTGAGATAAACCAGACACGGAGGCCCAGCTGCAAAATGCCAGAGATTACCTCAAGGCTGTTAGTCTACAACCCGGCCATCGTTCAGATGACATCAGATCACCCTGACAGTCACCAGGGAAACAAGAGACACAGACCTTGAACTCAGCACCACTCCTGCATACTTCCCATTCCAAGTTCCCCTTTTTAAGTCCCTCTCCCTAGCCTAAAGTTGGGAATGGTCTTTTAAAGGCATGAGCCTGGCGATTCCCCAACTTCTAGCATTTGAATAAAGTTGCTTTCCTTTCACCACACCTCGCTTCTCGTGCTTTTGACCTCTGAGCGGCGAGCAGCAGGACTTGAGCTGGTTACACTGCGTCTGAAGCACCCCAGGCTGCCCTCATCACTACTGTTGTAACTCATGTTCTGCAGGAACTGAGAGCCTGAGCAAATGAATCTGAAATTCAGTTTTTTCTTCCTTTTTTGTCCTCCTTGCCCCCTTCTATTATATGAATGATATAGTCATAGAATTTGCCTATAAAATCCAGAAAACTTAGTTCCAGCCTATCAAAGTCACCCAGTTATGGGATTAAGATGATAACGATGGAGCAACTTTGTAAAGGGCTTTGAAGATCAGACTGAGACTCAGATATTCCTGGAGAGTGGAGGCTGGTAACCCCCTTTACCTTGTAGCTATTTGCATTCACTGATTTGCAACAGAATTAAGGAGCCCTCTGAATAAAATACTCGAAGACTGTCCACGATTAGGATTAAGACATATACAGACATATCTGATTGACTAGGGGCCCCAAGTGGAAGCTAGATGTTTGGAGAATGAAATGGTGAGTATGAGGAATCTGGTGCAGGGAATAGAATAGTGAGTGGACACAAAGCTGAACATGCAGCAGGGAGAGGCGGCTCACGCCTGTAATCCCAACACTTTGGGAGGCCGAGGTAGGAGGATCACTTGACGTCAGGAGTTTGAGAGCAGCCTGGCTAACGTGGTGAAACCCCATCTCTACTAAAAATACAAAAATTAGGCCGGGCATGGTGGCTCATGCCTGTAATCCCAGCACTTTGGGAGGCCGAGGTGGGCGAATCACGAGGTCAGGAGATCGAGACCATCCTGGCTAACACAGTGAAACCCCATCTCTACTAAAAATACCAAAAATTAGCTGGGTGTGGTGGCGGGCACCTGTAGTCCCAGCTGCTGGGGAGGCTGAGGCAGGAGAATGGCGTGAACCCGGGAGGCGGAGCTTGCAGTGAGCCGAGATCGCGCCACTGCGCTCCAGCCTGGGCGACAGAGTGAGTCTCCATCTCAAAAAAAAAAAAAAAAAAAAAAATTAGACAAGTGGCTCACCCCTGTAATCCCAGCACTTTGGGAGGTCAAGGTGGGAGGATCCCTTGAGCCCAGGAGTTCAAGACCAGGTAGTGGGTGCCTGTAATCCCAGCTACTCAGGAGGCTGAGACAGGAGAATCGTTTGAGCCGGGGAGGCAGAGATTGCAGTGAGCCGAGATCGTGCCACTGCACTCCAGCCTGGGCAACAGAGTGAGACTCAAAAATATAAATAAATAAAAATTAAGTTAAATAAATAAATAAAATAATATAAAAAAATCCCCCAAAAAAATAGAAATTTTAAAAAAATGAACATGTTTGTCCTGGAGTCAGAATTACTTTATTCAAAACCCACCTCTACTGCTTACTATATGCGTGACCCTGGGCCTATTTCTTGGTCTTTCTAAACCTTCTTTCTCTCATGTGGAAAATCGATGCAGTTATAGTTCCTACTTCATAGGGATAGTTGAGGATAGCTGATATAAGTCCTCAGCAAATGTTCATGTTATCAGCAACAAGACTTTACCATCAGAGAGTGGTTAGTGAGCTGCTCTGGATAGAGTGGATGTCTACACAGGAACTTCCACTCCATTTGTGTACTCTGGGGAGAAAATGCCTGTGTGTGTGAGGTGAAGGTTCTGAGACCTGTTGATGCTCAAGATTCCTTTCTGTGGATGTCTCTCCTGACACCACTACTTCCACCCCAATTTCAGAGAATATACGCTACAGCCATCACCAAATTCTAGACAAACAAAAATGAACAAAAAGGTACGTTCATTTTGCAAGAGCAATGACATGGATTTCAACTATCAAGATGCAAAGGCTCCAGTATTCAGGCATTGGCAACCTTGGTGGTGATGGCAAGGGTAATGCCTCTCTGGGTTCTGTTGTGGTCTGAGCCTGCAGAGAGCAATGAGAAAGTCCAATACGGGAACGCAAGAGAGCTCCCCAGATTATTTGCACAACTTCTGCATAAAGTTGGATTTTCTGCAGCCTGCCAAGCAGGGTTAGAAAGCTACCTAGGGTCAGGCACGGTGACCCGCTCCTGTAATCCCAGCACTTTGGGAGACCGAGGTGGGCAGGTTGCTTAAGCCCAAGAGTTCGAGATAAGCCTGGACAACATGGTGAAACTCCAACTCCACAAAAAATTAGCCAGGCGTAGTGGCATGTGGCTGTGGTCCCAGCTACCTGGGAGGCTGAAACAGGAAGATCGCCTGAGGCCAGCAGGTCAAGGCTGCAGTGAGCCATGATCGTGTTACTGCACTCTAGCCTGGCCACAGAGTGAGACCCTGTCTGGAAGGAAGGAAGGATAGAAGGAAGGAAAGAAAGAAGGAAGGGAGGAAAGCAAGCCATCAAGATTGAATGAATGAACATACAATTGGTGAAACCCTAGACACCTGGGCTTCATTTATATATTTATATCATGGTAGCAATCATTTATTGAGGACATACTGTTACCAAGCCTGGGCTGGGCACCTTTCATGTTAACCCATTTGCAAAGGTACAAAACTAGTAGGAAAGTTATTCCCATTTTACAGATAAATTAAGTCATCTGCTTAAGTCACATAGGCAGTAAGCAGTAGAGCCAGGTTTTGAATTTAATCTGATTTGGAAGCCCAGGCTCTTCTCTGCTACTCTGCTTTTCTTTATCTACCCTTCTACCATATCTTTCAGTATTGTTTTACACACTCTTTAGTGTAACTATGACTATCTCAAATCTATCTCATCAGTTTGGTCTACTGTTCTTTCCACTTTAGTTTCCTCAGATATTGTTTTTTATGCTCTTTTCTTTTCTTTTGAGACAGTTTCACTCTTGTCGCCCAGGCTGGAGTGCAATGGCGCGATCTTGACTCCCTGAAACCTCCGCCTCCCGGGTTCAAGTGATTCTCCTGTCTCAGCCTCCTGAGTAGCTGGGATTACAAGCGACCCACCATGCCCTGCTAATTTTTGTATTTTTAGTAGAGATGGGGTTTCACCATGTTGGCTGGGCTGGTCTCGAACTCCTGACCTCAGGTGACCCACCCGCCTCGGCCTCCCAAAGTGCTGGGATTACAGGCATGAGCCACCGTGCCCAGCCCAATTGGCTTTATAGCATCCTGCCTACAAAACAGTCACCATTCCCTTTTATCTTAGCATATTTGCCACTGCTACATGCTCTTGCTGCTTTTATCTATTGACACTGGCTTTCAGGGAGGATCCATAGCTTTGCTACTTAAAATGTACTTTATGGTCCAGCAGCATAAGTATCACCTGTAGCTTCTTGGAAATGCAAAAAATCTACGCCAGGCCTGAAGCAGAATCTTCATTCTACTAAGATCCCCAGGGGATTCATATACACATTAAAGTTTGAGAGGCACTGGTCTACAGTGCCTACAGCTTTAAGCAGAGTCCCAGAAGTCACCAAACTTTGGGGCAGTTCCTGATCCCTTACAGAACTTTCAAAAGAGGCTAGGCTGCTGGCCTCAATAGATCAAGAACGCTCAAGATCCCCACCTCCCCAACACAAGCCCCCAGCACTTAAGCAGGATGTAGGTTGTCATGGTAATGGAGGCCGTTTCAATGGGAAGAGACTGTGAAAGGTGCTTCAACATGAAGAGAGGCTTAACTTTTACGGGCTGGTTCTAAAATTTGGCTGCCAGTTGGAATCACCTAGGGGAGATTTTGATTTAATTGCTATAGGGAATAGGACTAGGCATTGGAAATGTTTTTAAGTTCCCTAAATGATTCTTACATGCAGCAAAGTTTGAGGAGCACTGAACTATTGTGAATACTTTCTCATTTTAGTTAATACAATTCTGGGGGCTATGTTGTATTTGAAGATTATTTTATTTTATTTTCTTATTTATTTTGAGATGGAGTTTCACTCTTGTTGCCCAGGCTGGGGTGCAGTGGTGCGATCTTGGCTCACTGCAACCTCCACCTTCCAGGTTCAAGTGATTCTCCTGCCTCAGCCTCCTAAGTAGCTGGGATTACAGGCATCCACCACCATGCCTGGCTAATTTTTCATATTTTTAGTACAGACGGGGGTTTCATCATGTTGGCCAGGCTGGTCTCAAACTCCTGACCTCAGGTGATCCATCTGCCTTGGCCTCCCAGAGTGCTAGGATTACAGGCGTGAGCCACTGCGCCTGGCCGAAGATAATTTAAAACAGTGTTTCCCACACTCTTTTGATAAGACTTATCTGAAGTACTTGCTAAAACCATAACTACCAGGCCTCATACCCAGCTCGGTGCATCAGGATTACCAATGACCTGACAGCTGTCATTTATCAAGCACCCAGGTGCTCTGCTCCTTCTCACAGGGAGGCTTGGGAAATACCGTTTTCAAAGACCAGTGGATTAGTAGCCTGAAAACTCGCCAGCAGTTGCCTGCTTCTGTCATCTTCCTGTCTCTGGAAGAGCACCTGATCCTCACTACCAAAAACTAAATGGTTTTAAAAGGACAAAAATGGTCTCAGCATCATTCTACAGCTTTCTTAAGGGCAATGTTTTCTTTTCAAATGCTCAGGCTGACTGTATTCTATCTAGAACTTAGCATGGCTCTTGGCACATAGTCTCAATATTTAAATAAATGAATGAATGAATGATTAAATAGTTCTGAAAAGGAGCACCAGAATAGCTTGGAGGAAGGAACCAGGAAGCAGACTGCCTCCTTGAAGTCCTCACTTTTGACCTCCTGTACATTCAAAAAAATTACATTCACACATATCCAGCCAGTGCAATATACTTTGTTTCGGTGAACTTGACATATGACCAACAAATAAGTTAGGAAGTGATTATTCACTGTGCAAAGGATTATTTGATTCACAGAAATGATTCCCTAGAGCAGTGTGGTTTCCAGACTAGGAGCAGGAGTATCACCTGGGAACTTGGTAGAAATATGAAACTTGGGAGCCGCCATGGCTCAGGCCGGTTGCCCTGGCACTCGGGGAGGCAAGGCTACACGTTCGAGGCCAACCTGGTCAACATTGATTAAAAAAAAAACAAACAAAAAAAACTTGACCCTGAGGGCCTGAATCAGAAACTCTGGCTTGGGGCCTAACAATTTGTGTTTTAACAAGCCTTTCAGGTGATTGTCAGGCTGCTAAATCTGAGAACTACTGCCCCAGAGGAGTTTCTTAAATGAAAAGCTTTCCACCTGATAATACAAAGAATGTTCAAGAACACGCTAAGGTGATCTTAGCTAAATTTTATGACCAAGTTCCCCAATGCACCTGCAGAAAATTTCTGGATTGTAGTTGCTTATTTATTTAATAAAGCATTTTATATGTTAATATGTATAATTTATTTATATTTTATATAAATAAATGTATAGAATAAAAAAAATCACAGTGGTTTGCACATGATATTTTTTTCAGTAACACACTGAGCCATAATGTAAAATATATTTATTATGAATAATGGTCAAAGATAAGTTTGAGACTGGGCACAGTGGCTCATGCCCGTAATCCCAGCACTTTGGGAGGCCAAGGTGGGTGGATCACTTGAGGTCAGGCGTTCGAGATCAGCCTGGCCAACCCTGTCTTTACTAAAAATACAAAAATTAGCTGGGCATGGTGGTGCACGCCTGTAATCCCAGCTACTTGGGAGGTTGAGGCAGGAGAATTGCTTGAACGGGGAGGTGGAGATTGCAGTGAGCCAAGATTGCGCCACTGCACTCCTGCCTGGGCAACAGAGCGAGACTCCATCTCAAAAAACAAACAAAACATAAATTAGCTGGGTGGGGTGGTGGGCACCTATAGTCCCAGCTACTCGGGAGGCTGAGGCAGGAGAATCGCTTAAACCCAGGAGGTGGAGGTTGCAGTGAGCCGAGATTGTGCCACTGCACTCCAGCCTGGGCAATAGAGCAAGACTCTGTCCCAATCAATCAATCAATCAATCAATCAATAAGGCTCTTTACTGCTGTGGTCCTGACTCAGATTCAAGCAGTGAGCTTTGGTTGGTTGGTTGTTGTCTCCTCTTTTCCCCTGAGCGTCTGGGATTTAGTGACAGGAGATGCAGGTACTTGGCAGGACATTAAGATATCTATGCAAAACTACTAATATGTGTGTAATACTATACTTAACAACTGTTAAGAGCAATTCGTTTAGCATTTATCTACCTAGAAATAAAGCAAGACCACCTCAATGAGAACAAACAGATGCTGTTTATTCAGAGCTTGCTATAGCAAGGGATTCTGCCACTGTTCCTTGTGTTTGGCAGAGACTCAGAGCCAGGCAGGGGAGTGGGGAAGCTTTGGAGTGGAAAAAAGGGAAGGTTTCAGGTATGCTTAGATTGCAGGTTGTTGGCATGGGGAAATTGGAGGCAGGCTAACTAGAAGCAAGGCATCCTATGTGATTAGTTTATGTGTGTTTGGCTGGTTGATCCTGATTTGGAAGTGGGGCAAAAAATTGGGAAGCTGGTAGTCATTGACCACATCCTGATGTTCTAGGCCAGTTGCTGTGGAGGCTGTGGGTTGGCTCCCTGGACTGGTTGCCGTAAAGGTTGTAGGCATATAGGTCTGCCCATTGTCTCACTAGCCATGAACGCAAGACAACAACTTAACCTGTAGGGCAAGTTTATTCATTTATTTAACACTATGGTCTTTTGCCAGCTTGTCCGGTGAATCAGAAATTAAAATGAGGGCTGAAACTAGTCAATCTGTAGTTCAAAGTTTCCCTCCCCCTATCTGATTTGTCAGTGTTGGCAGGGATGTGCTCACACATTAATGTTACCAATATGCTTTTGGTGGACTAGAAATGCTCGTTGATGCTGAAACTTCTTGGCTAGTTATCAGACAGCTTTAGGGCAGATACTCTGATGAGTCTGTGCTAATCTTTTTTTTCGAGATGGACTCATGCTCTGTCACCCAGGCTGGAATGCAGTGGCGTGATCTCGGCTCACTGCAACCTCTGCCTCCCGGGTTCAAGCAATTCTCCTGCCTCAGCCCTCCGAGTAGATGGCATTACAGGTGTGCGCCACCACGCCCGGCTAATTTTTGTATTTTTAATAGAGACAGGGTTTCACCATATTAGCTAGGCTGTTCTCGAACCCCTGACCTCGTGATCCACCCACTTCGGCCTCCCAAAGTGTTGGGATTACAGGCATGAGCCACCGCACCCGGCCAAGTCTATGCTAATCTTATGTTAGACTTCAGAGCTGAGAATGCTATCCTGACTCCAGCTACACATTCCTGTGGAGTTACCGGGCTATCTTTAAGTTGTTTACAGTTACTTTCACGTATAGTTGTTGCCACTTCCAGGAATGCTGCTTTCCCCAAGAGGCAAACTCAACTAGCTTTGTAACATTGTTGCAGGACTTTTCCTTAAGCTAAAGACAGTGTACTTGTCCCACAGCCACAGAAGTTTAGGCTTGCAGGCCGTTTGAAGGGTGAGTAAAGCAGGGTTTTATTGGTTGAAAGGAAAAAAAAAGGGGGAACAGGGATCCTCCACAAAGCCAGACTCCCTGCTGGTGCGTTTCCCGCCTCCCGTTAGAATCCCAGATTCCACACAGGAAGAGGAGGGGCCAGGCTTCTGTAGCTCCACCCCAGTGCACATTCCCAGCGCAGGCTGGTTGGAGTTTTGCCAGGTACCCCCTCCCACCTGGCTGTCTCAACATGAAATTGTGATACATCTTGATTCACATTATGAATATATCCCATGGGGCCTGGCACCTGAAGTATGTAGGCTGTGGAGGAGAAACGTTGTTTGAAATGTACTGAGTCAGAAACTACTCTGAAAATTCTTCCACTTATCACATACTAAAATTATAAGCTAAGGATTTGATTCTCTTGACTGAGCTTTAGTCAAATAGAAACGTATCAATATGTCAGAGGCATTCAAACCAAAGCGACTCCATCTTGAACAGGGGCTGAGTAAAATGAGGCTGAGAACTGCTGGGCTGCATTCCTAGGAGATTAGGCATTCTTAGTCATGGGATGCGATAGGTCGACAAGATAGAGGTGACAAAGACCCCGATAATAAAACAGGAGCGGTAAAGAAGCCTGCCAAACCCAACAAAACCAAGATGGCAATGAAAGTGACCTACGGTTGTCCTCACTACTCATTATATGCTAATTATAATACATTAGCATGCTAAGACACTCCCACCTGTGCCATGACCATTTACAAATGAAATGGCAATGTCAGGAAGTTACCCTATATGGTCTAAAAAGGGGAGGAACCTTCAGTTCTAGGAACTCCTCACCCCAATCCCGAAAAACTCTGAATAAGCCACACTTTGTTTAGCATATAATCAAGAAATAACCATAAGTATACTCAGTCAAGCAGTCCATGCCACTGCTCATGCCACTGCTCTGACTATAAAGCGGCCTTTTTTTTTTTTTTTTTTTTTTTTTTTTTTTTGAGACGGAGTCTCACTCTTTGGTGCAGGCCAGACTGCAGTGGTGCTATCTCAGCTCACTGCAAGTTCTGCCTCCCGGGTTCACACCATTCTCCTGCCTTGGCCTCCTGAGTAGCTGTGACTATAGGCGCCCGCCACCACGCCCAGCTAATTTTTTTTGTATTTTTAGTAGAGACGGGGTTTCACCGTGTTAGCCAGGATGGTCTGGATCTCCTGACCTCGTGATCCACCCACCTCGGCCTCCCAAAGTGCTGGGATTACAGGCCTGAGCCATCGCACCCGGCCAGAGACCTTTAATTTTATAAGCTTTAAGACCCACAGTATTTGTTTTTCAACAAAATGATTGACACAAGATAATTGATATCTTCCCTGAAGCTTGTTTTAATCCTGAGAGTTTTCTTTCTTCTTACTCAAATATATACCTTTGAAATTTCCCAGAGTGAATTCTTCTATTTATTTATGACCACTCTCCCAAGTTATATTTTGATCTGCGTGGGAAATTTCAGTAAGTGCTATTTTATGGCATAACGTGTAGTGTCAATCATTATTTTTTCATTAAAGCACTTTACATATGTAGGCGTCTTAGTCTGTTTGTGCTGCTATACCAAAATACTGGACACCAAATAATTTATAAAGAACCAAAATGTATTTCTCACAGTTCTGGAGGCTGGGAAGTCCAAGATCAAGGCACTGGCAGGTTCAGTGTCTAGTGATGGGCATGGACTCTGTTTTCAAGATGGTGCCTTGTTGCTGCATCTTCCAGAAGGGAGGACTGCTGTATCTTCATGGCAGGAGGAGAAGGGCAAGACACTCAAACACTAACACTTCATGAAGTTTCTTTTATAAGGACCTTAATCCCATTTATGAGAGAGGAGCCTCATGGCCTAATCATCTCTTACAGGCCCCACCTTTTAATACTATGACATTGGCAATTAAGTTTCAACACCTGAATTTTGGAGGGGACACATTCAAACTATAGCAACTGGTAATGTATACAATTAATTCATAAAGGAATGACCTGAGTTTGTTGATGTATCTCTGACAACTGGCTTTAGTGCAAAAAATTCTCAGCTTTATAATCACAAAAGCAGGGATAGAAAAAGAACAATAGGTTGGGTACAGTGCTTGTGCCTGCAATCCCAGCAAATTGGGAGGCCAAGGCAGGAGGATGGCTTGAGTACAAGAATTCAAGACCAGCGTGGGCAACACAGCGAGGCACTCTCTCTACCAAAAAACCCCACAACAAACAACAAACAAAACAAACAAAAAACCCACAAAATTAACAAGTCCAACATACTCATAAAAAGAAAGAAGTCAAAATACAAACCTGCTTCCAATACCAAAGGAAAACCACAGCCCTCAATTCCTCTTTTAGGATTGTTTTCATGGTTGACCTTAAACTAGTTTTGCTGTTTTTCCAACTCATACCTCTCTTTACATTCTCTCCAGATAGGAGATTGTGGTTTTGTTGGGTCTGAAGGGCCTTAGTGGGTCAGGAAATAAAAGGATTGCAATGATTTAATACCTTTTACCTAGTCAAAGTTCCAACATAGGGTGGTGATTTGAAATTTCAATTGGAATAATGTTTTGGAAGATTTTTGTAAATCATAAGTGTTGTATAAACATTACTTTGTTGATGTTACTGTTGTCATAAGCAGGATTGGTTACTTTGTATCAGAAGAGATTTAGCCTCTTAATGAAAAAAATCTCTCGTATAACATTAAAGATAACATTAAAACTCGGGTTTAACATTAAAGATAATTTTCTAGGCTTTGGCAGTAAAGGTTATGTTCTACTGTAGCATGGGGGAAAGGGAAGAAGACTGGAAATAACTGTGTGCCCTTATTTAATCATAATTTGGTTCCTTCCAGTTTCTTTGCAGCTAACTCCACAAGTAGATAATTAAATAATGTTGATTATGGCTACAGAAATATACTTTGGTATGTATAAATTTAAGTCAAAAATGTAGTATAAGGATGACTGGCTAGGAGTGATGGCTCGTGCCTGTAATCCAAGCACTTTGGGAGGCTGAGGCGGATGGATCACTTGAGGTTAGGAGTTTGAGACCAGCCTGGCCAGCATGGTGAAACCCTTTCTCTACTAAAAATACAAAAAACTAGCTGGGCGTGGTAGCAGGCACCTGTAATCCCAGCAATTTGGGAGGCTGAGGCAGGAGAATTGCTTGAACCCTGGAGGTGGAGGTTGTAGTGAGCCAAGATCATGCCATTGCATTCCAGCCTGGGCAACAAGAGCAAAACTCCGTCTCAAAAAAAAAAAAAAAAATTAGCCGGGTGTGGTGGTGCATGCTTGTAGTCCCAGCTACTTGGGAGGCTGAGGCAGAAGAATTGCTTGAACCAGGGAGGCGAGGTTGCAGTGAGCCAAGATTGCTCCACTGCACTCCAGCCTGGGCTACAGAGGGATACTCTGTATAAAAAAAAAAAAAAAAAAAAAAAGGATGACTTACAAAGAAGGAAAGAGTCACTCTAAGGAAAAAGCAAAGTATGAAAAGGAACCCCAAAATAGTCAGGCTTTCTACAGGGAAAATGTCTATCTAGCAATTAAAACAAAATTGATTAAAATATTCAATTACAGACATAGAGATAAATACTAAAATGCCCAATGCCTTTTTTTTTTTTTGAGACATGGTCTTGCTGTGTCACCCAGGCTGGAGTGCAATGGCATGATCTTAGCTCACTGCAACCTTCACCTCCTGGGTTCAAGTGATTCTCCTGTCTCAGCCTCCGGAGTAGCTGGGATTACAGGCGCCTGCCACCACACCCAGCTAATTTTTGTATTTTTAGTAGAGACCGGCTTTCACCATGTTGGTCAGGCTGGTCTTTAACTACTGGCCTCAAGTGATCTGCCTGCCTTGGCTTCCCAAAGTCCTGGGATTACAGGCCTAAATGCCTTTTAATATACGCTGTTAGACTAAAGACAAGTTTTGTCTGTAGCTTTGCTTCTTTCATTTTTTTTTTTTTTTTGAGATGGAGTCTTGCTCTGTTGGCCAGGCTAGAGTGCAGTGGCGTGATCTCGGCTCATTGCAACCTCTGCCTCCTGGGTTCAAGTGATTCTCCTGCCTCAGCCTCCTGAGTAGCTAGGCTTACAAGGCACCACCACCATGCCCGGCTAATTTTTGTATTTTTAGTAGAGATAGGGTTTCACCATGTTGGCCAGGTTGGTCTTCAATGTGATCCATGGCGCCCAGCCATATTAATTTACTTTTATTAAATATCTCACTAAAATAATTTCTTGAAACAATTTTATTAGGTTAAAAATATCTGCTGGGCATGGTGGCTAATGCCTGTAATCCCAGCACTTTGGGAGGCTGAGGTGGGCGGATCACCTGAGGTCAGGAGTTTGAGACCAGCCTGGCCAACTTGGTGAAACCCTGTCTCTACTAAAAATGCAAAACTTAGCCGGGTGTGGTGGTGCACGCCTGTAGTCCCAGCTACTCGGGAGGCTGAGGCATGAGAATCACTTGAACCTGGAGGCAGAGGCCGCAGTGAGCCAAGAATGCACCACTGCACTGCAGCCTGGGCAACAGAATGAGACCCTGTCTCAAAAAAGAAAAAAAAAAAAAAAGTGAATCAGAAATTGCGATTAAATTAATTAAAGGTATGATTAAGATTTGCTTTGGAGAATATTTGGGTGGTCTGAGGTTATCTGTGTTCAGTAATATTAAGTTCTAGGATAAATTATATGTATACTTTTGAAAATAGAGGATACATTTTCAAATCTTGAACATGCTTTGGTTAAAAAAGTAACATTTTAGATTGATCTGAGGTTTTTTCAAATTGCTATTTCAATTTGGTTCAAGCCACTTTTAGGCATGACCCCAAAGCTGCAGTGAAAATATTATTCCTGCAGAAAGAAAGAAGGGGAGTATTTATCATCAATAACTTATATTGCTACAAGGTTACAAAACTGATGTATTATCTTTAAACAAATGCCGAGCAAAACATAATAGGAGTAATAAAAAAACAGTTCAACATTATTAAAACCCAGCAAGACTTAATAACATATTCAACAAACAAAAGGAACTTCAGGATCCTGCTCACTTCAGCTGCGACAAGTCTGTGACTAATTTTCTGTAGCAAGGCAAATTGTTCACTCTGGGTATATTAGCGTTGGGAGATCACAATGCTATGTTGATTTCATAGTTCAACCTTCCCTTCATTTCTTGGTTTTATTTTTTCACCTATAATATAGTTTTGAACTTTGTGCAGAAAAAAAGTGAGGAGGGAAATGCATAGAAATGAATTTCAGAAATTTCCTTTCAAAGTGAGTAGATAGGAAATTTGAAGGGAAGAGAGAATACATATGAACACAATCTATTATGAAGGAAAGCATTACTGATTAAGATAGATACTAGTTTTGAAGACATGAAATAAAAGACAATGAGCAACTAGATTTTTCCTCCAACAATGGAAGGAATATAATAATGCATTTAGTTAGCAGAGTATAAAGTATTAAAATGAGTCCTTAAAATATAGTGTAATATTTGGTATTTGCATATTACACACTTTCTCCTTTGAAAAGCATTTTCACAATTAGTCCTTTCAATCTCTGCAACCAGGTGGGCTATCCTTTTAACCCAGAGAGGGGCAATGGACTCTGGGATAGACCCCAGCCACAGCTGCCGCTGGACCGTGGGGTCGTTCAAAGATCTGGGCAGAAGTCCAGTTCCCAGCTCAGCAGACACCAGCCTCTAGGGTCCCACAGCCAGGGGAGGGAGAGGCTCCCGAGAGCGACTGCTCCCGCCACCGTCCATCCCTGAAATGCAGTTTCCTGTTCACAACCCGCGGGGAGAATGCCAGTCACTGTCAGGAAATGTTAAGGTCCTGGGCGATGGAGGGTCAAGGGCACAGTGGCTTTGTGGCGTCAAAATGATATGGGTTTGAATCCTCAGATATTCCTCTTACTGTGAGGGACCTTGGGCAGTCTCTCTGGGCCTCAATTTTCTCATTTGTAGAGCAGACATACTTTGCTTTATTCCATGGGGTTTACTGATGACTAAATGACACAAAACAATAAAGGTCTCAGCCTACCGCCTGAAGCTGGTGGTTATAATTAGCAGCTCTGGAATGGGTAGGGAACCATCTGTAACGGCTTGGGGAAATCTTCATCTGCAAGATGGGCACAGCGTAGATTCAAATCTGTCGCCCAGTGGAGAGCGATCCGGTCTCACTGCAACCTCCGCCTCCTGGGTTCAAGCGATTCTCCTGCCTCAGCCTCCTGAGTAGCTGGGATTACAGGCGCCTGCCACCACACCCGGCTAGTTTTTGCATTTTTAGTAGAGACGCGGTTTCACCATGTTGGTTAGGCTGGTCTTGAACTCCTGACCTCATGATCCACCCGGTCTCCCAAAGTACTGGGATTACAGGCATGAGCCACTGCGCCCGGCCAGATAGTAAACATTGCTTTGAAAACACAACTCCAACCCACACCTCCCCTTCCCCAATTTTTTTTTTTTTTTTGAGATGGAGGCGCGCGCCACCACGTCCGGCTAATTTTTGTATTTTTAGTAGAGAGTGGGTTTCGCCATGTTGGTCAGGCTGGTCTCGAACTCCTGATCTCATGATCCGTCCGCCTCGCCCTCTCAAAGTGCTGGGATTACAGGTGTGAGCCACTGTGCCCGGCCTCCCACCCCCTATTCTAAATGACAGTTGTTTCCAAAATATGGGGGCTGGAGGAGCAGATCCAGAACCCAAGGAAACGTGATCAACCAGGGCAATTAATCGAGAGGGCAGGACAGGCTGAGCCTCAGCTCTTCTCTGAATATCTGAGACCCCTGCGCTGCCAAGTGAACCGCCCGAGACCGCTGCTCCGGCGGGAAGCCTTCGCTGGGATCCTGTACGCCGACGCCCGCGACCGCTGCTCCGGCGGGAAGCCTTCGCTGGGATCCCGTACGCCGACGCCCGGAATCCGGCGTGGGGCGCGCTGGGAAACTGAGCGGTGGAGGAAGGCGGAGCGGTTAGGGGCGGGACCCTAGGGGAGGGGTTGGGGGCGGGCTTTGACGTTAGGGCGGGGCTAAGGGCGAGACCTCGCCGAGTTCCACCGTTGCGCTCGCCACGTCTCCCTTAGCGAGCGCGTTTGGGACACGCAGGGGGAGGGAAAACTGAGCGGGGCGGGAACTATCTCCTCTCGCGAGAGCTGGCGACGGCGGCGGCAGCAGCAGAGGTGGCGGCGACTTGTCCGTGAGAGTGGCGTGGGGGCGGGGAGGAGAGGCGGCGGCGGCAGCGTCCAAGCTACGCCACTCGGGCCGGGGCGTTGGGAGCGGGAGTGCAGAGCGTGGTCGTGGCGGCGGCGGTGAGAAGAGCGAGGCGGAGGAGGGGGTGCCATGGCCGGGCAGCAGTTCCAGTACGATGACAGTGGGAACACCTTCTTCTACTTCCTCACCTCCTTCGTGGGGCTCATCGTGATCCCGGCGACATACTACCTCTGGCCCCGAGATCAGAATGCCGGTGAGTCCCGCCGGCCTTTGCCCGCGAACCCGCGCAGGCCCCGCCAGCGTCCCCAGGCCCTGCGGCGCCCGCTTGCCCGGCCCCAGCCCGCGGCGTCCGGGGTGACAGGGAAGGTGCGGCCCGGCCTGTGTCCAGCGTCCGCCACTGGCGGGGCCCGGGTCAGCAGCGTTTCCCTCGGCGCTTCTCCACCTCCCTTCATTGTCCTCAGGAGTTTCGCTCGCTCCATCTTCTCCATTGTTGTGGACGCTCCTTGCAGCCTCCTCCTGCCTCTTTGTCTTCTCTGCCTTTGCTTTTATTGGGGATTTTTCTTTATGGAGGAAGCGGGATGGGGACTTGGGAGGTGAGCAAAGAGTTGGCCAAGAAGAGACTGAACGTGCGGGCACAACTCTCAGTCCGTCCAGTTCGCGGCCCTCCTCCCCCGACTCCGGTTTCCCTGTTGCAGCTGCTCTTAACAGATGTTTTAGGGCATCTCTGAGCCGGGTGGCATGCTTAGGACTCCAGTTGAGCTCTCCACCGCCTACCCCCGTCACTTCCTCCCGTTGCTTTTTCATTTGTTCACTCACTGTGGGGGTTGGAAGCAATGCCGTTATTCCTCTTAGCAAAAATAGGCTTTTTTTCTATTTCCTTTTCTTTGGAGTTTCCTGTTTGTGACGGAAAAAGTGCAAGTATGAAGGATTAAGTCTCGTTTAATTAATCTTGTAGGGAATTTTGAGGTAGTGGGTCGATTTGCTTTTGGTTCTAAGTCTTTTCACATTAAACAACATCGAATTAAAGCACAGAATAACAGATTCTTTTCATATTTCACTTGATGTTTGGGTAATGTTTGCATCCATTTGTTGCACTCTACTAGGACATATGGCAGATGGTATTCTTAAAGCTGATGTAACTGCGAGGGCCTAATGGGTTATTTATGGTAGTGTTAACAGTAAGGAGTGGGTTTTGAGTATTAACAACTTAGGGAAAGCTTTCTGTTGCACAAGAGCTGTGCTAACTTGCTTAAATATCTTCTCTTCAATTGGGTGTGCTGGAGGCCTAGGTTGTCCAGGTTATATACTCTACTTGGGGAAGTTGTTAACAGTGAAGCCTTGAATCAGCTCAGGACTTGTTATACTTTCAGATGGATTCAGTGTCCTGTAACATTCTTTTTCCCCCCCGCCCCATGTGATCTGCAGGAAACTAACATTCTTGACTTGGAATAGAACTAAAAGAAATTTAGAATAAGTAGTAAGAAAGGATTGCACCATTTTGTACATTTGACAATAAGTTTAAAAATCCATTAGATGCAAAAATCTGTCCAAAGTTACTAGTCTTAATACTTTTTTTACTCAATGGGTAGTTTATGAAATTTGGATCTTGGACTGTTGTGCCTTATTTCCTAAGTGCATTTAAATTGTGTAGGTTCTTCCTCGATGTTGAAAAAGGAAAAAAAAATTGGGTAGGTTCTTTGGGCAGTGGTTGTGTATAAGTGAAGTCTTAATGCTGTAATGGCTTTTCTTATCTGCAAACCTAGGCCATTCTTGTGGTTGTTGTATTTCAAGTTAAAAGGGTCCACTCTTCAGTAGTTTATTTTCACCTAACAGCCATTATGTGTGCAATTGGTAGTGTAGAAAACAAAAAGGTATTGGGAGAGTAGTCGGTGGGTTTGGCCAGAATGTGTTTTGATCAGGCAGAACAAAGGTATAAAAAAAAGTGTATTGAGAAACTGCCCTGATTTCAGAAATTAGCCATCATTTTTTAATCTACATTGGATTTTTAAAGTTTTTCTTTTTTTCTTTTTAAAGCGGGGAGAGTCTCATTTACCCAGGCTGGTCTTGAACTTGCTTCAAGTCATCCTCCCGCTTCAGCCCCCCGAGTAGCTGGGCTTACAGACTTGAGCCACTGTGTCAGGATGGATTTTTGAAATTTGAAAGTCATATTTCATGGTGAGTTTCATATTATAAAATTCACCTGATTTCATAGAAGAATCATACTATTTATTTGTTTATTTATTTATTTTTTTGAGACAGAGTCTCACTCTGTTGCCCAGGGTGGAGTGCAGTGGCTTGATCTTGACTCATTGCAGCCTCCACCTGCTGGGTTCAAGCAGTTCTGCCACAGCTTCCCCAGTAGCTGGGATTACAGGTGTGCACCACCATGCCTGGCTTATTTTCGTGTTTTTAGTAAAGATGGGGTTTCACCATGTTGACCAGGCTGGTCTCCAACTCCTGACACCAAGTGATCTGCCCTCCTCGGGCTCCCAAAGTGCTGGGACTACAGGCATGAGCCACCACGCCCTGCCAACAAGTCATACTTGACCCCCTTCAGCATATAAGTGTCTTTGAAAAAGTGGTGGTAGTTTAGGTGGAGGGAATTAATACTATTTGTAAATCATGGACTTCAACTTTTACTTTATTTAATCTTCTTAAAAATGCAGTGAGGTTGGCCGGGCACGGTGGCTCACGCCTGCCGTGGCTCACTTTGGGAGGCCCAGGTGGGCGGATCACCTAAAGTCAGGAGTTCAAGACCAGCCTGGCCAACATGGTGAAACCCTGTCTCTACAAAAATACAAAAAGTTAGCTGGGAGTCGTGGTGGACGCCTGTAATCCCAGCTACCCGGGAGGCTGAGGCAGGGAGAATTGCTTGAACCCGGGAGCTGGAGGTTGCAATGAGCCGAGATCGTGCCACCACACTCCAGCAATGCAGTGAGGTAGGTTCTGTTATTATCTCCATTTACAGGTAAAGAAACTGGGGGTAGAGCATGTAAGTAATTTTCCTGTATGGTTGAGCTGGGATTAGAACATTGGTCGCTTAGCTTCAGAGCCCTGTGTGGTTTCCATACTGCTAGATAGAAAGTTAGGTGAACTATTATGGGTGTCAGTTTGCCCGTTTTGCATCCAGCTCTCTGCTTCAGGCTTGCCTTAGTCCATATGCATATTTTGATGTATTTGTTTGCTCTTGCTCAAAATCGTGTTATGAAAATTAAGGTGAACACTTAAATGCTATTCTAATCATTATGAAAATTGTGGGGCACCACTTGGACTTTTTTCTTGGATTTACCCTAATAACTTGAGTTGTTTCTGTGGAATTACAGTTGTATTAAAATGATGTTTTCATCATAGTGACTTTTTTTCTGCAGCCCAGTTGCAGTATCTTGAATATGAAAGAGAAATCTTGAATTACTGCGTCATTCAAAGCTCTGAATAAGGAACTTTTTTCAGAAGTTTGCTGCAAAATAATTTGCCAACTTGTACTGACAGGAGGCTACTGAATAATCTTTATCTCACTTAAGAAATAGTTATGTTCTGTCTTGGAATATTAATTTGTTTGGTTATTGGTGCACTTTAGACCCTACAGGGTCTGTTTGAGTATAAACGCTGTGTTACCTTTCTAAAATCTGAAAAATTCTGAAGCACATTTGTTCTTAAGGATTTTAAGTAAAAGATGAGGACCCCCGTAGTACAGTTTTGGGGAAACACAACAGCATATATAAGTATTTTTATTTTTTGAGATGGAGCCTTGCTCTGTCACCCAGGCTGAAGTGCAGTGGCGTGATCTCGGCTCACTGCAACCTCTGCTTCCCGTGTTCAAACGATACTCGTGCCTCAGCCTCCTGAGTAGCTAGGAAAACTGGCGCGAGCCACCATGCCTGGCTTATTTTTGTATTTTTAGTAGAGATGGGGTTTCACCATGTTAGCCAGGCTGGTCTCGAACTTCTGACCTCAATTGATCCACCTGCCTCGGCGTCCCAAAGTGCTGGGATTACAGGCGTGAGCCACTGTGCCCTGGCCACAGCAGCATATTTTAATACTTGTTTTTGAGGCTTAGTTTATTTAGTTTTCCTGTGAAACAGTTAAGTAGCCAAATACAAAAATGTAGGCATGCGTTTGAATTTCAGACTTCTGACAGTATTTTCAGAGATAGCATGTGCATGAAAGCATGAAAAGGTTTGCTCTGGCAGTTACACAAACTTAAAGTTCAGTTTAAGTAATTTTTTTTTTGTTTGTTTTGGCATGAAGTCTCACTCTGTTGCCCAGGCTCCAGTGCAATAGCATGATCTTGGCTCGCTGCAACCTCCACCTCCCAGATTCAAGCAGTTCTCCCACCTCGGCCTCCCAAGTAGCTGGGATTACAGGTGCCTGCCACTACGCCTGGCTAATTTTTGTATTTTTAGTAGAGACAGAGTTTCACCATGTTGGCCAGGCTGGTTTCCAACTCCTGACCTCAAGGGATCTGCCCACCTCGGCCTCCCAAAGTGCTGGGATTACAGCTGTGAGCCACTGTGCCCGGCCCAGTTTAACTAATCTTTATTGAGGGTTTTTTGTGTGTGTTTTCTGCAACACATTTGGGACTTTCAATTTTTAAGGTTGACAGTCGTTTCAGCATGGCTGTTTTGGAATTAGTGGGCTCTTGAATACACCAGAAAGCATAGCACCATTTCACAGCTTGTAAAGTCTATGGTTTGAAAAATGGACATAGTTCGTTTATTGGCATGTTTGACATGTTAATTGAACATACCTGTTATCTAAAACATTATTAATGGAATACTTTTGCCTTGATTTTTGCCTAACATGTTTAGCTAAGCATACTTATAATTAATACCCCTTTTAGTAGTTATTTGTTTTACTCTCTTGGTTTGCAAATTGGCTGAATAAAATGAATATTTCTTCAGACAATTAAGGACAAAAGCTCTGTATGCAATGATAACACGGAGGGCTTAGATTTCTTTGGCATAGTGATTCTTAACCCTGGCTACACATTAGAATCACTTCGGGAACTTTTTTTTTTTTTTTTTTTTTTTGAGATGGAGTCTCGCTCTGTCACCCAGGCTGGAGTGGAGTGGCGCGGTCTCAGCTCACTGCAAGGTCTGCCTCCTGGGTTCACACCATTCTCCTGCCTCAGCCTCCCGAGTAGCTGGGACCACAGGCGCCCACCACCACGCCCGGCTAATTTTTTGTATTTTTAGTAGAGACGGGGTTTCACCGTGTTAGCCAGGATGGTCTCGATCTCCTGATCTCGTGATCCGCCCGCCTCGGCCTCCTGAAGTGCTGGGATTACAGGCTTGAGCCACCGCGCCCGGCCCACTTCGGGAACTTTTTAAAACACTTGTACCCATCCCCAGATACTCTGATTTATTTGGTCTGGAGTGGGTGTTATGTACTGGTATTTTTTAAAGATCCCTATATGATTCTAAATTGTAGCTATGTTTGAGAAGTGCTGCTTGGAGGAGAGCTTCCTTAGTAATGGTCTTTTGCTGTAGTTGTCATTTTGGGAGGTAGTATATTTGTTTTGCTATGTGCTCTTTGCTAACAACAACAACAAAATCCAAAAAACTAATGTGTTAGCCTTTTTGTTTTACATAGCTAAGAAGCACTTACAGAACAGTAACGTAAATTTCTGGGAGTTAAAAGCCAGATATTTTTGTCAAACAACTTTAATGATACAAGTTTACAATCAGTTTATCATAGTTGTCTATTAATGGCTTCCAGAGTATTTACCATTGTGCTATGATTGGAGCCTTATGTAATTTGGATATCCTTAACATTTTGAAATAATTGCACATAATTACCTTAACACTACCCATCTTTGGTATTGCCAACAATACTGTGCTGTGACCTTTTGTGTGTACTGCCCACTTTGTGCTTTCTTGGTAATTGTTAATGTTTGTCTTTCCTAGTGCTTTTAAAATGAGAAGTGTTCTTAATGTTTATGTGGAATTTCAATCCAACCATTATTTGTAAGTGCATAATTTTGTTTACTGCTTTTTTGATTTACAATAGAAGAGTTATCACTTTAAACATTTTATATCATTAGGCTTTCATTGATATATTTGACAAGAGTATTATCTGACAAGAGAAAATAACTGATTGCTTGTAATTATTAGAATTTCAAATAATCAAACGCATGCTTTTATTCTTTCCGTAGGTTATGGAAAGAATTCCTTTTGAATTGAGATAAAATGTTTCATTTAAAAAAAGTTTTTGTTGACTCCTTGATCTTACTTTTGGGGCTTGATCTTCCCTTTTCAAAACTTACTTAACCTTACTTTTTCAAAATGCCTGGTTTTGAAACGTGGCTCTGCAGCCTACTGTAATTTTAGGCAAGTTATTTAACTTCCGTGTGTTTCAGTATACTCATCTGTATTGGTTACTGATTTAACTTCTGTGTATCTCAGTATACTCATCTCTATTGGTCATACTCATCTGTTATGGTCAGAGAAGATACTTTGTATGATATCTATCTTTCAAAATAAAATATCTTGTGGCTTAACATATAGTCTATTCTGCAAAACGTCCCATGGCACTTCTGAACAATGTATGTGCTGCTGTTGTTGGGTAGTGAGTGTTGTATATGTCTGTTAGATCTAGTTGGTTTGTGTTAAGTCCTCTATTTCCTTATCTTCTTTTTGGTTGTTCTATCCATTTTTGGGGATGGAGGGTGTATTGAAGTCTGAAACTATTATTGTAGCACTGTCTGTTTCTCTCTTCAGTTCTGTTGGTTTTTGCATTGTACATTTTGATGATTATTAGATACGTAAATGTTTATAAATGTTATATCTTCTTGCTGTATTGAACCTCTTACTAATATGTAATGTCTTTTATCTCTTGTAATCTTTTTTGTTTTAAAGTCTATTTTGTCTTATAGTCACCAGCCTGCTATCTTTTGGTTACTGTTTGCATGGAATATTTTTTCCATCCTTTCACCTTCAATCTGTTTGTGTCTTTGGATCTAAAGTGAGTCTCTTGTAGATGGACGTAGTTGGATCAGGTGCTTTTAATCCATTCTGCCAGTCTTTTGATTGGAACATTTAACCATTTACATTTAAAGTAATTACTGTTAAGGAAGGAGGGCCAGGTGCAGTGTTTCATTCCTGTAATCCCAGCACTTTGGGAAGCTGAGGTGGCAGGAACACTTGAGTCCAGGAGTTTGAACCAGCCTGGGCAACATAATGAGACCGTGTTCCTACAAACAATAAAAAAAAAAAAATTAGCCACGCATGGTGGCACGCACCTTTAGTCCTAGCTACTCAGGAGGCTGAAGCAGGAGGATCACTTGAGCCCAGGAGATCGAGGCTGCAGTGAGCTATGATCATGTCACTGCACTCCAACCTGGATGACAGAAGGAGACCCTGTCACACACAAAAAGTAAAAAGAAGGAGCTCTGTCATTTTGCTATTTGTTTTCTGTAGGCATATATCCTTTTGTTCCTTATTTCCTGCATTACTATTTTTTTGTTTAGCTGATTTTTTTTTTGTAGTGAAATGTTTACATTTCTTTGCATTTTCTTATTTTTATTTTATTTTATTTTTAAATGGAGACTGGATTTTGCCATGTTGCTCAAGCTTGTCTCAAACTCCTGGGCCCAAGTGATCTATGTCTCGGACTCTCAAAGTGCTGGGATTACATGTGTGAGCCACTGCTCACATCTCATTTTCTTTTGAGTATATTCTGTAGTTACTTTTTGTGTGGTTACCATGGGGATTACATTAAACATCCTAAATATTGTAATTTCAATTTATACCAGTTTAACTTTGACATATAAAAACTCTGCTCCTTTTTAGCTCCTTTCCCACCTCTTTCAGTATTTGATTTCCCCTAATTACATCTTTATACATTGTGTGCCCCAAAGCATAAACTAATAATTCTTTTAAATGCATTAGTTTATTGTTTAGAAAACAAAGTGTGGATGTAGGGGCCAAGGGAATCTTCCCTTTTGCCCTCTGAAGATTTGCTGAAAAATCAACTCAGACAAGGTGGATTAATTGGAGGAAAGACATACACATGTATTTAATGTGTACATGGGGCGAAACACAGAGTGATTCCCCACATCCCAATGTAGTTCAGAAGCTTATATACCATCCTGGTGAAACAGGTTATGGGAAGGGGGAGAAGAGGAATTCTGTTGATAGGATTGCTAGGGATAATGGATCAGAGAACAGAGATTAACTTGTACATTATCTTGTGAAGGGTCTGTTTAGGTGTGGTTACCTTCTTGGTCCTACAGGAGGAGAAGAAAAGCAGTTGTTCGTTTCGGTGGGTCTGGATCTTAGGCAGATGAAGGCTTTGGGACATGGTGGGGGGCATCAGGGCAGGGAGGAAAGTCAGAGAGACCTTGAGGCTTCTTCATTCAGCATGTCAAAATGCCATATTTTGGGTATCACTGAGCCCCAACATGGAGGTACAAACCAAGGAACTAAAATTGACCAAAAGCCTTCGTAATTTACCCTCCAAGCCTTTCCCGGAAAGTTGCAAGCCTTCAGTAGACTCCAGAGTTACATCTAGACTCAGCTCTGTTGCTGTTCAGTGAGTGAGTGCTAGCCTGAAGGTGGGTAGTGCGGAATGCACTCACGGTAGCACTTTGAGCTAGATTCATGTATTATCTCATTTTATTCATGAGAAAACTGCGTCCTAGAGGAGGTTACCAACTTTCCTAAAGTCATACAGCTACCAGGTGGAAGATTGTTTGTTGGACTCAACTCTGTCTTATGCCAGAGCATCTCTTGTTAGCCACTACTCTCTGCTGCCTCCTGTAATTAAGTAAATATAACACATTACGATATGTGTTAAAATGGCTAGTGGAAGGTGCTTTGGGAGCACATAGGAAGGAGTAAATAATTATATTTTGGGATTTGGGGAAGTGTTTCATGCAGAGGAGGTGACATGAGATAGGTCTTAAAAGGTAAGTGGGAGAAGGGCATTCCATATATAGGGGAAAGTATATGCAAAAGCATGGAGGTGTTTAGTAAATGGTAAAGATTTGAATGTGATTGGCACTTACGACCAAGTCAGGTATTTTAAGAGGGTTATACTTTATCCTGTAAGTTATTTGGTAAACAATGGAGGTTTTAAAGTATGGTAATAAAACATGGTCAATTTGGCTTTTGTGGAATATTGTGTGGAGAATGGTTTGGTGGGTGGAGGGGGAGGTTGGTGATGGCTGGGTGGGAAACTAGGTGGAGGGGGTGTCCATTTCAGAGGCTCTTTCCAGTGACAGGTGGTCAGATTAGAAAGAGAATTCTAAGAAAGCTTGGACTGTTTATTGAATATAAGTACTGAGGAGAGAATGAGAGTGGAGTGCAGATTTTGAATTTTCACTCATTTCCAGGATTACTTATTTCTTGTCCTCTTGAAAGCTTTTGGTGATTGGCCCAATGATCAGTTTGGGGATTTAAGTGCAGGGAAAAGAATGGGGATGAATTTCTTTTTTGAGACTGGATCTCATGTTGTTACCCAGGTTGGAGTGCAGTGGCACCATCACTGCTCCACTGCAACCTCAATCTCCTGGGCTGAGCCATCCTCCTGCCTCAGCCTCCCGAGTAGCTAGAACTACACGTGCACACCGTCACTCTCTATAGAGTTGTAATTACAGTAGGATGAGTTATCTCAGTCTCCTGTTGAGTGGTTTGGTTTTTTTGTTCTTTTTTTGACAATAACTTCTTGTCCGATAGTGAGTGTTTTTGTTTTTTGTTTTGTTTTGTTTTTGAGACAGGGTCTCACTCTGTCACCCAGGCTGGAGTGCAGTAGCACAATCTTGGCTCACTGCAACCTCTGCCTCCCAGGCTCAAGTGATCCTCCCACCACGGCCTCCAAGTAGCTGGGATTACAGGTGCGCCATCATACCCAGCTAGTTTTTATAATTTTTGTAGAGATAGGGTTTCACCATGTCACCAAGGCTGTGTTTTTTAACGTTAGAAAAAACTAGCTTGTATCAGCTTTGTATTCAAAGGGATATGTCTTAATGTTCATATCTAGAGCTTATGGTTGATGTTTGTTTTGAGACGGAGTCTTGCCCTGTTGCCCAGGCTAGAGTGCAGTGGCATGATCTCAGCTCACTGCAACCTCTGCCTCCTGGGTTCAAGTGATTCTCCTGCCTCAGCCTCCTGAGTAGCTGAGATTACAGGAGCCCACCACCACGCCTGGCTAATTTTTGTATTTTTAGTAGAGACGGGGTTTTTCCATGTTGGCCAGGCTCCTGACCTCAGATGATCCGCCCGCCTCAGCCTCCCAATGTGTAGAGCTTACAGTTTTCTCAGGCTTTAGCTCTTGAAGGAATATTAGCGATCTGATAAAACTTTAAATTGTTTTAAAAAGTTATTCCTTCTTTGTTCTATCCTGACAGAGGGGTGTATCAGACATGCAGCATATACACACTTAAGTCCTATACAGAGGAATGCAGTTGGGAACTTGGCAGTAGGAATTACAGGACAACATGAAGGTTTTATAAATGTGGTGACAAACATTAGATTAATAACTGCATTATGTTGGCCGGGTGTGGTGGCTCACACCTGTAATCCCAGCACTTTGGGAGGCCGAAGGCGGGCAGATTGTTTGAGGTAAGGAGTTTGAGACCAGCCTGGCCAACATGGTGAAACTCCATCTCTACTAAAAATACCTGTAATCCCAGCTACTCGAGAGGCTGAGGCAGGAGAATTGCTTGAACCCAGGAGGTGGAGGATGCAGTGAGCAGAGGTTGTGCCACTGCACTCTGGCGCGGGCGACAGAGTGAGACTCTTGTCTAAAAAAATAAAAAATAGGTCAGGTGCGGTGGCTTATGCCTGTAATCCCAGCACTTTGGGAGGCCAAGGTAGGCGGATCATGAGGTCAGGAGTTCGAGACCAGCCTGGCCAATATGGTGAAACCCTGTCTCTACTAAAAATACAAAAATTAGCTGGGCATGGTAGTACGCGCTTGTAGTCCCAGCTGCTTGGGAGGCTGAGGCAGGAGAATGGCTTGAACCTGGGAGGCAGAGGTTACAGTGAGCTGAGATCGCGCCACTGCACTCCAGCCTGGGCGACAGAGCAAGACTCCGTCTCAAAAAATAAATAAATAAAAAACCAAACAAACAAAAAACAGGAAAAAACCGCCTGCATTACGTAAAATTGCTTTTATTTAAACATCTCGTTGCATATCTGCTTGATCTTGGGAGGACCTGATAAAGATAGGTTTATTTTCTTTTCTTAGATGCCTGTTCCCTTAATCATACTTTTTATTCAGACATAAAGAAGGTGATTACAAATGTATTCATAAATTGCTTAGACTTCCTTTTAAAAATGTTTTCCTATTATTACCAGACTTTATTGATGACAAATGTTGTTACACTATTTCACCATCACGTTGTTTCTTTGAAAGGCATTGCTGTTCATTCTTTTAAAAAGATGTTCTTGGCCGGGCACGGTGGCTCACGCCTGTAATCCCAGCACTTTGGGAGGCCGAGGCGGGTGGATCACGAGGTCAAGAGATCGAGACCATCCTGGCCAACATGGTGAGCCCCCTCTCTACTAAAAATACAAAAATTAGCTGGGCGTAGTGGTGTGCACCTTTAGTCCCAGCTGCTCGGGAGGCTGAGGCAGGAGAATCGCTTGAACCCGGCAGGTGGAGGTTGCAGTGAGCCAAGATCGCACCATTGCACTCCAGCGTGGGCGACAGAGTGAGACTCTGTCTCAAAACAAAAAAGAAAAGAAAGATATTCTTTACATTTTGGAATTCTGTTTATGTCAGTAGGAGTTTTCTCGTGTAGATTCCGACTCTTTTTTTGCTTTAGATTTTTGTTTAGTTTTAGTAGTTACTGATTAAGTGTTCACTGTTTGACTGTACAGGTACAGCAGATGATACAATGATGAATGCAGTATAAACATAGTCTTATTTTGGTAGAATTTGTAACCCAGGGGGGGTGACAGGCTTAGGATTAGACAAATGCACAGACTCCCAAATTTCTATTTCCATGCTAGACTTCTTTATTTTTATTTTTATTTTGGAGACAAGAGTTTTACTCTGATCTAGGTTGGAATGCAGTGGTGTGATCTCGGCTCACTGCAACTGCCACTTCCCGGGTTTAAGTGATTCTCCTGCCTCAGCCTCCTGAGTACTTGGGATTACAGGCATACACCACCACCTGCAGCTAATTTTTGTATTTTTAGTAGAGACAGGTTTCACCATGTTGGCCAGGCTAGTCTTGAACTCCTGACCTCAAGTGATGTGCCCACCTCGGCCTCCCAAAGTGCTGGGATTACAGGCATGAGCCACTGCACCTAGCCCAGTCTGAACTTCTTTCCTCAGACTCCAGACTTGTGTGTATAAGTGCTTAACCCACATTTCCACTTGGATATCTAATAGAGATCTTTCTATGAATATGCACAAAATTGACAGGATTACTTTCTTCCCCTCCCCTCCAACCTTCTTGACCCATAACCTTTATCTCAGTTAATCACAACTGTCTTTTCAGCTGTTCAGGAAAGAAGTCTTGGGAGTCATTCTTTATTTTTTATTTACATTTTTACCTTTAAGCTCTGATGGACTGGATTAGAAGTTACTCTTGATTCATCTCTTTCTCATACTCCACTTTCAGACTACTAGTATGTTCTCTTGGCTCTACCTTTGAAATACATCGTGTCCGACCATTTCTCATCACTCCACCAACACCACTGTCCTGGTTTATTGCCTAGATTATCATTAGCTTCCTAACTAGTCTGTTTCTACCCTGGCTGAGTGTAGTCTTTTCTCAAAATATTAGCAAGGATCCTTTATAACAGAAGTCAACTCATACAGTTCTGCTCAGAACTCTTCAGGGATCTGTGTCAATCTGACTAGAAGCTCAAGTCTTAGAGAGTATCCTGTAAAGTCCTTCGTGGTCTCTTTGATCACTTTGCTGTTTCCATTCCAGCCATACCTGCTTCACTGCACTTTTGAACACAGTGAAACACGCTCTTTCAGTCCTTTACTGTTGCTGCTCCCTTTGCCTGGAATACTTTTCCTCTAGATAGTCACATTACCTCTTCCCTCCTCTCTGTTGTCTTTGCTCAGATGCCATCTTTCCTGAGCTTCCTATTTTAAATTGTAGTGTTTCTTACCCCTACCTTACTAATTTTCTCTCAAAAGAACCCTTCAACAACATGGGTTTGAACTATGTAGGTCCACTTATACGTGGACTTTTTTCAGTAAATATATTGGAAAACTTTTTGGAGACTTGTAACAGTTTGAAAATGTTTTGCAGAAGAACTGTAGCCTAGAAATATCAAAAAGAAATTAAGAAAAAGGTATGTTATAAATGCATAAAATGTATGTAGATACTAGTCAGCTTTATCATTTGCTACCATAAAAGAAACACATATCTATTGTAAAAGGTAAAATTTATCAAAACTTATTCACACAAACACTATAGACAGGACATGGAGCCATTTGCAGTTGAGAGAAATGTAGTATTAAATCATAACTGTGTAAAGTTAACTAGTGTATACTACTGTAATAATTTTATAGCCATCTTCTTTGCTATTGCAGTGAGCTCAAGTGTTGCAAGTGTCTGCTTAAAACATTGTGTGACGCTAATCATCTCTGCGTGAGCAGTTTGTCTCTTCAGTAAATTCCATATCACCATAGAAAGTGATCTCTTGAGGTTCTCTTGTATTTTTCTTTGTATTTAGTGTGATACCATAAACCTTGCAACACCATGGGACTCATACAGAGTGCATCTAGTGATGCTCTAAGTGCTCCGAAGAAGAAAAAAGTCATGATAATACCAGAAAAAGTTGAATTGCATCAAGCAATATACTGTAGATTGAGGTCTGCAACTTGTAAACAGATGACATAAACTTAAGGTATTAGTAACAGTACTGTAAATGTATTTTCTCTTCCTTATGATTTTCTTAACATTGTCTTTTTTCTAGCTTTATTGTAAGCATGCAGTATATAATACATACACAAAATATGTGTTAATCAACTGTTTATGTTATCCATAAGGCTTCCAGGCAACAGTAGGCTATTAGTAGTTAAGTTTTGGGGGAGCCAAAAGTTATATGCAGATTTGTGACTGCGCAGGGGGCGGGGACAGGGCCCCTAACCCCAACGTTGTTCAAGGGTTAACTGTACTATATAATTTACTTTGTTTATTGCTATGGTCTTTGAGAGCAGGGTTTTTTGTTTTGTTTTTTTTTCTATAATATCTCAGTGTCCAGAAAAGTCCGGGTACGTAGTGGATATTCACCAAATATTTGTTAAATAAAGGAGTTCATCATTCTCAAGAAATATTTATATAGTGCCTCCTCTATTCCAGGGAACTGGAAAGAGGAGGGGTGAACACTGTGGGTAAGATACAGTCTCTGCCCTTGAACTTCAGTACAGAGGAATCAAATCGGCTTTATACTGGCTGCTGAAGAATGGTGGTGCCAACGGGGAAACTGCTGAAAAGGATGTATAGTCCTACTGGCTTTTTTAGAAAGGAGTTATAAAAGTGTTAAAGCTCTTAAACCTAGTAATTATACTTCTGGGGCTGTGTTCTAAGGATAGAGTGTTCTGAATACTTACAGGACCAAAGAAATCCACAATACCAAGAAATTAGAAACATTTTATATATCTAATTATAGAATGGTAGGTATATTGTGGTATCTTTATTCATTTGGTTATTAGTAGTCATTAAGTGATGTTTATAATGATCTAAACACGGGGAAATGTTTAGAAATTTTAAAAATTAAAAATTACTGCTAATGCAACCTTAACACAAACTTCAGCTTTTTATTTTTGTCTCTTTCAATTTGTACACTGATACATTATAGAAATGCTATCCTTAAGTGGGCTTTTATGTGTCCCGTTTTTCTCTTTGAGAAGCTCACTTGGGCAGCTACTGCAGTGGAGATAAGCACCAGGTATCGTCAACACTGCAAAAGGGCCCTTACAGGCCCTGATTGAAGCAGCAGGGCAGCCCTCTAATTGAGTGAAGCTCATTCCTTGGGAAGTCAGTTGCTGGAGCTTCCTTCTTCACAGAGCTGTTTCTCTTCTGAGGGTGTACGTTCAACCTCGCCAACTCTCCTATCTCCTTTGCCTTTTCCAGATATTTTCCTAAATAGAACTAAAAAGGAAACATACTACAATGGTATTAATGATTACTATCTGGGTGTTGGATTGGTGGATTTTTTTCTTCCACTGTATGCCAAATTTTCTTTCTTTTTCCTTCTTTTTTTTTTTGAGACACGGTCTCACTCTGTTTCCCAAGGCTGTGGATAGTGGCACAGTCATGGCTCATTGCAGCCTGGATCTCCTGGGCTCAAGGAGCTGATTCCTCTGCCTTCTTGAGGAAGCTTCTAAGTAGTAGGACTATGTAGCTGGACTATGGGTGTGTGTGGGTAGCTGGACTATGGGTGTATGTGCCACCACACCCGGCTAATTTTTAATTTTTTTTGTAGTGATGAGGTCTTGCTATGTTGCCCAGCCTCAAATTTTCTTTATGAATTTGTATTAACACCGAAAATCTTATTAAAACAATCTCTGGCTAGCATTGCGATCTTGAGCAAGACACACTCTGCACTTATCTCCAGAGGCCCTTTCAGCTCAATGAATTGTTATTACTTTGGGGTATGTGGTGTTTAAAGTTCTGGTGGGACATACATCCTTGTGTGTTAAGTTGCCTTTCCTTCTTAGCTAGCATTTATTTACTTTCCTAGTACTTGAGTTTCTCTTCCACTTTCTCTTTGTTTTACCTGTTTTTGGTTAACCTTTTACTTAGGCTATGGATTATCACTATAAGATTAAGATTAAAAGAAAAATAGGAGGACAGAGCTAACAGGGTGGTTAGTAAATTAATAATGAAGCTTCCCAGGTCCTCCTCTCCCTTCTTCCCTCCCCTCCTCCCAGGTAAGTACTCAAAGATACTGCAGCGAGTCTTTTTTTTTTTTTTAAGAATACTTTTAAGGGAATGGGAAAAGACAATTGTTGCGTTTTCATCCATTTATTCTGCCAACCTTTCCTATCTTTCTTTTCCCTGTGTTCCTGATATGTAGGTCATATCGTTTAACTTGCTTTTCATGTACCATCTGTAGCTGTGTGTGTGTGCCTGTGTGTGTGTGTGTATGTGTGCGCGCACTTTAAATCAGGGGCAATTTTGTGTCCCAGAGGACATTTGTGAATTTCTGAAGATTTTTTTTGGTCTCCACTGGGGAGCTGTTCCTGGCATCTAGTGGGTAGAGATCACGATGCTGCTAAACATCCTAAAATGCACAGAAACATTGAATTATAAGAATTGTATAGTCCAAAATGTCAGTAGTGCTGATGTTGAAAAGCCCTGCTCTGTAGTACTTATTTCAGTACCATAAAAGGAAAAGAAAAAGAGATAGTATATGATATAATTGTATGCTGCTGTCAAGTACCTGCTTAAGGAAGACAAAGCTCTTGATTTATTTGAACTACTTGGTTTGTATTGGTTTGCACTTAGATTGTTCAGGCATTCCTGAGAATTGTGAACTTTGGTGGTAGAGGGGTGGTTCTGCTGTGATCCAGTGTTTGTTTTTTTTTTTTTTAGTTCAAGAACATTTTCAGTTGCCTTCTAGGTTCCCTCCTCCATTGCCAGAGTATGTGTAGTGGATAGGTGTAAGTAGGGCCCACGTTTCTGTAACCCTTCTGATTTAGGTAATCTGTAATTGTGTATCCTGGGTGGTGGTGATGGTGAACAATATGTAATCTAATGAAGCCTATATTCCAAATCCAAATGGTTCTGAACTGGCCTTGGGAATGAGACATATGGCTAACTATTCAGATTCAAGTTAAGAGCATAATGATTAAGATTACTGGATGACTTTTATTTTTGGTCGTCTAGAGCAGTGTTTCCCAATTTTTCACTTCCAAGTTACTTTCATGCCTTTTATATTCTGAAACATTCTGGCAAAGAAACCACGGTTGAAGGAAAGATTGTTTTTAAATTTTTTTTTTAAAATTATTTTTATTTTTAACTATTTTTTAGTTTTTGAGACAATCTTGTACTTTCACCGGGGCTGGAGTGCAGTGGCGTGATCTTGGCTCACTACAGCCTCTGCCTCCTAGGTTCAAGCGGTTCTCCTGCTTCAGCATCCCCAGTAACAGGTGCTCACCACCCACACCTGGCTAATTTTTGTATTTTTCGTAGAGATGGGGTTTTGCCATGTTGGCCAGGCTGGTCTTGAACTCCTGACCTCACGCGATCCGTCTGCCTCGGCCTCCCAAAGTGCTGGGATTACAGGCATGAGCCTTTTTTTGATAGTTCAATTTGGTTGGTTAGTTTAATAATGAAAACTGCCTTTGCCAATTAGGTTACATGGTATATGTTTTCTATACATCGAATAAGCTAATCTGCAGCTTTAGGTAAAGCTGTTTTGGAAAAGATTGAGCCATACTGGCAGAAGTGTACTTTTTGTTTTCAAAAATAAGTTTTAGTTGTTTTTTTTTCTTTGAGACACCGTCTCATGCCATTGCCAGGCTGAACTGCAGTGATGTGATCATGGCTCACTACAGCCTCGAACTGCTGGGCTCCAGTGATCATCCTGCCTCAGCCTCCTGAATACCTGGGACTGTAGGCGTGTACCACCACTCCCAGGTAATTTTTAAAGTTTTTGTAGGGACAAGGTCTCCCTGTGTTGCCCAGGCTAGACTTGCACCCCTGAGCTCAAGTGATCCTCCTGCCTCAGCCTCCTAAAGTGCTGAGATTAAAGGCATGAGCTACTGTGCCCGGCCATTGTAATATTCTTTCAACTTTTATGATGACTTGAATATTTTCAAAACAAAAAAATTGGGAAAAACTTTATAGTCACAGGGAATTAAAAAAATAATTTTAAGAAGCATATTTTGGTATTATAAGAAAGGATTTACTGGGACTAGCTGGGCAGTGGCTCATGCCTGTAATCCCAGCACTTTGGGAGGCCAAGGTGGGTGGAATTTGAGGTCAGGAGTTTGAGACCAGTCTGGCCAACATGGCGGAAACCCCATCTCTACTAAAAATACAAAATTAGCTGGGTGTGGTGGTGCATGCCTGTAATCCCAGCTACTCGGGAGGCTGAGGCATTGCTTGAACCTGGGAGGTGGAGGTTGCAGTGAGCTGAGATCACGCCATTGCACTCCAGCCTGGGCGACAGAGTGAGACTCTGTCTAAAAAAAATAAAAAAAAAAAAAGAAGTGACTTACTGGGGCCAGATGTGGTGTCTCACAACTGTAATCCTAGCACTTTGGGAGGCTGCGGAGGGAGGATTGCTTGAGCCCAGGAGTTTGAAACCAGCCTGGGCAACATAGACCTCCTTGTCTCTATGAAAAAAAGTTAGCCAGGCATAGTGGCATCTTCCTGTAGTCCCAGCTAACTCCAGAGGCTGAGGTGAGAGGATCACTTGAGCCTGGAAGGTTGAGGATGCAGTGAACCGTGATGGCACCACTGTAGTCTATCTAGCCTGGTGACAGAGCAAGACCCTGTCTCAAAAAAAAAAAAAAAAAAAAAAAAATTAACTCACCAGGATGAAATATATTAAATTAGGATAATATTATGTGGGAGAAGTAGAATGAAGGACTTTTCATACATTTTTGTAAACGGATGATGATGGGTATGAAATTGCTGTGGTTTTTAGCTTTCTTTGGATGCATTTAAAAGAGATGGAATTATTTTAAAATATCAGCTTTACAGTTGCAGCAAAAGCAAGAATTGACAAATGGATCTAATTAAACTAAAAGATTCTGCACAGCAAAAGAAACTATCAACAGAGTAAACAGACAACCTACAGAATAAGAGAAAATATTTACAAATTATGCATCCAACAAAGGTCTAATCCAGAATGTATAAGGAACTTAAACAACTCAACAAGCAAAAAATATCCCCATTAAAAAGTGGGCAAAAGTCATGAACATTTCTTAAAAGAAGAAATTTTTTTTTAAGTGGCCAAGAAACATGAAAAATGCTCAACATCACTAATCAGAAAAATGCAAATCAAAACCACAGAGATCATCTCATACCAGTCAGAATGGCTATTATAAAAAAGTCAAAAAACAGAAGCTAGGGAGGCTACAGGGAAAAGGAAACACTTATACGCTGCTGGTGGGAATGTAAACTAGTTCAGCCACTGTGGAAAGCAGTTTGCAGATTTCTCAAAGAACTGAGAATTGTGATTTGACCCAGCAATCCCATTACTGAGTGTATATCTAAAAGAAAATAAATTGTTCTGCCAAAAAGACGTGCACCCATGTTCATTGCAGCACTGCTCACAATAGCAAAGACATGGTACCAACCCAGGTGTCTATCAATAGCGGACTGGATAAAGAAAATGTAGTGGCTGGGCGTGGTGGCTCATGCCTGTAATCCCAGCACTTTGGGAGGCCGAGGCAGGTGGATCACCTGAGGTCAGGAGTTCGAGACCAGCCTGACCAACATGGAGAAACCCTATCTCTACTAAAAATTCAAAATTAGCCAGCCGAGTGTGGTGGCGCATGCCCGTAATCCCAGCTACTTGAGAGGCTGAGGCAGGAGAATCACTTGAACCCGGGAGGTGGAGGTTGCAGTGAGCTGAGATTGCGCCATTGCACTCCAGCCTGGGCAACGAGCAAAACTCTGTCTCAAAAAAAAAAAAAAAAAATGTGGTACATATACACTGTAGAATACTACACAGCCATTAAAAAGAATGAAATAATGTCCTTTATAGCACATAAATGCAGCTGGAGGGTATTATTCTAAGTGAATTAATGCAGAAACAGAAAACCAAATACTGCATGTTCTGACTTACAAGTGGGAGCTAAACATTGGGCACACATGGACATAGTGATGGCAACAATTGCCACTGGGGTCTAGTAGAGGGAGGAAGGAGGGAAGGAGACAAGGGTTGAAAAACTGTTGGATACTATGTGGTAAGCAGGCAAACAGGTTTGAAGACTTTAGATCTGGCTAACATTCCTTCACCTCTTTGGGTTCTATGATTATGTTGCTAAGAGTTCACTCAGTAATACTACTGACTGGCAGATCATGCAGCATGGACAGAGTGACTGTTTTAGCAAAGGCACTATGTGATTTATGAAGCACAGCCATAACCCAAATCTAGATTATCCCTGCAGCTTTACTATATAAAGTTCGGCTGCTGACAGCAATTATGACACATTATTTATATTGTTTTATGATCTTAGGATTTCCTGTTTCTATAAATGTGGATAATTTCTTTAAAAATAATACAAGTTAAGGATACTCCTAACATAATTTTTAGTGCCCATGAAAATAGTAATTCAATAAGCAAGAAGTTTATAAGTGAACTTCATTTTATTCTGTTAAGTGTCTTATTAAAAAACTGTCTGGAAGAACTTGACTCATAATAGTTACTTTGACTTGAGGTCATTCATACAGAGATTTGGAATGTGTACCATGAATATTTAGTTTTGCTGGAAATCTAACTGCTACTATGTTAATGTGTAAACTGTGGCCTGTGGTACTTACTGATTGATTGAAATAGTCTCCTAAAAGGTTAAGATTTAATTTTTAGGTTGGAAGAGTGGGGCATACAAGGTCCATGCACACATTGTGTGGCCCCCAAGAATAAGGAAGGGGCTGAAAACCATATGTACTTTCTCTTGGCCAGGAACAGTAGAACATCATACCTTTGAATAGATCAAACTGCCTGCTTCATAAAGAGACTTCAGCATTGTTCTTATAAAACCTCATCAAATGTTTCCTTGATTTTATACTTGAAAGTGGGATACTGTAGAGGCTTAATTTAATAAAATACATATTTAAAAATCACCAGTGGTATTTTCAAAAGTGTTCTCTAAACCATGAAAATCAGAAAATTAACATTACCGCCATCTCATCGTCTGACTCCATTTGGGTTTTGTCACTTTCTCAGTGATGTTCTTTATAGCAAAATATCCAATTTAGAATCACATAACATTTAATTGATGTGTTTCTTTAGTCTCCTTTAGTCTGAAGTAGTTATTCACTTTTCCCTCTGCTTTAAAGATTAGAGACCAGTTATTTAGTAAAATGGATTTGAATTTGGGTTGTACAGTGTTTTCTCATTATTAGAGTCAGGTTGTGTATCTTAGGCAGGAATTTCACAAAACTGATTCTGTGTTCTTGTATGCTGTCAGGTGGCATATGATTTTAGGTTGTCTTTTTTTCTGGCGATGCTCACTGATCACTTGATTGAGGTGGTGTCTGTTTAGGTGTTTTATATTTGTTTCCTGTTGCTGCTGTAACAAATTACTACAAACTCATTGGTTTAAAACAGCACAAATTTGTTCTCTTAATAATTCTGGAGGCCAGAAGTCCAAAATCAGTTTCTTTGGGCCAAAGTCATGATGTTGGCAGGGCTTCTTCCTTCTGGAGGCTCTAGGGTAGAATCTGTTTTCTTGCCTTTTCCAGCTTCTGTAGATAGCCTGTATTTTTTTAGCTTGTGGCCCTTCCTTCATCTTTAAAAAGGGCATTAGTCCAGCATCTGCTTCCATTGTCACATTACCATCTGTCTTTGACCCTTCTGCCTCCCTCTCAAAAGTACCCCTGTGATTATGGTCCTCCTATGATAATCTCCCTATTTCAAGATCCTTAACTTAGTCATATCTGTAAAGTCCCTTTTGTCATTCGAGATGGTATATTTACTGGTTCCAGGTATTAAGATGTGGACATCTTGGGGAACAGTTATTCAGCCTACCCCACCGCAAAGTCATTCGTTTCCCCTTTGTAATTAGTATTTTGTGGGAGGATACTTGGATTCCTGGTTCCTGTTAGTGGAGAATGGTATTTAGAAGCCAAGATCTGCATGCTAGATGTGCTCATTGCTACTAGGATTTTTCTGTTCCTAGGCCCACTTAGTAGACAGAGCTAGGGAGTATGTATATATGTATTTAGAACTGCATTTCTATTTCTTTATTAAAAGACATTCATTCATAGTGATATTTTTAATTCCAGTCCAACAGTACAGGGTTCATTCTTGTTTTCTATTTTTTCACTCCTTTTTCTTGACAGTGGAAAACTGACTCCAGGTATCTTTAATATATTAACTTATTCAATCAGTTCCTCTGCATATTATCAGTCTCCTTTTCTGCTACTATACTCTCCCCTACATGGATCTCTCCCTCTTCCTGATACTTGGTTTTGGTACTTCTTGCTGGGTAGTCCTCCCATGTGGATGACTTCATCTAAGCATGGTGGTAACAAGGTAGTTGGACTTCTTACCTGGTGGTTTTGGAACCTTCTATCTGCCAAGTCCTTTTACTTACCTGTTACCTCATTTAAGAACTGCAGTTTTGCAGATTTTTTTTTAATATGGTAAAAAAAAATTATAATTAGCCAGCTGGACTCATTTTGGATCATCTCAATTGTGTTGGCAGCATTCAAAACATCGTTAAGTTACGAGCCAGTTGAACATACACCTTCTTCTGTCCATCAGACCTGATGAGTATGTTTACCTTGGCCATGCCAGTGTCATAGAGCTTCTTCACAGCCTGTTTGATCTGGTTGGCCTTGACATCCATAGTAAACACAAATGTGGTTGTGTCTTCTTCATGGCTGACTTAGTGGTCAAGGGGAACTTGATAATGGCATAATGATAAAGCTTGTTTTTTGTGGGGGTGTTCTTCCTAGGACATTTGAACTGCCTTTGGAGCTGCATTGTCTTAGGCCACTGGAAGGTGGGTGGCCAGTCTTAAATTTTGTGTGGTTGTGGATGCCTTTCAGCACTGCCTTCTTGTTCTTCAAAGCCTTTGCTTTGACTTTGGCTTTGGGGTGGGTAAGGGCTTCCTCCTTTGTTTTTGGTGCCATCTTCTTAAAAAGGCAGATTTTTATTTCAAAACTTGATTTTTTTTTTTTTTGAGATGGAGTCTTGCTTTGTCACCCAGGCTGGAGTGCAGTGGCGTGATCTCGGCTCACTGCAACCTGCCTCCCGGATTCAAGTGATTCTGCTGCCTCAGCCTCCCGAGTAGCTGGGACTACAGGCACGTGCCACCACGCCTGGCTAATTATTTGTCTTTTTAGTAGAGAGAGGGTTTCACCGTGTTAGCTAGGATGGTCTCTATCTCCTGACCTCATGATCCGCCTGCCTCGGCCTCCCAATACATTTTTTTTTTTTTTAAAACTTGGGAGAGTCTTTCAGTCCAAGTGCTTGGGGTGAATTTAGTAAAACAATACATACTATTTTTGCTTGGGCTTAATTTCTTTTTAATTGAACTGCAAGTTTTTCATGAGGATTAAAATAATAGCTTTTTTGTTGTTGTTGTTGTTGAGATGGAATTTCATTCTTGTTGCCCAGGCTGGAGTGCAATGGCGTGATCTTGGCTCACTGCGACCTTCGCCTCACAGGTTCAACTGATTCTCCTGCCTCAGCCTCCTGAGTAACTGGGATTACAGGCACGCGCCACCACACCTGGCTAATTTTGTATTTTTAGTAGAGATGGAGTTTCACCATGTTGGCCAGGCTGGTCTTGAACTGGCTGGTCTCGAATTCCTGACCTCGTGATCCGCCTGCCTCAGCCTCCCAAAGTGCTGGGATTACAGGCGTGAGCCACTGCACCCAGCCTTAAAATAATAGCTTTTGTCACAACTCTTATATAAACTTAAGTTCTTTTTGTTTGTTTGCTTTGAGATGGAGTTTTATTCTGTTGCCCAGGCTGGAGGGATCTCAGCTCACTGCAACCTCTGCCTCCTGGGTTCAAGTGATTCTTGTGCCTCAGCCTCCTGAGTAGCTGGGACTACAGGCGTGCACCACCATGCCTGGCTAATTTTTGTATTTTTAGTAGAGATGGGGTTTTGCCATGTTGGCCAAGTTGGTCTTTAACTTCTGACCTCAGGTGATCTGCCTGCCTCAGCCTCCCAAAGTGCTGGGATTATAGAGGTGAGCCACGGTGCCTGACCCCATAAACCTAAGTTTTACGGGTTTAGGAGACTTTTCCAACTTAACACAAAATAATTAGAATTTGTGATACTGAATTTTACTCTCCTTTTTTTTTTTTTTTTTTTTTTTTGAGACAGAGTTTCACTCTTGTTGCCTAGGCTGGAGTGCAATGGCGTGATCTCGGCTCACTGCAACCTCCGCCTCCCAGGTTCAAGCGGTTCTCCTGCCTCAGCCTCCCGAGTAGCTGGGATTACAGGCATGCACCACCACGCCCGGCTAATTTTGTATTTTTGGTAGAGACAGGGTTTCTCCATGTTGAGGCTGGTCTCGAACTCCTGACCTCAGGTGATCTGCCCGCCTCAGCCTCCCAAAGTGCGGGGATTACAGGCGTGAGCCACCATGCCCGGCCCCCTTTTTTTTTTAAATAAAATTTTTAAATGGTGCTTTTTTTGGGGACGGGGGTGCTCTGAGGCAGGAGTGCTTGAGGCCAGGAGTTTCAGACCAGCCTTGGCAACATAGCAAGACCCAGTTTCTATAAAAAAAAAAAAAAAAAAAAGAATACTTCGCAAATTTGCGTGTCATCTTTGGGTGAGGGCCATGCTAATCTTCTCTGTATTGTTCCGGTTTTAGCGTATGTCCTGCTCCGGTTTTAGTGTATGTGCTGCTGAAGCAAGCACTCTACCTTTGTTTTAACTGCAAGTTGATTTTATGTTACAGCTCTAAATCTTACTAGTTTTATATCTTAAATAGATGAGATCTAAACTTTGTTGATTAGAAGACATTTTGATAGGCATTTATTTTTGTGTTTGAAGAGTATTATTTCTGCTTAGCTTCCTTAATAAACCATGTTTTAACTATTTTATACTTCTTGTTCCTTCTATAGCAGAGGGGAAAGAGGGAGAGAATTTCCCAGAAATTACTGATTATATCTGACTAAATATTTTGGGTGCAAGTCAGTTTTTGCGTTTTCATTAAGTCTCATTTCCAAAATGGTCACTTGGTAGTTGAATGAAGTTTTCTAGATAGGTTGTTTGTTCTAAATGGCAGACAATTTAACCTATCTTGTAAGTTTTTTAAAGGCTATTTGAATAGGCAGTAATTTCATGTTCCATTAAACTATTAGCGTGGTAATGAAGGTTAGTTAACCAGTTAGCTGGTTTTACCTTCACTGTGAAAAATGGTTTTTAATTCATCTTATTTTTCTTTCTTGACAGAGCAAATTCGATTAAAGAATATCAGAAAAGTATATGGAAGGTGTATGTGGTATCGTTTACGGTTATTAAAACCCCAGCCAAATATTATTCCTACAGTAAAGTAAGTAATGGATTTCAAGAAAAAACCTACTTAATGCTTACTCTTTGCTAGGTCATACAACATATACGTGTAATGATGAATAAGTCATTGTGTCTGTAAAGAAATTGTAATCTATAGTAAGGGTAAGATAGGAGAAAATGTGGGAACAGTCTGAACAGATTGGTTTAGAAGTTCAAAGGAAGGAGAGTGTACTGTTGCTGGAGGTTGGGGGTAGAAAGAGATAAGTCATATCTTGAGGGACCTTGTGCACCTTGTGCCAGGATTTGAATTTTATCTTAAAGACTATGGGGGAATCTTTAAAAGATTTCAGAAGTGGAGAGGTGACGTGAACAAGTTAGCATTTCATGGTGATAATTAAAGTTTATTGAGCACATACTGTATGCTAGAATCTGTGCTAGGGCTTTATGTGTTATCTAATTTAATTCTGTATTAACTTCAAAGTAGATGGTTTTGCATTTTCTCAGATGAGGAAACTAAGGCTAAGAATGATGACATAACTTGACCAAAGTAATGTAGTTAGAAGTGTTGGATCAGGGACCTAATCACCCTTTATTTTAAACAGGCCATTAACATGTTTAGTTACAGCAGACCAGTTTAATCCTGTGAGGCTATGGGGTGTACTGGTTAAACACAAGGCTTTGGACATTTATCCTGCGTCATCAGTTTAGAGGTAATAGATGAAACTGACAGGAGGTGAGAGAGTTACCGTTATTGGACTACTATGTCTTGTGAATTACCTACATTTATCCAGTAGATTGGAAGAGAAGATGTAGCAAAATAAATTAGTGAGAGTAGAAACAGTTATTTAGAAATCTTGGTTTAAATGATAGTTTTTTTCAGCATAATTTCAGGGGGTTTAGTTTTTCTTTGTAAGGCTTGACTTTACCTAATTTAGTTTATTTTTCTTTTCTTTTTTTTTTTTTTTTGAGACAGAGTCTTGCTCTGTTGCCCAGGCTGGAGTGCAGTGGCACTGTCTTGGCTCACTGCAGCCTCAGCCTCCTTGGGCTCAGGCATCCTCCCACCTCAGCCTCCTGAGTAGGTGGGAGTACAGGTGCGTGCCACTACACCTGGTTAATTTTTTTTTTTTTTGTATTTTTTGTAGGGATGGGGTTTCACCATGTTCCCCAGGCTGGTCTTGAACTCTTGGGCTCAAATGGTCTGCCTGCCTCAGCCTCCAAAAGTGGTAGGATCACAGGCATGAGCCACCCAGTTTAGTTTCTTTGTAGGAGGAGGGAAATTCTATCTTTGGTGTTAAGAGTTTTTTAATGATGTGAAACTAAAGGCAAAGTTAGTCTTGAAAAGAGTAATTTTCTCTTCACTGTTTATTCTTTACTGTTGGTTCTCATTTTAAATTAAATTTTCCTAAAGCAGCAAGACAGAAAACAATCCCCCCCTCCCCACCATATCTGCAGGTTCCAAGTGGGAAGATTCACCCAACTGTGAATCGAAAATATTTGGGGGAAAAAAGCAATAAAAATAACAATACAACAATTAAAAGTATAAATGAAAATACAGTGTAATAACTGTTTCCACAGTGTGTATTGTATTAGGTAATATCAGTAATTTAGAGATGATCTAATGTACATGGGAGGATGTATATAGGTTATATGCAAATACTACATCATTTTATACTGCGGACTTGAGCGTCCATGGATTTTAGTATCTGTGGGGGTCCTGGAACCAGTCCCCTGAGGATACCAAGGGACACATGTATTTTTGGCCTCCCAGTCTCTTGTCTGGCTTTGTTCAACACTTTGTGGGTATCTGAACCTCAGTTTTCAAGGAAAAGAACTTTTATGAAGCTCTTTTAGTGATTAATAAAGTGATTTAATTAAAGTACAGATTAAGGGAGTTTAGGTAAGGAAGAATTAAATATATACTGGTAACAATTTAGATAAGGTCATAAACCATTAAAACTTTTACTACTTAATCTTGAAGCATTCTTTCAAAGTTAAACAATTGTTGTGTAATGCTTCTTTTCTGACACATCTGCGAAACTAAGGCATGTAATTTTTGGAATTTGCTTCTAAAGATGACTCTTCAGGCTGGGCGTGGTGGCTCATGCCTGTAATCTGAGCACTTTGGGAGGCCGAGGTGGGCGGATCACCTGAGGTCAGGAGTTGGAGACCAGCCTGGCCAACATGGTGAAACCCTGTCTCTACTAAAAAAATACAAAAAATTAGCCAGGCATGGTGGTGCGTGCCTGTGGTCCCAGCTACTCGGGAGGCTGAGGCAGGAGAATTGCTTGAGCCCAGGAGGCGGAGGTTGCAGTGAGCCGAGATTGTGCCACTGCACTCCAGCCTGGGTGACAGAGTAAGACTCCGTTCCCCACCCAGAAAAAAAGATGACACTTGAAGTTAATTACTGAAGCCAAGTATGGGGAAAACGCTTATCTTTTCAGAGGAACCAAACAGGTTTTTTAAAAAAATTGAGCACAGAGCATGATGTGATCCGTTATGTTTCTATCTTTGCTTTGGCTCTCAGGAAACTGTAGAGCATGGCTTTATTGGTTGTGGTAATTTTCATCAGCCTTTGGATTCTGTTATGAGCTTCTCCTTTCCTCTTCTCATTCCTTGGCTTGGAGAACTGGATGCTCCATGTAAAACATACGGTTTAGCATATCCTAGGTGTTTTGTTCCTTTTGCCTTGCTTGGTTTTAAATCTTGCTTTTTTGGTTACCAATTTCATTTTATCTTTGTTTTGTGAGCTTTGTTTGTTAGCCTTTTGGATGAGTTGGGAAAACAAAAGGGGAGTTAATTCTTGTGGGAATAAAGCATATTTTCAATTTTTGTTTTGTTTTGTTTTTAGCATATTGAGGCTATTACCAAATTTTGGGTTTAAAAAGTGTTAAAAAAAAGTTTGCTGTTGTAGGCTGGCCACGGTGGCTCATGCCTTAATTCCAGTGCTTTGGGAGGCTGAGGTGGGAGGATTGCTTGAGCCTGGGAGGTCGAGGCTGCAGTGAGCCATGATCATGATTTAAAAACAGATCATTCCAATTTTGTTTAATTTGGCCTCTTAAGATTCATTTGATGTCTTTGTCTAACAGTTCTTGCTCAGTGTAACAAATTGTCATACAAAGGGTATAAGAAATGAAAGTCATTCATCACCTAAAGCTAGTTATTATTAAGATAATTACTTTATGCACTTATTTATAATAAAACTTTTATACACATAGAGTTTTGAAAGCTATTTTGTAAATTTAACAATATAAGATAGATAGTCATCCACAGCAAATATTTTTAGTAGCCAGAAAGTATTTCACCGTAGAGGCTGGGCGCAGTCGCTCACCCCTGTAATTCCAGCACTTTGGGAGGCTGAGGCTAGCGGATCACTTGAGGTCAGGAGTTTGAGACCAGCCTGGCCAACATGGTGAAACCCCATCTCTACTAAAAATACAAAAATTAGCCGGGTGTGGTGGCGTGTGCTTGTAGTTTCAGCTACTCAGGAGGCTGAAATTGCTGTGAGCCAAGATCGTGCCATTGCACTCCAGCCTGGGCAACAGAGCGAGACTCCGTCTAAAAAAAAAAGTTAATCAAATGTACAAATGAACTAATGGTACATTTCTACAGTGAAATACTTTCTCTTATTTACATCTGTGACTGCCGTTTTAGACTTATTCTTTCCAAATTATTTGAAGTGAAATGGTTTGATAGAAAAACGGTATGTATTTCTTAGGGCTTTTAATACCTTATTGCCAGATATTACTTTAGAGTGTATAGTGTATGGGAGTTTCTCTTTTTCTTTAACCTCTCCAGTGCTGGTAATATTAATCTTTTACATAATTTTACTCACTAGAACACATTGGAGGGAGCAGAAATTAGTTTATTTTCAAATGATATGTTCTTTTATATCTTTATTTTAACTGATTATGAACATCCTTCTATAACTATTTATTGGCTACAAAATGTTGCATTGTGTGGCTGTATCATGGTTTATTTAATTATTTCTTTGTAAATAGTTTATTTAATCAGTTCCTGTGAGCGGAAATTTAGGTTGTTTCCAAAGTTTTACTACTATAAACAAGGCTATGTATTTATTTTTGCACAATTCACCAATTGTTTTTCCTAGTTTATCTTAATAAAAGTGTAATTGCTGGGTCAGAGCAATTCTTTTTTACATTAAATGGTTTACTTAGTATTTATATATTTTGATCTAATTTAATGCGTCCAGTAAGTTAATAAGTTGAATTCACTTCTGTATTTAAAATTGTGCAAATAGTAACTGAGAAAATCTATGACATAGTAGACACTGTACTAGATTATAAAGAATGCAGAGGTAAAAAAGACACTGTCCTTGCTGTAACAGGAGTTTGTAACCCAGTGATTGTAGAATTTGAGTCAGTAGCATAGTGATATGGTACTACTGTAGAGTTTTTGCCTTGACCTTGCCATAATATCTTTAGACTCTATGCAGATGTATCTGTTTATGATTCACTTACCTTTTTCCTAAACAGGAAAATAGTTCTGCTTGCAGGATGGGCATTGTTCTTATTCCTTGCATATAAAGTTTCCAAAACAGACCGAGAATACCAAGAATACAATCCTTATGAAGTATTAAATTTGGATCCTGTAAGTAGTATTTTTATATAATGCACATTAGTTTAATGATCCCATGAAAATGCTATAGGTTCTCATTCTAAAAGAAATTGTCTATTCCTGTAGAAATCAGACTTTGGTCAGTTTGTTTATTAAAGTAAGATGTCTAATCCTCTGTTATTATAATTTAAGCTATAACTGTTGATTGTTATGTTATTAATAATTGGTTTTCAATTGCTAAAATATAAGAATATTTGAAGATGAGAGGAGAGGTTAACATTTTTTTTTACAGAGTCTCACTCTGTAGCCCAGGCTGGAGTGTAGTGTTGTGATCTCGGCTCACTGCAAGCTCCGCCTCCTGGGTTCACGTCATTCTCCTGCCTCAGCCTCCCAGGTAGGCGCCCGCCATCACGCCTGTCTAATTTTTTGTATTTTTAGTAGAAACGGGGTTTCACCATGTTAGCCAGGATGGTCTCGATCTCCTGACCTTGTGATCTGCCCACCTCGGCCTCCCAAAGTGCTAGGATTACAGGCGTGAGCCACCACGCCCGGCCGGTTAACATTTTTTAAAGGCTTTTTTTTTTTTGAGATGGAGTCTTGCTCTGTTGCCCAGGCTGGAGTGCAGTGGCACGACCTCGGCTCACTGCAAGCTCTGCCTCCCGGGTTCATGCCATTCTCCTGCCTCAGCCTCCCAAGTAGCTGGGACTACAGGCGCCCGCCATCACGCCCGGCTAATTTTTTGTATTTTTAGTAGAGATGGGGTTTCACCATGTTAGCCAGGATGGTCTCGATCTCCCGACCTCATGATCCACCCGCCTTGGCCTCCCAAAGTGCTGGGATTACAGGCGTGAGCCACCGTGCCCAGCCTAAAGGCATATTTTTAAGAGAGATCTTTAATATTGGTTAATGCAAAGTTAAAACGGGGAGGATAATTTGTGTTAGTTGAATGATAAAAATCTTATGACCTTATATTCATTGACACTTAAGCAATGTGGTAAAATCTAGGTTGGGGGTCTTAGAAAGAACTAATATCAGCCAGGAACGGTGGCTTACACCTGTAATCCTAGCACTTTGGGAAGCTAAGGTGGGAGGATCGCTTGAGGTCAGGAGTTTGGGCAACATAGTGACACCCAGGCTGTATCAAAAAAAAAAAAAAAATTACCTGGGTGTGATAGCAACACACCTATAGTCCTAGCTACTTGGGAGGCCAAAGTGAGAGGACAGTTTGAGCCAAGAAGGTTGAGATGAGTGAGCCATGATCCGCACCATTGTACTCTAGCCTGGGCAGCAGAGTGAGACCCTGTCTCTTAAAACTAAAGTGAAACTAGTATCATTAATGTCATTGTCATAGAAATTTAGGTTAACCTTGAGTGTGCCCCTTAGGTGATTTTTTGATTAAACCTGATTAATGGGTTCTAAATAGAAAACTAGTCTTTTGGCCAGCCTCAGTGGCTCGTGCCTATAATATCAGTACTTTGGGAGGCTGAGGTAGGAGGATTGCTTGAGGCCAAGAGTTTGAGACCAGCCTGGGCAACATAGGGAAACCCTCATCTGTACAAAAGACTAACACAATTAGCTGAACGTGGTGACACACTCCTGTGGTTCCAGCCACTTGGGAAGTCAAGGCTGCAGCGAGCTGTGATTGCACCACTGCACTCCAGCCTGGGCGACGGAGCAAGACCCTGTCTCAAAAAAAAAAATCTTTTGCGTTTATCAGTAGAATGTTAGAACTGAAATTAATGATAGAGATCATCTAGCCTTTTATAAAAATATGTAATTTTTTAAACCTGGGAGCATATATTCAAGTTGCCCTGAATATATATATGTACTCCCTATTAATTAATTTTTTTTTTTTTTTTAAAGAAAATGAGGCCTGGAAAATTTGTGTCTTGTCTGGGGTTCCAAGCTTCTTACTTAGTAGCCAAGCTCAATCTAGTGCTCTTTCTATTTTCTCCCCCATGGCACTTACTTTTACTTTGAGTCTTTGCTCAGTAGATGGCTTGATCCAGACATTCATATAATACAAACTAAGGAGGGTATGTATCATCTAGTTTTCTGTTTTATAGAAGAAAAGTTTACATATCATGTGATTTTTTCTTATTGCATTGATCATAGTCATTAAGAGAGATTTTAAGATTAGAAGGGCAATAAAAAACAGTGAAAAAGTTATTAATAGAAATCGAGACTAAGAAACCATTAAGGTCAACTTGATAGACAAGCAGCTGAAACCAGGTGTTCCTCAGATTATTCCTTAGAAAGTTAACCTTTGATTTGAGGATTCTTTGAGCCAGATTTAATTTATTGTGATTATTTTTTGATATTTATTTATTTTTGTCTTTATTTTTTGAGAGACGAAGTCTCACTCTGTCAGCTAGGCTGGAGTGCAGTGGCATAGTCTCAGCTCACCGCAGCCTCTACCTCCTGAGTTCAAGTGATTCTCCTGCTTCACCTTCCCAAGTTGCTGGGACTACAGGCGTGCATCACCACACCCAGCTAATTTTTGTATTTTTTAGTAGAGTTGGGGTTTCACTATATGTTGGCCAAGCTGGTCTTGAACTCCTGACCTCAGGTGATCCGCCCACCTTGGCCTCCAAAGTGCTGGGATTACAGGCTGTGCCTGGCCTATTTTTTGATATTTAAATGTCAGTATTATCTTATGTAAATGTGTCATCTGTTTTCACTTTCAAATTATCAGTGCTTAGTTTACTATGTGGCACATAGTAGGTGCTCAATAAAATACATATATTGGACAATATAAGTGTTTTTATTTAAAAATATATGGGATGAAATTTATGGGAAAAATATATAGGATGAAAAATGGATTTTGTCTTTCTCAAAATACTGAGTAGTTCATATTTTAAGTTCAAAATAGGAGTAATTATTTCTTTACAGAATTGTGCTTATTTTTGCTAACAGAAAGCTTGTTTTTTGTTTTTTTTTTCCAGGGAGCCACAGTAGCAGAAATTAAAAAACAATATCGTTTGCTGTCACTTAAATATCATCCGGATAAAGGAGGTGATGAGGTTATGTTCATGAGGATAGCAAAAGCTTATGCTGCGTAAGTATCAGGATCCATTACAAATTTTTAAGAATAGTACAGATAAGCCAGGTGCAGTGGCTCATGCCTGTAATCCCAGTACTTTGGGAGGCTGAGGCAGGAGGATCGCTTGAGCCCAGGAGTTTGAGACCATCCCTGGCAACATACCAAGACCCCATCTCTACAAAAAATAAAAGAATTAACCCTGTGTGGTGGTGTGTGCCTGTAGTCCTAGCTACTTGGGAGGCTGAGGTGGCAGCGTTGTTTGAGCCTGGGAGGTCAAGGCTGCAGTGAGCCGTGACCATGCCACTGCAGCCCAACTTTGATGACAGTAATACTCCATCTCTAAAGAAAAAAAAAAAAGGATAGTTTTCTGTTTTAATAAAATATTAAAATAGTTGTCATACACTTTTTCCAAGTGCTTACTTCATGTTGAGTCTGTCATTTAGGGGACTACACAGCAGCACTAATGTGGTAATTTAATTTAATTAAACTGTAATTTTTGCCATGTAAACTTGATTAAATTAAGTGGTGAATGATAAGTTAATTGAGCTATTTTATTAGCATCTTGATTAGAGGAGGGTATACTTAGATCTTACCATTTCTAGTTTTTTTTTTTTTTTTTTTTTTTTAGGCTTGATCTGTTTCTCTTATTTTGGCAATGTGTAGCTTATCTCATTTAAACTATTTAAAGACAAGTTTAATTTGGACTTTTAAGTACTTCATTTTTGGTGTCTTTTTCTTTTTAGAATTTCGTCACACAAGATTATTCTTAGTTAATAACAACTGTACTTGTTGAGATGTGGATTTTTAAGGTCTCCTTTTTTACTGCTCAGAAACTGTCTTCACAAATCTTTTCAGAACTTCCAAATAATTTTCCTTGTTGGTCTTATACCTTAGGTAAGGTGCATTGTTATTGTGAGATACATATATTCACATATGCATTATATGCACACACATATGTCTGTGTATTTATAAAGTTTGAGGAACATTTGTGCACACTTTTGGGAAGCAGAATAGAGTATGTAACATTAGATGCAGTGATCTCTTGGGTATTAATCTTCCAAGAGATAAAACTTAACTAGATTCTTCAGGACTCTTGATAAGTACATCCCCACACAGCTCTTACATTGAATGAAAGAGTGAAATATGAGATTGTCTGTCTTTTGAGGACTCAGTGATGTATAATTTTGTGAACTCATTTTAAACGTGTAAGTAAATACAAGCATACTTTGGAGATACTATAGGTTCAGTTCCAGTCTCCTGCAATAAAGCAAATATTGCAATAAAGTGAGTCACAAATTTTTTTGTTTCCTACTGCATATAAAAGTTGTTTATACTACACCGTAGTCTATTAAGTGTGCAGTAGCCTTATGTCTTTTTTTTTTTTTTTTTTTTTTTTTGAGACGGAGTCTCGCTCTTTCGCCCAGGCTGGACTGCAGTGGCGCTATCGCGGCTCACTGCAAGCTTTGCCTCCCGGGTTCACGACATTCTCCTGCCTCAGTCTCCCGAATAGCTGGGACTACAGGTGCCCGCCACCACACCCGGCTAATTTTTTTTTGTATTTTTAGCAGAGATGGGGTTTCACCATGTTAGCCAGGATGGTCTCGATTTCCTGATGTCGTGATCCGCCCGCCTCGGCCTCCCAGAGTGTTGGGATTACAGGCGTGAGCCACTGTGCCCAGCCAGCCTTATGTCTTAAAAAACAATGTACATACCTTAATTTTAAAATACTGTATGGCTAAAAAATGCTAGTAATCTGAGCCTTTGACAAATTACATTCTTTTTGCTTGTGGAGGGTCTTGCCTTGATGTTGATGGCTGTTGACTGATCAGGATAGTGGTTACTGAAGGTTGGGCTGGCTGCGACAATTTCTTAAAATAAGACGACAATTAAATTGACTACATCATTTAAATTCTTTTCATGAAAGATTTCTCTAGCATGTGATGCTATTTGGTAGTATTTTATGCACAGAACTTCTTTCTTTTCTTTTCTTTTTTTTTTTTTTTTTTGAGATGGAGTCTCGCTCTGTTGCCCAGGCTAGAGTGGAGTGGCGCGATCTTGGCTCACTGCAACTTCCGCCTCCTGGGTTCACGCCATTCTCCTGCCTCAGCCTCCCGAGTAGCTGGGACTACAGGCACCCGCCACCATGCCCGGCTAATTTTTAATATTTTTAGTAGAGATGGGGTTTCACCACGTTAGCCAGGATGGTCTTGATTTCCTGACCTTGTGATCCGCCTGCCTTGGCCTCCCAAAATGCTGGGATTACAGGTGTGAACCACCGTGCTCAGCCAGAACTTCTTTCAAAATTGGAGTCAATCGTCTCACATTCTGCCACTGCTTTATCAACTAAGTTTATGTAGTATTGTCATTTCAACAATGTTCACCGCATCTTCATCAGGAATAGGTACCATCTTAAGAAGCTACTTTGCTCAACTATAAGAAGCAACTCATCTGTTCAAGTTCGATCGTGAGATTGCAGCAATTCAGTCACATCTTCAGGTTCCACTTGTTTAGTTCTCCTGCTATTTCTAGCACATCTGTAGTGACTTTCTCTACTGAAGTCTTGAACTGCTCCAAGTCATCCATGAAGGTTGAAATCAACTTCTGGCTGGGCGCAGTAGCTCATGCCTGTAATCCCAGCACTTTGGGAGGCCGAGGCAGGTGGATCACCTGAGGTGAGGAGTTTGAGACCAGCCTGACCAACATGGAGAAAACTCTATCTCTACTAAAAATTCAAACTTAGCCGGGTGTGGTGGGGCATGCCTGTAATCCCAGCTACTTGAGAGGCTGAGGCAGGAGACTCACTTGAACCCGGGAGGCGGAGGTTGGGGTGGGCCAAGATTGTGCCATTGCACTCCAGCCTGGGCGACAGAGTGAGACTCTGTCTCAAAAAAAAAAAAAAAAGGGAAATCAGCTTCTACCAAACTCCTCTTGATGTTGACATTTTGGCCTCTTCCTGTGAATCACAAATGTTCTTAATGGCATTTAGAATAGTGAATCCTTTCCAGAAGGTTTTCAATTTACTTTACCCAGATCCATCAGAGGTATCACTGTGTCTGTAGCAGCTATAGCTTTACAAAGTGTATGTCTTCTTTTTTTTTTTTTTTTTTTTTTTTTTTTTGAGATGGAGTCTCACTCTGTTGCCGAGGCTGGAGTGCATTGCTGCGATCTTGGCTCCCTGCTACCTTTGCCTCCTGGATTCAAGCAATTCTTCTTCCTCAGCCTCCCAAGTAGCTCGGACTACAGGCATGCACCACCATGCCTGGCAAATTATTGTATTTTTAGTAGAGACAGGGTTTTATGTTGGTCAGGCTAGTCTTGAACTCCTGACCTCAGGTGATCTGCCCACCTCGGCCTCTGAAATTGCTCAGTGCAAGTCTATTTCTTAAATAATAAGACTTAAAAGTCAAAATTACTTTTTGATCTGTGTGCTGCAGAATGATGTTGTGTTAGCAGGTGTGAAAACGTTAATCTGTTTGTACAGCTCCATCAGAGTTCTTGAGTGACCACGTGCGTTGTCAATGAGCAGTAATCTTTTGAAAGGAATCATTTTTTTTTTTTTGAGCAGGTCTCAACAGTGGGCCTAAAATATTCAGTAATCCATGCTGTCAACACATGCTGTCATCAAGGATTTGTTGTTCTATTTATAGAGCATGGCAGAATAGATTTAGCATAGATCTTAAGAGCTCTAGGACTTTTGGAATGGCACACCAGCATTGGCTTCAAGTTAAAGTCGCCAGCAACGTTAGCTCCTACCAAGAAAGTCAGCCTGTCTTTTGAAGCTTTGAAGTCAGGCATTTATTTCTCTCCAGCTGTGAAAGTCCTAAATGGCATATTTTTCCAGTATAAGGCTATTTTGTCTACATTGAAAATTTGTTGTTTAGCCACCTTCATTGTGATCTTAGCTAGATCTTCTGGATAACTTGCTGCAGCTTCCAAATCAGCACTTGCTACTTCACCTTGCACTTCTGTTGTAGAGATGGTTTCTTTTGGAAAATCTTGTGGACCAACATCTGCTAGCTTCTGCAGCTCCCTCACCTCTCTCAGCCTTCGTTAGGGCCTTGCTTTGGATTAGGCTTTGGTTTAAGGGAACAATGTGGGTAGTTTGATCTTCTGTCCAGACCACTGAAACATTCTTCAAATCAGCAACAAGGCTGTTTCACTTTCTTATTATTTGTGTGTTCACTTTTAAGTTCCTTTAAGCACTGTTGCTCTGAATTCACAACTTGACTGTTTGGCACAAGAGGCCTAGCTTTTGGCTTGTTTTGGCTTTTGACATGCCTTCTTCACTAAGCTTAGTCATTTCTAGCTTTTGATTCAGAGTGAGAGATGTGTGAGTCTTTTTTCGTTTGAACATTTAGAGGCCCGCCGAGACCAGCTTGGTCAGGGAGACCCTAACCCAGCGGCCCTAGAGGAATTAAAGACACACATGCAGAAATAGAGAGGTGTGAAGTGGGAAATCAGGGGTCTCACAGCCTTCAGAGCTGAGCGCCCCGAACAGAGATTTACCCACATATTTATTAACAGCAAACCAGTCATTAGCATTGTTTCTATAGATACTAAATTAACTAAAAGTATCCCTTACGGGAAATGAAGGAATGGGCCGAATTAAAGGAATAGGTTGGGCTAGTTAACTGCAGCAGGAGCATGTCCTTAAGGTACAAATCGCTCATGCTGTTGTTTGTGGCTTAAGAATGCTTTTAAGCAGTTTTCTGCTCTGGGTGGGCCAGGTGTTCCTTGCCCTCATTCTGGTAAACCCACAACCTTCCAGCGCGTGTGTTAGGGCCATTATGAACATGTTACGGTGCTGCAGAGATTTTGTTTATGGCCAGTCTTGGGGCTAGTTTATGGCCAGATTTTGGGGGGGCTTGCTCCCAACAGAGGCCATTTTAGGGTTAGTAATTTGCCCAATTTGAATCTTTTGTGTCTCGGGGAATAGGGAGGCATGAGGAGTGGGAGAGAGATGGGGGAATGGCCAGGGAGTGGAGCATTCGAAACACATATGTATTAAGTTCTTTTTCTTCTGCAGGTGCAGTTTGTGTGCCAGCCCCACAATGATAATAGAAATGTCAAAGATCACATATCACTATAACAGATAAAATAATAGTGAAAACGTTAGATATATTGTGAGACTTACCAAAATGTGAGAGAGGGACATGAAGTGAGCACATGCTGTTGGAAAAATGGCATTGATAGAATTGCTTGATGTAGGGTTAACACAAATGGCAGAAAAACACGATTATCTGCAAAGTGCAATAAGAAGTTTGCTTGCAATAGCATACTAAGTTATAATAGCAAATTGTGAAAGTGGCATGTAAATGACAGAAGTTTGGGAGATATCACCTTACTTATTTACTTATTTTTGTACTTAGTAGAGGATATTGACTATGTCTCTTCTCTCCCCTTGTTTTGTGGCTGGCTGTTTATCTGTGTGAATTACTATATGATTCTGTAATAAAGCAGTGCCATTAGGACTTTTGAAGTGTGTACTACATTTTCTGCGTAGCAGTTGTCCTTGAGGTTACTGTCTTTCAGTTAGTGTCTCCTTCAAGCATTTACTCTCTTTTCACAAGTATTGGTATGCCTTGATTGCTGTCTTCAGGTAATTTAAAAAGACATTTCCAGAGGAAGTCAGGTAGCCAAGATTATTTAATTAGTAGTTTTAATTTTAGTGCTTTGGTGAAATCCCCCCACCCTATCCCCCCAGTCTTCAGGTATTTTAACATTTTCAAGTTTATAATTTTGTTCTCAGATTTCTGGAAATCTGACTATGATGTGTGGTCACTAATCTGAAAAATGCACAAGAATAATATAAGGTGTTTAGTTTTAACTCAGTTATGTGGTTAAACTGTAGAATATTTTATGTATAAAATGTCTTAAATAGTTGACGTTCTGTAAGACCAATGAAAAAGTGAAATGATCGTGGGACCTAGAACTTTGAGATTATGTAACTTGCATAAATATAACTATATTAGATAAAGGTGTATATTTTACTAACTATAAGTTGTAAGTGCTTGAGTTGAAGTTCCTATCTCATGAATAACTCTAGCAGCCTTGGAATGCAGTTATATAGGCTTTGATGTGCAGTTTTTTAGAACTTGCTTAGGTTATTTGAGATCATTTCTCTCTCCTTAGTTGCCTATTATAATAAACCAGCTGGGTCATTTCATTTTTTTTTTTAAATCAGATTTTCACTCTTTCCTTTAGGAGTTATACCATTGAATTCTCTGGTTCATTATCTAGATAGAATTGAGATTTTGCTCTCAGATGTAAAACCTGTCTTTAAAGCTATTGTATAGCAAGTGGGCAGCGTTGTTGTCACCTTAAAGATATGTTAATTTTTATAAAAGCATATGGTTTTTACAGATGAGCATGTAACTTATAATAACTGTGCATAGCCAACTCATGGTCACTTGTTTACAGTTTAGTGAAAGCATTCTCTAGATCAAGATTTATAATCTGGAGTCCGTGAAATTGTATACAAAATTTATGTGTCTTTGTAATGTGCATTTTTCCCAGGGCAAAGGGGTCATAGATTTCCTTAGATTCATAAGAGAATCTATAATCGTCCTCCGTTACCCCAAAAAAGTTAAGGGATATAATCATGTTTAGGAAACTACACTCACTGAATTTTCAAAAATTCTGTTAGCATCATTGATCTTGTTTAAGGTTGTTAAATGTGAATTATACTAAAATTACGCAGCTTTTAAGTACTTTAACTCTTAGAAGTGGTATTATACTGAAATACTAAGTAACAAAAAATCATTTGCTTCTTAAACTGACTTTAAGTTGCTGACTTATTTTATTAGATTGAATGTTCAACATGGTTCCCATCACACAGCAGTTGTAGAAGTCAGTTTAATGAGTGAGTTAATGTAATCGTAACTCGTAGGTCTGTGTAGGTTGCAAAATCAGAGTGTCTCTGATGTGAGCTATGCTTTATTTGGCAAAATCTGGGAGTATTGTATAGAGGACAGAGCAGTTTGTTTTGCATAATCACAAAGGTAGAAGGGGACAGAGATGGTTATTTTGGGCAGAAGGATCCAATTAGAAGACAAGAGTGAAAGAAACAAGCTAAAACTCTGAGTTGGGTGGACAGTTGTACAGGGAATCTAGGACAAAATTTTTGAGAAACATCCCTCAATTTTGAAAAGAAAATCTTAGCACTATTCCTTATTAACTTGCAACCTGTCTAGTAATGCTTTTTATTGGCTCCTGTATTTTTCTGTGGCCTTTCATCAAATAGTGTAAGTGGAGTTACAATTAAATAAGGATTAAAGACATCAAGGCACCTGTTTGTATAAATGACTAAATTGATAAATTTAAAAATATTTTCAAGTCATTGAAAACTAATGAATGTCCTTTTTGCTATTTTATAAAGGTATTTCTGCATTGCCTATCTCAGATTGGAGTTTTGTTAAATAGAAACTACATTGCCTCTTAAGTTTTGAGAAGTAGAAGTACGGTTAAAATTAGATTTGACCATATGGAAGATCTTTTACCAGTTGGTCTCCAAGAATGTCTTCCTTATTATGTTATTGGTCATTTTTGAGCGTGTGTGTTGGTGGGGTGGTTTCTGCCTTATATTCCTTAACTACATTGTATATTTTTGTAAGGAATTGGGAATTCATTTTAATGCTTTTTAACATCTTCACTGGGAACTGGAATAAAGTTATTCTTGACTCTGTACCTTGAGCCATTGTCAAAGTCAGGGGTTACATTTTAGGTATCTAAAAATTACTCTTTAACTTTCACATTCCCTGGGTTAGGAAGCTGCTGTTTAGGAGAAATTTTCCTAGTTCTTCTGGCAATTGGCTTAGGAGAAAATTATGATCTTAGCACAGTGCAAATTACCTTACCCACAGCAGTGGAGTTTTACATGTGGTGGTCATCTGTTTCTTTCAGAATGTGGTGCTATTGTTTTGTGGGGAAGCTACCATTATGAATTAAATTTATGTTTTAAAAAATGTGTATTTATCATTATTAATGTATAAACATGCTCATTGAAGAAATTTTGGAAAATATATGAGAGTATAAGGGGAAAAAAAATCCCCTACAATTCTCCCTGCCTTCTTAGAAAATGTAGTTGCCTTTAAAGTTTGATCTGGTTGAACTGAGAACCATCTGGTTGAACATGAGAACTGGTTAAGCTTGAGAACCATGGGCCAACCAGGAATTAGTATCAAGATGCAATAGTTAGCATTTTCTGTTAATGCAGCATTTCTTGCTCCTCCCTTTCCCTTTCTCCTGATTTCAGAGAAACTTTTCTTGATTCATGGAATCAGTATCTTCTAAGAAATGAGTTGGTTGGCTAATGGAGTTTGTCTATATGAGTACTTGTTTTTCAGATGTGGCTTTCTAATTTTGCAACTTTGTTCTTTTGATGCTAGTTTAACTGATGAAGAGTCCCGGAAAAATTGGGAAGAATTTGGAAATCCAGATGGGCCTCAAGGTGTGGTAAATGATGATTTTAAAATATTGGCAATATGGTATATATTATAAAAATGTTAACCAGATTAAAGGAGTAATATTATTTTCTTACTGAGCTTATACTCACATGGAGTTTAACATAGATAAATTGAGCTCTCATTAATTTTTGCTTTATTTTTCTTTCTAAAGACTAATTTGAAAGATATAATTTAAGTTGGTCCGTAGAGAAGAGTAATCACTATCATTTCCAATTACTAGTTGATAAAAATTTGGAGGAAAAAATCTTATTTTTCTTTACAGACTTCACATTTTCTCATGTGTTCATAGTGTTTATGTAAACTCAGGACATATAAAATAATTTATGTTTTCTTGAGAGAAGGAATTTGTACTTACAGGGTTTCTTTTTCCTTGAAAAATTTGAAGTTTCAGATATAAACTATATCCCTGAACTTTTGTGTAATGGGGGCCTACTAATAAGATAATCTTTCTCAAAGTTTGTTTTTGTGTTGTGGGGGAGAGTTCTGGGATATATTATAGATCCCAAATATATTTAATAGATTTATTAAAACAAAGTAGAGATTCTTCAGAAACTGATATTTTTTCTATTTCAGCCACAAGCTTTGGAATTGCCCTGCCAGCTTGGATAGTTGACCAGAAAAATTCAATTCTGGTGAGTGCATTTAAATAAGATACATTATGATGTATTAGACAAAATTTTTGTTATGTACAATCTGTCTTGGTAATACAAGAAGAACTATTACAAAGAAAATACTGGTGTGCCATTCATTCATTCATTCATTTGAGACAGAGTCTTGCTCTATTGCCCAGGCAGGAGAGCAGTGGCGTGATCTTGGCTCACTGCAACCTCTGCCTCCTGGGTTCAAGCGATTCTCCTGCCTCAGCCCCCGCTGAGTAGCTGGGATTACAGGTGCCCACCACCATGCCTGGCTAATTTTTGCATTTTTAGTAGAGATGGGGTTTTGCCATGCTGGCCAGGCTGGTCTCGAACTCTCAAACTCCTGACCTCAAGTTATCTGCCTGCCTCAGCCTCCCACCGTGTTGGGATTACAAGCATGAGCACTATGCCTAATGTTAATGTACAATAAATTAAATTGTATATATTCCATATGGTATTTCAGGAGGAGGTAGGATATCAGACTTCAATCACTGCAACCCTAAAATGTCAAGAATTATCTTACTCAGGGATACATTCCTACTTCAACTTTCTTGAAAATAATTGTCTAAAGGCTGTCTTTGAGGCAATGAAAACAAAATCCACATAGTCTGTAATTTGTTTTGAAAATGGCTATTAAGTTATTTTCTGGCAGATTAAAATTGGTTACCTTGAGGGGGTATACAGTTGCTGCATAAGCTTGTTTGTCATGCTTCTGGTTAGTAGGAATAGTCGAGAAGGAATAAGTTACTACCAGATTTAGGATCAAGTAATAGGAGAAAAATCAGTAGGTAAAAATTGCTAGTCAGCATTATGAAGTGACTCCTTGATATTTAGCTAAAGGAACCTTTGGCCAGGGACTTCTTATTTCATTTGTTCCCAGAGCACTAACTACTGAGAGGTTGTGGATATATAAATACCTGCCTGACTGGAAGAGAAATGTAATTTACAAAACAGTTTTGCTGGTGTTAATCTGTATTGTGTCAGTAAATAAAAAATTAAAAGGTAATTTATTATAGTGGATATGAACATAGGCTCTAGAGCTGAACTACTTGAGTTCAAATCCTGGCTGTGCAATTTGCTAGCTGTGTCCTAGGACAAGTTATGTAACCCATGTGTACTGCAGGTTTTCTACCTACAAAAGGAGGGTAATAATGGTACCTTCCTCTTGGAGTTTGAGAATAAGGATTTAACAAGATAATACATGAGGAATCCTTTTAATAGTGGCTCCCCCATTGTAAGCCTCAAAATAAATTCATGGATGTTGTTTTAATTTACCTGACGAAGGCCATAATTCTTTTTCTCTTCAATTCTAGGTTTTACTTGTATATGGATTGGCATTTATGGTTATCCTTCCAGTTGTTGTGGTAAGTTTTAGCTTTTTAAGTTAATGTTTTTTTTGGAAAGGAGATTGACATGTTTTGGAGTCTCCCTATAACATTTTAAATGTATGTTAGAATATAACCCATTGATCCTTGAATTTAAGAGTCTTGCCACTGAAGCTGAGGTGGGAGGATCGCTTCAGTCTAGGTGTTTGAGGTTGCGGTGAGCCATGACCCCACCTCTGCACTCCAGCCTGGGCCACAGAGTGAGACCCCACCTGAAAAAAAATTATATAACTATACTTTTAATGGTATTCTAAAGGTGACATTACTTGAGCATGATGTGTATATCCTCCCAATTCAAAAATTACCCACAACTGACCGGGCATGGTGGCTCACTCCTGTAATCCCAGCACATTGGGAGGCTGAGGTGGGCAGATCAATTTAGGGCAGGAGTTTGAGACCAACATGGTGAAACCCTGTCTTTACTAAAAATACAAAATTAGTCGGACATGCTGGTTCGAACCCAGGAGGCAGAGGTTGCAATGAGCCGAGATTGTGCCACTACACTCCAGCCTGGGTGACAGAGCGAGACTGTCTCAAAGAAAAAAACAAAAATCACAGAAGTTACAACTGAGTTAACACAGATACATATATACATATGTATACATATGTGTGTATGTATATATGTATGACATATGTATATGTGTACATATGCATGACAGATGTGTATAAATGTATGATACATGTGTATATATGCATGACACGTGCATATATGTATGACGTGTGTGTATGACATACATTGTGTATGACGTGTATACGTATGACATGCATATATGTGTATATATGTATGACATGCATATATGTATATATATATTTTAAATACAGGGAAACTGTCCATTTTAATTTTATTTTTGTTATTTATTTATTTATTTTTGAGACAAGGTCTTGCTTTATAGTAAGGTGCTGCAAACATGGCTCTCTGCAGCCTCTACCTCCTGGGTTCAAGCAAATCCTCCCACCTCAGCCTCCCAAGTAGCTAAGACCAGAAGTGTGTACCACCATGCCCTGCTAATTTTTTTTATTTTTTTGTAGAGATGGGGTCTTGCCACGTTGCCCAGGCTGGTCTTAAACTCCTGGGCTCAAACGATTATCCTGCCTCGGCCTCTCAAAGTACTAGGCTTACAGGTGTGAACCACCATGCCTGGCTGACACAGATATATTTAAAGTTTCAAATGAAAGTCTTCCCGCACTACCACCCTCAACTTCATTTATTTAGGAATCATTGGGAAGTTTGGTGTTTTTTCTTTCAAATCTTTTTCTATGAATTTAGGTACACACATTCATTTTAAAAAAAACCTTTAATGAGATTTTACTGTATGTGTGCATTATTCTGTTTTTTTGCTTGATATATTGGGGATGCAACATATAGAAAAGCCTCATTTTTTAAAACAGCTGTATAATCCTATAATACGGAGATACCATACAATTTGATTTTTACCATTTGTTACTTTTGTGACTTGTGTCCTTTCTGATCCTGGAGTTCCTTTTAGTCACATAGTGAGCCTAATAATTAAGTTGTTTGTTTTGCTTTCTTCAAAGGATTGTTGCAAGAATCCAATCATATTAAGTAATATGAATGAAAGTGTCATGTCACTTGTAAAATTATGCCTACATTTGTTTATCAAGTATTTATTGAAGACATGCTGTGTGTCAAGAACCAGCTTGGTGCTTATAGCAGTGGGTAGTTTTATCCCTTTTTGGTCTTTAAGGAATTTCTATCCAAAATGGTAAATGTTTTGATTATATATATGCAGTGACTTAGGTTAGTGTTTAGGCTTCAGACAGTATAAATATTTGCTAAAGAAATCACTTGAAATATGCAAGAAAGAGGTGCTTGTTGTAAGACTCAGGTATTTTTATTGTTTTATGAATATTTAGAAGATTTGACCATAAACATATTCTGCCTCAAACTTAACATTTATCAGGGTTTTTTTTGCTTTTTTTTTTTTTGAGACAGAGTCTCCCTCTGTCACCTAGGATGGAGTGCAGTAGTATGATCATGGCTACCGCAGCCCTGACCTCCTGGGCTCTAGCAATCTTCCCACCTCAGCTTCCTGAGCAGCTGGGACTAGAGGCATGTGCCACCATGCCCAGCTAATGTTTGCATTTTTCTTTTTCTTTTGTAGAGACAGGGTCTCACTATGTTGCCCAGGCTGGTCTCAAACTCCTGGGCTCAAGCAGTCCTCTCACCTCAGCCTCCCGAAGTGCTGGGATTACAGGCATGAGCCATCTCGCCCAGCCTCTCATAGTTTTTATACTTTCTTTCTTGTTTAATTTTATTTGTGTTTTAGGGCTCTTGGTGGTATCGCTCAATACGCTATAGTGGAGACCAGATTCTAATACGCACAACACAGATTTATACATACTTTGTTTATAAAACCCGAAATATGGATATGAAACGTAAGTAAACTTTAAGTAACTTTGCTATTAATCACATTGTTTTGTGACTTACTTATGTGGGGTTGATATATATTCCTTAACTCTATACTGTTGAGATTCTATTGTACAGTTTTATAAATAGTTAATTTATATAATTAAAGCTAGAGAAAAATGCCAGCACCCTTTATCACATTTCTTAATTTATATTTTCATTATTCACATTTACTCATATATTTCATCAGAAATTTTACCATAAGCCTTATGCGTGCAAATTTTGTAATTTTAGCTAACATTTATTATTTGTTGTATGCCAGACACTGCTAGTTACTGTATGTGTCTTGACTCATTTAATTTTTGCTGTGTTCTCGTAAGTGAGTGCTGTTTTACAGTACATCTTATAGATGAGGAAACTGAGGCACCGAAAAGTAACACACTCAAGGATACACAGTAAGTGATATCCAGGATTGAACCCAGGCAGTCTCGTTCTTGAGCCTTAAACCATTATGTTATACTGTATTAATTGTAGTAAAAATAAAAAGTCTTAGGTGTGTTGAAAGAAAACTAGTGCTAGAGTATTTCATTCCCAGTTCTTATTTAAAAATTTAAGGAAAAAAATACTATTTTCACTTTCTTTGATTATATAAAGCAAACTTTGCAGTTTATCCTTGGGAGATAGAGTGTTACCTTTCAGAATGATGGCTCTGCAAAAATCATAGCTGCTCCTCCATCCCTCTTTAAAAAAAAATAAAATAAAAGAATGTAAGTTTTGAATTGTGTCTCTGGGACCAAAATGGACTTTTCTGTATTTTGGATTTGGCAATTTTACTAATTTTCTTAGTAATGAGAGAGACTTCTCATGGTCATATATGACTGTGTGTGAACAGATTTTACATTTCTGAATGAGTTAATACTACTTTACCTTATCGAAAATATTACTCTTCCTAAAGCTGGATTGAAATGTTAATACAGAAACTTACTCCCTTATGAAAATGTTTCATGTTTATAATTTTAAGTGTGCTTTTTGCCTCAATCATTTTGATTTCTGTTTCTTTTCTGAGGGTGGTATCCTTACACAGCTTTGTCAGAGAAGCATTGTTTAGCTGGTGGATTTCTTTACACATTCTAGGTTATTTTAGCTGTTTTAGGAACAGTTGTTATTAAGTAAACATTTGAGGGTAGTAATAGTAATAGCTCACACAAGTACTGTGCTTGCTGTGTGTCAGGCACATATGAAGAAGCTGAGATACACAGATATGAAGAATATTGTCCTAGGTCATTTAGCTAGGAAGTGACAAAATACCAAGGTCTGTGCACTTAACTTCTATACTATCCTGCCTTTTGTGAGTACATTACATGGATTTTTTTTTTCTCTGAGGCAAAGTTTCTCTCGTCTCCCAGGCTAGAGTACAATGGCGCAATCTCAGCTCACCACAACCTCTGCCTCCTGGATGCAAGCAATTCTCCTGCCTCAGCCTCCCGAGTAGCTTGGATTACAGGCGTGCACCACTATGCCTGGCTAATTTTTGTATTTTTAGTAGAGATGGGGTTTCACCATGTTGGCCAGCTTGGTCTCAAACTGGCTGGTCTCAAATTCCTGATGTTGTGATTTGCCTGCCTCGGCCTCCCAAAGTGCTGGGATTACAGGCGTGAGCCACCACCGGCTTGAGGGTTTTAATCATGTGTATTTCCACAAAATCCTCTTGGGTTCCATAATAAAATTTTTTTGGAAAATTATAATGCATATTAGGGTTACAAAAGGCCTTGAGAAGTCATGTAGTAAATAAACCTTTAACTCTTGTTTACATTATTTTCAGCTTTATTTAATCATAGGGCCCCCTTTTTTCACGTGAATTATTAATACCACACAGAATACTAATGTTCTATAGAAAGTTTCTGTGGAACTTTCAGTGATTTTAATGCCTCCAGTTGCTTTGGTGTGCTTTATTTGATCTATACTTCTGTTCACTTGTGGTGGTTGATACTGTGTACGTTTTAAAAAGCGAGATGTTACTTTTTTTATGGAAGAAATAAATACTTGTCAGTGGAGTTCAGATAATTTTTAGCATTGTGCATGTTTAGAAAAGTGCTTCACTTTCAAGTGAATTAAGTATCTCAGGAGGGGGAATTAATGAATGAGCATATTTATTTACCTTCATATTTCTTTTGTTTTGTTAGGTCTTATCATGGTTTTGGCTGGAGCTTCTGAATTTGATCCTCAGTATAATAAAGATGCCACAAGCAGACCAACGGATAATATTCTAATACCACAGGTTAGGCTAATTTCCCAAATCCCCCGATGAGCAGTTAAGTATTAAAGTGAATACTTTTTTTTAAAAAAGCGTGTTTTTGAATAATTATTTTATTTATTCTAGCTAATCAGAGAAATTGGCAGCATTAATTTAAAGAAGAATGAGCCTCCACTTACCTGCCCATATAGCCTGAAGGCCAGAGTTCTTTTACTGTCTCATCTTGCTAGAATGAAAATTCCTGAGACCCTTGAAGAAGGTATTTGTGATTCTGGTATCTACAGAGGTTTAGTGGGATGAAAGCAGCAGATTTAATTAGACTTAATGGTGTGTATTAGTTTGTTCTCGCATTGCTCTAAAGAAATACCTGAGGCTGGGTAATATATAAACAAAAGAGGTTTAATTGGCTCATTGTTCTGATGGCTGTACAGGAAGCATGGCTGGGGAGGCCTCAGGAAACTTTTATTCATGGCAGAAGGCAAAGGCAGAGCAGGCGTCTTCACATGGCCAGAGCAGGAGGAAGAGAGAGGTGGGGGAGATGCCACACGTTTTTAAACAACCAGGTCTTGTGAGAACTGTATCTCGAGAACAGCACCAAAGGGAGAACTCCACCCCCGTGATCCAGTCACCTCCCACCAGGCCCCACCTCCAGCATTGGGGATTACCATTCAACATGAGATTTGGGTGGGGACACAGACCCAAACCATAGCATGGTGGTGCAGTGTGTTTTGTTGCTGTTCTTTTTTGGCCAAATAATTGCTCAAGGACTTTTTAAAAAAGAAATGTATATGCTACATAATTACTTCACAAATGGTTTGAAGATCTAAGTAAGCCAGACGTTTTGGCAAGTGTTAAAATTTAGTGTTTCAAGGTGAGAGAATGCTCTGTATAAGAAATGTTTAGTTAATTGCAGATCATACAAAAGTTCCTAATAATTTTTTTAAAGGACTTTGTAAGTTTTTGGAGGGAGCAAAATGGATTTCACAACAACCAGCACCTCTCACCTCACCATCTACAAGCTTCCTCCGACAGTGGTTACCAATAATGTCTGTTTTATAGTTATTTAAAGCTTCATAAGTACTTGAAGCTATGTATTCTGCTTAAAAGAAAAGTAGTTGATTGAGGCAACAGTGTTTCCAGGGATGTCATTAATTATCTCTTTTTCACCGACATTATTTCAATTAAAGTTTTAAAAGACAGTTACTACCTCTAGGAAATAAATGTTCTTTTTGAATGATATCCTAGCATCCCCCACCTCCTTTAAGGCAGTAATGCAGTTAAATGCTTCTGAAAACAAGGCCATGTGACGCTTAGTAATTGGGGATAGGACAGGATACTTATGGTGGAATGAAGGAGCACTATTTAGGCAATATCATTGGAGTTGCTTTGAAATACTGAATTAACTAGTAATTCTGTTGCTAATGTTCTGTACAGATACATAAGCATCTCCATTTTTACTTACCTGTAAGAAGCAGGAAATAAATCATTGTTGAGTACCAAATCCATAGGTTAATGTGGTCTGAATAGTTAACTATTACATGCAGTATTAATGAAAGAGTCTTTCTCTTTCTGTAAGTTGCCCTCTTCTTCTCTTCTACGTCTCTTATCTCTCCCCCTGTATTTAGTTGACATATTTATTTTGACATATTTAGTTGATCTGCCTGCCTCAGCCTCCCAAAGTGCTGGGATTATAGGCGTGAGCCACCATGCCTGGCTGGGAGTTGGTTTATTAAGCCTAACATTATGATATTAAAAATTTGTCTTTGAAACGTCTAATCTGAGCTAGGGTTTTATGGCTGATTTTTGACATAGTGATACTGAGGAGAAATTCTTCCATTCAATCTGTAAAATTCTGAGATCATGTGAAATATTTGTGACATAACTTTAATATTAGTTTTGGGCCACAGTGATAAAGATGCTTTAACTGTAAAATTAAAATGATCTGTTTCAGGTTTTTTATTGTTTTGCAGATCAGCAATTCATGCTAAAAAAGTGTCCTGCCCTACTTCAAGAAATGGTTAATGTAATCTGCCAACTAATAGTAATGGCCCGGAACCGTGAAGGTGAGGAGGAAATATAGTTAATTATGTTATACTTTTTCTTGCAAGCATATGCAGATTATACTTCATATTTTAGGATTTATGGGTACTCAGACTTCTGTCTGCCAGTTCAGTGAGCTTCTTCAATTTTACTCATGTCTTTTCATATTTCTTTCCTATATTTTCTATTATTTAAAGTCTATATCACAGCTCACTGTGGGTTTTTTTTGTTCTTTTTTTTTTTTTTTTTTTTTGAGATGGAGTCTTGCTTTGTCGCCCAGGCTGGAGTGCAGTGACAAAATCTTGGCTCTCTGCAACCTCTGCCTCCTGGGTTCAAGCATTCTCCTGCCTCAGCCTCCTGAGTAGCTGGGATTACAGGCGCGTACCGCCACACCTGGCTAATTTTTGTATTTTTGGTAGAGACAGGGTTTTACCATGTTGGCCAGGATGGTCTCCATCTCCTGACCTCGTGATCCACCTGCCTCAGCCTCCCAAAGCGCTGGTCACTGTGTTTTTGATTTTAATTCTTGTTTTTTTTTTTTTGGAGACAGAGTCTCACTCTGTCGCCTAGGCTGGAGTGCAGTGGTGCGATCTTGGCTCACTGCAACCTCCGCCTCCCAGGGTCAAGTGATTCTCCTGCCTCAGCCTCCTGAGTAGCTGGCATTACAGATGCATGCCACCACGCCCGGCTAATTTTTGTATTTTTAGTAGAGACGGGGTTTCATCAGGTTGGTCAGGCTGGTCTCAAACTCCTGACCTTGTGATCCACCTGCCTCAGCCTCCCAAAGTGCTGTGATTACAGGCGTGATAATTTAATTATTTTATTGTTCAATTGTTTGCAAGGATTTAAAATTTCTCTTTCTTTGAATAATTTTTGAGTTAGGTCATTATTTTTTCTAACAGTGAATTTGAAATAATTCTTTAACTGATATAAAAGTGATTCATATGTCATGTAATTTTTATTAATTAATTATAGACAGCATCTACCAGGGCTGGAGTCCAGTAGGGTAATCATAGCTCACTGCAGCCTCAAACTCCTGGGCTCAAGCAGTCCTTCTACCTTAGCTCTCTGAGTAGCTGGAACTACAGGTGCATACCACAGCACGGAGCTAACTTTACATTTTGTGTAGAGGTGGGATCTCACTTTGTTGCTCAGACTGGTCTGGTTTCCAGCTCCTGGCTTTAAGCAATCCTCCCACTTCAGCTTCCCAAAGCCCTGGGATTACAGTCATGAGCCACATGCCTACAGGCACCTAGCCATTTTTTTTTTTTTTGGTATGGAAGGAAAAGAATGAGGGGATTTGTGGTCAGTAATGGAAAGGAATGCCCTTAAAAAAGGATAGTGGTTATGGTTTGTTGTTACGGGTGATGTTGGTTCTTGTCATGGTGTCAGATGTTGGTGATACTGATAATGTCTGATAATTTACTATTATTTGAGGTGAGGCAAATAATTTTTCTTTTAAATCAATGGCTGTTGCTGGAAAATGTTCATTAGATCGAGTTTGTATATTTTTAGTGTCTTCTCTGGTAACTTTTAAAGGAAAATCTTACTATGATCCTCAGATTTGAGGTGTTAAGGATTTAGTGTGAATTTTGTTTTTGTGATGAATTGTATACTCCTGAACATGTAAAAAGTCCAGCCCTGTTTCTTTTTTTCCTATTCTTTCTAAGAAAGGGAGTTTCGTGCTCCAACTTTGGCATCCCTAGAAAACTGCATGAAGCTTTCTCAGATGGCCGTTCAGGGACTTCAGCAATTTAAGTCTCCCCTTCTGCAGCTCCCTCATATTGAAGAGGACAATCTTAGACGGGTTTCTAATCATAAGAAGGTAATTCTTTGCTACTTTAAAGTCAGTTTTCAGCAGTTTGTCCTGTCACTTAAAGGTAACATGAATAAAAGTTTTCTGGAAATGGTTACTATGCATTTTTTAGATTTAGAATGTCTTAAATACTCTAAAACTTTCTCTCAGGTGGTTCTGTTAACATTTTCTTGACTAGGTAGCTGTGTTTTATAGTATTTTACTACTGTAAGTAGTTTTACTATTTTGGGGGTTGGTGCATTTAAAAAGTCAACAGTTAGTTCCTTATATTATGTTACCAAAAATAAATGTACTGTCTACTTTACAGTCATTTTATTCTTGGCTTAAGGTTGGGCAATTGTTTACTGGTTAAGCATGAACAACAAAAACATTTAATAAATCAAATAAAGACAGTTCTTATTTAGAATATATAATCTATAGTATAAACATGATAATGAATCTTAAGATATAACAACAATTTGTGTAAATGAAAAACTTGAGGAAATATAAGAAACAAGTTACAATTCTAGTAGGAGATTTTAAACATTATTTTGTATATGATAGATAAAGCTAGCAGAGAATAGACATTGGATTTGATAGTATATTAATGTAGAATTAATAAATGCATGTTGGAAATTTGTATCAGAGTTCTCTGTCCTTTTAAGTACTCATGTTCCCCTTATAAATTTGATTGTATGTTAAGTCATAATTAAAAACTTCAGAATCTAAAAGCAGAGATTTTACATGCCTCATGATCTAATCTGTGTCTTTGAAAGTGAAAAATAACTAGCACCAAACACCTGGAAAATTAAAGAACACGCTCCTAAGTAACCATTTTGCCAAGATGGATATTACTGTAGTAACAGCTGTATTTTAAGAATAACAAAAATGAGAATATTGCATAGTAAAACTTTGAAGGTGCATCTTTATTGAGGTTTATTTTTACTTTTATTAGGTAAAAGTAAACGTTTATTATTAAAGGTTTGTTAATAGTAAACCTATTAATTGCTAATTAAAGGTTTTTGTTATTAAAATTGAAAATAAACTGAGGACATCAATTGACAAAGTTCTTGGTTGAGTCAAGATTCTTATTTTTTCCCTCCAACTTTATTTTTTCTGATTTTAAAAAATAAGCCTGTATTAACTTTATAATTTAAAAATTCTTAATTTAAATTTTCTTGGAGAAAAAGGTCATGAAATGCCATATCGTTATTTTGTGCTTTGAAATGCCCATTAATCAACACTTTTCTAAAAGTTGCTGGATTTTGTTGTGGTTAACATGTGAGTAATTTTCTTTTTATGAAAAGCTTTGTGAGTTAGGGAATTATGTATTTTCTTTTTTTTTTATTCAGTATAAAATTAAAACTATCCAGGATTTGGTGAGTTTAAAAGAATCAGATCGTCACACTCTACTGCACTTCCTTGAAGATGAAAAATATGAAGAGGTTATGGCTGTCCTTGGGAGTTTTCCATATGTGACCATGGATATAAAATCACAGGGTAAGTGGGAGGTTTCTCTGTTGAACATTGCTTCCCTTTTGATAGATTGGTTCTCATTTATTTGACTCAGGATTCTCAAAACACTGTACTTAATAACATAACTTGTTATTAGACTTTGCAGAACTGTAGTTTACCTGTCAGATTTACTATGTTGGAAAATGATTTATACCTAATAGTTTGAGAACCCTGATAGAGTCCTACTTTTATTATCCTCATAATGGGATGAAGTCTGAGCACTCTGTTCTGTAGTTCAACTTTTAGCAATTTCTTAACTTTCCAAAGAATGATGAAGACTTCCAGGCATAATAAAATAATGAGATATTTGAAGTATATTATTAGTATGAAAGAAATAGCTGCCTAGTTCTAAAATTAAATTTTTAAAACCCAACTTATTTATGTTAATTAAATGTTGAAAATTACTGTGTTTTATGCCACATTTCATGTGTTTTTCTTTCCCTACCTCTATATTTTCTTTGAGGGAAAAAAATAAAGGCTATTTTTCTACCTATATAATTGCCCTGTGTTTCTGTTTCAATATCTGAATGGTCTTAGAATACTGAGAGAATTAGGGACTATCTGCTCCATTCTTTCATTGTGGTGGTGGTCTGAGCTTTAACATTTGCTAAGTTACTATTATGAGAACATTCTTTTAGTTACCAAGAATACAGGGATATATTAATAATGGTTTCTGTCTTTATTTTATTTATTTATAAATAATTTTTGAGACAGGGTCTCACTCTGTCATCCAGGCTGGAGTGCAGTGGTGCGATTTTGGCTCACTGCATTCTCTGCCTCCTGGGCTCAAGCAATCCTTCTACCTCAGCCTCCTGAGTAGCTGGGACTACAGGTGCACACTACCATACCTGGCTAATTTTATTTTTTGTATTTTTAGTAGAGACAGGGTTTCACCATGTTGCCCAGGCTGGTCACGAGCTTCTGGGCTCAACTGCTCCACCTGCCTTGGCCTCCCGCAGTGCTGTGATTATAGGTGTGAGCCACCGCGCCTGGTTTGTGTCTTTAAAGAGAGCTTATTGTCTAGTTGAAGCAATAGGCTTAAAAATAAGATAAGGGCTGGGCCCAGTGGTGTTATGCCTTTAATCCCAACACTTTGGGAGGCCAAGGCAGGGGGATCACTTGAACCCAGGAGTTCGAGACCAGCCTGGGCAACATAGTGAGACCCTGTCTTTATAAAATTAAAAAACACACACACACACACCAAGATAACATATGCTAAGTGTTAACGTGAATGACACAGACATTGTACCATTTATTTATACAGCAAATATTGAATGCTGTGCACTCCTCTAGGTGCTGGGGAAGCAGTGGTAAGACATAGCCTCTGCTTATTGAGCTTGTATTCTAATAGGAATTGAGGAGAGGTGAATGGATCCCAAAGATTGGCGTGTTTGGGAAAGGAAGGCAAACAGTGCAGTCTGGTTTCAGTTTGGCTGGAGTGTAGCATATGTGTTGTGAAAACTTGGTTTGCTTTGGTGAGGAGTTGGGATTGCCTCGTGGGGCCATGAGTTTTCAGACTTTAAAAATACTAATTTAAAAGCTGTATTTAGGACTGTGCTGATTTAATAAAACTGTCCAAATAAAAATTTTGGGATTTAGAGATACTTTGTGATATTAAGAACTGTTAAAAGTATACCCTTTTCTTTTTTTTTTTTGAGACAGTCTTGCTCTGTTGCCCAGGCTGAAGTGCAGTGGCACTATCTTGGCTTACTGCAACCTCCACCTCTAGGTTCAAGTGATTCTCCTGCCTCAGCCCTCCCAAGTAGCTGGGATTACAGGCGTGTGCCACCACCATGCCCAGCTAATTTTTGTATTTTTAGTAGAGACGGAGTTTCACCATGTTGGCCAGGCTGGTCTCGAACTCCCAGCCTCAGGTGATTCACCCACCTCAGCCTCCCAGAGTGCTGGGATTATAGGTGTGAGCCACCATGCCTTGCCAAAAGTACATGCTTCTTAGAAAAATGATTATTAGAAGAGATTTTCTTACAGAAAGTAGAAATTTAAGAGTGTTCAGCCTCACTGACAAATATTACCATGTGTTCCATTCCATAGCATCTTGTATAGACAGTTTATTTATATTTTTACAGTGCTGCCTAATTATGTAATAATAGTGCTATAGTTGGTGAAGGAGGAGTAGAAGAAATATAGAAGCAGGAAAGGGGCATCTGCATGATAATAATGCTGGAGATGGTGGATCTCCTTCCCTACCTTGCTAGAATCTGTAATAGAATCTCCTGTAGTCCTTTTCTTCACTTTAAAGCACCAAACAGCAGGTCAGCATTCATGTAGTTATTTCACATGACCTGCTTGTGCACATACAGCTGTGCAAAATGAAAAATGTAGATGAATATGTGGCCCAGATTTGATTTTTGATAATGGAGACTTCCAGGGTGAAGAAGGGATACCATACCCTTTGTTGATACCCAGCTGCTGCACCTTGTAGCTGGTAATGGAGATAGCAATTGTAGATTATTGGAGGCCATTCTTTTCAACTGATGGTATGTTAGTAAATGCCAGACCAGTATGAAAAGTAAACATAACAAACTTAAAACTGTAGGTAAAAACATATAAGAAGAACTATCTTACATATAGAATCTGTAGAAAAAATGAATTAATGATCACATTTGAATGGAAGGTATATTTGAGTTATTTTTATTTATTTTGTTTTATTAACTTTATAGTAGAGTTTTTGGGGATATGTGTGGGAAATATGGTTTTAAAAATTAATTGCAAAAACATGTATTTAGTACCATTTATTGAAAAAATACTTTTTCAAAAGTGCTTTTTAGTGTAAAGAGGATATATTTGTTCTTGCCTTTAAAAAATAAGTCTCTTTAGTGTGGTTAGGAATACTAGTTTTCATTATTTTTTTCAGACAGACATTGATCATACAGGTAAAATCTTGTGAATGTAAGGTTTGCACAGTTTAATAGGGTGACAGAACCCTATTTTTATGTCACTGTGAGAGAACTGTGTTATGGTAGGTCTCACATTATACTGTGTTTTCAGAAACCTGGGTTTGAAGCTTAGTGTGCGAATGCAGGTGTTGTGTGGGTTTGGGTATTTTACTTTTATTTCTGAACCTCAGTTTCTTTTTTTTTTTTTTTTTTTTTTGAGATGGGGTCTCACTCTTGCCCTGGTGCAGTGGTGCGATCTGGGCTCACTGCAACCTCCGACTCCCAGGTTCAAGCTATCCTCCACCTCAGCCTCCCAACTAGCTGAGACTACAGGCGGGCACCATCACGCCTGGCTAATTTTTGTATTTTTTGTAGAGACAGGGTTTTGTCATGTTGCCCGGCTGGTCTCGAATTCCTGAGCTCATGCCATCCACCTACTTTGGCCTCCCAAAGCGATGGGATTACAGGCATGAGCCACCAAGCCTGGCTAAACCTTAGTTTCTGAAAGTGGAAATACTTTGTAGAGCTATTTTAAAGATTAAATGAATTAATTGTTAAAAGCATCTACTGGAGAGCCTTATACAGAGTAGTCAATCAGTTATTTTTTTAACAAATTTAAAATATAATATGCTTGAAATACTAAAGTGCCAAACTAGTTTGGGTAAGCTAAGTTTTGCTGTTTGCATTAACATAGAACTTGATTTTTATTTTTTGCTGTTTTTTTTCTTCCATCTTAACAGTGTTAGATGATGAAGATAGCAACAACATCACAGTAGGATCCTTAGTTACAGTGTTGGTTAAGTTGACAAGGCAAACAATGGCTGTAAGTAGTCTATCTGTATTTTTATGCTTTAAGAGTTGTGTGTCAAGGCTTTTATATTTATTTCCCTCATTGTCAAAGTCAAAACTGTTGTAATACCAAGATCTAATTTTGCAAATTCTGTTAACTCTTTTGAAATTTTAAATTAATTTTCATGAGACAGTTTTCACATACACTAAAAAAACCTGGAAAATAATCCTTTGTGTGATAGTTTAATTCTCTATAAAACATAATCATAACAAAGTAATGTGGATATAGTTCTTGAGCTGTGAAGTGCTATACAGAAGTTGTTACTGATGAGAATTTCATCACCTATTCCTTTTTAGTCAGTTCTATAGAGAATTGACTCTTTTATTTTTCATTTCAAAATCTAAGAATTACAATAAAAATAACATTTTTTTTCCTGATAATGTGAAACATTTATGTTGTCTGGAAAAAATTTAAGCAATGCAGAAAAGTATAGGAACAAATTAAAACTACCTAAAATCCCACCACTTCGAGATGATTCGTTTTGAGGCTCATCCCTGTATGTAGCCTAATGCATGTATACATGTAGAGCTAAATGATGTTTTTGTCATGGATCCCTTCTCTCTCCCATTTCCTTCCTTCCTTCCGTCCCTCGCCCCTCCCTCCCTCCCTCCTTCCCTTCTTCTCTCCTTCCCTCCCTCCCTTCTTTTTTTTTTCTTTTTTGACGGAGTTTCACCCTTGTTTCCCAGACTGGAGTGCAATGGCGTGATCTTGGCTCACTGCAACCTCCATCTCCTGGGTTCAAGTGATTCTCCTGCCTCAGCCTCCCGAGTAGCTGGGATTACAGGCACACGCCACCACACCTGGCTAATTTTTGTGTTTTTAGTAGAGATGGGGTTTCACCATGTTGACCAGGCTGGTCTTGAACTTCTCAACTCAGGTGATCCACCTGCCTCGGCCTCCCAAAGTTCTGGGATGACAGGCGTGAGCTACTGCACTCAGCCCGTCTCTCTCATTTTCTTTAGGAAAACCCCTTGTTAGCCTCAAATGATCAGAATGCATAATCTTGTTGTGTGTCGTCTTCTGTCTTTCTCCATGCTCATATTTACCATCTGGATCTTTATAGTGCATACGTACATATATGCACTTAAATGTAGATTGGTACTTGTCTCATGCTTTTTTGTTAAATCCAGTCCAATAATTTTGCATATATTTCCTTCATCTTTTTTTTGAGATGGAGTCTAGCTAGCTCTGTCACACAGGCTGGAATGCAGTGGTGCAATCTTGGCTCACTGCAACCTCTGCCTCCCAGGTTCAAGTGATTCTTCTGCCTCAGTCTCTCTCTAGTAGCTGGAATTACAGGCACGTGCCACCACGCCTGGCTAATTTTTGTATTTTTAGTAGAGGTGGGGTTTCACCGTGTTGGCCAGGCTGGTCCTGAAATCCTGACCTCAAGTGATCCACCCACCTTGATCTCCCAACGTGCTGGGGTTGCAGGCATGAGCAACTGTGCTCAGCCTATTTTATTTTTTGTTGAGACATGGTCTCACTGTGTTACCTAGGCTTGAGTGCAGTGGTGCAGTCTCAGCTCACTGCAACGTCCGCCTCCTAGGCTCAAATGATTCTCCCACCTCAGCCTCCTGAGTAGCTGGGACCACAGGTGTGCACCACCATGTCCAGCCAATTTTTCGTATTTTTAGTAGAAATGGGGTTTCTCCATGTTGCCCAGGCTGGTCTCGAATGCCTGTCCTCAAGTGATATGTACCCCTCAGCCTCCCAAAGTGCTGGGATTACAGGCATGAGCCACCATGCCTGGCCTAATTTTTTTTTTTTTTTTTTTTAATAGAGGTGCGGGTCTCTGTAGGCTGCCCAGCTGATCTCAAACTCTTGGGTTCAAAGGATCCTCCTGCCTTGGCCTCACAAAGTGCTGGGATTACAGGCATGAGCCACCATGCCTGGCTTTCAGTTTCTATTATTTATATTTTCTCCTGAGTCAACTGGTAGAGACTGTAGTATTTTGACTCAATTTATTCAACTAGTGGTAGATTTTAGCTGCTTTCTCTGAGGTTTTTGAGCATCTGCAAGAAATACATGCCACATTTATATCCCATGCCTAAAATTGCTGGTAGGAAAAACATATATATATTTTTTTCTTAGAGAGATGGAGGTCTCACTGTGTTGGCCAGGTTGGTCTTGAACTCTTGACCTCAAGTGATCCTACCATTTCAGCCTCCTAAAGTGCTGGGATTACAGGTGTGAGCCACCAAGCCTGGCCTGAAAATCATGTTTTGTAGTAGGATATATTGAATCAAAGATGTTGGTTTTATTATAGCAAGTGATAAGGAAGCATTTGTCGTGGACTCTAGGTGAGTGAGCTGCCTCCTGGGAGAAGAGGAACTGAAACCAATGCTAAAATTGGGTTTATAATCCAAATCTAGACTACCCATATCCTTTGGACTTCCCAGCCTGAAAAATGAGCAAAAATTTGGTCTTGAACTGTTGACATTTCTGGAGTAATTGGTAGAAAAAAGAATAGAATGGAACTGCCCTGGAGTAAAGAAAAGAATTGTTTTTATCTTCCCATTCTTGTATGAACTGTACCTTGGAATAATCAAGTATCAGAACCCAGCTAATAAGTGAAAGGAGGAAGTTATGATATAATTAGACTAGGGAGTGGCAACCTTTTTCTTTGAACGTCCAGATAGTAAATATTTTAGGTTTTATAAGTCATACAGTGTTTGTAGCAACTGCTGAACTTACAGATGGGTGTGGTCATGTTCCAGTAAAGCTTTGTTTTAAAAAGCAGGTGGCAGGGCAGGCACAGTGGCACAGCTACTTGGGAGGCTGAGGTGGGAGGATCCTTTGAGCTCAGGAGTTCAAGACCAGCCTGGGCAACATAACAAGACCACTGTCTTTTAAAAAAAAAAAAAGGCAAGTGGTGTGGACTGTTCAGAGTTGACTCCTGAATTAGGCTGTTTTTATTGTATAGAGCCTAAAAATTATAACTGTTTTTACTTGTTAGCTTTAATAATTCTAGGGAGTTTATTAAACACAGCCTGCATGTCATCTTCTAGTATAGATGCTTACTGGGACTTAAATCCTAAATTTATTGGTTCTGTACTGATTCTAAATGGATTGTATGGTTGGTGGATATAGCTTTAGGATATGTAGATTTTCATGGTGATTTTTTTTTTTTAATAGATATGGGGTCTCGCTCTGTTGCCCATGTTAGTCTCAAACTCTTGGGGTCAAGCGATCCTCCTGCCTTGGCCTCCCAAAGTGCTGAGATTATAGGCATGAGCCACCATGCTCCACCTGTGGTGATTCAGTTCTTAGTCTCAGGTCTCAGGTCCAATAAGCAGTATCACTGACAATAGTGAATGAACTAATACTAGTCTCAAGGGTTTTTTTGTTGTTGTTATTTCGCACATCACACTGACATATTGTCAAGGTTTTAATGCAGAAAATAGTATATATTCTCATAACATTAAAATACTCAACGTTTGCTTGCTAAGAATAAAAGTGAAATTTTAAACAAATATTTTTACTGTATGTATCCTTACTGCGTTTGTAAACTTGAGTAGACTGTACTTCTCAAAACTTGTTCAAGACAGATGTGAGATACTTTAGAAGGTATCTACCTGCATAGGCACACATTCATCAGCTGGTAATTGCTAAACGTCTCCTTCTTCCTCAATTGTAGCCAGTTAAAAATACTTAATAAAAATGCAGTTTGAAAGATTGCTTTGTTTGTCTGAAAGATAAATATAGGTTGACAGATTTTGTATTTCTCTTCTTGCCGCCCCCCAGGAAGTATTTGAAAAGGAGCAGTCCATCTGTGCGGCAGAGGAACAGCCAGCAGAAGATGGGGTAAAAACTTGGGTTTCCGAACCTATTTTTCCTAGTGAAAGAAATATTTTATTTACTTTTCCAATTGACTTATATTGCTCTGGGAGAGTAATTCAGTTTAGCTATTTCCACCTAAAAATTACTACAACCTTCAGTTGAATCTGTTGCTATAACTTACGAGTGTGACATGTTATGATTCACAGCAGGGTGAAACTAACAAGAACAGGACAAAAGGAGGATGGCAACAGAAGAGTAAAGGACCCAAGAAAACTGCTAAATCAAAAAAAAAGAAACCTTTAAAAAAAAAACCTACACCTGTGCTATTACCACAGTCAAAGCAACAGAAACAAAAGCAGGCAAATGGAGTCGTTGGGAATGTAAGTTTATTATTATCGTTATTATCATTATTAAGCTAAAATATACAAACACTAAAATGTTCAAGTCTTACGTGTACAGCTTCAAAAGTTTTACATATTTATGCACCCGTGATACCCTAGAAAGCTCCCTTGTGCCCTTCTCAGTCAGTGAGCCCTTCATCCATCTCCCCATCCCTCTACCTCCCACTATTCTGTCTATAATCGCCATAGATTAGTTTTGCCTATTCCTAAAGGTCATATAAGTGTCATATTTTATGTATGGCTCCTTTCATTCAGCATTATGTTCATGATAATCTCTCTGTATTGTTTGTAGCAGTAGTTCATTCTGTGTGTGTGTGTGTGTGTGTGTGTGTGTGTATAGTATTTCATTGTATGAATATACCACATTTACCTGTTTTGTGGTGGTTCAACGTTTGGATTGTTTGTAGTTCTTAACCTAATATGAATAAAGGGTGCTATGCTTATTCTTATACATGGCATTTTGTGGACAGTCATTTTCCACCTAGCAGTGGAATTGCTAGATTATAAAGTAGGTGCATGCTTAACTCATTAAAAGAGCCTGTTTTCCAAAGTTGTACCATTTTATGCTCCGACCTACGTGTGAGAGTCTTGTTCTACATACTCACCAACACTTGGTTTTACCAGTCTTTTAGCCATTTGGCAGATCTGTAGTGATATCTCTTTATGTGGTTTTTGTTTGCATTTACCTGATGGCTAATGATGTTGAACACCGTTTCATATGCTTGCTGGCCATTTGGATAACTTCTTTTTCTATTGGGTTGTTTGTCTTGTTACTGAAATTGTAGGAATTCTGTATATATTCTGGATAAGAGTCCTTACATTTTTACTCTTATTGGTAGCTTCTAATGTTTGTTATTTTAATGAGGTCAATTTCATTAGTCTCTTTTTTTCATCAGTGAGGTCATCTTTCATCAATGGCTAATGCTTCTGTGTCTTAAAAATTAAGACATCCTGACTGTTCCAAAGTCATAGAGGTATTTTTCTGTTTTCTTCTGGAAACATTATTACCTTAGTTGATAAATCTATCTTGAATTAACTTTTCATTAATGGTGCAAGGTAGGGGATATGAACCACTTATACTATACCATCACCATTCATTGAAAAGGTCATTCTTTCCTCAGTAAATTGTAATGGCACTTTGTTGTAAAACAGATGATGCTGAGCTCAGCAAGGCTGCTGTGGCCAGACTGCCTCCTCTCTGGGCAGGGCATCTCTGAAAAAAAGGCAGCAGCCCCAGTCAGGGAATTATAGATAAAACCCCACCTCCCTGGGACAGAGCACTTGGGGGAAGGGGAAGTTGTGGGCACAGCTTCAGCAGACTTAAACATCCCTACCTGGCAGCTCTGAAGACAGCAGCAGATCTACCAGCACAGCATTCGAGCTCTGATAAGGGACAGACTGCCTCCTCAAGTGGGTCCCTGACTCCCATGAATCCTGACTGGGAGACATCTCCCACAACAGACACCTCATACAGGAGAGCTCTGGCTGGCATCTGGCGAGTGCCCCTCTGGGACGAAGCTTTCAGAGGAAGGAGCAGGCAGCAATCTTTGCTGGTCTGCAGCCTCCGCTGGTGATACCCAGGCAAACAGGGTCTGGAGCAGACCTCCAGCAAACTCCAGCAGACCTGCAGCAGAGGGGCCTGTTAGAAGGAAAACTAACAAATAGAAAGGAATAGTATCAACACCAACAAAAAGGACGTCCACTCAGAGACCCCATCCGAAGGTCACTGACTTCAAAGACCAAAGGTAGATAAATCCATGCAGATGGGGAGAAATCAGCCCAAAAAGGCTGAAAATTCCAAAAACCAGAACGCCTCTTCTCCAAAGGATCACAGCTCCTCACCAGCAAGGGAACAAAACTGGATGGAGAATGAATGTGACGAACTGACAGAAGCAGGTTTCAGAAGGTGGGTAATAACAAACTCCTCCAAGCTAAAGGAGCATGTTCTAACCCAATGCAAGGAAGCTAAGAACCTTGAAAAAGACGAATTGCTAACTAGAATAACCAGTTTAGAGAAGAACATAAATGACCTGATGGAGCTGGAAAACACAGCACGAGAACTTCGTGAAGCATACACAAGTATCAATAGCCATATTGATCAAGCAGAAGAAAGGATATCAGAGATTGAAGATCAACTCAATGAAATAAAGCAAGAAAACAAGATTAGAGAGAAAAGAGTGAAAAGTAATGAACAAAGCCTGCAAGAAATGTGGGACTATGTGAAAAGACCACATCTATGTTTGATCGGTATACCTGAAAGTGACGGGGAGAATGAAACCAAATTGGAAAATACTCTTCAGGACATTATCCAGGAGAACTTCCCCAGCCTAGCAAGGTCAACATTCAAATTCAGGAAATACAGAGAACACCACAAAGATATTCCTCGAGAAGAGCAATCCTGAGACACATAACCGTCAGATTCACCAAGGTTGAAATGAAGGAAAAAATGTTAAAGGGAGCCAGAGAGAAAGATCGGGTTACCCACAAAGGGAAGCCCATCAGACTAACAGCAGATCTCTTGGCAGAAACCCTACAAGCCAGAAGAGAGTGGGGCCTGATATTCAACATTCTTAAAGAAAAGAATTTTCAACCCAGAATTTAATATCCAGCCAAACTAGGCTTCATAAGCAAAGGAGAAATAAAATCCTTTACAGACAAGGAAATGCGGAGGGATTTTGTCACCACCAGGCCTGCCCTTCGAGAGCTCCTGAAGGAAGCACTAAACATGGAAAGGAACAACCGGTACCAGCCACTGCAAAAGCATACCAAATTGTAAAGACTGTCAGTGCTGTGAAGAAACTGCATAAACTAAGGGGCAGAATAACGAGCTAGCATCATAATGGCAGGATCAAATTCACACGTAACAGTATTAACCTTAAATGTAAATGGGCTAAATGCCCCAATTAAAAGACACAGACTGCCAAATTGGATAAAGAGTCAAGACCCATCGGTGTACTGTATTCAGGAGACCCATCTCACGTGCAAAGACACACATAGGCTTAAAATAAAGAGATGGAGGAATATTTACCAAGCAAATGGAAAGCAAAAAAAAGCAGGGTTTATAATCCTAGTCTCTGATAAAACAGACTTTAAACCAACAAAGATCAAAAGAGACAATGAAGGGCATTACATAATGGTAAAGGGATCAATGCAACAAGAAGAGCTAATTATCCTAAATATATATGCGCCCAATACAGGAGCACCCAGATTCATAAAGCAAGTTCTTAGAGATCTACAAAGAGGCTTAGACTCCCACACAATAATAGTGGGAGACTTTAATACCTCACTGTCAATATTAGACAGAAAATTAACAAGGATATCCAGGACTTGAACTCAGCTCTGGACCAAGCGGACCTAATAGACATCTACAGAACTCTCCAGCCCAAATCGACAGAATACACATTCTTCTCAGCACCACATTGCACTTATTCCAAAATTGACAGCATAATTGGAAGTGAAACACTCCTCAGCAAATGTGAAAGAACAGAAATTATAACAGACTGTCTCTCAGACCACAGTGCAATCAAACTAGAACTCAGGATTAGGAAACTCACTCAGAACTGCACAACTACATGGAAACTGAACAACCTGCTCCTGAATGACTACTGGGTAAATAACGAAATGAAGGCAGAAATAAAGATGTTCTTTGAAACCAATGAGAACAAAGACATAACGTACCAGAATCTCCGGGACACATTTGAAGCAGTATGTAGAGGGAAATTTATATCACTAAATGCCCACAAGAGAAAGCAGGAAAGATCTAAAATCGACACCCTAACATCACAAAAGAACTAGAGAAGCAAGAGCAAACAAATTCAAAAGCTAGCAGAAGACAAGAAATAACTAAGAGCAGAACTGAAGGAGATAGAGACACAAAAAACACTTCAAAAAAAATCAATGAATCCAAGGAGCTAGTCTTTTGAAAAGATCAACAAAATAGACCACTTGCCAGACTAATAAAGAATAAAAGAGAGAAGAATCAAATAGATGCAATAAAAAAAGATAAAGGGGATGTCACCACTGATCCCACAGAAATACAAACTACCATCAGAGAATGCTATAAACACCTCTACATAAATAAACTAGAAAATCTAGAAGAAATGGATAAATTCCTGAACACATACACCCTCCCAGGACTAAATCATTAAGAAGTCGAATCCCTGACTAGATCAATAACAAGTTCTGAAATTGAGGCAGCAATTAATACCCTACCAACCAAAAAAAGTCCAGGACCAGACGGTTTCACGGCCAAATTCTACCAGAGCTACAAAGAGGAGCTGGTACCATTCCTTCTGAAACTATTCCAAACAACAGAAAAAGAGGGAATCCTCCCTAACTCATTTTATGAGGCCAGCATCATCCTGATACCAAAACCTGGCAGAGACACAACAAAAAAAGAAAATTTCAGGCGAATATCCCTGATGAACATTGATGCAAAAATCCTCAATAAAATACTGGCAAACTGAATCCAGCAGCACATCAGAAACTTTATCCACCACGATCAAGTCAGCTTCATCCCTGGGATGCAAGGCTGGTTCAACATACGCAAATCAATAAATGTAATCCATCACATAAACAGAACCAATGACAAAAACCACATGATTATCTCAATAGATGCAGAAAAGGCCTTCAACAAAATTCAACAGCCTTTCATGCTAAAAACTCTCAATAAACTAGGCATTGATGGAACGTACCTCAAAATAAGAGCTATTTATGACAAACCCACAGCCAGTATCATACTGAATGGGCAAAAACTGGAAACCTTCTCTTTGAAAACCAGCACAAGACAAGGATGCCCTCTCTCACCACTCCTATTCAACATAGTATTGGAAGTTCTGGCCAGGGCAGTCAGGCAAGAGAAAGAAATAAAAGAGTATTCAGTTAGGAGAAGAAGAAGTCACATTGTCTTTGTTTGCAGATGACATGATTATATATTTAGAAAACCCCATCATCTCAGCCCAAAATCTCATTAAGCTGATAAGCAACTTCAGCTAAGTCTTAGGATACAAAATCAATGTGCAAAAATCACAAGCATTCCTATACACCAATAACATACAAACAGAGAGCCAAATCATGAGTGAATTCCCATTCACAATTGCTACAAAGAGAATAAAACACCCAGGAATACAACTTACAAGGGATGTGAAGGACCTCTTCAAGGAGAACTACAAACCACTGCTCAAGGAAATGAGAGGACACAAACAAATGGAAAACATTACATGCTCATGGATAGGAAGAATCAGTATTGTCAAAATGGCCACACTCCCCAAAGTAATTTATAGATTCAATGCTATCCCAATCAAGCTACCATTGACTTTCTTCACAGAATTGGAAAAAACTACTTTAAATTTCATATGGAACCAAAAAAGAGCCCGCATAGCCAAGACAATCTTAAGCAAAAAGAACAAAGCTGGAGGCATCACGCTACCTGACTTCAAACTGTGCTACAAGGCTACAGTAACCAAAACAGCATGGTACTCGTACCAAAACAGATATATAGACCAATGGAACAGAACAGAGCCCTCAGAAATAATACCACACATCTACAACCATCTGATCTTTGACAAACCTGTTAAAAACAAGCAATGGGGAAAGGATTCCCTATTTAATAAATGGTATTGGGAAAACTGGCTAGCCATATGCAGAAAGCAGGAACTGGATCCCTTCCTTACATCTTATACAAAAAAAAAATTTTTTTTTTAATTATACTTTTAAGTTTTAGGGTACATGTGCACATTGTGCAGGTTAGTTACATATGTATACATGTGCCATGCTGGTGCGCTGCACCCACTAACTCGTCATCTAGCATTAGGTATATTTCCCAATGCTATCCCTCCCCCCTTCCCCCCACCCCACAACAGTCCCCAGAGTGTGATATTCCCCTTCCTGTGTCCATGTGATCTCATTGTTCAATTCCCACCTATGAGTGAGAATATGCGGTGTTTGGTTTTTTGTTCTTGCGATAGTTTACTGAGAATGATGATTTCCAGTTTCATCCATGTCCCTACAAAGGACATGAACTCATCATTTTTTATGGCTGCATAGTATTCCATGGTGTATATGTGCCACATTTTCTTAATCCAGTCTATCATTGTTGGACATTTGGGTTGGTTCCAAGTCTTTGCTATTGTGAATAATGCCACAATAAACATACGTGTGCATGTGTCTTTATAGCGGCATGATTTATAGTCCTTTGGGTATATACCCAGTAATGGGATGGCTGGGTCAAATGGTATTTCCAGTTCTAGATCCCTGAGGAATCGCCACACTGACTTCCACAATGGTTGAACTAGTTTACAGTCCCACCAACAGTGTAAAAGTGTTCCTATTTCTCCACATCCTCTCCAGCACCTTTTGTTTCCTGACTTTTTAATGATTGCCATTCTAACTACACCTTATACAAAAATTAACTCAAGGTGGATTAAAGACTTAAGACTTAAAACCATAAAAACCCTAGAAGAAAACCTAGGCAATACCACTCAGGACATAGGCATGGGCAAAGACTTCTTGACTAAAACACTAAAAGCAATGGCAACAAAAGCCAAAATAGACAGATGGGATCTGATTGAACTAAAGAGCTTATGCACAGCAAAAAAAAAAAAAAAAAAAAACCCAAAAACAAAAAACTATCATCAGAGTGAACAGGCAACCCACAGAATGGGAGAAAGTTTTTATAATCTATCCATCTGACACAGGGCTGATAGCCAGAATCTGCAAAGAACATAAACAGATTTACAAGAAAAAAACAAACAATTCCATCAAAAAGTGGGCAAAGGATATGAACAGGCACTTTTCAAAAGAAGACATTTATGCAGCCAACAAACATATGAAGAAAAGCTCATCATCACTGGTCATTAGAGAAATGCAAATCAAAACCACAATGAGATACCATCTCACGCCAGTTAGAACAGCAGTCATTAAAAAGTCAGGAAACAACAGATGGTGGAGAGGATGTGGAGAAATAGAAACACTTTTACACTGTTGGTGGGACTGTAAACTAGTTCAACCATTGTGGAAGACAGTGTGGCGATTCCTCAAGGATCTAGAACTAGGAATACTTGACCCAGCAATCCCATTACTGGGTATATACCCAAAGGATTATAAATCATTCTACTATAAAGACACATACAGATGTATGTTTATTGCGGCACTGTTCACAATAGCAAAGATTTGGAACCAACCCAAGTGCCCATCAATGATAGACTGGATAAAGAAAATGTGGCACATATACACCATGGAATACTATGCAGCCATAAAAAAGGATGAGTTCATGCCCTTTGCAGGGACATGGATGACGTTGGAAACCATCATTCTCAGCAAACTAACACAAGAACAGAAATCCAAGCACCGCCATGTTCTCACTCATAAGTGGGAGTTGAACAATGAGAACACATGGACACAGGGAGGGGAACATCACACACTGGGGCCTGTCGGGTGGTGGTGGGCTAGGGGAGAGATTGCATTAGTAGAAATACCTAATGTAGATGACGGGTTGATGGGTGCAGCAAACCACCATGGCATGTGTATACCTATGTAACAAACCTGCATGTTCTGCACATGTACCCCAGAACTTTAAGTGTAATTTAAAAAAAAAACAACAGATGATACTGTAGGTCTGTTTATGGACTCTAGTTCATTCTATTGATTATTTGTCTATTCTTATGCCAGTGCCATACAGTTTTAATTTTTGTAGCTTTATGTTAAGTCTTAAGATATGGTAGTGTAAGTGCTCCAACTCTTTATTTTACTGATCAAAATTTTCTTAACTGTTTTAATTCCTTTACATTTCCTGCCAATTTTTAGAATAAGCTTAACAATTTCCCCCCCAAAAAGCTGCTGAAATTTACATTGGTATTGCATTGAATCCATGGTTCATTATGGGGAGAATTGACATGTTAACAATACTGAGTCTTGTTATTCATGATTGTGGTTTATCTTCATTAATTTGGATCTTCCCTAATTTTTCTCAGCAGTGTTTTGTAATTTCCAGTGGCAGAGGTATGGCACATCTTTCGTTAGATTTACTCCTATGTATTTGATCCTTTCTGGTATTACTGTAAATGTCATTAAAATTTTTATTTGGTGTTTGTTGCTGGTGTATAGAAATAGTTGCTTCTAAATATTGACCTTGTATCAAAGAGTCTTATTGGCAATAATTCTAACCATTTGTAGACATTTTAATAAAGATTTTCTACATATGCAGTGTTGCCATCTGTGAATAAAGACAGTTTTACTTTTTTCTTTTTAATCTTTATGCCCTTTCTTTCTTTCTTCCTTTCTGCCTCACTGTGCTGGCTAGAACTGTCAGTGTAATATTGATTCAGAGTGATGATAGTAGGAACCTTGTCTTATTTTTGGTCTTAGGAAGAAAACAAACATTATTTTACCACTAAATGTGATGTTAGGTGTAAGTTTTTTGTAGCTATTCTTTGTCAGGTTAAGGAAATGTTTCCTTTTATTTCCAGTTTGCTGAGAATTTTTATCACTAGCAGATAGTGAATTTCATTAAAGGTTTTTTTTTTTTCCACTTTTTTCCTTTCTGTTGAATTAGATTGATGGATTTAAAAAATTTGAAACCATCCCTGCATTCCTGGAACAAATATCATTTGGTCATAACTTAGTATTCCTTTTTATATTTATCTGGATTTTACAGTATTTTCTTTGGATTCTCACATCTATTTTTAAGAGCAAATATTGGTTTGTCATTCTCCTTTTTTGTAATATCCTTGTCAGGTTTTGTATCAGATTTATGCTGGCATTATTAATCAAGCTAGGAAGTATTCCCTTTTTTGCTCAGAAGAGTTTGTGTAAGCTTTGATTTGTTTTTTTAGTCTCTGGAAGAATTCTCCAGGGAAACCATCTGGGCTTGGAGTTTTTAAAGGGAGTTATTTGCAGAGTTTATTTCTTTAATATATAGTCTGCATTTTTCTTACTGATTTTAGCAAATTATGTTTTTCAAGGAATTTGTCTATTTCCTCTTAATTTTTAAATTTGTTGGCATAACATTCATAATTTTCTTTTAATGTCTGTTGGATATAGTTACGCCTCTTGTTCCTAATGTTGGTAATTTTTATTCTTTTTTTTTCTTGATCATTCTTGCCTAGGGGTTTAATCAATTTTATTAGCCTTTTCAAAGAACCAACTTTTAGTTTTAAGTTTCTTTTTCTGTATCTCTCTCTGCTCTTTTTTTTTTTTTTTGAGACAGAGTCATGCTCTGTTACCCAGGCAGTGGGCTCACTGCAACCTCCGCCTACCAAGTTCAAGCGATTCTCCTGCCTGAGCCTCCCGAGTAGCTGAGATTACAGGCATGTGCCACCATGCCCAGCTATTTTTTTTTGTTGTTGTTGTTTGTTTTTTGTATTTTTAGTAGGGACGGGGTTTCACCATGTTGGTCAGGCTGGTCTCAAACTCCTGACCTTAAATTATCCACCTGCCTCAGCCTCCCAGACTGCTGGGATTATAGGCATGAGCCACTGCGTCCCCACCTATTTCTGCTTTCTTTGCATTTAATTTGCTGTTCTTGATTCTTAAAGTGAGCTAGTATTTTGCTGGAGATATTGCCTTTCCTTACTGCATCATACCCTGTTAGTTAAAGAAAGTGATTCTGTACTTCCAAAGGAGTACTTTTCTTTATTTCTTTTTTTTTTGAGATAGGGTCTTGCTCTGTCACCCAGACTGAAGTGCTGTGGCATGGTCATGGCTTACTGCAGCCTTAAACTCCTGGGCTCAAATGATTCTCCCACCTCAACCTCCCAACTAGCTGGGACTACAGACGTGTACCACTATGCCTAGTGATATATATATATATATATATATATATATATATTTTTTTTTTTTTTTTTTTTAAGGGATCAGGTCTTGCTATGTTGCCCAGGCTGGTTTGAACTCCTGGCCTCAAGCAGTCTTCCTGCCTCTGCCTTCCAAAGTGCTAAGATTACATGCATGAGTCGCTGTGACTGGCCCCAAAATTATACTTTTCTATAAACTACCTGTTTCCTTAAATAAAATATGATTGATGTTTTTGAAAGCAGAACCATCTTAGCCTTTGTGTTATTGGGCTTTGCAAATAGAAATACTTTTATTTGACAAATTATGAAGAATGAATAAAATAACTAACAATAGACAGACTAGCCAGATATTAAACTCTTTAGTCTGACTCCCACATCTTTATAAGTAGGAATGTTTATAATTTTAAAAAATTGTATATGAATAGTGAAATTGTCATCGAGTCAGTTTAGTTAAATTGACAAGTTAACTTCAGGGATTCAGATTGATATGTTCTCATTGAGATATGCAGAATCTTTGTGTTTGCCTTTTCCTTTTAGGAAGCTGCAGTAAAGGAAGATGAAGAAGAAGTTTCAGACAAGGGCAGTGATTCTGAAGAAGAAGAAACCAATAGAGATTCCCAAAGTGAGAAAGATGATGGTAGTGACAGAGACTCTGATAGAGAGCAAGATGAAAAACAAAACAAAGATGATGAAGCAGTAAGCCTTATAGGTTTAAATAATTGGAATTATACCTCTGATGATAGCTTTGGGTTTTGTTGTTGTTGTTCATTTGTTTGCTTGCTCGCTTGCTTTCTTTAAATAGTATCTGTATATTTTATAATTTTATTACTTTGAAGAACGTTTTTAAGGAATGGTAGTCAAGGTTATACAGAAAAATGATTTCTAACAAGGATTGGAAATCCTTGTTTTCTTAAATATTAAATTGTTAGGTAGAGTAGGACCTGGGTTTGAGGTTAGGTCAGTTGGTCTCATAAGGGGATTTTCAGTGTTGGGGATATCTCTGGGAATATGAGTAAGGAAAGGTGTTTGTGAAATGCATAGTGCTTACTTGGAAGGCTGTGTCACAAGCTCCAGTTCATGTTTCTCTGTAGAGAAACAGTACTGTGGACCCTGATGTCAAGAGGTTGGTTAAGGGAAAAGCTAACATTTATAGAATACCACCTTGTTTCATGGGTGTATATAAGATATATTAAGGACAGGGGAAGTCTTTACAGAATTTATTAATATGGTGTAAAAGTATAGAGTATAGAAGAAAAATCTCATGGCATTAAGTTGCACATGATTTATGGGAGAATTATAGAGAAGAATGGGGTCCTTAGAGGCTCACTGCAAATAAACTGCTCGGCCATTTCTTTTAGGTTTGTTAGCGTTGTTCTTTTTGAGTGGCCATTGATCTAAAAGTAACACTGTAGTTTGGGAGATAAAAAGGGATTGCCTGAATAGCCTCAGAGGCAAAAGGAGAGGCCAAAAAAAGAGGAAGAGGTAAAGGGCAAAGGATAAAAGTATAAGGGGTAATAACACACTTGTCCTTGGGAATGGTAGGAAACAAAGATGTCTATTGTTAGCATTTTCAGGGCCTTGGCTGTTTTTGTACTTGGAGAATTAAATTGATTGCCAGGAAACTAAAATCTGTCAAATACATTATATCCCTGGCCTGACTTTGAGAAAGAATTGACATATTCCTAAGTATATTAGGGTTAGTAGCAGTGACTCTTAGGGTTTTGACAGACTAATTTCTTCATATGACCAAAAATACATTCATTAAATCAACAAATCATTATTTATTATCTGTCACATCCCAAGGCTGTCTAGGATTAAAGATAATACAAAGCCAAATGTGAAACAGCTTCAGCTCTTGAATGATATGTAGGCTAGTGGGGCAGGCAGATTTGTAAATAAATACTATAGTACATATGAAATTACACACATCTTATGCAAGGTACATAAGGAGGGAGTGATCAGTTCAGTCCTGAGGTAGAAGGAAATTTATGGGAGGCTTTACTCAGGAGTTCATACTTTGGGCTTTAGTTGGTCCTAAATAATAATGAGTAGGCAGAGAAAGGGAGAAATCAAAGTCCAAACAGGGTTTAGGAGGAGTGAAATAGTTTGGTAAGTTCAGAGAAGTGTAGGTAGTTTGAAATGACTAGAATAAAAAGCACAAGGAGGGAGGCAGTGACAGGAGACCAAAGAGAGGCAGGCTAGGGTCAGATAATGAACGGCTATGTAGTTGATACTACAGTTTTTAGATTTAATATATTTAAAAAGGCATTGTAAGGATGAGCAGGGAGATGATCAGATTTGTGAGACTGAACTTGTTCTAATCCTAAGTAGTTAATTAGCATTGTCAGGAATAATACCTGGAAATCCTTAAAGTGATAAAACACATACTAGATTTTAAATATTTTAATTTTTTGGTTTACTAGGAGTGGCAAGAATTACAACAAAGCATACAGCGAAAAGAGAGAGCTCTACTGGAAACCAAATCAAAAATAACACATCCTGTGTATAGCCTTTACTTTCCTGAGGTGAGTTATATACAGGCTACTGTGTTCCTTATTCCATTCACTTTCTCCTCAGGGATTTGTCAGTTGACTTTTAGCCCTCTGTCGTGTATATTAGTTCATATGTGTTAAATGTGGTCTATCCTGAGAGGCCATATTTTTAAAGGGAATATTACAATAGGTATTATACTTAGTGAACGTGTTGCTTATAAAAGAGATTGTTAGCTTCTTAAGTATTTCTTTGGTTTTCTTTGCTTCTGTCTTTTCTGTGCCCTGATTACTGAGTGTTATGTGTAATGGTGATTTCTCATTAGCAGATTAGGCAGTCTTCATCAGACAAATGCATATTTTGCCTTTGAATACTTAACTATTATGAATCTCTCACCTCTGCCAAGTTTTAAATCGGATGAAAAAATTCTTAAATTTTCTCTCTGAGGATCCTGCTGGCGACATGGAACCATTGGAATTGCTCTGACCCTGGTCATTGTTGTCCCAGTCCATGGAAATGTGTGAGCCCATGGCTGTGGGACCAACTGTGTTCTTGGCTCTAATAAATAAAGTTCCATAAGAGCTTGATCATAACTGAGCCCCGGGCTCAGGACAGGTCATTACAGTGCTGTTTGTTGCCTTGTCCTTGTTTACTTTGTAATTGCAGCCTGCTCAACTTTCGATCTCCTTGATAGCCTGTGTTGTTCATCTTTCAAATTACCTTGGGATTCCCTTGACATTTTGCGTTAGAGTATGATTCTGTCTGGAGTAGAGGTCAAGAACTGGTTCCCCCAGTTCGGGAAACTGTTCCACAGACTGCCTCACAGCTTTGCCACAGAACCTTCTGCTCACCACTTGTATTTGGCAGGTGATTTCATGTATAAATCTGCTTTCTGCTCGAGGATGTCAATCTAGAGTTTCTGGGGACTGCTTAAGGCAAATTCGTAAATAATTTGGCTCTCTTAGTAATAAATGAGTGGCTCTGCACAGACTGTTGTTTTGACTTGGAGAGAAGTCTGCCCAGGATTCCATCTTAATGCACGTGCTGATCTTCTGGCATGTCCTGAGCTTTAGTCCATCTGTTAGGGGCATTGTGCCCATTGCAGAGGTAGCCTGCCAACACCAGGCATCCTGAAATGAAGCAAGTAAATTCCATTCATTGATTGGTATAAAAAGTGCCATGGGGTGCTCAAAGCTGCCTAGTGTGTACCCATGTAACAGACAGTTTCATTTTAGACCATGCTTAGTTAATAAGAGAAACATTCATTCACTCCCTCAGAACATTTTATTAGTGGCCAAGTGCTGTGGCTTATGCCTGTGGTCCTAGGCTACTTGGGAAGCTGAGGTTGGAGGATCACTTGAGCCCAGGAGATTGAGGCTGCATTGAGCTGTGATTGTGCCACTGAACTCCAACTTGGATGACACAGTGAGACCCTGTCTCAAAAAAAAAAAAAGATAAAAATCATTTTATCAGCAAAATGCCTTTTTCAAATTTAATCTGCATCTGCATGGTAAACATTTCAGATCATTATTTATCAGATAAAATGTATTTAGGGCCGAGTGCAGTGGCTCATGCCTGTAATCCCAGCACTTTGTGAGGACGAGGTGGGTGGATCACCTGAGGTCAGGAGTTTGAGACCAGCCTGGCCAACATGGCAAAACCCCGTCTCTACTAAAAATACAAAATTGGCTGGGCATGATGTCACATGCCTGTAATCCCACCACTCAGGAGGCTGAGGCAGGAGAATTGCTTGAACCCAGGAGGCGGAGGTTGTGGTAAGCCGAGATTGTGCCATTGCATTCCAGCCTTGGTGATAGAGCGAGACTGTCTCAAACAAAACAAAACAAATGAACGAACAAAATTTATTTAGGATCTTTCTAACCTCTCTACCTGTCTACATTTCCGTGTTTCTTACCTAAGTAACCTAACTACCAAACCACCCACTTAGTAATATTTGACTTACATGTTAGTGAAATTCGTCTATTGTATTTAATGCGTTACGAATGGTTAGGAATCTCACAAAAGAAAAACAATTTTGTCTAAAATACAGGTAACTCATAGAATATCTGTTTCACTTTTAACATGTGCATCACTAGGCACAGGTGTAGTGCTGTTGATTGATATTCACTGGCTTCTTAATAAATATTCTTTTTTTTTTTTTTTTTGAGCTGGAATTTTGCTCTTGTTGCCCAGGCTGGACTGCAGTGGCGCAATCTTGGCTCGCTGCAACCTCCACCTCCTGGGTGCAAGTGATTCTCCCACCTCAGCCTCTCGAGTAGCTGGGATTGCAGGCATGTGCCACCACACCCAGCTGATTTTGTATTTTTAGTAGAGACGGGGTTTCTCCATGTTGGTCAGGCTGGTCTTAAACTCCCGACCTCAAGTGATCCACCCGCCTTGGCCTCCCAAAGTGCTGGGATTACAGGTGTGAGCCACCATGGCTGGCCCTTAATAAATATTCTTGAGTGAATCTCATTGTAGTTAAATAGGCTGAGAGGTTGGAGGAAAAGGCATTCTCTAAGTGGGGAGGTAAAGAAGTGCATAATCTTTAACATAATCCTATGCTGCTTACATTCCCTACTTGTTGTAATGATGTTTCTGACAAATGTCAAAATGACTTAAAAAAGAGGTGATATTGTACCTCATGTCACTAATAATCATAACTGCCACTTATTATACTGCATGTGCTAGGCTTTCTAACATATATTTTTATTTGTATTCTCTCAGATCATCTTTACAACATGGCCAGAAGTAGGCACTGATTGTTGAGAAGAAAATGAGATTTTAGGGAAGTGAAATAACCCAGGTTTCTGTGTCTTTAAAACAGATATTGTCAAACTGCAGTCTACAGGCCAGATCTGGCTGCCTTCCTGTTTTTGTAAATGAGGCTTTATTGTAAATAAAGTTTTATTAGAACACAGCCACACTTATTTTTTTCATGCTGCAAGGGCAGATTTGAGTGGCCGCAACAGAGGTGTTAATATTCCACTTTGAGGCTGTTATGTATTTACACACTTATGTTATGTATACAAATATGCCTACAGTGGTAGTCCTAACCCTTGGTTTAAGCAGAATTTAATTTTCTTGTTAAGTGCCACTCATGTCACCTTGTACTTGTCATTTATTTATTAGACTTATTAATGTTGCAGTGCTTTATCTCCGAAGGTATTTAAACAGAAGAGTTTTTAGTTGTGCTTAGTAGTGTTTGAAAGATAAACCAAATTTTAATCTATTTCTATAGTTAAAATTTTAGCAGCAATTTTAGTTTAAAAACATAAATATGGGCCAGGCGTGGTGACTCATGCCTGTAATCCTAGCACTTTGGGAGGCCTAAATGGGAGGATCGCTTGAGCCCAGGAGTTCAAGATCAGCCAGGGCAACATAAATGAAATCCTGTTTCTACAAAAAATACAAAAATTAGCCAGACGTGGTGTATGCCTGTAGTCTCAGCTACTTGGGAAGCTGAGGTGGGAGGATCACTTGAGCCCCAGAGGCAGAGGTTGCAGTGAGGTGAGCTGAGATGGTGCCACTGCACTCCAGCCTGGGTGACAGAGTGAGACCCTGTCTCAACAAAAAACAAAACCAGAAAAACCCACGTTTTCTCAAAGAAACTGTTTCAGTAAGATGATTTTTTAACCATTTCGGACAATTGAGAGTTTAGAATAGTCTAGTATTATTTTGGTTAAATAAATATTTAGAACATCCTAGAGTTTATTTTGTTTTAAGCTGTAAAACATTTTTCTTTAAACTGTTTTAGAAAGATACTTCCCTACCCAACTCTTAAACAGGTGTTACTAAGCAGGTGACTAAATAGTGAACTGAGGTGTGCTGTAATAGAGCAGTTGTTGCTGAATGCACGGAGGTTTGGTGCTTTCAGACTTCTTGGCCTTCTAAAATATATATATATACACACACATATATGTATATGTATATATGTGTATATATATATATGTATATATATGTTCCTTCCACTCCAACTTTGTGGCTTTTGCTTATTACTAGGTAAGAGTACTAAGATTATTTGCTACATGCTATTGTAATAGTTGTATATATTTAGAATAATGCTTGTTACTTAAGGTTAGTCAGGGTTTTTAATATGAAGGCCAGTCAATAGGTTTTAAGGAGCTATTGAAATCCCCAAAATTGCATACAAAATGCTTTTAGGCAATGGATCTACAAATGTTAAGAACAGCTTATTCTTTCAGTAAATATTCATTTGAACACCTATTTTGTACCAAGCAGTTTGTCAGTGCAGAGGATCTCTAAGATAAGAGAGGCCAAAATTATATTCTTTCTAGTTCTTTCTGATTATTTATACCCCTCTTCTTTTTTTTTTTTTTTTTTTTTGTTTCCAGGAAAAACAAGAATGGTGGTGGCTTTACATTGCAGATAGGAAGGAGCAGACATTAATATCCATGCCATATCATGTGTGTACGCTGAAAGATACAGAGGAGGTAACTATCAAGCAACATGATTTCAGTGTTTAACAAGGCACAGCTGTCACCATCATGCTGCTTCATATATCTTTTTTTTTAAAAACAGTTTATCGTATTTAGCATATTGTATTCTATTCGTTGCCTGCATTTTGTAACTGTTCTCTATTTTGGGGATGAGCTCATTGGAAATTTATAAATAATTGTTAAAGGTAGGCAACTTAGTCAATGTTTTAAAAATTTGTTCTCAGCTTGTTTTGGGAGTTTTCACTGTTAGTGTCTAAGAACATATGCCTTTCCTCCTCCTCTCCAGAATTTAGTGATAGAATTTTTGTTCTTATTGGATTAGTGTTGAGTATTAGATCTTTTGTCTTGAAAAATCTAAGAACTGATGATGTGGATTTCTTGAGTGGAATTTTTGATTACGTGGTATTCACTGTTAATGACATCAGTAAAGCAGCATTGTGATGAACATATTTACCCTTGGGAACTGCATTTTTTTTGTTGTTGTTGTTTTTTATGTTTTTTTTTTGTGTGTGTTTTTTTTTTTTAGGAAGAAGATTCTGTCTGCCTGTACTTGGTGGACAAAAGCTTTTCAAGATAGCCCTATGATGTTGATTTTTAGTACATATTTTTTAACCCTTTATAATCAAGTGGTAAATGCATGAAATAGGTTAATAATAAATTTATAGAGGTCGAATTGATGGGCTGGAGGCTCTGTATGTTTGTAATTTTGGTCTATATTGCTAGATATTTATTTCTCTATAGAAAGAATGAATGTCTAAATATGCCTAATACCTCTCAGCATGTCATACATTTTGAATATCATTGCTAGTTGGAAAGGTGAAAAATAGCATCTTAGATCTTCATGTTATTTTTTCCTCTGATCTTTTTTTTGAGACAGGGTCTGGCTGTGTCACCCAGGCTGGAGTGCAGTGGTACAATATCGGCTCACTGCAACTTCCGCCTCCCGGGCTCTCCCACCTCAGCCTCCCAAATAGCTGGGACTACATACGTGCACCCCGTAAAAATTAGCCACTCCCGGCTAATTTTTGTATTTTTTGTAGAGACAGGGTTTACCCATGTTGCCCAGGCTGGTCTCAAACTCCTGAGCTCAAGAGATCCGCCTGCTTTGGCCTCCCAAAGTGCTGGGATTACAGGCATGAGCCACTGTGCCTAGCCTCTCTGATCTTTTAAGTTTTAAAACCTATTGAAAAGTTAACAAGCATGGTATCATGAAACCTCCCTAGATCCCCACCCGTATTCACCAGTTGTTTACATTTAGCTGTTACTTGTTTTATCTTTCTTTCACTGTATATGTACGTACAAAACATGCACGTGTGTGTATTTTCCCCTGAACCATTTGAGGTACTTGTAGACATCATGACATGACACCCCTAACTACTTGACATGTATCCCTTAAGAACCAGGGCCTTGGGCTGGGTGCAGTGGCTTACACCTGTAATTCCAGCACTTTGGGAGGCCAAGGCGGGCAGATCACTTGAGCCCAGGAATTCAGCAGCAGTCTTGGCAACGTGGTGAGACCCTGTCTCTTAAAAAAACAAAAACAAAATCCAGGACCTTCTCCATGGGCCTACTACAATGATTATACTCAGGAAATTTAACATTGATGTGGCATAATTATCTAATACGCAGTCTGTATTCAGATTTCCTCAACTATTCCACTAATGTGTGTTACAGTTTTTGGTTTTATTTTTAAACTCAGGATCTAATCAAGGATCACACATTGTAGCTGGGTGTGGTGACTTGTGCCTGTAGTCCCAGCCTAACTCAGGAGGCTGAGGCAGGAGGATTACTTGAGCCCATGAGGTTGAAGCTGCAATGAGCCATGATCATGCCCCTGTACTTCAGCCTGGGCAACAGAGTGACATGTCTCGAAAGAAAGATAAAAGGAGATTTTTACATTGTATTTGGTTGTCATGCCTCTTTAGTGTTGAATACTTTCTTGTTCTTCTTCTTTTTTTTTTTTTTTTTTGAGACAGAGTCTCACTGTGTCGCCTAGGCTGGAGTGCAGTGGCATGATCTCGGCTCACTGCAAGCTCCGCCTCCCGGGTTCACGCCATTCTCCTGCCTCAGCCTCCTGAGTAGCTGGGATTACAGACGCCCGCCACCGCACCCAGCTAATTTTTTATATTTTTTTAGTAGAGACGGGGTTTCACTGTGTTAGCCATGATGGTCTCAATCTCCTGACCTTGTGATCCGCCTGCCTTGGCCTCCCAAAGTGCTGGGATTACAGGCGTGAGCCACCGTGCCCGGCTTCCTTGTTCTTTTTTAATCTTTGCATGCCGCTGACATTTTTCAAGAATCCAGGCAAGGTGTTTTGTAGAATATCATTTAATACGAATTTGTCTCATTGGTTACTCATTATTCATCTTTGTGTTTTTGGCAAGCAAACTATGTTGGTGATGTAGTTCTTAGGTCAGAAGTACAGTATATGACTTTGCCCTATGTTGGTGATATTAATCAAGGTTGCTCATTTAGTTATGGTTTTTCTCTATTGTAAAGGTATTTTTCTCCCCCTCTAATCTGTGGGGTGATATTTAGGCCCTGTGTGAATGTCCTATTCTCCAACAGTGTTTTACCCAATCATTTTAAACATACGTTGATGATTCTTGTCTGAATCAATTTTTACTCTGCTCATTCTATTCAGTGTAGTTTTTATTTCTCTGAAGAGTGAAACTTAACCTTCAGTGTGTTTGAGTTGTCTTTTTAATGTGTCTGTGACCATTGTTCACTTTTGTTGAGTCTTAAAAAATTGGTTTGGGATCTTTTTTTAATGTTAAGAAATCAGCCCTTTGTGATATGTGTTGCAAATATTTCTCCCCAGTTTGTTTTACTATTCTGGTTGTTTCTACCAGACAGAAATATAAATACCTATTTGTTTATCCATTTTCTTACTTATTTTTTGTAGTATGATTTAAAGAGTTTTTTTTTAATAGTTTCTAGGTTTGTGTTATAGTTAGGCCAAACTGAGATTAATTTAAGAAAAAAAGATTCCTTCATGATTTTTTCTAGTTTTTTTTAAAACTGGCATATTTTAATATTTAATCTTGACTGTAAAATCTGGATTTTGGAGATTGGAGTAGATCACTAGAGCAGATCACCAGAGCATACAAATGTCATTTTTAAAAAATTGTTCTTCTTTCGTCCAAGTGGAATAGAAACTTTTAAGAGTTTGTTACTATTTGTATTTGAAGTTTATGATTTGATGATAAATAAAATATCTTCTTGACCTTTGGCATTGGGCGTTTATTCTAGAAATAAGAAAATTTGGCAAGAAGTATCTCCTGTCTAGTGAAGTCTGTTGTTTTATTCCAACATTTCATTTACTTATGCTTTTATACCTACTTAATTTCTTCAAGATGGTAGCATAGAATTTGGTTGCTTTAAGTACTGCTTTCTTGAATTGTGGAGATACAAATTAACCTCATCAGTTCTGCATAATTTGATTTCCTCTTTGGGAGGTATTTATAATATGTAACATACATTTCGCTTTTTTTATTATTGTTTATAAGTACTTTAGTAACATTTGTTAGGACTTTCTGTATCATCTGCGGAAAAAACCTGGCTGTTAAATACTGTGGTCTAGGAATTTTAGGGAGTGAGCTGTTTCCTCCCCATAATACAGATTTTTAAGTGCTGATTTTATCTTCTAGGTAGAGCTGAAGTTTCCTGCACCAGGCAAGCCTGGAAATTATCAGTATACTGTGTTTCTGAGATCAGACTCCTATATGGGTTTGGACCAGATTAAACCATTGAAGGTAAGGATAGTGACTCTTCAATAAATAAGAGTTTTCTGTATAAATGTTTACTATACCAGGAAAACATTTCTAGTTTTGAAATGTAGAGTTATGGAAGGAAAAAGAAGTCATCTCATGCTTTATATATGATATACTTGATGGACTACTCTTTCAATAATAAACTTAAGGTTTTAGGTTTTTAAGGAGTATAACAGTTTAGAACATTGAATATAAATTACTTTAGGGATGCATTTTAATGTGCTGTAACTTTATAAGGCCTCAGCAAATGGGTTTTTTCTTTAGAAAGGCACTTTTTTTTTAAAAACCACAGATTCTATTTGGAGTGTTTATTAATTTCTGAAACTAATTTATTTTTGTCATCTTAGAGCATACACTTCTGTAAGTATCATTTGCAGCACACTCTGATCTTTGTTTACCAATTCACTTGAGCTTTTTATAAAAGGTGTCCTATTGTATTAGAGAGATGGTGCTGAAAGTATTGCATTATAGAGGGTAAAAGTAGCCAGTAAATGCGAACCTCTTTTTTGTTCCATGAGGGTTCCATATTTCTTTTATTAACTGTAGAATTTTACGTCACAAGTCTAGAGACTGCAAAATGTCTCGGGTTTTTCTTCCTTAAAGCAGAAGGCTTCTGTTAAGATATGACTCAGTGTTCTTGCTCAAGAATCACAATTATTTTATGCCATAGAAATACATTCATAAATAGTATAACATATAGAATCAAAATATCATACTGTATTAGAAATTTAACTACATTTACATATTGTTAAATTTACTTGTTTTATTTCTGGGATGAAGTGTCTATTCTAAATGAATGAGTTGAATATAGAATTGTGTCCATGAAAAACTATTTCTTTATAATTGCTGTGGTCAAAGAAAACCTTTTGTTTACCAAGGTTTCTTCCGTTATTTCTCCCCAAATTTCTGATGTCTACATTTAATTCTTCTTTCTAGTTGGAAGTTCATGAGGCTAAGCCTGTGCCAGAAAATCACCCACAGTGGGATACAGCAATAGAGGGGGATGAAGACCAGGAGGACAGTGAGGGCTTTGAAGATAGCTTTGAGGAAGAAGAGGAGGAAGAAGAAGATGATGACTAAGCAGTACTCTGAATGGACCACAGTGTTTGCACATATTTGCAATTTTTTGCTGTTTTGGAAGTGTATCATAAACCAGAAACAGTACAGAACTGATGTTGAGGGAGGTGTAGTTTTTTTACTCTAGAAATGGGTGCATAATATAACTAGGCAGTGGCGGTGCCTTGGTACAACCTGAAAAATGTTAAGGCTTATTGAAACCTTTCAGGTAGGGGATGGTACATTTATTTCATCTGCAAATGATAATAAATCCTTTGTTATAACTGTCCAGAAGTGTGGGCTATGTATTATCTGATCAGTCTATGGTCCCAGTAAAAGTAAAGATGCAGGAAACACAGTCTCTAAATGAGCGACTTTTCTTTGTTCAGCTTTGGTTTTAGCAAACACCACAAATACGTTTTAAGTAACATCGCTCAAGTTTAAGTAACATCGCTCAAGTTGATAATCTCTTGATAAGCTCTGTTGTTGACATTTTGCAGTGATACAAGACTGTAACAGCTCCACTCATAGATTTAAACTTTTATTTTTACTTATCTTGGTCATAAGTTGGCATTCTCTCACATTCCACATGATATAGAGGGCTACGTTTTGGAATTTTCCTTTTCTTAATTGCCCAGAGTTATCAGACAGATTATAAAAATGGCTTTTAATGGCTTAAACCATTTCTAAACCTCTATCTTAGCAGATCAATGCAGGATCTAATTCTTTTGATAAGTTCTAGCTCTAAAAGTGATAGTGGGACCGTATGTTTTCTGATACTGGTGGCTTATGTTATTAAACCTTTTTTAAAAAAGGTTCACTCTAAAAGCTGAACTACATCCTTAGTTTTCAGTCTACTTGACTCTATCAGGAGCTTTTTAAGGAAAGTAAGTATAACATGCAAAGGAAGCTTTTTTTGTATTCATTTTGGACTCCTGTCAATAAAAATAGAAGTTTGTTGACTCGTTTTATGTTTCAATGGTGTGTGTCTTTTTACTATCAGGACATAAATAGGGCAATCCACTTCTTTATTTTTCAACTAAAGATTGAATAGTATTGTACATTACTGCTAAAGTGACTGCTATTTCTGTATACTGTAGAAAAACCCAGGAGTGAGAGGGATTTCCCCTCATAGTACAACTGGAAGGATAGTGCTTGTAAAGAGTAGAGATGTGTACATGATGAATCATTGAGGGAGGGTGGATATTTTTATTCCTAGGTATGGAGGAAACATAAGTCTGTAGTATTATAAAACTGATTGTAATAATTCTTTCCTATCAAAATCTCCATAGGTCAAAATATTGTTGGAATATTAAAATTTGCAACCTTGTTTACTTTAAAAGGTTGCCACTTTCAGTGCAGAATACTACCGGCATCTTGTTACTGCAATAGTTGGAAATAAAATTTGAAAGTTAGCAAAACCATGAATGGTTTTTTTGTTCTAAATTTAGGATGTAATATTTCCTATAAAAGGGTGAAAGCAGTTTTTTTCTCTATAACCTCAATCACCAGTTTAGTGAGAGCCTTTCTTGGCAGGCAGGAGGCAGTGTCACTGAGGATTTTTTTCATTTACTTCATTGTACAAGTAGGAGGGTAGGTTTAATTTTCAAATCAGGTTCTGCTGTGAAGCACCAGTGTCTTGAGGCAGCTACTGATTACCTAAGTGTGGTGGCAGGGGGTGAGCCAGCTGGTGTCAAGTGAAAGGAGGGATTAGAGAAAACAGGTGTGGCACAAAGGCAAGGAAACTGAGCAGACAAGACAGAACAATGTGTAGAATGCATATTTTCTAGTTTTCTTGAAAGATTTCAAGAAAAGTTTTTTTTTTTTCTAGTGGCTACTTTGCCTTAAAGAGGCTTTATAAGTTCATTCACACAGCTGGCTTCTCTGGTTGTAAGATTCTGGCGAGGATGATAACCTAGTAACACCACAGTGCTTAAAAAAAAAAAAAACTACCATCACCAGAAAATTCCACCAGTTTGTTTTCCTTTTCTCTTTGTGTGATGTGTATGTACTTCCCAACTAAGTAAAATAAAATTTCCTCTAGTGAGTGCTTTAGGTAACCTCTTTCCATATGGCAGTAGTGAAAGAACTGAGCCTTCAGTTGATAGTTCTCTCTCCAGCAAGTCGCTAAACTCCACATCCCTTCGTTTTTCCTCTGGAATGAGAATAACAAACTATCCTAGTTTGCATTTAATCTAATGGAAACTTGAGCAAAGTTTCAGTTTTCTTCCTATAAAGAAACGGACATTTTTGTCAACAATTGATGAGCCTATAGATCATACAGTGTATAGGAAGTGAAATTGAAACAGTTACTTAAATTATGTGATATTTTTCTCTAATTGGTAAAGTACCTATTAAAATACAGCTGTTCATGAGGAGACTTACCATAATTCAAAGTGTAGCAGTTGTGTATTTTAGCATTATAATATTTGATTGAGGCCCTGAGGCGTTAACATCTCAATCTCAGAGTTAGATGTTCATGTCCTTTTTGAATTTTTTAAACATTTTTCATAATTTTTTTTTTTAAGTTAGGGAGCACATTGAGTGAAGTTCTCTGTGTAGAACAATACCTTCTGCTCTGCTTCTCCCAGCTTTCACTGAGGGCTGGAAAAGGACAGGCCTGTCCAGCTGTACTGTCCCACTGTGTGTGGGGAAGCTCAGGCTCTGGTGGAAGCAGGGGGGCGTGGATGTCAAACAACTGATGTGGAAACAGGGAGGGAGAGATATAATGAGGCTCTCTAGGCACGTTATTTTTGACCACAAGTTTTGTTCAGTTTGCTTCAGCCAATCCAAACCATATACTAGAGTGTTCTGTAGTCACAATTCTTATTTCAAATGTAATTCAGCACCTTACATAATTTTTGAGAGGTTGTCATTCATCACATATTTACTGAGTTTCTATGTGCCAGGCTCTGTGACTGGATACTGGAGCTATCAAAATGAAAAAAATAGTGTTAAGAACTCACTCGCTGGTGTTAGAGCAGGTAGATGAGTGGCAATCCATTTAAATCCATTTGCCTTGGCCATTATTTGGAATGCCTTTTTTTTTTTTTAGTCTATCTACTGTAGGCAGAAGAATTATTTCTTTAGGGGCTAGCTATTTATTTTGCTGGCCTTTTTTTCTCTCTTTCTCTTTTTCTTCTTGAGATGGAGTCTCGCTCTGTCCTTCAGGCTGGAGGAGTGCAGTGGCACGATCTCAGCTCCCTGCAACCTCCGCCTCCCAGCTTCAAGCGATTCTTCTGCCTCAGCCTCCTGAGTAGCTGGGACTGCAGGTGCATGCCACCACACCCAGCTAATTTTTTAATTTTTAGTAGAGATGGGATTTTGCCACGTTGTCCAGCCTGGTCTCGAACTCCTGGCCTCAAGTGATCAGCCCTCCTCAGCCTCCCAAAGTGCTGGCATTACAGGCATGAGCCACTGCGCCCAGCCTGTTGGGTTTTTTTTGGAAAAAAACCAAAAACAACAAATCATCATCCTTTTCCTTTAAAATGTTTTTTTTAAGAAACAATTTTCCCACAAACGGTCTGATTTAACTCCATGAAATCCTCTATTTAGACTGCCTTAAAGTGAAATAACTGTTGGTGAACCATAACGACATTTTACCAGCTGTGTAGTGATTAGTCCAAATATGTCTCAAGAAGTTAGCACCAAGCATTCTCATCCATTTAAACTTGATGCTAGGGCTATTTTGCAAAACTTAAAAGATGCGATCTTGTACAATATATCTGTAACCTGAGCTGAAAACCCAAATAACAATCATTGACATACTTTAGGGCTATTGTTTCAGGTGGGGGTGTATACATCCCAGGGGCGTGGAGATGATCAATCCATTGAGGAAGTATTAAGATGATTATTTGTATTTAATCTCATCCTTTTAAATTTCTATTTTTGTGTGTTTTATAATGTACATAATATATTGTACAATTGTACACTTCTATTATTTATAAATAAACATTTATTGGTGCATTATATATTTTTTTTCTGATTTGGGTCCATGATCAAAACATTTGGGCACCACTGCTTTGTGGTATTGATAGGGTGACATTTGACACTCACCACTGAGATCACAGAGTGATATACTCTGGAGTTGGTGGGTTGGCATTCAGTGTGTGCAGCCCTACTGTAGCTCCCAAGAGCAAAGTGAGACTTTTATGAGATAGAGCTGAGTAGGTCTGGAGGTGGGATTGATAGGCAAGGGGAGGGTTCTGCACAACGGTTGTCTGTGGAATGCAAGTGGTGCAGGTATGGAGCAGCAGTGCTGGGGACGACTTGCTGGGACTTTGAGCAAATCACAGCCTGTTGCTGGTCCTGGCAATCAGTGACTGCTGCAAATGGAAGGTGAGTGTGGGAAGGACTGGCCACTCTGTTCAGCACGAGGTTGTTTAGCGTTAACCTATCAGCCTGGGTACACAAAGGGAGCTGTAGCCCTCATACCTTACCCGAAACACCTGAGGTTTACACTTTAACATCTGGATAATAGCAGCAATGGACTTCAGTGTGAACAGATTCCATTAAGAGTTAACTTCAAGCTATTTCTCTGTATTTTCCAGCCTCGTTCCAGTAGAGGGCGATAGGGCTGTAATTTTCTTTAACAGAATGGTGTGTTTCGTTTGAGACTAAAAACCACGATTAAAGAAATGCTTTGTAATTTATTTGTATCTGCACCTTCTGGGATTTCCTCCCTCTCTTTTGATCTTTTATGTTTCCCCCTAACCTTTTTCTTCTTTACATGTGTCCTTTGTTATTTATTTATTATTTTTTTAGAGGCAGGATCATGCTCTGTCGCTCAGGCTGGAGTACAGTGGTGCAATCATAGCTCACTGCAGCCTCAACTCCTGGGATCAAGTGATTCTCCTATGTCAGCCCCCTCCGAAGTAGCTGGGACCATGGGCACTAACCTGGCTCATTGTATTTATTTATTTAGAGACAGGGGTCTTGCTATGTTGCCCAGGCTGGCCTCGAACTCCTAACCTCAACCCTTGGCCACCCAAAGTATTGGCACTATAGGCATGAACCACCTCACCTGGCTGTGTGTCCTTTAACCCATTAAATTTACTGTCTAGAAACATTAAGTCCCTTTGCAACCAACTCCAAAAGACAATCCATACGTATTCATTGTGCTGGAATTGCAAATTGCATTTGTTTGCTTGAGAGAGGTGGACAATCAAATAGGACATGGAAATTCCTTAACTCTACAAAATCTAATCTGTTTGCCTGATAGGTGTCAACTATTAAGAGTCCAGAGTTTTTACATGCAAGCTAACAAGTTAACCTGCCAGTGTCATGGATGCTGACAAAACACAGAAGACTCCAAAGACACAGGCACAGCAGGTGGCATGAGCTTCATGTTCCCCATCTGTTCCTGTTGTCTTCCAAGTTCCCACGGAGGCGATGCGGAGTGGCCAGGAAGATGCTGTTCATATCACAGCTGAGGAACTCCAAGCTTGGGAGACCTAACCCTGTCAAGCCTGCAAGCAACCCTGTCTTGATCTTATTATCCTGGACAGCAAACAAACTCACCCTCTTTCTGGGAGGGAGACACTGCCTTCCAAGGCTGTTTGCCATACAGACACCCTTGAAAAGATAGTCTAGAACAAAAGCCTGTGTGCCTCTGATCACAGGTGTGCAGAGACATGAGAGACTCATGGAAAACTGTCTCTCAACAGCTGGAATTCAATACATATAGGACCTGTATTTACAAAGAGATATTATAGAACACTGATTTTCAAAGGGAATGAGGTCTATTTTGTGAAAACTAGGACCACTTAGGCAGTTTCCTTGAGAATAATATACATTTAAACCCCTTGGAAATGTTTTATTGTCAAAGATAGTTTTATTGTCAAAGATAGTTTTATGTTGCAACTGAAGATAATTTACCCGTGCACCAACTAAAAAATATCCAGAATTTTCTAAGTTGAATCCAGTCCATTGTGACAGTGCAAAACAGGGTATCTAAAAGAAGGAACACTATACCTATTCTACGTGGTAACCATAAGAGATTTTGATTATCGCTTTCTGCACTCCTTCCCCAAACCTTCCACCCCTCCCCACAAAATACAAAACCCATACCCTTCCTTTCTGGACAAACTGAACATTTTCCTCCAAGGAAGTCTGGTTCCTTGTAGAATAGTTGCCATTTCTTTAGTGTTCTTTTTCCAATATGCTGCCCAAACTTAGGGAGGCCTTAGACCTTTGGTTGAAATAACTGAGGAATCTTTGAAATACTATTTTGAACAGTCTTCCTGGTAGGTAGTTGTCCTTTGGGGGCAGATGTGTTTTAAACTACAAAAGTTCATTTAGAAATGATACACAGTAGGGGGGATCCAATTCATTGATGGGTATTTTGCTTAAAAAAGTAAGGCATGTGACAAAAATTCAATGAGAGACTTAAAAAATCCTTATCTTCCAACCAGGTCTGACGATTCCCAAGGAGACATCGTCATTCAGTAGTGTTCGTGGGATCGTGGTAAACTCCCTCATTCATATGCATTAGCCTGCTTCTGTATCTTTGTCCAATTAGTCTGTGTGCTTTATAATCACTTCCAACGTTTCTGCAGCTTTTTTATTTCCCAATTCTCTGCCACGTTCTTGGGACTCCAGTCATTGGCTAGGCTCTATGTCACTTTCCAAGTTCCTCCCAAAGCTTACTGTTCCTCTTCTTGACCTGACAGCATCTATTAAACAGGGAGAGAGCCAGGAGAGGTGGCTCAAGTTGAAAGATGGCAAGGCACCCCCTTTCAAGTATCTTAGAGTCGCTGCTATTCCTGCAGCCAGCTCCTGGTTCAGAACTCAGTAGTCACTCTTTTTCCCACGATCCCAATGAAATCTTGCCCCACCTACCCATCCCTACTCACAAAACACTGATCTGGGTCTATTATCATGGAAATTATAAAGATTAATGTGATTAGCAGCAAAGTGCTTTTGAGAATGGGGGATGAAACTGTAGTGTTATGATCCTCAGCATTATTTCTTTATACACTGAAAACCCCCACATCTTTCAAGTCTGCTGACTTAATGACAGGGTATCGCACTAAATGTCAGGAGTGACACTTCAGGAACAGCACACTGTAGACACAGTTTAAGTTTGATAATACTAAAACTGGGTTTTGAGTAGAATTTTGAACGTTTCAGTGTGTTAAAAGGAGTTCTTTTTAGAGTGAGAAATCTTAAAAAAAAAAAAAAAAAAGCCTTTCTCTATGTCACTCAGTATGATTTCTAAAGTTTTCCTTGCATTTGCATCTGATTGAACCAAGTCCCTCCTCCCTAATCCCCTCCACAGCCTAATAGAAGCAGAGCTGGAACGTAGGGATAGAAACAAAACCCCTGACTTTAGTCTTGAGTATGCTACCCATGGAGGTCGACTACATGGGGTAGACTACTGCCTCCATGGGCAACATTATCATGGGAAAGGAATGAAAGCATGTGTGTAAGTGCTGCATACTTGTATTTATGGGGCACCCATGCTGCAGCTCTGATTTGGAGCAAAATGCAGTCCCTGTTGTGCCCACAGAGGGTCAGACATTGATACGAAGGGGGGATAGAGAAACAAAGAACCAGAGATGAGGAGTGACTTGGCACTGCTGGTGAACTGGAGCTGCGACCCTGGGATCTTCCCCTGCAGCGTGCTGCACCCTGTTCCACAACCCTCATTCTCCATCTTTCCATTTTGGAAGGCCAGGAAGGAAACCAACACACACACACACACACGCAGCCCTTATTAAAGTGGAAGCTGGCCGGATCAGGTCTAGTGTGACCACCTGCTCTATCATAGCCCACCACAGCCACTAATGTTCTTGGAGAATGGGCCCATGGTTATACTTGAGTCAGATCCCTCCCTCTATCTCAGAACCCCCATGCTGTGTTGAAATGAGATCCCATTGTGCCAAGATATGTGGGCTTCCAGGTTAGGTGACTTCATGTTAGCCAAAAGGGTGAAGGGGGATCAGGCATGGTGGCATGCACCTATAGTTCCAGCACTTTGGGAGGCTGAGGTGGGAGGATCACTTGAGCCCAGGAGGTCGAGGCTCCCATGAGCTGTGTTTGCACCACTGCACTGCAGCCTGGACAACAGAGCTAGACTCTGTCTTTAACACACACGCACACACACACACACACACACATGCGCGCACGCAAAGGGACCTTTAAGATCCATCCCAATCTAAAGTGGTGCAGCTTATGCTTGCTGAAGAAAAGTGATTCAAAGTGATACAGTTCTAGGTAACTGCCTTGACAGAAGCAATACATTCTTCCCCAGCCTTGAATGTGATTACCTAGAGGTAGAGCAGGGCTTGATCCCCTGGGTGTCCAATCTTTGACCTTACGAGGCCAAGATGGTGGCATAGACTGCCCAGTCTGTCTTCCTTGCATCTATTCACCCTCTTTTTTCTACTGAGTGGGGATTCTAAAGGATCTATTTGAGGTTCTAATTCTAAACCTTAGCAGGCTTCTCACTGGGCCAAATATGTGTTTCTTGGAGAATTTCTTTGATTGTATTTAAATATTACTTTTTACATCAGGACTGAGGACAGAAGCTGAGGGAAAATGAAGACATCTGTTCTGTGAAGAATGGATTTCTAGAAATGACTATTAGGCTTAACTTCGAGCACTCTAAAATTTCTTCTTGCAAATCTTTTCTGCTGCCTTCCAGTTACTAAAATGCATCCCAGCAATATAGCAACATACAATAAGATGAAAAGACTTTGGAATTTTCCAGGACACTGCTTACAGCCTGCCTGAATTTTTTGCATTTGCTTCTGTTTCCCACCAGTGTGGGAACTCTGAAAGTTGCTGAAGTCTAACTCGCTGGATGGCATATATTTATTGAATTGAAATTTTAGCAGGTATTCTGAGCTAGCAGAATGAATATTTGAAGGTTAGATTCCTCCTATTGCTGCCAATAAGCCTTTCCCATTCAGTCTAAATAGTCTACTATTTATTCACATGTGCACCCATGGTGGAAGAGTTAATGGACAAGGACTTCATTACAGTTACTTCTTGGATGTCACCTCTGGAGACAGAAATTTGCTGGGAAGTGCTCTTATCCCAAGAACAGGCAAAGTTTCTGCTTCAAAGAGCAACTGGATCATTGCCCAGTGTCTGGGGTATAACCTGTGGCTTTCTGCCTGGGCAAGGCAACCTAGCCTAGTGACCCAGTTGGCATCATGATAATTTCTCCAGCCTACTGAGTGCAAGTCATCCAACACCTCTGAAGCTGAAATCCCTGACCCCCGAGAGCCAGCGTATCTCTGCTGCTGAGCAATTAAGGAGGATACAGAGCTGGGGCAGGGTGGGGGAGGAGCCTGTGGTACAGGTGAACACTTGTGCTCAAATTAGCATATAAACCACAGCAAAATTCAGGGATATTGGTGAAAGAACTGATGGTCTTTCTCTGATTTCTCTAAACCTAGAGGACCATTTACAGACAGCATTTTTGCTGTGAGACCACAGACCCACTCCAGCATGACTAGATTCCTGCTGATTGCAGAAAAATCAACCTGAAGTTAATATTCTTAGGCCTTTTTATTTGGCCCATCTAAGTGGGATTAAAAGAGAATGAGAATTAATAAAACCAATATATAAAAAATACAAAGTGAACATAATGGTCAATGGTGAAAGACTGAGAGCTTTTTCTCTAAGGTCAGGAACAAGGCAAGGATGCCCACTTTCACCATTTCTATTCAAAATAGTACTGGAAATTCTAGCCAGAGCAATTAGGTGAGAAAAAGAAAGAAATGGCATCCAAGTTGGAAAGAGAGAAGTAAATTATCTCTGTTCATAGATGTTATCACCTTATGTGCAGAAAACCCTAATGATTCCACACACAAAAAGAAAAAACTGTTAGACCCAATACATGATTCAGCAAAGTAGCAGGATACAAAGTCAACACATAAAAATTCAGTTGCATTTCTATACATTAACAATGAAAATCTGAAAAGGAAATTACAAAAATTATTGATATGGTTTGGCTGTGTCCCCACCCAAATCTCATCTTGAATTGTAGCTCCCATAATTCCCACGTGGTGTAGGAAGGACCCAGTGGAAGATAATTGAATCATGAGGGCAGTTTCCCCTATCCTGTTCTTGTGATAGTGAGTAAGTCTCATGAGATCTGATGGTTTTATAAGAGATTTCCTCTTTCTCTTGGCTCTCATTCTCTCTTGCCTGCTGCCATGTAAGATGTGCCTTTCACCTTCCACCATGATTGTGAGGCCTCCCCAGCCACATGGAACTGTGAGTCCATTAAACCTCTTTTTCTTCAAAATTAAACCTCTTTTTCTTTATAAATTACCCAGTCTCAGATATGTCTTTACTAGCAGCATGGAAATGGACTAACGTGATTATATTTACAGTAACATCAAAAAGAATGGTGGGTGGATCACTTAAGGTCAGGAGCTTGAGACCAGCCTGGCCAATATGGTGAAACCCCATCTCTATTAAAAATACAAAAATTAGCCGGACGTGGTCGTCAGCACCTGTAATGCCAGCTACTTGGGAGACTGAGGCAGGAGAATTGCTTGAACACAGGAGATGGAGGTTGCAGTGAGCCAAGATTGTGCCACTGCACTCCAGCCTGGGCAATAGAGCAAGACCCTGTCTAAAAAAAATAAAAATAATAATAAAAAAAGAATAAAATACTTAGGAATCAATCAAAGAGGTGAAGTACTTATACAATGAAATCTACAAAACATTGCTGAAAAAAATTGGGTTGAAAGACAAAATTATTAAGATGTCAATACTATCAAAAGTAATCTACATATTCAATGCAATCCCTATCAAAATCTAGTAACTTTTTTGTAGGCGTAGAAAAAAATCATCTTAAAATTCATATGGAATTTCAAGGGACCCTGAACAGCCAAAACAATTTTGAAAATGAAGAACAAAGCTGGGGGATTCACGTTCCTGATTTCAAAACGAAATACAAAGCTACATAATAAAAACAGTGTGGTACTGGTATAAAGACAGACATATAGACTGATGGAATAGAATAGAGAGCCCAGAAATACACCTTACATATATGGTAAAATATTTTTTTCACAAAGGTGCCTAGATCATTCAACGGAGAATGACAGTCTTTTTAACAAATGGTGCTGGGAAAACTGGATATTCGCATGCAAAAGAGTGAAGGTAGACCATTACCTCAGACCACATACAGAAATTAACTCAAAATGTATCAAAGACCTGAATGAAAGACCTAAAACTATAACACTCTTAGAAGAAAACATAGGGCAAAAGTTTTATGACATTGGATTTGACAATTATTTCTTGGGTACAACATAAAAAGCATAAGCAATAAAATAAAAAATAGACTGGACTTCATGAAAATTAAAAAATTTTGTGCATCAAAAGACACTATCAACAGAATAAAAAGGCAACCCATAGAATGGGTGAAAATATTTGCAAATCACTTATCTGATAAAAGATTAATATCCAGAATATTTAGTGAACTCCTAAAACTCAACACAATAACAACAACAAACCCACCTGATTAAAAAATGGGTAAAGGACTCGAATAGAAATTTCTCCAGAGAAGATATACAAATGACCAATAAGCAAATGAAAAGATGCTCAACATCACTAATAATTATGGAAATACAAATCAAAATCACAATGAGATAACATCTCACACCCAATATGATGGCTACTACCAAAAAAAAAAAAAAAAAAAACCCAGAAAATAACAGGTAGTCATGACAATGTGGAAAAACTGGAACTTTTGTGAAATATTGGTGGAAATGTAAAATGGTGTGCCTGCTTTAGAATATAGTATGGTGGTTCCTCAAAAAATTAAAATTAGAGGTACCATAGGATATATGATCCAGCAACTCTACTTCTGAGTATATACCCAAAAGAACTAAAAGCAGGGTCTCAAAGAGATATGTGTATACCTGTTTATATCAGCATTATTTACAATAGCTAAAATGTGGAGCAACCTAAATGTCCATCGATAGATGAATAAATAAAACAAAATGTGATATAGATATACAATGCAATATTATTCATCCTTAAAAAGGAAAGAAATTATGATACATGCTAAAACACAGATGAACCTTGAGGACATTATGCTAAACATTATGTTAAGTGAATACACCACTCACAAAGAGACAAATACTGTATGATCCCACTTACATGAGGTACTCAGAGTAGTCAAATTCATACAGAGAAAACAGAATGGTGGCTGCTGGGATGGGAGGAGGAATGGGGCGTTAGTGTTTAACTGGTGTAGAGTTTCAGTTTCACAAGATGAAAAGAGTTCTGGAAGTGGATGTGGTGATGACTGCACGTTATGAATGTATTTAATACCACTGAACTGTACTTATTTATTTATTTATTTAATTTTGAGACCGAGTTTTGCTCTTGTTGCCCAGGCTGGAGTGCAATGGTGCAATCTCGGCTCACTGCAACCTCTGCCTCCCAGGTTCAAGTGATTCTCCTGCCTCAGCCTCCCAAGTAGCTGGGATTACAGGCACGCACCACCATACTTGGCTAATTTTTGTATTTTTAGTAGAGATGGGGTTTCATCATGTTGGCCAGGCTGGTCTTGAACTCCTGACCTCAATTGATCTGCCCGCCTCGGCCTCCCAAAGTGCTGGGATTACAGGCGTGAGCCACCGCGCCAGGCCTGAACTGTACTCTTAAACACAGTTAAGATGGTGAATTTTATGTTGTGTGTATTTTACCACACTTTTAAAAATTGTGAAAAAAACCAATGGGTATTGGACAGTGTGGTATTGGGACAAAAACAGATAGGCCAATGATATAGAATGGAAATCCAGAAACAGACCCACATATGTGGGCAGACTCACACTTGATGTACGGGACGAGTTGGCATTACAGCACCATGGGGAAAGAAGGCATTTTCAAAACATAGTGCCGGGGCAATAGCATATCCAATTGGGAAAAAAATGTTACATGGTCCCAGCCTCATGCCTTATGAAACAATTAATTCCAGGTGGTGTATAAATGTAAATCTGAAAGGCAAAACAATAAAAGCTTTTAGAATATAATATAGGAGAATACATTCATAACCTTAGGATAGGAAAATATTTCTTAAACAGGATACAAAGAACGTATATAGAAAAGAAATAAATTGATAAATTGAATTACATCTAAATGAAGACCTTCTGTTCTTCAAAGATACAATAAAGAAATTAACAAGGCAAGACACATAGTGAGAGAAGATATTTGCCACACATGTAATTGACAAAGGACTTGTATCCACACTAAACAAAAAGCAGCAAATTGGTAAGAAAAAAACTAGACAACCCCACAGGAAGACAGGCAATAGGCTTTTTTTTTCAAAAGGGCACTTCACACCGCAGATGGAGTTCTTCAGAAGCAGACCCTGAAAAGGAGTTTGCGGTGCAAGATGTTTATTAGGAATCAAGATGTTTATTGTGAACAAAGAGGGAAGAAGCAGGATTGAGCAGAGAAAGGAGTTGAACTGCGATGTAGCCTAGCACAGCTTGGGCCAACCTGGTGGGGCTTGGGAGTGGAATTGCTTATCAATCCACCCCATTCAGGCCGAACGGCTCTGCTTTGGCCTTCCCTTGCTCATTCAACACTCAGTCATACTCAGGAAGAGCATGACCTTGGACAAGGTGGTTCTCTGCTGTTCGGGCAGACCCTGAAGGAGCTGGTGACCGTCTGCAAACCACACTCCCCACAGCTGGGCTGCAAGTCCTTGCTGGAAGGACGACTTGAACACCCTAGCTCCACGTCTACTGCATGTCCCAAGACAGCATATCCTAATGGCCAAGAAATACATGAAAAGCTGTTCAAGCTCTTTATCCATCAGGGACACGCAAATTGAAGCCACGATGAGCTATTAATTCAAGCTCACCAGAATGGCTGAAGTTAAAGGGATGGACCATATCAAGTGGAATTGAGAACATGTAACAACTGGAAATCTCATATATTCCTGGAGGGTGTGTACATTTGTGGATCACTTTGTAAAACAGTTTGCCATTAGTTACACTTCTAGATATTCACCCGAAAGAAATGCGTGCACGTATGCACCAATAGACATGAATAAGAATGTTCACAGAAGCTCTATCACAATAGCCCTAAACTAGAAACAGCCTAAATGTTTACCACTAAAAGAATGGGTACATTTTTCTGTGTTTATCCAAAGGTTGTGGTAGGCAGCCTTTCAGATGATTCCTGCCTCCTGGTGCTCACATCTTCATGTGGTTCCCTCCCATATGGTCCAGGGTTCTCCTACGTGACCAGTGGCTTGTGGGAAGCAGTGATGCTGTGCCACGTGACAGGCAACATGACATTACAGCTTCCATCTTGGGAGCTCTGTCACTCACACTCTGTCTCTTGGCTTATTTGCTCTGGGGAATCTAAGTCATGAGCAGCCCTATGGAGAGGCCCAAGTAGTGAGGAACCCAAGTCTGTCAACAGGCTTGGGAGTGAGTTTGGAAGAGGCTCCTTTAGCCCCAGTTAAGTCTTCAGAGACGACAGCCTCAGGCAGCAGCTTTGCTGCAACTGCATGAGAGGACCCTGGGCCAGAGCACCCAGCTAAGCCACTCTCAGATTTCTGACTTTCAGAACGTATGTGAAATAATAAACGTTAGTCTTAAGCTGCTATGTTTTGGGGTAATATATTATGCAGCAGTGGATAAATAATGCATTAAGATTCCACAAAGTACTGGCCGGGCATGGTGGCTGATGCCTGTAATCCCAGCACTTTGGGAAGCCAAGGGGGGTGGGGGGGGGGGGTGGATCACAAAGTCAGGAGTTCGAGACCAGCCTGGCCAACATGGTGAAACCCCGTCTCTACTAAAAATACAAAAATTAGCCGGGCCTGGTGGCGGGGGCCTGTAGTCCCAGCTACTCGGGAGGCTGAGGCAGGAAAAATCGCTTGAACCCGGGAGGCGGAGGTTGCAGTGAGCCAAGATCGTGCCATTGCACTCCAGCCTGGGTGACAGAGCGAGACTCCGTCTCAAAACAAAACAACAACAACAACAACAAAAAGATTCTACAATTTAACAAAAACAAATGAAATGCAGTTATACATGTTGACATGGGTAAATTTTACAGATGACTCCTTGTGTTATTTCATTATCTGAAGATCAAAAAATGGGTAACAATGAATTACAGCGTTTGGGGATGCATGCCTAGATGGTACAAAAAAATAAATCAAGGAACTGATTATCATAAAGGTCTGGATGGTGTTTACCCTTAGGGGCAGATGGGGTGGACACTGGGAGGGGGCATGAGGAAGGCTTCTGAACTCTTGCCAATGTGCTATTTCTTGATCTTGTTGGCGGTTGTAAGGGTTTTGGAGAAATCATCAAGCTGTATGTTTCTGGTTTTGCCCTTTATCTCTGTGTGTGCTATATTTCACAATAAAATGACAGAGAATTGGAGGAGAGAACTTGGAGAAAGTACAGACTTTTTAGAGGAATTTTGTTGCAGACAGGACAAAAAACAAAACAAAAACTAGTAGTAGCTGGAAGAGAAGTGGGGTCAAGATTTTCAAGAATGAGAGAAACAACAGTTGTTTTCTGCAGAAGGAAATCACCCACTGGAAAGGGAAGGTGATAAGGCGGGAGATGGGGATTGCTAGAGCCATGCTCTGGAGTGGGTGAGCGGAATGGTCCTGGGCTGAGCTGATGCCAAGGCCCTAAGGACCTTCAGTCAGGGCTCTCCAGATAAATCGAACCGACAGGAGATTGACAGATACACACACACACACGGATGTATATATATCTCCTATTAATAAATCTCCATTTCTCTAGATGGATAATCTATCCATATAGACATATAGATGTCCCTCTCTCTATAGATAGATAATAGATCTTTCTATCAATAGAGACAGAGAAAGATTGATTGATTTTTTAAGGCACTGGCTCATGTGATTGTGGAGATTGAGTCCTAAATCTCAAGGGTAGATCAGCAAGCTGGAGACCCAGGGAAGAACTGATGTTGCAGTCTCAAAACCAAAGGCCTCCTGGAGGCGGAATTCCCTCTTCCTCAGGAAGGTCGAGCTTTCTCCTTTCTTAAAAGGAAAGGAACTTTAACTGATTGGGTGAGACCCACCCACATTATGGAGGGTAATTTACCCAATCTACTGGTTTACATGTCTCTTTCTCTCTCTCTTTGAAGACTGGGTTTCACTCTGTCGCCCAGGCTGGCAGTGGTGTAATCTCGGCTCACTGCAGCCTCGACCTCCCGGGCTCAAGCAGTTAATAGTTGGGACCACAGGTGGAGCCACCATGCCTGGCTAATTTTTAAAATTTTTTGCGGAGACAGTCTCATATGTTGCCCAGGCTGGTCTTGAATTCCTGGACTCAAGTAATCCTCCTGCCTCGGCCCCACCTTAAATGTTATTCTTATCTGAAAAATACATTCACAGCAACATCCAGATCAATGTTTGACCAAGTATCTGGGTACCTTGGTCTGGCCAAATCGACCAATAAAATTAGCCATCTTGAATACAGCGTTGGCTCTGACCACTCTGCCCTTAACTTGCTTGGGGACGGGCGGGGTGGGGGAAGAGCCGCGTGGGGCGTGAGCACAACCCTTGCCCTTGATTTTCACTCAGAACACCTGAGTCTGGATTCTTCCACCTCTTAGAGAACATTCCCACAGCCTTGAGGGAAGGGGAAAGAGGATGAAATCATTGTGTGAATAATGTAAACCAAGTCTTCAGACCTCGATCTTTTCATTTTGGGTTAGCTGCAAGAGCCTGAGGATGCTACTGCTGAGTGAGGAGGATGTTCACATGTATTTTTCCTACAGCTTGACAAGTCTTATATTTGAAAAGATGAGATTTCCGTATCACACAAGGTGGCTAACTGGTGGGGCCAGCAAAGCATTCAGTTCCCCAGTGGCCTAATGCCTGCAGAGGGGAGTCGGCAAAGGTGCTCTCAGGAGCGACGAGGGATCTCCCCTGGGGACGTCAACCGGAGGCTTCGTTCTGCCACCAGAATTTGGTGAGCAGGTAGGTGCTCCGTGGGATTCACAGCTGGGATTGCTTTGCCCGTGAAGACACTGCACGTGGTGTCTTCGGTGGAAACGGCCACTGTCTTCTTCCTGCCCCACGAAGCCCTAGCTCCCCCGAGGACTCTGCCGTGTTCCCTTCCTCCTTCCGGTCCAGGCGCTCAGCCCCCGGAGTCCAGATTCCAGCGGCTGTAGAAATGAGCGGGCGGCTTCTCCCTCTGTGGCCACCAGGGGGCGCGAGGTGGCCGACCGGGGCCCGGCCAGGCTGGTCAGGGACTGGGAGATCCGCTGCCTCTTCTTGGAGTCCCGGGCCGGCCAGTGGGGCTGGAGCGACGCTGCCGTGCGCCCGGCTCCCACAGACCCCTCGCAGCCACGTCCCGGACTCCACCACTCTGGAGCTCAGGGTGGCCTCCGGCATTCGTTGAGTCAGACCCAAGGTCCGGACTGTCTCCCTTAGACCCAGCTGTTTCTCCTTGGACTCAGACGCAAAAAAAGGGTCCCTGTCGCTTCTCTAGTTTCTAGCGCCTTGCCTCCTAAGGGGGCTCCCCAAGGCCCGACCCCCCGACCCCCGTCCTGGGGGAGGGGAACAGCTGCAGTCATTGCCTCAGAGCCTCTCCTAGCCGGGGGACAGATATAACCTACCCGGGCCATCAAGCCCGACCCTCAGTAGGACGCCCCTCACACAGCCCGTGCGTTCCGGCAGAAAGAGGGTCTCCAGATCCAGCACACCCCAAAAAAGATGCCCAGTTAAATTTCATTTCAGATAAACAACAAATGAATTTTTAGTATAAACATGTCCCATGAAATATTTGGGATATACTTACACTTTGAAAAAGCTTTCCTCGTTTTTCTTGAAATGCAAATTTGACTAGGTGTCCTGTATTTTTTTCTAGCAACTCTAGCCGGGAACGGACTTAGGTGCAGGGAGGAAGGGGGAAGCTTGAGGAGAAATAAAAAAATGTGGGAAGCCCTCACTATGCAAGATACTTATTTCTATTTGGTCTTTTGAAAATCTATCTATATAATTCCATTTATGAAAACCCAGCTAGCTTTTTAAAAATCCTACTTCTCTCTGTTTTGTTTCAGGTAAGATCAAGTACAACCTTGTCTGTGACTTTTTTTATTTTTATTTTTTTTTAGACAGGGTCTCACTCTGTCACCCAGGCTGGAGTGCAGTGGCACCAACACAGCTCACTGCAGCCTCTACCTCCCCAGCTTAAGCAATCCTTCCACTTCAGCCTCCGGAGTAGCTGGGACCACAGGTGTGCATTACCATGCCCAGCTAATTTTAAATTTTTTTTCTAGAGACAGAGTCTCACTATGTTGCCCAGGCTGGTCTTGAACTCCTGGGCTCAAGCAATCTTCCTACCAGGGCCTCCCAAAGTGCTGGAATTACAGGCATGAGCCACCATGCCTGCCCCCTACCCCACAACTTTTTAAAAAAGTTAGCTTTCTTAACAGATTTTTAAAAGAAGTGACTGATCATTTAAGTCATGGCACGTAGCTAAAGCTGCTGCCCTTCATGTCTATAGAAAATTTTCTTCAGAGGAGCTGAATATATTTATATTAATTTCTCTTTATGGGCAAATGTATATTTTGCTATTTTTGGCAGGGATTTACTTTTTGACGGGGGTCCACACTGAATAGGAATGATTCTGTGGGGTAGACATAGGGACGTCATGATACAGGTACCACCTGTACACCACCCTGAACAAGACCTTGTTCAAGACAAGACCCTCCTGGGGACCTTAACTCTGGGTAACCATTTCACACCCACTATCCTATGGGACACACACACATGCACACACACAACAAACATGTACTACGTTTCTATTACATTTAGATTTCGGACCAAGGGTCTCAATCCATCCTAAGGAACCCAGCCACCTATAATATTCCTAACAACACTGCCTGGCCCTGCTTGAGTTCATTGCCCTCACTCCAAAGATGGGTGGCTCAGATGCAGATGAGCTCCGCCTTGGCCCTGACCTGCCTGGGTCTCAGAGGAGAGGAGGCCAAGTGTATTCATCTGCTAGGGCTGATGTAACAAATGCCACAATCAAGGGGGCTTGGACAACAGAGCTTGATTGTCTCACCGTTCTGGAGGCAGAAGTCCACACTCAAGGTGTCAGCAGGGTTGGCTCCGTCTGAGGCTGGTGAGGGAAGGATTTGTTCCAGACTCTTCTTGGCTCTGGGATGGTTCTCGTCTCCCTGTGTCTTTGCACTTCCTCTTCCCTCTATGCATGCCCATCTCTGTGACAAGTTGGTCCTTTTTATGAGGACACCAGTCACACTGGATCGGAGCCCACCTAATGATCTCCCTTTAACTTGATTACCTCTGTAAAGACCCTATTTCCAAATCAGGTCACTTTCTGAAGTGCTAGGTGTTAGGATTCCAACATATATTTTTTGGGGTGGACACAGTTCAACCCTTAACACCAAGGAAACCCTGATGAATGGAGGAGGAGTTCATTGGTGCTTGACAAGGACCCTTTTCAGGATTCAATCAGTTCCTCAGTGGACAGGCTGCTAGGCTAAGGCTTTGGCCAGGAAGGTCCTAGAACTTGGGGAGTGCTGGCCTCCTGGGAGAGTGGAGTCTGAGGCCGGCTCCGGGCTGCTGGCAGGAGGCTCACTCAGGGAGCGCCCTTCTCTCCCCACATCAGAGGCCCACTTGTCTCCTGTCACTGCAGGTGGGGACAGGACCTTCACTGGAACATTCCCCACAGATTTGCCCAACACGTGTGGCACCTGAGTTCAATGGGGAGCCAGGCATTTGTCGAGGAAAGAAACAAGGGCCCAGCATCTGGAAGATACGAGGTAAAAATGTAATACCACGTGTAGTAAATGTTCATAGTAATTTGGGTCTCATAAAGCCCTGTGTCTCCACACTGTATCCTCTTGCTCATAAAACTCTAATGTAACCCTGTGTTCTGTCATACACAATTGAAATCTGAGGATTCCAAAGAACACCCTTGACCATTCCTTTCTAAAGGAGCGTTGTCACTGAAGAGTTTCAAATTCAGACTTGGGTCACCTATCATCCTCTTAAGATTGTAATGTTCTAATTAGTAACAGGAAATCTCTCAAGCAAGTGAGAAAATCCCTTTTCCTCCATTCGTTCGCAAAGAAAAAAGAATCCAGGCAATCGTTCTGTGATTTCCGGAGAACCGTCACCTTTCCAGTAGCTGCTAAGGCCAAGGTGAAAACAAGCTAACAGTAGATGCCATCTCCTCCTAGCGCCGGGCCCCAGAGCGTCTCTAGGCTCCAGTGATGTTAACTGGTGGTCAGGGCCACTGGGTCCCACTGCATTAGGACAGACTGTTTGACCTCTAAGCCTAATTTCAGATGATCCTTTTTGCTGATGTGAACTCCTTTGTGTTACTATGTTGGGGATGAGATTTTTTTTTTTTTTTTTCTAGCTCTGTCACCCGGGCTGGAGTGCAGTGGTGCATTCTTGGCTCATTGCAACCTCTGCCTCCTGGGTTCAAGCGATTCTCCTGCCTCAGCTTCCCAAGTAGCTGGGATTATAGGCGTGTGCCACATGCCCGGCTAATTTTTTGTACTTTTAATAGAGATGGGGTTTCACCATGTTAGCCAGGCTGGTCTTGAATTCCTGACCTCAAATGATCTGCCTGCCTCAGCCTCCCAAAATGCTGGGGTTACAGGTGTGAGCCACCATGCCAGGCCTTTTTTTTAAAAATATACATATTTAAAATTATACATTTTTTTGTTGTTGTTGAGTCGCAGTCTTACTATATTGCCTAGGCTGGTCTCCAGCTCCTGGCCTCAAGCAATCCTCTCAGCTTGGCCTCCCAAAGTGTTGGGATTACAGGTGTGAGCCACCACGCCCAGCCAGGGATATGATTTCTTAGTCTCCCTAAAATATATAGTGAGTGTTAGAGGTGCAAAATTTGATATGAGGACAAATGAGGTGGAGAATTGACTGCAGTGAGGAAAAGCTGTACCCCTTCCCCACTGGGACTATAGGCTCACTGTGACCTCGAACTCTTGGCCTCAAGTGATCCTCCTGCCTCAGCCTCCCAAGTAGCTGGGACTACAGGCCTGTGCTACCACGTTCAGCAAATTTTAAAAATATAATGTAGAGACAGGATCTCATTCTGTTGCCTAGGCTGATCTCCAACTCCTGGCCTCAAGCGATCCTCCAGCCTCGGCCTTCCAGCGTGTTGGGATTACAGGCATAAGTCACTGTGCCCAATGGCAGATGATTTGAATCATTGACTTCTTGATACATTGTGAGCTCATTAGTAATTTTTTCTTAATACATTTAAGGTAAAAAGAGATTGTGATAGAAGACCATTCTATTTCTGTACTTGAGGACCAGCACCCTTTTTTCTGCCTTCCCTCCTTGGCACCCTCCCTCCACAACAAATATCCCATCAAGTTTTCTTGCTGTCAGACTCATCGTCTCCCTTTCTCTTCCTTACACAAATTCATGTCTGTTTCCCATCATTTAATAGCTTTGTTGCATGGTTTACATTTTATTTTTAAATTCTCCTCTGTCTAGCATCTAGCTTTTCTTTAGCAAGCACATACTCATTTTGTTCTGTCTTTTCATACTGTATCCTTGATGATTTCTCCCACCCAATCTGCCATCATTATTTTTCTCTTTGCCTTTAAACTTTAAAAACATTTCCCCATTGTTTTTGCTTTGTTTTGCTTCTCTCTCTCTCTCTCTTCCTCTCAGTGGTGGAGAAAGCACAGTGCATTTTCCCAAAGCTGGCTAACAGTACATTGCCAGCAGCACTGGCCAACCTTCCCATCTCTTTATTAGGGTCTCCCTAATTCTGTGAACACCAGTGTGTGGCAAAGTCCCTGCCTACACCCTCTAACTGGTTTCTGGAAGTTTGGGTGGGTTATCCCTGCCTGGAAACATGTTCAATCTCCTTCTCCCCCAAAGTTGAATGTGTCTCTGGGGGCAGTGCTCTTCTACAATCCCAACTCTGCAGGGCCTGTGGGCGATGACAGCACAAATGTTACTGGCAGGGCCAGTGGGCAGAGCAGGCAGGTTGATGAAGACGTGGGCGGGTGACAGAAGTGTACTTGTGTGTGTGGGAGTTGTTTTCCTGGGTGATTCTGAATAAGCCACTTCCCTGTGCTTTGGAATTCCTGGTGGTCAAAGGGTACTTTACTGAAAGTTTTCAGATTGGTGCAAAATAGGTTGCTCTAAGTTTGGTGAAGCCAATTCTAGATTTATTTTTAAATTTCAGGTTGATGACCTTTAAAGGGGCAGTGGAGCAATGTTTCTGATCACTCTTTGGGAGTCTCCTGCCTTTCCCAAAAAATATAATATGCCTTTTTTCTCTGGCTGTCTTTGGGATTTCCTGTCTTCTATTTTCAGCAGTTTGAAAATGATATACCTATGTGTGACATTTTTGATCAATCGTTTGTTTGTTTTTGTGTTTCGCTTGATGTTTCTGAGCTTGTTAGATCTGTGGTTTGGTATCTGTCATGAATTTTGGAAGAAATCTTGGCCGTTTGTTCTTCCAATATTTCTTCTCAATCTCTCTTCTCCTTTTGGTATTTTGATTGCATGCATATTAGGCGATTTGATAATGTCTAACATGAAATATAAAAATGTATATTTATTATAAGTAGAAGAATGAAAAATAAACACCATGTAAGCATTAACCACAAGAAAGCCTGAGCAGCTTATAATATTAATATCTGACAAAGTACACTTCAGAATAAGAAATATTATCAGGAATAGTAATGTTACATAATAAGAAAACGGTCAACTCTCCAAGAAGACATAACAAGTGTGTACATACCTAACATCGGTGCTTAAAAAAACATGAAGCAAAAACTGCTAGAACGGAAAAGAGAAAGACAAATTCACATTTACAGATGGAAATTCCAACATTCTTCTCTCAATGGTTGACAGAAAGAGTAGACAGAAAATCACAAAAGACCAGGCTGGGTGCGGTGGCTCATGCCTGTAATCCCGGACTTTGGGAGGCCGACCGGGGCAGATCACTTGAGATCAGGAGTTTGAGACCAGCCTAGGCCAGCATGGCAAAACCCCATCTCAAAATAGAAAAATTAGCTGGGCGTGGTGGTACACACCTATAATCCCAGCTACTTGGGAAGCTGAGGCAGGAGAATGGCTTGAACCTGGTAGGTGGAGGTTGTAGTGAGCCAAGATCGCACCACTGCACTCTGGATAACATCAACCAACTTGACCTAATTGACATTTATACAATACTCTACTCAGCAACAGAATACATAATTTTTTATCTTCTACATAGACTTTTCAACAAGGTCAAACATATTTTGAACAATAAAGAAAATCTTAAAACACTTTAAAAACTGGAAATTTCACAAAGTATGTGCTTGGAGCATAATGGAATTAAGCTAGAAATCAGTAAGTAAGATATTTGGAAAATTCCCAAATATTTGGAAATTAAACAACACACTTCCATATAATCCATGGGCCAAAAGGAAAGCCTCAAGACAAATGAAAAAAAATACTGTGAACAAAATAAAAACAAATTATATCTAATTTGTGAATTGCAACTGAGGCAGTGCTTTAGAGGAAAATTTATGGCATTAAATGCTTATATTAGAAAAGAAGAAGTGTCTCCAATCAATAAACTAAGTTCCTACCATAAGAAACTAGAGAAAGAAAAGCAATTAAACCCAAAGCAAGCTGAAGGAAGGAAATAATAAAAGGCCTACATCAATAATATTAAAACAAGAAAAACCTTCCTACCACTTCCCATGAGAGTCCTAAGTCTCTACGAAAATCAGTGAACGCAAATAGTGGTGTGTAGAGGAGGAGGATTTTATCCAATTACACAGGTCAGACTTGGAGGTGTGGGCCCTCTCCTAACCAGGATCTCTGTGAAACTAGATGTAGTAAATGTTTTAAAAAATACTATATTCTATTTATGTCATTTTTAAAGCTGACATTTATTGAGTGCTTATGATACACCAGGTCCTGTTCTAAGCACTTTGCATGTATTTGTCCATATAGTTCATACAGTCAATCTATTTTGATCCCCATTTTGCAGACGTGGGAACGAAAGCATACAGAGGTTAAGTAATCTGCCAGATTACTGCCTGGATTTGAGTCCAGGCAGTCTGGCTTCATAGCTCAGCTGTAAAGGAGTGTTTTTGCTTCTATCTGTGAGCAGGCAGTGCATGACGGAAGAAGCTATTTCCCCCGTGCTGGCACAGTGTCTGGCATGTGGAACCTCTGGATAAGTGGTACTTGGCCGATTTACAACTTGAAACCACTTTAGAATAAAAAGGGGAAGAATGTTAACCTATTAGAAAGGTGATGACTACAACTCCACTTTATTTATTTATTTAGAAATGAGGTCTTCCAGTGTTGGCCAGGCTGGTCTTGAACTCCTGGCCTCAAGCCATCCTCCCACCTCAGCCTCCTGAGCAGCCAGAATTACAGGTGCATCCCACCTCTCCCAGTTAGCTCATTTTTTTTTTAGCAGTTTTTAAGTTACTGCTGTTGGTCAATACCAATGACCCTTCATTTTATATTGTATGATGCAATATGATGGTTGACAGGAGGGAGATGGTGTTTGGGGATTGAGCAGGTAGGTGGGGAGAGATGTTTCTCTGATATCATCACAAAAATCATAGAGGAGAGCAAAAAAAAATTCAGTCTCTAGAATCTTCATGTACTATTATATATTCTAGGAGTTAACGTTACTCCCACTCTGAGGGCCCCAGAGAAAGGTTGAGCAGCTTGCTCTGCCGTGCATGGTAGATGAGGGGTCACAGAGCAGGTGGATACCACCTTACCCCCTTCCCACTCTCCATTGCCTCAGAGTAGCATGGGTTCAGATGGCTCCTCCCTTGCTGCCTTCAGGTCTGAATGCACCTTCACCTCCATGGGATTTTGGTGACTAATTTGAATTGCAACTCCTCTCCCCCTCATCACATTTCTGACATTCCCTGTCCCTGTTCGCTACTTAATTTTTATCTGTAGCAGTTATCACTATGTGACATATACATATTTTACTTATTTGTCCTGTTTACTATCTCTCCCTACAGTAGAAATTAAGCTCCGTGAGGCTAGAGATTTGGGTGTGTTTCATACACTAAGCCTAGAACAGTGCCTGGCACTCAGAAGGCATTCATTGCATACTTGTTGAATAAGTGAATGAAGATTCCCTGTTTCAGCTATCATAGGTTAGAAGGACAATCTCCTCAGGAATCTGTGAGATTTAATATGTTTGATAGCTCAAAAAGTGTCATATTTATTATGGAATCCCTGTCTGTGATAGGTGTGTGCCAGGCACCTGGTGGGTCACATCATTTATCCCAGACCAGAACCCAATCATTAATACGGCACAGTCTATGCATTCAATGAACTTGAGCCCTGAAGGTAGGATATTAGATGCTCACAAGTGTTTAGTGAATTAGGATTTCTCATTCACTCGTTTATCATTTCACAAACATTTATTGAGTTCCCACCATGTTGCAGCCACTGTTTTAGGCACCGTACTTTTCCTTGGATTTCTGTTTACAATAGAAACACTCCAAGAAAAAAGTTATAATATCCAACTACAGAGCCATGATTAAGGATTTTCATAAAGCAAATGTAATAACACATTTTTATTATGAGTAAAAAGCAGTCAAATTCGGTTTACATTTTTAAAATTGTGTTTATAATTTTTATTTTAATTTGTGATTAAATTTTATTATATATTTTAAAAATTACAACTTAGATATTTAAAAAGTCATATTTGGATGGGTGTGATGGCTCAAACCTGTAATCCCAACACTTTGGGAGGCTGAGGCAGAAGGATTACTTGAGCCCAGGAATTTGAGACAAGCCTGGGCAGCATAGGAAGACCCCATCTCTATAAAAAAGAATATTTTTGAAGTCATATTTATAGTACTTGTGAGCTCCCTCATTCTCAGGGGTAGAGAACCAATGGTTTTCTCTTTTTCTACTTTTTTGTGTCTTCCACATTTTTTAATGACGATGCTTAAAAATTTTAATTTAATGCTTAAAAATCAGTTGTGTATGTGTCTAGCTTTATCAATAAGGAGATTAAAAAGGCAAATCATTCTATAAGATTTTCATCAGAAATAGTTGTTCTGTTCCTCCAACCCTACTTTCTAATGGCAACCATGTTTTTAGTTGGCTCTTCTGATATTTGCCTGTAAATTTCTTTTCTTTTCTTTCCTATTCTTTTCTTTTTCCTCCCTCCCTCTCTTCTTCCTCTTTCTTTCTTTCTTTCTTTCTTTCTTTCTTTCTTTCTTTCTTTCTTTCTTTCTTTCTTTCTGTCTCTCTCTCTCTTTCTTTCTCTCTCTCTCTCTCTTTCTTTCTTTCCTCTCTCTCTCTCTTTTCTTTTCTTTTGACAGGGTCTGTCTTTGTCACCCAGGCTGGAGTGCAGTGGTACGATCATGGCTCACTGCTGCCTCAGTCTTCCAGGGCTCAGGTGATTCTCCTTCTTCAACCTCCCGAACAGGTGAGACTACAGGCATGTTTCACCATGCCCGGCTCATTTTTGTATTTTTGTAGGGTTTCACCATGTTGCCCAGGCTGGTCTTGAACTGCTGGCCTCAAGCGATCCTCCTGCCTTAGCCTCCCAAAGTACTGAGATTACAGGCATGAGCCACTGCACCTGGCTTTGCCTCTAAATTTCAGCTAACCAGCATATACTGTTATTTCTGGACAATTTTTTGTTGTAGACATAGTTTGTTAACTTTCTACTTTGAAAGAGTTAAGAGGGCTTAACTCTTGAATGCCTCATTATACCCTTCTTCCCTTCATCCTCCCAATAAAGTTACATAATAATTTTTAGTGAAATCAATCTTTAGTGATTATTTTTTCATATGCAATTATTAATATTTGCATGTGTCTCTATTTCTTGTTGTTTGGTTTTCTAAGCATCTATCACAAATTTATCCCCAAACCGTCCCCCGGAGATGTAACTCTTGTTACTTTCAAGCACTGCCTTACCTCCTTGTTTGATTTTTCCATCTGGGGAGATACCTCAAGGATGGGCAACTCTCTAGGTCCATTGCATATCGTGGAATATCAATGTCATTCTGGAATTCCTCTCACCGTTACTCTAGAATGAGTCACTTCTACTGACTGCCCTATGAGGGTGATGATTTAGATTTATTTGTCCATTTCAGACACTCCTGAATCAAGCCTTCGGGGACACTGGGGGAGGCCGGAAGTCTGGCCTGACAACGCACCTGTCAATGCGGCTCAAGTTCCTGTGCTTTAGCTTCACGAAAACCCCATCCAGATCTCGGCATCTGGTTTCCTTTGCAATCCCTGGTGTTTTCTGCCTGGGGAGAAAGGGAGGGTTAGTGGTTACTCTGGGGCTCTGGAGAGCCACAGCCCTGACCAGGTGTGGTGAGCCCTGCCCTGTTACCTGTGAAGAGAAACTTAAGGAAGCCCCTACTATCCTCTTAATAATAGTAAGGTCGGCTGGGTGTGGTGGCTCACACCTGTAATCCCAGAACTTTGGGAGGCCAAGGTGGGCGGATCACCTGAGGTCAAGGGTTCAAGACCAGCCTGGCCAACATGGTGAAACCCCATCTCTACTAAAAATACAAAAATTAGCTGGGCATGGTGGCACTTGCCTGTAATCCCAAGTACTCAGGAGGCTGAGGCAGGAGAATCGCTTTAACCTGGGAGGCAGAGTTTGCAGTGAACTGAGATTGTGCCACTGCACTCCAACCTGGGCGACAGAGCAAAACTCCATCTCAAAAAAAAAAAAAAAAAGAAAATCATAATAATGGTGAGGTTATTCTGGGACACACTGGGCTATGATACCAATTGGAATATAATGTAAGCCAAATAGCTTGTCCTATGTGGAGGGTCAGTTGCAACTGGAGGGGTAATTTAATCAGAACCAGTAGGCAGGGTTATGGCACTCCTAGGGCAGTCAGGACCACTGACAGTTGATCTATACTCAACAAATGCTTAGGGAAAATAGCTTTCCACAGAGTTGGAAAAAGACCCTGCACTCCAGAATCCCTGAGGGATGGGATATCATGGTGTCTGGTGTTAAACCAGGCAAGAGCCACAGGCCACCAGTTAGGATGTTGGGTGACCTGTCTCCAGTGGAAAACCTCATAAATATCATAAATGAAGAGGAAATGGCAGGAAAGGCACCTACCATTATGGGTGTTGGGGACAACCAAAACTCTGAACTTGAGGTGAAGGTGAAGTGATTGGAAGTGCATTCGGCCTACTAACTTTCACGCATCTGGGGTCAGGGACCATAATGCCTAAAATCTGAGCACTTGAAACTCATGACTGGCTTCCCAATCCCCCAAACACGCCAAGACATGCACCCTTGTAAGGCTACTCCCTTGTTCAAGATACACACATTTCATAAACCCAGGAGGAGGTGGAAGATGTTCTTGGAACACCATGATGGTTCCTAATGGTTCCATACCATTGCCTCTCAATGTAGATTCTACAAGGTAGACTTGGTAATGGGTAGAGTGGTGGCCTGCTCTGAATTCTACCTAGTGGATATATGTGCCATGTATGGATATGTGATGTCTACCAGAGAGATGGTGGTGGTGGGGAGAACAAGACTGAGAGTCAGGAACTCAGGATAAGCTCTGGAACAGTATGGATATACAATTCCTAATGTATGCAGGGACAAAGGCCACATGAGAGATTGGAAATGGATCATAAGAATGATGGCTTTGAGAAATGTAGTACTCTGAAACTTTGTGGCCTTAGATCATATCCCAGCTGAGAAAGGAGGAGTATGTGACATTGGCGGGGATGACGGTGGCATTTATATCCCAGGCAACTTCCCAAATGTATAGGATTTAACAAGACATGTACACAAGGAAATGGCTAAATGTAGGCAGATTCTAAGTGAGCCCTGGAATATGTGGTCCTGATTTTTCTTTTTTTTTTGAGAAATGGGAGCTTATGTAATACAATATGAATTATGTTTTGTTTTATATGAATTGGTTGTATTCAAATATTAATTAAGAGATGCATTACCTGTTTGAGGTGTCACCACAGCTGCCTGGAAAATAAAAAATTATTAGTGGGAGAGCCACCCTCATCACCGAACCAGGCGGTGAACAATTCTGTATGCTGTGACCAGGGTGTTGCTTGGGAAGCCCAGAGTCAGTGAGGATGCCCCATGGAGTTGGTAAGCTCTGGGTTGGAAAGACCCCAGGCCTTGTGGTGAGAGATTTAGTATCTGGACATTGGACTTGAGGTCTGAATGGCATGGCACCTAAGGTTTAATTTTATTAGCTAAGTTGTGAATTATGTGGCCTCTGGGTGGGAGAGACAGAGAGCTCTGAGAGTAAAGAGACTTAGTTCCCCTCTGACCCAAGGACTCATCCCTGTGCTGGCTCCTGAGCCCCTCTGTATGTCTTCAGAGTGCTTCCCCTATTTAAATATTTTCAAATGAGAACTCAATAGAACTCTTTTTCAAAACAGCCTGGTTTCTTAACAGGATGTATGAATTTGTTTTAAGAAATTTATTCTGTTCTTCTAAAATACATGTTAAAGCATGGGAACATTAACGGTTTTCACAAAAGGAAAAAAAAAAAAACAGGAACAAAAATTGCTGCCATCAAAATGTACTTTAGATTATTCATGTCAGTAAAATGGCAGAGCAGGATGCTCCAGCCCTGTTCCCTTGAGGAGACATCGAAATACAACCACAAACTGGCTGAAATAGACTTGTAGGAGGATGAAGTTCAGGCAGGACATAAATCTCACTTCTGTGGACACCTTAGTAGGTCCTGACCTGCCATACATACATCTCCTGTATTGATCCTTGAAGTTTTTCTGTTTTCCTTCTTTTAGTTTTTTCCTTGACACTATCTTCTATTCTTCTATCCTTCTAATAATTTGTTTTATTTCTGCTCTCTCTCTTTTTTTTTTTTTTGAGATGGGGTCTTGCCCTGTTACCCAGGCTGGAGTGCAGCGGCGCAGTCCCAGCTCACTGCAGCCTCGACTTCCTGGCTCAAGCGATCATCCCATCTCAGTGCACCCCACCTTGCCCGCCCCTCCCCAGCAAGTAGCTGAAACTACAGGTGCATGCCACCATGCCCAGATAATTTTTTTGATTTTTAGTAGAGACAAGGTCTCGCTATGCTTCCCAGGCTGGTCTCGAACTCCTGGGCTCAAGTAGTCCTCCTCTTTTGGCCTCCCGAAGTGCTGGGATTATAAGCGTGAGTCACTGTACCCAGCTTACTGTTGTATTTTTAATTCCAAGGATTCTCTTTTATCTTTTAATGTCCTTTTTATTTTTTTATTTCATTTTTAAATTATTTATTTATTGATTTTTGAGACAGGGTCTCGCTCTGTCACCAGGGCTGGAGTGGAGTGGCACGATCTTGGCTCACTGCAACCTCCACCTCCCAGGTGCAAACAATCGTCCCATCTCAGCCTGCTGAATAGCTGGGACTACAGGCACGTGCCACCACTGCCAGCTAATTTTTGTACTTTTAGTAGAGACAGGGTTTCACTATGTTATCCAAGCTGGTCTTGAACTCCTGGACTCAAGTAATCCACCCGCCTCGGCCTCCCAAAGTGCTGAGATTACAGGCCGCGAGCCACTGAGCCCAGCCTAATGCCCTTTTTATACAGCAATCTATTCTTATGTTATTGATGCAATATATTATATTTTGTCTTTAAAGATATTAGTAATAATTAAATAATTTTTTTCCTCCCTGAAATTTGCCTTTTTCCAAATTCCTTTTTTTTTTTCAGACAGGGTCTCTCTTTGTCTCCCAGGCTGGAGTGCAGTGGCATATTCACAGCTCACTGCAGCCTTGACCTCCTGGCGATCTGCCCACCTCAGCCTCCTGAGTAGCTGGGACTACAGGTGCCTGCTGCCACGTCTGGCTAATTTTTGTATATTTTCTAGAGACAGGTTTCACCATGTTGCCTAGGCTGGTCTTGAACTCCTGGGCTCAAGAGATCTGCCTGCCTCAGCCTCCCAAAGTGCTGGGATTACAGGTGTGAGCCACTGTGCCTGGCTCCAAATTCTTTTTCTTCCTGTTTGTTGGTTTTGGTCTCTGTCTTTCATACCAGAGGCTCACACTTAGTGAGGACTCTAGAATGTGTATTGTCACTGGTGGCCTTCACTGGAGGGACATCTTGCTGGGCTGCCCCATCTGAACCCCACTTCAGTGTGTGTAAGTCTTTTCTTGTGGGCTGGTCAGTTTCCCAGAGTTTTCCAAGGTCTCGTCTGGGTTTATTTGCCTCGCTGCAAACAGTCTGGCAGTGAGAGAGCCAGGGGCTGTGGATCTCTGCTGAGGAGGTGAACTTTCTCTGAATTCTGTTTTCGGTATAGCACCTCTCCCTTCAGCTGTGCCTATGTCCTTGAGATCAGAGTAAACCTTCATTCCGTCAGGGTTAAGGGGCTGTCACCAGCAGCACAGGGTTGGGGAGGAGATCCAGTCTTGTTTTCAGTCCTCCCAACTTCTGCTTTTGGGGATTCCTGGGACTTCCAGTTTAAGAGACTTTCTGGGCTCTATGGTGTGAACTGTGTGCTTTCTGGGAACCCCCACTTGAAAAAAGGCTCAGTTTCTTGGGTCTGCCAGGTCAGTTACCTCTTGCTCATCCACTTTGCGGCTTCTACAATTTTGTTGCTTTTATTCCCTTTTCCTTCCATTTGTCACAGTGTATTTATGCCACTTAAATTCCCTTTTCCTTATTATGACACCTCATATATGTGCCAGGCACTATTCCAACAACTTTACATCATATTCAGCCTAATTCATTTAACCCACACACCAGTCTTAGCATCCCTGTTTCAGGCATAAGGAGCTGAAGCACAACGGGGTTGAGCTTCTGGACCGAGGTCATGGACATGGTCAAGCCGGAATCCCTGCACTGAGCCAGTGAGCTTGCCATCCAACTTGTACATTTCTTGTAAAAAATTTTTTTTCTAATTTTTAGGTTTTGCTATTCACATTCCTTTTAGTATGAATATCATATTAATATAACTCTGAGCTGGGCCCTTTCTCACAAATTGGGGGAAGCCTGGACTTCCTCTCCAGAGAGTCCTCCAAACTCTCTGGGTTTCGTACTTAGTCCAAAGGGGTCTTTGCTGGTTTTGGTCACTGGTAGGTCAGTCCAAGGATCCATTCCCAGATGGTGTTGCCACGTCCTGTTACTGCTGAAAGGAAGCAGTCCAGACACTCCTCAGGTGTCTCCTGAGCTCCTCAGCCTTGCAGAACCCACTCACCAGCTCCTCCAGCTACCCCATGGCTAGATCCCCAGTGCTTGCCTGCGGCCTCCACAGGGTTCAAGCGGAGAGAATGGTACCTCCTACCAATTTCCTGATTCAGGTAAGGCCCGGCTCTTAACCCCTACCCAACAACACACACAGGGCGGACTTAGAGCCAGATAAGGTGGTCTGAGTAGTACACAGCACTTCTTTTAAAGACTAAGTTATTCAATCTTAAACAACGCATCTTGAGAATGTCAATATCCAGTCAAGCCTTCCTTTCTAGAAGGTGACTCCCCTTGTAAGAAAGAATGGAATTCAGCTAACTATATGACCAACTTACATGGCTGCAGCCCCTTTGTCAGATAGCCAGCTTTCTGCCTCTTATATCCCAATGTTCGCATCCCAGTTAAGTCCAGCCATTAAGTCCTCCCCGCATAGTGGCCTCCTTCCCTAGACTCACTTTCATAATCTTTTTGGTCCTGGCCCCTGGCTTCTCATATGCTAATGTGGTTTCACCTGCATCAACCCAGGATGCAAAACTCAGCCTCTTCATGAGTTTCTGCAAGAAATTCAACCACAGCAAGCATTTCCTAATTTCTGTGGCTCTTCCTGAAGATTGGTATCTGAGAGGGCAGGAGGTCACGTGTGTGGCGCACAGCACCCTATCCTCTACCGCTCCCTACGGCCTCTCTTCTTCCTGGTCTCCTCTGCCCCGCCTTCTACTAGTCAGTTACTTCTTGCTGATTTTGGCCTTTAGCACCAATTCCTCTTCCCTTTTGCTTAGTAAGAGCCCTGCAATTGTCATTCAGGTGTACATTTCTCCCCAGGCAGCTCCAGTGCCTGGCGGAAAGCAGAGGGTCCCCACCAGTTTCAAAGGTGAAATTAAGCCAGTCAGCATATCCGGGTGGCAGTCTTTGGTTCAGGAATTGGATGTGGCCCAATTCCAGCCAATGAGATGAAGGGATGTTAGCCAGAAGTTCTAGGAAGGAAGCTTCCTTGCTCCTCTATGGAAGTTACCTGGAGAGGCTCTCCCTTGTGCTGGGTGGGAAAGGGGGAAGCATGTGGCCTGGAAGCAGCTGGCAACAGAACTGTGACCATGAGGGAAGCCAGGCGTAAGATGATTCAGACCAGATCTTTGGTGACGTTATTGACCAACTGTTGGGTCACCCTTGCCTAAGCTCATTGGACTCCCTGCTAATGAATGCCCTTTATTTTTATTTTTATTGTTTGAGACGGAGTCTTTCTCTGTAGCCCAGGCAGGAGTGCAGTGGCATGATCTCTGCTCACTGCAACCTCTGCCTCCCTTGTTCAAACGATTCTTGTGCCTCAGCCTCCCGAGTAGCTGGGACTACCGGCATGCACCACCACCCCGGGCTAATTTTTCTTTCTTTCTTTCTTTCTTTTTTTTTTTTTTGAGACAGAGTCTCCCTCTGTTGCCCAGGCTGGAGTGCAGTGGCTCGATCTCGGCTCACTGCAAGCTCCACCTCCCGGGTTCACGCCATTCTCCTGCCTTAGCCTCCCGAGTAGCTAGGACTACAGGCATGTGCCACCACGCCCAGCTAATTTTGTGTGTGTGTGTGTGTGTGTGTGTATTTTTTAGTAGAGACGGGTTTCACCATGTTAGCCAGGGTGGTCTCAATCTCCTGACCTCGTGATCCTCCCACTTCAGCCTCCCAAAGTGCTGGGATTAGAGATGTGAGCCACCTGGCCTGGACTAATTTTTCTATTTTTAGTAGAGATGGGTTTTGCCACTTTGACCAGGATGGTCTCGAACTCCTGACTGCAAGTAATCTGCCCACTTTGGCCTCCCACAGTGCTGGGACCACAGGCATGAGCCACTCACTGCACCCTTCATTTTTAAAGCCAGTTTGAGCTGTTTTTACTGTTACTTGCAAACTTACTTCCCTCTTCTTTCCTCCTCTATTCTCCAGTCCCAGTCTCTAGGTTCACTTGCAGCTCGTGTGGGTTTATCATAGATATGGTCCACACTGAAGTTGGCTGTCCTTAAGATGAACTGATCAATCAGTTGCTTTTTATTCACCAACGAGCTGGGTTTTTTTTTTTTTTTTTGAGAATGAAAATTTCAGACTGCATCATCTCTATTCAGATTCAAGTTTTGTTCTAAGGGCAATGGTTGTATTCTTGCCTTTTTGTTACTAAGAAACCCATCTTGGAGATCTTCCCTCAAATAAAGGGAGATGGAACCTCAGGTGATCAACATCTTTACTCTAGAAACTGCAGGCAATCCCCCAAAACTATCTTCTACATGAACTTTAAAAAATGTAGAGTCTCTCTTTGACGGGCCTCTGTGTCCCCCTCCCCTCATCTCTTCCTTTTCCCCGTTACACCACTTTCCTAGAAATTGAGCCCAGAAGCAGTAACTGTTTTCAGCTGAAATTGCAGGTACTCATTACTTTATTTGAAGTCTGTTATTCTGGCTCTTTGGCGCACACATAGAGGTTTGACTGAGACTCACATTTGCTAATTCTAGAAGCTTCTCAGTACTCCAGGCAGAGTACTGAGGGTACACTGGGTTTGTTTCTCCTATCTAACTTGGGGGAAATATTGTAGGTGGGAAAGAGAAACCTAGTGCTTGGAGATCACCCATATGAATTAAAGCTCATTTGTTACAAAGAAATACAACTCAAAGCAGAAGCGATCACAAAGAGATGACATTTTAATAGAATAAAGGAACAAAGAGTAAAGGGAAGTCTTCCTTTGAATTTTAATGAATGATTTTTTTTTCTGATAACAGACATCTGACACCAATCACTTCTGTGGGAGAAAGGAATCAGTTCTAAAAGCCTGTACTAACATAGATTAAGATGAGATCTCCTACTTTAACTTCTAGTTTCTTTCATTCATTCAGTAATAATTATTTGTTAATTTCCTATTACGGCCTAGGCTCTGCACTACATACTGGGGTTATAGTGGAGAAGACCTATTCCCTGCCATCTTGGAATTAACAGCCTAGTGACCAAAGAAAAGTCCCTGATGTTGTCCCTCTCAGTTCTTCCAGCTGTCAGTCACCTGCCCTCACCCATCCAACCCCTTACCAGATGCTGCCCCTGGGATAAGGGTCTCTGGGCTGTGCTTCCATCAAAACTGCCAGACCTTGAGAAAAATGTTTCCACTCAGTCAGTCCTTGAGTATCAGCCAGGGTCACAGGCCCAGAGCCACAAAGAGAGGAGGCCCTGTCTGAGAGGAGCCATGTTTTGGGCCTAAGAGAATTTGAGTGAGTCGTTTTTCCTTGGATGAGAGTGTTTTTTACTTGATTCAATCACCAACTTCCTACGTCTTTAGCACATGGCTTGACTAAAAACAAGACAGAGTATTATCAGCTCTGAGAGGACCCTGCTGACCGCAGAGGCCCTTGGGTGGGGAAGGATAGGGACTATGTCCCTAATTTTTGTATTGGCTGCACTAAGCACCCCGCATGGGCTCCAGAAATATTCGTGATAGTGAAGCCCATCATGGAGGATGTGGGAGCAGGCTTTGGACTCAGGGCACTGGCTAAGGCAGGGGCTGAATGTAACCTATAGCCACTGGGCTGACAAAGCTTTTAGTTTTATTTTAATGATGAAATTTGAGACTTAACATTTATGAGAACCATTATCAAATATGTTTGCCAATGTGACAAGGAAAAATTCTGTTGCTAATCAATCAATTAATTAATACCAGTTTTTTAAATAGAACTAATATTTATTTATTTATTTGTTTGTTTATGTATTTTACTGTAAGTTCTGGGATACATGTGCAGAACGTGCAGGTTTGTTACATAGGTATACATGTGCCATGGTGGTTTGCTGCACCCATCAACCTGTCATCTAGGTTTTAAGCCCCGCATGCATTAGGTATTTGTCCTAATGTTCTCCCTTCTCTTGCTCCCCACCCCTCGACAGGCCCTGGTGTGTGATGTTCCCCCGTGTCTGTGTGTTCTCATTGTTCAACTCCCACTTATGAGAATCCACACCAATTTTGATTATCACAAAATAAATGGGTGTTCTTGTGCAGAACATACAAAAGAAAAATATTAAGATAAAAATTCTATCACCAAGGAATCATTACTATTTTTTCTTTTTTCTTTTTTTTTTTTTTTGAGGCAGGATCTTGCTCTGTTACACAAACTGGAGTGCAGTGGCACCATCACAGCTCACTGCAGCCTCGCCCTCCCCACTGCTCAAGCATTCCTCCCACCTCAGCCTACCGAGTAGCTGGGACTACAGGCACGCACCACCATGCCTGGTTAATTTTTTTCTTTCTAATTTTTTGTAGCGACAAGGTCTCCCATGTTGCCCAGGCTGGTCTTGAACTCCTGGACTCAAGCGATTATCTCAGTGCAGCCTCCCAAAGTGCTGGGAAGAATCATTACTAGTAACATGTCTCATATTTTGTAAATCATTAGTTTTTTTTTCAAAATAAAATTCAATCCTGGATATTATTTTGTAAATTGCAATATTTTCGCAAACATTTATTAAGAACATTTTAACAGTTTCATTCCGTGTTCTTCTATGACAACCTTTTTGGGGGTGCTTTGTGTATTCTGTGATTTAGGTTGTTTTTTGTTTATCTTCACTACACAGAACGGTTTTGTCTTTAACTTTAAAAGATCCCTGCTTGAGTAGTTGAAGCTAAGATCTGGCCCCATGAAAGGCAGGCCTTTGGGTTGAAGAAGCGACAGACTGGGGAGTCAAGAGATCTGGTACCCACTCTTGTGTAGTCTGACTAATTAGGTTAACTATTTGCTGCAAAATGGTAATCATAAGCCTTATGCTTTCCATAGCCCCTAAGGTTCTCAAACTTGTGTTGAATGATGTGGAAGGGAAGCTGTGGGGCCTCTTGAGTGTGGGAGGCTATTCTCCCTTCCTTACTACAGAAATGGAATCTTAGCTTTTCTTCCTGTTCTTTCTCCATGCTCTCTCCTCCCTACCTTTGCTCCAAATTGATATCCAAAGCTCTAGTTTACTAGGTCTTATCCTAATGAGAGAAAGGACACTTTTTGCCCCTTTGTAATCATGGCCATATCCATAATCACAACTAAGCACTCCTCCAACCCAAAGCGTCCTGCTGTTTCAGCAGACCAATGTTTTGAGTTAGAGATAAAGCAGTTGTTAGGCTTGTGAAATGTCAGAGCCATAAGTGACCACAAAGGTGATCTAGTCCCTTATCTCCTTCTCCCGTGTTATAGAAAGTCAGTGATTTCACCCATGTCATTGGGTTAGTGGTAGGGCTGGAACAAGTGGCAGTGCCAGGATCCATGAGGTGGAATGATTAATTAGAGTATCTTTGGGCACAGACTGCCTGGGTCAGACCTGTGTCTACCACTTCTTAGCTGTGTGTCCTTGGGCAAGTTATTTAACATCCCTAAGTCTCAGTTTCCTTATCTGTAAGATGGGAATGGTATCATAATACCTACTTCATAGGATTGTCGTAAATGGGATACAAAATGAGAAGGGCTTCACACGTAATTCTTCAGTAAATGTTAGCTATCACTGTTATAACAAAGGTTGTTTCAGCAGTAGCACTGACTGCCAGTCCAAGACAGAATCCTCTTGATCTGATGCTTGTGTTGGAAAACACAACTCTTTAGGACAAAGGCCATTTTCAATGTGAACGGTGTCTTTACCAAGAGCTGACAGAAGGATTACTCTTCAAATGGAGGCTACTCTAAGTAGATTTGCATTTGGGACGCCCCCAAATTAACTTGCTCCCTCTGGTTGCCTCCTGCTAACCACCAGCCCAGTAGCACTCGTGTGGAGAGAGTGGAACATGTTGCTTGTGGTCTGAGACAGAAATGTAACCACAGTGCAAAGAAAATTAGCAACGTGGTACAACCTAAGCACCCTTTTCATGGGACACGGATGTACAAGACTTAGAGAGATGCTAGCTCAGAGCGGTCACTTTTCTTCTTAGCAGGCCCCTCAGCTAATACCAGTCATCCCATCAAATTCCTTTTCTCTTACATGTTTAACTTAAATTTTTCTTGGAATTAAAAACATTTAGGATTTTTTAAAATATTGATTTAAGTTATTAAAAGCTATGTTCCTGGTTGCATGAAGAAAGAAATCCCAGTAAGTTTAAATATATATATTTTAATAAATGTGTGTATATACAGATATATTTAAATAAAAAAATTTAAGTAAAAAATATAAAGATATATTTAAATAAAAATATACATTTAAGTAAAAAACATAAATATATATTTAAATAAAAATGTAAATATATATTTAAATAAAAATATAAAGATATATTTAAATAAATATATTTACATATTTATTAAATTTATTAAATTACATAATTTAAATGAATAATTTATTAAATATCAAATATTTTGAATAATATATTTAAGTAAATAAATATTGTTTACTTAAATATATACATATATATAAAAATATATATATTTTTTGAGACGGAGTCTTACTCTGTCGCCCAGGCTGGAGTGCAGTGGCGTGATCTCGGCTCACTGCAAGCTCCGCCTCCCGGGTTCACACCATTCTCCTGCCTCAGCCTCCCAAGTAGCTGGGACTACAGGCGCCTGCCACCACGCCCAGCTAATTTTTTGTATTTTTAGTAGAGACGGGGTTTCACCGTGTTAGCCAGGATGGTCTCGATCTCCTGACCTTGTGATCTGCCCACCTCAGCCTCCCAAAGTGCTGGGATTACAGGCGTGAGCCACCGTGCCCAAGCAACCCAGCTTTTGTTGATTTCAATTTTAGGCTTTATTACCAAGTTGACCTGTTAGATGACAATGGCTGCTTCCCACATGCACCCACCTTGAGGACAAGGACAACAGTAGCCCATCTGGGAGGAGGCAAGGAGGTTGGGACTGAGGATCAGAGTGAGAAACCCTCACAGAGCTGGGTAGGAAAACCAGAAACTCCTTTCTTATGGGTAGATTCTGCCAACCCTTTTTCTTCTTTTACAGGACTTGGAGAATATTTCTGATTACTTAAGAAACGTTATTTTTTTTTTATCCTATGAAACATCTTAGAGTGAAAATTGGTCTAATATCTCAGCCCATTCCAGGTGCTTTAAGCTCAATGTAGTGTGGCATGTATGAGGCCACGGGTGTGAGTATAATAACCACTGCCGCTGGGACAGAGATGCTGTCCAAATTTAAATCATCCATCTTCTTTTCTTTTCTTTCCTTTTCTTTTCTTCTTTTCTTTCTTTTCTTTTCTTCTTTTCTTTTTTTTCTTTTCTTTTTCTTTCTTTTTTCTTTTTTTTTTTTGAGATGGAATTTCACTCTTGTCACCCAAGCTGGAGTGCAATGGCGCGATCTCAGCTCACTGCAACCTCTCCCTCCCGGGTTCAAGCGATTCTCCTGCCTCAGCCTCCCGAGTAGCTGGGATTACAGGCAAGCGCCACCAAGCCTGGCTAATTTTTGTATTTTTAGTAGAGATGGGGTTTCACCATGTTGGCCAGGCTGGTCTCGAACTCCTAACCTCAAGTCCAGGAGTCCCAAAATGCTGGGATTACAGGCATGAGCCACCGCACCTAGCCCATCCATCTTCTTTTCTTTTCTTTTTTTTTTTTTTTTGAGATGGAATCTCGCTCTGTCGCCCAGGCTGGAGTGCAGTGGCATGGTCTCAGCTCACTGCGAGCTCCGCCTCCCGGGTTCCTGCCATTCTCCCTCCTTAGCCTCCCAAGTAGCTGGGACTACAGGCGCCTGCCACCACACCCAGCTAATTTTTTGTATGTTTAGTAGAGACGGGGTTTCACCATTCACAGGATGGTCTCGATCTCCTGACCTCGTGATCCACCCGCCTTGGCCTCCCAAAGTGCTGGGATTACAGGCGTGAGCCACTGCACCGGGCCCATCCATCTTCTTTTCTTTTCTTCTCCTCTTCCTCCTTCTTTAGTGAAATCAACTTATATGAAATGAAAATGCAAACTACCAAACCTGCCTTTTCCCATACAAAACAACAAAATTTGATGATTAAATGAACTAAAGGAGTGAATTTCTTCTTGCTCAATTAATTACAAGGCTTTGACTTAAAGCAATTTTTTATATTTTCATAATAAATTTCAGAGGAGAGATTTCTTATGTACTTCTAATGTGACTCTACACACATACTCAGAGAAACCTCAAGTTGTCCATTGCAGTTTTTTTCACTCTCAGTAACTGGCCAGGTTGTGGCCTAAGCCTTAGTTAGCCCTGGTTGATATTTAGTCCCGGCTAAATTTGTTTGCTGCTCATCCCTAGGAGTAAGCCACATGTTTGTAGAATGGATATTTCATCTTGTAGGAAATACCTGTGAATATGCCAATATCCCAGAGTGGATGAAATGGGCAAAAGGGAGCCCTGCTCCACTTTACAAAAAGAAAGGAAAAGAAAAGACCCCTTCGCCGATATATATTGATTTGCTGCAGAAAATGCAATGGGGCATGGGAATGAATAGTCACTCTTGCCCTGTTTCTATCCTATGCAGGTCCCACCACGTTGAGGTGGGTAGACATGCTTACACACACACACATACAGGCCTGGAGCCAAAGTCAGGGCCGGCTTTAATGAACTGTACACATATGTTGTGGGCAGCCGCTGATTTAATATGTACAGCCATGGTGTGTGCACACACCTGGATAGGCACACTGCTCTGGGAATCACACAGGGTCTCCTAAACAATGATGCTATTGTAATATTTCTTTTTGTTTTATTTGTCCAAAGTCAAACATTCACTCTGTCAGATCACCAGTGTCTTATAAGCCTGGTGTTGGCCCACACTGCTGCAGGATTGGGACAAAGAGATGATGTTACAGTCTGGTTTCTATGGCAACAGAGGAGGGGTAATGAAAACTGAAATGTTGGAAACACCCATTCTAACCATTGTGACATAATTCAGGTTATTACAAGGACGTAGCTACCAAAGAAGCAGAAGTGTCATTACCTTGCAGCTCATGTCGACAAAAAGCTACACTGCACATTTCTCTTAGTTAGGCTGCTAAGAGGAAGGAAACACGAAACACACACACACACACACACACACACACACACACACACACACACACGCCTCGTTTTCTGCATGTAAAATGTGTGTGTTCTTTAAAAGCCAGTGGTTGGCTGGTTTTCCGGACATGATGTGGTTGAAGCTGTCATCGTAATGGAAATTCATTGCTGTAGCTATGGTAAATCGAGTTTTCTGCCTGTGCTGAATGCATTAATCTAATGAGATGTTTGCAGCTGGAGCGCAGGGCTGCTGGAGACTAACTGTGAGCTACTAACACGGGTGGAAGATAGCTTTTGCAATACTCGGTTTGCATGTGCTGAAAGTCATCTGTCTTCTGAGTCAACACTCCCGACCTGGTAAACAACCTGCTCAGGGCTCTGGTGAACAAGCTGTAGGTAAGGGAGATGCACAATTGGAGGCGTGCCATTGACACGGGATCTTTCTCTTGTAACTGTCAGCATGACAGGTTACCTGTTTTAGTTTTTTCTGGGTTGCATGCCTACCTCTATGGCAACGCACAAGAGTGTCCTGCACTAAAACCACTGAGTCCAGTAGGTAAACTTTAGTTCCTCATATGCAAAGTACAGCATTTAATTTATTAACCAGATCTCAGAGGGGAAAATGTAACATTGAATTATATAGTTTATAAATTTGGGCTATATGCGTGTTCATTACTCTTTAACTCTGCATTTAAATACCTAGAAAGTTATTTTTTTCCAAATGTGAACTCAAGTAACCGGTTAGTTATTTTTTCCCTTCACGATAATTTTGCTTTGTTTTGCTTTTTAATTTTAAAAAAATTGTACTATGTCTTGGGATACAAATATTTACCTAAAATTTGGTTATTAAAATTGGTATGTTATGAACATGTACAAGTGTTTTTTTTTTTCAATTTAATTTTATTTCAAATATCCCAGGTAGAATATTTCACATGTCTTTGTGCTGGTTTTTGCTAATTTATGAGGCATAAATAAGAATAATATTTATTGCTAGTTTCTGGTTTTAATTCGTTTTTGGGGAAAAAAACTGGTGACTATGGAGTATTAGCGGCAGTTTTCCCAAGCTCAAAATCACCTCCTTCCCAGGTGGAGCACTGTGACTTGAACCAGCTTCCACGTGCTCCTCCCAAAGCATGAGGGATCCTCTCCAGGTTGATTGCTGGCTGGACAGGAGCGGTGGATGAGGCCAGAGTGCAGGCTGCTGAGCTGTTTTGCTGAGTTGAGGTGCTTGAGTCAAAGTTCTTTCCACTATCTGTGATCGTGAACGAGAGGCGTCTCCTCGTGTTGTCTCTAGATTCCATGACGGTACTCATGAGGGTTAGACAATCAGTGGCTTTCTGAGAAAGTGGTTTTTTACTGATCTCAGACACTACAGTACTTGAGAAAGTAATCCAGGCACTTCAGAATCGGGGTATTTGTTGTATGCTGTTTTTCTTTCTTTTCAACCAGAGGAACCATTTTTGAAGAATGAGGGATATAGCTGCTTTTTTTCTCCACTTTTTTTTTTAAGCAAAATAGAATATCTGGAGTGAAAGCATAAAAATGTAAAAATAACTACAAAGGAATTCTTAGTGTGTTAAACTATCTGGGGGTATAATATTTGTGTGGAGCATTTTTTGTGTTGCTTGGTAGAACTAGTCTGAAAAAATGAGGGGCTGTTTGAGCAACAGCAGCTGGGTGAAGATTAACTAGAAAATCGGTACTGCGTGATCGTCTACACTCAAAAGGTTAATGTAGAATCTTCAGTTTTAGGGAAATTGGTGGCTTCACAAACTATAACTTTTAAACAGGCTTTTTGACAGAATTTTTTAAAAATACGAATGTGTTTTCTTTAGCTCTTTAAATTGTGTATGTAGATGAGCTCTGAAATATTTTGGTAAATTCATCAGTTTGCTTCATTTGTGGAATTATAACAAAAGTGCAAAGCCCACAAAAATCCGGTTCTTTCATGTATAACGTGTTTACAATTCTTCCCTGTTCCCCCAAAATTACTTTTATTTTGCTGCAAAAAAAAAAAAAGAAAAGAAAAAAAGAAAAGAGTAAATGAACGGTAATAGAAAGACAAGAAAACAATAAGCAAAACGAGTAAGTTGCTTTTCACCATTTCTTTGCTTTTGGTGGTGTGTTTTCGAGGCGAGGGAAACCAGCAGAAGCAGTTTCACTTTCTGGTTCTCGACTCCTGGGGGTGAGGGTGAAAGGCTGTCTCCTCTAGCAAGCAGCAGGTAAGCTAAGCAGCTCAGCCCACAGAAAACAAGCCAGACCCAAATACTGTCACTTGCTGCAATAACTTTTATAATGAGAGTTCAAAACAATATTGACTTTAAAAAAATACTCAGTAACATTTTCCTATTAAAAAATTCAAGCACTACCCCAAAGTACAAAGATAGACTTTTTTAATTTTTAAAATTTGAAATGATGAGAAAATCATCTCTGCTGTTTATGTATTTTTAATCTCAATTTTGGATCTCAAATACTTCAATACTTTTAAGGAAACATAACTGAAGTTCCCTGAAATCATAACAAGGAATGCTCGGAGAGGAATAACCTTTCTGGGAGTCTGGGGGCTTAAATGTTAGAGTGCTTCGTAGGTCTGTTTACAATTTTGTGTGACCTGAGGACACATCACACATGTGTCCACGCATCCTTTATGACACGCACCTTAAAGAACTTTTGGTCCAGGCAGAGGTGGTGGCTGGAGCTTGAAAGGCCCTCACAGGGGCCCTGTTAGGGATCTGCAGGACAATTTTCCTCCCCAAGTCCCTGCCCTCGGAAACCTCAATATCACATGGGTAGATGCCAGGGAGCCAGGATGTGCCCATCCCACTCCACAAGTCCTGAAGAGCGTGGCAGGTGATGCTACCCCTCATTGGGCTGGGAGCCTTAGGATACCAAGCATCTCCAGTGTCATTCTTCCCCTGAGCCCTCAGATTTTATTTGGGGATGGAATGGGAAAGAAGGGAAAGGAGATGAGAAAAGACCCTCTTTTAATCTGATTATCATGGAGCGTAAAATCTTGTCTAACATTTTGTGGATGAAGTTTATGAAAGCAGCTGCCTTTGGTGTGATCACACAAGCTTCTTTCTTTTGGTGGGCACATTTGATGTTTCTAAGAAGGAACTTTTAAACAATGCCTCCCTGGACATCTTATTTCTTAATTCTGCAGTCTCTCAAAAGGCTAGTTTTAGATTTACGCATTTTTTAATGTTTTCATTGCCTTCAAAAGCAGACAGGTGAGGAGAGAAGAGGGGGATTAAAAACAGCCCCTGGGAGAGACATTAAACGGCTTGGTACAGATATAACAGAAGCCACCAGGGTATCTAGTAAATTACTCTAAATTTTAATTAATGAGTCACAAAAGCCACACCACAAGCTTTAAAAATTACCCTTTTATCAATAAGGTGATAATTAACTTTCTCTGGAATTAGCAGTTCTCTCAGCCCCGGGGCAGTACACAGCCTAGTAAGTTCTCTGGAATGCTGCCAATTTTTAACAATTGGTCTTTTGGCAAACCTACTGGATTTTAATTCACACATCTATTGCGACATTTTCCAACGTGGTCCACAGACCATTAGGATCACCCAAATCATGGTAAAATTTCTGAGGTCAAAAGAGCAGCTTGGAATGTTTGAATTGCATTTGAATATGTCACTTTGTCTTTCTTCTTCTTTTCTTCTTTTCTACCTTTCCCCACCCCAAACTTCTGCATTTGCAAGAGCGCAGTGCTCCAGTCTGCTGTAAATCTCTACTAGAGTCTCTGCTATAAATCGCTGTGGGGAACCCTGCATTTGTTGATACGCCCATACCAGGTCCGAACGCCTTGGCTGCCAGCCCGTGGGTTCTAAGCGTTTTTCATTGTTGTTGCACTCGTCTTGGTTTCAATTCTGGCAAGGGCTCACTCCTTCATGTTTTTGCAAACTCTCACCCGTGGTTTGTCAAATGCTGATCTTTAGTTTGAGACTTCAAGAAGTGCTTTGGGCAAGAGGGCCATTTTGGACATGCTTACAGAGGCTTGGAATTTAGCTTCTTCTGATCTGCATATATTAATGTCTGAAGAGGCACAGACAGGAGCATTCAGCATTGCAGAGCAGCCTGCCCCACAACAGCCCTTCTCAGACGTGCATACGCACACGCACACACAAACACACACCTCCCAGTGCTGCTGGTCACTGGTGGGTGGCATTCAGGGACAGCCTCAGGAGGGACATTGCTATTTGGGTATAGCATCTGGAGGGCAAGTGGTGATGGATGCAGATCATCCCTTCAAAAGTCAGCCTCCTCTCTTCCCTCTGGATCTTTCAAATGTTAGCATTGCTGGGCTCCTGCTTCTCTCAGCCAAGAGACGTGGCCAGGGCTGGATACCGGTGACAAGGCTTCCTGCTGGGTTAAGCAGGCAGTTCTGACACAGACAAGAACATCCCTGCCTTCAGGCGGTTGGGGTGGAGAACAGCAGCAAGCTGAAATTGTGCATTCTGGAATAAATCAGCACTTAGCAATCAGGAGAAGCCCTTTGCTGCCGCGGAGGAGATAAAACACCTCTTACTTCTTGGGATGATTATTTCTTGGGCTACTATTTTAGGACAGAAAGGAATTTATTACCCAGGGGCAGTTCTCACTTTGTATTAAGCTGAAAAGTCATTCCATTCAGTCCACTTGACACTCTGAAGTAATGGGAGTAGATTTTGATATCCACATTGCATATTTCCCGGGGTGACTATTACTATACCAGTTTTACTAGCTGTGTTTTAGTCCAGTGATAAGAAACCATATAAACTCCTCTTACTCTGCCACTAACTTAGACACATGCTACTTAAATTTTCATTTGTGGGGAGGCAGATGTGCTTTTTTTTTTTTTTTTTGGCAGTTGCATTTTTTGATCAGATAAATGCAACCCACCATTGCTGATTTTCAAGAATGATTGCACATTCCTGCAGCCAGGCTGTCTTAGCCTTTTGAGAAATTGGCTGGGCTGAGGAGGTCTTACTTTCTCCAGAAAACATGCAAGACAGAAGCAGAGGAGTGGAGCAGGCTGTTATGAGAAAATTAGTATGCCAGGAAAAAATAGTGTCAACACTGCTTTGAAAGGTGGTGATGTTGTCTGCTTAGCCCCGCGATGGTGACTCAACTTTGGGGAGCTGAATATTTGGTAACCAAAGCCCTTGCTCTTTTCCTCTCCCTGTGCTGATCATTATAGAGAAGCCCTCATTGTTTCAAAACAGAAACATATGGCCTGAAAGTAATCCTAAAGACATGTGCAGGCTCCCATAAAGATGAATACTCAACTTGGGAACAAGTGCTGAGCTGGGCAAAGCAAATAATTGCCTTGGCTGGGTCTAAATCCAGCCAGGGGAAAGTGGTATGGAGCAAAGAGGCAGTGGGATAAAACAAAGAGAAGGGAGCCTGTTCCTTCTCCCTTCCAACCGAGCACTAGACCTTCACTGTCCCTCTTGTACCCCCGGTGCAGTTCAGAAAGGATTCAGTAATAGCTGTGAGTACCATACAGCTGTCAGCTCATAGACCATAGGGGCATTTTCTTTTGAACTGAAGAAAATATTTTCTCTTCTCCTGTCCTCTTTTGTCCACAGGTCATCCTGGGACATCATCGCTCTGATGAGAAAACCAGGGTTGAACACTGAGGAGTATGTTTTTCCCTGGTGTCTAGAGCCAGGGCCTGCCCCTCTCACCAGGCCCATGAAACACTTGGAGCTGCCATGTCTAAGGCCCTGCCTTGGATGCAGACTTCAAGTCGGCCAGGGGCTGGCCTCAGGATTTTAATCCTGTTTTGACAAGCAGTCTGCCTTGGTGAATGAGGAAAGGAAGAACCGAAGAGAAAAACACAAGGCGAAAGCCTATTCCAGGGCATTCATGCCTTTGGTTTTGGAGACAGGATTTGGAGGTCATGTAACTTAATTCCTTTGGGCCTAACCATTTCTGAGTGATTATAGGACTATAAGAATCATTCTCATTCTTTGTGGCCTTCCAAAGAAGAGGCTGACCTCTTTCCTTCACAGTTCTTTAGGATTTAGTGCCCTCATTATTGGGAAATTTTGGTGATGTCAAGGCTTTATCAAACAATTAGCTATTAAGACATGCTGTTGATTCCAAAGAGAATAATCACAAATGTTGCACAATGCATTGGGTTTATTGATCAGTAACGAATTCCACTGGGGGAATAGATTTCTGTTATTTTTTCAGTCGTGAGAAATCTGTGGTCATTTGTTGGATTCAAGCAAGATTTGGTTCATGCTGTTGCCACTGTGGCCTGTGCTGGGGGAGTTTGCCTTGAGACTTAGGAGTCAACCCAGCAGCCATCTGCACACTGCCCCTTTTATTGGGAATTTTCCCTTTCAGATGCCAAAGGTGCCCGAGCGTATTCGACTATATCACTTTTAAGACCTCATTTGCAAAAAAGCTTCAAATGGAAAGCTGTAGATAGCTTTAAATTTTAGTATACAAATTACAAAGCATAGAAACAGTGGGGGGAAGAAGCTGGTTCTAATGCTCGAAATCACCACCCACGGTGTGAAAATATAGCTCTTGTTTTGAGTATCTTAACATAATTAGTACTAGAGACTTAACATAAATAAAGAGGGCAAACAGCATGGTGGGGTTGTGTTGGTGCCTGATGTGGAAATGGTTAATTGGTCCCACAGTGAGAAACTATACAACCGTGTGTTGCTTTAATGAGACCAGGTGAGTATAAGCTCTCTCCAGGGATGTGAAGTTAGTACTCGATTTGGGAGGTGATATGTGTGAGAATGTGTGGGGGCCAATGATATGATGGTATAGAGGATTGGTTCTTTCTTTCTAGGGCCCTCTCTTTTAGTTAGAAGTCATTTGGCATGAACCCAGTAAAGAAGAATAAATTAACTAAAAGTGATCTGATAGTAGAATAAGAATAAAGTACATTCAGTGATTTTTTTTTTTTTTTTTGAGATGAAGTCTTCCTCTGTCGCCCAGGCTGGAGTGCAGTGGTGCGATCTCAGCTCACGGCAGCCTCTGCCTCCCAGGTTCAAGAGATTCTCCTGCCTCAAGTAGATTCCCAAGTAGCTGGGATTACAGGCACCCGCCACCACGCCCAGCTAATTTTTGTATTTTTAGTAGAGACAGGGTTTCACCATGTTGGCCAGGCTGGTCTCGAGCTCCTGACGTTAGGTCATCTGCCCACCTTGGCCTCCCAAAGTGCTGGGATTAAGGCGTGAGCCATTGCACCTGGCCTAGAAAAAGGTACATTCAGAAAGGTTTGTCTAATATGCATTCCCCTGGAAGCAGCCCAAATCTCTGTTCAGGTCAAATGCTGAGAAATTGAGTTCTTATTCATTGGCTTGGGACCACGGTAGTGTGAGATTAACTGGAAGTATAATTGTTTAGAAATCATATTTCTGGGCACAGGTTAGGTCATTGTTTTTATGACTATATTTGACATTTCCATGCCTGAAGAAAAAAAAAAATTCCATTGGACCAAAGACCCAGCTGGTCCCTGTAAATTTTTAACAGCAGATAACACAGGTTACGGAACTTCCAGGACGAAGTTAAGAAAACCCAGGCCACGCTTTGGCAGAGATTTCCTGTGTTCTGCGTGTGTACTTTGTGAATCGAACATCAGTTTCAGGGGATTTCTTTCTCATCCCTGAGAGTGCAGATTTAAAACAGAGTAAGAAGAATTTATGCTGGAACCATGGTGCCACTGAAGTCCCAGACCATTTTCCAGCTAGCTCACTCATCTGTGGAAAAGTTAAAATGACAACTGAAACAATATGTTTGAGGGAAAAACATCTAACATTCAAGGAAAGAGTTAAAAGCAAAAACCTGTACTCTGAGAAGTGATCTCGAAGTGAAGCCTGGATTCTTAGACTGAATGGGTTTCAAGGCCTCTCTCCCAGGTCAAGGCTCAAATTCCCTGCTAAGGTCTTGGAAGGAGGCAGACAGCGCAAGACTCTATCCTTCCATTGTTAGCAAGCTCCAGTTGTTAGCAGTTTCCTACCTTTCTTCTCCAGTAGCTTCTTCCTCCTCTGAGAGCCTACTTGTGTCTTCAGAGCTGCACAGAATCCATCTAAATGGAACCGCACGGATTCCAATTCAGAAAAGCCATTTTCATGGCCACCAGTGTGACCTAGGGCAAGTATCATGGCATTCCCGAGCCTCCTCTCCTCCCTGGAGATGTTCTTCCTGTCAGTCCCCACTGCTGAATGGTTCAAAGGAAACAGTATGTGGAAAAGGGCTTTGTAAACCATAAATGCTGTATGGATGATAATACACATTTGCATCAATTGAGCATTATGTGCTCAGGGATGTGGAGGGAAGCATGAAACATGGTTTATCTTACTTATCGTGTTTGATCCACACAGGAAGTCAATACAGGAGGGGCTACTTTTACCGCCAACATACAAATGGGGAAACTGAGGCTTATATTATACATAACTAACTTATTGAGGGCCACATGGCCCTAGGAGTCTGTGAGTTTTCCTCCTTCGGTTTGAGCAGTGGCCGGGGCGTCCGTATCTTTTCACCTGTGAGGGCTGAAGAGAAAGAGCTCTTTCATGCTGTAGCACCAGCCTCTCCTGCTCTGCCTGGCAGGGCTGCTGCAGGTCCGGCAGGTTCCAGAAAGGAAATGATTCCCTGGTGTTTCCACTTCGAAAGGCATTTTTGATCCATAGAAAATTTCTTTTAAAGCAGTAAGCTTTTAGGCCTGTCAGACCCAACCCCCATTTTTATTGCAAATATATTCAAGCACCTGGTTTACAATTCTGAGGTGAAATTCCTGGATAATATGACTCACTCACACCCATAATTTTTAAGAAAAATTAATATAATGTCATAACTGAAATATAAAGAAGAACGAGACAAAGTATTTGCTGATTACTTCCAACGCAGGCACCCGCCTCTGGGCAACAGAACGAAGTGATCGGGGGCTGACACCTGCCCCAAGAAGCTCAGGTTGGGCCACCCCTCCAATGCAGTCAAAGTCAGAGGAGTGGGATTGGTGACTCAGATAACATGAGCTGCTGCGGGTGGTGTGATTTTCCAAAATGATACACAACTCTTGGAATTCTGAAGAAAATAAACAGTCTTCCTTTGATTTATGCACTAATGGCATTCCTGGAAAATAAAGTGTAAAGTGTCTATTACAGCTGAGCAGAAATACATATTGCTTTTTTGTAAAATAAGTTAGTCCCAGGTTCAGAAAAGCGGGGTATTTCTATATGGCAAGACAATGCTTTCATTGTGTGGGACTGCTCCATCCACTGAGGGACACCCTGCATCCCTGGTCTCTGCCCTCTAAGTGGCAGGAATGCCCACTCTGCCCCCAGCATTGTGTCAGATACAACCATCACTGACACATTTCCAAAATGCCCCTCTGCAGAAGCTGTTACCATCACTGTTGAGCACCTGTGGATCAGAGCTGCCACTCATTTTACCTTCTCCTGCCTCCCCGAGCACTCTGATTAATTAAGGCTTAGAAAAAAGATGGTTCTGTTTTGCCAGTTTCCTACATGATCACTATGCAGAGCCCTCTCAAAGATCATGGTAGGAACTTTGGGGTGCCCTTAACATTCTAGGAAGATGCTTGCTAGTGAATTTCTTCTGAAAACTGTAGTTTTAAGCTAAATGAGAAGACCCTTTCTATCATGTGTCAGTCTCCTTCAGATTATGCATAGGTTTTTATCGCATATATGGTATTTTAGAAAGCACCTTTGTACGGCCTGGCACGGTGGCTCACGCTTGTAATCCCAGCACTTTGGGAGGCCAAAGGCGGTGGATCACGTGAGGCCAAGAGCTCGAGACCAGCCTGGCCAATGTGGCGAAACCCCGTCTCTACTAAAAATACAAAAATTAGCCGAGTGTGGTGGCACACACCTGTAATCCCAGCTACTTGGGAGGCTGAGGCATGAGAATCTCTTGAACCTGGGAGGTGGAGGTTGCAGTGGACCAAGATTGTGCCACTGCACTCCAGCCTGGGTGACAGAGTAAGATCCTGTCTTAAAAATAAACAAACAAACAAAAAAACACGTTTGTAAAATCCTCACTATTCTGTAGGTTGGCTTAAAATGATTAACACTACTGAGGGACTGTGATGTTGCAGACATTGTGGGTATCCACACAGCAGCCCAGAAACATCACCATTCCATGTCACAGGCCAAAAGGCAGAGATTCAGTGAGCTTAAACAACTGTACCAAGATCACCTGTTAAGTGGTATAACTGGGTGTCAAATTCAGGTGTGTCTGACTCTGAAACTCACACCTTTTTTCCAGTCTGACCTGCCACTTGAATTAAGTGGCTCCACGGTGAACTTTTTTATCCATGATGTTGAAACCCCATTCTGAGGACTTTCTCCTTGTTCAATACATAAGAACTAGGTAAGGGAATAAAGATGGCTACAAATTCTTTGACATTCCTTCCATGGAGATGTGGGGTCTAACTCCCCTCTCCTTGACTGGCATGTGTTGCTTGGCTCTTAGGATTGGTGGAAGTGACTTTCCAGGATGGATATATGGAGCCTTGCAGCTCTACTGGGTCTTTGGATGCTAGCTCTTGGAACCCTGAGTCACCACGGGACTGCCCTGGGCACCACTGCCCTGAGGCTGCCATGCAGTGAGAAGCCAAAGGCACATGGAGAGGCTCCGTAGGAAGAGACACAGAGAGAAAGAGGCAGGAGACATGGAGAGATCAGACACATGGGTGAAGAACCCATCCTGGATGTGGACCACCAAGTCCCAGCCACCTTAGCTGCTGCCACACTGACCACAGACAAACTGCCCAGGCAAGCCTCTCTGAATTCCTGACTCACAAAATGGTGAGCTATGAGAAGCTACCAAGTTTGAACTTGTTTTTAATGCAGCGACTGATAACTGCAGCATGTAGTCGTGGCATTCTTTCCGTGGTATTGTGCCTTATTTTTGATGCCTAAGAAAGAACGATCTTCCTCCTGAAAAAGTAGCCAAAGATTCGCTATAAAATATAGTTGACCTCCATTTGGTAGAGATTGAAATGAGAGAGAGAAGTTTTGTTCCATGACCATTCTGTAAACCATTCCCCACCTCCAGCTTCAAAATGTATCCAGTCACACCACCTGAAGTGTGTTTTCAGCGGACACTGTTATTTTAATATGTATTTAATTTTACAGTTTTATATATATATATATATAATTTTTTTGAGATGGCGTCTCACTCTGTCACCCAGGCTGGAGTGTAGTAGCACGATCTCAGCTCACTGCAGCCTCTGCCTCCCAGGCTCAAGCCATCCTCCCACCTCAGCCTCCCACGTAACTGGAATTACAGACGCCCACCACCACCCTGAGCTAATTTTTTGTATTTTTGGTAGAGACGGGGTTTCATCATGTTGCCAGGCTGGTCTCGAACTCCTGAACTCAAGCCATCCTCCTGCCTCCACCTTCCAAAGTGCTGGGATTATAAGCATGAGCCACCGTGTCCAGCCTATATTTATATTTTTAACAATAAACGTGATTTGAATTTATAAATGTGACATAAAGTTTCATTAAAATGTATTTATTTAAATAGGCCATTTAAAGATTTAGTAAATATTAGGAATGCGGGAGGTGTACTAGTTAGGGTTCTCCAGAGAAACAGAACCAATAGGGTATGTGTGTGTGTGTGTGTGTGTGTCTGTGTGTCTGTGTGTGTCTGTGTGTAAAGAGCTCTACTATAAGGAGTTGGTCAAATGATTATGGAGGCCGAGAAGTCCCGAGATCTGTGATTGGAAGCTGGAGATGCAGGGGAGTCTATGGTATAATTCAGTTCAAAAGCCAACAGACATGAGACCCAAGAAGAGCTCATGTTTTAGTTTGAGTCTAAAGGCAGAAAAGAAAATGTCCCTGCTGGAAGGGAGTCAGGCAGGGGGAGGTCCCTCTTACCCTACGGAGGGTCAGCCTTTTTGTTCTTTTCAGGCCTTCGATGGATTGGGTGAAGTCCCCCCACGTGTGAGTTGCCACCTGCTTTACTCAGTCCACCAGTTCAAATATTAATCTCTTCCAAAAACACCCTCACAGAAACACTTAGAATAATGTTTAACCAAATAACTGGGCACCCACGGCCCAATCTAGTTGAAACATAAAATTAAACATCAGAGGAGGTATTGGACATGGCAGATATCACAAAGGTGGCACCCCAGGTCTGAAGCTTGGTAAGCACTGCTTTGAGCTAGGGCTCTCTGGTATGGAGGGTTTGGAGCTGAAACCCTGGTGGTATTGTTCAGTTCATCTATGGGGACTGTGATCCTCTGACTGTTTTCCATAATGTCTCCTGGGAAGGTTATCTTTCATTTTCAGAGCACCTTTTAGAGACTGTCCCTGGTGGTGACTAATTCTGGGGATGTTTGAGCCAGGCTTCAGAATTCCAGCTGCCCTCGTGGGAGAGGGAGTTTCCCGGCAATCCACCACTGGTGACTGTGTTTACTGTCAGTGCCTTGGCTGCCCATAAATCTGCAGTTAAGCCTTCCTGCTGGCTCCCACACAGGATCACATGTCACACCAACTTGGTCCTCTAGTGAGAGAACGTCTGCCCTGGAAGTCAAGGTTGTTGGAAACCCTCTCACTATTTAGTGTTAAGTCTGGCTCAGTGGTGACACAGATGAAACTGCTCAACAGTTCAGATGGGATGGTTAAAATATGACATCATAGACGCCACGACTGGTCCATGTCTCACAGCCATAAAGGAAGCTGGACGTTTTCATGTCCCCCTCTGGGTTCTGCTTGTTTAGATGATGCTGTTTGGCACTATCAATTTCACTTCCCCACTGCCCACTCTGTGAATTTGTGTCCAGACTGCCCCCAGGAGCAGAAGGAAAATCTTTAGGTCAGCAGTTTTATCTCTTTGGCCTCTTTGACTGGAAATGTCATTGCAGAACAGAAAATCATTGAGGGGAACTTCAGGGGGATTGAAGAAGACACACTTTTTCCCATTTAGGCTGATGCCTTTTGATGGGGGCATTTGGGGCAGCCCTCAGCTTACACAAAGTGCTGCAAATCAGTATACCTGTTATTGCTCTCACTCTGTCTTCAGCTGTCTGAGACAGGGATGGAAGCACCCACTGCTTATAAATACAAGATGTGGTAGGGCTGGAGAGAGGAGTAGGGGTAGGCTGATTCAGAAAGTAATATAAAATACACCAGGAACCACAAAATGCAATCAAGAAAACAGGCAAATTCACAAAAACAAGTTGTATTTATTTTGCCTGTATATTAATAGGATGGAAACAGTGGTGATCTGGCTCCTGTGTTAGAGAAGAAAATGTTTTTATAGTGCTGTATCAGTTTGCTAGGGCTGCCATAACAAAATCCTGCAGACTGGGTGGCTTACACAGAAGAAATTTATTTTCTAACAGTTCTGAAAGCTAGAAGTCTAAGATCAAGGTGCCAGTGGCTCTTGTTTCTCTGAGGCCTCTCTCCTTGCCTTGCACGTGGCTGCCTTCTCACTGTCCTCATGCGGCCTTTCCTTGTTATGCTTCCACTGCTGATGTCTCTTACTTATAAAGACACCAGCCCTATTGGATTAGCGCCCCATCCTTATTATAATACCTCATTTAGGCTTAAGTATCTCTTTAAAAGCTCTATCTCCAGGCAGGGAGTGGGGGTTCACATGTGTAATCCTAGCACTTCAGGAGGATGAGGTGGGATGATTGCTTGAGCCCCGGAGTAGACCAGCCTGGGAAACATAGTGAGACCCCCATCTCTATAAAAAGATAAAATAGCCTATCTCCAGTTACATTTCACATTGGGAGTTACGACTTCAATATATGATTTTTGGGGTTGGGGGAACAATTCAATTTATAACAGTGTTTATTTTAAGATTTCATCTGACAGTTTAATCTATTTCCCTATAAGCGATCAATGGTAAATGTGTTTCATAATGGCCTATTATTACTTACCAAACACCTACAATTTCTTTAAATTTTAGGCCACTCACATTCCTGATGCACTCACTCCAGATAGCCAAGGGACTTCAGGAAGGTTTCAACTCTACCCCAGGGCAGAGGAGATGATCTGATGTCTCCAGATCCCTTTTAAAGAAGAACTGGAATCTCCACCTATCTCTTCCTTCCTGGCTCCCACTCAACGCCCCTCTCTGCCTTTTTCCTGCCCACAGTGGTGCAACTTCACAAAGTATATCCCAAGCGATGAGAGGAGGCACCAGCAAACAAACCTGCCTAGGACCAGTGATTTTCCTGGGGCTTTGCTGGTGGCATTCTCTATCCACATGTCACTTGATGCCCCTTGACTGAAGATTTCCAGGTGATTCTGGGCCCTACCCAGTATGGCAGGCAGTGTGGGGAGGGCCAGAGTGAGAAGAGCGAGCCTGGGCACCCTTGGAGTTGGACTTCTTACCTGATAGCCACAGACTCCTCTTCTTCACACCTCCCAAGATTGTGTGAGCCTCCAGGACAGAGGCTGATGCTCACAGTGGCCAGCACCAGGGCTCTTCTCTATCTGCCCACGAGCAGGCAGCCTCTCTCTGTTTGCTAACTGCCCTCTCCCCTGACCACATGAGCACAGTGCCTGGCATAGAGAGACGCCCACAGGTTTTTCAGAGGGATCAATGAATGTAGAGAACACCAGGGAACACAAAATGCAATCAAGAAAAATAGGCAATCCTCCCACCTCCGTCTCCCAAAGTGCTGGGATTACAGATGTCGGTAGAGAGAGAGAGGGAGGTGAATAACTATGTGAGGGGTTAGGCACTTGAGGGCTTCCTCGACTAGGCTACCTGCATTCTGGTTTTGAGTTTCAACTGTTTTAATGGACATCTCCACCTACCTGTTCCACAGGCATCCTGAACTCAACGTTTCCAAAACTGGACTCATCATTGCTCCCTTCCCCATATCTTCCCCTTCTCCTTTATTCTGTCTTCATTGAAGGTATCACTGCTTCCCCAGCTATCCAAAATAACAGTTTTAGAATCCCAGACTCTCCTTACCCCGTGCCTTCCAATTGGGAAACAGGTCCTGATGGATGTTACTTTCAAAAAAGTTTTCTGCATTCTCCCTTTCTCCATCCACCCCTTGGTGGCCCTTCCTCAGACTCTCATTAGCACCCTTCACAGGGACCACCATGATGGCCTCCTGCCCTGCTTCTCTGCCTATATTTTCTCCTCCCTTTAACCCACTTCATACGTTGCACCAAGTTTATCTTTATAAGATGCAGTTCTGATAGTCTTACTCCATTTGTGTTGCTATGACAAAATACATCAGACTGGGTAATTTATAAACAATAGAAATCGATTTCTCAAGGTTCTGAAGGCTGGGAAGTCCTAGACCAAGGTGCCAGCAGGACTGGTGGCTGAAAGCGCTGCTGTCTGCTTACAAGACAGTGCCTTGTTGCTGCATCCTCTAGAGGGGACAAATGCAGTGTCCTCACATGGCAGAAGGGATGGAAGGGCAAGAGAGTGCTCCCTTCACCCTCAAGCCCTTTGATAAGGACACTAAGGGATCTGCTCTCATGACTTAATCATCTTCCAGAAGCCACGCCTGTAAATACTGTTGCATTGTGAGTTACATTTCAACATGAATTTTGGAGGGGACACTATCATTCAAACCATAGCACTGATCTACTCACTCTAGTGCTTAATAATCTCAGATAGATTCCATTGCTCACACTGATGGTTGCCAAATGTTTTGCCTGTGTTCTCTGTTAAATCATCCCAATACACATATATGTTATTTATAATTACTTAATTATTAAAATATTCTTGAGTACACATCCCCAACATATGTATATTGATAGATTATATACATACTACATTAATGCATTATGCACATTATAAAACATATGCAAAAATAGAAATGAAAAAGGCCACATGAGCCTTTTGCCCTTCCCTGAACATTCTCAAAGCCTCTGTGTTTTTTCCATTTTCTCTTCCCGTGTCCTGGAGTTCTCTTTTCTCACTTCTCCATGTGATGAAGTTCTGTATGTCCTTCAAGACAGCACTCTAGGCTGGGCATAGTGGTTCATGCTTGTAATCCCAGCACTTTGGGAGGCCGCGGTGGGAGGATCGCTTGAGGCCAGGAGTTTGAGACCAGCCTGGGCAACATGGTGAGACCCCCATCTCTCCAGGAAAAAACAAAAACAAAAACAAAAACAAAAAACAAACCAGCACTCTTCACTTGACTCCTGGGACCCTGGCTCCCCACACAGACTGCCTTGGTGCCATCTTTATATATAGTGTTTAGAACCTTCACCTTCTCTTGCTGCATGATTTGATAATATCTTTCTGATGGGCAAGGAGGAAGACGGAAGGTTTTGGGGTGTATGTCATTGTGGTTGCCAAGAACAAGTTGTCATAGTAACATATCTTTCCTTCCTTGTGAAACATTCCAAAGAGGTTTTTTCCCCCTTTGGCTTTCCTCTGACTCTGGGGAAAATACATCCCATCCCCTGCAGAGGAGTGCAGAAGCAGGCAGTCAGACAGACACAAAGGGTGGGGAGTAACTGAGCGAGATGTGCAAAAGTCAACTCAATTCCGAATATCAAGCAATTAGGCTAATGTGATTTAGAACAACGTGATCAGTGAAGTTTGTGTTTATGCTCCCCTCAGACTGAAATTAATTCATGGAAGTGCTGTAGGTTGTTAAATTTTGTAAACGGATAATAGAACTGTTCTTTGAAATAAAAGCAGTGGCAACAACCTAGTCATTTTACAGTAGCGTGAATAGAAGATAATTACAGTTTGAGAGAACGTAGCCCCCTTTCCGTACAAGAACAGGAATGGATTGTCTTCGGCTGGGAGTTGCTGTGAGCACAAATTGCAAACAAAGTTTATGTGCTCTGCGGGGAAATGGCAGAGCATTTTCCCCATATAGTCAAGGAGAGTGCCTAACTCACTTTTTAGATATTTCTACCAATGTCCTACAGGGAATTGTGCTAATAAATATGACAATAACATTGTAATGGGACCAGAAGGGCTGACCCAGCGTTTTGTTAATTTGTGTTCAGCATTTGCTGGGAGCTTTGTAACCCCTGAGCAATGAAACAGGAGCATATTGGTTGGACTGTAGGCATTTTAATTAGAGGTCCTGGGAATATCTCTGTGCTGTGGCAGCTGGATAAGACCTGGCCCCTCAAAGTTTACCCAAGGCGAGCTTCCCTCCTGGCCCTCAGCGGCCATTAAAAGGTCTTGCTAGAGGAAGGGATCTGGGGGAGGGAGTGCAAAATTTCTAAGGGGAGGAGGAAGATGCCTGGTGGGCTGGTGTCCAACAGCAATTAGCTACTCAGCTGTCAGCGCCCGGAGCCCTTGCTTTAACAAAGTGGTGGCAAAGATTGACAGAAATGGCTTGACCCCATGATGGATCCCAAAGCATTTTGTAAAAGGATCTTTTTACTCTTGCTACCTTTTCATCATCTGGCTTAAATACAATGCAGCAATAAAGGCATCATAAATCAAAAGCTGTTAGCCCACATGGCCCCTGCAATTTACGGGTATTAAGCCAAAAAAAAAAAAAAAAGCTTAGGAACATTTCATCAAATTATTTTTCCAGTCCCTTAAGACTCATTTAAATTTCCCTCCTCTCCCTACCCTGGTGCTGCCAGCTATTTCATGCACAGGAGCACCTGAGCCCAGGGTGGAGGGAGCCAACTCTGCCAGCGGGCAGGCGGTTCATTCTCATGGGGTGGGGCCTGAAGCTCTGCCCAGCTGCAGGCACCATGTGGGCAAACAGCCAAGAATCTAGAGAAACAGATGGCAGCTGCCCTTGGGTCAGTGATGCAGCTTTGGGAATGGCCATGTCCATCCACACTAAACCTCCATCCTCACCTCTTTCACCATGAGTCCTGGGGCTGGGGTGGGAGCTCCAGTGGGAGATGGCGGGATTATTTGGAGGTAAGGGGCCCAATGCCAGGTTGGGTTGGGGACTAAATACTCAAAGCCAGCCACTTCTGTGATGGTCCAGTGCCAGCTTTGGAGGCCCAATGCTAAGTCCTGGAAGGCCCGGTGCAGAGTAGTGGGCCCACCAGAGGCCAGCATTAAGGAGCAGAATCCCCACTGTGCTCTGGGTAGTGGCTGATAGATCTCAACATGTCAGTGGAGAAGTAGAAACCGGTTGGTGGCGTTACTTATATTTGTTAATTAGTGAGCCTGACACATAATTATTAAGCATCGAGGATAGGCAGGGCACATGGAACAATTCACCCCAATGTGCAGAGACACAAAGTCAGATGAATGTCCAAAGGGCCAGAAGTGGGCTTCCTGCCCTTCAAGGATCACCTCCTCCAGGAAGCCTGTACAGGTTGCTATGAGGAGCAGATGAGCATGTGCTGAACATTCTGAATACAATATGGATTGTCAGGCTGAGCCCTTGCTCATTGTTTATTGGGGGGGGGGGGGGGAATCTCTGTTTTGATTGTCCTTGAGTTGAGAAGGGACTCTTAAGTTGGAAGCTTTCTGGACCCTTGTTGTGTGGGAAAAGTAGAAGGCAGTTGGCACAGGTGCCTCTGTGGCATCACCTGGCCCCGTGGTAAATCCTATCTTATTCAATGAGGAAAGAAGGGAAGAGAAGCGGTGTCTCCTTAGCCACTTCTCTGAGCTTGATGGGAATATATGGCTTAAGAATTCATAACCGTGGCCTCCATGACAATCCCTTGGCTCCCAGGCTCTGTGACTCCCCAGTCCATCCTGGCTCTCTTCGGAGGTAATGTCTGTCAAATTTCAATGTCATTGTTCTTATTATAATTAGGAATATTGTATTTCAGAACCAGGCTGGTTTCTCATCAGGCCTCATTGCCAGTATTACAGCTGCTTTGTGCTGTTAGATCTGAGGGCCTATAAAACAGCTCACCACATATGTACAACTTTACGTCACTCTTCGCTGAGCTAAGTTGGAAAATTTATAGCTCTAAAAACACAGAGTCAAGTTGAAAATGTGGCTTTGGCTGAGTCTGGGTGTAATTGGGGTTTTCAAGTGTAGTTTGACAGCTTTCATGTAACAGAAACACCAGGGCCCATAAAATCAGGCCAGTGTCAGGATTTCAGGTGTATTAAGTATTTCAGCAGTGGCTGCCATTCTTCACTTTCATTTAAATGGGGGTATGAAAATGGAAGAACATGATGCTTTCAAAAGGCCACAATCTCAGTCCTCCTCACAATTAGTGAGAATAAGCACGCCACTAAAAAAGATGATATCTGATGTTTTCTCATTTATTCATTTAGACTTTGTTATCCCTGTATTTTAGGCACTGTCTTAGAATAAAAGATAAGTAGGGTGTGATCCTAGCCTTCATGGAGCTGATGGTGTAGTAGAGGGGTTAGCAAACATTTTCTATAAAGGGCCAAATAGAGAACATTTCAGATTTGGGGGCCATATGGTTTTGATGGCACCACCCTTGACAGACACCCCATGCCTGCTCCACACCCCTAACTCTCCAGTACTCACTTCCTCCCTCAAGCCTACTGATCCCTCTTTTTGCTTCCTATAGCCATTTTTTCCTCACCTGCAAAATAGGTAGGAATGCCTCCAGCATAGGCTTATTGTGAGGATGAGCTGAGTTGACTGACTGTGTAGAGCCCTCATTTGGGGTCTGGCTGCCATTTTATTTGTTTAGTTTTGAGACAGGGTCTCACTCTGTTGCTCAAGCTGGAGTACAGTGGTGCAAACACAGCTCATTGCAGCCTTGAGCTCCAGGCCTCGAGAGATCCTCCTGCCTCAGCCTCCCAAGCAGCTGGGACCACAGGGGCACACCATCACGCCTGGCTAATTTTTTAATTTGTGTAGAGTCTCACTATGTTGCCCAGGCTGGTCTCAAACTCCTAGGCTCAAGCAATCCTTCCGCCTTGGCCTCCCAGTTGTGCTGGGTTTACAGGTGTGAGCCCAGCCCTGGCTGCCACACTTTATCCTTTCCAGAGATTTTTAAAAAGGGACAACTGGATAATATTCTCTGCTAGGAGAAGATGTTTGGAGAGCTAAGCCATATTTAAAAATTAAATAGGTGTGTGTGTATGTGTCTGTACATATATACACATAGGTATAAAATATTGTGTTTTGATTCTGAAAATTAGATATACTTGGAATGCAAATTGCAACATATTGCAATTTGGTTCTGGCCCACATTCTCTCCTGGCCCCTCCAGACTCTCCTTTGGGCACCCTGCATCTGAAAGGCTGAAATTAAAATTGAGAATGGAGCCCTGGATCCCATCTTGCCTTCCCATGGGTGCCTGGCCTTGGGGCCTGGCCTCCAGTAACTATGGGCATCCTGCCAGGGCTTATTTTGTAGCAGACCTTTTTCTTTAATTATATTTTTGAGTTATACAAGTTGTGCACACACACACACACACACACGTTTCATGTTTAAAATGTAAATTAGTAAATTAGTACAGAATTCACAAAGCTGTGCTCTCCAACTAGCAGCCAGAGTGAGCCTTTTTAAATGAGTCAGATCACATTTCTGCTCAGCTCAGAAATGCCCAGTGACTCCACATCTTGCTCAGAAAAAGAGCCAATGCTCTTAAGTGGCCTGAAAGACACTCTATGCTCTGCCCCCACCTCTCTCCCACACCATTTCCTACCCCGCCTTCCCTCTGTCACTCTGCACCCAATACCCTGGGTTCCTGACTGTCTTTGAACTGTCCACCACAGGACTTTTGCACTTGCTGCTTTCTCTGCCTGGAATGTTTTTCACTCCCATATGCCCATAGCTTTAAGTTCCTTGAAGTCTCTGCTCAAACATACCTTAGTGAGACTGGACCATCAATGTTAAATAACATGCTCACTGCCATCATGCTCTATCCCCCTTAATCTAATTTATTCTTGTAATATTTATCATCACCTGACTTGCTGCGTATCATTTGGTTGTTTATTGTCTGTCTCTCACGAATATAAGTTCCGTGAGAACAGTGACTTTTTGTTGTTGCTCATACTGTATCTTCAGTGCTCAGAACACTGGCACGTAGGAGGCACTTGAGAAATATTTGTTGAGTAAAGAAATGAATAGGCCGGGTGCAGAGGCTCACGCCTGTAATCCCAGCACTTTGGGAGACAGAGGCGGGCAGATCATGAGGCTAGGAGATCGAGACCATCCTGGCTAACATGGTGAAACCCTGTCTCTACTAAAAATACAAAAAAAAAAAAATTAGCCAGGTGTGGTAGCGGGTGTCTGTAATCCCAGCTACTCGGGAGGCTGAGGCGGGAGAATCACTTGAACCTGGGAGGCGGAGGTTGTGGTGAGCCAAGATCCAGCGTGGGTGACAGAGCAAGGCTCGGTCTCAGGAAAAAAAAAAAAGAAATGAATAATGAAGACTGTAGTCAAAAGTCAGAATTTCTGTCTCCACCCTCCATGTGCTAACCCCCATTCCACATTTCTCAGTCATACGCCCTGTCAGCAACATATCCTTCCAGGAACTTTGCATATGCAAGAATACCTAGAAGCTTCTGCTTCCAGTTAGGATGTAGAAGGATGTGAAAGACATTTGGACTTGGGAAAAACCTGGAGAAATTAAAACCATAATTTTCTATGAGACTAGTGAAAAGTAATGGACACAAAAAAATCTCGATGGACTCTATTCTGGAGAGAAATGAGCTCTTTGTAGGATTAGCAGAGTTATAGGTTCCATACCTGGGGTGGGGGGCAGGTAGGCAGGCATAGGTGGGTGGAGGACTGGAGTCTCGCCAAGGAGACGCCCTCTGAGCCATCTGGGAGGATGACTTCGTATGTACCTAGCCAGAAAAGGGAGGTGGGGAAGGGATTACAGGAGTTGGGAATCGTGTATATAAAGATAGTGCTGTCTGGAGAACAGTGAGAGTGTGACCTGGGTCTGCAATGGAAGAGTGGGCTTACCATAGACAGAGAATTTACAAGGAGAAATCAGTTGGGCTTTACATAACAGCATGTGCTACTAGAAGGGACTGGAATCTGAAGGACCCTCTGGTTCAGTCAGAAGACATAAAACACATTGGCAATTGCAATAGGGAAGATTTAATATAAAAAACTCTTAAAGTAGTAAATGCAGAGAGCAGTAACTACTCTGAAAGTTGAAAGAAAAGTAAATGACGAAGGAACTCAGAAACTCGGAAGAGGGGAGCCCCTGCAAGGTTAAGATTCGGACTCTTGTCAATGGACAGGGCAAGTTGACTGATACTGGGGAGCACTTGCTCCTAAATCAAATAACTGTCCTCCTCTGTTTAACACTGCCAGGACCCTTGCTTATTGATCTACTTGCCACCAAGTAGAAAAATACAACACTGGAAGAAGAAAAAGTCCTTTTTTCCTCTTCCAGACTTGCAATGTGTCTCCAATGCCCTCTATTGACAGGACCTAACATTAAGCCAACTGGCAAAGAAGTAATGTCTGTAGAATTGGGCCCCAGTATAACAGAAAGGGGAAAGAAAGATGGATTTGTTGCTGAAAAGCAATAAATTCTTAAGTGGCACAAAACACATACACAAAAAACACAAATTCATTTTTAAAAGACCCCAAACCTCCCCCTTTCTGAATTTTGCTGAGAAAGGACCAGTGAAGGAAAGGCTAATAGGTAGATAAAAATCACATATTTTCCAACATTCTTCTGGTTTTTGCATCCTGGGACTCCTGCAGGAGTTGAATTCAAAGGTAAACAAAAAATAGATGAGACTGGTTGGGTATTGGGCAAATGACAGGTAAACTCAATCTAAATAAAGCTGCAGCTCAGCACTAGTTCAACTCAATTGTAGGCAAATTTGAATAGCCCCTAGATAGAGAAAAGGGCTTGCAACTCTGGGAAATAAATAAAACCGAGCAAAAAAATTAGTATGTTACATTATCCACTGTTTAACACAATTTTTGGAGTTTAATTTTTGTTTAATTAGACATGTAAAGAAGGAGGAAAATGTTACCCATGGTCAAGAAAAATATAGACAATAGGAGCATATCCATGCTGAGGGCAGTGGTGTGTGCCTATAGTCTATTCCAACTACTCGGGAGGTTGAGGGGGGAGGATGGCTTGAACCCAGGAGTTCAAGACCAGCATGGGGAACAAGTTCAGACCCCCCATCTCAAAACAACAAAACAAAACAAAAAACCACATTCCCACTGTGGATTCAATACTAGAAAAAAAAAAAAAAGGAACATATCCACAGTGGACCTAGATATTGCAATTATCAGATAATGGACTTTAAAACAACTATTTTAAATATGTTAAATAATTTAAGGAAAAGAGATGGATATTTTAGAAAAGAAATGGAAACTCTAAAGATAAAAACAAGTAGAAATTGAAATTCTAGAACTGAAAAATACAATATAAGACATAAAAATCACTGGATGGGGTTAGCAACAGATTAGCCACTGAAGAACAAAGTATAAGTGAAATTGAGCCAAGAAAGACAGCAATGATTTATAGGCAAAAAGCAGAGATGAAAAGAAATTATAAAAAAACTAATTCAAAAGAAAGCAGGAAAAGAGAAAAAAGGACAAAAGTAAACAAATAGAAAGATGGTAGACTTAAACTCAAGTCTATTGTCTATCAATAATTACATAAAATATAAATGGAGCAAACACATATTAAAAGGCAGAGATTATCAGACTGAATAACAAAAACAAGATCCAACTATGTTGGCTACAAGAGACAGACTTTTTATATAAAATTGCAGGTAGTTTACAAGTAAGAGATCAATAAAAGATACTGTGCAAACATTCATCATAAGAAAGAGGGAGTGACTATAGCAATATCATACAAAGTAGACTTAAAGACAAACAGTTTTATCAGAAATAAAGAGGGACACTCATAATAATAAAAGAGTCAAATCATCAAGAAGATATGAAACTCTTAATGTATTTGTACTATAATAACAGAGCTTCAAAATACATGTAGCAAAAACATACAGAAATAAAGGGACAAATAGGCAATTTCACAATTATGGTTGCAGATTTTAACACTGCAATTTTAGTAACTGACAGAACAACTGAAATACTTACAAGGGTATAGAGGATTTGAAAAGCACTGTCAACTAACTTAACTAATAGGTATTTATAGAACACTATACAACTACAGAATACACCTTCTTTTCAAATGCACATGGAACATTCACCAACATAGACAATAAGCTGGGCCATAAAACAGGTCTCAATACATTTCAAAGGACTGAGATCATACAGAGTGTTTTAGAAGTCAATAGCAGAAACGTCAGGAAAACCCCAAATATGTAGAAATTAAAACATACTACCAAATAACCCTTGGGTTAAGGAAGAAATCACCAGGAAAATTAGAAAATATTTTGAACTGATGAAAACAGAAAAGAAAGCTCATCATACTAAAATGTGTTGGATGTGACTAAAGGGACGAGTAGAGGGGAATTTGTGGTTTTAAATATTCACATTAGAAAAGGAAAAGGTCTACAAGCAATTATTTAGGCTTCTACCTTAAGAAGCTAGAGAAAGAGGAGTAAATTAAGTCCAAAGTAAAAAAAAGGAAGCAATCAAATTAAGAATAAAAATCAATAGACTAAAAATCAGACAATAGAGAAATATTGGCAAATCAAAAGTTCTTTGAACAGATCAATAAATAAGATTGATAACCCCAAGCAAGATTGATCAAGAAAAAGAAAGAAAAATGCAGATTACCAGCAGAGGAATGAAAGAGGAGGCATCTCTACGTCACTAAGAATATTAACATAATAATAAGGAAGTATTATGAACAATTTATGTTAATAAATTCACAACAAATTTTTTGAAAAACACAACTGACCAAATCTGACATAAGATGAAATAGAAAACCAGAAAAGCCTTCTATATTAAAAAAATGAATTTATAATTAAAAACTTTTCCATAAAAAGACTTTCAGACTCAGAAGACTTCTGTATGAATTCTATCAAATACTTGAGGGAGAAATAATATATCTTATATATGCTCTTTGAGAAAACAGAGACAGAGGAAACACTTCTAATTTCTTTGTTATTGCTTTGAGGCCACCATAATCCTGTCATCAAACTTGACAAGGATACTATAAGAAAAGAAAATTGTAAACCAATATCCTTCATGCAGGTATATGCAAAAATCCTTAAGAAATTATTAACAAATAAAATTCATCAACTCATAAAATGGATAGTATGTCATAGTCTACTGGAGTTTACTTCAGGAATGCAAGCTTGTTTAGCATTCTAAATCTATCAATGTAATTCTGCATAACAGAATAAATGATAGAAATTATATGATCATCTCAATAGATGTAGACAATGCATTTGCAAAATTTAATGTCTGTTCACGATTAAAAAAACCTCTTAGGATACTAAGAATAGAAGAAAGTTTCTCAATTTGATAAAGAGCATCTATGAATACCTAAAGATAACATCATACTTTAAATATTTTTAAAATTTAAGCTAAAATCAGGAACAAGCATGGATGTCCTTTCTCACCACTTATATTCAGCATTATCCTGGATTTCCAACCACTGTAACAAGGCAAGAAAAGAAATTTAAAAAATTAAAAGGCAAAATGATTGCAAAGAAGTATGATTTTTAATTCACAAACAATATGATTATGTATATAGTAAATCTAAAGGGATGTACAAAAAGCCTTACTATATATGGTCACTTAGAAGTAGTTTACTAGTTGTATACAAAGTCATTGTACAAAAATCAATTGTATTTCCGTGTAAAAGCAACAATTAACTGGAAAATGAAGTAAAAGTACTACTCACAATAACATCAAAAACCCAAATAGACTTAGTGATTAATTTAACAAAATGTGCAAGATGTCTACACCAAAAACTGCACATATATTTCTAAGACAAACTCAGGAAGTCTTAAGTAAATGGAGAGATATACCATATGTATGGATTGTAAGACTCAATATTGTTAAATTTTCAATTCTTTCCAAAATGAATTCAATGCATTCCTAATGAAAATGCCAGCAGGTTTTTTGCACTTATATGGAAATTCAAATGCAAATTACAAAACAATCTTGAAAAAGGAAAATAAAGTTGGAGAATTTATACTACATGATTTCAAGACTTACTATAAAGTTATAGTAACCAAGAGAGTTTGGAATTGGCATAAGTATAAACAAAAACATCAATAAAACAGAATCAAGGGTTCAGAAATAGATTCATGAGGTTCATTTATTTTGACAAAGGTGCCAAAGGAATTCAATGAGGACAGAAATGTCTTTCAAACAAATGATGTTGGGATGACTCTATATCCATATGCGGAAAGAGTGAACCCTCAGCCTTATCTCACATCATACACAATAATTACCATGAATTATTGTGTGATTATGTGATAAGTACAACAACAAAATAATGTGATAACTTGTAATGTGATAAGTACAACAACAAAAAATTAGAAGAAAACACAAGACAATATCTTCATGATCTTGGGGTGGGAAACGTTTCTTAGAAAGGGCAGAGAAACCACTAATCATAAAACAAAAGGTTGCTATCTTGAACTTCAAACATTTAAAAATTTGCTTATTAAAAGACTGTATTTAGAGAGTGAATAGATAAGCCACAGACTGGGAGAGAGGTTTTCAGTACTTATATTTGTCATGGGACTTGTCTCTAGAATATATAAAGAACTCCTACAGCTCAATAATGTAAGAGGCAAACAACCCCGTAAAATTTGGGCAAAAGACTTGAACAGCCATTTCAAACAGAAGATATGTAAATAGCCAATATACACATAAAAACGGGCTCAGCATCTCTAATAATACAGGAATTGCAAATTAAATTCCACCCACTGGAATTGCTAAAATGAAAGACTGACAGCTCCAATTTCGGTCAGGATATGGAGCAACTGGCCCTCTCTTACATTGCTGGGAGTGAAAATGGTATAACCTTTGGAAAATTGGCAGTTCTTTATAAAGTTAAACATAACCTACCCTACGAACCAACAATTCCACTCTCAGGTAATTATCCAGGAAAATAAAAACGTATGTCCACAAAAGACTTGTAGAGAAATGTTTCTGGCAGATATTTTTCAAAATAGCTTAAAACTGGAAACAATAGGAAGTCTATCAACAGGTGAATGAATTAACAAATTGTGGCATATTCACATAAAATGGTCTACTATTCAGCAATAAAAAGAAGTGAACTGCTGGTATACTTACAAATATAATTATGAGCTAACAAAGCCAGATGCAAAAGGGTATACATTCTATGATTCTATTTATATAAAACTTAAGAATGGACAAAACTAATCTATGGTGATAGAATAGTATCTGCCATTGGAAGAGTAGGACTGACAGGGAAGAGGCATAAAGAATCTTTCTGGCTGGGCGCGGTGGCTCCAGCCTGTAATCCCAGCACTTTGGGAGGCCAAGGCAGGTGGATCATGAGGTGAGCAGTTTGAGACCAGCCTGGCCAACATAGTGAAACACCATCTCTACTAAAGATAAAAAAAATTAGCCAGGTGTGGTGGTGCGCACCTGTAACCCCAGCTACTTGGGAGGCTGAGGCAGGAGAATCACTTGAACCTGGGAAGTGGAGGTTGCAGTGAGCTGAGATCACGCCATTGCACTCAAGCCTGGGAGACAGGGCAAGACTCCATCTCAAAGAAAAAAAAGAATATTTCTAAGGTGATGAAAACGTTCTATATTTTGATTAGGGAATGAGTTACATTGGTGTATACATTTGTCAAAACTCAAAACTCAAACTGTACTTTTAAGACCTATGAAATTGACTGTAGGTAAATTATACTGCAATTAAGAAAAATATTTTAAATTGGAAAAAATCTAAATTTACAGGGAAAACTTTAGTTGCACAAATTAGCAGGGAGGTTAAAAAAATGGCAATATTACAAGAAGGGCTATTAGATTTTCTTCATCTTCCCCAAGAATATAGCAAGAAAAATGCTTTTAAATGACAGCAAAAGACTGTTTTAAATTTATGACTTAATTAACACACCACTATACCTAATAAGATAAAAGGCAGCATTTTCCCCAATTGAAAGGTTGATGTATACTATTTGTACAGGGTTGAATAGTGTCCCTCCCAACATTCATGTCCACCTAGAAACTCAGAAGGTGAACTTATTTGGAAATGGAACCTTTGCTGACATAATTGGTTAAGGTGAGGTCATAAATTAAGGTGGGCTGTAAATCCAATGACTAGTGTCATTATAAGAAGGCCATGTGGTGATACAGAGACACACATAGAGAGAATAAGGTCATGAGGCCCTGGAGGAAGGGACTGGAGTGATGTAGTTGCTGGCCAAATACCAGAGGCTAGGAAAGGGACAGGAAACAGATTCTCAGATCCTCCCTCAGTGCCCCAAGAAGGAATCAATCCTGCTGGCACCTTGATTTCAGACTTCTGGCCTGTTAGAAAATAAATTTTGTTGTTCCAAGCCACCAAGTTTGTGGTCATTATGATAGTGTTAGGAAACTAAGACATATACTACTCAGCTAGGTTATCAAAGTAAGTATTCAACCATCTGCCTCGCACACTCAGGTAGATTTGAATCAATAAACTGAACAAAATGTGCTCTAAAAATTATATATATATGTGTATATATATATATATAGACACACACACATATACATACGTATACATATAATATGTTCTTTCTTGTATACAGTTTGGATAACATACAAGTGAAATAACTGTACATATTCACTGGCTACTTCTTATTGGTGTTTTCCACCAGACTAATACATTCTGAAGACATTTCCTTGTTAGTACATAGAGAAGCCCGAATGTGCCCCTCCAGGCTGCTTTGGGACCAGGGAATGATTGTTTCTAAAGGAGGAAATTATATTCCAGGATATGAATTTATCATGATTTATTTGGCCAGCCCAGTTCAATTAGATGAAAGTTTATTAAATGCCTCATCCTGAGCATTTCCATTTTAATCTGTTTAATTCAATCCAATCCAGTGCAAACCAATTCAATAAGCATCTATTGAGCACCTTCTTTGTAACAGTCACTCTGCTGTGATCACATCTTTTGGTTTCATCTTAATTGACTACCTCTGCCCCTTGGGTCCATAGCAAAGATACTTTTTGAAAACTTGTTATGAAATATCACAAGAGACTGATGATAAGACCATAATAAGAGAGATTGATGGTTGGGATGAAGAAGATATTTTTCTTTTTCTATACTGGCCTTCTTCTTCTTGTTGTTTGCTTGTTTTTTTAGTTTAGTTTAGTTTTGTTTTGAGACAGGGTCTCACACTCTGTCGCCCAGGCTGGAGTGCAGTGGTGTGATCTTGGCTCACTGAAACCTCCCAGGCTCAAGCAATCCTTCCACCTCAGCCTCCTGAGTAGCTGGTACCACAGGTGCATGCCACTATACCCGGCTATTTTGTATTTTTGGTACAGACGGGGTTTCACCATGTTGCCCAGGCTGGTCTTAAACTCCAGGGCTCAAGCGATCCACTCATCTCAGCCTCTCAAATGCTGGGATTACAGGCGTGAGCCAATGTGCCCGGCTCCCTTGTTATTTCAATAGGCTCTAATGTCCTTACCAAATTGGGCTTCTTAGAGTTTAGGATCTGCCTCAGGAAGAAAAGAGCAACTCTCACCTTACAAAGGAGCGACAGAAAGAATGAAAGCAGAAAGAACAGGATTCCATTGGATTCACACTGAGAAATACACACTTCTAGAACAGTGAGAATGAACCCACAGGTCCTGTTCTGCAGGTGTTCAGCTTGTTTTAAGCATTTGTTTGTCCTGTACGCTTCCCAGTTATTGGTTCTGTGTCTCATGTGCATGCAGGGGCTTCCTGTCTGTAGAATAAATACCCACTGGCTGTGATACCTGGTATCTCGTTCAGCCCTTGTTGCTGTTGAGGTAACAAAGAACATTAATTACTGCTTTCCTGTTTTTAAGTTAGACCGGGTCTTAGCAAGAATTCTGAGTAATCATCCTCTGAATTAATAATTTCATAGTTGGATACTCTCACCCTTCATACAGGGGGAGAGAGGGCTACACAGGAGATGGGGATCATTGGGGTCATTTCTGGGGGCTGCCGACCACATTGTGCCTCCACCTTGTGCTGCCACATGGAATCAGCCGTCTCTGTCCAAGCTAACTCCCTTCAGTTATTTAGACTGTTCCCCAGATGAAAGTTCTATATGCCTTTCTCCTTCCTCCTTTTGGATTCAATATTTGTCTTAGTTCTTACCCCCAGAAGCAAGTGGAAAACTCCAGATATTGTAGATAATTCGTTATTGTTTCCCTTGATCTGGATCCTATACAATCTATATTCCCATTAGCTTTTTGATAAAATGGCCCACACCAAAATCTAAGTGAGGTTTGTCATTAGCAATATTCCCAAATCTTTTTCAAATAGCAAGCCTTTCCTGTCAAGTCTCTTTGGTACATTTGGGGGTGATATTTTATCCTTTTTATCTTTTTTTTTTTTTTTTTTGAGACAGAGTCTCTTCCTGTCACCAGGCTGGAGCGCAGTGGTGGGATCTCAGCTCACTGCAACCTCTGCCTCCCAGATTCTAGCGATTCTCCTGCCTCAGCTTCCCGAATAGCTGGGACTACAGGCATGCACCACCACACCCAGCTAATTTTTTTGTATTTTTAGTAGAGATGGGGTTTCACCATTTTGGCCAGGCTGGTCTCAAACTGCTGACCTGGTGATCTGCCTGCCTCGGCCTCCTAAAGCGCTGGGATTACAGGCGTGAACCACCGCGCCCGGCCCCCTTTTACCTTATAAAGTTTTCGTCTGATTGATTTGGTCTACCTAACTAAAATTTTCTGAATTGCAATCCTGAAATCTGTAACATTAGCCATCCCTCTCAAACTTACATTGTTTGCTTATCTGATGATAGGCCTGCCTTCCAAATCTTCATTCATGTTACTGGGTAGAATAGAACTAAAACTAGAGACCTGTGGCATGCCACTGGAGATCATCTGCAGGTTGGTTCTGTCATCAATCATGCAACCAGGATCCTGGGTGGTGTCTCATTAGTTACGATTCTACCCAACAGTGTTATCCTTCTGCTCACATGTTCCTATCTGATCCATGAAATTATCTCGGGAAATTTTATCAAATACTTTGCAATCAAGATGGCCCATGATTATAGCAGTCCTCTGATTTCCCACCTATTTGTTCCCCTCCCCTTCCCCCAAAGTAAATCTAGTTAGGTGAAGCCTTAAACTTTATTTGTTTTTGTTCGCCTGTTTTTGAGACGGGGTCTCACTCTGTCACCCAGGCTGGAGCGCAGTGGTTAGATCAATGTCTTACTGTATCCTCTACCTCCTGGGGCTCAAAAGATCCTCCTGCCTCAGCCTCCTGAGTAGCTGGGACTGGGACTACAGGCACGTGCCGCCACGCTCAGCTAATTTTTGTATTTTAAGTACAGATGGGGTTTTGCCATGTTGCCCAGGCTGGTGCCAAACTCCAGGGCTCAAGTGATCTTTCTGCCTTGGCTTCACAAAGTGCTGGGATTACAGGCATGAGCCACTGTGCCCAGCCTGAAGCCTTAAACTTTAAAGTACGGTAATTTGCTCTTAGGGAGCCAATGTTCCAATATCAGTAATTACCACATTCTTTAATAAGTGTTACTAGCTTGTTTAATAATCAGTTCTCTGATTATTCACATCCCAAATCCAACCTCTTTTGGAAACTGGGATAAAATATGCCCCTCTCTGCCCTTCCAGTACTTCCCTTCTTTCCTAGGTTTCTCAGACATTTTCCAGTGGCCACTCTGAGACTCTATCTGTAAACTCCTGCTGCACTTGAGGCTGAGTTTTGTCTACACTGAGAGAGATTTGGGCTCATTAAAGTGATGAGCTGCCGTCACTATCTCTACCCCTCCTGCAGACCAATTTCTTAGCATGCGTCTGCCATCTCCAGTTTCAGACCCTTCCCTTTTCTGTCCTAAACTGAAACTAAATAGTCCTGAGGCATTTTGGGAGTCTCCCTGTCACTTGCTAACCTCCAGTATACTTTAAGCAGTAGGCTAATTCCATCCCTGTTCTTCTTGCTCTGGAAATTAAGAGTTAGCCTAATGACACATCCCTGTTGCCTTTATTTTTAGTGACCCTGGGCTTGTTCAGTGCTTTTTTTTTTTCAGACGGAGTCTTGCTCTGCTGACCAGGCTGGAGTGCAATGGTGCAATGTCCACTCACTGCAACCTCTGCCTCCTGGGTTCAAGCAATTCTCCTGCCTCAGCCTCCTGAGTAGCTGGGACTACAGGCATGCACCACCATGCCTGGCTAATTTTTGTATTTTTAGTAGATACAGGGTTTCACCATGTGGGCCAGTCTGGTCTCGAACTCCTGACCTCAGGTGATCCGCCCGCCTTAGCCTTCGAAAGTGCTGTGATTACAGACATGAGCCACCATGCCTGGCCTGTTCAGTGCTTTGACCTTTGTGGGACTTGTTGGTTCCTGCAGTAGGTGTGGATGGTTGTCCTCGTCTGGCCATTCCTGATGTTGTGTGTGCCTTTCTGTTTGCACGCTTGTTTGACATCCCTTTGTATCTTCAGGGCCTGGGACAAATGCCTTGCATTTAGTAAGCATCCAGTAAATATTCATACAGATATGGATTTTCAAAAGGTAAACTGTGAAAGCTAATTAAGAATTGACTTAACGGCTGTTGATTGGCCCCAGGAGACCTTTGCGAAGGGGAGAAGACCTAGAAAATAATCCGGTAAACCCCTGTTTGCTGGCTAACCCCCGAGAGAGAGAAAGCAGGAAAAAAGTGTTGTTATTTTTCCTTTTCTGACCTTTCTTTTTGCAACTAAGAAGTGGAAGTCCTCAATTGTATCATCGTATTGCTCTCTCTCCCCCTTTCTTTCTATGAGTCAATCAAACCGTGTTGGCGGAGGATTCACCGTATGCAAAGCCCCAAGAGGTCACATAGATTTTCACCAGGCAAGATATTGTCCATGGTAATACTACTGTTGACTTGTCTCAGGGTGATTGCAAAGCTTCCTGGCTTTTTGATCTTGAGAAGTCAGCTGGTAAAATGCAACATCTCCCACCCACCTCCAGCTAGAAACAGAAGCACTGGGAGATGAAACTTCTTGGATCTCTCAGCAGCTAACCTCTCGTTGACCAGGTGCCAGTGCTGAAAGGCTGGACTAGACTGGACTTATGCCACTTTTCGCAAGATCTGGAGCCTTCCTGAGCTGTCATCTGTTTAGATTTGACAGACTCTCCATCTATACAGTGGGAGTACGTAATAATATTTGCCTTAAAGTCTTGTAGTGAGAATTTAATAAAATAATATATGCATGTATGTACGTTTTATTAATTCATTTATTCACCCACTATTTGTTGCTTTGCTGGTCCTGTGAGCTGGGCCCTGTGTGCAGTGGTGTGTGTCAGGGCCAGTGCTCACAGCCCGGGGGACATGAGTGTGAGGGGAGAGGCCACCAAGTCTGGGAATCCTCCCTCCCACAGGTGTGGTGCTCTGAGGGAAGGAGGGCTTGTTCAGGGACGACTCAAAGATGAATCTGGTGGTTTTGCTGTGGGCCGGCAGGCCTGGTCTCCAGAGATTCTGTCTTTGTGATTATTGGCCACTGTCCTTGTCTGGACTAAGTGTGTGTGGTGGCTGTTTCTTCCTGCGTGACCTGCCCATGTATCCTAGGCTCAGCGGTTCTGGGAGACTGCGATGGAGAAGCTGTGTGTCAACGACGCAGGACATAGGGAATTCAGCTGTGCGCTGTCTGCACACCACAACATGCCAGAGGAACCCGCCTGGAAAGGGACCTGTGTTTATGCGGGGCAGTGGGGAAGCAGGATGGGCTGGGACTCAGAGGAGATGTGACGACCAGAGGTGCTCCGCTTCCCTCCCGTCTACCCACAAACATCCAAGGAAGGGATCTTTCTGGGTTCATCTTCACGTCCCTGTGCTCTGCACAGTGTCTGGCCACTCTAGGTCCCCAGAAAATATTGTCAAATGACTGAAGGGATGATTGAGGAGAGAAAGAGAATAGTCCACTTCTGGCCAGTACTTCCCTTTGAGGGTTAAGAATTTGCTTTTGACCTTGGTCTTGAAGTACTTGTGAAGCCTGCGGAACCAACAGGCTGTGTAAGAGTGGCCACTGGGGGACATGGGCCAGAGAAGTAGTGACCTGCCCACAGTGTCCCTGGTGGAGCAATGCTGGGACTGTGCCTATCAGGACAGCTGAGAAGCCTTTGTGATCCTTGGTGACCAGAAGCAAATTAGGCTGCATTTTGTCTTCTTTCCTGTAAGTCAGGGAAACACACACTGGGGGAGAGTTTTCCTATGCTCCTTGCTCCAGCCCCCACTCTTTCACCCGTTCTGTTCTCAGACCTGGAGACATTTTACATTCCTAGTATTTGAAGACCCTGGGCTTTTTCTTTGTGAAATAAGAGGGGAGAATAAACCAGTGTGTAGTGACTGTACATACAATGATGGCGACAGTGTCAGGCACCCAGTACCCTAGCCTTCCTCCCTGGCTCACAGCTTTCTAGAGAGCTCTAAAACCCTCCCTAATACCAGGGTGTTGGTAGCAGCTTCACCCCCATGAGGTGGGCATCATCTAGATGGGAGACAAGACTAATGTGATGCTCTGTAGAAAAAGATGAGGAATGTCGCATTGTCTGGATGGGTGTATTTCTTTTGCTTGGCAAATAAAAAGAAATGATCTGGTTTATGTTGTCTTTAGGGACACTGCAAACAAGATGGCTGGAAATAGAGTTCCTATTGACTCTCTGTTCTCTACAAAGAGAACAAAAGAAAATAATTACCCAGGAAGAATAGTAATTTGTATCACACAGGGTTTACCAATTATGACAGGATCTCATGGTCATTTTCTCATGGGATCCTTATGGCAGCCTGGTGACATGGCTCTGGCAAGTACTGAAGTCTCTGTTTGACAGGGCAGGACACTGATACCCAAGAGTCACTCTGCTATTCTGCTTACTGCCCACTGCAATGCAAAGCCAGCTTTCCTGGTCCTTGCAGAAACATGGTCCTTGTCTATTGGGGAAGCAAAGCTTTCAGCTACCAAATGTGGAGAAACAAAATCAATTTCACGATAACTGTGCACTTGCTCTTGCCTTTTACCTCTAAATGCATCTTTCCTTGACCTGCACAAGAGGTGAAGGCATTGGTCCTGGTGCTGTTTTCATGTTTATTTTCTGCTGATTGTTCCCTGGGTCCGAGGTGGTGTCTTTCTTAGGCAGTTCTTGGAGGGCAAACATTGGGTTGCTATGTGTCATTATATAGCAGTAACAAAGTGTTTTAGATACTTCAGTGTTTTCCAAAGAGTATCATATGAAGGTATCATAGTTACACATTTCTGTACTTCAGGATGAGCATCTATATGCCTGAAAATCTGTGTGAAAATGTCTGTTGGAATTCCTTGAGGAATTCACAACCCCACCCCCGCAAGACTGGTGAATGGATTCCTACTTGGCAAGGTGCCGACTTGGAGAGTTGTGATTTGTGTTATTTGAATCTTGTTGCTTTATTGTTGAAGTTGTAAGAATTTTTATTAGCAAAGTATGTGAAAGGAATCTAGCTATACAGTTGGTTTATATTACAAAAAATCATCTTGAAAAGAGAATTTGCTTTATAGATAAAGATTGAACTAGAAACAACCCAAACACCAAACCACCAGCGCTTTCTCAAAACTAAATGTAAAGTATAAATAGAGAACAAAACAGGAAATAGTGGTTTGCAAAAATATATATATATATGTGTGCGTGTAGCTGCATTCTAAGGTGTCTTTCCTTACACTGTGGGATGTGAGTGCCGAGGCTGAGTGACAGTCGCAGCTGCTGCCTCCTTAGCAGAGACAAGTGTCTCGCAGCAATTGCTGTCTTACTGCTGCCTGCAACCACTCTTTAGCAATCTTCAAAAAAAAATTCAGATCAGCTCTGTAGGCAATAAATAATTATGTTGTTCTCTTCACCTGGTTATTTCATGCCCAGAGAGTTGACTGAGTTACTTTATACCATCCAAGCTTTCATGTTGTATCAGTCCCATTTCTTTATATCCTATAGAGACATGGAGATGTGGCCTGAAGGATCAGATTTCTCTCCTGTCCCCCAGCCAGCTCTGTTGCCAGCTCTCTGAATTCTGTCCAGGGCCGACACAGGGAGACAGCTGTAGGGAGTTACGCAGAGAGCTCTGGGGTGGAATCTACCCTCTGCCCACTAATGGGTGATCTCATGTAGCCTCTCTGGGCCTTAGCTCCTCATCTGGAAATCCGAGGACAGTAATGCTTATCTCAAAACCATTGTGAAAATTAAAAGAGATGAAGTAGGCGAAGACCCATCTTGGCAGCATGGGATGCTCTGCGTCTTATTGGAGTGGCCTTGTTGTTGGAAAGTGGTTGCTGAGTCCTCTGCAGGTAAATTTCTGAGCCTGGTGGCCACTACTAAAAACAAAAGACAAGTACCCTGGGCTGGACTCTGCTGCCTCAGTGCTAAGGAATAGGAGGAGTCCTGGAAGAGGGCTGGGACACTGATCATCCATTCATTTGTTCATACATCATTTATTTAATAAATATTTGTCAATCCTTAAGATGTGCCAGACACTGAACGAGGTGGGGATAGATGGAAGAAGACACAGAGCCTTCTCCAAGGAGCTCAAGCATATTAGGACAGAGAGACAGGGATGCCAATAAACAGAATAACATGTTGTAGGTGCTGTGATAGAAATGGGTCAATTACAGCCACAAGAAAGGTTGTAGAATAGAAAGATTCTGTCCAAGTAGCAATTTCCAGGCAAGACTGTGGGGGAGGAGCCTCTGGAAAGCCACTTCCTTGAGAAACACAAATTTTTGTAGGTGGCTCCTTTTCATCTAGCCAGGGGAAACCACTCACATTTCAGGCAGAAACTGACACTGGTGGGAGAGAGGATAAGCTCCCTCTTGCTGAGCAAAGAACAAGTAATGCCTCTTCTTTGACTCCAACCTTAGACAAAACCATGAGTGGGGGCCCCAGATTAGAAGCTTCTGAGACCTGCTGCGATCCAACTCACTTGAGTTCTCATTGTAGCTTTGATTCAGATTAGAAGCAGGTCAGTTTCATTATTCCAGAAGACTTTCTTAGACTTGGAAATAATAATGAAAGCCTTCTGGAATGAGCTAGGAGTAGGGAAAGTGGGACTGCAGGGCTGCACACAGGGGAGCCTTCAGCTTAGGTGTCCTAGGTGTCCTCTAGGGTTGGTAGCAAAATGGGAGCACCCCAAGGCCCCCTTGGAGTACTAGACTGCAAGGAGCTAGTGAGGGTGAGGTGCGGAGGAGCTGTCAGGCAGGGTATGCGCCAGGCTCTGCCTCTCCCTTGGCTGTTTTGTGGCCCTGGAAAACCTCAGCCACGTAGGACCTCTTTTTTTCTGAGCATCCTGGGCTCTTAGGTCATTATCCATGAGATACCAGTTGCTTCAGAACTGTCCTCCTGCCATATCATGTACAGATGTCTCCTCTCCCTTACTAGCTATTTAACTTCTCAAAGTCAGGAGGGGAGTGCAGAGGACAGGCTCCACCACAGCACCCCGGTGACCTTGCACATCTCTACATGGGCCACATAGGCAAGGCTGGACCACGGCTGATCTCAGTTCTGGAAGAGTGACCTGTGATCCTCTCTGAGCATGAGAGTGTGGGAGGCTTGGGAGGTGCTACTACAAGGCCATTGGCCACTCACCCTTCTATCCACCCAGGAGGCTGTCACTAGATGTTTCTCACTGCCTTCTGGGTGCTGAGGAGATGGGAGGCTTTCTGCCTCACCCCGTCTAAGGGCACAGCTGCAGGCTACGAAACTGATTCGCTGCAGCCTGAGATCAGCTCCTCAGCAGTGGGGCGCAACAGCACTCGGTTCGCAGTCACCTTGTTCCTGCAGGTTTTGTGTTGTCCTCTAGGACAAGGGACACAGGGAGTTGGTCCTCTTCTTGCTTTTGCTGTCTAAGTGAGAAACTGAGCCCTTAAAGCATTTGTTTAAAGTCCTACTCATAGAAGAAGAATGCAGTCCTTGACCCAAATACAACTCTGGACCGGGAAGATACAAATAAGAAAATTAGAAAATAAAATAAAGAAAATAAATAAACCGGGCGTGTCTGTCAGCTTTGTTTAACAGGGAGTTGAGAGATCTGAACCTGTACAGTACGGGGCCGAGGCCCAGAATGGTGAAGTGACTTGTCTCTGTCTCAGCTAGCTAGGAGTAGAGCCAGCACTAAAGTCCGGCCCCCTAAGTCCAGGGTCATGTCCACTCGCACCTGGTACTATGCCTCATGTGCCATAAACACCCACTGAAATGGTTGCTGGTCTGCTCAGCCAAACCACTGGGGTGATTAGGATCCCAGTCAGGGCAAATGCACACACCACGGGCCGTGATGAGTGCAGCCCCCACATATGGGCTTGTGATTTGGAGTCTTTTCAGGGTCCAGAGTACCTGACTCATTTCACCTCCCACGCACTAGGGCAGCAGGCCCTGGATGATCAAAAGCTGAGGATATCAGAGCCACTCACTCATTTAGATTGACTTTATTGGATTGTTTTTATTTTTAAAAAATATACAACATTCAAATGGTAAAAAAGAGTATGCAGAGAAAAAAACCCTTCCTCTCTCTCCAGTCCTTAGAACCCCATTTGCTCTCCCCACCCCAGCAAGAGACAATTGCTACTATTGTAAAAATGCTTCCAGTGGTATCTTATGCATCCATAAGCATACATGCATGTATAGATGTGAAATGCTTACATGCATCTTCTTTACCCACTGTATGATAGCATGCTATACATGCCACTGTGTAAATTTCCACATTTATCTTAAAAGTCATTCTCTCTCATTTCTTTTATCCATGATTCTGCTGACCACATCAGTGGCAGAGAACATTGCATCTTCCCCGTCCTCTGGGTCCCTTCTCTTGACTTACGGGTTTTGCCTGCAGGTGTATCTCCAGGTGTGGCCACAGAGAGACAGACCCCATGCTTTAAAATAATAGGAAAGATAGGAAATTCCCTTTCTTACAAGTTTTCCCATTCTGCCCGGTCACGAACTGGTCTCAAGGGCAGGCAGATGCTGTCCTTTTCATGTCTGTTTGTTGGGGTCTAACTAGGAAATCTCTTTAGTATTTAAGGCATTGAGTATTTAATGCAGGAAATGGTCGCACAGTGATGAGCCAAAACAAGAGACTGGACACTCAGCCACTGTCCCTGCAGCTGCAACCACCCCTAAGCTTGAAGGGCAGGGGCAGGAGGTGGCAGGACAGAAACGAGGATCAGGTCGCCCAGCAGAGCTTGGCACTGTTTGGGCCTGTTCAGAGGGAGCTAGAGCCATGGACGAGGAGCAGTTTCTAGTAGGGACCTAGCCAAGCAAAGATGGGGATTTCACCAGAGATGGGAATTTCACCAAAGATGGGCTTCACCCATCCCAACCTCCACCTCCAAACTCAGACCAGCACCTGCCATCAGGCAAACTCAGACCAGCACCTGCCATCAGGCAAACTCAGACCAGCACCTGCCATCAGGCAAACTTATCCAGCAGCTGACAGTCACAGGAACAAGGGGAACAACACCTGCTTTGGTGCAGAGAAGAGCAGGAGAAGAGTAAGAAATGCAGCTGAGGGAAACGGCCCAGGGCCCCACGTGCAATCTCCACAGTGCCGGGTAAGGCCTGTTAATGTGGGACTTGATTTAAAAAGAAGGGATGGACATCTGACACAGGCAGGGGACACACTCAGCCCCCCGGGACCGGATCCCTCCCTTCTCATGCTCCCTTGAGCTCACCTTCTAAGGAGCAGCCCCAACAAGCAGGCCTGATGGCAGGACTGGAGTTAGAAGCAGTCTTTCCTCCTCTTCCTGTGCCAACTGAGGAGACTGGTGGGCCCCAGAGAATACGTAGATTTAGGGTACAGCTGAGCCAGGCCAGGAAAACTTTTCCTACCTCTGCGGCATGCCTATTGCTCATGCTTTAAAATGTTCTAAAGCGTTTCCGAATCCTGCAGGCTGGAATGGGTGTTTTTCCCGCTTCACTGTGCATATTTTCTGTTCTTACTTCATTTATCTTTCCTCCTTATCCTTAAATATATGAATCTTGGCTTTCTGTCACCCTGGCTGTTGTACCCCTCTTGGGGGCAGGGAAGGTTCTAGCATTTGAGAATAGTGATAGCTTTTACAGGCTTAGCCAACGGTGGAATGGATTTGACAGGCTTTCAGAGTCTTCCCTCACAGCGAGGGCCCATTACTAGGACCTGAGGAGCTTCTTGTACCCCCATCCAACAACAGAGTTGAGAGTTCTACATCTGGAGAAGGAGGTGCATGAGCCTTGGTCTCCATATACTTATGAGACACATCTAGAAGCTTCATCTACTACTGGCTGAAGAAACAAGTTTGCACCTTGCAACTCCTGTAAAGATATTTGGTGGATTTATCACCCTTGAACGTTCTGTTGAACCTCTTTTTTCCTTTCTTTCTTTTCTTTTTTTTTTTTTTTTTTTGAGACAGGGTCATACTCTGTTGCCCAGGCTGAAGTGCAGTGGCACAATAATGGCTTACAGCAGCAGCACAATCACAGCTACGGCAGTGTCAACTTTCCAGGCTCCAGCAATCCTCCCACTTCAGCCTCCTGAATAGCTGGGAGCTCAGGCACACACCACCATACTGGGCTAATTTTTGTATTTTCGGTAGAGATGGGGTTATGCCCTATTGCTCAGGCTGGTCTTGAGCTCCTGAGCTCAAGCAATCCACCCACCTCGGCCTCCCAAAGTGCTGGGATTACAGGTGTGAACCACTACGCCCGGCTTGGTGAACCTCTTTTGGCCTGCTTATCATGTGGGACAACTGAGATTGACTAGCCGGTCTTTTTGTTCCTGGGTCAATTCCTATTTTTTTCAGGACAAGTTGGTTTACTTTCAGTTTCTTTGTATTCAGAAACTGGGTTTGTTTCTAATTTTTGTTGCTAATTTTTGTATTTTTTGTAGAGACAGGGTCTCACCATGTTGTCCAGCTGGCCTTAAACTCTAACTTTCTCTATTCAGACTGTGCATATCAGTACTCAACAGAACAAAATACCTATACGTAAGCTCTCCTATACTTACTAAAATCACCTAAATCACTTTTATTCTATTCACCCTTCTTTTGTGTTAAAACAACTACAACCGTAGTCTGGTGCGCCTTATCTAAGTCTTTTGAATATAAAAAAAAAACCCATTGCTTATCACAAACAATTTATGTCAATTGACTACATTGCTATGGTTATTATTATTATTGATTCATAAGTTGTTACAAGTTGCTTCTGTGTCCTCTTAGCACCGATGATATTCTCAAAATTATCTTTGTTCTGGTAATAATAATATGTTACAAGCTAATGCCGACTCTTCTCTATCCCCAATATATGAAATCAGTCATCTCTGACGAGTCCTGGTTTTTTTCTTTAAAGTTTTATTATTATTATTATTATTATTGGAGACTGGGCCTCACTCTGTCACCTAGGCTGGAGTGCAGTGACGAGATCTTGGCTCACAGCAGCCTCAACTTCCCGGGCTCAGGCAATCCTGCCACCTTAGCCTCCCAACTCTCTGGGACCACAGATGTGTGCCACCACGCTCGACTAATTTTTGTATTTTTTGTAGAGACAGGGTCTCACCATGTTGCCTAGCTGGTCTCAAACTCCTGGGCTCAAATGATTCGCCTGCCTTGACCTCCCAAATTGCTGGGAATACAGGCATGAGTCACCACACTCAGCCTCCTGGATTTATTTATGGTGGAGAATAGTATCCAAGGGAAAAATTTGACACTAGGAGTGAGTACACGTGAGTCTTGGCTTTAGCTTCTGTTGGTCAAATTTTAGTATCAGAATTGGAAAAAAATGTGTGTAAGGGAATTTATTTTTTTTCAATTTAACAGATTATATTGGTGGCCCTATTCTTCTTATGGTATGAAGGTTTCGTTCTATCAAAGGCATTCTATTATACTGATGTATTTCTATCCAAAGATTTAAAATACAAAGGCACCTCTGACTCCAACTGTGGGCCATCAGCCTCAGTAAGATGGCTAGACTCCACGGTGAACAGATTGCCACTGGTGCCAGGCGTGCTCTGTGGGTGCAATACTGTACCAGGGGCTGTAAGGAGCAGAGTGACATGTGAAACATGGCCCCTGGCCTCCATGGATGTACAGATATCATTTATGTGTTCAAAACAAAGGGAAAACTGTATAAGCCATCATGTAATCAGTGCTTGATGAAACTGGAAGTGCACACAATGGGTGGTAAAGGAGTTGAGAGACCAGTGTGTGGACAAGGAAAGGCCTCCAAAGCAGGAGAGTTTGAGCCACCTTGGAAATGGTGGAATTTCAGACAGATGCCGAAGTGCATTTTGATCCTTGGGAACCACCTCACAGACAGCCCTAAGCAGCTTGCAGACACACGAGCATTAGGATGAAACTGCTGGCAGAAGAATGACACTGGAGACATTGGCTCACAGTGAGGGCAACATGGCGTCCCAGAACAAGAGAAGATAGGGTTGTGTTTTCGAAATGACAGTGAGTTAGAACATTACCCCAAGGTCAGGAACACACTCCACGCAGTTAATAGAAGGAAACAACTTAGAGTCCAGCAGAGGCTAGGCATCCTTAAAGCTACCTCCGTTCACTTCTCATAGAAACAACAGAAGCCACTGATCCTGCTTCCAGTTGGGCTGGCTTACCCCTTCTCCATGCACCACCAAACATCCCTGCATCATCACCAGCCCTGTGCCTCTATCTTGCTCTGCTCTGCCCTTGAAAATGCTAGCTCTGATATCACCTGCTCCTACCCTTCCCAACCTTACTAAAAGAATTGATCTCCCTCCTCCTTGGTGTTCTCATAGCATTTCATACAAAACCTGTTAGACCACCTGTCTTGCATGTTATTATTGCCTCTTTGCTTGTTTGCTTCTCTGTAGACAATGACTATCTGAGGGGATGTGTCTTATTTATTTATTTATTTATTTATTTATTTATTTATTTATTTATTTTGAGATGGAGTCTCCCTCTGTTGCCCGGGCTGGAGTGCAGTGGCGTGATCTCGGCTCACTGCAAGCTCCGCCTCCCGGGTTCCCGCCATTCTCCTGCCTCAGCCTCCCGAGTAGCTGGGACTACAGGCACCTGCCACCACGCCCGGCTAATTTGTTTGTATTTTTGGTAGAGACGGGGTTTCACCGTGTTAGCCAGGATGGTCTAGATCTCTTGACCTCGTGATCCACCCGCCTCGGCCTCCCAAAGTGCTGGCATTACAGGCGTGAGCCACCGCGCCCGGCCGGGATGTGTCTTATTTTTATTTGGCATCAGAGTACCTAAGCATAGTGTTTGAGCCTCACTGTCTATTCAACAGAAATCTGTTGGACAAATTAGTAAATGAATGAGTAAGTACATGAATACATGTCTCAGACTAACTCTTGCATGACCCAGTGGCTCCATGGGATTGGAGTATGCTTTGGATTTGGTTATTTCTTGATCTTTATCTTGATGAAGCATGATTCGCCAGGACCTTGGTTGATATGTATTAGATTTGCAAAGCTAACATGTAAAATGTCATTCCAAATTAATAGAACAGATCTTAGTTACTCTTGCTTTCCGTGGTAGTATTTCTAGCCAAGTCTTGGCTTGATAAGAAGAGGGAGACTTAGGAAGCCAGCGGAAAATCACTTGATTTAATATTCAAGGCCAGGATTTGACAACTGTTTAAAGGTTATAACTTGGAGACTTAGAGAGTTGATGACTAGGATGTTTTAGGGACAGACTCTTTTAATGACTACTAAAGCACTGTGCTTCAAGATGGCTTTCAAATCTGACCTGAACTGAGATAGTATTCACTGCACTGAAGTCCACAATTGAAAGCAGAAAAATTCAGAGGTTTCATATATCCCTCCAGGATCCTGGGCATTCTCAATTTATATATATATATATATATTTTTTTTTTTTTTTTGAGATAGAGTCTTGCTCACTCTGTTGTCCAGGCTGAAGTGCAGTGGTGTGATCTCCCGGATTCAAGTGATTCTTGTGCTTCAACTCCCGAATAGCTGGGACTACAGGCATATGCTATCATGCCTGGCTAATTTTTGTATTTTTATTAGAGATGGGAGTTTCACCGTGTTGGCCAGGCTGGTCTCGAACTCCTGACCTCAAGTGATCCGCCTGCCTCAGCCTCTGAAAGTGCTGGGATGACAGGTGTGAGCCACTGTACCCAGCCTGATTTATATATTTGGATGTGTTAAATTATGTATCTATGGGTAGAATATCTTTGGACAGCATTTGAGGTCTTTGAAGGTCTTTGGAGATGGGGGAATCTGGGAAAAGAGCAGTGGCCCAGCTGCCACCTGTGGGGAGGTGGTGTCAAGGAGGGGGAGGTGGTGGCAAGGAGGGTGATGGTGGCAAGCTGCTACTTTCTGGGGTCTGGTGAAACACTCCTGTCCATCATCTGTTTATAGATGCGCTTCTTAGCTCTGGAACAACATAGTAGCCACTGAAGTTCTGTGGCTCAAGAACAAAAACTGTTAGAAAACAAGAAAACAAAAGGCCATTCCAGGAAGCAAAAATTTTCAGTAGAAACTTTCAGAAAATAAGAATCATCCATTCATTGCTTATTTTTCTCTTTATCCTATTTTTCTAATTCTGATTTTAAAAATTCTGACAATGTGGCTGGGCGTGGCAGCTCACGCCTGTAATCCCAGCACTTTGGGAGGCCGAGGTGGGCAGATCACGAGGTCAGGAGTTCAAGACCAATCATGCAAACATGGTGAAACCCCATCTCTACTAAAAATACAAAAATTAGCCGGGCGTGATGGCCAGCACCTGTAATCCCAGCTACTTGGGAGGCTGAGGCAGGAGAATTGCTTGAACCTGGGAGGCGGAGGTTGCGGCGAGCCGAGATTGTGCCACTGCACTCCAACCTGGCAACACAGCAAGACTCCATCTCAAAAAAAAAAAAAAAAAAAAAAAAAAATTCAGACAATGCAAAAGTGTACAAAGAGGAAAGAAAGAGCATCTTTTAGTATTTTCCTGCCCAGACACAATTGTCATCAGCCTTTTGATGATTACTTTCCCCAGACCTTTTTATGCTTAAACATGTGCAGATTTATCTTTATCTATATACATAAAATATATGTAGAGAATCAAAGTATATATGCTATTTTGCAATCTTCACATATGCATGTATATGTACATATATATATACAAATATTTCATTTTATGAATGTGAAATAATGTGCGAAACCACTGTTGTTTTGAGGGACATTTTGATTGCTCTCAGTATTTCACTATTATAAAGAATGCTGCAAAGAATATCCTTGGCCATATATCTTTGTGCTCTTGTCAGATTCTTTTTTTAGGATAAATCCTCAGGAGTGATACAGTTGGATTAGGAGGTGTGACTGTGTAAATTTTTACGTGCTTTTCAAATTGTCCTCCAGAAAGGCTAGCCAATTTGTACCCTTGCCAACAATCAATGAGAGTGCCCATTGCATCAGCCCCTCACCAACATGAGTATTGTCAGGGTTTTTCACATTTATCAATCTGGCAATCGACAAATGATACCTTAATTTACTTTTTGGGGGAGTTGGCAATAAAGTGCAGAATCTTTTCTTGTAATAATTCACCTCTTTCCTTCCTTCCTTCTTTCCTGCTTGTCTTTTTGTATCCTTTGCTCATTTTCTATTGTGTGTATTGGGGGAGTGAGTTTCACTTTTATTGGGTTGGTGCAAAAGTAATTGCGGTTTTTGCCATTAGTTTCAATGGTAAAAACTGTGACTACTTCTGCACCAACCTAGTATTTTTATAATTCACAGTTCTTTGTATTAACCTTTTGTTGTTCCCATATGTAGCAAATAGTTTCCTTAGTTTTATTTTCAATCTTTTTTATGATTTAACATTTGCTTTATGAAAGCGTTTGAGTTTTACGTGGTCATGTCTATCAATCTTTCTAGTTCTGCTTCCCAAGTTTTCTAATATCCAGTACTTAAAAAGCTCATCCCCATTCCGAGAACATACAAATGTTGACTTATATTGTCTTTAGGACTTTTTAATGTTTCTTTTTTTATGTATATTTAAGTGTTGGGAATTTCTAAAAATATTTTTTTAAATATAGGTAAAATTTTATTTATTTCTAAATGCCAGTTGTCCATAAATCATTTGTTGCGCTTTCCTGTCTTGATGTGAAATGTTCCTAAATTTTTTGAATGGAAATTTAATATACATTTAATTTCTGGACTAACTTTTCCATTGACCCAATTGCTACTCCTGTACCATACTGCTGCCATGATTGGAGATTTATAGCACATTTTAATAACTAGGAGGGCAAATCTTCCTCACTAGACTTTGTTTTGCCCTTCTTTTTCTAAAGTCAGTTTGGATTTTTAATGTGATTGCATTTAATTAAAATTATATTTTAAAAATACCCATCTGTCCCAAAATAAAATAATCTTATTTATTCAAATCTTATTTAAGGACATTAGCAAAATTTTAAGAAATATTATTTCCTTCATTGGAATCTTTCTACTTCTTATGAAATCTATATGAAGAATTGTGAAGGGTCTGAGATTTTACCCTCTCTGACAGCAAACAAATTAACCGGCCCTGGTGTCACAGATGCTGGCAGAAGACAGATAGCTCCTAGGTCAGAGATACAGCAAGTCACACAACTTCATGTTCTCATGGGCTTCCCTTGTTCAAGCTCCATGGTGGATACTGCACATGCAGTGGGTTTGTGTCTCAGTTGAGGAACTCTAAGCTCAGGAAACCCTAGCGGGGTCAGAGAAAGCTTCCTTGAGTTAACTGAGGAAGGAGAGGCATGGACTAGAGGGGGAAGAAAGAGCATTCCAGGCAAAGGGAACTGCAAATGCAAAGGCCCTGTGGTGGGTGCAAGTGTGTCAACAACTATAAATAATAGGAAAAAAATGCCACCATGGTGACTCCATTATCTTCTGGCTGATGGTGCTGAAGTGAACTGGCCTGTTTATTCTTTCCACTGTAAATGACCTGTTTATCTTGCCTAAATGCTTGTAGATGTTTTCGTGTGAGTGTTGATTTGTTGTTCTTTTCTTTCTTTCTTTTTTTTTTTTTTTTTTGAGATGGAGTCTCACTCTGTCACACCCAGGTTGGAGTGCAGTGGCGCGATCTTAGCTCACTGCAACCTGCCTCAGCCTCCCTAGTAGTTGGAATTATAGGCGCCTGCCACCATGCCCAGCTAATTTTTTGTGTTTTTAGTAGAGACGGGGTTTCCCCATGTTGGCCAGGCTGGTCTGGAACTCCTGACCTCAGGTGATCTGCCTGCCTCGGCCTCCCAGTGTGCTGGGATTACAGGTGTGAGCCACCGCACCCAGCCTGATCATGGGTTTTCTCTTGTTGATTTTGGATCTTGATGTTACTGGATAAGTTGTCTTTACTCCTCAGTAAAGACAAAGTAGTAAAGCAGAGAAGCATGTCCTAAACTAGGAAAAAAATAATTCCTGAGTTTAAAGTCTATAGAAATAATAAGGAAGAAGCAGAAACTTGATGAGAATAGTTCAAAATTAGACTCGGACCAACTTTCATATAGCGAAAATCTTATTAAATAAATTTGGTGGTTCTTCAATGTTTTTAGTAGCCTCTTTTTGGAAAACAAATATTTTGGATATTTATTTGCACTGTGGAGCATATTTATTGGCACTAAGTCTAGAAGTAGGATGATTTTTTTGTTCACATGTTAATGAGCTTATAGTCCCTCATCCTAACTGATTGACTTTAAGATACCTTTAGTTATATCACCTGTCATTATTTTATGTACTACTAAGATAGAAAAAAAAAATGCTCCCTATGGAATTCTGACACACTGTAGGGTGCACCCTGATTTCAGAGATGTTAATATATGAAAAATATGCTTCTTAGAATCAATGAGACCGAGTATTTTTCTTAAACTCACAAGAACAGAAAAAAAATTCATATCCAAAACACCTTGTCTGTCTAACAGTGTATTGTTTTCTGTTTAACAGTGCATTCAAAAAATAAATTTATACGTTAAAATTCTATTTACTACATATGGTATTTCCAAGAACAATCAAGATTATTGATAGAATACTGCTCATATTCAGAAAATTAACAAAGTGACCTTAAATCTATAAAGGATACCCAATATTTCCTATCACGTTTTTAAGAACTTCCACTATTTTATACTTTCTGTCCTGAGCAGAGCAATCTTGTCCTTGTAGACAAGGCCCAGGCCAGGGTGTAGGGACTGTGCCCATCGTCTTCCCCAACTTCTTCTACAAGCTTTTGGGCAAAAGCCTCTCATTTCCACTGTAAGGTACCACTAATCCTTAAAAATGAATTTTATCACCCCTGAATCAAAGTCTAAAGTTCTGCCTCACTCATCACATTCCTGAACATTCCAGGAAGTCTGACCCCTGAGCTCATGATACCACTATGTTCTTTGAATCAAGTTTGATCAACTACCTCTTGCTTCAAGGTTTAGGCAATTCTACCTGAGAAGCTTATTCTTTTTTTTTTTTTTTTTTTTTTTTTGAGACAGTCTTTCTCTGCCACCCAGGCTTGTATGTAGTGGTGCGATCTCAGCTCACTGCAACCTCTGCCTCCCTGGTTCAAGCAATTCTCCTGCCTCAGCCTCCCGAGTAGCATGGGCAGCCAAGCCCGGCTAATTTTTGTATTCTTAGTAGAGATGGGGTTTCGCTATGTTGTCCAGGCTAGTCTCGAACTCCTAGGCTCAAGTGATCCAGCAGCCTCAGCTTCCCAAAGTGCTGGGATTACAGGCATGAGTCAGTGTGCCTGGCGTGCCCGGCCTTATTATTCATATTTTTAGTGCCATGCTAAGATTATTGTAGTATGTGTGGTATCTGTACAAACGATTGTACATGCTGAACAATTACCCATAATCCTGCCATCTTTGCCTTGGTGGCATTTTAGCATGTCTCCTTCCACTTTTTTACCATACACATTTTTTGCATAGTTGAGGTCATTTTAATGTGTGATGCTTTTTTTATTCAACATCATGTTGTTCAAAAAGTGTCATTAAAGGCTTTTAACTAGTTGATTGTTTTATTCTGCAGATATTAAGTATTCTCCTATTGCTTATTATTTGGGTTGCATCCATTTTAATTTTGCAATTCTAAATCATGTTAAAATGAACAAATCATGTTAAAATGAACATACCTGTATGTAAATCTCTGTCCACATTTTGATACAGGGACATCATCAACTTTCATACAATTGATTTGATAAATTTAAATTTCTGAAATTTCTTTCAAGAGAAAAAGAGATCATGACAATTTATAACTCAAGCAAAGAGATAGGAGTGAACATGAGAGAGTGGCTTTGTTTATTTAATATTATTGTTAAAACAGTTCAAAGTTGAACTAACTGAGGAAACTGAGACACAGACAAAGTAATTTTGTTGCTGGTGACATTATCAGCTGTGTTTGGAGCTGGGAAACTATTGTTTTCTTTGCCTAGCCAGTATCTTCCCTACTTCACTTGCCCCATGGAAATGCAACATCCTTGAAATTACACCACTTAACTCCCCCAGAGGCCCAACAGCATCGTAAATGCATCTAGTGGTACCTAGCTCCTTCATATTTGGTCTTCCCCTCCAATAAGTGGTAGGTATCGCCAAAATCACCAGACAGGATCATGTTTGCCTTGCAAACCAAACAAACCCTTCTGTTTTTGTTTTGCTTTGTGTCTGGACTAATTCTTAGCACCTCTTCTGCCTGTGAGCGATTTGTCACCTCATTCTGTAAGACTGGCACCAGCAGAAATGCAGTCTCAAAGGATCCCGGGGAGAAAGCGAGGCCGACCCTCACTTCACTCCACGCCTATGAAGATGGCAGTTCATAACCTTTATTCTGCTTCAGCTGGCTCTTTACCAGCAGTGAAGATCCCAAAGAAAAGAGGGCGGAAACCCGGGTACAAGGTACGGCTCCATCATCTCCTTCTCCAAAGTGGTATTGGGCTGGGGCATGGGTACTTGGTCAGACCTGCACTGCAAAATGCCACTAGAGGTTGGGAGCTTGGTAGAGACGGGATGAGAAATAAGCCTCCCTCGGTGAAGTACGTGACGGATGAGGTCTCACTGTTACAACATGGCACACAATGCATGCTGTCGTGTGCATTTTTCCAAGTGGAGAAAGCAAATTACACCAGATGGGGAAAGTTGTGAGCGAGCAGATTTTAGGGTCATCGCTAAACACACATTATTAAACCTTGCATCTAAATTAGTGTTTCAGACACTGAGCTTTCTCCTGACTGCTCCTACTAGGGTAAATCTCGAAGCCACTTTCCAGAACTCATTTGTCATTTATTTTAGCAGGAGCAGATGATGTTCCTGAGACATTTAAATTAATAAAGTGAGCAGGCCAGTGTCAAAGGACGTGGGAAAGTCTTCCCAAACAGAACCTCAACACAGAGAGTCATAATGAAAATTCAGCGTGATAATTCCTAGTTTCCCACTTCTAAAATGTGCTGATGTCGAGTTTGGCTACAAGGAGGCATATCAGGCAAAATTACATTCCTGTGACCCTTTTAAGAATTAGCAGTGATTTGGAGAGGCTGGGGTGGAGAATAAATCCTCTGATGTAACCACAATCATAAACCAACTCAAACTCAAGGGAGGGCTGCTTCTCTTAGTTGTTTTTGAATAGGCTACTAGAGAGGAAAAAAATGTTGCACTTGTTCTTCACAAACCTTTCGGGCATTAGAAAATGAGCTTCAGAAGTTTTCCTTTATCTATTTTTCGTGAAATAAAGGCTTATGTTTCCATCTTGAGACCTGAATACTGAAACCAGAATGCAAATTGGCAATTAACTCCCATATATTTAGGAAAATATATGGAAATTATTTCAGGTCAGTAGAAAGAGCTTCTGGAAGAGTTGGTAATGAATTCAATCTTTATCCCTTTGGTTCTCCATAGTTCTTCCAAATGCTGGAAAATAAAACCAGTAGGTGGGAGGAAGGCTCCTCAAAGTCATTGTGGGGTCATTGGTTTTAGTAAAAGAAGCTTTTACTCAGCTATCTCAGGAGGTAAAGTCTTCTCTCACTGGTTGTTCTTCTAACAACAAGAATCTCCTTTCTTTCATGTGCATGCCAGCTTTAGAACTCTCTCTGAAGCTGGCGTAGGGCCAGTCTTACCCACTCACTACTGTGCAGTTGTTGGCTTCTGGGAATTGCATCTGGAGGGCTGGAGCAGGGCAGCCTTTCTGTTTATAGATGCATCGAGCAAATCCAGGATCCGAAGAAACATACTGAAGACTTCTCTCTCCTATTTGGCCTTTCTCCTACTCTCCTGGAGGCTGTGACCCAAGAATGAAAATTACCAACAGACTCAGCATTCCTGGGGCCAGGAAGAATGGAAAATTCATTCCATGAAAGGAACCTGATTTCACAATTTTCCTGTCTCCTCAAAAGGGTAGTTTTCAGCACTCATGACACTCAGAGACAACTCAGGTCAGGAAGAAATCTTTGGGTTGGTTGGCTGATAATACAGAGATCTGCCCAAAGCAGGCAGTCTCTTCCCATTTCCTCATAGAGTTTCTCTTATGGGAAGTAGGCCACTCCTCTTCCTTGAATCTACTTCCCATATATTTAGGAAAATGTATGGAAATTATTTTAGGCCAACAACTCCCAGAAAGCTTCCCAAGCTATGGGCATAATGTTCTAGAATAATAGTTCCAAACCGGGTGCCATTCTGCGTGAAGTTCCCACCCATCCGTGGTGACATAAGAAAAACAAGAGCCATTTGAAAGTCTTCATGAAGTTCAAATGATTCCTCTTAAAGGATGATCCTTTATTCTGAAATATCTGCTTCCTACTATCTTGGTGGTAAAATGTTTTGTTTTATTAAATGTTGTATGTTAATAGGATTTAGTAATTTTTAAAAATGGTCTTAGTTGGCAAAATAAAGTTGGCAACCTATTAATCTCCCCAGTTTTATTTTGACAATTTCCTAGACCCGGACACCCCATTTTACCATTAATGACAGGACTTTAATTGTGAAGAAGCCAGCTCAGAAATTGTACAGTTTCACTCCATTTGCCAAATGTCAACTAATTTGATGATTTTAACTCTCTGGGACACAGTTGGGGAGCCAGAAGTTGTTAAAAAAAATCCTGACCAAGCAAAGTAAGATATTACTTGGTCTAACTTTTAAAGATCTTGTATTTCATTGCTAAGAAAATGCTTCCAGGCCTTCCATCAGAATTTGTTTACGTTTTTTGTTAACATGTTTCTTGCAAGCTCAATTACAGCTGGTTAGTAGCCTTAGATTTGGAGGGGAAGGTATTTTTGGGGAGAAGACTCCATACACAGCTGGACACTGGAGAATAATAACTTTTGTAGTGAGATGATAATATACTAACAAGAGAGAAATAATACAATAATGTCAATCTTATAAAATAAGATATAACATAATTTTATTATATCAATAATAACGTTATTACAATGATATATTGATGTTAATAATAGCATCGTAATAAAATCATATGTTTCTGAGCCTTTGGCAGGCTCTTCTCCAGGAGATTCTGAGGACGCCTCATTGTGTTGACTGTATAACAAGTCTATGCTGGTTGACGTTTGTCACTTCTTGCCTGGTGCTTCCCCAGCTGCTCTGTCAATCACCTCTGTGCATATGTGGGAACTCTCTCTGGTCCAAGACCTCCCTTCAAGACTCAAGAACATGTAACACAGGCTGTGACACTTAACTGCTTCTTGAGGATAACATGAGTGAATTGCAGGCAGATAAGGGAGGGTTACACTGGCGGTCAGGTGTCAATGCTCTAGAGTTCATATGTCAGGCCCCCTCCCAGGGCCCATCTGGCCATCTCCCTCTTGGCCCCAGGCTTGCAGCCACATGACTGGGGCAGACTCACAGCTGGAAGAGTATCACATTTTATGGTGCTACTGCCCCCTTCTTGCCCTGGTCAAAGAAAGCAAAACCTCTGAACATCGTATGTTCTATGAAGAGCCATACTCTGACTACCAAGAAAATAGCCTTGTTCATGATCAAACAGAGCATTTACCTCTCCATTTGAAACATCTGCTATTGGTTGAGGTCCTTAGTTCAGAGACTCCCCAAGATCAATAGGTAGATTTTCCTTACATTTCATGACCAAAAAGACCACCAAGGTATTTTTAAAGAAACGGAGGGGGCTGCACTAAGAACAAATCCTAGTTTCCATTCTGTTGAGCCAGCTGGTTATAATACCTCTAATAGTGGGATTTCAATCTTCTGTGTCTTCCTGGTTGGGATTTTTATTTAAGCAGAAGAAACAAGTTCTGGGTTTTGAAAAATAGCTGTTTGTCCCCAATAAAAGGTAATAATAATACTAATAGCAATCATAATCATACAAAATATTTATTGAATACTTTTACGTTTGAGGCACCGGGTGGAAACATTTTGTGTGTATTTCTTATTTGATCCTTGATAGTTTGAGAGTGAGAGGAAAGAAGTGCAGAAAAACTGCAGGACTTAGGCATGAATGAACCGAGCCCACAGGAGGCAGCAGCCCTCCACTCCTCAGCCATCGCCTTGTATTATTGTTCAGAATAGCAATTATGCTTCTCAAGTCAAAAAAGAGGAAATGATGTTCTGTCTGCTCTGTTTAATGAGTTAAGAAAGGTGTGGCATGTTCTAGAAAGGATATCATCCTTGAAATGTTAAAAACAAAATAGTTAAAATGACTTAAAATGTTGGTAATTGTGTCATTCGGGATACAAATTCAGCTGCTGTAACAAGGGCTAAATAACAGTGGCTTTAAAGAAGAAAGAAGCTAATTTCTCTCTCATGTTAAAGTGTGGGAAGGCTGGTATGATGGCTCCAAGGGGTGGGGACCCAGGCTGTTCCTGTATTGTTGCTTGTCACCTAGGCTGGAGTGCAGTGGCACCCTCACAGCTCACTGTAGCCTTAACTTCCCAGGTCAAGCAATTGAGTTGTGGGGAATACAGATGCATGCCACCATGCCTGGCTACTTTTTTACTTTTTTTTTTTTTTTTTTTTTTGTACAGATGAAGTCTCACCGAGTTCCCCAGGCTGGTCTTGAATGCCTGGGCTCAAGAGATCCTCTCGCCTCAGCCTCCCAAAGCGCTGGGGTTACAGGCATGAACCACCGGGCCCAGCCAGTTCTGCCATTGTTAACACACAGTTTCTACCTCCTGGTCTAACATGGCTGCTCCAGGTCCCACTGTCCCACTGTTTTAGACAACAGAATGGGAACACAGAGCTAGCAGAGGGCACGCCTGTCTCCTTGAAGGGCTCAATTCTCGAAGTCGCACATCCATTACAGTTTGCATTCCCCAGGCCAGCAGTTAGTCACTCAGCCACCCGTAGCTACAAGGGAAGCTAGGAAACGCAGTGCTGGTTACCGAGTGATCAGCTAAAATTTAGGAAGTCCACTATTAAAGGAAGAAAGGAGAATGGATATTTGGGAACAGCTAGCAGCTTCTGTTGAGTACCTAAAGACAGGCTTCTGTTAACTGGAAAATTCGCTTGCTGAAGTAATTTTCTAATTAATATGGGTAAATGCAATGTTTTGTAATCCTTCAGTACGTTGGATTGTTTTGTTCTCTCTTCCTTTTTCTTTTTCTGAAAAAATAGGTGTTCTTTGCCCTGTGTCACAAGAGAGTCAAGTTCACAAAAATCTCAAGCAAGAGAACTTAAGTAGAAACTTGAGTATTCAAACTTAAGTAGAAAGTGTTTTCGTTTGTTTGTCTCAACATTTGTTTAAAGCCTCTTTCTAAACGTGTTTTCATTAGAACTGTTGAATTGGCATCACTGGTTCTGTGGCAGTCCAGATGTTGTATTGCTTGGAGTTATATTACAGACATTAAAGATAGCTTAATAGGCCGGGTGTGGTGGCTCACGTCTGTAATCCCAGCACTTTGGGAGGCCGAGGTGGATGGATCACGAGGTCAGGAGATCGAGACCACCCTGGACAACATGGTGAAACCCCGTCTGTACTAAAAATACAAAAACTAGCTGGGCATGGTGGCGCGTGTCAGTAATCCCAGCTATTCATGTCAGGAGAGGCTGAGGCAGGAGAATTGCTTGAACCAGGGAGTCGGAGGTTGCAGTGAGCCGAGATCATGCCACTGCGCTCCAGCCTAGTGACAGGGCGAGATTCTGTCTCAAAAAAAAAAAAAAGATAGCTTAATAGTACAGATGGGAAGAGTGGCTACCTAATACCCTTCCTGTGCCTCTTTCCAGGGTCCCTGTCTTGCTGATGGTAGGTATGGATTGCTACCTGTGGTCTGTGGGGGAAATTATGACACAGTCACAAGGCAGGGGCCATTTCCTCGGGTTGAACATTGCGCAGCACCTAGGGTAGGGACTGTATCCCCTGTGTCTTCTGTTGCCTACCCCCCAATGCCCATGCACCCAGGGCTGGAACAGGGGTCAGGGGTGAGGCTCAGCGGTGGATCTGAGGCAGTGGTAGGCTGGTAAATGTTTTACAGCTGGCACTCTGAGCGTAGCTCTGACATGAATGTTAGTTGTTATTTTCACTCATGTTAAAGAGTAAAATGAGCATAAACAATGAGGTCTTATGTCAGAGCTTTCCTTGTTTGTCAAGACTGAGAATGACTTCCTTGCTAAATTCAATAATAGTTTTGTTTTTTATCTGGACAGGGTTTTATTATACTATGTTGCCCAGGCTGGAGTGCGGTGGTTATTCAGGAGCGAGATCATAGCTCACTGCAGCCTTGAACTCTTTTTTTTTTTTTTTTTTTTTTGAGACGGACTCTCACATTATCGCCCAGGCTGGAGTGTAGTGGCACAATTTCGGCTCACTGCAACCTCCGCCTCCCGGGTTCAAACAATTATTCTGCCTCAGCCTCCTGAGTAGCTGGGATTACAGGCATGTACCACCACGCCCGGCTAATTTTTGTATTTTTAGTAGAGATGGGATTTCACCATGTTGACCAGCCTGGTCTTGAACTCCTGACCTCAGGTGATCTGCCCACCTGGGCTTCCCAAAGTGCTAGGATTACAGGTGTGAGGACTGCATCCGGCCAACCTTGACCTCTTGGCCTCAAGCAGTCCTTCTGCCTCAGCCTCCCAAACAGCTGGGACTACAGGCATGTGCCACCATGCCTGGATTGGATAATAGTTTTTGAAGACAAAAAAGAATTTAAGTATTTTGTGCTATTCACATTGTAACAGCTATAGACATGACATGCTTTTAAGTTTAATCTGCATTTTTAGTATTTTCTCCATCATTTTTTAAAATCTATAAATCAACACAGCTCTAATTCACAGCATTTCCCAGATTCTAAGGTGTAAATATTCCCTTCATGGCCAATATTGAGCCACCAATGTGACATCCCTGAATATGGATTTGGAAAAAGATGTACAGCAGCAAACCCTTGGAAATACAGATGCAGTCGTAAAATTAGCAAGTGATGAGTTGTCAGTATTTATTACTTTTGTTTTTAATAAACTTTTTATTTATTTGTTGTTTGTTTGTTTAATTTCACTAAGTAAAAAACGACTTGTGAATGGGGCAGCCTCCTGAGCCAGAGTAGGTTCAGAGACTCCCTACAAACTTTATTAACTTGTAAGTGTATATACTGTAATTTTTATTTAAAAAATTTTTTTGACACAGAGTCTCACTCTGTTGCCCAGGCTGGAGTGCAATGGCGCAATCTCAGCTCACTGCAACCTCTGCCTCATAATTTTTAATAAGGGCTGTGTTTAACAATCCACTTGCAATACTCCTGAAGATGTAACAATCCTCTCTCATGGACTAGTACAAGATGGCTCCAGCCCCTGGGGGATCAGAGTTCTGCTGAGCTCAGGATGCCTGTACCCGGATGGTCCATGTCCCCATTCTCATCAGCTGGGCTGACAGTTTTGATCCCATTGCCACTGATGCACAGAACTTGACCCCCTCACCAGTTTCTGTAAGAAACCCAGTCACACCAAGCAGTTCTTGAAATGTATGGTTTCTACTAAAGATTGTTGGTGTTGCAGGCCATAGTGGACAGCTTCTGTTAAATGACTCTCATGGATAGATGTTTTTCTGAATCCTACTTTATTTAAGGGTAGTGTATTAGTCTGTTTTCACCCTGCTGATAAAGAGATACCTGAAACTGGGTAATTTATAAAGAAAAAGAGGTTTAATGGACTCACAGTTCCACGTGGCCAGGGAGGCCTCACAGTCATGGTGGAAAGTGAAAAGTATGTCTTATATGGCGGCAGATAAGAGAGAACGAGAGTCAAGCGAAAGGGGTTTCCCCTTGTAAAACCGTCAGATCTGGTGAGACTTATTCACTACCACAAGAACAGTATGGGGGAAATTACCCCCATGATTCAGTTACCTCCCACCGGGTCCCTCCCACAACACGTGGGAATTATGGGCGCTACAATTCAAGATGAGATTTGGGTGGGGACACAGTGAAACCATATCAGAGAGTACTTTTTTGTTTTTCTTTTTCTTCCTTATCTCTCCTGGTACCCATGGAATACTGGCCTCATTGTCTCCTCTCTTGGGTTCCTTCGGTGAGGAGGAAATGAAACCATTCCTTCCCACCTCAGGCAGAGCAGGAGCCCTCCCCACCTCATCACCAGTCTCAGCCCCTCTCTGGATACAGACCAGCATCTGAACCCATAGGATCTGAATCCTGTCCCACATCATTTGCATCTCTGAAAGGCACAAGAAAGGGTGGGCCATTCCACTCCTACCTCCAAGCATCCCCTTCTGCTTTCACTGTGATGAAGGCAATCTATTCTATTTGGGTAATTTTACTTTCCTAAGAAAGTTTTAGTGCAATGATTATTTAATTAGAATCCCAGATTTGACCAAAGCAGGCCTCAAGGCCAAAAGGTACCAGCCCTTCCATCTCTTGGGTGTTTAATACCTCCCCCAAGTGCAGAAGGAAAAATGTACGAGTAGACCCAGCTACAGGCTGACTCCTAGGAATGGAATTAGGTCACTGGCCACAAGCTTCTTGTTATTGGAACCAATTTGCATTTCCAGCAGGCAAGTTTTTAGACTAAAGTCTGTGGTTAAACATGGTGAGTTATTCAATGTCTTCTAACTTTGTTCCCCTGGAGCATCTCCTCAGAACCCCAAGGGAGTTTTGTATGAAGAAAGAATGTGAGTTCCAAGGAGAAATGTGTCCACAAGGAAAACTATGGGCAGGGACATGGACAAAGCTAGTCTTCCTTAAATAGAGGTGGGGAGGTGTCTTAGCTCGGGCTGCCATACCAAAATACCATAGCCTGGGTGGCTTCAATATAGAAATTAACTTTGTCATCGTTCTGGAGGATTTAAAGTCCAAGATCAAGGTGCAGCAGGATTCAGTTCTGTGAGGGCTGTCTTGGCAATGGCTGCCTTCTTACTGTGTCCTCACATGGTGGAGACAGCGAGCAAGCTCTGGCCTCTCTTCCTCTTCTTTTAAGAACACTAATCCCGGCCAGGCGCAGTGGCTCACACCTGTAGCCCCGGCATTTTGGGAGGCAGAGGCAGGCAGATCACTTGAGGTCAGGAGTTTGAGACTAGCCTAGCCAATGTGGTGAAACCCTGTCTCTACTAAAAATACAAAAATTAGCTGGGTGTGGTGGCGGGTGCCCATAATCCCAGCTACTTGGGAGGCTGAGGCAGGAGAATCGCTTGAACCTGGGAGATGGAGGTTGCAGTGAGCCAGGATGGTGCCACTGCACTCCAACCTGGGTGACAGAGCGAGACTCTGTCTCAAAAACATACAAAAAAAAAAAAAAAAAGAATATGAATCTCTTCATGGGGCGCACCGTCATGACCTCATGTAAACCTAATTACCTCCCAAAGGCTCCACCTCCAACTACCTTCACATTGGGTGTTAGTACTTCAGTGTATGAATTTTGGAGGGTACAGAAACATTCAGTCCATAACAGAAAGGAAGAAAAGGAAGGAGAACATAATTAAAAAAACAAAAATCTAGGCTGGGCATTGTGGCTCATGCTTGTAATTCCAGCACTTTGGGAGGCTAGGCAGCAGGATCACCTGAGCCTAAGAGTTCGAGACCAGCCTGGGCAACATAGCACTACCCTGCCTCTACAAAAAATAAATGAATTAGCCAACTGTGATGGTGCACACCTGTAGTCCTAGCTACTTGGGAGACTGAGGTGGAAGGATTGCTTGAGCCCAGGAACTCAAAGCTGAAGTAAGTCATGATCGTGTCACTGCACTATAGCTTGAGTGACAGAGTGAGACCTTGACCAAAAAAAAAAAAAAGAGTGCATTTATTTTTCTAGGGCTGATATAACAAAACACAACAAACTAGGTAACAAACAACAGAAATTTATTGTCTCAGAGTTTTGGAAGCCACAGGTTCATGATCAAGGTGTAGGTAGTGTTGGTTCTTTCTGAGCCTGTAAGGAAGAATCTGTTCCATGTCTCTCTCCCAGCTTCTGATAGTGTCAGGCTTTCCTTGGCTTGTAGACAGCTTACTCCCCATGTCTTCCCATCATCTTCCATCTGTGTGTGTCTGCCTCTCCGTCCATATTTCCATTTTGTATAAGGATACCAGCCACGTTGGATTAAGACCCAGACTTATGACCTCATCTTAACTCGACCATCTGCAAAGACTGTATTTTCAAATAAGGTCACATTCACAGGTACTGAGAGTTGAGATTTCAATATGTGTTCGAGGGACACATTTCAACCCATAACATCTAATATGACAATCTTTGTCTTTTAATTAGGTGTTTAGTCCAATCATATTTTTAAAAATTACTAATAAATTTGGGCTTAAATCTATTCTGATTTTTTGTATTCTATATATTCCTTTTACTTGTCTTTTCTGCCTTCCTTTTGAGTTATTTTTTATTATTTAATTTTTTCTTTCCCATTCACTGGAAGTCAAGCATTCTGTTTTCTGTTGTATTAATGGCTACTCTAAAAATTACAGCATGCTTACTTATTAGGGTTGTCTAAAGTTAACCATACTTTTGCTTCTTCCTAAATAATACAAGGACTTTAGTACACTTTAACTCCATTTATATTCTGTCCCCCACACTGATATATTCTTGTTGCCATGCATTTTAATGTTTTCTTTTTTAGCCTCTCCAGTCATCATTATTATTGTTTGATACAGTCATTTTCATCTAAATTCACCTGATTATTTACCACCTCTAAAAAATTCTTCATTTTTGTATATCAGACCTTCCACCTGGGTTCCTTGTCATTTTGCCTGAAGTAAAATGAAAAGAAGCTCCTCTAATATAGGTCCTGTAGTGATAAACTCTCAGTTTTTGTTGTTTAGAAGTATCTTTATTTTACCTTCACTTTTGAAAAAAAAAACACTTTTTTTTCTGGGTGTAGAAGTCTAGATTGTCAGTTATTCCCTTGAAGCACATAGAAGATATTATATTTTGCCGGGTACGGTGGCTCATGCCTGTAATCCTAGCACTTTGGGAGGCCAAGGCGGGCAGATCACTTGAGGTCAGGAGTTTGAGACCAGCCTGGTCAACATGATGCAACCCCATTTCTACTAAAAATATGAAAATTCGCTTGGCATGGTAGCACCTGCCTGTAATCCAAGCTACTTGGGAGGCTGAGGCAGGAGAATCACTTGAACCCAGGAAGCGGTGGTTGCAGTAAGCTGAGATTGCGCCGTTGCACTCCAGCACAGGTGACAGAGCAAGACTCTGTCTAAAAAAAAAAAACCAAAGATATTATATTTATATTCTGGGGTTCATTGTTGCAGAGAACTCAACTACTTTTCTAGCTTATTAGGGTGTTTCTTGGAAAGTAATCTGTATTTTTAATTTTAAGATTTTTCTCTCTGTCTTTTGTGTTTTATAATTTCACTTCATTGTGTTGACGTGTGGATTTATATTTTATTCATCCTATTTAGGATTTGCTGAGCTTCCTGAATCTGTGAGTTGAAATCTTTCATCAGTTCTGGAAAATTCTCTGCTATTATCTCTTCAAATATAATCTCCTTTCCATTCTCCATATTCTTTTCTTCTGAAACTCTTATGTTTCAGACTTCTCATATTCTCCATTTCTTTTAACCTCTTTTCCATAGTTTTAATCTATTGGTTTCTGTGCTGCTTTCTGGGTAATTTCTTCTGACATATCTTCGAGCTCATTAATTTTCTATTTAGCTATGTTTACAATGCTGTTAAGTCTATCCATTTACTTGTTAATTTTAGTTACTGTGTTTCCTACTTATAAAAATTCAATTTGCTTCTTTTTCAAATTTACTGTGTTTTTTTAAATCATTTTTTGTTCCCCAGATACATTTTCAAGCTTGTCCTTTATATCTTTATACATAGTATCACAGTTGTTTTTATAATCTAAGTTCGATAATTGAAATATCTTAATATTTGGGGGGCTTTATTGCTGTGTGTTTTTATTGCTTATTCTTTCTTTAGTTATTTGCTTCCTTGTGTGCTTGGGTATTTTGGACTGTTATTCATTAACTTTGAAAAATTATTTTTGAGACTTCTTTGAAACCTTTCTCCAGAGATGATGTCTTTTCTTTTGCCTTTCCAGTCACCTGCGACACTGTCATATTGAGTAATTTTTTAACTAAATTCATAGCCTGAGGTTTTCTTGATCACCCAAGTTCTGTGAATTTGGGATGCAAATATATGTGAGGTCCAGCTTCTGGTAATATCTTCCCAGAGATTCTGCAAATCCCCTCCCTCAGTGTCAAGGCAACTTTTCTTGTAGCCAGGTAGGGGTGGGAGAAGATGGGACAAGTCTACAGCTGGCGTGCCTTTATTGTAGCTCTTAGGGTAAGCCCTGGGCTTCATAGCAATGCCCATGGCCCAGATTACACCTATATGTTGGCCTGGTTATTCTTTATATATGTCAATTCCTCCACACTTTTAATCATTTTTGCATTTATTCATTATTTGTAGTAGTTTCAATTGACTGATCCTAATAACCAGTTTTCCATCTTACCAGAAACAGGACTTCAAATAATTTAGAATGCTATATTTCTTCTAATTAACATTCCAAATATGGCGCTAACACTGGTTTTGACTCAAATTCTTTAATGTGTTCAAAAATAATCTAATGAAAGTTACACACACAACATTATGAGTTGGGAAGAGCTTAGAAACCAACAACTGTAACCCATTTAAAGGCTTTGGAAGATGAAGCTTAGAGGAGCTGAGTGAGTTGCTCAGAGTCCCGTGTGAGTTGGCAGTAGAACCAGGACTAGCGTGTCATTCGTTATCTCTAAGACCTGTATTCTTGCCACTGCCCTGCAGTGCAGTGGCAATGTGTAGTTGACTGAAATTATGTCCATTTCCCCGATGAGGAAATTTGGATTATTTCCTTTTCTTCATGCCCTCTCCCAAAGTTCTGCACAGAACTTTTGCTGTCTCATTCTGAAGGTTTATTACTTTAGTATTACAGAAGGAATGTTTTGAAACTTAGAGACAAAGCCAGTATTATTGCCTAATAATAAGTCTAGTTAGTAAGTTAACCAAATCAGCAATAAGTAAATACATGCTAATGTTTTATAACATAATAAAAATGTACTATTAAAGCAAAGATTTTGTGAATAGATGTAATTATCCTAGATTTTGTGCTTTCTCTCACCCGTTACTTCAGTTCCATCTCAAAGTACACCCTGAATCCAATCAATTCTTTCCACCTCCCTACTTCCGCCCTAGTTTAGCCACCAGTGTCTCTCAGCTAGACCACGTGATACCTCCTTAGTAGTGTTCTTTTCTGCACTTTGCCTCCACTTCCCCATCCATTCTGCCTAACAGCAGCCTTATGTATGTATGTATGTATGTATGTATGTATGTATGTATGTATGTATTTGAGACAGGGTCTGGCTCTGTCTCCCAGATTGGAGTGCAGTGGCACAATCTCGGTTTACTGCAACCTCCACCTCCCAGGCTCAAGCCGTCTTCCTACCTCAGCCTCCTAAGTAGCTGGGACTAAGGTGCATGCCACCACACCCAGCCAGTTTTTTTTTGTTTTGTTTTGTTTCGGTTTTTTTTTTTTTTTTGTATTTTTTGTAGAGATGGAGTTTTGCCATTTTGTCCAGACAGGTCTTGAACTCATGAGCTCAAGTGACCCTCTTGCTTCAGTCTCCTAAAGTGCTGGGATAACAGCACTCAGAGATTCTGATGTGAGCCACTGGGCCTAGCACCATATTTATTTTTATAAAATGAAAACTAGCTTGTGTGTTTCCCTGCTTAAAATCCTGTAATTATTTCCATCACTCATAGAATAAAATCCAAGCTTGTTATCCTGACTGTATTTGTTTCCTTAGGGCTGCTGTAACAAAGAACTACCAACTGGGTGGCTAAAACATCCTTTCTGGAGGCTAGAAGATTGAAATCAGGGTGTCAGCAGGGCCATGCTCTCTTTCTGAAGACTCCAGGGGAGGGTCCTTTCTTGCCTCTTCCTAGCTTCTGGTGGTTGCCGGCTGTTTCTTGGCTGTCAACACATTACTCCAATCTCTGCCTCTGTCGTCACATAGCATTCTCTCTAAACAGGTGTCTGTGTCTGTATCAAGTTTTTTTCATCTTATAAGCACACCAGTCATTGGGTTAAGACCAACCCTAATGCAGTATGCACTCATTTTAACTTAATTACCTCTGCAAAGACCCTATGTCTAAATAAAGCCAATATTTGCAGGTACAGGGGATTAGAACTTGAACATATGTCTTTTTAGAGAGACACAATTCAGTGCATAACGCTATGTTAGAAAACTGCCAATATTTTGAAAACATCCTAACCACCTAACTTGACCTCTTCTTGCACCATTCTGACTCTTGCCCACAGTTCCAACCACTCTGGTTTCTTGAAGAAGCCAGGCTTTAGAATGTTTGCACAAGCTGTTCTGTCTGCCTGGAAAGCTTTCTCCAGTCACAACAGGCTACCTCTAGCCACTCAGATCCTGACTTCAATGTCACCCCTTTATAGGCCTACCCTGGTCACCTAGTTGCTCGCATTAAGAACAAGAAGTTTATCTTCCCCATTCACAGCTGAATCTTCAGCACCTAGAACAGTTCCTGGCACATAGTAGGTGCTCAAGAAGTTTTTGTTGAATAAATGTCTGTCTGATTGAATGAATGATTTTTTTTTTCCTTTTTAGATTTGGCTTAAATGATGCCACTTGGAAAGGATAGCTATTACATAAGCAACACTTAGGAACCATTTCAAGATGGATTGGAAAAATGTTTCACAGAGGGGATCACCTGCGAGGTGTGAGGAAAAAGGGTCGGTTTGCAGAGATTTCTGAAGATGTGATCCCAAGAGATAAGCATGGAAAATGTAGATGGGTTCCAGGAAAGATGGGCAGTTTCCTGCTCCTGCCATCACTGCATGAATAAGAAACTTGGGACTTATTTGCATTTTTGGAATTTCTAAAAGTAACAATAATAATACTAACACCAATAATGACAATTAACTTTTATTGAGTTCTCACTTTGCATTATGCTAAACTTCTGCATTTAATTCTAACTACATCCCTGTGTGAGGGCTATTATCTTTACAGATGAGGAAAGGCAGGCTCTGAGGGCCTAAGTACTAAGCCTCAGAATCAGCGAGTGGCCACGCTGGACATCCAATCCAGATCCAAAGCTGGTATTCCTTTGCATGTGCCCACTGCTGCCCTAAACACATTTTAAAACTTTGCTTTGTTGGCTTACCCTCTGCGGATGTGCCAGCAGCCTCTATACATCCTCATCCTTCCCTAGCCACACTCTCCATCCTCAGATTATCCACCTCTTGCTACCAGTCTGTCAAACAATGTTTAGATGGCATTTCTGTTACTGCCAAAGCCAGATGTTTCTAGAAAAATCCTTGAGTTTTATATCAACCGATCCTCTCCCCTTTAGTGTCCTCTTGGCCGCACATCTCCGTTTCCCCCCAAATCCCCTCCCAATTCTTTCCAGTGATGTTCTAGCAAATGTCTTAGAGAAGGTCCTCCCCTAAATGACAGCTGGAGCCAGAAATTCCCCAGGCCCATATTTTGGTTCTATAAATGGAAAAGAAAGATGAGCTGATCCCAGATTCCTCAGCCCCTCTGTTGGAGACTCCAGCTGGTAGGGACACTTTGCCCTACCGCTTTGTCCCAGCAGTATTCTCTAATGAGGCAAAGCACACACTTTGCCTTGGATGAGGGGTCACCACACCTGATGGGTTGAGGTTTTGAATCTCAGGTAAAGGTGGCAACTGCACTAGCACTTGGGCAGGGATGTTGGCTTTGAAGGCCCAGGATTAGCTCCTGTATGTCAGAGCATGGCGTCCTGCACAGCAAGCTGCTTCCAGTTCTGTGCTGCCAGGAAGAGGCCTCTCTTCTCTCCTCCTCTCCATTTACCCAGTTTATTCTGCCACATCCTGTTTTTAATATTTTGAAAACAAACACTATTTTAGAATAGTTTTCGGTTTACAGAAGTATTGCAGAGATAAAACAGAGAATTCTCACGTACCCCGCACCTGATTTCCCCCCATTTTTAACATCTCATATTACTGTGGTATGTTTGTCTCAACTAGTGAACCCATCATAATACTTCATTATTAAATAAAGTCAATATTTTATTCCGATTTAATTAGCTTTTCCCTATTCTATTCTATTCCAGGATCCCATCCAAGATACTACATAACATTTAGTTGTCATGTTTCCTTAAGCTCCTCTGGGCTGGGAAAGTTGCTCAGAATTTCCTTTTGTGATGACTTTGGCAGTTTTGAGGAGTACTGGTTGGGTATTTTGTAAAATGTTCTGCAATTTCAGTTTGTCTAATGTTTTTCTCACGATTAGACTAGGGTTAGGGGGCTTGGGGAAGAAGATCCCAGAGGCGACGTGGCATTTTCATCATATGGAGAGAGTACATGCTAGTGACATGACTTATCACTGATGATGTTGACCTTGATCATATGGTTGAAGTCTTATTTATCAGGTTTCTCCATTGTAAAGTTACATTTCCCCTTCATTTCCTTACTGTACTCTTTGGAAGTACTCACTGTGCACAGCCCATCCGTAAGGAGTAGGGAATTGCGCTTCACCTACTTGAGGGAGGGGTGTCTACATAAATTATTTGAAATTTTTATGCATGGGAGAGTTGTTTGTTCTTTCCCTTTTATTTACTGAGTCAACCACCTATTTATGTCAGTGAGGATTCATGAACATTTATTTCATACTTTGAGTTATAATCCATTACTACATTATTTATTTGTTGTTCCTCTTGGTCTGAATTTAGCCACTGGGAGCTCTTTCAGTTGGCACCTGTGTCCCTATAACCAGTCCCCACCATTGTGTGTGTTTTGTTTCCTTAGTATTGTCTTACTTTCTGGCATTACAAGATGCTCTAGGCTCCCCTTGTGTATTCCCTACCCTAGTCCTAAAATCAGCCATGTCTGCAAGGAGTTTTTGTTCCTTATATTGAAGAATGGTGTTAGAAACCACTATATCAGAACTGTGTTTTATTTTGTCCATTTAAAAAACAAAATAGACGGCTTTTTTTTTTTTTTTTTTTTTTTTAGAAACCTAAGGCAACAACAAAGACAAATGCCCTGCCAGAGAACAGCTTGGATAGGTTGCGACAGACAGGGAACCCCCCCATTCCACTGGGGAGAGGTTTGTGCTGATGGACTGGGCCCTGCATCACACTAGAGCAAAGCTTCTAGCCAGTGGGCTCATATGCATGCTCTTCTTTTTTAGGACTTTTCTAAAATCATGGGTGACTCCCTTTTCTACACTAGGCTACTTTTTATTCTTTATATTAAGCAATGAGATTGAAATTTCTGAATGCTAAGTCAAAAGGGTATTTCTACTCATGATTTATTATCTAGTGAAGGATATTTTTTAAAAGCCATATACTACCCATAGTTGCTCGTGACTTTTTCTTTCATTCAAAAGTTCTAGCAGTTGTTTTAGAGACTGGATGAATGCAGAAGGTTTCCTTGCAATCAGGCAATTTAATCTAATCCCTGTAATTTCAGTTGGGCAGAAATGGACAGAAGTAACAGCCAATTATAATTCCATTACTTCATTTGAGGTGGGTTCAGTGAACAGATTCCTCTCTAGTAATTTTTTTTTCTTTGAGACAGGGTCTGTCTCTGTTGCCCAGGCTGGAGTATAGTGGTGTGATCATAGATTACTGCAGCCTCGATCTCCTGGGTTCAAGCAATCCTCCTGCCTCAGCCTCCTGAGTAGCTGGAACAACAGGCATACGCCACCACGCCTGGCTAATTTTTTAAATTTTTAGTATAAAAGAGATATCACTATGTTGTCCAGCCTGGTCTCCAGAGCTCAAGCAATCCTGCCGTCTTGGCCTCCCAAAGTGCTGGGATTACAGGTGTGAGCCAATACACCTGGCCTCTAATAAATATTAAAATGGTGAGGAAACATTAGATGTTAAAGTCATTAGGAGGTCTATATGAACAGTAAACAGTGTCTGGATATTTACGTTTTAGTCATCATCATCATCGTCATTTTTCTAGGGAAGAATCACAAGTATCTTTGTGTGATTTGCTTAAAGACCATAGAGGAAAAAGTAATTTGCCAATTCCATTTTTCCCCAGTGAGCATTATTGTCTCTGTGTTGGCAGTTAAGGGCTTTAAGCTTGTGAAGGAGGATTTAGCCAGGGTTATCCCAGAAGTCACTGCCTGAAGTCCTCAGGGACTCTGTCACCACCAGCCTCTCCATCACAAGACATGGAAAGTGGGATATCATTCCTAGAAAGGCAGTCAGGGGACCCTTGGTGCATGGCCTCCATAAATAGGCATGGCAGCTGCCACCCTCATGACACTTGGCAGATGAGGAAGTCACACCAAAGTCAGAGTCACTGAGTCAAAGCAAGTTTATGATCTCCCATTCCCATGACTGAGGTTTCTTTTAAATTATGTTTATAATATTTAGCAGTGTATTCCTGCAGGATATGTCCTTTAATTTTGAAATGTGACACTCAGAATAAGATGAAATCTCTATTGTTAATTATAGTTTCTGATTAATATAGAGGTTCCCTTGAAAGCCTCGAATTCAGCACCCATTTAGCACTGTGCAGCCAATGTGCTTGCTGTTGACTGATCTCATTTCACATTCATTTCTGCACATCCCAGTGCCCCCTCAGTGCTGCTCAGCAGCTGTGCTCCATTCCCCAGGCCTCCTACTCTCCCAGTTCATGACCACACCCACCTCCTCTGTCCTCCCACTCAGCTTCCATATCTTGGGGAAATTGGAAGCCATGGGAAGAGACCTTCTGCAAGCTCCCACCTCCACATCCACCCACCCCAGCATTCAAACCTTTGTATTCTGTCTTCTTTCTTGTTGCAATAGATGGAAAGTATGTGCATCCTCTTAGGCCACGGCCTCCCTCATGCACTAAATCTCCTACTCTCTCACCTACTCAAAGCCCTTTCACGTGAGCAGTTCTCCTACTCTCTCACCTACTCAAAGCCCTTTCATGTGAGCAGTTCTCCACACACTCTTCTGTACAATCAACTTTTCTCTCTCTACTGGATTATTTTAATCAGCATTAAAACACTATTTTTTCTCCCAACTCAGAAACAAAAAACAAAGAATCCTTAAAATTAATTTTTTAAATTTTGCTAAAAAACACACAAAATTTACCATTACTTCTAAAATTTACCATTATTGAGTCTGCCATAAAACTCAATAGTGTTAAGTATATTCACATTGTTGTGCAACCAATCTCCAGAACATTTTCATCTTGCGAAATTCAAACTCTCTACCCACTAAGCAATAACTCCCCATTCCCACCTTCCCCCAGTTCCTGGCAACTACCATTCTACTTTCTGTCTCTATGCATTTGACTTTTGGCTATTGTAAATAGTGTTGCCATGAACGTGGATGTGAAATATCTCTTGGAGACTCTATTTTCAATTTTGGGGGCTACATACTCAGAAATGGAATTGCTGGGTCATATGGTAATTTTATTTCTAATTTTTTTTAAAACTGCCATACTCTTTTCCATAGTGGCAGCACTATTTTACATTTCCACCAATAGTGCACAAGGGTTCCAGTTTCTCCACATCCTTGCCAACATTTACTATTTTCTGGGGGGTTTTCATTTTGTTATTTTTTGTTTTGTATTTTTTTATAGTATCTATCTTAGCAGCTACCAGAAAGGTGGTATCGCATTGTGGGGCAAAAAAATATTTTAATCCCACTTTGTTCCTTTGCTATGGCTAGTTCTCTGCTCCCTTTTTTGACAAAACTCCTTGAAAGAGGAGTTGACTTTATTTACTGACCCTAATGCCTCTCTTTCCATTTTTCCAATCAGGAGCTACCCTATTTTAAAATCTCAACTCAAAGTATAACTCCTCAATTGCATTTCCCATGCCCTTTGCTTCTTTATTTTCACCATTGGCTCTTATCACCTTCTAACATACTATATCATATACTTATTTATTCATTTATTGTCTCCCCGCCCCCGCTGGCCATTAGAATGTCAGTTCCACTAGGGCAAAGATTTATTCTTATTCCAATTCAACCCACTGTGCCGCCACCTTTCTTGTTGATAAATTGCTAAATCTAATGGCCACTCCTAGTCTTACTTGTCTAATCAGAGCACTTAGCATGGTTAACCACTATCTCCTCCTTGAAAGAACCTCTCCATTCACTCCCACACTCCCACCCTCTCCCAGTTTTCTTTCTACCCCATTGGGTGCTCTTACCTGATTTCTTTTGCTTGTTCCTTTCTCATTTCTCCAGGCTCTTCGTGTTGGAATCTTGCAGGGCTCAGTGTTTGGATCCTTCTCTTCTCCATCTACATTCACTTCTCTGATGATATCTTCCATTATTATGGTCTGACATACCAACTCTATATTCATGATTCCCAAATGTACATCTTCACATAGGCTCTCCCCCAGAACCATATACTCTACTAGATGCAACTGCCTAGTAATATCTCCACTTGGACGTCTAGCAAGTATCTTAAACTCGACATGTCCAAAACTCACCCCTGATCTTCTCTAGCCCCCTCCACTCTATCCTCCTTCCCTTCAAAATAAACAACAACAACAAAAAAACTACTCCACCTAGAGCCCTCCTGGTGTCAATGCTTGAAGTCATCTTTGACTTCCTTCTTTCTCTCATATACCACATTCAATGTGTTGGTAAATTTTGTTGGTTCCACCTTCAAAACATGTCCAGGATCTGTCTACTTCTCATCACCGCCACTGCTATCATCACCACGATCCACCCTACTGTCATCTCTCAGCTACTGTAGGTTAGTGGTCCTCCCACTTTTGCTTCTTTCAGTCTTTTCTCAATACCATAGTCAGAAAGACTGTTGGTCGGGCACGGTGGCTCACGCCTGTAATTCCAGCACTTTGGGAGACCAAGGCAGGCAGATCATGAGGTCAAGAGTTTGAGATCAGCCTGGCCAACATAGTGAAAGCCTGTCTCTACTAAAAATACAAAAATTAGCTAGGCGTGGTGGCGGGCACCTGTAATCCCAGCTACTTGGGAGGCTGAGGCAGGAGAATCATTTGAACCTGGGAGGCGGAGGTTGCAGTGAGCTGAGATGGCGCCATTGCACTCCAGCCTGGGCAACAAGAGTGAAACTCCCTCTCAAAAAAAAAAAAAAAAAAAAAAAAGAAAGAAAGATTGTTAAAATGTTAGTTTAGATCCTATTGTTTCCCTGCTCAAAAGAGTTCAAGAGTAATATCTAAAAGCCTGACAGTGTCCTGCAAAGCCCTGCCCAACCTGGCTTTATTACCTCTCCAGTCTCACTCTGGCCTCCCTACAGTTGCACAAACCCTCCAGGCATACTCCTGCCTCAGAACCTTGGGGCTTGATATTGACATTGCCTGGAATATTCTTTCCCTACACACTGTATGACTTGCTCCCTCACCTCCTTCAAATCTTGGGTGCAATTTCACCCAAGAAATGCCTCAACCTCCTTATTTAAGAATGTCAGCCTAAAGTACAACTCAATTGCACTTCTCATGCCCCTTCCCTCCTTATTTTCATCATCAGCTTTTATTAACATGTAATCTACTATATCATTTACCCATTTATTCTGTTTATTATCTGTCTCCTCCCAACAGAATATCAGCTCCATGAGGCCAAAGATTTTTGTATGCTTTGCTTCTGCTGTTTCCGTAGCAGCTGGAAGAGTGTTGGGCATGAAATAGGCTCTCGGTATATATTTGTTGAACGAATAAATGAGTGAATATAGAATGACTGGGGAACTAGCAGTTCAAGTACTATTTCTCCATGACTATTATTAGTATTCTATCCTAAAAATCCAGGACGAAAGTGAAGATGTAGATGAGGACTGCACACATGTTAACAATAGGACATACAACCTTGCTACTCGAAGTGTGGTCCATGGACCAGCAGCATCAGTGGTACCTGGGAGCTCATAGAAATGCAGCATCTCCTGTCCTAGACCAGAACTCCTGAATCAGAATCTGCATTTTAACAAGACCCTCTAGAAGGTTGATTGCAAAAATTGAAAAGCTTTGGTGTTGGGCAAGGGTCCCCAGCCTTAACTGTGTATTAGAATCTCAGTATCTTTAAAAACTCCGGATGTGTGAGTCTCACTTCCAGAGACCGACTTAATCGGTCTGGAGTGAGGTCTAGATATAGGTCAGAGGTGAAGACAGGGACATGACTGACTTTCTTCATTACTTTTGGGTAGAGAGCTTAGATTAAAAGCTTGTCTCTGTACTAGTCTTGATATGAAGAGTAACTTGTTAATATGGATATCAACAAGTCATCAACTATTCATCTTCCCCTTACTCCATAAGAGCAAATTTTAATTCCTCCTTTGTGGTTTCAAGTGAAATCATCAAAGTGGCTGCTGCCCACTCTTGTGTCCACATCCAGCCTAGTTTTGTCAATCTGCTGCAGGAAATAAACACGGTGGTATGTCAGCCTCTTGGAGGAATGGCTCCCGCTCTCTTTTCCGGCAGGACCCAGTGATTTTTGTAAGCAGAGAGCTTGGGAGACAGTGAAGGGTTGGTCTCTGGTTGGGTGGATACAGGGAAAGCCCTGTCCACAGGATTCTAGGGAACACATGGGGTGCAGGCTGGAAACTCTCCTATCCTGCATTCTGCACTCAAAGCGTTCATGGATGCCAACTCTTCACACCTCTGTGTGCTCCTGCACTCACTGCCTGACACTGTCATTTCCTGGGTGGCTCTTCTGAAAGGGTGGGATGAGAGGTGATCTCTGAGTGTGACCCCAAATATGAATCCTGAGCATGAACTTGAATCTGCAGCTCAGGCCCCGAAACTGCAGGATGGAAAGGTGTGGAAGCATGATAGAAGAGCAATGGTTAACTGCCGTCTAGGACAGAATCTGGAAGAGTGTAGAGAGAATTGCCAGATTCTCATTGACCAAATGGGCTCTCTCTTCCAGATCAAGTCTCGGGTTCTCATGACTCCCTTAGCCCTCTCACCTCCGCGGAGTACCCCAGAGCCCGACCTCAGCTCTATCCCTCAGGATGCAGCCACGGTCCCCAGCTTGGCGGCCCCACAGGCTCTCACAGGTAGGTCAGCAGAATGAACTCCAAGGCTGTGATGGTCTGTAGAGAACAGGGCAGCCACCATCTAATTGTTACTTTGTGGATTAAAGAGTTGTTGCTGAGATGGCTCAAATGAGGGATTTAGTGTGCTAGCTAGGCAGCAGACAGGATGACCAGAGTCTTTGAGAGCACCAGTTTACATGTCCCACAGCTTGGATTATTTAAAACTTGGTTTTCAGTGCAGCTTGGGTTTAGGTGGTTGCTTTGGCTGGAGGGAGGTGGATGACAGGGGGACACAGGGTGGCCAGATGTTTCTTTTAGGAGCTGGGGTGCGCTGATCCATTGCACTGATCTAAGCCTGCTCACCTTAAACAGTGCTCTTGTTCCTGTGTTTGCTCTTCCAGATTTCCTAAGGATCCCATTCGCCCTCAGTCTGACCCACTACCCTCCAACCCAGTCAGGGTAGCAGGTATCCCAATCTCTGTCTATGGTGGGGCATCCACCAACTGACAGTTTCATCATAATAGTAATGACAAGCTGATGGTGTCTCTCTCTCACACACACACACACGCGCACACACACAGAGAATCCTCCTATGTCACAACCCCAGCCCCTCTCCCATCCCATTTAAATCCCTTCAGTCCCTCCCATTGCTTTTAGACGAAGCCCAGACTTGTTAATCTGGCCGACAAGGCCCTGCAGGCTCCACACTATGGGTCACCCCACTGCTCTTCTCTCAGTCCCCAGGACTGGCCACGGGGTCTTAGCATATTCTCTCCCTCCATCTGGAGTGATCATCCCTTCGGGCCACCCTATTCCTCCCTTATATCTCAGATCAGGCATACTTCTCCCCAGAAGGTCCTCACGAACTTTCCCGCCAGGGTCCCCCAGATGGGCTCTCTTAGCCCCTCCCTGTGTTTCTCACAGCCACAGTTTCACATGGTCTCATATCAGCTCATGGGATGATCTGAATAGGCTTACTTCCCCAACCAGGACATAGGCTCTGTGAAGGCAGGGACTGCTTCATTTTGTTCAAGCTTTCCTTGTAGGGCGTGGCATAGTGCCTGCATGAGGTCTCTTATTAGATTTTTCTTATCATCTGGGATGAGACCTGGACTCTACCAGAGTGTCTTCCAAAAGACTTGATCCAAATTCCTTTGCATCACTGGCTACAGTTTTTGAGCAGTCTACTAACTTCTTTAAGCCTCAGTTTCTTCATTAGTAAATCAGTAATAATACCACCAAACCCACATGCTTGTCTTGAGACTATAGCAGCTGCTCCAAAACAAACAAACAAACAAACAAACAAAAAACCTATTTCTTCACCTTTGCTGTTACTACTTAGGCTTTCCAAAATGCCACTGGTCTCCTCTTAAAGTCACTCTTCAGCACTCCTTTGCACCAGTGGCCTCTAAGGTAAGATGCTTATGGGAGGATGATGGGGAGTGAGAAGGCAGATACACAAGAGGGGTCATTAATGTATGGAAGAAAATATAACACCTACTATTCCTATTCATCTTATCTCATCCTTTTACAATTTCTATTTCTTGGATATGTTTTACAATGTATGCAATGCTTATTAGACAATGCTGTACCATGTCATTGAAAGTGGAGGAAATAACTTTTGTGTCTTATTTCCAAGTTTTGGATAGTTTTTTCTGAAGAGGTCGGCCAGGGCACTCTTCATTTATTAAGGAATCTGGCTTGATGTCTGAGACAATGAAAAATCTTAAAGCAAATAGTCTGAAGACAGGCTGACCAGTTCAGCAACTGTTACCAAATTACAGGTGGCATAGGTAGTTGGAGGTTGGAATTTATTCATTGTCATAGAATAGAATGAAGTTGAACTTATATAAACTAGGTCTGAATCCCTCACCCAACTGACTGAGGTAATTTTACTGATGATAACTAACTCTTTGGGCAGTCTTCTCTGTACAAAATCTTCCTGCTAAAAAAGGACTTATATTTCTTTTTCTCTTTAATTGCAAAATTCATAAAGATTCCACTTGATGTACTGAAATCTATCATATATGAAAACCAGTTTTGTAGACATTCTAACATTTTTATGTTTATATATATAATATTATATAAATAACATTTATATAATATTATATTATATAAATTAGATACTTTCCTGTAAAAAATTCACACAATACATTAATACAGTTAAGAATGTATATAACCTATAAATAAATAAACATGGTTTGGGACATGTGCCCCCCCAATTTTTTATCAATGGGGTCTATTACCTTAAAAGTGTGGAGACCATTGACTGGGTTCACCTAAATGGGTTGTTGAATATTTATTTTCTCTGAGATTGTAAATAGCACTGTTTGTAGAGCTTTGTTGAATATATAATCTCTGGAGTGATAGTGGCATCTTGATTTTTTTGTTCGTAGATGGTTAACAAAGAAATGGCAAAAACTGTCTATAGCTTGACAGCTCCTTTGGAGGAGGGAGAAGAGGTTTTGTATGTACACTTTCCCAGCATGGAAATACCTTTTTACACACGGTCCATGTGGGTCACCATAATGGTCTTTAATTCAGATTTCAGTAGATCAGAGTGGACCCACCTATCCAACTGTTTCCAACCAAGAAAGCCCCCGGGGTCAGGCCCTGGCACTTGGGGTGTCTAACTCTTTTGCCTCTTTTACTTCTTAAGTTAGGAAGAATCCACCCCACTTTTGCCCTTGCCAGCTTTCCCAAGGCCAGGGCCAAAGGGGCATGGCTGAGGCATCCCCCGTGTACACAGAGGCCGCCAGCTGGCCTGATGCGCACCTGATGCCTAGGGCTTTGTGACCTCTGTCTCCGCAGTCTGCCTCTACATCAACAAGCAGGCCAATGCGGGGCCCTATCTGGAGAGGAAGAAGGTGCAGCAGCTCCCGGAGCATTTTGGGCCCGAGCGGCCATCGGCGGTGCTGCAGCAGGCCGTCCAAGCCTGCATCGACTGCGCCCACCAGCAGAAGCTGGTCTTCTCCCTGGTCAAGCAGGGCTATGGTGGTGAGATGGTGTCAGGTAAGGCCTGGGGCAGGTTGCATGAGGAGGCCATGGATGTCTCTCTGCAGAGGAAGCAGCCATACTCAGGCCTGGAGACAGCAGGTGTGGCCAGGGTCTGTCCTTCATCTGCTGGGCTCCTAGGGTCTTTATGAGCCTGTGAGCTAAAAGCCTCTCTCAGGGCTCAGGGAGAGGATGATTCCACGCCCGTGTAAGAAGACAGGATTTCTGATCCTCATCTTGACTCTTCTCCTTCTCCCACTTCCCACTTCCAACTCACCGTTTTTTGCTTTTTTTTCTCCACTTCAAAATATATCCAGAATCCTTTTGCTCCACTTCAAAATATACCCAGAGTCCAACCACCTTTCACCACCCACCGCAACCTCCCTGGTTCTTTAAAAATCTAAGTCAGATCATGCCCCTCCTCTGCCCTAAACCCTCCTCCAATGTCTCCCATGTCACTCCAAGTAAAAGCCCAAGTCCTTACAAAATCCCACAGGCCCTGTGTGACCTGGCCCTGGCTACCTCTTTAATTTCTTGGTTACTTCTCTCTTGTTCCTCACTCTGTTCTAGCAGAGATGACCTCATGGATGTCCTTTCAGTTCTACTCAAATGCCACTCTATCCAAGAATCCTTTTCTGACCCCTTGTCTAATATATCGCCCTTGTCACCCTCCATTCTTTTATTTATTTATTTATTTATTTTGAGACAGGATCTCACTCTGTCGCCTAGGCTAGAGTGCAGTGGCACGATCACGGCTCACTGCAGCCTCGATCTTCCGGGCTCAAGCGATCTTCCGACCTCAGCCCCACAAGTGGCTGGGACTGCAGGAGCATGCCGCCAAGCCTGGCTAATTTTTTACAATTTTTTGTAGAGATGAATGCCTCACTATGTTACCCAGGCTGGTCTCAAACTCCTGAGCTCATGTGATCCACCTGCCTCCCAAATGCTGGGATTACAGGCATGAGCCATCACACCCGGCCTCTCTGTACTTCCTTACTCTGCTCCATTCCTTCTTCATAGCACTTACCACCATGCAGGGCCGTGGGGAAACATCATGGCTTCAACCCCATCTCAGGGCATGTCTTGTTATTCAAGATCCTTCAGAGTCAGAGAAATCCCTTCTTCTATGGTCACGGCGCTCCTCCAGTTTTATCCCCTGATGTGATGTGATAGAAAGGGCACTTCACCTCTGTGGTCCCAAAGAACCCATAACCCTAGTCTAATCATGAGAAAAAAAGACAAATCCAAACGGAGGGACATTTTACACTGAGCAGTACTCTTCAAAGCTATTAGAGTGATGAAAAACAAGGCAAGACTGAGAAACAGTCACAGACCAAGGAGACGAAGGAGACGTGACAACTAAATGCAATGTGGTGTCCTGGGTGGGATCCCCACCAGAAACAGGACATTGTGAACAAACAGGTGAAATCCAAATATCATCTGCTTAGCAACAAAACAAAAATGAACAAACGAAAAATCCTCACCACGGCCGATTGACTTGCGGTTTTCTCCAGTGCCCGGCTCTAAGCTGACATCTCTCTGGTTTTCCAGTCTCGGCTTCCTTTGATGGCAAACAGCACCTGCGGAGCCTGCCTGTGGTGAACAGCATCGGCTATGTCCTCCGCTTCCTCGCCAAGCTGTGCCGAAGCCTCCTGTGCGATGACCTCTTCAGCCACCAGCCCTTCCCCAGGGGCTGCAGTGCCTCTGAGAAAGTCCAGGAGAAAGAGGAAGGGAGGATGGAATCAGGTAGGCCTCGTCCTGCTTCCTCCACCTGCAGGGACACCTCCCTGTCCCAGGTGTCTCTGCCCTTCCACTATGGAGGGAGCAATTGTAGCTCCTGGCAGTTCTGCCACTGGAGCCCCATGGGCTGTCTGTCTGGGTGCCTGGGAAATATTTGTAGCTGGTTGGAACAAAGGGGTGCCTGGACAGTCCCCACCCCAGGCTGCAGAGGGAAGTGGTCCCTCCAGCTATTAAGAGCTGACATTATAACTTTTAGGTCTATATTATTAGAATTTAGACAATGAGACCACATCACATCATGTATAACAAGTAAGTTTCTTCACTCTCCTCTCATTGAAACTCTGGGCATTTGTCATTGTTGAGTAGTAGCAGGACTACAAAACTAAGGAACTCATCCCAAAGAAACTAGAGCTATAGAACTGATGACGTTGGTCCTGCCTGGGAGTCTCAGACACCTACCCATGTGAATTAAAGGTGCAACAAAGTGTCTATTATTGCAGGGATTTGACGGGGCCATATATTAAATACGTCTTCCAGCAAGGGTTAGTGTTTCTTTCTCATCACAAGATGGAAAGTGGCCTAGGGGTTGAGCACCTTTTTGTACCATTAGCCACAGAGTAGCTCAGGATGGAAAAGTGGCCCTTGGGGAGGGTAGCAAGGCCACACAGGCATACATGACACAGTGTTGTCTACCCAAGGGGCTAGATGTCAATAGGAGGTGCTCCTTCTCCGCTAAGCAGCCCTGAGTTATAGATCTGCAAAGAGGTGAAGGTGAATCTCAAGGATGGGTAGAAATGTTGCCTTTTTTCTTTCTCTGAACACAAGGTTGTTGGTATATGAAAAGTACACAGGCAGTACAACTGGAATCCAGTTATTATGTTAGTCTGCAAACATTTGGTGAACCCTCTTCTGTTCCAAGCACTGTGTGAGACCCTGCCTTGGATAAGTCAAATGCAAGAGCTTAGGAAAGTTTTTGAGAAGTAGAGTAACTGCTACAAATAATAAAAAACAGATACATCTGCAGGTATGTGCTCGCAGACAGGTTTAGCACATTCAACAAAATGATACTTATCATAAGAGAGGCTGTGTCTCCAACTCAAGAGGACAGCAGGGAAGGATAAATTTAGATTCTCTGCATAGCTTTTCTTGGATACTATCAAAATCTTTCCTACAATTTTGCTTTTCTCTCTCTGAGTCCTGGGAAACAGGAAGAAATTTGGCCTCTGCAAAGGAAGGTACCTAATTAAATATGGTTGGTGTGAGCAGATGCTATTTACTTTTATGTTTTTCTTGATGTCTCTGCATGTGTGAGCTTGGAGAAATCTCATCTCTCTCCGGGCCTAGGTTTCCTATGGGTAAATGACAGGTTGGAGTTGCTGATACAGCACATTCTTCTGGTTCCAACAGTCTATGAATCTGGCTTCACCTGTAAGTAAACCCTAGTTGACTCACAAACATATTCTTAAACTATTTATCTTCTAGTGAGTGTTGCAATGAGAATAGCAGAATCGTGTGATTTCACTTCTCAGATGCTTGCCTCATTGTTACATTGAACACACAATGACCCATGGGACATCATCATAAAGCAGCATAACCCGTATCTCCCATTGTCCTCTAACTGTATCCTGCGGGACTAGTTCTTCCCTGACTACGGATGAAATTCAGAACAAATATTGGCTTTTCTGGCTCCTTTCAGGTTACAAAATGTTCTCTAGTCAATAATTGATATGTCCAGGTCAGGGTGATAATTGAACTTTATTCTTAGTGAATCTATTATAGGTTTTTACATGTGGTTGCCATGAGGCTTATAAAAAATGCTACAGGTATAAAAAGTTACTTTAAAGAAATTACAACTTATTTTAGATCACACAGACAAGAATAGAAACAAGGAAAAAATGAAAAACAATCCTGCAGTTTAACTCCATCCCCCCTACATTTGGACTTCTAGTTGCCTCTATTTATATATTTTGATATTACCTATCTCTTAAGAGATTGTTCTAGCTATTATTGCTTTTAATAGCTTTGTCTTTTGGGCTTCATACTAGTGTTATAAGTGGATTATACACAGCAATTACAGTATTAGAGTGTTCTGGGTTTGTCCGTGTACGTAATGGTACCAACAGGCTTTGTACCCGTAGCGTTTTTTTTTTCTTTCACATTGAAAAACTGCCTTTAGCATTTCTTGTAAGATGCCTGTGATGGTGGTGAATTCTCTCTGCTTTTGTTTGTCTGGGAGAAAATTTATTTACCCTTCATATTTGAAGGATAGCTGCTTGATACAGTAGTCTTGGATAACAGTTACTTTTTTTCTTTCAGTACATTGAAAATGCTGTTCCATTCCCTCCTGGCCTATATGGTTTCCACTGAGAAGTCTGTTGCCAGATGAATTGGGGTTCCTTCAAATGTCATCTGCTTCCTTTTTGTTACTGCTTTTAGGATTCTCTCTTTGTCCTTGGACTTTGAGAGTTCGGTGATTATAATAATATATGCCTTGGGGTAGTTTTGTTTGTTAAAATCTGTTTGGTGTTCTCTGCCCTTCCTATACATGCATATTTGACCCTTCTCATCTTTTGGAAAGTTTTCTGTTATTATTTATTTGAATGAGCTCCCTACCCCTTGTTCTTGCTTGACTCCTTCTTGAACACTAATAATTCTTAGATTTTGTCTTTTGAGGTAATTTTCTATATCCTGTAAGTGATCTTCATTAATTCTCATCCTTTTTCCTTTTTTCTCTTTTGACTATATTTCCAAATAGTCTATCTTCGAGCTCACTAATTATTTCCTTTGCTTGATCTACTTCACTATTTAGAGTCTCTAATAATTTTTTTAGTTCAGCAAATGTATTTCTTAGTTTTAATATTTCTGTTTGAGTTTTTAAATTATTTCAATCTCTTTGTTAAATTTCTCTGATATATTTCTGAATTGCTTTTCTGTGTTATCTTGGAAATCAGTGAGTTTCCTTAAAACTACTATTTTGAATTCTTGGTCAGAGAGCCCACGTGTTACTGTCTTATTAGGGTCAGTTTCTGGTCCCTTGCCTTGCCCATTTGGGGAGATCACGGTTTCCTGTTGGCCGTTGTTTCTTGTGGATGTGTCTATGTCTTTGCATTGAAAGAATATTTATTTCAGTCTTCTCTGACTTGTTTGGCTTTTATTGGATATATTTGCTTATAGGTTCTTTACTGCTAGGTCACTGTCTTTGGTTTTTTGGCTCTACATGGCACCTTAAGCCCAGGTTTGCCTTAGCTCTAGTGAATGATTGAAGCATTGCCCTTTCCAAATGCAGGAGGTCCCAAAAAGGTATATCCCAGCAGTGTGGGAAGGCTGGCTAGGGCTTGTGCCCAGGGGATCTGTGGGAGAAACCTACAGTGTGGCACTGCGTAACAGCCACGCTGATTTGAAATCTCCCCAGAGTTCCCAGGGCTGGGGATGGTAGTCCTACCTCCCCGCTTTGTCTCTGGCTGTCCTCAGGGATATCTCTCCCTTCGGGCACTCTCAATGCTTCCTATGGATTAAGGCAAGGACAGGCCTCCTGCCATGGAAACCAAGATGGTGTGAAAGCTGGTTGTACACCTTGATCTCACTTTTTCCAGTGTAGAAACAGTGAATTGGGAGAAATTTTTCTGCATGCTTGGTGCTAAGCAGATGGAGGGAGGGACATGAACGTGGAAGTCAGATTCTCTTACCCTCTGCTCAGAGTTTTTTCATTTCTCTGTGGCCCCAGGCACTGTCTCCTCTTCATATTTGAGGTCTGGGATATTTCTGGTTATAATCTCGGTGCTGTATATTTGTTTTTGATTTTCTGTGGTGGGGACTGAAGCCAGCTTGCTTCTATGCCACCAGTTTGGAACTTGAAGTCGGCCTCGAAACTTTCAGTTTCACTCAAAGACATAATGACTGCCCCACACCCAGCTCAGGCTTGCTTCAGGCCAGTTGCCTGCAGCAATAAAGAAGGGCATGGTTGGCTTCTCCCCCAACCTTCCCCCTTTTGTTATTGCCTCCTCCCATAGCTCGCTAACCTTGATCCCCTTCACAGTGGATGGGGGAAGGAGGAGACGCAAGAGGCAGGGGAATTTGTACGTGATGAATCTTGCTGTGAGTCGGCATCATGCTCTCTGCTTCTAGCCGATGTTTAAAGCTGACTCTTCATCCTGTGGGCTTTTACATGTGTTCTTTGGTGACCCTACCATCTCTCACCTGCACTTGCATGGGCATGGACAAATGCAGCTCTTCTCTAGCTGGTCATTTACAATTCTTTCCACAGTCCAAGGCCTCTGGGGGTAAATCTCTAGATTCAGCTGAAGCCCTCTCGCACCTCCAGACTGCCCTGTGGAAAGGATCTAAGATGATCCTGCTGCAGATCTATGTCTTCTGATGGCCCACATCTGGTCCTTGAGAAACACTCGCACATCCTCTGACCAAACAAACTCTGGATGTATTGGCTGATCCCTGCAGGCACCTCTCCTTTGTTCTGCCAGCCAACGGCCATCTTTTAGAGCTTGTCTCTCAAGCTCCAGAGGACAGATCTCAAGCTATTCATGTGTTCACACTGAAGCCATGCACTGGATCATTTTCTCCAAAATTTCTCTTCTAGTTAACCTGTTTCTCCGCCTCTACAACCTCGTTTGCAGGATGGGTGTGGGTGTCATCTATTGGTGTAAAACTGGCTTTCCACCATCTCTTTTTACAAGACCCGCATGGTGGCCTCACACTTCACTGTGGTATATGGTGTCTATTGTCTTGCAGCTCAGCTAAAACTGAACCTAAAATGGTTTCCTTTTAACATCTTATTCCAGGAGGATGACAGCCTTCCTTCCTAAAAGCTGATGTCTCCATCTGAAATCTGGTTTTCCTCCCAGTCAGCTGGGAGGTTTGGAAGTAATGACCCCAGTTGTTCTCTTGAGCCCTTTCCTAGCTCATAACTACTTTGAAAAAATAAATTGCTCTAAATTATCCAACCTTGTGGCACTGATTTCTCAGCAGAGCTGAGTGCTGTGAATTTTGCTTGTCAGGGAGGAGCCTTGGGGAAAGTGGAGGAAGCAGCGATGGCATGGTAAGCTCTGAGCAGTACCCTCACCCCACATGTCTTTCCCACCAGTCTGTCATGAGCCCTACAATGACACCATTAGGGAGTTTGCCTTTAGAGTAAGACATTGTCTCTTTAAGATCGCCTTGTCAAAGTTCCTTTAAATAACATGTCAAGTTACCAGTATGTTAGAGGATGAATTAGTTTATCATCCATTTTCTCACCATTGTGACAAGAAAGGCATATGCATTTGTATGAGGGAAGGGTGGAGGTTTTTTTTTGTTTGAGGCTCCATACATCCATAGGACCACTTTGTTCCCGAACAGGATTGTAAGGTCATGGGCTTATCTGCATCAGGACAATGCCTGGTTCTGCTTGGCCCCAGGGTTGTTCTGTTCAAGTTGAAGAGTTCCAGGATTGGTGCCATGCACCTAAAGTGCTTGTCAACACTCACTGGAACATTTTCAGAAGACAGTTAATCACATGATAAGAAGATGCAAAGCCATGACAGCTAAGGAACTATGGAAAGAACTGGGATGTTTTTGGTAGAAAAAAAGAGAAGATTTGGGAAAGATGTGATTTTATGTTCCGGTATATGACAGCAGGTAAGGTGGCTTTGTTCTCTGTGGTCCTGTAGAACAGAACTGAGACTAAATAAGTAAAAGGTAGATTGAATTAAATCTAAGGTCTTGTCCCTCAAACTCTGGTCAGGGGCATTATTATCACCCACCAAAGCCAAAAATCTCAGTGGCCCTGCCAAACTTTCAAACAACAGATCCCCAGGTGCTTTGAAGACACATTAGAGAAGCATAGATTTAAGGAACACTCTCCCAGGTAGAGAACTTAGCAGTTAAATAACCAGATGGAACTCTCAGAAGATAGTTCCCTTGGGAGTCAGGTGGAGTTGATGTTGTAAAGAGCTTTGAAATGTGAAAGCCACTCAGAACTTGAAGGGGCTGCTTGGGAGGTAGGTGATAATGATCTCCCCATTGTTGGTGACAAATATGTGTGACTTGTTAGGGTCATTAGTGGGAATGTTGGCCACCTGGAGGAGTAGGAGCAAGATTACAGGCTGACAGTTCTGGGCTGGAGGTGGCAGAGAACAGCCCTGTACAGCAGGAGGGCAGGTTACCTTCAAAGCATTAGCAAGGGCCTCCCGGAGGTGAAGGTATGGACACCAAGACAAAGTGGCTGTATTAGAAGCAAGACCTCTTCCCTTGAAGAAGAGGGAGGGCTTCTTCCACATCTCCTCCTCAGACTTTTGAAATATAAACTCTCACTCTTTTTTTTTTCGAGATGGAGTCTCTCTCTGTTGCCCAGGCTGGAGTGCAGTGGTACGAACTTGGCTCACTGCGACCTCCACCTCCTGGATTCGAGCAATTCCCCAGCCTCAGCCTCCCAAGTAGCTGGGATTACAGGTGTGCACCACCATACCTGGCTAATTTTTGTATTTTTATAGAGACGGGATTTCGACCTGTTGCCCAGGCTGGTCTTGAACTCCTGACCTCAGGTGATCTGCCCGCTTCGGCCTCCCAAAGTTATAAACTCCCTATTCAAATGATATTTTTCCTGTGCTTAGGGAAAATCAGCCTTCAGGCTTCCCTGCTGCCTGAATTCAGCCTGGAAGTTAGAGTTCTTGGCCTGAGACCAGGAACTTAGTTATTTCCCTCCAATTCTATTAGCTGACATCTGAAGGTGGTTTGTGTTTGAGGAAGTAACACAGCTCCCTGGGTGTTTTAGGAGAATGGAGGCAGAAAGATGGATTTGATAACACTGGTGGCTCTGTCAGAAGTCATGAGATGACCACGGGGAAAATGTTATCTTGCCTTTGAGTGTTAAAATTTAAAAAGACCCAAGTATAAATATGCTTTAGCCAGTGCTTCTCAAACTTTAATGTGCAGAAACCACCTGAGTATATTGCTAAAATTCAGATTTTGGTTCAGTAAAGCTGGGGTGGGGCCTGAAAGCCTGCATTTCTTTTTTTAAAAAAAATTAATTAAGCTAAATTCAATTTTTTATTTGTACAAGTTTGTGGGGTACAAATGTAATTTTGTTACATGCATAGATTGCACAGTGCTGAAGATAGGGCTTTTAGGGCACCCATCACCCAAATAATGTACATTGTACCCATTATGTAATTCTCCTCTTCCCTCCCATCCGCTCACCATTACAAGCCTGCGTTGTCTATCATTCCACAAGACAGTCTGCCTTTTAACAGGTGCCCAAGTGATACTGGTGCTGCTGATATTGGTGCAGCTGATAGGGCGGGGGCCACCCCCTGAGTGATAGAGTGTGGGTGGGCTGGCAGAGTCCTGCTCACACAGAGAAACTTATTCCAAGTTTTCAGTACAGGAAGTCTGTCTGTGCTAAGATGGTTCTTCTCTGCTATAAGTGTTGCCCCTGAAGATGATCCAGTGTCGAGTGGGGGTGTTTTGTGGGCTGGAAGGGAAGAGAAGGACATGAAGGGCAGAGTGGTTGGATCGAGGTGGCACTTGTATAAATCCAGGGTAGAAAGACAAGGCTTGCATATCTGGGGAAGAGGGTGAAAAATAGGAAAGAATGATGACAAACAAACAAATTTCTCCCCATGGCCAGCAAGCACCTGAAGCATGGCCTCTGGTGCCCTGTAAACCTTCCCCAATCCCAAGAAGGTATCCCTCTGTTCTCCCCAGATCCTTATTTCCACGTCCACAATGGCATTTGATTCTGCTTTATATTGCAGGACTCTGTGTCCAGATCTCTTCTTCCTGCTAGATAGACCTGGGGGTCCCCAGCAGAGCCTGAAACACAGCAAACACGCAGTAAATACCTACTGACTTGAATTCTATGCAACACGACAGAACAAATTGTCTGCTCACCAAGAGTAGGAGATCTTTGGAAACCACAAATGTGAGAGTTGAACTATTCTGCAAGATCTAATTTAGTTGCTGGTTTCCTGCCTTTTGAAGGTTTAGCATAATGGGGACAGATTGTTTACTTTTGCTGAGTAGCTTCTTTGATATACAGATGGCAGGGGGTGGAAGATGAGAACGGACATTTATTCTTGAGGCTTACTGTTTCCTTCCTTGGCTGGTGGTCTTTGAGCAGTCACCAGAACACCCTCCCAGTAATAGTCACTCACAGTGTTCCATTACGGTTGAACCTATACACTCAGCATTGAGAAATCAAACCTGCTTCCTATCCAACAACACATTTATCTAATAGAATAACATTACAGAGAATATATGGAGAATGTCTATCTTTACAAAAGATCATTTATTTTTAAAAGGGAACAGAGTTCATCAAGAGGCATGAGTTTCATTACATGGATCCATCCATTTAGTCAGTTGGCAGATAGTACTGAGCTCCCCTGTTTGTAATGCAGCGAGGCGCACAGGGCCCAGGTCACTTGTTCAGAGCCACACACACAGCAAGACAGCAGCAGGGAGGAAACTGAGAGCAGGTCTTCTCATCCCCGGCCCTTTGCTTTTCCTCTCCAAGTTTTTCCTTACTCCAAGTTTTTCTGCTGTCTGTAAGGCCCGTTATCCAGCACTGGCTGGGTGGGGCGTGCATCACTGTTTCTCAGCTCAGAGGGCTGACTGCACACAATAGATGTCCACAAGGGGCTTGTGGTACACCTGTGTTGCTTCTAGCAAAGATGTGAAAGAACAGAACAAACCCCAGCCCTCATTTAGCAAAATCAAGGAGGAAACTACACTCTAGGAAGATCAATTCTCTTCTCCTCCTGGGTTTCCTGCCTTTCCCACACGGGATGTTTTCCCCATGTCCTTGTGTTCTGGCTACATCGGGGCTGGATGACAACCACGGGGCAGGCACAGCCCATCATTCCAGCTGCCCGGGGAACTTCCTCATTTCTACAAAACCCACACAAGTAGCCTACTCCACCAGACAGTGGCAGAGTTTGATCTAGTGTTTGAATTAATATGTGGAATGATGGGTAGAAAAAGAAAAGAAATAAAGGGGGAGTTCTTGATTAATGGGTATAGAGTTTCAGTTTTACAAGACTAGTTATGGAGATAGATGCTGGTGATGGATATGCAACATTTTGAATGTATTTAATATCACTGAGCTGTAGGCTTAGAAATGGTAAAGATGATAATTTTTTTTTTTTTTTTGAGACAAGGTCTTGCTCCATCATCTAGGCTGGAGTGCTGTGGCACGATCTCGGCTTACTGCAACCTCCACCTCCAGGGTTCAAGTGATTCTCCTGCCTTAGCCTCCCAAGTAGCTGGGATTACAGGAGCCCGCCACCACGCCTGGCTAATTTTTGTATTTTTAGTAGAGATGGGGTTTTGCCATGTTGGTCAGGCTGGTCTCGAACGCCTCAGCTCAAGTAATTCACCTGCCTCAGCCTCCCAAAGTGCTGGGATTACAGGAGTAAGCCACTGTGTCCGGCCACGACTTTATGTGATACGTATTTTACCACAATAAAAAAAACTTGAAGAAAAAAAAACAGAACTGGAATCCCCCCTCCCTCAAAAACAGAAAGAAAGGAAAGGAATGAAGGGAGGTGCGTTCCTGCAGATGCCTTTGCACCTGCTTGTGTCCCAGTGCAGCCACATGACTGGAACATTGTGGAGCTGTGTTTGTTTTGTCACAGCCAAGGGCCACATGGACAAATGAGCTGTCTCGCTGTCTCATTCTCAAGCTGAGCATTGGAAAGGGGGTCATTTGGAAGGAGAATAAACTATTGACAAGCTCTGGTCTTAAGAATCCTTGCAGAAGGTTTTGGTGAAAAGGTTGAAAAAGAGGCCGAGCACGGTGGCTCACGCCTGTAATCCCAGCACTTTGGGAGGCCGAGGTGGGTGGACTGCTTGAGGCCAGGAGTTTGAGACCAGCCTGGCCAACATGGTGAAACCGTGTCTCTACTAAAAATACAAAACTTAGCCAGGTGTGGTGGTGGATGCCTGTAATCACAGTTACTCGGGAGGCTGAGGGAGGAGAATTTCTTGAACCCAGGAGGTGGAGGTTGCTGTGAGCTGAGATTGTGCCACTGCATTCCAGCCTAGGTGACAGAGCATGATTCCTTCTCAAAAACAACAACAATAACAACAACAACAAAACAAAACTAAAAAGCGTCCATAAGTTTTGTAGAAAATACAAAAGCCTTCATATTTTTCCCGACACTTAGGGCCATAGAGGCCAAGCTAGAACCCTTACACCATGGAATAGGGAGTGTTCTCCAGGGTAGGATTCCTCATCCTAATTCTCCCCATGTGCCTATGTAAATTCATTTAGGAAAAGCTTTGTATTTTCAGTGATATCTTTCATTAAATTATGATATCTGTACATATTTTAAAATATTGAACTAAAAGGGAAAAATATAATCTCTTTTTTAAAGAAAGTGCCTCCAGAGAAAAGCCTGCATTTCATAGAATTTAAAATGGATTCTCTATTATGTCCAGCAATTGATTGGATCCCTTTGCATTGTAAGGCTCAGGTTCTCTTTCATGTCCTGTAGATACCGAGGAAGTTATTTACTCCATAACTATTAACCAATGAATGAATATTCCAATTAAGTTGTTTTAATCGCCCAAGGTATCTTCAATATGAACTAGTGTAATACTGAGTCACGTTGACCCCTTTGATAAAATTTTGGTAGAAAGTAACTGTATTCAAACAAACAAAAAAAAGAAGTGAACACTCTTCTTGTCTAAATTACAATTTATTTTGTGGATTAAAGATGCCAGCACCTGAGACTTGAGGAGCAGAATGATGCTGGTGGTAAACCCCTTGCAGGCTTTCTACTGTTTGGGGGTGTGGAGGAGATAAAAAGCCTGAAAAAAAGAGGCCAAATGGACTCCTTCTTCCTAGAAGGCTGACCCCAGGAATCCTCTGAAAGACACCCCTACCTCTACCCTATGCCCACTCCTCAAATAACAAAATCTACTGGAAATCTCCAGTGTTCCATGAGGCAAACAGTCCCTCATGTGGCGCCCCCACTCCTCGATTCTCCATGAGCCATTAGAGCTGGCCAGATGGCGGGGGGTCTCCCAGCCTCTCTGTCAAACAGTTGCGTCTGTGTCCACTGCAGAAGATGTTCTGTTTCTGGTGAGCCTGTCCAAAGAGGCTCCTGCCTCTGACAGAAGAGCAGGTCCGGGAGATGGGCCAGGCATCTAAGTAGATCAAAGGGGTTGGAAACCAAGTTCTCTGATTTACACCTCAGAACAGTGGAAGCACAAGGACTGGTGGAAACACAGGGACAGGGTATGTGAGATGCAGCCATTCGAGGCCTCCAGGACCTGCACAGGTTGTATTAGAGACCCCTTCTGGTTATTCCCCTGGACCACAACCCTGAGCCCCTGTGGCGGACCCTAAGGTACTGCTATCTGCAGGCTACTCACACCATTATCTGTTGTCCATGCTTGAGAACTAGGGTTAGAATGGCAAACCATGCCAAGAGGAGCTGAAGCAGCTTAGGAAACCAGTAGGCTTCTAAGATGAACTTCATGAACTCTCTCCTAATAGTGGTGCTTTCTGTGTTTCATTCATAAGCAACAAACCCTTTGCTGAAAAAAAAACTACAACAAACAAACATGAACTCCCTGGCAGAGAAGTGGGCAGATACTCTGTACCAGATCTATCCTAGCTACTGCTGAGTTAATAATGACAACTTCCAATCTGGACATGCAGAATCAAGAGGAATGAAACGGCTTCCTTTCTTCTGTCCACAATAGTTATCTTTTGCTGTGTCATAAATTACCCCCAACACTTAGGGGCTTAAAATAACATTTAGGGTCTCACAGCTTCTGTGGGTCAGGGGACCAGGTGCAGCCTCACAGGCCTTCTGGTTCTGAATCTCTCACAAGGCTGCATCTCAAACCTCAACTAGGGCAGGACCCACTTTTCCAGCTTTTTCACATGGTTGTCAGCAGGACTGAGTTTCCCATGAGCTGTTGGTTTGTTGCCAGATGGGTCCCTTTGCAGAGCATCTCACAGCACAGCAACTTGCTCCACCAGAGTGAGCAATGCTAGGAGTGCTGTGAACCTCTCTGAAAGTCGAGATGTCCATTTAGAAAGGAAACTTACAAGGCGTCCTCTATTCCAGGAACTTCAGCATTTTCCTGATTAAGGACCACTTTTAATTTCCCCAAGGTTCTATGAAAGACCAAAAAAGTGTGGGGGCTGTGGAGGAAACAGCGTGACCACAGGAAGTCCCACCCACTTCGCCTCCCCCAGCTCTCGGGAATTCTCATAAGCTTGGCGTGGAGGTTTGACAAAGCTGCAAGATCATATGGAGGGTGCTATGGAACCTGCTCTCCTCCCGAGAGCACAGAAAGGCCATTCATTATCCCAAACAGATGACTTTGGTCAAAAATGCCTTTGGTCAAAATTTCCAAAGGAGGAAATCAACCCCTAGGCTTAGAACAAAGTCTTAGGCAAACCAGAAACATCTGAGAGGATGTAAGAAGTTCAGGTGTCAGGCATTAAAATTATGGTCGGTTGCTGTGCATCTCATTAGGGGAGAAAAAATAGAAATGTACTTAAATGGACCAGAGGGGAGTCAGAAGTTTGATTCTCAGGGCTGAGTGATCTGAACTGCAGAGACAACCTTAGAGAGAAAATCCATACTGGCCAGAGACCAAGTTAATGGAAAATTTAATTGAAGCAAATGAAATGCTCAGCCTCATAGGTAGTATGGCCCGGTGCCCTTTGAACCAGAAAGGCTGGGCCAGGAGGCCACAGAGGGCCCTAAGGGAAAACTCCCTTATCTGCAAGAACAAGGGGCGGGACTGAGTTTGAGAAAAGAAAATCTGCAAACCTCCACAGGAGCCTCAGTGAAAGGCTGCATGCAGGGGAGGAAACCTTCAGGTTTTGGTCACCAGGAAGCCCGTTAGAGATTCACAGCAGAAGGCCCCTCTGCATCCCACAGCACCAAGCACGCGCTGGAAACCGGCGGTCCCCCAGAGGAGAGTGGGAGAGGCTGCCGGGTGGCAGAGACACAACCACCAAGGTAGGCACCGAAGCACCTGTGTCTGGGCTCTGAGTAAAAGAGGTGCAGCTGGCATGAGCACCTGCTACTGCTTCCTGCGCCTTCTCCCTCCTGCCCCTCTCCTCGCAGGTCTCCTTTTCCTGTACTATCTAGGTGATGGCACCTGGCTAAGCAAAGAGGGGTAGCTGCTCCACAGCTCTACAAATCTGCAAACTGCACTCCTGCCTTTTCTAATCTGGGTTTTGGGGCTAGGAATCTCTGATGCTGCCATCTCTGTCAGCAAGCCGAAACAAACTGTTCACACACGGAGGCCACAGGACACTGACCATAGCCTGGGCAGGGTGTGGGGGTCGGCAGGGCTGGGCAGACCGGCAAAGGGGTCAGGCAATCAATCCCGAGCAAGGCCAGGGCTCCCAGTCTGGAGGAAGGTGGTCATGCTGATTGTGGAAAGGGCTCACTCTGCAGCTGCTCCCTCAACTGGGAAGACTGATGCGGGAAGTAGGGGGCGAGAGAGAGAGAGAAAGACAAACAGGCAGAACTGTTTAGAGATGACAAATATTGTCTAAGACTAGATGTTGTGGTTCTTATTGCCTTAATAGGTATTATGTGAGAATAATTTTGCATAGTGGAATTGTTGTGTTTCAGGACTTCATTTGGTTAGTGAATCCAAGTAAAATGCCAGTTTAATTTTTAAAAATAAAATCAATAGTCCGAGCCCACTGGGCTGTAAGCAGTTAAGCCTTGTGTCCTAAGTGAGGAGAGCTGACACTTGGTCAGGAGCATCTATAGTTTTATACATAAGGTCCGTTTTCCCCTCCCTGCCGCTCTGTTTCGGGACTTTCTCTTTCTCTCTCTGGCTCGTGGCTTTCTCCTGTACCTCTTCCTCTTTCTGCTTCTCTCTTTGGAGGTTCTCTACATTTCAGGGGCTCACACCTGACCCTCCAGGACTGTAGAAGAAATGGGCTGCACCCGGGTGTGCTGGAAGCCATGGATGCAGGGGCATTACCTAACCCTATCTCCACCCCAGGCTTCAGCAAGGATCAGGGAGCAAGGGAGGAATCCACACACTCTGGACTCAGAACCCTGAAGCTTTGATCCCTAAACCGGAAGGCTTAGGCACAGTTCAGGTTCATATGCAAACAGGTATGCCTTGAGGCTTGAGTGGGTTTACATGCTTCTAGAGTGTTCTTTGGCCTCACTAATAGGCAGGCTTTATACACAGTGGCTGGAGGGAACCATAGTCCACAAGCAGGTTTAGCGATGGTGAAAAAGGACCATCAGTCTGTCCTGAAAGCTCCCAGGACACCAAATCTTGAAAATGTGGCAGATTTCTTTGATCGGGCCACGTGTGTGTTTTCCTTTCTATTTAAGCATGCTCTCGTGACTGTGCAAAAGGCAGATTATTCTTTTTTTCTGGAGGAAAAGATTTAATGATTCATAAATGGCAACATTAGTCTCTTGGCTGGATGCAGAGGGTTACAGAAGTGAGTAAAAAGCCACTCATTTACCTTGCTTTGTTTAGCTGGCATTCTCCACTGCAATTAAATGGTCTCACATAGGCTGGGTTGGAGCCTCTTGTTGATGAGCAGTGCCAGGGTGACAAGACAGCTTCTTTCAGATGGAAAAGGATTTTGTACAGACACAGGAGGAAAAGACCATGAGTGCCTTCACCTGTGAGCCCTACGGTCTGCCGGGAGTCTGTGTGCAGGAGTTAGATCCTCCAACAGGTCGGCTGGCCCCATCTGGTGTTTGCTCACCAGTCAGCCACAAAAGCGCTTGAAAAGTGGGGGTTCCCTCTCCAGATACAGACTTGGTCCTTTCTTTTTACTGACTTTAAATATTGGATTTAGGTAACAAACATATGTCACAGTTCAATTAAATTCTTAAGCTCCTAGTAGTTCTGCATACCTAGAATTCATCTGCCTCATGTTGGATGTTGAGGTGACCTAACATGTTGGATAGTGTAAAGGGTACATGTCCAGCAGTCATGTGTTTTAACTGAAGCAAGAAGAATTGAGGCTAGATGTAAGGAGGAACTTTTAGGCAATGAGATTCATAGCACAATGGCCTCACTCTAAAGGAGATTGTAAAATCTCTTTGGGGAAGCTTTCAAATAAAAGACTCAGTTATCTACCATAGTTTCTTTTCTAGACAACACCCTGCCTGAAGAGATAGGTTGGGGCTAGCTCAATGCATTCCAAATATTAATTTACCACCTTCACAATTTCTACTGTGTCTGAGTAACACTTATAGAACTGTCTACTCAAGATATTCCTTTACATTAACTCATGTCTTTTAATCTTAGCCATTAGTCAGCTTAAGCAATCATACTGTATCAGTGAAATCATTTTGTTTGATGTGCTAATTATATGTCGTGGATGTACATTGAAATACATGACAATGAAAAACATTTACTGGTTGTCGTAGGCTGAATCGTATATGTTCAAATTCTCGGGTATCTGGAACCCTTTTTGGAAATGGGATCTTATTTGGAAATAGGATCTTTGCAGATGTAATCAAGTGAAAGGGAAGTCATACTGAATTAGGGCTCTAATCCCATGACTGGTGTCCTTAGAAGAAGAAGGAAATTTGGACACAGATCGTGACACACAGAGAAAACACCACAGTGGAGGCAGAGATTGGAGCGCTGTCTCCAGCCAAGGAATTCCAAAGATTGTTGGCCACCAGGGGACGCTAGAAAGAGGCCAGGAGGGATTCTCCCCTAGAGTCCTGAGAGGGAGCCTGGCCCTGTGGACACCTTGATTTCAGACTGGTAGGCTCCAGAACTATGGCAGAATAAATTTCTGTCGTTTTAAACCACCCGGTTTGTTAGTTTCTGCAATCCTAGGAAACGAATATACCCATGTGGTTCCCTGTCCCGCCAGTGGGAAGCATTTAACATTTGGGGAAATGCTGGGCTGGGTGCTTGTGAAGGTCCTTTTCCTTCCTGCCACCGAATGATGAGGGCCATCAATGCATCTGTCACTTTTACGCTTAGCTATGATGTATCAGAACCCCTCTATAGAAAAGTGAGGAAAATGCAGTTTCAGTCCGGTTTGAACAGATCCGTTTCATCAATTCTGGAAGCCACCACAGTGTGTGCATCTGAACGTGCTGTTCACTTGTGGCCACCCAGGAGCCACTTTACAGAGCCGCATCTGGGGCTTGGTGATTTGTCTTGACAGTTGTCCACCTGGACAGACTTTGGAACCACCAGCACATCCTTTGCCTGGGTAGAAGGTATTGCTTGATGCCCTCCGAAGCCTATTTTCCCTTCTGATAATTCATCTGGATCACAGCCCAGAGGTTAGCTTTTATTACCTTTGATCTCACCCACGGGCATCAGTAGTTTCTTTATTTATATTTATTTATTTATTTTTGAGACAGAGTTTTGCTCTTGTTGCCCAGGCTGAAGTGCAGTGATGCAATCTCGGCTCACTGCAACCTCCACCTCCTGGGTTCAAGCAATTCTCCTGCCTCAGCCTCCTGAGTAGCTGGGATTACAGGCGACTGCCTCCACGCTTGGCTAATTTTGTATTTTTAGTAGAGACAGGTTTCACCATGTTGGCCAGGCTGGTCTTGAACTCCCAACCTCAGGTGATCCGCCCACCTTCGCCTCCCAAAGTGCTGGGATTACAGGCATGAGCCACCATGCCTGGCCACCGTCAACAGTTTTGAAATCCATTCAGTGCATGTTCCCTTGTTCCCCATTCCCACACTTTGCGATAAGGGAATGATCTGCCATCTGCATCTGTATTTTCCAACTATAGTGCCAATCAGTGAATTATCTGCATTCTCTACCTTAGACTATCAGAACTATGTAGGCATATTTAATTTAGACTTAAAGTGTTCAATAAGCAGGATAGTGTTTTTGTTAAATCTTTTTTCATTGTTTATCACAAATCTACCTAAAGAATTTATATATAAGTCCTTTATAATATCAATTTTAATGAGTCTTCCGTGTAACGGCAGCCTTACAGCTAACATTGGCTCAAATGTTTACTCAATAAATATTTATCAAGCACGTTCTCTATTCCAGGCATCATGCCAGATACTGCATGTAGCTTCCTCACATATACCAAAGCACCTGACATGTGGGACACAAAAAGGATTGGTATCCCAGACTATGAGAACTTTCCAACAAAAGGAATGTAATGGCAGCCTTACTGCTTACTGGCTTTAGATCGTAGATAGTAGATAGTAGATGCTCAATACACATGAGTTTTCCTTTCCCTCACTCCATTCAGAAAGCAGCCTAGTATATAGCTCCATAGCCAGGTCATTTTTAGAATCTCCCTTCCGAAGGCTTCTGACCCAGAGGGAAGAGATGCAGCGAGGCCATCAAGGCAAAGATGTAGCGTTCCAGGGTCCTGAAGACATCTCGCAGCACTTCATTGACTGCATAGCATTCGGCACAGAGCATGCATACCCTTCGGCTGCTTAGGTTATGTGTGTCCTGGTGGCCAACGCCGTGTTTGTTACACTTGACTGCATATAATTCTTGAGAATATGTTCATAGCCTCATCTGAAAAGCACTGAACTTCTGCAAACGCCTTTAAAAAAAAAACTTTATTGAGATATAATTCATATATCATACAATTCACCATTTAAGGTACCATTCAGTGACTTTTAGTATATAGATATGTGCAGCTATCAGCACAGTCAATTGTAGAATACTTTCATCACCTCAAAGAAACCTCCCACATACCCTTTAGCTATTACCCCACACCCCAACCCCAATCCCTAAGCAACCACGAATCTACTTTTTGTCTGTATAGATTTGCCTTTCCTGGACATTTTATATAAAAAGAATCATTTGACATGTGGTCTCTTGCGGCTGGATTCTTTTCCTTTGCATAATGTTTCAAGGATCATTCACACTGTAACAGGTATCAGTACTTCATTCCTTTTTATGGACAAATAATATTTTGTTGTATGGATATAACAGATTCTTAAATTTTATTCATTCGTTGATAGCCACTTGAGTTTCTTCCACTTTTTAGCTATTATGAATAGGGCTGCTGTAAACATTCATGTACAGATTTTTATGTAGACATTTGTTTTCATTTCTTTTTAGTACATACCTAGGAGTATAATTGCTGGTTCTTATGGTAATTCTACTTTAAGCATTTGAGGAAGTACCAGGCTGTTTCCCAAAGTGGCTGCACCGTTTTCTATTCCTACCAGCAGGGTGTGGGGGTTCTAATTTCTCTATGGTATCACCAACACTTGTTATCTGACTCTTTGATTATCACCTTCCTAGTGGGTGTGAAGTGGTGACTCATTGTGGTTTTGATTTGACTCGACTCATGATGTGGATCAGCTTTGATGTGCCTACTGGCCATTTGTATATCTTTTTAAAGAAGTGTTTATTCAAGTCCTTTATCCATTTTAAAATCGGGTTGTCTTTTTATTGAGCTAGAATAATTCTTTTTTTTTTTTTTTTTTTTTTTGAGATGGAGTCTCGGTCTGTTGCCCGGGCTGGAGTGCAGTGGCACGATCTCAGCTCACTGCAAGCTCCACCTCCCGGGTTCACGCCATTCTCCTGCCTCAGCCTCCCGAGTAGCTGGGACTACAGGCACCTGCCACCACGCCCGGCTAATTTTTTGTATTTTTAGTAGAGATGGGGTTTCACCTTGTTAGCCAGGATGGTCTTGATCTCCTGACCTCATGATCCGCCCGCCTCAGCCTCCCAAGGTGCTGGGATTACAGGCGTGAGCCACCGCGCCCAGCCGAGCTAGAATAACTCTTAATACAGTCTAGTCCCTTACACAGGTTGGTTGTATAAGTCTAGCCCCTTTTACAAGATATACAAGTCCCTGATCAAATATATAATTTGCAGGTATTTTCCCCCAATTTGTGAGTTGTCCTTTCACTTTCTTGATGGTGTCTTTTTTTTTTTTTTTTTTTTTTTTGAGACTCGGTCTTGCTCCGTTGCTCAGGCTGGAGTGCAGTGGCACCATCTCGGCTCACTGCAACCTCTGCCTCCCAGGTTCAAGCAATTCTCATGCCTCAGCCTCCCAAGCAGCTGGGATTACAGACTCGCATCACCATGCCCAGTTTATTTTTGTATTTTTAGTAGAGACGGGGTTTCACTATGTTGGCCAAGCTGGTCTCGAACTCCTCATGTGATCCACCCACCTCTGCCTCCCAGACTGCTGGGATTACAGGCATGAGCCACCGTGCCCAGTGCAAACGTGCAAAAGTTTTTAATTTTGATGAAGTCTAATTTATTTTATTATTTTATTGCTTGTGCTTTTGGTGTCAAATCTAAGAATATTTTGCCAAATCCAAGGTCACAAACATTTACCCCATATGTTTCTTTCTAAGAGTTTTATAGTTTTTGCTCTTACATTTACATTTTTTATTCATTTTGAGTTAATTTTTGTATATGGTGTGAGTAAGGGCTTTCCTTTAGTCTTTTACATGTGGATATCCAGTTGTCCCAGCACCATTTGTTGAAAAGACTATCCTTTCTTCCATTGAATGGTCTTGGCACCCTTGTGGAAATCGGCTGAACATATACACATGGATTTACTTCTGGACTCTGAATTATATTTCATTGATCTGTATACCTATCCAAATGCCAGAACCACACTGTCTTTTTTTCCCTCTCCAATGACATTGGCTTTATTTATTTATTTAAAAAAAATTTTTTTAAATCAATGCATAAGAGATGTATGTAGTTTTAGGGTACATGTGATAATTTGTTACATTCATATAATTTGTAAAGATCAAATCAGTGTACTTGGGACATCCATCGCCTTAAATATTTGTCTTTATGGTAGAACCATTTGAATTATTCTTTTCTAGCTATTTTCAAATGTTTAATAGATTGTTGTAAACTATAGTCACTCAAGTGATTTCTCAAACTCTAAGTCTTATTTCTTCTATAAAACCATATATTTGTAACTTTAATCAACTTCTCCTCATCCTCACTGACCTCTGCCCTTCCTGGCCTCTGGTAACCACCAATCTACTCCCTATCCTCATGAGATCCACTTTTTTAGCTCCCACATATGGGTGAGAACATGTGATATTTGCCTTTCTGTGCCTGGCTTATTTCATTTAACATGATGACCTCCCACATTGTCTTGATTGTTGCTGCTTTGTACTAAATTTGGAATCAGGAAGTGTGAGCCTTCTACTTTGTTTTTGTTTTTCATAATGGCTTTGGCTATTCTGTGTCCCTTGCAATTCCATATGAGTTCTGGAATTAGCTCGTTATTTTCTACAAATAAATCAGTGAAGATTCTGACAGGGATTGTGCTGAATCTGTAGATCAATTTGAGGGGAATTGCCACCCTAAAAATAAGCCTTCTGATCTATGAACATGAGATTTTTTTTCCATTTAGTTATATCTTCTTTAATTTCTTTCAACAACGTTTTGTAGTTTTCAGAGTAAGTTTGAACTTTTGTTAAAGTTATTCCTATTTTATTTATTCTTTTTCATACTATTATAAATGGAATTATTCTCAATTTTATTTTCTAATTGTTAATTGCAAATGTGTAGAAATACAATTGATTTTTGCACATTGATCTTGTATCCTACAACCTTGCTGAACTACTTACTAGTTCCAACAGTCTTTTAAGTAGATTCCTTAGGATTTCGTACACCTAAGAGATAGTTTTACTTCTTCCTTCCTAATCCAGATGGCTTTTCTTTTCCTTAACCTAATTGCACTGGCTGGAACCTCTAGTACAATGTTAATAGAAGTAGCTGGAATGGACCATCTCTTTTTGTTCCTGATCTTGGGGGACAGCATCCAGTCTTTGACCATTAGCCATGATATTACCTATTGGTTTTTTGCAGATACCCTTTGTCAGATTGAGGAAATTCCCTTCTGTCCCTAGTTTGTTGAGTGATTTTATCATGAAAGGGTATTGGATTTTGTCAAATGTTTTTCTGCATCTGTTGAGGTAATTGTGTGATCTCTGTTTTATTATTCTATCCGTATGGTGTATTACATTAATTGATTTTTGAATGTTAAATCAGGCTTGCATTCCTGGGATAAATCCTACTTGGTCATGGTGTATATATCTTTTTATATGTTGCCGGGTTCAGTTTTGCCAGTTTTTTTGTTGAGGATTTCTGCATTCATTTGAATACCAGATATTGGTCTATAGTTTTCTTATGATGTGTCTGTCTGGTTTTGGTATAAGGGTAATCCTGCCTTCGTAGAAGTATTTGCCATAGAAGCTGGGAAGTATTCCACCCCCTTCTATTCTTTGGAAGAATTTGTAAAGAATTAGTATTATTTTTTCTTTAAATGTTTGGTAGAATTCAACCGTGAAGTTATTCAGGCTTGGGCTTTCTTTGTGGGTAGTTTTCTGATTACTAATTCAATCTTTTTACTTCTTACAGGTCTACTCAGATTGTCTTTTTCTTCTTAAGTCAGTTTTAGTAGTTTGTTCATTTTATCTAAGTTATCTAATTTACTGGCATACAACTGTTTATAGAACAGATGGTTCCCTACTTAAGATGGTTTGACAATTATTTTTTTCACTTTATGATGGCGTGAAAGTGATACACATTCACTGAAAACCACGCTTCAAGTATCTATACAACAATTCTGTTTTTCACTTTCAGTAAGTATTCAGTAAATTACATGAGATATTCAATACTTTATCATAAAATTGGCTTTGCGTTAGATGATTTTGTCCAACTGTAGGCTAATGTAAGTGTTCTGAGCATGTTTGAGGTCAGCTAGGCTAAACTATAATGTGTGGTAGATTATGTATGCTAAATGCATTTTCAACTTATGATATTTTTAACTTATGATAAATTTATTGGGATATAACCCTATTGTAAGCAAAAAGCATCTGTATTTCTCAATCTTTTTCAATTTCTGTAAGGTTGGTAGTAATTTCCTCTCTTTCAGGTTTTCATTTCTGATTCTAGTAATTTGAATCATCTCTCTTTCCTTCTTTACTTTTTATTTGTTTATTTTTTTGTCAGTGTAGCTAAAGGCTTGCAATTTTGTTGATTCTTTTTCCAAAGAACAAGCTTTTGGTTTTATTGATTTCTTCTATTGTTTTTTTAAAATTCTCTATTGAATTAATTTTTGCTCAAATCTTTATTATTTCCTTATTTGCTTTTTTTTCCAGTGTCTTATGATAGAAGATTAGGTTATTCATTTGAGATCTTTCTTCCTTTAACAGAAGTATTTACAGCTGTAAATTTACCTCTAGCCACTACTTATCTGTATCACATCTTCAAAGACTTTTATTTTTAGTCAAGCTCCACATCCATCCCCAACTATGAGAAGATCTGCTAGCTCCCCTAATAAAATCAAGTCTTAATCTTTAATAATCTTCCTACATTGTGGAAGAATCCATGTATGGAGAAGACATTTCGATCTTGTGGCCTCAAATTTGTTTTTCATTGCCAATCATGGAGGATCCATTGGTTTTTGTTGTTGTTGTTGTTTTGTTTTGTTTTTATTTTTTATATTTTTGCTGATTGCATTTTCTTTGGGCATACCAAGATCTGTTTTGATGGTGTCTAATATACAGATAATTATTGCTGGGGATAGGTAGACATGATCTTGTCCTGGTGGGAGGGACTAGAATAGTTTCCTTCTTTCTATCACCGTAATTTCTCTGGACTTCCCCCACCCCCTAAAAGAAAAACTCCACATAAAAATAATAAAACAAACAAAAAACCCACCATTCGGCCACAGGTGTAGCTCACAGGGAGTTCAACAGGCTCAATGTTGAGCTTTAAAAGTATAGGACTGTAATCCCAGCACTTTGGGAGGCCGAGGCAGATGGATCACTTGAGGTCAGGAGTTTGAGACCAGCCTGGCCAACATGGTGAAACCCCATCTCTACTAAAAATACAAAAATTAGCCGGGTATGGTGGTTCCAGCTACTCGGGAGTCTGAGGCAAGAGAATCGCTTCAACCAGAGAGGTGGAGGTTGCAGTGAGCCGAGATCGCACCACTGCACTCCAGCCTGGGTGACAGACTTATTGATTAAAACTCCATCTCAAAAAAAAAAAAAAAAGTATGATAAGTCCTGGTTTACTTAAGAGGCGCTGATGATGAGGTTGGCAGACTTTCTAAGTCCTCTCCTCCCCCTGCACTTTAGCTTGGCTCTTTAGCTCTCCTGTGAAGGGTTTGGGGAGGATTGTGAGGCTATCCAGATTAGCACTTGCATCCCTGCTTGTTAGCCGTGGCGGAGGATGGCTGCCCTCATGTGTTTGTATCAGGACTAAAGGTGTGGGGAGAAAGCACTATGGCACCTGGGCCACCACCCAGGCCACAGTTGTCTCTCCTGACTCTGAGACATTGTGACTCTTGCTTGATCTCTCCCAGGAGTCCTGAGCCAGGTGAGGGGGGCTGTGCTGGTGGGTGAGCAAGAGCAGGGAGTACAGGGAGATTCTGAGAAGCCAGCAGAGACTGTGAGGGCAGAGCCACTGCAGAAGAAAGTCTTTGATCTGGGCTTACTCTTTTTTTTTTCTTTTTTTGAGATGGAGTTTTGCTCTGCAACCTCTGCCTCCCAGGTTCAAGCGATTCTCCTGCCTCAGCCTCCTGAGTAGCTGGGATTACAGGTGCCTGCCACCACATCCGGCTAATTTTTTGTATTTTTAGTAGAGATGGAGTTTCATCATGTTGGCCAGGCTGGTCTTGAACTCCTGACCTCAAGTGATCCACCTGCCTCGGCCTCCCAAAGTTCAGGGATTACAGGCGGGAGCCACTGCACCTGGCCTGATTTGGGCTTATTAAGTCATCAATGTCCAAAATATCAATTTTCCTCTAAGCACCAAGGAGCACACCTCCTAATTCCTATTACAATATGCTCCTGTGGGCAAAGCAGCTCTCAGCCTGCTGACAGGTATGTTATTTGGAATTATGTTCCAAATGTGGGGTTCATTTCTCCTCTCTCCATGCTCACAAATACTGGCGACTGTGTTGGCAGGGCAGGATTTGCCAAGACGGAGGGTCTGATAGCTTCCTGAACTGCTCTCTGATATCTGCTTCTCTGTATTGCCTTCTTGCTTAGCCAAGACAGTCATCACCGAAGAGTACCTGGTGAACCCTGTGGGCATGAACCGCTACAGCGTGGACACCTCCGCCTCCACCTTTAACCACAGGGGCTCCTTGCACCCCTCCTCCTCGCTGTACTGCAAGAGGCAGAACTCTGGAGACAGCCACCTTGGGGGTGGTCCTGCTGCCACCGCTGGTGGTCCCCGCACTAGCCCCATGTCTTCTGGTGGCCCCTCGGCACCTGGGCTGAGGCCCCCAGCCTCCAGCCCCAAGAGAAACACGACCTCTCTTGAAGGAAACAGATGTGGTAATGTAATGCATGCATCAGCTTCCCACTGACTTAACATCCCTTGCCCTTGCGTGGGGAGCACAGCATCTGGGGAAGGGGGAGTGTGGCTGTTTAAACGTGGGACTGCTGGGAGATCAGAAATTTCCACAAGCCCTTTCATGGATCTTGAGGTTCTCAAAAACAGCCAAACTCAACCTTTGATAAGCAAAGAAAATCGTGTATTAGGGCAGGCTAGGCCACAGGATACATAGACTCCAAAATGTGCACAGGCTCAAATACCATAGAAATTTTTGTTCAAGAGCCGAAGGTGAATGTTCCTGATTCATGGATGCATCTCAATATAAGGACATAGGCTCCATCTATTTTGTGGCTCTGCCACCCTCTACAGCCTTCATGCCCCATGCATTTAGGGAATAGAAAGGGAAAGAAGGTGTGGAGAAGACACAGGTGCTTCCCTGCAGTCTGAAAGTGATGCTCATCACTTCCACTCACATCTCATTGGCAAAAGCTGGTCATTTTGCCACACTTAACCATAAGGGACTCTGGAAGCTGTAGGTTAGCTCTGCCCAGGAGAAAGGAGAACCAGACCTTGGTAAAGAATTGTCTCTTGCATAGGAGGTGACACCTTCAGGATACAAATACATGAGCAGAGGCAGAGTTAGGCAAAATTCCCCCAATGCTGGTTGTAATGCCACTTCTGTCTCATCCACTAAAGAAAGCTTGTTGGAATGCAGTCTACAAAAGCGCTATAAGGGCTAAAGGATTATAGTAATAGCTTGAAGGCCCTTCTGATTGATGTTTTAAAAAATCATTTTCAAGCTTCAGTATTTTGATAGTGCCTAAAGGCCATAGAGTATAGTGGATAATCACTGGGAGTAGAGCCAGACAGCCTGGGCTGAGATGCTGGATCTGCTGCTTCCTGCCTACCTTTTGCAAGTCTTAACTTACCTGTGCTTCAGTTTCCTCACCTATAAAATTGCGATAATAATAATGGCAGCACCTGCCTCATAGGATTGTTGGGAGGATTAAATGAGTTCATACATGCATTTAGTACAAGACCTAGGAGGTAATAAGAGCTCAATAAATGTTAGTAGTTACAGCATAGATCTTTTTAACACATCCCTTAACAGATCACAGCCCATCAGCTCCACAGCTGAGAACTGCTGAAGAAAGAAGGCCCCAGGCCAAGGAGTCTGGGAGTCTTCATCTTGCCACCCTGTAGCCCCTCAGTGGGCAGGCTCTGTCTTCTGTGGCAAGTCACATTTCTCCCCTGAGCCTAGGATCCTTCCACCAGTGACCCCAGCAAGCCGCACACATGAGCTATTTTGTATGATTCAAGACCCTCCACACATTCTCTTCCAAGAGCCTCATCCAACCCAAATGAGCGTGGCCCTGACCAGCTTCCCCTGGCCAAGGATGGAGAGGTGAGAAGGGGCCCCTTGCTGGAGAGGTGTTCTGAGGGGTAGAGCGGAGATTCTCTCTCCACAGCAGCTCTTACCAAATGTAGAGATGCCCTGCAGGCCACTTTCCAACACTGTCACACAGGGCCATGAGCCAGGCAGATTAAGTGAGCAGAGCCCTATTTTCCAAAGGAGAGCAACATTGTTCCGTTTGATTCCTAAGAACAAGAGAAAGGGACAAGATCTTTCATGAACCAACACTGTAAAGTAAACCAGGGGCAGCCTTGATTTCATAGGTTTGTCCCCAGTGTTAGCATAATATCTGGCATGTGGTAGGTGTTCACTAAACATGCATCATGTTTGTGCCCTCACGGTGTCCCTTTGTCTTCTTGTCAAAACATTCATCCTTATGTCCCTCTTGAGTTTAAATGTCTTTCTGTCATCCTCTTCTCCTCAGCCCCATTCCCCTTTTCTCAGGGTGGTGATCACAGGACACCATGCTGATTGAATTGACTCATAATCCCAGAGTCCCACTTTTTAAAAAGGAGATATTTACTCTCTCTCCCACTCACGTTGGTGCAATCTCAGCCCTATGTCTTAAATGCAGGATTTCCAGCAGTAAGAGGGAGGCATGATTTGGTTGGAGAGAACTTCTATCACTCACTCAACAACAGTCTGCCCTGTTCAGTCCAACTGGTGACCCAGGGCCAGGGAATCCAGGGCTCTTCAGAGGGCTTCAGCATAGCTCCTGTCCCCCAGCCCCTCACACCTCCTTCCAGTTGAGCCCTAGGATGTCCTCCTGTCCTTCACTTTCATCCCTATCCTGGCCCTTTGTTCTCCTGTGTATGAGTCTGTTCTGCTAATAAAGACATACCCGAGACTGGGTAATTTGTAAAGGAAAGACGCTTAATGGACTCACAGTTCCACATGGCTGGGGAGGCCTCACAATCATGGCAGAAGGCAAAGGGAAAGCAAAGGCACGTCTTACATGGTGACAGGTAAGAGGGCTTGTGCAAGGGAACTCCCCTTTATAAGACCATCAGATGCCGTGAGACTTACTGGCTACCGCAAGAACAGAATGGGGGAACTGACCCGATGATTCAATTATCTCCACCTGGCTCCATCCTTCACACATGGGGATTATTACAATTCAAGGTGAGATTTGGGTGGGGACACAGAGCTAACTCATATCATCCTGGAATCAGGCCCTGACAGTCTGAGTAATCTTGCCAGACAACTGGCCGAGGGGCAGCCCAGACCCTTCCTCAGGCTCCAGCTCTGAGAAAGCCTCTCTGCTGGAGCCTGGTTGCACCCCAGGAGAGGCCCCCTAGCTCAGGCCTTTCTGCCTGTCAGGGTCTGGGATGAGATCAGAGAAACGGAGTCCACCTGTGCCTGCTGCCTTTCATCCCAAGAACATCAATACCCGAACCCTGAATCCTGGCTGTCTTTTTAATAACTTAGAAGTATTAGAACCAGCCAGGCACGATGGCTTATGCCTGCAATCCCACCACTTTGGGAGGCCAAGGCAGGCGGATCACTTGAGGTCAGGAGTTTGAGACCAGCCTGACCAACATGGTGAAACCCCGTCTCTACTAAAAATACAAAGATTAGCCGGGTGTCGTGATGCACGCCTGTAATACCAGCTACTTGAGAGGCTGAGACAAGAGAATCACTTGAACCTGGAAGGTGGAGGTTGCAGTGAGCAGAAATTGCGCCACTGCACTCCAGCCTGGGCAACAAAGCTAGACTCTGTCTCAAAAAATAAATAAATAAATAAATAAATAAATAAATAAATAATAAATATTAGAACTTTGCCTGAGACCCTGAAATCCAGTTGTCCATAATCAGCAGGACCCCCACCACGGGACTGTGGGATGTTTAAAATCACAAAGCCACCTAACCTCTTTGGAGAAAAGCTGCTATGTGATGTATCAGTTGAAGTTCACTGTTGAGCCTTTGTGATACACTGAAGAAAAATGAAATTATTCATCCTTTGTAAGTCTATTAACACTTTAATTCTCCGAAGATTCCTTTTTTTTTTTTTTTTGAGACAGAGTCTTGCTCTGTTGCCCAGGCTGCAAGCTCTGCCTCCTGGGTTCATGCCATTCCCCTGCCTCAGCCTCCTGAGTAGCTGGGACTACAGGGGCCCGCCACCACGCCTGGCTATTTTTTTTTTTGTATTTTTAGTAGAGACGGGGTTTCACAGTGTTAGCCAGGATGGTCTCGATCTCCTGACCTCGTGATCTGCCTGCCTCGGTCTCCCAAAGTGCTGGGACCACAGGCGTGAGCCACCCCGCCCAGCCCAAAGATTCCTTTTAACCAGTGCCTTCCTCAGGGTGCTAAATAAAACCGCAGGTACCAGAAACACCCAGTCAGCCATGCACATTCTCAGCAGTGAGACAGAGGAAGTGGGTGGGGAGAAGATGGAAGGAAGGATAGCACCAGTGTCTCTGAAAGAGGTTTCCGTTTCTGCTTACATTTCATTGACCAAAATGTAGTCACATGGCCACTTGCTGCAAGGGATGCTGGGAAATGTGGTTTTCATTCCTAGCAACCATGATTCCAGATGGAAGTTAGGGCTGCTATTACAGAGGAAGAAGTGCAAAGTAACACTGAGTAGGCAATGGGAAGTCTGATCAGAAATGCTCACTCCCTCCTTTTCCCTCCTATGGCACTTTGTTTCCTCATCTATAGTTCTTACTCTATCCTAGAGAAAGGAACAGACCCTCAGCTTTGTGAAGCCTCTTATTCATATTTGAACCCCCCACAGCCCTGGCAAAGGGGGGCTTGAGGCCTGTATCAAACTGTTATTTATTGAACACCTACACTCAAGGGGGCCAGACAGTTTCCGATTTATTATAAGTTATATGTTTAGAATTTAATATTTATAAAAAGGTATTGGTATATTTGATTTAAAGATAAAGAAAAAGAGGTTCAAGAGAAGGTAAATCAAGTGTTAAGCCAGGATCTGACTTCAATGGGCTCCAAAGCCTGTCTTTCAAAACAACCCCAGGGGTTTTCAAATCATGCCTGATGGCTTTCAAGGTTCTAAGAGATGGAGAAGATGGAACAAGAGCAGACAGGACTCCAGGTGCCCTCCCTCTCTTTAAGCAGGGCCTTTTCACATTTGCAGAGTGGGGTTCTATATGTGCTTTGCTTAAACAAAATTTACACAACTAAATGTTTGGAAACCATGGAGATAAAAACCATGCTGACTTGAGTGGCAGGATGTTAAAGTGGGAGAGAAACCACCAGCGTCCTCACCCATTTCTCACCTAGCTGTCAGCCTAGTGCCTGCTGTGGGTCCCCCCACACCCCACCCTCCCACCCAAATGACTGTTCAATATTGCTCTGAAGTTCCATCCCAAGTAAAAAGCAGTTATCATCAAAAAAACCATACCTCTTTAAGGGAGTTTGACCCAAGTCATAAACCATGGAAGAGACTTAGAAATGGCATTTTCCCCATGGTACTAATCAAAATGGTTTAAAACCACAGAAGCCAGAAAACTGCATGAGGCTGCAGGCAGAAGGGTGGGTATTGATGACTTGACAAACTCCTCAGCCTTCTCTCTCTGGCGGTACTTACCTTTAGCTTCCTGCAGTTGTGATATATCACGTCTGTCTCTGCTGCCAGTGGGCTCCAAGGGGATGTGTTCACAGGGCACATTTTCCTGGTGTCTGCTGATGCTCTGGTGAAAGTTTGAGAGCTCTTCCTTGTCTCTCATCCAAGATATAATCACCAAGAGCTATAAAGAGGTTTTGGATAACAAAAGCTTCCTGACTTGGGCATTTAACAAGACACACTGTAGAATTCCCAACCACAACTAGGTCCAAGATTCAGAATCAAGAAACGAAGTCAATCTGATATTGCTATTACAACCCAAATGCCTCCTGTGGTTGGATTTTTATTTGATAGGGCCTGGCATTGGGTGAGGGATGGAGACAATTTAGCTAGAAAAAGAAGAATGAGAACAGCATTGTATGTGAGGAGGTGAAGTGGACAAAAGCATGGCAAGAGCTGATTAATTAAAGGGTTTGTGCAGGGGCCAGACGCAGTGGCTCACACCTGTAATCCCAGCACTTTGGGAGGCAGAGGTGGGCAGATCATCTGAGGTCAGTAGTTCAAGACCAGCCCAGTCAATATGGTGAAACCCTGTCCCTACTAAAAATACAAAAATTAGCTGGGTGTGGCGGCACATGCCTGTAATCCCAGCTACTCGGGAGGTGGAGGTTGCAATGAGCCGAGATCATGCCACTGCACTGCAGCCTGGACTTCATCTCAAAAAAAAAAAAAAAAAAAAAAAGAGTTTGTGCAGGGACACCAGGGAAACCATGCTGGAGGTTTGGGATCCATTTCAAGCAGATGGGACTTTGCTCTGTAGTAACTGTAAACCAGACATTTCTGAACACGGGAGTGAGCTGGTGGCCCTGGGATTTAGGAAAACAAATCTACTGGCCATTTATGGAATGACATCATCATAATAAGAAGAACAGCAACTACCTAATGAGTAATCCTGTTTAATGCTTTACAACATTATGCCATTTAATCCTTGCAACAGCTCAATGAGGTGTTTTATAGAGCAGGCAGTTAAGACTCAGGTTTTGGTTGGTCCTAGCCAGCAGAGACTTCCTGGGCACAGTGTGCCAGGGGCTCTTCTCACATCTGAGGACAGAGCTGTGAACAAGATGGACACCGGCCCTGTTCTCTGAGGGTTTGCAACTCCAGGGAGACAAATGTCAACAAATTATTACACTAATTTCATTACAGTTGTGATGATTGCTGTCAGGGAGAAGTGTGGATGCTGTGGGAGAATCAGATGGGGAGGGAGTGGCTGAGCCTACCCTTCGGAGTCTGGAAAGGCTTCCCAGAGAAGGGGCAGTGGAGCTGGCTGGAATAAGCAGGAGGAAAGACAACCAGGGAGGGTCAGTAGGGAGGAGGGATGGCTGGAGGCTTCCCAGCAGAGGTAACAGTGCTTGCTAGGAGGTCACAGTGTCTTCTGGTGACCAAGAAGGAATCTAGCTCAGCTCAGCTTGACTTCAAGCCCATGGTCTCTCCTTGTTTCTAGAGACATGCTCTCTCCTCACACAGGCAGGCCATCTGGTCTCAAATAATTGAAAAGAAAAATCGGATTAAACTCTAAGGATTGAGTGGGCTCTCTTCCCTCTCATCTCTCTCACCTCATGGCATCTTGAAAACTCTAGATAGAGTGAGTGGTGCTTGCCTATAATCCCAGCTACTCGGGAGGCTGAGGCAGGAGAATCACTTGAACCTGGGAGGCGGAGGTTGCAGTGAGCCGAGATCACCCCACTACACTCCAGCCTGGGCAACAGATAGAAATAATGAAAAACAGCACTGTTTCAAGCCATGTGATTTTGCCATAATCGTGGGCTAACCTGGGCACGTCACACATTTGATAATGGCATTGTATCTAGAAAGGATGCATCTAGTGGGAGCAGGTCACTTGGAGATGCTGAGAACAGATCTCCCTCCCCTTCCCTTTGCCAGCCCCGGTCCTCCCAACCCAGTTCCAGGTGCCAGAAACCAAGAGGGCCTGGGCAGCTCACAGGCAGCCTGAGGACACAGGGGTCCCTGTCGGAGACAATGACCTTCCTGTCTCTAAGATTCTTATGGTCAGGCTCCAGCCCTGAGACACATTCTCTTGATTCTTAAAATAGTCTTAAGAAGCAGCAAATAATATTCACAATTTATAGATGAAGCCAATGAGGTCCGCAGAGAATGATCGGAGCCCAGGAGGGACGGGAAGCCTGGCTGTGGCTGCACTCGGTGTGTTTTGCATGTGGACACACTGATGCAGCCTTCAGCTGTGGGAGGAAGTGACTCCCTTCGTGTGAACAGCCTGAGGTGGGAGGGGTTACACAGTGTCATAAGGGGCTGGCAGGGGCTTAGAGATCAAGCCCTTTTATTTTACAACAGAGAAGCAGAGAGTCGATCACATGGCTGGTGGGTGGCAGGGGTTTCTGACTCCCAGCTCACTGCTAATTCCGCTCCTCCACATGACTCTGTTGTTAGCTAAAGAGTTTCTCCTGAATTATGAATGAGTGAAAGGAAATTACGTACGTATGGATGTGCTCATGGGCATGTGTAAGGCAGAGGGAGATTCACAGAGAGTGTGCAAGTACCTGTGCTGTGAGAATCGGGATTGCTTTGAAACACTGACTCATAGTCATCCTAGCTCTGGTAAATGTGAGTTCAGCTTCAGAAACAAGCATATTTAATCCATTCATAACTAGGTTTCACTTTTCACATGCCTCTGGCAGGGAATGACAAGACCAAGCACGATGTCCTCATTGGAGAACTCTGCCTGCTCACAAAGGTGTCTGGCCAGTGCTTCTTGGCATGCTCTGTCTGCTTAGGAGCAAGACTTTTCCACATCCATCATGTCTTACTGTTGATCTATCACATCTGCCTGCCGCAGCTGCACCAGGCTCCACCCATCTGTCTTCCTGACACCTTCGCCGCAGCTGGAGAGGGAGTGGCTAGTGTATTTATTATTTTTGTGAGCACAGACCACTGTGAGGCTCTGCAAACCTGCCACTGGAAAGCTCCATTTTTCTTCCTTTCTAAAGCGAATCTATGTGCTTTGGATCAGGAGCAGCTCCCGAGGTGTGACTTAGGCTGCCTGCTGCCCTCTGTCTTGTATGACTAAAAGGCCCCCTAAGAAACACGCCCGAGCCAGGCCCCTGCTGCCTCTGCTCCATCCTGGAAAAGTGAAAAGTGCCCACAGCAAGCCCCAGGTACCAGGAACAGAGCCCACTTTGCCATCTCAGTTATCTCTTTCCCTCCACAGCAATTGTCCTGAGAGCCTCCTCCTTAAAGACAAACCAGCCACCTGGCTCAGCCCTTCAACACTGTAGTTGAAGGGAAAGTGTTTCCCTGACCTAGCTCAAAGGACTCTAGGTTCCTGTGAATGATGCTGTTAATTGGTCTGGGTTTTCCCCCCTTCCTGTCAAATGCAGGAAATTAGATTTGACCTCTGCTCTGATCACTCTAAAATTATTCTTGGCACTAAAGACTTCCAGCCTTTGTAATCAGAGCATCTATTATCACCCTGATTAACGCCAATGTTCTGATGGGGCAGGATCCAAAGGCAATGTGATTTCCGTGATTCCTCGTCCCCATGTTGAGTGCAGATGTCTTTAAATGGAGTGAAATCATCTTTAATAAGTGTGGATCAGCATTCAGATGGCTCCAGGGTGCAATAACAGATTCCCAGAAAAATGCCCCGTGCCAAACCACCTTATGGGACCCTTCCAGGTCCCACAAGGAAGAGGCAGGGAAAATCTCAAAGTCAGTCCAATTCTCAGCCAAACCATTATGCATTTAGGACAGACGCAGAAATGTGATGCTGTATTTTCCTCAGTGCTAATGGAGCAGCATGCACGTCTCAGGCACATTAAAAGGAGGAAGGAGACAGAGACAGCAGAAAGCCACTGTGCCCCGAGATCTAAAGAAGGGAAATAAAGTGAAGGCTTCTCAACTTCTAACTAGAATTCTTCTGTAGGAAAGCCGCTTCATTGTTCAGAGCCTTGTCTTTTTTCTAGCCTTAAAATAGAAGTAAAGATTACACACACAGGCTTTTGTATAAGTTACCGAGACTGTGTCTGCAGAGTATATTGATTCATCTCACATTTATCAAGCCCTATTTATAAACACAGTCATGCATCACTCAATGGGATACATTCTGGGAAATGCATCCTTAGGTCATTTCAATGTTGTGTGAAAATCATAGGTTGTACTTGCACAAACCTAGATGGTATAGTCTACTACACACCTAGGCGGTGTGGTATAGCCTATTGCTTTTAGGCTACAAACCTGTACAGCATGTTACTGTACTGAATACTGGAGAAAATTGCAACACAAATCACTAGGCGATAGGAACTAGAATCATTATCATCTTATGGGACCACCGTCCTTAGGCGGTGCATGACTGTATATGTACTCTGAGCCATGGAGGAGTCAACGATTATAACCCCTGTCATGAGAGGATCACATTTGTATTTTTCACCAAACGCTTCACCTAGCACCTGGTACAGAAAAGGTGCTCAATCAATGTTTGTGGAGTGAGTGGGAGGAATCCTTAGGAAATAAAAATCTAACTAGAGGTTATAGAGAAGTTCATAAATAATTGTACTACGAAGTGGAATGTGAAAGCACCTTAAGAGATAGATGAACAAATAAAGATGTAGGAATAAAGGGGTAGGAAGCCGGGTGCTGTGGCTCATACCTGTAAACCCAGCACCTTGGGAGGCCAAGATGGGTGGATCACCTGAGGTCAGGAGTTCCCGACCAGCCTGACCAACATGGTGAAACCCCATCTCTACTAAAATACAGGAATTAGCTGGGCGTGATGGTGGGCGCCTGTAATCTCAGATACTTAGAAGGCTGAGGCAGGAGAATCACTTGAACCCGGAAGGTGGAGGTTGTAGTGAGCAGAAATCACGCCACTGCACTCCAGCCTGGGCAACAAGAGTGAAACTCTGTCTCGAAAAATAAATAAATAAAGTACAATAAAATAAAGGGGTAGGAAGGTGACATGCAGGCTGCAGGAAGCACAGAACATTTCTGTTCACGAAGGCATCAGGTGGAACATGAGTGGGAAGGAGAGAGGGTGAATGCCTTCTAGGTTGAAGTCAAAGCACCAGCCACAGGCAGAGGAAGGAAGCTGGGGAGACATTCGGTCGGTCACAACAAGTGTACCCAGACAGACAGGTGGTGCACAGGAGAGCAGGGATGTGGGGAAGGTAGGGAGGCTCCCGCCCTTGGTGGAGCACCTGACATAGGTCAGCCTCGGGGCAGGGCACTATCCCATTTCCATCCTTACACCTGCCCCTCCAGGTAGAAAGCACTGCCATTTCACACATGATGAGCTACATCCTGGTCCAATCACCAGCAAGGGGCAGCTCCAGGATCTGTCCCTAGGTCTCTCTGGCACCAGAGCTCTTCTCCCCCTCCATTAAGAAGGAAAAATATTATTAAGACCAAGAGAGCCCTTGACCTTGAGGTAGAATGAGGACTCAGTGTGTTGGTAAGGGAGACCCATGGGGAGATGGGTCTTAGGGAGAATGTGAGGCAGCGGCAGTTGTAGGCGGTAGGAAGAAAAGGACATGGCCCAAAAATACCCATTAGGAACCCATGGCAGGGGGTTAGGTGACAGGCTCTGGGGCTGGGGCAGCAGGGGTGGAAGGGCATCAGCATCAGAGGCATTCTCCCAGGAGCTTCAGAATAATTAAATGTGGGAAACACAAAAAGGGGAGGACAAAGAGGTGGGTTCCTAAAATGGGGGAGATAGGAAGAGGAGCTGGCTCTAGGGAAAGAGGATGAATTAGTTTGGGACATACACACACAAGAAATCTACCCTAAATATTGCCGGCCATTGAACTCATTGCTGTCTTCCTCCTTCACTGTCCTGAGCCTTTTCACCTGCTGCATGGGAAATGCTCTATGCAACCATTTCCCAGGGACCAGCTATGGACCAGATATAGGTTAGGCCATTTGCGGTCAGGGAGTTCACAGTGTAGTGGGGCAGACCCGGGCAAATGCTCTGACAGCCCCAGAGGGCCGTGCAAGGACTCATTGTGTACCTGGGGCAGTGAGTGAGGGGACGTCTTTCTGCATGTGTGACCAGGGATGGATCTGAGGATGCTGAGGCAGACTTGCATTCTGCAGAGACCGTGGAGAAGAACGAAAAGCCACCTCAATTCTGCCATGCCTCTATCCTCTCAGTGTGAACGCCATGGAGGCAGAAAGGACCCCAAGTCACTGGCCTCACTGACGTGATGAGGCTCATTTGGGCACTCATCTTAGCACACTTGCCCTGGTCACCAAGTACCCAGGCTCAGGAGGCCCTGGGCCCGCCGAGAAAGAACTGAGCAGGAGAGTCTTGAAAACTCCAACTCGGGTGGGAATTCCAGCCTGTTGAAGGGAATCCACTGTCTAGTGCTTCCTCTCCTGGGAGAGCAGAGAGCTTTGGCATACATGGGGAGGGTAATATATCTAGGAGTGGCCTTCTGCACTCTGGGCTGCTGATAGAGCTGCCACTCACAGCCTTTCCCTATGACAGGAGGTCACTTAGGCCAGCTCCTTGGACTCATGGGCACTGAGGATCCCCCTTCCAGGCTAGGTGGGGGCAGGCAGCACCAGGTAGGTGCAAGGCCCTGTCCCACTGGCTCATGGTCTCCCTCTCTGTGCCCCATCCAGCCTCAAGCCCTTCTCAGGATGCGCAGAATGCCAGGCGGCCACGGAGCAGGAACCCCTCCGCCTGGACAGTGGAGGACGTGGTGTGGTTTGTGAAGGACGCCGACCCGCAGGCTCTGGGGCCTCACGTGGAGCTCTTCAGAAAGCACGTATGCGAGTGGTGGGTTTGACCTTGGAGGGGATTGAGGGAGCAGGCATGGAAGGAGAGTGAGGTCCAGGGAGCTGCGGGATGCTGCCAGGGGAGGTGGGGGGGGGGGGTGCTCTAAACTAAGCCCTACAGGCACCCTCAAGGGAGCCAGAGATGAGAGGGACAGGTACAACCACAGGCTCCTCAGAGCAGAATGACCACTTAATTTGTTTTTAAAGGAATATTTGCCCCATCTCTTCTCTCATGTTGGCCTTCGTCAGGAGTGCCTGTTTCCTGCCCATCCAGCCGTCTGTGAATGCAACAAACATTCACAGCACACCTACGACATGCCAGGCAAACCGCAGTAGCACCTGTTCCTAAACCACTTCGAGGATTAAATAAGAAAATGCACAAAAGGTGTTCAGCACGGTTCCTGACTCGGATAGCCTTCACTGAGCAGATAGCATTATAATGATTTTGAGATATGCTAAAATATAGAGATGGTAATTTTTTTTTAAAGATAAGAATCAACAATTTACCTGCCAGGCTTACTATATGCATTTTGTTTTTGTTTGTTTTTGTTTGAGACAGAGTCTCATTCTGTCGCCCAGGCTGGAATGCAGTAGTGCGATCTCAATCTCGGCTCACTGCAGCCTCTGCCTTCCCAGTTCAAGCAATTCTTGTGCCTCAGCCGCCCGAGCAGCTGGGATTACAGGCACCCACCACCACGCCCAGCTAATTTTTGTATTTTTAGTAGAGACTGGGTTTCACCATGTTGGCCAGGCTGGTCTCATCCCAAAGTGCTGGGATGACAGGTGTGAGCCACCGCGCCTGGCACTGTACTCATTTTATATTGTGCTGTAACAGATTACCACCAACGTAGTTGCCTCACACAATATACATTCTCTGTCTTACCACTCTGGGGATCAGGAGCCTGGCATGGGTCTCAGCGGGCTCAGCCAGCAAGGCTGCCTTTCCTTCTGGAGGTTCTAGGGAGAATCCGCTTGGTTGTCTTTTCTGGCTTCTAGATCCACCATCAGTCCTTGGCTCCTGTCCCCCTGCCATCATCTTTAAAGCCTGTAACATCAAGCTGAGGCCTGTTCGGCTGCTCGGGCTGCCATCCCTGGTTCTCACTGCTGATGTCTTCTTCCACGTTTAAGGAGCTTTGTGATTACACAGCCGCCACTCCCCCCACCCACCTGGCTCCATAATCCGGGATAATCTCCCTACTTTAAAGTCAGCTGATTAGCAAGCTTAATCCCATCTGCAACCTTAATTCCCCTTCACCGTGTAACTTGACATTCACAGGTTTGGGGACTAGAATCCAGACGTCGTGCATGGAGGGGAAGGAGCATTATTCTGCCTTCCACAGTGACCATTATTTTTGTTTCCTGTTTCTTATTTTATTTGGTGATTCTGTCATAGAAATCATGCTCTCCAATCTTAGGAGGATTCTCATCTAACTCAGCACTTGCCTTTTATTAGGCATATGTTGACCTCACCTAACAATGGGGACTTAAGACCAAGAACCACAGAGTGGGTTATGCTTGGACAGATTTGGGCAGGGGGAGTCTGGCTGTCTTCCAGGGTGGGAGGAGACAGTGGGAGTCCAGGAGGTGAGGGAAATAAAAGACAGTAGAAAATGAGGCTCCTGGGAGTGGCCCACAGGTAAGCCTTGCCTACTGCCATTTTGCCAAAGACATGGAGAGTGACATGGAGTGGGTGCTCCATCAGTACTGGCTGGCTGGGCAGATGAATGAGAGAGCTGGTGACCCTGGCGCCATTATATGAATCCTGTAACTATGTCTCTTCTCCCGGCTTGAGCACCTCAAATTTCTACCCTTTGTCTCCAGTGACCTGAAAATGGCACTAAAGGTGATCATGGAAGCCCAGCCTTGCTAGGTTCATGAACTCCGCATGCATTCTGGAGGGTGACCATTTTCAATGACCAATGGCAGCAACACCGGGACCAAACCTCAAAGGACTGGCTCGTCCCCTTAGTAGTTCTTTGTGCTGAACCCTGAGATGAAGCAGGGCCATCTAGTGGAATAGACAGGGCTAAACACACCTGAAATCTTCCATAGGTGGAATGAGTTGCTTTGTTATCAGCTAAAGGTAGGTGGGCCTACTAAGAAATGAGAAATTAGGGCAATAGTGGGGGTTTGGAATGGAAAGACCCTCTAGTTTCAGGGTCTAGTGGATGACAGTTTTTGCCCCTTTAGCCAAGTTTGGATGAGGAGATAAACTTCCTAAGTGGGATATTGGGAACACACATGGGGTTGTGTTTGATTCCTTCTATGAGGGGAGGGCAGGAATATGAAACACCCCGTGTATCAAATGACTCCAGGGAGATGATGGGGAGAGGAGAACACAGTATTTGTTTGCTTTAATATTTTAAAAGACCTTGCCCCAGGACCAAGAGAATATGCTGCCTAAATCAATCCATATGCCCTGAGCACATCCCCTGACCACACCTTAACCTTAGCCACTGTTCGATGACTCTGACCATCTTCTGGGTTTATCTTTCTTCTGATTCTATCCCACCAGGAGATTGATGGCAACGCTCTGCTGTTGCTGAAGAGTGACATGGTCATGAAGTACCTGGGCCTGAAGCTGGGACCCGCACTGAAACTCTGCTACCACATTGACAAACTGAAGCAAGCCAAGTTCTGACGTTTTTAAAAAGACAGAAGCGAAACCCAAAACAACAGATCTCAAGATTATCTTCTGCCTTACCAATATCCCGCCAACATCACAAAATAGACTCTCCTCTTAAAATTAACAGCCACAGAGACGTGGTCTTTTTATAAAACTTGTGAATCTTTGCCTTTTGAAGAATTTAACACGGACCTTTTCGAGAGGCTCCTCTGTGTTCATAATTTGCCAAAAAATTACAAAAGCCTGTGATTTTTAACATCCCTGTTATGCTGATTTCTCTTAAAGTGGGTCCTATTTGCATAACGAGAGAGTGGGGAACTGAATGCTTACGCCCAAGGAGAGTTCTGGAGGGTTCAAAGGATGAAAGAAGGACCTTTGTCCCTGCGGTCTCTGCAGGGACACCCCCCTCAGCACCATCTGCCTCTAACTCTGACCTGGGGACCTATCCATGTGAGCCTTGTTTGCCTCAGCTCTGGAAGCTGACTTCTGAAGATGACTGCCTCACCTTGCACTATCTGGAAAACTTGAATTATTTTACGCCGTGAAAGAAAAAGGAAAAAAAAAATCTTTTCTGTTCCTAGAAAATCTGAAGTACTGTGTTTCTCCGCTAGAGGGCAGACTGCTAATGAAATTTCAGGACCCTCACTGACTGCAGTAGCAGGATTGTTCAGTACTGAGTGGATGGGTTAGGGTGTCTGTGAACAAGATCTAGCCCACACAGAAACAGGGGATTTATTCCACAGTTAGCACCACAGATTGCGACTTGGGAAGAAACCATCAGCTAGAGGGGTCTAGTTCGTATCCAATCATTATTGACTGACTGACTGATACTCAACTAGCAAAGGCAAGAATTTGGAAGCACGCTCTACCCAGATGGGACTTTGGAGTTCCTTCCCTTCCAGAGTCCTTATTGAGGTGTTGAAGTGTTGGCATGCCGAAGAATCTTAGTGACATTTAGCCATGGGTGTTTCTTTAAAAAAGGAAAAGAAAATGTCTCAACGAAGCTTTGAAATGGGAGAGTGTTGATTTCTAGTTACATTGCTGGGTTATGTAGTTGTATCTGTGGCTAATTTTTCTAGTCCTCAACAAATACACAGACATGCTATTATGGGGTTTAATTCAATTTACAAATAGGTTTTCCTTCCTCACCGTGGAGTAATAGAAAAAATTGATTTTCTGCTCCTTTGCAGCTGTGTCCAGAGACGGACAATGAATCCACAATTTATTAGGCAGAGGCACAACTTCTCCACCATTCGTTTTATCCTTCTCTTTTCTCTGTTTCCCTCCACCTCTCTTCTTCTTCTTTCACACTGAGCAGAAAACATATCTTCAAAATGAATTCGCCTTTGCCATGTGCATATTCTCTTCCTTAAAAGGACATCAACAGTGTTGGAGATGAGGAGATGAACATTAGATTTTGGAATTTCTGGGAGGGAGAGGGTTAGGGATGACTCAGGGCCTCCCTTCGCCCAAAGGTGAATCAGAAAAGGCACCCCTTTCTCTGGGATACAACCTGAGCAGGGGTCTCAGCTGGCAAGTGGAGCAGGGTGGGGGCTCAACCTCCTCACCGCTTGATCAGCTGCCGTTGTACAGAGCATGACCTGTATAACCTTGAGGGCAGCCCTGGGTAGATCTGCAGAGTGACCCTCTATATAGTTAGAATCCAGATGAAGGCCATAAGAAATAGTCCATGCCATGCCGTTAGGCCCGCTTTCATGTGCAGTACTTGAGAAAGCACATAGTAGCCTCCTTTTCAGACACACAAATGGTGGCTGGACTGAGAGCATGGCAGAGAAGGGGAGGAGGAGAATGTACTAAACTTGCTCACTGAATTGAGCTTGAGTTATTAGATTGTAGAAGAGCTTGATGTCTGGTGATTTTGTTACAGGAAGGGGGTCCCGATCCAGACCCCAAGAGAGGGCTCTTGGATCTCATGCAAGAAAGAATTCAGGGTGAGTCCATAAAGTAAAGTGAAAGCAAGTTTATTAAGAAAGTAAAGGAATGAAAGAATGGCAACCCCATAGTCAAAGCAGCTCTGAGGGCTGCTGGTTGCCCATTTTTATGGTTATTTCTTGATATGCTAAACAAGGGGTGGATTATTCATGCCTCCCCCTTTTAGATCATATAGGGTAACTTCCTGATGTTGCCATGGCATTTGTAAAACCGTCATGGCACTGGTGGTAGTATAGCAGCGAGGACAACCAGAGGTCACTCTCGTTGCCATCTTGGTTTTGGTGGGTTTTAGCCAACTTCTTTACTGCAACCTGTTTTATCAGAAGGTCTTTATGACCTGTATCTTGTGCTGACCTCCTGTCTCATCCTGTGACTCAGAATGCCATAACCATCTGGGAATGCAGCCCAGTAGGTCTCAGCCCCATTTTACCCAGCTCCCATTCAAGATGGAGTTGCTCTGGTTCAAATGCCTCTGACAGGTTCAGCACCTGAGAAAAGTACCTTGAATCAGGCCTTGGGGCAGAGTCTTCAAGATTTTAAGGTGGTAGGGCCTGTCTCTTAAGAATTTATTAATCGTAAGTGCTCACTGCTGGTTTAGAGTTAGATACATTTCCCTCAAAACAGCCATGGGCAGGTTATGTACTCAGAACTGCCAGTGTGAAAACAATGAGATCCAGAAAAATCCCACAACAATCCAGGTTTTTCACTCCTCTTTTTTTTTTCTCAATCTTCCGATACTTGCGGTACCTCTTCCATCAACAGATACCTCATGTAGTGACTTCCAGTATTAAGTTTTCAAAACTTCCTACCCACCCTCATCAGTGACTCCTTCACTACAGAGTCACAAACACTGGTGCTCTCAAATAAAAATCAGCCCCAAACAATGTCAAAGAGATCCCTTGAGTAGTTTTCAGGCGAGAGATATGTTCTCATTTCAAGTCTTGGAGAAAACTGGATCCATGTTCACGTGGAACTTCTCTCACGGAGGTGCTATCTCATTTTGCATTAAACTTTAAGCAGGACAGATTGCTGAAGCCATGATATTTAAGGTTTGACTTTTTAAAAATCTCATTACTCTTAAAATAAATGCTGCCACATCAGAGAATAACCTGGGGAGGAAAATCTTCCTTGACTGTTTCTGCACTGAAATGCAATTAGCCAACTAAATTATTGTAGCAATACTGCAATTATAATTAATTTTCACCCCTCTCAAAAATCTTGTCAAACCAGGAGGCTAAATAGCTTCACAAATGTAAAACACACCAGGCCATTTCCTCTAAACAGACCTTAAAGGGTTAGGCCACGTGGGTCACCCTTGTCCAAATGAGAGCGGACTTGGGGGCCTCTCACTTGTACAGATGTGGTACTTATTATTCCATTGCAGTAGCTTTGCTTCAGGTCGTAGTGAATAATGATATCGTTTTGCATAATTCCAAATTAGAGTGTGTATGTGTGTGTGCCTGTGTTCATGTTCCAAACATTTCCAATTACACTTGTCTGTTAAACACTTGAAAGAAAAAATCGAGACAATTCTATTGCCTAAGGCCTCTTAAATATTTCATGAATCACATTATTCCCTGTGCGAAGACTTTAGGTGAAAGCTGTGGGTCTTGTCTGTGTGTGTGTGTGTGTGTGTGTGTGTGTGTGTGTGTGTGTGTTTCCTGACACTGTAGCTGGAAGAGCCTTAGGAAGTGAGTGCTTGGGAGTATATGAGCCATTGCCTTTGCTTGGTTTGCAATATGGAGGCAGAACCCACTGTGGTCTGGTTGCTACTATTAAGTGTCCCCTCTTAGGCTACTAGGGTGTGCCCTGGAGGCAGCTGGGTGACCAGGGCTGTTCTGGGGCTCTGGGCCTGCCCCCTCAGGAGGATGATTGTATGTGCCAAGCCTGGGCTCCAGGTGACTCTCGGGAGACACCTTGCCGGGGAGCCCACGGAAGGGAACAATTGTGTTGCGGGCGTTTAGCACCTACCAGAGAGTACACCAGACTCCCACCATTTCCCTGCAGCAGGGCTGCTACCAACTATATTAAATACATTGGGAAGGAATATGGGACTAGGGCTCGTTTACTGCAGAAGAAACCAGTGAGAAAGGGAGGCCTACACCATAAGTTTCTTAGGAAAACAATGAAAGCAGCAATACTAACAGCCCCAACCCTTCACGCTGCAATAACCTATTTTTGTATCTATGTGCTGTATGGAATATTTCTTATTTTTTTAATTAAAATTCTTTTTAAATTATTTTTGAGATGGTTTTAGGAGAATTTTCTCAAATCTCTGAAGATAATTGGAGATGCCCATAGGTGACCAGGGACTCAAATGTAGTCATTGTCAGAAGGTCTCGAAAGATGGAAATATTCTGCTCTCATTCTAAAGAAACAGCCAGGTTTACATATATGTAAGTGGTTGGCAGGCACTGTCTGACCTCTGCTCTGAAGGGGCCACTTCTCAGCTCTTCTCCACTGGGGAGAGAGGGGAAGGGGATTGGACTCACTTTTTTTTTAAAACCTCAGATAACAAGACATGGGATTGTGAAGGAGTAGGTGATTTTTTTAAAAACTGCAATTTTTTTTAAGGAGAGGGGTGCAAACCTGTCCATGGGGCTGATTTTTTTTAGTTTTGTTTTTGTTTTTTTTTTTGGTCATAAACACTCCAAGAACTGAGCACCTGCCAGGCTTTCCTGTTGCCTTGCCATGTGCCCCTATCCCTCCCCTGTGGCAAGAGAGGACCACACTAAGAACCCTGGGGATGGTCCAGCAGACGGTCAGACATCCAGGGGAACAAACCTCCCTGTTTCCATTCTGTGATGTCAAACCCAGCTGCATCACCCCCATCCACCCGCAGGCAGCTTCTGTGTGTTCCGCCCTGCTCCTGCAGGTAGAGCGCTGGGCACCTCAGCTTCTGGGGTGTCATCCACTCCAATGGTTGTCCTAATGCAAGATGATCCCTGCACAGACAATTGGAAGCTGGATTTTTGGAAATCTAGCATTTGCTTGAAAGAGAATGGCTGTTATTTACTGCCACCAGTTAAGGATCATGAAAACATGTCTGCTAACAATGGACTTTGTGTAATTGTTCTGATGCTAATAAGCAACTGCTGGGACACTTCCCGTGGTAAATTCCTTTGTGGTTTCTGTGGTCTTATCACACATGGGCCTCACCAAGATGCTGGGCTGGAGAGAACACTCACTGTGACTCTCCCAGGCTTCATGAAATTCCCCGACTTAGAAGCAGTTCTGGGCAAAAACACACTTTTAGAGGTGGATTTGCTTTTCTTCACTGTGCTTTCACAAATGAGGCCCCAGATCTGCGCTCTTCAAATCCTACATAAAGAGCCCAGAGGTTCTCCCCATGCTTTGGGCTTGGGGTTCTCCCAATGCTTTGAGCATTGGGCTCGCTTTCCTGCAGAGGAAAAGATGGCAGGTAGAGCTTAAGAATGACACTCTCCCCCAGGTCGGCCGAGTGTGCTGTGCCATGAATTGATAGTGGCAGGACGAGAATAGTAGAGACGCGGGTGATTAAACAGTGATGCCAGACAGTGTGGGGACAGCAGCATCTTTCCATTTGAAGGGTCTACATATACCACACAGACCACCTATACCTCAGCTGTCTTCCCACCCTACCCTGCTCTGGGGCTTGACCACGTGGTCTGAGCCTTAGAGTCAGTTCCATGCACTAGGCGCTTGCACAGGCCAACAGCAACCTCTTCTATTGGCTCCAACTTTGGAATACACCAGAAGCCTTGCTTCTCCAAACAGCTCATTGTGAAATAACAGCACCTCACTAGGTGTTGCTTTACAGCAATGATGTATGACTGAAGGCTACCTCTATCATAAATGTAGCATCCTCAACTACATTCTTTTCAAAGTGTTGTTGGAAACCCATCAACATCCCTTGAGGGTGGATTTTTTTTCTTTTTGGAGAAAGCCAGAGCCACTGGGCTCATGCCTGGTGCATGACATGGGTAATCAGTTTCAGGTTTCAAATCATGTGTTTTCACACACATTCGTTTGTCTTTTCCTTGTGTGTTTCCTTACTTGGTACAAATAGTTTGAATAATAACAGCCACAATTCACTGGTTAACTTAAATATATTAGGCAGGTGTTAGAATAAGGAGCTGCAATGTATGGACTACTTTGAAGGACAACAGTATTTGGATGTATAACATTCAACATATTCATTTTAAAGTAATGTTACTGCTATATCCTTAGGCATGGTAAGATGAGGATATTGTGAGTGTTTGCAAATATACAGAGACCACCCTCACACGTAGAACCGTAGAATCCTAGAGTTGGGGAAAAGAGGTCTTGGGGGACATCTGGATGGCTCCCCTCCAGAGTAGAACCTTCTCCCCCGTGGGTTCCACATTGCTCTGTGGGGGGCAGAGCATGGTACAGTGTGCAAGAAACAAGCTCTCCAAGTCACCTCCCCGCATACCTCCATCTCCTTATCTGGAAAAGGAGGGGAGTCATCCACATGACCTTTAAAAGCATTTCCAGCTCAGTTACTTTGGCCAAGGCCAGTGGGGCCGTGCTGCCATAATAGTTATGGGCTGTTGGCTCATCTCTTTTGTTTCATGGCTGCTGGCTTCTGCCTCTCCTCCTTCGCAACCTCATCTAGATATTTTTTGATCCTCTTCCCTCATGGGCTCATAACTTCTCAAGGCCATGTAAGCACCACTTGACCATTCTTTCCCACTCGTTTTTTACTTCTCATTCTATTCTTTCTTCCTGCCTCCATGTTTTTTTTGTTGGTTTGTTTTCTTTTTTGTCTTTCTTCATTCCGCTAGCTCAAATGCCTTGGGGATGGAGACGGGGTAGAGAAAGAAATAAGAATAAGCCAACTCTGTCCTCCCAGGCCCAGCAGTTCTGACCTCTGCCCAGTTGTCACCCACCTGAAGTATTCCTTGAAGGGTCTGCCCCACTTCCTGTCCAATCTCCACTTGTTCTATTTCTCAAGGTCTAGCCCTCTCAGCTCGATGCCTGAGGTTGGGAATGAGAGTCTCTGCCCTTCTGAATGTTTCATTCTGTGACTCACCCTGATGTACCACTGAGAGGCCTCTTGAATCTTCATCAAGCACAATGCCCTTCTCACTAGCTGTCCGTCTTCATTCAGCCCTGAAGGTTAAGTGACCTGGTGCCAATTCGATGTACCTCTCGAGAATCACAAGCTGCTTCTCCCGCCATCCTGCAACATGCACGGAGTCTCTCTGACATCCAGCAGCAATTCAGATAATGCCAAAGTTCTTTACAGAACACAGAACGTTGTCCAGACCCAGTTAGCACTGACTATACAGCCTCATGACCAAAGCCAGGCCAGAGTCTTGTGTGTAAGTGAGGAGGGTCCAGCCAGCATGAAAAATGAAGGACAGTGAACTACATCAGAAGTATTTCTGGGGTGAGGTATTGTTTTTGGACATTTATAAGACTACTGAGACGTATGCAATATTAAGTGGCTTGTGTCTGAGTAGGGAAAGATGATGACATATTTCCCAAAAGAAAATGTGGTTTAGAGGGAGGAGAAAGGCAGCACAGCTCTGGAAAAAAAATGTTTCCATTCCTGGCCTTTCTACAGCACAATTGCACACCTCAAGGTCTTTCTAGAAGTCAAACATGTTTCCTCCTCAGGAACTGAAAGTATTTCTGTCCAAGTGTGAGAGACTTTGAGGGACTTTGATTTCTTTTATTATCCATTGTGTTCTAAGCCATAATATTTAATTTTCTGTCATCTTCTAGCTATATCTTTGATCGCTTGGGGATTTAAAAAAGAACTCCTCTCATTTTATCCTCAAGAAAATATGAAATATCATTTGCTTTATAGAGCAAATATTTCCATGTTATAGATGTCTGTTGATTAGATTATTTCTCTACTGTATATACCTAGAAGTAATTTCATTAACATAAAAATTTTATACTTTAAATACATTTGTGGATAAATTTGCTTTTCATTCTATTCACATGCAAGAAAACTAAACTGATTGAATAAAATCATTTTATCATAATTGTCTTGCTGCTATTTTTTTTCACTAACAGTGAAAACTTTGTGTTAATGAAGTATGATTGTAACACCATGAATCTTCTCCCTTCATGGGGCCAAAAGGTGTGTTTTACTAGCTACGCTAGGCTGTCATTATCCAACAAGACTCCTGCTAACAAATGAGGGCCCATGAGTTAGTGAAATCCATGTTCCCTAAGCTTGTGAGGTAGAATGACGATGATGGAAATGTTATGTCTTTTGTTTTGTAAGTTGATGGGCTTATTTTCAGAATCTTTCTTTCAACTCAGCCTTGGTTAATCTCATGTTTCCACCTGTTTATGCTACTTCCGTACCCCATATACCCACTCGGGAGGCTTCCCGATCTCGCTGCATCTGGGAGAGCGGCAGCTGCACCTTTTCCCTGGTAAAACGTCTTACTTTATTCGCACACTGCGTGAAACAGCCAGAAACCAAGGGTGCAAATAGGTCATCTCCTTATCCTGGGAAGATTAAAAACAGGGTTGACTACCTTCCCTCTTCTCTACTGAGACAGTATTTCCTCCCTTCTAATTAAGGATTTTTAGAGGGGGTGTGCGTGCATGTTCATGTGTGTTTCTATGATTGGGTTTGCAAACTTAAGAGAAAGGTCATTAGTGAAAGTTTGCACATCATTTGCTTGTGCTGAGGCACGTGTGCAAGAAGGACTCGGCGTATGTACTGCAGATATTCTAATTGTATGAAAATTCCTTGTGCTTTCATTTCTTATGAACGTAATGGAATCTTGGAACATTAGTTCAACTCCATCTTTTACTTGGAAGTGCTCGGGGAGAGAGAAACTTTCAGCTTAGGAAGTGGTGTAATTTTAGGTCCTAGCTTCTTTACAGAACAAAACTAAACCAGTGGATCTAATTTTGCAGACTAGACATTAGTGAATATAGCTCATTGTAATGGTGAGTGGCATTTACATTGGAGAGAGACAGCAGTAAAACCTGTTACCTGAGGAAACAGCCTCTCCTTAATCTTTGCTCTTTGCAAGCACGCTGAAATCAGTGTTTCCTAATATTGGGACAATCCTTTCACCTCAAAGTGTTCCTATGTAATTGTGTTACATAATGGGAAATTGTAATAGGCAATTTGGTTCTGTAATTCAGTTTGCAAAGCATGCAAACATAAGATAACTAGGTTAAATGCAAATTTGCATTACACTAAGGTACCGAGATAGGAAAAAAAAATATGCTGTGTCTATAACTTAGAAACAACATGAATTTTATTCCCCATGTGCCTCAAAATGTAGAGTTTATTAAAGTTATTTATCCTCTAGTTTAATTTCATCACATACTGTGCATACAGATACATTATCTGAGTATGAACCCACGTGTATTCTTACTGCATATATTTACAGATCTCTCATTTGTCATAAGCAGGCTGTAAGTGTAGCGTGTTACTTAGGAGTGAGTTGGATGTACTTATTTTTATCATATACAGTGTTTTCATAAATTGACCATTATATATAAGATACTACATCAAAATGTGCTTTGAATCTTTCAAAGCCTGTTATTGTTTGTAACTTTTGCAGGAGGGCTATTAGTTCATTATTTAGAGGTCAATTTTTCTGTTTTTAATGTATTCTCTTAAACAGTGATTGGTATGTACACCACAGTCAGGTATGTACAATTTAATTAAACAACCACTACTGGCCTTAATGATTTTAATAGTTTGAGGTGGTTTTTGTTTGTTTGTTTTCATTTTTGATACAGTTTTTTTTTCTAGTACAGTGCATCACGGGCCTGTGTATGATTCAGTGAGATTTCTAAATCTTAAGATTTCAACACAATGTAGTACTTTCTGTTCATGCTGTAAAAAGTATTTCTGTATTTTAAATAAAGAATAAAATTTATGTGAGCCTGTATATATTTTATCTGATCAACTTTTCTATGTTGATTACTATTTCATTAGGACTGGTTCCCACAGGTAGAGAGCAAGGATAAGCCTTTTCAAGGTGGTCCTTAGACTACTGAAGCCACAAGGGCTGATTCACTGCTGCCTGGATGGCCCCTGTCACCTGGAGACCTGCTGCACTTCAGGGCAGCCAGCCCAGCTCCCACACTGGCTCAGGAGAGACTTTTTTTTTTTTTTTTTTGAGACAGGGTCTCACTCTGTCGCCCCGGCTGGAGTGCAGTGGTGCAAACACAGCTCCCTGTGGCTTCAACCTCCTGGGCTCAAGGAATCCTTGAAGCACAAGTATCCTTGTGCTCCCTGAGGCCTCCCCAGAAGCTGAGCAGATGTCAGCGCCATGCTTCTTGTACAGCCTGCAGAACAGTGAGCAAATTAGACCTGTTTTCTTCATAAATGACCCAGTCTTGGGTATTTCTTTATACCAGTGCAAGAATGGCTAACACAGTCTCCTTCTTGGTCAGTAATCAGAGACAAAAGGGCCTCACTTCTCTGTTAGTGAGAGGATTAAAATAAATTACAGTGCTTGTCAAGGGCCCTCAGACAGTGTCTGCAGAATCTGGAGTCCTGCTGCAGGGGAGTGTACTCCTGTCGGTTGGTTGTGGCTCTAGTTTGAGGATCATGATTCCTTCTGGATTTTGATCCAACCCCAACCCTGACCTGCCAATTTCCTACCCAGAGGCCTCTACCCTGTCCTAATGCTTAGCAATGATCACTGGCAAAGGCAACGTGGTTCTCAATGAAAGCAATTCAGGGGGTTAAAGGAGGTAATCCTCCCATATCAGTGTCCTCTATGGCTGGGTGAGGCCAGCAAGGAAGGCCAGACTTAGGGAGTGTTGGGGTGCAAGCCTCCAAAGCCTTCTCTCATCATCTGCCCTTGGTTTGCTTACAACTTAACAGACTGAAAATTTTAATCTTGCTACTTGCCCCGCCTTGAACAAAACGATTTCCAAGCTCATATCCGTTCTCTCTCCCCCAGCACGGGTCCACACTGAATGACCTCTGTCATACATCCAAGAAGTCTAAGTCTCTGAGCCAACACAAGAAAATACACCTACAAGTGCCCTCTCTCACCCAGATTTAAGGGTGCCTTCTCTGAGACTGCTCTCCTCCAATAGTTAGACACAAGCTCTCAAAACCCAGCTTCTTTTACTAGTTTTTTCTCATTATAGTTGTACAAACAATAGTATCCTACCTCTAAATGATCCAGGCAAGGAAGAAATCCTGACATAAATGTTACTTTTTCTGTCAAATCTGAACACCGATTTGGCCACCTGAACACCTGAACACTTTCAGGCCTAGAAAAGAAGGAGAGAAGCGGCCGGGCACGGTGGTTCACGCCTGTGATCCCAGCACTTTGGGAGGCCAAGGCAGGTGGATCATGAGGTAAAGAGATCAAGACCATCCTGGCCAGCATGGTGAAACCCTGTCTTCTACTAAGGATACAAAAATTACCTGAGTGTGGTGGCAGACACCTGTAGTCCCAGCTACTCGGGAGGCTGAGGCAGGAGAATCGCTTGAACCCGGGAGGCATAGGTTGCAGTGAGCTGAGATCGTGCCACTGCACTCCAGCCTGTGTGACAGAGTGAGACTCCATCTCAAAAAAAAAAAAAAAAAAAAAAGAAAAGAAAAGAAAAAAAGAAAAGAAGGAGGGAAGCATCTTGCCTTGGGAAAACAGTTGTGCCGTGTGGATGATTAATCATGAAGAGACGGGATCAGCATGAGGCTCAAAGCTGATGTACAGGTGTGTGCACATGAGAATGCGCCTATGCACATGCACTGCCCCCCTCACTCCCTGTTTCTCACAAGCCAGAAGACAGACTGGACGGGAAGCCACAAGCCCAGATTTAATCCTGGCTTTCCCACTGACAAGATGAGGGCTCTGGGCAAGTCAGTTCACCTTTCCAGACCCCAGGGAGTTGGACTAGACAAGGTCCATGTTCCGCAGCCCCACCCTGGCCTGCTGTAATAGCCCCTGGGTCTATGACTTAGCTGCAGAACAGGCCGTTTATGACTAGACTCATGACCTTGAGAGTCCTGAGCTGGTGGGACTCACTGGGGCTCTGTAGGGAAGAGAGGAATTACAGGAGATATATAGCTAAGACCAAGATGATCTACCTCAGGGGTCTCTCTCCTGATTATCTAAGTAGTAAAGTATTTCTTAAGACCGGAATGGAGCTGATTTTCTTAGGCAAGTTACGGGGAAAAGAAAATTTCCCACATACTATGTGAATCACTGTGAAAGAGATATTGCTCCATTCTAGGAATTTAAAGTGCCATCACATATGTTGAGCATGGCCGGATCCTGCCTTCTGATCTCTGACTAAGAACTTCCATTCATTCTAGTGCTCAATGAACTCACACAGTTTCCCATTACCCCTTTCATTAAAAAATCATTTTTTAAGTAGAATTGCTTTTCTCCTTGAACTCTTCACCAAAGTTGATTCCACATCCATCTAGCAGTGGCTCCTAACTTATTGTTAGCCTATTAGTGGAAGCAATAAAAAATACTGAAAGATGAAGGTTATTTAAATGAGAAATATCTCTGTAAAATCCCCACAGGGTTGGTGGAATGGAGAAGTGGTTCTGACAGTAGCTCTGTTGCCGGTTTCAGACTATCAGGTTTGGCAACAATGTTTTGTTAGCAGCAGTTAATCAGCGAATCCCGTTACTTAATAAGGTTATCACTCTGAGCAAAAGCTGCAAATTACACGTTCTTTCTCTCCAGGCTGAAGACAACATCCTTAACGTTTTACATTTATAAGTAATATCTCGTTAGCAGAAACAGGGTAAACAGAAGCACATGGAATATGTCTTTTGTGTGTAATTCAGGATGATATTTTTATTCAGAAATTTCAAAGTCCTGTAAACCTGCCCCCCTGCCAAACTCCTCCGTTATTTGGTGCTGGTTTGGACTGTGTATCCTAAAGAGGTAGGAAAACACACCTTTTTTTCATCATCAGCTGCAGAAGACACCCTGTCATGGCCACCAAGAGTAAATTCACAGGCTTGTAAAAGCCTAACTCAAGTCACCGCCAACCCCAGGTGGCTCTGCTCATCAGCCTTGTCCAGTGATTTAGTGATGGGGGGAGGGCCCTTCTCTGTTAACAAAACCATCTCCATTAACCCCTGTGACTCTCATTTGCCATTTCATCACGGAATAGTCTATGAATTCTGTCTTCCCACTCTCTCACCCCTCCCTTTTCCACCCCTTGACTCACGCTTGAGTTTGAATTCCATAGCATCAGTGGCCAAATTTCTTCTGCGTGAGTTTATGCATATTCACATATCCCTTTCCCCGTGGGGCCCAGGAACCTCCGAGAAGTCTCAGGTTGTGCTGAACTCATTGGCGTCAGCCTTGACCTCCCACCAAGATGGCACCATTGTCCCATGTGGCATAATGGTGAGAGTGTCTTGCAGCTGACAGGAAGTGCTGTGGGAGCTCCTTGCCGTCGGTGGAGGGGGGGAGGAGGGAGGGGCAAGGGAAGTTGCTCCCTTGGTGAAAAATACAGGAGAGGGGGTTCTTGGAGAAAGGCATCTGGGAACCAGGAGGGTATGCAAGGGAGGCTTTCTAGACGGCATCACCTCCAGAGGAGCAGGGCTGTGTGTGAGCACATCCTCTGCACTCGCAGCTGCGTGACCCTGCAGACCTGCTCTTCCATCTCCATCGTCTCTCCAGTTCAGCAGTTGTTGCCTTTATTTTTTCTTTTTGGCTCAGAAAGCTGCAGAGGGGAGGAACTTGAGGGTTTTGTTTTTTTTTTTTCTGGCATGTTTTCTGTGTGCATGTACTGTCTCTACCTCATTCCAGTTGTTGATGACATTTTCCTTCCCGCCCTTTCTTTCCCCTCACCCCACCCCTCCCATGCATTCTCCAGTCCGTAGCATTTTTTAGAGCTGCATATAATTTCCCCAGGGAGAGACTCTGTGTTTTCTGGCTGACTTATTCTTTATATATTCCCAGTCAAACACTCTTCCCCTTTCGGTTGCACCTCTGCATCCTTCCTCCACTTGGCTCTTGAAGCGTTTTTTTCTTGGTGTTTTATTTCCTCCTCTTGCCTCCTCCACTCCCGCCCCCAGTGAGAACATCTCTGTGCATGTCTTACAGCCTTACATTTTCCACCAAAAAACACATTTCCAAGGGGCCTTAGTGACTTGTGAAAATTCCTTCCAAACCTGTCTCCTGGAAACAGGATGGCAGATGAAAGATTTCTTCATTAAAATTAGACACTTTAAAGAGGCATCCAGTAAAAGCTCTGAAAATCCCCAGTGGGCCTTTGTCTGCATCATGCTGGTGTGGAAGCTAGCGGGGAGGCCAGGGCTTCGGGGAAGGGCCGGGACAAAGGGCTCCGGGGTTCCACTACCCCATTTGATGACAAAGAATCTCTCCCACGGGTGGGGAGCTTTGAGCCCGATGGGTTGTTCACTGGCTTTCTACACCATGGCTCACACTACCATTGCTGTTTGCAACAGCTCATGTTGAGGTGCCTGGAGGTCCTCATGACCTGCCCTTTTTGGAGAACGAATAGGATTTACGACTTGAAAAGCTGGTCAAGGCTCTGGACCTCATTCCAAGCTGTGATTTCTCATTTGGGCTTCTAATGTTTGATTATGCAGCTGGGTGGTGTCCTCTCTAAAAAGCAGCTTTTGTGACATTAGCTAGCTCCCCGCTAGGGGTTTTAACTGGACCAGCAGAGTGCAATCAGAGCTTGCAGGAAAATCCTGGGCAGGGCCTTAGGAAACTCAGGGCCTGGGAAAATGGTTTTCCAACTCTGGCTGAAAGCATGAGAGAAGAAAGACCAAGGCCGCATCCTCCTGGGAGCCAGGCCAAGGCACTGGGTGCTTCAGGCACAACATCTGACTGATTTCTCGAAACTGTGGGCACCTGACGGGGAAGGTGAGTGCATGAGGATGGCTCAGGCATCCCCGAGGGGCTGGCAGGAGCTCCTGTGTGGATGCCTGGGTGCCTCCATGAGGACAGAGGCTGGGCGTTGAGAGGACCCGATTCTCCTTAGTGTGGTTGATGAGAATCGTGGGAAGACCAACCCCATTTCCACTGGGTTTGGGTCCTCAAAGAAGAGGCCACCATGGCCCCTCCAACCTCAGACTGAGCAATTCCAGGCTCTGCTCCTCCTGACTCGCAGGTGACAGTCCTACCAGACGCTCTCAGGTGTTTCTGCGCTGTTACAGCTGAGAGCCACTGAATGAGAAAGCACACCTGGCCCGATGGCTTGCAAGAATTGCACCCAACAGAGGGAAAGACTGTTCTGAAACCGCCTGAGACCTCAGCCTCCCACCCTCACCCATTTTTGGAGGTTTCTGCTGAGTAACTTCACAAACTGGGCCTCTGTTTCCTCATCTGTAAAACAAAGGCATTGAATGAGGCCTGGCTTTTGAAGCTGTGTTCTGAGGGGCCCTGAGGGTTGCGGGGACAGACTAGGCCTCAGCCTCCTGCTCCCTCTCATCGAGAACTGCTCCACTTTGATCTACTTCATATGCTGGAGTGTATGATTGTGTTTGAAGAAAGGAATCCACTGTTGTAAAAATTGTCTTGGAAGCCAGTGGTTTCTGGGGGCCCTTTCAGATCTGGTGTTCTGTCCTCCCAATAATCTCATATCACCTGCAGGTGATGAATCATTATCATCATGGTCATCGTCATCATCATCATCACTGGCTAAACTTGTTTTATTATCCAGAGAGTGCAGGCAAGGTGAGTGTAGAATTACCTAGACACAGCCAGGTGCAGTGGCTCACTCCTGTAATCCCAGCACTTTGGGAGGCCGAGGTGGGCGGATCATGAGGTCAAGAGTTCGAGACCAGCCTGGCCAACATAGTGAAACCCCATCTCTACTAAAAATAAAAAAATAAAAAAATTAGCTGGGCGTGATAGCAGGTGCCTGTAGTCCCAGCTACTTGGGAGGCTGCGGCAGGAGAATCGCTTGAATCCGTGAGGTGGAGGTTGCAGTGAGCCGAGACCGCACCACTGCACTCCAGCCTGGGTGACAAAGTGAGACTCCATCTCAAAAAAAAAAAAAAAAGAATTATCTGGACACTCCTGCCCTTGTTTCAAACTGGCAGGGCACAGAATAAATATATTATCACTTCCTCTTATTCCCCAGCAAGAGGAAGAACTTTCAAGCTCTGTGCAAAACCCCAAAAAATCTGTTTCTTATTGATCACCTCCACAAAAGGTCTTAAGACTCCCTGAGATGGGTGGGCTATTAGTAGCCCAGACTTGGCCAATTTTGCCTTTCACTTTCACTGTTATCCATAGAAAGTAAATTGATTTTACAGGGCAGCCCTCAGAGCCCACAAAGAACTGACTTGTACCTGAACAATTAAAAAGTATGGGCAGGGCTCAGTGGCTCACGGCTGTAATCCCAGCACTTTGGGTGGCCAAGGCGGACGGATCACGAGGTCAGGAGATGGAGACCATCCTGGCTAACACGGTGAAACCCTGTCTCTATTAAAAATACAAAAAATTAGCCAGGCATGATGGCGGGCACCTGTAGTCCCAGCTACTAGGGAGGCTGAGGCAGGAGAATGGCGTGAACCCAGGAGGCGGAGCTTGCAGTGAGCTGAGATTGCGCCACTGCACTCCAACCTGGGTGATAGAGCGAGCCTCCGTCTCAAAAAAAAAGTATGGAGGGCAGCCAAAGTAGAAGGAAAATAATGGTGAATTATGGCATTCGTATTCCAGAAAATTAAATATATTTATAAGAGTAAGGAGGTTCCAAATGGTCACTAAAAAGCTGATCACGTTCATTAAGAAACAAGCCCTACCAAGAGAATCCTGAGAGAAGGAACTTTGTAGCCAGGGAGACCAGTGTTCAGACTCTATTTTCTCTTCCAAGCCCCATGACTTTGGGCAAGCGACATCCTCTCTAAGCTTAGCTTGTTCACCTGAAACATGAACATAATAATCAGTAATAGCTTTTATAAGTGAGAATGGAAGAAGATAATAGACATAAGCCCCCAACCATTTCTTCCTTTCTCCAACTCCCAGTGTCACAGAGGACTCACCAGTTCCAGGAGTCTGGGCCAGTGAGACAAACAGAATGCTCTCTATCCTGTGATTAGAGACTAGATAAGTTCCCAGGAAAGGTGAAAGAAGTCACCAGGAAAGGGCTAGGCAGGGTGATATGGTTTGGCTGTGTCCCTACCCAAATCTCATCTTGAATTGTAGCTCCCACAATTCCCATGTGTTGTGGGAGGGACCCAGTTGTAGGTAATTGAATCATGGGGGTGGGTCTTTCCCATGGTGTTCTCATGATAGTGAATAAGTCTCACGAGATCTGATGGCTTTATAAAGAAGAGTTCCCCTGCACAAGCTCTGTCTTTTTGCCTGTCACCATCCATGTAAGACATGACTTGCTCCTCCTTGCCTTCCATCATGATTGTGAGGCCTCCCCAGCCATGTGGAACTGTGAGTCCATTAAACTTCTTTCCTTTATAAATTATCCTGTCTCAGGTATGTCTTTATCAGCAGTGTGAAAACGAATTCACACACAAGGCTTCCCTTTCTGGATCAAGATTCAGGCCAGCTTTCCCTTCTGAACTGGTCCTCACTTGGTTACTCAGTTAACCTGCTGCCCAGATTCTCACATCTAAGAGGAAGTAGAGTAGGCTAGGCCACCCTCCAGCCTACTGCACATGGGACTGGATAGGACAAGGAGAGGAAAGAAAGACAAGATGTCTTTCGTTGAGACTACCTTACTCCTGTAGTGAGGTGTATGGGGTGCACAGCTTACAGTTGAGCCCAGTCTTAAGAAATTGGAGTCGCTGGGACAAAGATAGTATTTTAGTAGCTCTTATAACTTTTCTTTTATAATCCTCTTGCTATGATCTGCCTCATCCACAGGATCCTGCAGTAGTCAGTTCCCAGTAATGAATGCAGCAGGAAGGCCAAGCATGGGGATTTGAGAGCCAGACTACAAGAATTTGATGCCTGACCCTGTCATTTCCTAGCTGTGAGTCTTTGGACAAGTTATTCCACATCTTTGCATCCTCATTTGTAGAACAGGGGTGCTAGTAGTAGGCCTATCTCATAGGATTGTTCTAAGCATTTAATGAGGTCATGCATGTCTAATATCTGTCATAGCATAATCACTTGTATTAGTCATGACAAGTAAAGCAAGCTACCATAACAAACAACCCAAAATATCAGCGGCTTAACATAATACTTGTGTTTCATTTATACCAAAGCCCAATGTGGGTCCAAGTGTTCTCCTTGAAGAAGATACCATGGCAGTTGCCATGGGAGGAAAAGAGAGAAAAGAAGGATTGCTCAGAGGGAACTATACCAAGCCTGCAAACTGCATACATCACTCTACCTGCATTGACCTGAACCCAATCTAATTACAATGGAAGCTGAAAAATATAATTGTCTTCCTGGGTATGCAGGCAGAAAAAAAAATGGGATTGGTGAGCATCTAGTCATCTCTACCACTGTACATATGAAGTTTAGCTGATAATAGTGCTGTTATGGTTATTATCTATAGGAATGAGCATGGACGGTGGGGTAAATTAATGCACAGGCAAACCTAAACTTCAGAGGAGGAAACTCAAGGTTAAGCAAAGGATACATTCTCCATCTTCACTTCCTTCACCTTTTGCCTGACCAGCCCTCCTGGGAGCAGGTGGGCTGACTGCTTTGAACCTCACCTCCGCTGGACACTCCTACTTACCTTCTGGCAGAGGAGCTCCTGGCTATCAAGCAATCTAAAAGGCAGGTGGCAGAGTGACCAGGGAGAAACCTGGAGACTAGATTATTTAAACGAGTCAATCACTTCCCAAATCAGTGACCATTAGCTTCAATGATGACCTGCATAATGTTCAGCTCTGCAACTGGTGATCACAGATGGGGAAGGGGGTCAGACCTAGGGAGTTACATGGATCCTGATGACAGTCAGATGGTTAGAAGTCCCTTTGCCATTCTTTTTCCAACTTGATGCCAATGCTGGTTTCCCAAAAAACCTCCAGCATGTATGCATGCCTTAGGTATCTGCAGAAAACCTATCCAGAAGACAAAAATGTGATCAGGCCTCTGCTTTAGGCAAGAGTGGACTCTCACAGGCCCATTCCTCTGTCTAGGTGGACCTCTTTTACTTCTTTGAGGGACCCAGGATATAAGCCTCTGAAAAGCTACTGAGACCCCAAGAACAAAAATGGACAGAGATTTTATTTTGGCCACCTGAAGAAAGCCATGGATAAAACACCTTCTCAGCAGGCAGATATACCTGTATATGCCATGTGCAGTAGCAGTGGACTTGCCCACCTTTTACTGCAGACTACCATTGTATCTAAATTTCAAGCAAACTATTAGGCTCAACATCTTTGTTAGAATATCGAATCCTAAGGCACAGATGTGGGACCCATGTCAATGAAGTCTTTTATAGCCAACCTTATAGTCCACCTTCCTCTGTCCATCCTTCCAAAATCCACTTCCACATGTGCTTCTGTTGTTTCTGCCAACAGACTAACCAGGTCTTGCAATGCCTTGGCATGCAGCACTTCCATCCTGAGGCAGGGACTATAGTTCCTCATTTGGCTATGCTGAGAACTGACCCTAGCTAATGGCCTAGAGGCAACGGCGATTGGGAGTGTGGGCGAGGCAGATCTTGAAGAGTACATACACCATCTTGTGAGGCTTCAGAGGAAGTCTTTACATCATCTCCAAGCAAAGGGAAGCTGTTTTCCTGTATTAAATAAGAGAGGCCTGCTTCTGCTGGCCTGGAGAATTATGGAGGATTGGTGGCTAGAGATTCTTAGGCACTTCCAACATACTGTCCCTATCCCTAGTCTCAGGGTACCACTCTTTCACCTTTAGAACTGTGAATTTGACATAGGAGACCCAACCATGCAAATTCAGTATGCTTTGCAGCTCTGCTACTATTATTATCAGATCCTGGGCCTGATTTTCAGCAGTTTGTTCTACAGATGCAGAAGTTAGGGGCTCCCATAGAGGCTCTCTGGCTTTCCCAGAATGCTGTAAGTTAGCAATAAGCTGTTTTGAATTTTTTTGTCAAGCATTCCAATGTCATCAAAAGCAGCTTGTACCTACTACAATCCTTATAATTAGGATCACCACATTCCACCAGTCAAGAGCCATAGTCAGTACATAGTCCAGTGGTTCCCAAATTTGCTGCATATAAGAATCACCTGGAGATTTTTTAAAAAGTACTTACTGTCACCTGGCCTTCACCCATAGACACTTTGATTTAATTAGTTTGGGATGAAACCTAGGCAATGGGATTTTTTTTAAAGCTCTCCCCATGATTTTAATGCACAGCAATTTAGAAACTATTGGCATCTCCGAATGCCTCATCTTCTACTTGTACTTCATCACAATTAACTACAGGCAAAAGCCTGGTGATAGTGATGCCAACGCACATCAGGGGTTGTTACCAGTCCACTTGCCACCAGCAATGGGGGCCCTCCACCTTTAGATTAGTGGGCAATTCAACTCCAAATCCCATCTTGAAGGTCTGCTTTCTAAGGCCACTCTTAAAACTATCTTTTTCCAGGTTCCCTAGAAAACAGAGACTGAGCAAATCCTATATGCTAAGGCTTTTGGGGGGAATGAAATTCTAGGAAAGCAGAAGTGAAGAAAAAAGATAAACAGAGAAAAAGAGTTAGCAAATATAAAGTGCATTACTGGTTGGGTGTGGTGGCTCACACCTGCAATCCCAGCACTTTGGGAGGCTGAGGCGGGCAGATCACTTGAGGCCAGGAGTTTGAGACCAGCCCGGCCAACATGGAGAAACCCCGTTTCTACTAAAAATACAAAAATTAGCTGGGTGTGGTGGCACACGCCTGTAATCCCAGCTACTTGGGAGGCTGAGGCATGAGAATCACTTGAATCCAGGAGGCAGAGGTTGCAGTGAGTCAAGATTGTACCACTGCACTCCAGCCTAGGAGACAGAGCGAGACCCTGTCTCAAAAAAATAAATAAAGTGCATTACCAAGCTGGCCACAGCTTAATGAGAAACTGATTCAGTCCTGCAGGATGTCTTCAGAGAGACCATATGGGACTACCCACCCTCAAATAGTACCTCTCAGGATAGGCAGACAGAAGGATTTTCCTCTAATTCCCATCTCCAATTGGTCATAGTTTGCTAGTTGCCATTCCTGGATTTGTGTGTGTATGAATACCAGATGGATCACATAGTACCTTGAATCTCCATAGTAAAAGGAAAGTCCCATGCCAGCAAATGAGAGGCAAGAGATCTACGGCACAGGAATTGAGGAGAGGCATTGCATCAGTTGTCTATTGCTGTGGAACAAACCACTCCCAAAACTCAACAGCTGAAAACAACAACCATTTTATTTGCTTATAATACTACAGGTGAGCAATATGGACTGGGCTCAGCTTAGTGGTTCTTCTGTTGATCTTTCCAGGGGTTACCTACATGGCTGCAGTCATCTAGTAGCTTACTTGGGGTTGAATGGTCCAAGATGGCCACAGTGACATGTTGGGCACTTGGTGCTTCCTGATGGCACCATCTCATCATAGGGTCATCCTTCATGGTCGCTTCTCTTCATATGATGATTCGCCCTCTTGGAGGCTTTCTGACATGGCAGCATTGCATTCCAAGATGAGGAGACAAGAGGCTGCAAGATGTCTTGAAGCTGAGACTCAGAAGTCACACAAGGTCATTTCCACACATTCTGTTGGTCAAAGAAGTTACAAGGCCAGCCCAGATTCAAGGAGAAGGGAAATACACATCTTGATGGGAGTAGAGCAGGCATACTGTAATGGGGCATGCACATGGCAATGAAAGGGGTCATTGCAGCCACCTTTACAAATATTCTACCATGAGCACTGTGACTTTATGCTTACAAGCAGGCTGCTGTTTCATGGCAACAGTGGAGGCAGCAGTGGCCAACTGGCTCCAAAACAATAGCACAAGTGGTGGTGAGAGCTGCTCCAGCCAAAAACCAAGGAGAATGTGTAGATCTTGTGTCCATAACCTGAATTCATTGCAGAGTATACAAATGTTTTAGAAAACAATGTGGCAATATTTAATAAAAAGTTGAAGATGCACCTGTACTCCCACCTCAAAATTCCACCTCCAGAAATTCTCACAGGTGTTCACAAGGTGAGGACAAATATGTCCATGGTAACATTGTTTGAAATAGCAAAACATAGAACAACCTAAAAGTCTATTCACAAAGGAATGGATAAATGAACTCTGATATATTCATTCAATGGTAGTATACAGTAACTAAATGATAATAGATGTATTGCATGAATAAATGTCAGAGATATAAAGGTGAGTGCAAAAAAGAAAGTTTTAGAAGAAGACACACATATTAATATAATTTGTTTAAAATATTTTAAAGGCAAAAAATGATATGTTGTATTGTTTAAGTATGCATACATACATAGAAAAATATAAAAACATGTATGAGAGAGGCTAGGAGCTTGATACCAGCTGGGGCGACACAGCAAGACCCTGTCTCCACAAAAAACTTTTAAAAAATTAGCTGGATGTGGTGGCGCATACCTGTGGTCCTAGCTCCTCGAGAGGATGAGGCAAGAGGATTGCTTGAGCCTAGGAGTTCAAGGCTGCAGTGAGCCATGATTGCACGACTGCACTCCAACCTGGAAAATGGAGTAAGACCCTGTCTCTAAAAACAACAACAACAAAACCACATGTAAAAAAGTGTGATGGTTAATTTTATATGTCAACTTGACTGGGCCATGGGGTGCCCAGATTAATCATGATTTCTGGGTATGTCTGTGCCAGTGTTTCCAGATGAGATCAGCACTTGAATCAGATGGTCCTCCCCAGTGTGGGTGGGCACCACCCAATCCATTAAGGGCCTGAATAGAACAAAGAGTAGAGGAAGAAGGGCTTTACTCCTTTTTTTCTGCACCTCTGCAAATATATATATGTCCTATCGGTTCTTTTTCTCTGGAGAACCATAATACAGAAAGATACTCCCAACTTCAGGATTATGGTTAACGCCAGGAAAGAAAAATGGGATCAGGGAAGAGTATGGGGTGGGCATGAGGGATCAAACAATCTGCAGTATTGTGGTTTTTAAAATAAAAAGTCATCCAAAGTAAACAGAGTAAATGCTAAGTTTTGTTATATGTGGGCTTTGGGTCCACGGCTTTTTATCACATTATTTTCTATAATTATATTTTAAAATGTCATAATAAATAAAAAACAAATATCCTTAAAGGCATCAAAAGACCCTAATTCTGGTCTGGAGTCAGCTTCTAATCTTGCCGTTTGATAGAAATATATATGGGAGAAATACACCAAAATATAAATAGTGCTTATCTCTGAGTGACAGAATTTTAAATGATCTTCGCTTTCTTAATTTTTATTGAATTTTAAAAGAATTGCTTGTACTTTTTTTATCAGAAAAATTAAGATATTTCTTTAAAACTTTGTTCTTTAAGGCTGAGTGCAGTGGCTCACGCCTTTAATCCCAGCACTTTGGGAGGCCAAGGTGGGTAGATCACCTGAGGTCAGGAGTTCAAGACCAGCCTGGCCAATACGGTGAAACCCTGTCTCTACTAAAAATAGGAAAATTAGCTAAGAGTGGTGGTGCACACCTATAATCCCAGCTACTTGGGAGGCTGAAGCAGGAGTCGCTTGAACCCAGGAGGCAGAGGTTGCAGTGAGCCGAGATCACGCCATTGCACTCCAGCCTGGGTGATGGAGACAGACTCTCTCTCAACAAAAACAAAAACAAAGAAAACCTTTGTTCTTTGGCCTTAGAGAAATCATGCAACTTTTCTGCTAACCTTGTGCAGAAATGGTCTTTAAAGCTATTACGCATCACAAGAAAAAATAAATTGAAATCATCATTTTGTTCACTGGACATATGCCCCAGCCTTTGTTAGATCACATCATTCTCCTGCACAGAGCATGTACACTTGGACGTTAAATCCAGCTGTCCTCCAGCGTGGCTGCCCTTCTGGTGGGAAGAAGGACAGGGACATCATGTGCAAACAAGGCTCTCCCTTACTGAAAAGTAGACCTCCCTTCCCTATTCCCTTATTAAATAACTCTCAGCTACAATGGCTTATTTTGACGGAGAACCCCCTTTAAGATATTATCCTTTTCTAAGCTCACCAGGCAATAAATAAAAGGACACCAACGTCTACACACCCCCTCCCATGTGTGCTGATTTTACAGTGTCACTTCCCATCAGTTGAGGTGTTCATCACTATCATAGTACAGAACCTTGAGGTTTCTTTATACTAACTGGGCTGGGGTCTCTTTTAAGGGGTCCCACCTACTTCCTGCCCACCAGTGAATGAGGATAGCTGGTTTGAGCCATCAATACCAACAGCCACAGCTGTGTCACCCTGTAGGTGAGATTAGTAAACTGAGAACACAGAGGCAGCACAAACTCCCTCAGTCCTGACCTGATTCAGCAGATACAAATCTGTCAGGTGGCCCAACTCGAAGTAGCTTAAGCAAAAAGGGGGAGTTATTTATAGCTTATCTAATTGGAATGAATAGGGTGGATCTGGAGACTCAAATTATACCTGCAGTTTGCATCTCCGCTTCCCTCTTTGTGTTGATCTCATTCTGCCTTTCCTCAAATAACTCCCTCCAGAGGGTAGGACCAAAGAAAGGAAAACTGGCAGTAGGCAGTTCCAGACTTACCTTGCTCCAGCTCAGGATCTGCAAGGAAAGAAAGGGAGCGCATTCACCGTCTTGGAAGAACTCTGATTGGACCAACTTGAGCCTCCTGTCCACCATGAGGACCAGTCATTAAAGCCAAGGAATAACTGGCCAAGCCTGGGCCATGTGCCCATTTTTGTAGCTGAGGGATGGGGCAGGGTACAGGGATGGAGGCCTCATCAGAATCTAGGACACAGGCATGGAGGAGCAATTCTCTAAAGGAATAAAGTGTGCTGTCATCTAAGGAGAGAAGAAAGGAAGACTGGGCAAACAAAAACAAAAGTCCACCCAGTGCACATAGGACAGGAGCTCTATTCTGCCACAAGTCTGTTAATAAAACAGTATAGAAGCATCTCCAGTGAAGTTTGTCTTCTCCTCCTGCTCCATTCTAAGGATGTGTGTGGATTGCATGTGAGGTGAGGGGAGGGCCTCTAGAGTAAGATGACAGAGCTACTTGCAGCTGTATGGTAGGCGGAGCAGGGGTGGGAGTTCATCTGGAACTAGCCAAAACTCCTCCTCCTCCTCTCCAGCTCTGTCACCCCTCCCTCTCCTTGTTTCTCTGTTCTTTTACTCATCTCCTTTCTTTCTAAAGGCAATAACCTTCATGCTTATAACCTTGCGTAGTGATAATTAAAAGATATCCTGGCTTCTGAAGAGCAAGCCCTTGAATTTCAGGGGCAGAAAAACAGTGAGTGACAGGAAAATAATAAGCTAATCTCTTATGAACATATACACAAAAATCCTAAACAAATCACTAGCAAACAGAATTCAGCAATGTATTTGATTGCCAATTTTTGATGTACAAAAAGACAGCAAATTCATGTACTTCAATCTAATAAAAAAGAGTTCTATGACCAAGTTGGATTTGACCCAGGGATACAAATAATTTAACATTTCATATTGTCATTTTGACATGTTATATTATCATCTCAATAGACGACTGACTAAAATACATGACTTAATAATTCAAGGTTAATTTTTTAAAACAAAATAGCAATAGAAGGAAGCCTCCTTAACCTGGTAAGGATAGCTAACAAAAATCTTCATCAAACTTAATGACAGAACCTTAAAACTACTGTCTTTATAAGTAAGCAGATGGTAGATGGTGGAAGCTAGGTTTCTTCCCGTTAGAGAGGAAAATTACAGTTAATAAAGGAGGAAGTCTAGAATGAACCATGTTGTACTGGATTACAATCAGAAACATTGTAATCCAGTTGAGCTCATGTTGAGATTAATAAAGATGCAAATGGCTAGATTCAGACATAATTATAGGTATGTGCATACATGAGCTAGTATATATACATATATTCTTAGTTCTGTCTGCTGAGAAGACTAGAAACAGTGATATCCCAGTTGTAAGGAGCACACAAATCACCCAGATCTTGGTTTCCAAATTCCATTCTCCAATAAAAGGAACCAGAGCTCCTTGGAGAAATGGCTGATTCTAGGTCTAGGGCAGGGAAAATATAAAATGAGTGCAGATCTTGTTATATAACCAGAAAGTAAGAAGATGCCAAAAAATAAAAGTATAGGGGCATGTCAAAGGGACACCGGAGCCAACCTGAAAGAGCTCCAATGCCCAAACTGGAAGAATTTGAGCAAGAAAATAAATAACATACTATAAGCCAGAGTATAAGAAAATACATGAGTCCATACTGATATAAACAAGTGATTGAATAAGCAAATGGACAGATAAATAGGAAAGACAAGTCTTTCTTACAGAAGGATTCCAGATAATACAGTATATGAACATACTCCATCCTCTAGGAGGTGAAGCTTAATCCTCACCGATATGGTTTGGCCGTGTCCCCACCCAAATCTCACTTTGAATTGAAGTTTCCATAATCCCCAAGTGTAGTGGGAGGGATGCAGTGGAGGTAATTGAATCATGGGAATGATTACCCCCATGCTGTTCTCATGATAGTAAGTGAGTTCTCACGAGATCTGATGGTTTTATAAGCGGCTTTTCCCCCTTTGCTCAGCACTCACTCCATCCTGCCACCCTGTGAAGAGGTGCCTTCTGCCATGTGATTGTAAGTTTCCTGAGGCCTCCCCAGTCATGCAGAACTGCAAGTCCATTACACCTCTTTTCTTTATAAATTACCCAGTCTTGGGTATTTCTTCGTAGCAGCGTGAGAACAGACTAATACAATCCCTCTCCCCTTTCCCCCTTCTCCCACTTAAGAATGGGTTGGAATTGTGAATAGAAAGGGCATAGGGGAGGTAACTTTACTATGGAAAACTCTGGCAAACATTGCCTTAGTCGGGTGACTTAGGTTAACTTCACCAGTGATGCTTCATGTTGACAGCATGTACTCTTGGATACAACATGATAAGAAGGACACTGCTCTGATATTATTCCCAAAAAACCATAAACCCATTCTATTCATGAGAAAAACATCAGGCAAACTCAAAATTGAGAAACATTCCATAAAATACCTAACCAATATGCCTCAAAACTGTCAAGGTCATGAAAAAGAAAGAAGGAAAAACTGTCATAGACCAGCGGAGACTAAGAAGATATGATGACTAAACAGAATGGGATATCCTAGATGGGATCCTGGGGCAGAAAAGGAACATTAGCGGAAGAACTAGTGAAATCTGAATAAACTCTAGAGTTTAGTGAATATTGATATATCAGTTTTGGTTTCTTAGTTTTGACATGGGTACCATGTTCTATAATTGTTAACAATGGAGGACACTGGGTGAGGGGTCTATGGCAACTCTATGTACTATCTTTGCAAGTTCTTAAAATAAATTTAAAATTATTTAAAAATAAAACATTTATGCCAAAAAATTTCCCTTGAAGTCAGGACAAGTAGGATGACCTCAAGATGCTAACTGACAGTGTAACAAAACAAAAAGAAACAAAATATATCAGGATTAAAAAGGAAAAGCTGAAATGTGCATTATTCAATATCATTGTTTACACAGAAAATCCAAAACAATAAACAAACCATTAGAACTGATAAGGCTTCAGTCAATTTCTAGCAACACACACACACACACAAATATTTACCTACATAACAGCAACAATAACAAAATGTATTTTTAAAGATTCCATTACAATAGCATGAAAAAGCTTATAATTTATCTAGAAATTAACCGAACATAAGATGCTCAAAGCCTTTACACAGAAACTTAAAAGGTTTCTTTGAAACATACAAAAAAGAAATCGAATAAACGGAAAGATACACCATGTTCATGGATGGAAAAACTTTATATCACAAAGATGACACTTTTCCACAAATTAATATAAACAGTAAAATTACAATCAAAATCCCATCAGAGTTTTTCATAATATACTTTCCAGGTAGTTTATTTCCACCAAGAAACAGACCACATGAAAAGCTCCACAGAGCAATGACCAGTAGCAACAGCCTCATCTCTTCTTTGCCAACATCCCAGCATGATGGGGCCTGTGCCTTAGTCCCCACTCACTCCAAAGGTGATGAGTGGGATGAATTTCAAAGCCAGGTGAGTTCTATTTTTTTTTTTTTTTTAAAGCAGAGCAATGGAGAAAATTGGTTCCTGCTACTTCTATTGCTCAGGGACCAAAGCCTCTTCCTCTCTGGGATCTGTCCAGCCAGGACATAATAAATAACCTCACCAGTGGAAAAAACACTTTCATTTGATTCCATGAGTTTATAAATCAGTATGTTACTCAGTTATCCCCTGACTTCATCTAATATTTTTCTCCATCACTCCAGGGGGGATAGTGTCCGGCAGGAAAAACTTACATTCTGAAATGTGTGTTTCATCTTCTTCCAGTATGGAAAAGCGGGCTCAGTGAAGAGGGAAGAGCGAGCATCCACTGCCAGCTTTCCAGCTGGACACGAGCCATACAAAGGCATCCAGGAAGAATCTAGTTGGAAGATGACTCTATCAGGCTGGATCGGAACTTGATGGCTGGCAGCTCTCAGGGAGACTCCACATGACCCGCTCGGAAGAGTCAGCCATCCGTTTGTGCTTCAGTGTCTGTTCCTCTAGTCAGAAGGAAGCTCTAGGACACAGCTTGGGCCAAAAGATAAGCCCCAACAATCGCACCCACGTGTGTATAGTACCTCATAGTTTGCAAATTATTTGATCTCATTTGACCCACATAAGAACCCTGTGGATATCGTCGTTTGAAAGATGGGAAACATGCTATTTTACAGATGGGGATGCAAACCCAGACGTCAAATTCACACCTAGCGCGCAGGCAAGCCAGAACTCATATCCAATTTTTTAAAAAGGAGTGTCCTGAACTACTCCGTCTTCATACACCTCCTACATCATTACTTTGTGTGGTGTTATCCCCAAATCTCCACCTGCATCCAGCTCTTGAAGCTGCAGTTCAGGCTTGGTTGAGGTGTCCGGCGGCGGCAATTTTACCCATCTGAAAGCAGAGAGAGGCATGTGGCTGGTCCGCAGGCAAGGCAGAGAGGGGTCTTTTGGTATCGTAATCATCAGGCCCCCACTAATAAGAAAAGCAGTCTCTGCAAACTAGGAACTTCAAAGAGCAACCAGCAACACCTTCTCTGCGTGCTGCGGCTCCTCCTGGGCCTGCTCGCAGAGCCATCCCCTGGCCAGCCCGCTGCTGACACCTTGTGGCCGACAAACAGAGTTCTTGCCCATTTCCTCTCAGAATTACGTCAAGCAAGGTGGCTGAGTGCTAGGAACCAGGCCCACCTCCTATTGTTCTTCCCGGGTTCCCCGATAGCCCCCTCCTCGGACGCCCAGGGCTTCAGGGTGGCTTAGTGTCAGGGCTGCTTAGGGGCCTGTGTGACCCTCAGTGGATGTCCGCTGAGTTTCCTCAGGACCCAGGCTGCCCAGCCCCTGCCAAGCCACGGTGGCAGTCACAGGGCCCTCTAGGTGGCACCTGCTGCCCAAGGCAGGAACCAGCACACACAATGCTCACCAAAAGACTGGCAGGTGAAATAAGGGTTTGCTCATAAAAGCAGGCATGAGCCAGACGCCTGAACATTGTTCTACTTTGGGGCCCTATATCTGCCACCATAAAGTGTGGGTGTCAGAGGGGTCAGAGGACACCCTGCTGGAAATAGATCTTGTGGCAAACAGCCTCTGGGGACAGCCATTGAGGCAAATGACACCTTGGAGGCATAAATCACCCTAGGGACTTGTTCTGTTGTCAGTGGAAAAACAATTCAAATTCTAAGGAGACACTAATGGCAGCAGAGGGAGAGGGTGCCCCGTGTCTGCATGCCTACGCTTTGAGAAAAGGGATCTAACTAAATAGTAGAGAGTCTTGTTACTATTTTTTTTTAATTAAAAAAATTTTTTGAGACAAGACCCAGCTCTATCATCCAGGCTGGAGTGCAGTGGCACAATCTCGGCTTACTGCAACCTCCGCCTCCCAGGCTCAAGTGATCCTCCCACCTTAGCCTCCCGACAGCTAGGATTACAGATGTGAGACACCGTGCCCAGCTAATTTTTGTATTTTTTGTAGAGATGGGGTTTCACCATGTTGTCCAGCTTGGTCTTAAACTCTTGACCTCAAGTGATCTGCCCACCTCGGCCTCCCAAAGTGCTAGGATTACAGGTGTGAGCCACCATGTTAAGCCTTGTTATTATTTTAAAATGTGGTATTCAGTGATTTTCGTTCAAGGCATTGTTAATATTCCAAACAATGATCATCATTGTGGCTGTGATGAGCTTAATTAGATTAATAAAAATTTAAGATAGTTCTATCTGAAAGCACCAGGATCTCCTATTACACTGAGTAGTCAAGAGTCTGAAAGCAGCCCTCTGTTAATTAATCTCCAGCCCTCTGTTTCCCCACCTATAAAATGTTTGAACAAATTTGTATTTCTCGAAGTATAGTTTGTGAACATGAATGCCTCAGAATCACACAGTCTTATTAAAAGATGCAGATTATAAGATCACTAATCTGAGGTCTGGGGATCTGCAATTTAACCCATTCTTCAAGTAATTCTTATGCACACGTATTTGAGAATCATTAAAGTGATGCAAGGCCTAAGATCTATTGAGACCTATTATGCACCAGGCACTGACAAGAGGTCTTTTCTCTTGAAGAGCCCACAGTCTTGTTGAGAACACAGACAAGTGAACAAAAAGGTACAGTAACTTACAAATGCTGTGAGGGAAAGGAGGAGAGAGTGGGTGACTGCCTGGGGGCATCATCTCTTCTGCTACCATTCCAATGTTTGTCTCCTCAAAACTCATGTTGAAATTCATGCCCCGATGTAACAGCACTGTGAGGTGTGGCCTTTGAGAGCTGACTGGGTGGTGAGCGCTCTGCCCTCATGAATGGACTAATGGTCATCACAGGAGTAGGTCAGTTATCGCAAGAGCCAGTCTGTTACAAAAGGCCAAATTGGCTCTCTCTGATGAGGCCCCTCTCCATGTGATGCCCTGGGTCGCCTCAGGACTCTGCAGAGAGGCCCCATCAGCAAGAAGGCCCTCACCAAATGTGCTCCTAGACCTTGGACTTCCCAGCCTCCAGAACTGTCAGAAATAATTTTTTTTTTTAGCTTTATAAATTACCTAGTCTCACGTATGCAGTTACAGCAACAGAAAAAGACTAGGCAGCTTCACAAAGGAGGTGGTACTGTAGCTGAGTCAGGAAAAATGGGTTCCCCAGGGCACTGAGTTTGGCTGAGGGGGAAGGAGAGGCCATCCCAGACCTCAGGGGCAGCATGTGACTTTTGGCCTCCTCCTGGGGCTGGGACTGTGAGGCATCTGATGCCCCGCCCCTAGGGTGAGGCCAGCATCTGTAAGAGGAGAGGGACGCATTAAGGATTAGCCTGCGGTTTTCATTTGATCCAAAAATGGATCCAAAGCTCTGGTAATCTCATCCTCTCCTTCCAAAGAAGTAAGAGGTCAGGTCCTCAAACAGGGAATACCCAAGGGGCCCCACCCCATGTCCACCACAGTGCGCCTGTGGGAGGCTGCAGGAGCGATGGGTCAGGGAGCTTCCACAAAAGCAGGCCTAAGTTCTGTGTCAGCAAATTATGTTTTTAGTAAAAGGCATTTACTATTTAATCAGTTTTTTTCCTTCTTATTTCTCTTTCTTCTTCTCCCCTTGTTTCCTTTCCATTTTCTTGACAGTCTGATATTTAAAACTGTCTATTTTCTATAGTATTTGGAAACTGCACCCCGAAATATCTTTAGTTACCTACTACATGGGATCTAATTCTTGTTCTTAAATTTACCCCATCCCTCAGCATGAGTTCGGCCCATGCCTTCTTACCCAAATAGCCATCGTCCTGGCCTCCTCAGTCTAGTGGCCTTGGGTATACACTGAGAAAAGTAAAGCCAGGCTAAGCACCATCCCATTGATCTTCTGCTAGTGACACGCTGGAGGTTGCTTCTATCAGCTCACAAGAGCTGATTCTAAATTTTCAGAAATTTACTGAGAAGCTGTTAAGTATAGACATTATTAAAAGTTAAATTATACACACTTAAATAAGTTATATTAAAAGAAAAGGTAATAAATGTTAAGAACATATCGTTTCCATTATTTTACTACATTATATTATCATCTATTCTCTTGAGGTTATTTACATCTATTATATCTGCATAGTAGAAAATTATATAAGAATGTGTGGCTACACATGTCTTTCTAATTGAGTTCTGTGACATCACAGTGTTAGCTTGAAATCTGTCATGGTGAGAATATTTACACCATGGATGTAAATTGGCAAGTGCTGGGAATCAGGTCTTGATTTATTGTTTTGTTGCTTGTCTAGACTTAAAGTGATGGGGAATGTTCATAATGAAGATTAAACTCAAAAGTGTGCCATGTCTGTGTCTGTGGCTGTTACATTGTGAATAACATGAAAATTTGAGGAAATATTCTCCCAGTATTTGATTTAGAAAAGAAGTCACTCATGTCATTGATGAATGAGTGAGGTTTCAACCTATGTCTTCGTGGTTTCACTTTTGTCTAATACATTAAGATACAAGAAAATATCATTCAACATTTATATCAGAACTACACTCATTCAGCAATTGCAACCAGGTAGTTACAAGAATTCAACAAAAATCAACAAGGCCATGCTGTGAGAATCTATTGGTTCTATGGAATTTATAACAAAGAATGTTATATATTTTATCGTTATTATAAATTGCATGTTCCACATCTTTCATAACAGCAAAATGTATAATAAACTTACGTACTTATGGATAATCACGCTTTTTCCCCTCAGAGAGCCCACAGTTAAACACGTTCCAGCACACCATTAATCCACTGAGCTTTGTGTCTGTGGAACACAACTCACACCCCACATCAAGGCAGCAAACACTTTAATCGGTTCTAATTCCAAAGTAACTGCTGAAAGAAGCATTCAGAGAGTTCATGAAGACCCGGGTTCCCATCTTGATCCTGCTACTCACGAGCTAACTGCCACTAGACAAGTCACTCCGCCTTTCTCTATACCTCACTTCCCACATGTGCAAAAATGAGGGCATTGAACAATACGAACAATCCTGTCCTTTCCAGCTCTCAAATGTCATGGCTTATGCACATGTGAGAAAGGGACAGCTCCGAAGTTGCAGGAATTCAAACCAACCTAAAGGCTTCCAAATGTCATCTCTGAGGTCATGTTGTTTACTCACTGTACCTTCAGATGACATGAAAATCAGGCAGCCAGAAGGGCGAAGAGAAGCCTTCTTTTGAGCCCCGTCCATTTGAGATGACATAGCCATGGGCATGGGAAGGGAGTGAGAAAGATGGACTAAATTTGCTCCGTAAGCAGGGCCCTGCCGTCCTCGCTTCCTCAGCTCCTGCCCCTCTTCCTCTGGACTCAGGCTTTTCTGCTCCATGGAGCCTCTTGGGCACTGAGTTCTCCCCACACAGCAGAAACGAGCCCAGCACAGAGAGCTCCCTAACCTGAGGGATGGCCTACAAGAGATTAATAGCGAACTTGTAGGAAGGAAGCATGCGGAAGCTCACACAGGTCTTTTGTAGCCTTCACAACGTTGGGCAGGAAATGGTTAATCAGGGCCGGCCCTGAGCCTGGATGGCTGCAGGCAGGGAAGGGGCAGCGATTAATTACACTACACAGGAAGTGCAGGCCTCCATCCCTCTGCCCAATGGGGAAATCCATTTTCAATTCTGACCTCAATGTGGAAGTGACTCTTCCTGCCAAAAGGAGAGGAGTACAAGCGTCCCCGCCCCCACAGCACAGCAGAACCGGAAGACAAAACACAGGCAGATGCAGCACCAGGGGTAGGCAAAGCCCAGGCAACGTGCACAGCAGGCAGCTTGATGGAGAAATTTTTCCTTAGTGGCACCTGATGAGACAACTCTTCCTGTACATGCACTGAAACAGGGAATAGGTACCAAGAAAAAAAAAAAAAAACCCAGGAAAATGCTACTTGGTATGGAACAGGAATAACAGGAGACACAGACAAGGTCAGCATAACCTAGAAGGAGAGTCCAGACACACCAGACATTGCCTATAGTTCCATAGCAAGGAGTGCAGCCTGGGCAACATAGTGAGACCCTTTCCTTAAAAAAAAAATTGTGTTTTTTGTTTTTTCGAGACAGAGTTTTGCTCTGTCACCCAGGCTGCAGTGCAGTGGCACACTCTTGGCTCACTGCAACCTCTGCCTCCCAGGCTCAAGCAATTCTCGTGCTTCAGCCTCCTGAATAGCTGGGATTACAGGCATATACCATCATACCCAGCTAATTTTTTGTATTTTTAGTAGAGACGGGGTTTCACCATGTTAGCCAAGCTGGTCTCAAACTCCTGGCCTCAGGTTGATCTACCTGCCTCAGCCTCCCCAAAGTGCTGGGATTACAGACATGAGCCACCGCTCCCAACCAAAAAAGGTTTTTCTAAATTAGTCAGGTATGGTGGCACAGGCCTGTAGTCCCAGCTACTCAGGAGGCTGAAGCAGGAGAATCGCTTGAGCCTGGGAGTTTGAGATTGCAGTGAGCTATTATCATGCCACTGCATTCCAACCTAGGTGACAAAGTGAGAACCCCCATCTCTCTCTTTTTTTTTAAAGCAAAGAATAAATGGAAGGCATACCAGAAGCCCACTGCATATTTTTTATCCATATTTTTAATGAAACTAATATATGATTAAAAAAAAACATACATAGTTGCTATTCCATTTTTCTGTTTGTCTAAAGGCCCAAGCTGAAGAACCCCTCGGGGAATGGTTTCAGATAGATCACCTGACCTATGGTTAAGCTCCAGGTTGTGATGCTCAGGGTGGGAAACACGAGGTGAGCTGCACTGTCCTTCCTTCTGCTTTATGGACTGGGGTCTTCGGGGGGTCTGTCTCTGTCTTGGTGTGCAACACGTTTACATGTTCACATACTCTATCAGCCAAGGCCCAACCAGGAAAACAGAGAGCACCTTAGGCCCTTGCAGCCAGGGGAGCGCAAGGAAGGGAAGGGGGTCCACAGTGATGGAGAGCTGAGAAGCTGGGCAGGGGACAGTGAGAAAACCCTGAGGCTGAAGGAACAAACATAGGAAGACTTCATGGGAGCTGCAGCTCTGAAGGGCTTTCCAGAGGGAACTGAGGAAGGTGGCTGAGGGAGAGAGAGAGGGAGAGAAATCCCATCTCCCATTAGCTGAATACAGCCAGGGTGAGGGCCCTGCCATGTGGAGCAGAGCAGGGAAAGTTGAGAAATGGATCTCAGAGCAAACAAGCCCAGAGCCAGCACACTTGCTATCATCTAACCCTGGAAGCAACCCCAAGAGTAGGTCTCATCATCTCCATATCACTGAGACAGAAATCGAGCCTTGGAGACATTAAAGACCAATGCGGCCAGCAGCGCACGGCAGGAAGTGGCGGGGCTGAGAGGGAAACTTTGGTCTTCCACCTGCACACCCACACTGTTCATTTTTCTGTGGCCCTACAGCGGTGTGGAGGTGGTGGTGGCTATTGAGCAGCACGGCACTTCCAAGTTGGTTCCACGGTAGCCGTCCTTACCCTCCTGCTCGTTCCTGTGCCAGGAGCCACGGTCAGGGTGCCACATGGTGCTCTGGCATGAGAGGAGGCCATCCTGGCCAGGACTGCCAGCCAGGGAGGTGGACTCACAGAGGGCCTCTCCAACCTCTCTGAGCCCCCATTAAAGGCCACTGTGAGCTCTTCAGAAGGACAGAGCAATGGGCCAACACGAGGCTGTGCCAGCTAATTATTCAGCCCTCCTTCTGGTCCCTGGAAGCCCCAGCCCTGCTGGACGGGCGGCCTTCTGTGTTCCTCGTGTTAGATGGCCTGGTTCCCCTCTCAGAGGGACTGGTATTTGGTTGATCCTTCAGGTTCCCATTTGGCTCATAAAACACAAACATCTGCTGGGGTTCTGGTTGGCCTGCGGCAGACTTCAGAGTGGAGAGGGATGGAGGAAAGGTGAGGAGAGTGAAAGGAGGACTCGGGCAGCCTTTCTGGGGGAGTTAATGAGTTACTCTGTGATGTGGTGGGGTGGGCGGTGGGCTTTATCAAGCCAGAGCCCTGATCAGCTCCCCAAAGAAGAGAAAGGAAAAGAGAAGAGGACTTTCCCGGAGTTTCTCTGGAAAGTCTGAGGGAGTCTGCGATGCTTTCCTCCATTGCCGCGCTGCCTCCAACTGTTCCATTTCTCACCAGTTGGCTATTATTTTCTAACGCATTTTGATAATTACTTTATCAATCAAGACAGATAAACAAAAGCCTAAAAATACATCTGAGTGAGCGAGTTCCCAGAGCCAACCAGTCTTCAGTACTCTGATTTTTGTGACTTTTTTTTCAGAGATGCTTGGGAAACAGTTGAAGGGCTCCATTCCTTATTAATGTGTGGCCCAGTAGAATACACTAACCAATCTCTGCCCTCCTGGCTCGGATGTATAGGGTCAAAGGAATTCAGTTAAGGAAATGGTATCTAAGCAAAAGAAGGCCCCTTAAAAAACTCGCCTAAAGCCTTTTTCTTATGAGGATGGCTCTTTGCTTTTGATTTGCTTATTAAATCCACAGATGCCTGGGTCAAGAGTTGAGAAAGCCCTTCATGTAGTACCTTTTAAAGAAGTAAAACGGAGAGAGTTGTATTATATCATTGCAACTGTTTAGAAAGAAAAAGTGCCAGTTACTCAATGAATAGAGCTCATATTTCAGAAGCCAAATGCTGTCTAGTTATACCCTGTGAGCGCCTGGACATAAACCCAGCCCATTAACCTCATCTTTATCTCACAGAATGGCCCCGCCCAGCCAGGCTTATTAAGAGCCTCAAGGGAGAAGCCAATGAGCATGGCATTTGAGAAGAGGCACCAGCCTCAACTCCTGCCTTAGTCCTAATCTAAGATTTTGGAATGAAAAATTCACTGGGGCACATGACCCTCTTGAGCTTCCAGGCTTTTGCACCACGTGCCACCCTACCCCCTTCTCTAGTTTTCATTTCTCAAAGTAATAGTGGTCCCTCCCAGGAGGGGGTCTGGGCCTTCTTTCCCCCAAAGAACGGCACAGGACTAACATATTCAGTGACTTTCCTGACAATCCATGGCAGGTACTGCAGGATATCAGACCTGAAGGAAACCATCCAATTTATAGCTGCTCACGTAAAAGCCATCAGGAGGATCATGAAATGATTCTCCATATGGTGCCCTGAAGCTTCCAAAAACTATACGAGAAAGGGGCTTGGAAGGAATTCTTTCCCTTTTGGAGACAAGGAGGGTCGAAGCCAAGCATCTGTGGCAACCTGGAAAAGACACTCCTCTCCGACACCCACCTCCACTTCATCCCCTGGGGCGGCCCCGAGGATCAGTCCGTGACGGCCCAGGCCCACAGGGTCACTGCCATTGGCCACTTAGGCTTGTCCATTAACCAAGCTTATGTTCTCTAGCATAAATGAACTCTACAGTTACATTGTGTGGAGGCTTCGGGACATGGTTTGCCAAATGGAAAAACATTTGGAGGTTGGGAAAATATCTTGCACATAAATTACTGAAGGCACAGAGAATCTAAAAGAGGGATGGAATCAGAAGCCAAGGAAAAGCCAGGAGGGAGCCAAAGAAAAACGGAGAGAGAGACAGAGACCGGGAAAGCGATGTAATGATTTCTCTTAATGACCTGCCTTCAGACCAAAGGCAAGGTTCTAAGCCGTGTTTGCGTCTCATAAAAGCCATGTGCCTGAGTATTAGGAAAGATCCTTTAAATGGCCGGATCAAGCCTCCATTTTTCATCCTTTCTGAGTAGAGTTCTTCATTGATTATGTTAAGTGCCAGCCCCCAGTTAGAAACACAAAAGGCTCATTGTCTTTGACTGTGGCAAAGGCCAGTTACACACTTGTTAATTTCCTGATTTATAACACTGAAGAGACGGAACTGAGAGGGGTGCTTCCTCTCTCTTTCTCTATGTCTCTCTGTCTCACTCTCTCTCTTGCTCTCAGTGGTGGTGGTGGAAACTATTAAAACAGAGGCAGATCAGGAAGTTTGTGATAAAGAAAAGCCAGGCTCTGGTCTGACATACAATCTCTCTCTTGGCTTAAGTAAACTTGCTTCTTCAAGGCTTGCCATCAACAGAGTCCGGCTCACGTTTCACCACTAAATCTGAGTCAACAATCTCTAATCTGGACACTGGGTTCGGAATCCAGGCTCAGGTTGCACTTGGAAGCTGACAGCAGGGACAAGAGCAGAGAAAAATACGGCCTTTGTTTCTGGTTTGATCGTCCCCACAGAGCTAAGCTGAGGTCATGTGTCGTTTTCTGTCATCAACAAGATAAAAGTTTGCACCTTTCTGGCCCTGAAATGTCTCTCCTGCCATTTATATTAAGGCCAAGAAGCTCTCTGGCCCAGAATCGGAGGGCCAAGTTTGTGGAGAGCTTAGATTTGGAGTCCTTTTCATCTTTCTGACATGTGATACCGTGACATAGGCAGCCCTTGCGGGGTTGCTATGCAGATATACAATTTCTGAAAAGTTACACCCGGAAAACGAAAACCCTGGGCTGGATTAGCATTTCACAAAGAACAGGGAGAAAATGTGTAGCAGTTAGGCTAAAAAGCTAAAAAAGAAAAAAAAAGTGAATTAAAGTTTCATGAAAACGAACTCTTTTTTAAAGGATCAATAAGTATAAAAGTATCTTATTTCATTCCTGGCCTTCGTTCCGAGCCCTAATCCAGCCACTGTGTGTGAAGGAGATACTGTGAGCCCTGTGATGGAGATTGGGAAGGGAGGTCTTGGTGTGGGGTGAGGTTCAGTCATGCTGGGGAGTGTGAAATTAAAGGGCTTAGGTACGGTCCTGCTGTTTTATAAAACTCTTCTTTTTTCCTCTCTACCATTGTTTTCATTGTTTTTACTTTGTACCAAGCCTTCTCTTTTGTTTAAGTAAACCTAGAAGAATAAAAACAAACACATAGTCTAAAGGTTCTGGCTAAATAAGTTTCAGTTTCTACCTTCCTTTTCTTTACCGATGTCAAAGGCATGCCTTCCAGAGCTCACTCACTCACAACCTAGCCTTTCCTAAAAAGTGTTTTTCTCAAGTATTTCCAACACCAGAAATTATTTTACATGAAACATTAAAATGGAATGTGATTGTTTGCATGAGACATAGGAGACTGGAAATAATGAGAGGTTTTTCCTGTTATCCCTGAGACCTAGTGACTTCCAGCTAAGACCCTTACATGCCGTCCTGTGAGCCAGCCGTGTCCACACAGCTGGAGAGGCGGTGGCCCCTCGCCTGCTGCTCAGGACTCCAGGACACCCCAACAGTTTTAACTGCAGAAAGTCTGGAGGGAAGCCCAGAGCAGGAAATAGGAAAGGGGGTTTTGAAGGACACAGAGGACATGGAGAAGATTCAAGGAACTCAACTGATACTGCTCCAACGGTGGATGAGAGGCATAGCAGCCAGGGAGCTAGACGCCAAACAACTCTGCCTGTCCATGCAGAAGGCAAAGATGCCTTACCCTGACCCTTGCATTCAGGAGCTCCAAGGCTGGTTAGAGGAAAGCAGAGGAGGGGAAATAAGAACAGTAAAGGGCCACAGAGTAGATCTCCTTAGGCATTCTTACTTATTAGATTCTGAAGCGGCAATGTTTGCACAGAGTTCTCATAGAGGATGGGAATTTATGGGAAGTTTGTTAGGTTAAAAAGAGATGGGCAATTGACTTTTTCTGTAACTCAAGAGATGAGAATCACTGTTACGCTCCTCTGTGTCACCTCCAAGGTTGATGCTCTCCAAGATGAACTGACACGTGTGAAAGTGAAATGAGGTATTCAGTAAACTGGCTCTGTTCTCATGTACACAGCACGTAGACATCCATCCATCCACAAGAGAAAGGCCCAAATGGGAGTGTGCAGTGAAGTGTGGGCTCCAAGCTCACACTCCCCAAGTATAGTTCCAGGCTGTGCCACAACTGTGTGCTCAGTTTCCTCATCAGTAAAACGGGAATACTAGTACTGACTTCATAGGGTTGTTGTGAGGTATAAATGAAGTAATGCAACTAAATGACGTTTAGCAATCCTTGGAGAAATGTACATTACAATTAACAGTGGTGTCTATTCCTTCTTGTAGGAGTTCACTGTCTGTTGATTTGGCCCAAATCTGCATGTGAGGAACAGATGAGGAAGGAGAGCATCATCTGTTGCCTGAGGTCTGAAGCAAGATGGAATGGCATTATCAGACATGCATCACATTGGCTGATTGAGATCCAAACTGAGTTATGAGCTGAGTTGATGCTGGTATTTCTGCATCCATCAAGAGCACCGACTGCCCTTGGGGGCAGTGGGTTCAAATCTGGGCTCTATTACATCCTAGCTGAGTGGCTGAGCAGACCACTTAACCTTCCTGGACTGTATTTTCCTCATCCAGAAATGAGGATCACACTGCCTGTAGCACGTGGTTTTGTGAGAACTGCCTGAGATAGTCCAGGTGAATGTTGTGGTGCCTGGCACATGGAGGTTCTCAGCATGTATGTCCTTTCATCCAGTCTTTCAGCTGGTCAACTGGGGATCCGAGGCATAGCCCAAAAGTGACCATGGGGCTTGGAGTCAGCTCCCTGCACTCTGGGAACAGTGACCCCACGTGGGTCACAGTCAGTGCGGCCCCGGCAGCTCTACTGGTGCTCCTGTTCACCGTCCCATCTCAGCAAGTGCCGGGGGGGAAGCTCGGTGTGCAGTTCAAAAAATCAGAACAATGGGAAGTGGAAAAAGCCCCTGGCTCACGTGCCGTCTGCTCCCCACCCCAGGAAATGTAACACATGTGCCAAAGTGTCCTCACTCCTCTTCCCTTCTCTGAGCTATGACACAAGCCCCCAGCCCCTCTCCTTCAAGTGTTACCTACAGATACCTTGACAGTCCTATTTTAGATCTTGTCCAAAACCAGGTGTCAGGAGAAGTAGCAGTCATTTTTTTTTTCTCCAAACTTAATATGATAGTCAAAGATGTCTTGATCTCATTTGGTTGGTTTAGGCACCAACTAAACAATCATAACTCTGCCCTATGACCTCAACTGCCAAGCGCCTCAGGCCATAGTGAGGCAGCTTAGCCCTGGAACCCACTACTGGGTCCTGCCTCTTACTATTTGTAACGCCTTGGGCAGAAAACCCCTTTGTCTTCATGCCTCAGTTTCTTTGGCTATGAGACGGGGATGATGATACTGTCACTCCCTCACTGGGCTGACGTGAGAATTACATGAATGACTGTCAGCAAAGCCCTTAGCACAGGGCCCTGCACAAAAGAAGCACCTAATGACTGGGAGTCACCTCTCAGCCAAAGTCCCCCTTCGCTAGAAGAATGACATACACAGGTGGCAACTGTTCTTTCCACCCACAGTCGAGAGATAGAAGAAGAGGCATTTTCTGGGTACTGAAGACTATCTTTCCATCTATAAATGTGTCCAAGGGTCAAGGAATTATCTCATCTCAAAGGCACTTTTGGCAAAACACGTAACAATTGCATGACCTGGAATCAGCATTCAGCACAAATGCAAGGGCAGTGGCTGAGTCTTATCCCATTTGTGTTGCTCCCAGCACTTAGTACTGGCCTTGCATTCAGAAGCCCCAAGTGTGCTGCTGACTGGCTGCCTCGGGAGTAGCACTGACACCTCCCTCAAGGACTAGAAACAAAAAATGAAACTCCGGAGTCTTTCTGTGTTTGCTGCACAACTGCTCTGATTTCCAGGGTCTTACTGTCTTCTACTGTCATTAGGCTAGTAGAATAAAAGTGGTTCAACTCAGCCAACACTTTCAGTTCCAAGAGCAGTGAGTAGCTCTTCAAGGATGCAAAGTGAAGAGGGCCACGGTGCGTCCCTCCAGTGAGCCTGGCAAGGTGGGAAGACTGTTCAGCACAGTGCCAGAAGTGGCCTCTGTCCATTTAAACATGGGTCATGGAAGCCCAAGGGAGAAGCAATTAATTGCCCCTCAGGGATTCAAGTTTGGCTTCATGGAGGGGTGGCATGTAAACTGATCCTTCAAGGAGATGGCTTATTAGTTTTTAAAATAAATAATGACAATGAGGGCTTTCCAGGGGCTGTGCATGTGCTCAGGAGATGAGAGGCAAATAACACACAATCCCCATCCTCAAGGACTTTGCAGACTGGTAAAGTGCACAGACAGATGAGCGGCTGGAAAAGCTGAGTATGATCTGCATCAGGGCAGAGGTCAGCACAGAGGGGGTGCCTGCCCCAACAGGGGAGGGGAGGAGCTGGTCCATGCGGCTTCCCAGGGAAGACCTCATCTGAGCAGCTGGGCTGCAGAAATTGCCCAGGGAAGTGGAAGGAAAGACATACCATGTGCAAAGGCACAGGAGGGAGAGAGAGCAGGGGCATAGGAACCAGTTCCTAATTCTAGGCAGGTGTTATGTTGGCAAGGCTGGTGACAGGGAGTGGGAGTGGACTCGGCTGGGAGGCAGCAAAAGCCAGAGCTGGGAGGGCTTTGCATGTTATACCCTGCCCTTGACTTTGACTACGTAGGCTACAGGGAACCACTGAAAACCTGCAAGGAGGTATTACATGTCTCAGGGAGGGTCCCTATTGAAGCTGTTAAAGGAGGCTAAGCATCTGGCCCTTGGGGTACACGGGGTGGCTGAGGAGGGAAAGGACTTCGCCAGAGTCTTCAGTGCCTATGTACCTGAGCCTCAGTCTGGTCTTTTGTTGTGCCATCTGGGCGGCATGGCCTGGTACTTACAGGTCTACTTGTGGCTCAAGGTGCCCATCCCTTATCAGGGGAGCACCTACCTGCAGGGGAGGGCAGCTTTGCAAAGTTATGAATCCAGGCTCCAAACGTGTGATTACATAAACCCTGGAAAACATTGAGAGAGCGTCCTAGTGAGACCAGGAAGTGGTCCATCTTTTCCACAGCCCTATCCTCCCATCAAGTATAAACCACTAGGGCAGGGACTGTGAGTTTTCTTCCTCTCTGGCCTCCCCTCAGCATCAGGCATGGGGCTTTGTGTTCTGCGGGGGGTTGATAACCACCAAGGAAAATCCCGCCTGACTCATTTTTCAGAAAGCAGAATGTCCTCTGCAAGTCCTCGCATCCAGTAAGGCGAGGCGTGCACTCACCATTAACATGCAATCTTCTGGCTTGGTTTAAAATGAGGACCACTTTTGAATAAAACTGAATCACTACCACACATTTACAGGAAGTCAAAGACTCTTCATGAAGATGTCAACAGTTTTTCTCCACACTGGAGGTAGGGGCTGGGTACTGGTGCCAAGCCTCCTGGGCTTGAATCCCATTCGGCAACTCACTAGCCCTGTGACCTTGGGTGATTACTAAACTGCTGAGCTCCAGGTTCTTTGTATGTAATAAAGGGAAAATAAAGGCCCTTCCCATAGGGAAGGTTATTGTGAAGATTAAATGAGACTAATGTGCGAACGCTCGACATGTACTCACACTTACATACATTATTGTTTCTATTTCTCTTTATATATGGTTTTGATATCCCAAGAGAATTGTGCATTCAGACAGCAGTAAGATCGTGAGAAGGAAGAGGAGGAAAAGGGGTGCTGATGGCTTATGAGATGCCACAGAATCTTTCTATGCTGGAACAAAGGTACCTTTTGTTTCCAGAAGGGTCAAAATGTTTGCTTGACAATCTTGGACTACAGACAAAAGCAAAATCAATATCCTGGATGACTGTCTCCATGGCCAAGACCAGATGAATAATGCTATCAGGACAACCACAGCCGGGTGCCTCGGCCGCTGGCACGTCTTTGGCTGGGCTTGCCTCGGCAGAGTTCAGATGGAGTCACCGCCATAAATATAACTCTGCACCAGGAAGCCTCCAAGATTCTCTCGGGCTCCATGGGAGAAGGAAATCAGGTCTCCGGAATCCACAGGATGATCACTTCGAGGGAGCTGCTCGTGGTGCCTCAGATTTTAATGAACATTCATTTTTTGAGAAGCTAAATCAACTAAGTGCGGGACTCTGAACAGGTCGAGTTGCTTTTCTAGGCTTCTGTTTTTTCATATGTAGAACAAGAGAACTGAACTAGATTTACAATGACTAGAACTAGATATTAGCATACTTTCCACCTTAGGAACTTTCTGATATTTAACTCAGGTACCAAAGAGCCAAACGGACCCACCCCATTCACATAAGGCTGAAATAAAAGTCTCTCTAGTCAGTGGGGTGAGATGGTGTGTGGATGTGAGTGGAACCCGTGGAGCATGTTTGCCTCCATTTGATGGTGCTTCTTGAACCTCAGGCCTGAACCCTTGGAGCCAAAAAAGATCAGGACTTGAAGAGCACTTGGAAGGGACACCACACCTGGGTCTACAGGCCTAAACACTCACTTCCCATGCACTGTGTGCTGTCAGTGATGGGCATGGTTGGGAAGCAGACCCTGTAACGGACGGAGTGGGCTCTTGTCTGCAGACAAGTGTGGTCTAGCAGGTCAGGAAGAGACAGTGCCATCCCAGTAGCTTACCATCTTTTAAAACTCCTTAGTTCTATTTTTTAAAATGTTTCCCAGGGGGAGAAAAATGAACACCTCTGTAATAAAACAAAAAACAAAAAACAAAAAAACAGTAGTCATAATAATGAGAAAAGCCAAATAAGCACATGTAAGTGCATTTTTTTCCTTCGAGATTTATTTTTTGTTTGATGAATCTGACACCAGTCAGGGAGAGGAGAATGTTGTGACCCAGCAGAAAAATATGGCCCCAGAGGAGGGGCGGCTTCTTCCTGCCTGGGTGGGTTTGGTGCTGGGGTTGATTTGTTATTATTTTTTAATTTGTTGCTGGAAGGTTTTCTTCTGTTTACTTTTATAAATCTCTCCCCGGGCTTGCGAGCTTCCCCTCCCTCCCGCCTCCCCTTCCCCTGCCCCCAAATTTCATTTTTAAAAAGCGAGCTTGCTCGCCAGGTGTGTCCCCCAAGCTCTCACAGCTCTAATAAATAAGGAGCACCTGTAAAACAGTAGCTTGACTTGTGAAGTGACTCTGTACAAAGGAGAATCTAGAAATACAGTATGTACACCGCATCCTCGGGCCGTGGTGCTTCAAGGCTGGCGCCACACCGTCCTGGCCCTGCCCACCCGCGACTCGCCACCCCTCCTGCTGAGGCTCCGCGGCCTTGTGGGGCGGGGGCACCTGGACCCCTCCAGAGGGAACAATTGCTTTATTTGAGTTAGTAAACAGATACACTGAATCACAAGGTGATTTGATTTTTTTTTTTTTTTTAGTTTTCTTCCTTTTTTGATTTTTTTCTTAATTTTTTCTCTTCTTGTCTTTTTCTTTTTTTTTTTTTTCTGTACTCATCAGAATGGGATACTCCACAACTGTCTCACCAACTCAGTGCCAGTACACATGCTCTAGAGGACTTCTGGACTCGCAGCTACAACTGTACAAGTGCACACAAGTGAATCTACCCTGTTATCCTCCACCCACTGATTGAGGATCGAATTGCACATTTCTCTTAACCATGACAGGAGAAAGCAAACAGTGAAACAGAATCATGGGTGATCTTTCTCACTTTCCCTCTTGTTTTCATTGGTTTGTCCATACCATTCTAATTATCATGAAAGGGCTCTGCATATAGAGAGATTGTCTCACTGACTTCCTGGATCACCGAAAACCATCAGGGTTGAAATTTCATCCGAGTCTTTCCTGACGCCCAGCAAATATTCCCCCTCGGATTATTTTACACCTTGAGGGCATTTTGGTCTTCAGTTCAACACTCTTGCTCTGTTCCCAAATGGGGCGCTATTTAGGGGAATTTAAAGAGAAAGCTGAGAAGAATAAACATTTACCGAGTTCTCTTGGCATTCAGTCTCTGAAAAACCACAGTATAAACTATTCATGCTGCTTCTTACATCTGTCAAATCGCAAATTAAAAGCCATAAAAGTGTAACACTGAAAATATGGCATCAAAAAGGATAAAGGTGGCCTTTGTAAAAATAACAAGAAAAGTATATTAGCCAATAAAATATTCTAACTCTTCATTTAAAAGTGCATCCCGGGCAGGACAGAGATGACTCTGAAGCATTGGGCCTCCAGGACCACCCCTCTCCGCCATCAAAACGTGAACAATATAGGTCCAAAACCGTACAATGCAAATCACAATTCTTAGTGTAGCAGCAAAACCACAGCAGTTTTTAAAAAGATTAAAAAAAGATTTTTTGTGTTCCAATCCATATCATCTTCCAGCCTCAGTCGCTGAGCCTTGAAGATGGGGCGGGGAGAATACCTACATTGGTCCTTGTGGCTTGTCGGTATTTCGTTTTTTTTAAAAGCCAGGGGTGGAATCCCTAAGTTCCTCTGGGGAGAAGCAGAGATGGTGGCAGCAGGAAGGCTGGGCCTGCTTGGTGGGTCCAAGACGCGCGGGCTTCTCTGGGCTAGAGGCCATCGAGGGAGGGCTGCTTCCTCTGAGATGCTTAATGACAGGAAGCGGCTTTATTTGCTTGAGTTTTAGCCAGAGGGGGTGGTGAGCTGACCAGCTGGTGTCATTGGATGGCGTGACATGGTTTGCTCTGCGCCCTCTCTCCATGAGCGTACCCTGTGAGTGAACGTTCCTGGAAAAAGAGCAGAAAGGGCTGTCAGAATCCACTGGACCGATCCCCCTCCCTCCGCCCAGCTGGGGAGAACCCAGGCATGAGTCAGACAGCAGCACACTCTCCAGCCACCAGGGCAGACCTAGGATGAGCCCCAGAACCGCTGCAGCACAGCGTGATTTCAACAGCAGTTTCATTCACGGTCTGCTCAGGTCAGCCCTGCCAGCTTTGTGTGAGGAAATGAAACTCAAGTCGCTTTTTGGAATACCATAATGAGTAGGGTGCACCACGCCCTCACCCGAAGACCACAGCATCCTTTGCAACCCAGCAACCCTCCCCCTCCACATGACTGCATGCTTAACCAGCAGGAGGCTTTTTTTTTTTTTTTTTTTTTGAGACAGGGTCTCGCTCTGTTGCCCAAGCTGGAGTGCAGTGGTGCAATTGGCTCACTGCAATCTCTGCCTCCCAGTTTCAAGTGATTCTCCTGCCTCAGCCTCCCAAGTAGCTGGGATTACAGGCTCAGCTAATTTTTGTATTTTTAGTAGAGACAGGATTTTACCATGTTGGCCAGGCCTGGTCTTGAACTCCTAGCCTAAAGTGATCCACCCACCTTGGGCTCCCAAAGTGCTGGGATTACAGGCATGAACCACCGCACCCAGCCCCAGCAGGAGGTCTTTTGAGTCACCCAAGGTCACTCCAAAGCCAGGCAAGGTCACAGAGGACCCTGGAGCTCCTGACCTCACTCCTGTAACCCCATGTCTCAGCTCTGGTATTTGCTGAAAAGAGGGCCAGTAGATTCACTTTTTGGCAAGTGGAAAATTACTATGGACACATATACCTATCTTCAGAAGTTTCCCACAAAGGCAACTAAGCTGGAAGAAATGCTTGCTTTTCTCCGTGTGTGGGTCTTGCCTGTAAAAGGTGAGCCATTCACATCTCTTCACATCCAAAACAAACAGTAGCACTGGACTGGAAGAAAATAAACCAACCAAGAGCCTTGGGGTCCCAGGGCAGAGGCTCTGAACAGGATTTTCCACCAGGAAAGTCAGTTTCTGGGGAATGCTCATCCCAACATTCACTGAGATATGAGGCTCTGCCTCTTGATACCTGCAGCCTTCTTTCATTTGCCGCCAGTCACTTGGTTTGAAATAGAGCTTCCTGAGGCCACTCAGTCAGTCCTGGGAGCAGCCACTTAGAAGTCTGCCAACTGCATGGTAAAGCCCCAGAGGTCAGGGGCTTGTCTGTTTTGCTCGTGTCTCTACACCCAACTCCTAGCTCAGAGTCTGGCCCGCTGTGGGCGCTCGACACACTTTGATCACATGAGTGGGTCAGGCGCCTCTCTTCTGCCATGCCCCAAAACAGCACCTTTTCTTCCTGCCAATAAATGAGGCTGTCAGAAATGTGAATGGGTAAAATTTGGCTAAGGTGAGGTGGTGACAGAGGACTTGTAAACATCTTTACAACTGTTGAGATTATTCTTAGCACAATGAACAAATAACTTCAGAGAGGTGATAGAATGTAGGACTTGAAGGGACCCCAGAGATAATACAGTACCATTTCCTCATTTTATAGTGAAGAAATGGAGCCACACAGAGACCTGGAAGCTTGCTTGGAGTGTTTGTAACATGAATTTAGCAAGAGCAAGAGGAGGTCAAACGCCCATTGGGAGGACAAAGTGGCAGCTTGTGCTTTGAACCCTGCTATCTAAATCCTGGTGTTAATGGCAACAATAATCAGCAGCAGCCAAAAACAAGGTTTGAAAGTTTCACTGTGCACGACAGGAAATGCCTGAGTTCCCCCAATCACATTAAATCACCAGATCTGTGTGTACTTAATATGTATATTAAATAACCAAAGTGAAAATGCAAAACACCACAAATATGTAATGGGGGTGGAATTACAAGGCCATGGAAACCTTTTCATTTGGCATGGTCAGATTTGGAAATGTGGATATTTATTTCTGAATAAAGAGCTCACATTTGACTGTCTTTCTTTCTTTCTTTCTTTTCTTTCTTTTCTTTCTTTCTCAAGAATAAGTGACAATGGAGAGAGGGGATACAAAAACAAAAGCACCAAGGGCCACTATCAAATGTGAGGCCACAAAAATTGAGGAGCTGCAGAGATGACAAGTGGATCCAAAGACACCGGGGTCACTTCTTCTGGGAACAATTCTTTTGCATTTAGCAAGCACAGCCTGGAAGTTGCTGTGGAGGGAGGGAAGCCATCCCCACCTCTGGGCCTGGAACCAAGAGTGACTGAATCTTGTAGTTAGAGGGGGCCTCCTTCTTTCTTTAAAAGGGAGGAGGGAGAATGTTTAACATTTTCCTCCAGTAAACTGGGAAACACCGCCATTTTGAATTGCTTACTTAGGAATGCTGCAACTGCTTTTTTAATAATGTAGCTTTTTTCTTTAATGCAATCACTATTTTAAAAAATGAATATTTCTCCAGTAAGTTTCTTTATATTCAAATCACCTTTGGACAAAGACCAAACATGGACAGCATCAGCCTACTTAAAGAAAATTTCCAGGCTTTCACAAGAGACTCGGTAAAACGGGATTATAATAAGAGCCATTCTGGAACCTTAACTACAGCATTTGCCATCCCAAACACTATAATAATCATTATTATTCTCTGGTATCTATTATTGTCTGGTAAATAATATGTGTTTTCCCCCAAAGTTCTAAAGGGTGCAGCTGCACCACACTCTATTTTTCGCAGCCCTAGTCCTGCTGCTCTGAAAAGCTTGCTCACACGAAGCTTATTTTAAGAGAATGGTAAAGTAGACAATTTGTGCTGTTTCTTTCCCTCTCACCACATACTTGCTGCGTCTGGGACACCCACAAAGGCCAGATGGTGGCAGTACAAGTCCCTCTCTGCTGATAACATTTGAGGAGGGGGCGGTATTGAAGGCATCCTCATTTGTCCTTCTGGCTCTGGCTGGTTCAGGGCAGCCCCCTTGTTGGTGACACAGGAAAAGACTCTGGAATCGATGAAAATGAAGAACCAAGCTTGGGCTTCACTTTTCTGATATTTATTGGTATGGAAGGTATGAAATCCAACAGAGTAGGGAGGAAACAAGTTTGGATTTTTAGAAAGTGATCATGGCAGGAAGTTCCAGAGTCTGGAGCTGGTTCTATTTTGCCCTTGCCAAGCAGAAGAATCTTACGAAAAAACTGTCCTCCATGTCTAAATGTCTTCATCTGTGCAAAGGGGAAATTACTACAATAAGCGAAACAGAGACCCGAGTTACAGTACAAATGCCTCTGACTGGCTATGTGACCTTGGACCTGTTCCTCAGCCACCCTCCCCCAGAGCCTCGATTCTTCTACTATTGTCCTCAGCCACCATCCCTCAGAGCCTCGATTCCTCCTCCATGTTCCTCAGCCACCCTCCCTCAGAGCCTCGATTCTTTCTCTGTGCAGTGGGGGCCTGGGTGAGCTTCAGTATTAAGTCTTCCATTTCTCACATGCTCAGATTGTGGAATCTTTCAACAAAAGCCAGTATCAAATATGTAGAATTATAAACTTGAACAACTGAATATTAATCTGTTACCAGTATATAAGGAAGCCCATGAACTTCTGGACCCTGAACTCCAAAATTTCAGAAAGAGTCTCCTTCTCTCAGTACACACAAACATACACACACATCTATGGCAGAGGTTTGTGGAATACCCCTTAAAGCAGGGGATTCTGGGGAAGTGGCCACAATTGTGCCTCACACTTGGGTTTTCGTCTGATTTGGGCATTTGTCTGAAGGCAGGATAACCCACCCCTGCTACATGAAGCATCAGACACACACAATTACATACAAATAAGCCCATTTCTTATGCTATATATGTATCATACATGTACTATGTGTGTACCATACATACACGCTGGCACCACAAGGCATGGTCTCCATCAGGCATGTATGACCAGCTATCTTCAGAATTCCAGGCCTGCCTGCCCCTTTTGGCCAGAGGAATGAAATATTTCTCTTCATGGAATCTTAACTGCACACCAAATGCATTGAGAGACTCTCTGTTCACCTGGTGAGTCACTTTTCTGTTTCATCAGGGAAGCATGGCCAAGAATGTGATCTAGATACTCATCCTCCTTTATAACACAAAATTTTCCAGAGAATTATAGATAGCAAAACTGTGCCTAAATACATTCTCTCAATGTTGATACTGTCAAAATATGGCCACTCTCACCTTTACTTCTTTGACCTTTATAGCCTAAGACTTTCACTGTTAGCATTCCATAAAACTTCCAGGCAACCACTCCCAAAAGTAAATGTGTGTTCAGAGAAAAATGTCTGTCTTATTCTACATCCCAACATTTCCAAACTAGCTCTTTTGTGGTGGCAGATTTCACTTCTACCAGGAAGCCTGCCTCTATTACTCTAACCCATTTTCTAAACTTGTATTATTTCCTTCCTCAAATACTTTTGTAATTAGCATAATCAAAATCCAGTAGGCCTGTCCTGTCTTCCTCATTTAGAAGGCAAGCTCCCCATGTCTGTCATATTTATCCCCAGGAGCCTAAAACCCTGTGGCATCAATTCTATGATGTGCAAGAAATGCCTGCTGCCAGCCAGCTTGCCTTTGTCCAATTACCCAGGCCCTACCAGAGATCCACTCACTCGGGCACGTCTGCCCATCACTTATCACAGTTAAATACAGCCATTACGTGCTGGCTGCGGCAACGCTGTTTATCTGGGACAATAACGAGTCCCTGAGGACTGGATTGCTCTCAGGTAGCCGCAGCTATTCTGGGACACTCACAAGGGTAGAGCCCTGCGGTCAATGAACAGAGCCGCCTGCACTAGCTGATAAACTCTGAGTGTGATGCCAGATAGTGGTCCCCACACCAAACCCATCCCAGGAAGGAAGGTTTTTACCAAAATATGATTCCTTCTCTCCTCCATCAACCATTGCTTCATGAAGAGTTTTTAAATGGCTTTTGCAGGATAGAAATTGTTTTCATTTTTGAAGAGGATGGCATCTCTTTTCTTATAGCTCATTAACTGATGAAGATACGTGGGAGATACTGCAGGTTTGGTTCTAGACCACTGCAATAAAGTGAGCATTGCAATAAAGCAAGTCACATGCATTTTTTGGAGGGTTTCCCAGTACACATAAAAGTTATGTTTATACTATACTGTAGTCTATTAAATGTGCAGTAGCATTATGTCTAAAAAACAATTTACATTTCTTAATTTAAAATATTTTATTTGTAAAAAAAAAAAATGCTAACAATCATCTGAGCCTTCAGCGAACCATAACCTTTTTGCTGGTGGAGAGTCTTGCCTTGATACTGATGGCTGCTGACTAATCAGGGTGGTGGTTGCCAAAGGCTGGGGTGGCTGTGGCAATTTCTTAAAATAAGACAACAATAAAGTTTGCCACATTGGTCGATTGTTCCTTTCACAAAGGATTTCTCTGTGTCATACCATGCTGTTTGATAACATTTTACCCACAATAGAACTCTTTCAAAACTGAGTCAATCCCTGCTGCTGTTTTATCAACTAAGTTTATGGAATATTCTAAATCCTTTGTTGTAATTTCATCATTGTTCACAGCATCTTTACCAGGAGCAGATTCTATCTCTAGAAACCAATTTCTTTGTTCATTCTTAAGAAGCAACTCCTCATCTGTTCAAGTTTGATCGTGAGATTGCAGCAATTCAGCCACATATTTAGGTTTCCCTTGTAATTCTCTTGCTATTTCCATCATATCTGCAGCTACTTCCTCCACTGAAATCTTGAACCCTTCAAAGTCATCCACGAGTGTTGGAATAAACTCCTTCCAAACTCCTGTTAATGTTAATATTTTGACCTCCTCCTATGAATCACAAATGTTCTTAATGGCATCTAGAATAGTGAATCCTTTCCAGAAGATTTTCAATGTACTTTGCCCAAATCTGTTAGAGGCATCACTATCAATGGCAGCTAGAGCCTTATGAAGTGTATCTCTTAAATGATAAGACTTGGAAGTCAAAATTCCTCCTTGATCCATGGGCTGCAGAATGAATGTTGTGTTAGCACGCATGAAAACAATTAATTTCTTTGTACCGCTCCATCAGAGCTCTTGGATGACCAAATGCATTGTCAATAAGCAGTAATGTTTTGAAAGAATTATTTTTTCCTGAGCAGTGGGTCTCAACAGTGGGTTTAAAATATTCAGTAAACCATGGTATCAAGAGATGTGCTGTCACCCAAGCTTCGTTGTTCCACTGACAGAGCTCAAGCAGAGTAGATTTAGCATAATTCTTAAAGGCCCTAGGATTTTCAGAACAGTAAGTGAACACTGTCTTCCACTTAAGGTCACCTGCAGCATTAGCCCCTACCAAGAGAGTCAGCCTGTCCTTTGAAGCTTTGAAGTCAGGCATTGACTCCTCTCTATCTATGAAAGTCCTAGTTGGCATCTTCTTTCAATATAAAGCTGTTTTATCTATATTGAAAATCTATTGTCTAGTGTAGTCACCTTCATCAATGATCTTAGCTAGATCTTCTGGGTAGCTTACTGCAGCTTCTACATCAGCACTTGCTGCTTCACCTTGCACTTTGATGTTATGGAGACAGCTTCTTTCTTTAAAGCTCACGAACCAACCTCTGCTGGCTTTAAAATCTTTTTCTGCAGCTTCCTCCCCTCTCTCAGCCTTCACTGATGAAGAGAGTTAGGGCCTTTCTCTGGATTAAGTTTTGGATTAAGGAAATATTGTGGTCGGTTTGATCTTCCATCCAGACCACTCAAATTTTCTCTATATCAGCAATAAGGCTGTTTTGCTTTCTTATCATTTGTGTCTTCACTGGAGTAGCATTTTTATTTATTTGTTATTTAGAGACAATATCTCACTCAGTCACTCAGGCTGGAGTGCAGTGGCATGATCACAGCTCACTGCAGCCTCAACTTCCCAGGCTCAGGTGATCCTCCCACCTCAGCCTCCTGAGTAATTGGGACTACAGGTGTGCACCATCACACCCAGCTAATTTTTCATATTTTTTGTAGAGACAGGGTTTTGCCATGTTTCCCAGGCTAATCTTGAACTCCTGGGCTCAAGCGATCCGCCAGCCTCAGCCTCCCGAAGTGCTGGGATTATTACAGGTTTGAGCCATTGTGCCTAGCCATGGAGTAGCAATTTTAGTTTCCTTCAAGGACTTTTTCCTTGAATTCACAACTTGATTGGCACAAGTAGCCTTGCTTTTGGCCTGTCTTGGCTTTCAGTATGCCTTCCTCACTAAGTTTAATCACTTCTAGCTTTTGATTCAAAATGAGAGACATGGGTCTCCTCCTTTCACTTAAACATTTAGAGGCCATCATAGGATTATTAACTGGCCTACTTTCAATCTTGTATCTCAGGAAATAGGGAGGCCCAAGGAGAAGGAGAAAGATGGGGGAACAGCCAGTTGGTGGAGCAGTCAGAACATACCCAACGTTTATTGACTAAGTTTACCTCTTATATGGGTGCAGTTCATGGTGTCCCAAAACAATGACAATAGTAACATCAAAGATCACTGATCACAAATCACCATAACAGATATGATAATGAAAATGTTTGAAACATTGTGAGAATTACCAAAATGTGACACAGAGACATAAAGTGAGCACATGCTGTTGGAAAAATGACATTGATAGACTTGACAGGGTTGCCACAAACCTTCCATTTGTACAAAGGCAATATTCGTGAAGCATAATAAAGCGAAGCATGATAAAGTGAGATATGCCTGCAACTGAAAAACATTCCTTCTCCTTTCGAGTCTATAGCTCATGGTAAGGAGAGGGTATGGGAGCCAAGGGTGAGTTTCATCTTAGCTCAGTGTTAGGCTCTGGTCTGAATCGCAGTTTCATCACTGTGGTGCTACTCACCCTATGGCTCTGAGAAGCTAAGGTTCCTGAGTACTAAAAATAAAATAAAAATAAAAATTAAAATTAACCAATTATAAGGCCTTGTTTTCTTTAATTTTTAAATAACTTTTTCTTTTAGCTATATCCCTTATTTTACTCGTTAATCAGTAAAAATTACAACCATATATGACTCCCTACTGGGATAACTCTATCTTTAAGTCTTCATTTTACAAATGAAAATGTTGTTTTCCTTTGCTGGTTCTATGGGTTAGGGGAGAGCAGTCTGTTTTTTCTTATAAGCGGTCATTGCTATTTCTTGCTGACCTCTAAAAGTCTCTGAGGGGCGAAGAACCCAGAACTACGGAGCCCCCTCTTGTGCACTCACTTAAGTAAGTCCTTATCTTCACCTTGGACAATGGATCCTCTTTACTAAGTTCTTTCCAGAACCTGGAAGTTTAAGCAAACCAAATGACCAGGTCTCTGGCAGGCCCTCTTCCAAAACCATGGAGGGATTCATGACTAACAGTGTAGTTTTCTTTTTTCTTTCTTCTTTTTTTTTTTTTTTTTTTTTTAACAAACACACTATAGCAGATGGCTCTGTTCACTCCCAAAAAAGAAAAATAGAATAAAGAAGAATTACATGATAGAGCTGTTCTGCAGGAAATTTTGAACAAGAGCCTAGGTCCTATGCCCTGGCTTTCAGAACTAAGTACTTCCCATTGTGGTTTATGTCTTCAATGAAAGGAGTTTTCTTTTTTTTTGAGACAGGGTCTTGCTCTGTCACCCAGGTTGGAGTGCAGTGGCACCATTATGGCTCACTGCAGCCTCAACCTCTTGGGCTCAAGTGATCTCAGCCTCCCAAGTAGCTGGGACCACAGGCATGTACCACCAAGCCTGGCTAATTTTTTTCTAATTTTTTGTAGAAATGGGGTCTCCCTGTGTTGCCCAGACTGGTCTCAAATTCTCGGGCTCAAGTGATCCTCCTGTCTTGGCCTCTAGGCCTTGCAAAGTGCTGGGATTACAGGCATGAGCCATGGCTCCTGATGGTTTTTTTTTTTTTTTGGTAGTGGGGGTGGGGCAAGGTCTTGCTCTGTCACCCAGGCTGGAGGACAGCTGCATGATCATAGCTCACTGCAGCCTCAAACTCCTGGGCCTCAGCCTCCTGAGTAGCTGGGTCTACAGGCATGCCCAGTTAATTTTTAAATTTTTTGTAGAGATGGGGTCTCAAACTCCTGGGCTCATGATCCTCCCACCTCAGCCTTCCAAAGTCCTGAGATTACAGGCATGAGCCACTGTAACCAGACTAGGAGTCAAATTTTATTGCACACCTAATTTACATCAAATACAGCACCAGGCATTTTTATATACTTATTTCACTTGGAAGCAAACAGCAATGCTACTGAAATATTTATTACTATCTCCATTTTACAGATGAATAACTTTGCCAGGAAGGGTTGCTAGAAATAGGAAAAGGTGGATGGAAGTCCAGCTTCTAGAACCCCAAAGTCAAGTTTCCCCCTCCCGCTGGGAGTGCTGACCCCTAGTCTATGTTCCATCTCCCCCCTTCTTTGCCCTGACAGTAGGGTGGCAGGGTCACAATGTCAGAGCTGTATAGTGCCTTAGAGACATACATGGCCTAACACCCTGCCTTTGCAAACAAGAACTCTGAAAAGTTTTTCATAAGAAAAAAAAAACCACACATTTTCATCAAGTCTCATCCAACACACAAACTAGCTGATGTCAGTTCACGGAACTCAGCAGGCCCCTGGCCCACAGCTCTGCTCCCCTCTCCCCACTGTGACTACAGGAGCAGGTGTCACTGTGTCCCTGTTAAAGTGGGAGATGCTAAATCCTAGATGAATTTAGAGACTCATTCAAGGGGTCAGTGGAAAGGACAGGGTCCTTGTCCTTTTCTGATTTCTACCACCCTGACTCTCAAGACTGCGGCCTTCCAAAAATTCTGCCTGTGACAAAAAACCCAGATGTTTACTGTGTTAAGATTAAGTGTGTTACTTCTCTATGTTATATGAACAGAGGCATTCTAGGTAAAAGAGAAAGAATACAGAGAAAAAAGCAGCTTCATGTGGCAAGTAGCTTTGACCTGTGGGTCAACAGCAGATTTTAGGATTTAGATGAGGTCTGGGAAAGCAGTCTTCTCCACACTTGATTCATTCTTTATGACCAGCCCATTAGCAGAGAGAGGGAGGGAGAAAGCTTCATATTAGTACAAATGCCATTGCAAAATGTAAGAGCTATAATACTGATTTCTCCCCCAACAGCAAAAATGATGGAGAGTGTGGTTACTAACTGCTTTTCTGCAACCCTTTAACCCCTCAACCCTAGATGTTCAGGCACAACCTATTTTCTCTCTGGAATTGGCTTCCTGATGTGAGGAAGCCATGCCGTGGGTGGCAAAAATATGACTCTGGTGCTTGGCACAGGGCATGTAACTGAAGCAGCTGCGGTCAGATCCCATGTCCCACCGAGAGGAAAGGCAGATGAGGACTCAGGTTCTAATCCTGGCTGCGCCACCCTGTGACCTTGGGCACTCGCTCTCTTTGTTGCAGTCTCGACTTGTAAAAGTGGAACCAGAGATTTTATGAGAATTTCTGGAATGGTTTCCCTAACCTCTGAGGTTGACAACGTGGAAGTGTTTCATTATTTTCCATTACACATCCAAGGGAAGAAGCTCTGGGCTGTAGGGGCTACCATGACAATTTTTGTAATAAGCATCTACTATGAGCCAGGTAGCTCCCAGACATTTTAACTTGTTATTTACATTGGAGCTGATAACTGCACGAAGTAGGCGTTATTATCTTCATTTTTTACACATAAGCCATGGACAGTGGTTTTGCATGGAAACTCTGGAGCCAGGCTGCCAGTCATATCTCAGCACTGCCATTTACTGGCCACATGACTCTGGGTGGCATACTTAACCTCTCCAAGCCTCAGTCTCTTCATCTGCAAAATGGGCTTAATAATGCTAAGTCTCATGCATTGTTGGTATGTAGCATTTAAACACTGCCTACATGTAGAAAGTGCTCAATAAATATTAGCTATTATAATTATTTAATGAGAAAATGCAGGCCCAGAGAGGTTATAAAACTTGTCCAAATCCTCACAGCTGGTAAGTGACCCAGCCAGTTTTCAAACCCAGGCAGGTCTCACTCCAGCCCCAAGCTCTGTCCTTAGGCAATGCATCCTTTCTAACAGGATGGCAACTGCCATTTTAGGGCATCTGTGATGAGCCACACTTTATACATTTCCTTACCTGTCTCTTACAGCAATCTCATTACTCATGACATAGAGACTGAGGCTCAGAGAGCTGAAGTCCCTTTCTCCCTCACCTGGTAAGTGTCTCTGCTGGGATACGAACCCAAGCTGGCCCAACTCCAGAGCAGATATTCTTTTCCACTAAACCACACTGCCACCTTCCTTCACCACCAGGAGCCCACTGGCACCACATGTGGAAGCTTCTGAAGGTTTACAGCCTGGAAAGTCAAAAAAGAGAAGAGGACATATCCAAAAGGTTGCCAAACTTTCTTAAAAGTAGCCGCAGGCCATGGGAGGATCTGATTCTGATTCTGAGAAAATCTCTGGAGATGTCTAAGGAATATAGAGCAAGCCCCCTGAGCCTTTCTGCTGCCCTTCGGTCTAAGGACAGACAGTCTAGGCATCGCTGTGTAACCTCCACATTCCGCATTCATGAAGTCCGCTGCTGCAAGAGCCAGGGCCTGCCTCTGTGCACGCATGAAACAGCAGCCCACATCTGCCCTTCCCTGCTGGCTTAAGGCTCAGAGCCGCTGGTTGGTCAAAAGGCTGGGGCCTCTGTTTCTGTGGCCATCTGGAGCCAAGCCAGCATCTTCCTTCTTTAGATCCTGGAATGGTCTGTCGATTGTGAGATTTCCTTCCACCGTGCATTGTGACATTTCCTTAGGCCCACTTAGCACAAAGAAAGTTCTTCTCACTGTCCAGAGACAATGGCTTTCCATACTTAACCCATAGATCTGGCAGCGCATGTCCCTTGCACTCCAGCGATGAAGTTCTGCAATGTTTAGAATCAACTGCTGGCAATTAGCCTGCCATCAGAATGCAACCATCAGCTTTAGCAATGCCAGTCTTTCAGTCTACAAACAGCTGCTCAAGTAATTTTCCTCAAACACAGATTTCATCTTGTCATTCTTGTGCTTGAGGCCACAGTGACGTTGCCCAATGTATTGAGTACAAATTCCCCAAACTCCTGTTCTACCACCTTCCCACTCTCCTCCAGCCTCATGCTTCTCACCCTCTGTGGTCAAGCCCTTTGTTCCAGCCAAGTGAACCGGAAGGTCATCCCTAATACAGCTTGCTCTTTTCTGTGCCTTTTAATATGCTACTTCACCCCTCATTTCTCCACCCCTGATCGCCAGCCCACATCCCTCCTCAGGTTCAGAATTCAGAATTCATCGACCAGAAGGCACTACATCAAGACAGCTTCATTAGCTGTTCCTCTACGGAGATGCTTTCATTCATGTGATCACTGAATACTTGTGTGCTCATTCTTCCAGCCCCTGTGCTAGGCACTTGGTTACAACAATGAGTGAACTGGACCCGGTCCCTGCTCTTGCTGAAGCCTACTGTCTGCAGTGTCACATCGGTTTGCAGGTTCTGCATGTTGCTTGTAAAAGTGACCTTGGCTTTTTTTTTTGTCTCTCAGTAGGTTATTAGTTCTTCAAATCAAGTCAAGGACTCCTGCCACACACCCTCCCCTACTTTTTTTCTTTTCTCTCTTTCCCTCTCTCTCTCTCGTCTTTTAATAACACAGACCTGAGCAAAGTCAGCATTAGATATTGTTAGTGCAAAATGGATATGTTTTACCCTCTAGGGAAATAAATGAAGACTATCTCTGAACTATGAATGAGCAAAAGGGGACTGCTTCCCTCTGTTTGGATATGATGAGGAGTTATTAAGTTTCGCAGATTGTAATATATGAATTAAGTATACATTTAGGATTTATAAAATCCAAAAATAGGATTTTAAAAGTTATTATTGCTATGCATAGGCCACACACACATGCACACACACACACACACCCAGAGCTAAGACAAAGGACAAGTTGATCACCTGATCGGACAGTGAGAAGTGCTGTCAAAATCAGGATTAGAACCCTGAACCAGTAGCCCTCATCTTCATTTGCAAGGTTATAATGTTTTTCCACCAAAAATTTTTCATAGTCTTTCAATCAATATATAAGGTTCATGTTGCCTAAACCTTGGGGATTATGAAAATAGCCACTAAGTCCCATGTTTATGATGCCATCTTATTTAATGGGAGGATTGAAGAAATCTGCATGTATTTTTGGTTTGGCAAATCTTAGAATTATTTTTTCAACATTTGGGTTTGGATAAAACCAAAACTTATTTTGCCAAGCACTTTGGCCTTAATTTTCAAACCCATGTGTATTTTAAAAGAAATTTGATCTATATGTTTCTGACTCATTTACACTTAACTCATGAGAATGCTGTTTGGTAAGAGCTATTAGATGTCCAAGCAAGTTTATGAGCCTTTTAAAGCCTTCTTTTCCCCATTCTTACCAGAAAGTTGTATTTTGCCAGCCATAAAAGAGTGTGAGCCCCAGGGGCCTGTGATCACTTTGAAATTTATAACCTCCAAAGCTTAAATGGATTCTGCGTTTGGAAAAAGGGTTTCCCCCTCCTCTTTTTCATATTAAGCGCACAAACAGGCTACCTATGATAAAGACAGGATCCTATGTCTTAGCTTCCAAGATGGCTGAAGGCAAATAGTAAAGAATTCAATCCAACCACCAATAAATTGTCCCTAAGACATTTCAGAGGAACAATATGACACTTTAAGTTCATTTGGACACAGACTGAGATCCAACACTCTAATGGGAAGTTTTTTGTTTGTTTTTTGTTTTGAGATGGAGTCTCACTGTGTCGCCCAGGCTGGAGTGCAGTGGCACGAATTCGGCTCACTGCAACCTCTGTCTCTCAGGTTCAAGCTGTTCTCATGCCTCAGCCTCCCAAGTAGCTGGGACTACAGCCATGCGCCATCATGTCCAGCTAATTTTTTATATTTTTAGTAGAGACAGGGTTTCCCCATGTTGGCCAGGCTGGTCTTGAACTCCTGACCTAAGTCTGATCCACCCGCCTTGGCCTCCCAAAGTGCTGGGATTACAGGAGTGAGCCACCACGCTCACGTGTGGGACTCAATACGGTTCAGGTTAGAACACTTTAGCTTTTGAGTGCTGGGGAATTTCTTTGTTTTAAATCACAGACAACCAATCTTGTTTATGATTTTTTAATACATTTTTAAAATAATAAAATAAGCTGATTCTACTAAAAATGACATTTGAATTAAAACCAGAAAAGCAAGAAGAATGTGAATGCATGCTGCAGCAACTTCATCTTGTATCTTCTATAATGATGCTCAGATACTACTCAATTATATTATTCTAGTGGGAGAAAGCTTTTGGGTAAATTACTTAAAAATGGCTTATAAAGGCTGGGCATGGTGGCTCATACCTGTAATCCCAGCACTTTGGGAGGCCTAGACGGGTGGATCACGAGGTCAGGAGATGGAGACCATTCTAGCCAACAGGGTGAAACCCCATCTCTACTAAAAATACAAAAAAAAATTAGCTGGACATGGTGGTGCGTGCCTGTAATCCCAGCTACTTGGGAGGCTGAGGCAGGAGAATTGCTTGAACCCAGAAGGCAGAGGTTATAGTGGGCAGAGATCGCGCCACTGCACTCCAGCCGGGCAACAGAGTGAAACTCCATCTCAGAAAAAAATAAAAATAAATAAATAAATAAAAGCTTATAAATATTTAAAGTATAAGCATCTAACACATTATAATGACAAAGTTTTACATTTAACCACATGTGCTCCAAATATCTTGAAATTACTCTAAATACGGGTTTAAAATATCAAAAGGGCTTGTTGATGGGATGCAGAGCTTTGCAGAGAAACTTAAACCTGATCATTCTTGCTCCCACAACACCCAAGCTGCACAATTTTTAAAGTGTGTGTGTGTAGATTTCTTTAGAAAAAGATCATGTTACAGTCTGAATTTCTAAAACAAGAGTTGAAGGATGAAATATAGGGTTTCCCCTTCTCTCACCAAATGCCGTTTAGCCACTTTGCTTCTAGATAATTTGTTATTGTAGGTTGGTTCAAATTTAAGACAGTAACATTTTAGAAACACTTGCAGAACTAAGCCAGCTGCAAGGAGGATATCATTACAAATTGAGACACATGTTGTATGGGAATACCATTCATTTTCAATACCAAAAACATGTCTGGGGAAATAAGCCATGCAAATGAGGGAAAGATCTACTTTTTAGTTGTATTTTTTTGGATGTTAGGTCAATGTTCCATATCAAATGAATTCATGAAGCATTTCTCCCTTTTGTTCTTTAAATACTGTCAGTCACATTCTTACTTCCCTTTTTACCCAAAACAAAACACAGCTTACTATATCAAAGACACACAACAAACCAGAGGTTCAGAGGGGAAAATGATGAGACAACTAGTGCTGGTGCAGCCAAATATCTGGATGGGAATGAGACTGGGAGCACTGGAAGTTTTGATTTGCCCCAGCCCTGACCCCTTGGCTACCTGGAAAGCCAGGTCTGCTCTGCCCCCATCTCTCTACTCAGGGCTGTACATCTGGACCGCACAGTACAATTGCACAAGCATTTTTTGCTTATGATCATTAATTCAGTCCAAGGAGTGGCAGAGTTAGGTAACTTGACTGATTTCCAATTTTAAACTATGTAGTACACTTGGGACTATTTTAAAGCATTAGAGAATAATTCCAAGTTTTTGTTATTGTCATTTGCTTTTGCTCCAGTCATTTTTCACTAGAATCTTTTCGATGACCCTTGAAATAAGTTTTGTGCATGTGTGTGTACTTCCCCTCCCTGTTGATGGTCTCATGTTCCCAATCCTGACCCCACCCTATTTTTTTTTCTGTGCTGTGGAAATCCACAAATCTGGAGAAGAACTCTCTGCAGTTAGTATTCAGAGCTGGTGTCTGAAATGGCATTTACCCCATTTCCTTGAGAATGGGACCCTGTTAAACGATGCCAGTGCTAAATTGTTTATTTTCTAAAGCTAATTTCTTTCTTTCTCTGAATGAATTTCGTTTATGCCCTTTGAGGCCCTAAGAAAAAGTTTACACATGCAGAATGCATTGCCTTAACATCCATCCACATAGAAAGTGCTATGCACTTAAAACGGCAACTGAAGGATACAAAATAAGTTGTGCAGGACATGGTAAAAGAAAACAGCATGGCCACCCCCGCCCCTTTGGCACGATCTCTTAGACAGGAAAGTCTGGAAAAGGCGGGGCATTCGGGTGAGGGTAAGTGTTCCACAACATGAGGTAAGTGTTCCACGGTGCAGTGTATTTTGGTCCTCAGACATCTCTGCCCCTCTGCAGCACTTGTCTGCATGAAGGTAGGTGTAAATGATTGAACATGGTGCACAGGCAGCAGCTTAGGCCGGCAAGGGAGTGACTCATTGGAAACCAGTCAGGGAACTGATTTCCAGTGCCCTCCTGGGCAACGGCTGGTTAATAGCTGGCCGAACGCGTCTCTTTCCAAGTGCAGTCTCTCCAAGTAAAGAGGCATACTGGGGAGCTAGGGAGCATGGGCAGCGCTCCCAGACACTGCCACATCAATGCCCTGGTGTTCACCGACCTGTCCACCTCTCTGACTCTGGCCATTCTGCTTTCTTGGCCTCAGTGGCAGGGTAGAAGATCTTTCCACAGAAGAACAGTGTCTCCCTATATCGTACAAATTTTGAAGGTCCAAGTGCTGGGGAAGTATCTAGCTTATTTCTTTTCTTGCTTCTCTTTTCTTCTTTCATCACAGGCCCTTGTGGGAAATGGTAACTTGAAGAAAAGTCTATAACCTTTTGCATTGTGTCACTAAGGCAATCTTATTGAGGCAAGTGCTACATGATGTAGCTCCAACTTTGATTCTGCAATATTAGGCCCACAGCAGAAATTGCCAAACAATATATTCTAAGTTTTAAGAGAAACTTTCCATTAATTCAGCTTCCTCAGAGAAACAAGAAAAATTTCAACTCAGATATTGCTCCATAATAAGGTAAGATAATCCTTCAGAGATATAGAGCATACTTTTTCTGGAGCCAAAATCTATGGACGTCTTCTCCCATGAAAATGCCTCTGTGCATAGGCACATAAAACTTTCCATGAAATTTCAGGGGGAGTTGCTGAAGGCCATCCAGGGACGAGTCCAGGGGGCCAGGAGACCAGCTTTAGGGAGCTGCCATATGGATCTGGAGACAGAGCCAGGACCAGTGCTGCACTAGCATGACCCTGAATGGGTGCCTCCTCAAAGTCTCTGCCCTAAGCCCTTCCTTTGCTTCATTCTAGTCCCAGTCCTGCTGAAGATGGAAGGTTATGGGTACGTCTGAAAGTAATAAATATCCAGTCACAGATGTCATTTCATATTCCATCATAACCTGATTGACATCATATATAAAAGTTGGATGCTTGTACATTAAAACCTTCCCTACAAGTCCCTGGTCATAAGGGTTAACATGGTCCCAGCAGCATTGAATGGGACATATCTCAGGCCAATCTTGACACCATTCATTCCAGAAAACTTTCCTCTACAAGTCTGAAATGATCACAGGAAGCACACTCCCAGGTCCTCCCACTCACATGTGTCCATGACACAGACCTGGTGTCTTCTTTCTGGCTCTTTGAAGTACCTCTACCTAGAACTATATGTGCCAACTGCATCCCAACAGACAAGCTAACCCTTAACTTAGGGACTGTCACCAATTAATATTCCCAGTAGTCAAGTACTGGACCATTAGATAGCACAAGTCTGACACAGGATCCGAGCACATCCCATTCATACTGATTTCCTTTTGTCACTCTCAGTTTTCCTTCTTTTCCTTGTTTTAAAAGTAGGCACCTATAGTATTGTTTCGAATGTATGGACTGACTTCCCAACCTCCTCCCAGACAGCCTCCTCTCTTGAACTTCTCAGTTTGAGAAACTAAATTGGCAAAAAACTTATTTGTGACCTCCACCCTTTTGGCTTCCCCAATGAAGTGAACTCCTTGCCTTGGAACAGTTGTTTCTAGGACTGTGGCTCCATGACCAGACTAACAATTAAACTCCAAAAAGCCAAACTACAGGTGCCTCCTCCGGCTTTCCCTGAGAAAATAAGATGTCAAGTCCCCCCTGCTGAGCCTGGAGTAGTATCATGGAATTGGGACCAGGAAAAAGGGTCTTATATTTTCTTTCTGGTTTTTGAAACTTAGAAATTTGGGAGCCACAAAGGTGGAAAGTTGTATGGACCTGTTGTTCCTTGAGAATGGAAAAAGTGAGATGAAAGGGTTACTCCTTGTACACATTTTTTCCATTGATTATTTTACTTAAAGAGTCTATGTCATTTCCCTGGAAAACTGAGGAGGGGGAATATTTTCTTTTGAATATCTTCAAACATTTGCAAATGGTTACTCTGAACTCCCCAATGTACCATAAACAAGTGTAAACTGTAGAAATTCAGAAAATGTACAAATACAAACAGCTATCCCTCAAGCTCCTAGGCAAAGACAAAGAAGGGAGTATTCCATTTATAAATGGAATTCTTTGTGGATAGAATAGTTCGGAAAATGTTTATACATTGTTTTCCTTATTATTTGGGGGGATATTTTTTCCAGCTTACAGAAGCTGCAGAACTGGCATTTGGAGTCTTAAAAGTTGAAGATCAAAGGAAGTTTACAACCTTTTAAAATCTTCAACTAAACTTAATTAGTTCTGCATCTGGGGAAAATAGCTGTCCACTGAAATCATTTGTAATCATATCAACACACAAGAATGCATAAAGGCAGGTAACCAGGAACAGAATAATTTCCAAATGGGGAAAAAAACCCCTGTAATTTACAAAGAACTAGCAAATAAGACTTCCTTGAAGACAACTGTAGCTGCCTCCGTTGCTAATTTCTAGATACTTTGGTCTGCTTTTGATCTATTTTAAATGATTTTTTTAAACAATACTACAGACTGGGAGCGGCGGCTCATGCCTGTAATCCCAACACTTTGAGAGACCAAGGTGGGCAGATCACTTGAGGTCAGGAGTTTAAGACCAGCCTAGCTAACATGGTGAAACCCCATCTCTACCAAAAATATAAAAAATAGCTGGGCATGGTGGCATGTGCCTGTAATCCCAGCTGCTCAAGAGGCTGAGGCAGGAGAATTGCTTCAACCCTAGAGGCAGAGGTTGCAGTGAGCCCAGATTGTGCCACTGCACTCCAGCCTGGGCAACAGGGCAAGACTGTCTCAAAAAAATAATAAATAAAATAAAATAAAAATAATAAAATAGTACTACAGTATGAAAAAGGCAGACATAGTGAGAAGAATGAAGATGCTGACCGAAGTTATTGACAGATTATCCTATATAATATATAATGAATATATATGAGAAATAATATATAATGAATCACCAACAAGCACACGGAGAAATCATTCACCTGCACCTCACCCACCACATCTCAGCCTGAGTTTTGCTTTTGGTTTGTAACACTTTCCACTTTGGCTTTAACTTGTCACCAGTGTTCAGCATCAGGGCACAAAAGCCATACGGTCCTTTATTTAGTGGATACACTTCCAATTTCCCCAACCATATGAACGATCTGGGTTTCTGAAGGCATAGAAGAAAAACAGCACCACATGTGCACAAAAAAACAGGAAGGGGCCTGGGCACGTTGGCTCACACCTGTAATCCCAGCACTTTGGGAGGCCGAGGTGGGTGGATCACCTGAGGTCAGGAGTTCGAGACCAGCCTGGCCAACATGGCAAAACCCTGTCTCTACTAAAAATACAAAGATTAGCTGGCCATCGTGGCGTGTGGCTATAGCCCCAGCTACTCAGGAGGCTGAGGCAGGAGAATCACTTGAACCCAGGCAGCGGAGGTTGCAGTAAGCCAAGGTCGCACCACTGCGCTCCAGCCTGGGTGACAGAGTGAGACTCTGTCTCAAAAAATAATAAATAAATAAATAAATAAATAAATAAAACAAACCAGGAAGGGCCAGAGAATGTGAGTAAATTGTGGCAGGTTGAGGAGACTGTGCTGTGAGGTGACACGGAACTTCTGAGGGCAAGAGGAAATGTGATTTAGTGGAGGAGAGGTGGTTTTTCCCCCATCTTAAATCACTTGCCTTGTCACACTTTCATAGCTGACAAAGCCTGAGTATTTCTGTATTTCTGATTTTAAAGAAAAGCTGTAATTTCTTGGGGGACCCATCACTGAAAGAACTCTTCAATCTCAAGAGGTAGTGGGCAATTTCATCACCACATCTTCTGAAATTGGCTGGAGCCAGGTTAATATTTTTAATGATTCTGGTCCACATACAAGACTGATTCTTTATTCAGAAACATATATCATCCAAATAGCCATCGTATATTTTATGTTTTTATGTTATTTTGGTCCCAAGCTACTCATATGTTAGTGTCACTATTCTTGACTTGGTCACTTCTCACTCCAATGATGGTATAATAGTAAAATCTCTCACCCTCCCATTCTTCTTCTTTCAGCCTCACCTGAATGAGTGATATTAGAATGTGTTTAAAGTGACAATTCCCAACGCTTTCTGACTTTCTGAAGGCCGTCACTTTTTTTGTCACACATCTTCCCATTACTCACAGCTTTGTCAACCAGATTAAATTACTCTCGTGAAGAAATCAGAGGCATTTTCAACTGAGGTGACTGTGAGAAGGCTGAGGCCATCTGTCTTCAGGCAGCAGAACTTGTAGATGTAAAATCAAGAAGGAATGGTGAACTCATTTTTAGTATTCTTCCTCTACTGGCAAAGCCATCAGAGGAAAAGGAAACCTCGAACGATGGTGGCTGAGAAACCTTTCTTCCACAACTGACAAGTCTCCTTGCTCTGGTCTGTGCTTCCCAAGCAATCTCCTGGCTATGCTAGGGGCCCAACTTAGAGACCAGGGACTGGACACACCACAGCAAGTGCTGTGCTCCACGTTTGTATTTCCCACTGTGGAGTAATGGGTTGGTAATGTAGGCTTGTTGGTGCTGCAGAAACAAGAATTCAACTGTCTGAACACTTAGAGAAGTTAGGAGGTAGACTCAGTTTTTGTTTGTTTTTTAAGAAACTTTCCCCTATGACAACTGAGGGTTGTTTTACCCACTGAGGTGGGTAAAACAATTTTAGTATGTAGGGTAATAAAGAAACTAATTAGCCTATTCTCCTACAGTGGTTTTTAAAAAAATGCAGCTCTGGAGTCAGACAGCCTGGATTTGCATCTCAACTCTGCTAATTTGGTAAAATCTTGGGCAAGTTACTTTAATGTCTCTGTCTTGGTTTCCTCATCAATAAAATGAAGACGATAATTGTCCTATGGACCCACATCCAAATAAATACTACCGAAAAACACTTAGAAGACAGCCTGCATACAAATGTGAGCAATTATTCATCTTACGAGATCCACTCTGCTGGCCCCCGCTTCCTTCCTCCTGGAGTTTGCACTCCCACCAGATGGGGGCACGCCATCATATTTATCTTTGTATCTCCCTAGTCCCTGGAAGGAGCAGCGTACAAGTTAGGTGCTCAATAAATGCTCATCTCTCCTCTTCCTCTCTATAAGAAGTTGATAAATTCAACTGAATTTTGGCCTGTTTGATGCCCGCTTGGATAGATGGGAGAGCTTGGGCTGTGTTCAACAGGCCTGAGTTGAATACGGCTTCCCCACGTACCAGCTCTGCTTCGGGCACAGTATCTAAGCTTCATCTGCCTCCTTGGTGAGATACAGATGATGCCTATTCCACCAGAATTGGCAGGAGGAGCAAATGAGGCCACCTCTGCCTATGACAGGCACACATGTTAGTTCCCCTTCCCAAAATTGAAAAATTTAACTCACTCTCGGCGGCTCACTTGGCATTAGGCAGGAGTCTGTCTATGAGGTCAGAGATGTGCAGTGTCACTCACTTTAGCAATGCCACCCTCTTCCCTATCGAAGCCTCCCATTACCTGCAAAGGTGAGCAACTCATCAGCTGAGCCGCTGGGCCCCAAAAGGGGGAGAGAGCAAAGCTGGTCAGTGACGCTTGAGGCCTACCCTGGGGGATGCTGCTTGGTGCCAAACTGCAGGAAGGAGACCCCATGAACAGGAAAGACACCCTGCCAGGCAAATAGGACTCAGTGGCCTGGGTTCAGTTGACATATGCATGTAAGAGTTAGGTTTCATTCTCACTTTACAAATGGAATCCCGTCCTTATCAAGAAAATTTGGTGACATTCTGCCAATGAGGCAACCAGCTCTATTTAGTAGGTGGCCCAGCTCATGGGTTCACTGGACATTTCACCACTGCCCTGCAACCTCATGATCACACATTTAGGTGTCCCAAGTTAATCTCTTCTCCCTCCCCCCATCCTCCTCTTCTCCAATAGGGTGATTTACGGAGATGAGCATGATAATAAAGTGTAATTGGAGAGACAGTATTTCATGACAGGTTGGAGACTGAGCTCTCCCCTCAAGTAAGTGACCCGGGGCTTGGCACTCACATGCTGTGGCTCAGTTTCCTCGGCTGTAAAATGGGAATGATGCTACTGAACAACTCAGCATCAGAGCTGCTGGCTCAGAATGTTGATAGCGTGACCACACCGTGTACAATATAAAACACACACGGTAAAATCATGACTATAATTACAACTCTCCCCTCTGCCTTGTCAGAAGTAAGGAGAGGTGCACTGGCTGGTGCGGAGGAGCGCCCGGCGGACATACAAACCTTTTACTTATTCTGATTTCTAATTCGGAGGCACCTCCTTTTGAGCGGCGGCTCCAGGTCCTCAGGCCCGGCGCTGAGCATGGGCGAGGAGATGATGCACGGCGCCATGGCAGCCTTCTCCGCGGGTTTTGGCACAGGCTGGATCACGCAGCCGGTCTTGGGCAGCATCCGCAGAGCATAGGCATGGTCCTCGTCCGCGGGGTTATTAAGGTTCGGGTCTGACTTGTCGCCCCCCGCCAGGGCCTCCTCGCCCATCAGCTTTTTGGCCGCCTCCCCGTCCAGGTGGCAGTTGGAAGCACAGTTATTCTCCTTGACCGACTCTAGCTCGCTCACCGCCGGTTCCTCAGGCGACAGCAGCTTCTTGGGGGGCGCGGGCGGCGGTGGCGGCGGCGGCTGCTCGGGAGGCGGCTCCGCGCTCTTAGCGCCCTCGGCGGCGGCGCCGCGCGTGCCGTTCACGATGACGTTGCAGGCCGCGGCCGCCTCGGGGCCCGCCGGGGCGCCCGGGCCTGGGTCGCCGGCGGCGGGCGGGCTGCAGTGGCCGTCCCTGCAGCCGCCGCAGGTCCTGCGCTCCGCGGCGCCCGGCTCGCGCTCCGCCTTGACGTGCGCGTGCAGCGCGCGGTGGATCACGTTGTGCAGCCGGGCCCGGTGGCCCACGGTCAGGTCGATGACGCCGTCCTGCGGGCCCTGCAGCACGCCTGGGAAGCCGAGCTGGCCGCCCGCGCCCGGGGGGCTGCCGGCGCGCCGCGTCAGGTCCACCACCTCGCTCCGGCCGTGCTCGGCGGGCGTGGGCGCCAGGCTCAGGGCCTGGCCCGAGCAGCCGGGGGGCGAGTCCGCGGACTTGGACGAGCCCTGCTTGGAGTCCCGGGGGGACAGGGAGTGTCCGCTTGGCTTGCCGCCCGCCGCCGCGGAGTCGCCAGGGGCGTTCGGAATGAAGTTCTCCCCGTTGCTGGAGAACCCGTTGGGGGGCTTGGAGTCGCTGACGTGAGGGATAGGGATGGGGATGGGGATGGGCACCGGTAGGGGCACGATCACGGGGTACGGCACGAGCAGGGTCGGGGGCGGCACCAGCGGGGCAAGCGACGGCAGCCCGAAATTCATCATCTGGGGCACCGGCATCGGGCCATTTGGCATCATGCTCACTGGCGGGAAGGGAAGACTCGGCAGCGGGGCGCCCGGAGGCGGCGGGGGCAGCAGGCCTGGGGGGTTCCCAGGCATGGTGGGGGTGCTCGGGGGGTGGATGTGGGGCGATAGCATGGGCCGGTGCATGGGGCTGGAAGTGGGGCCCAGGTTTCTGGGGCCACCGGGCGGGGGCCCGATGCCGGGAAGCATGGGGTTGGACAGGGGGCTGTTGGGGTTGGAGGCATGGTGCGGAGGCCCGCGGATGAAGGGCGGGCGGATCTGCTGCATGATCTGCTGCTCCATGAAGATGGGCAGCGGCACCGGGCCGCGGTTGGTCATCACCATGGGAGGGCTCCGAGGCGGGACGCCAAGGGGAGGCCCGATGCTAGCAGGTGGCTGGACGGAGACAGGAGGGATATTTGGAGTCTCGCTGATGGGGATGGACTTGGGCACTGGCGTGGGGATTTTAGTGACAGAGCAGTTGGCAGTGTCAGATGGAGAGACGGTGGTGGACGCCGACGGGCCAGGGCCCTGGCTTTGGCCAGCTGTAGCCACCGGGGAGGGGGCCTTCCTCCGAGCATCTGTTAGCGGGATATTCCAAGAGTCTGGAGTGAGCAGCTGCACCCCGGTGCCTTCTGCTTTATTTTCCATGGGAGGGTGTAATGTGCTGCACAGCCCAGCTGGAAGATTGGCCTGGGTCTCTTTGTAGAAAATGTCCATTTTGTATTGATTGAGACATTTTGCACTGCAGAACTGAAGCCTTCTTTCCCCGTCCCCAAAATCCAGGTATTCTTTTGTGTGTCTTATGTGCTTACACCAGTCACATACCTACAACACAGTAATAAAAAACCACAACAGGTAAGACAAGCAATTTACCTGGGTAGATGACGTTTCGTGTTTCACATAAAGGTTCTTTAAACTTTACCAGCACTTCTCAAACAGGCAGAACTGTTTCCTTCTAAAAGGTAAAATTCTGAAATGTTTGTAAAATGATGGGTTGGCTTTATAAATATGAGCTCTTCAGAATACCAATTATCACAACCTCCTATTCTTTTTTCTTAAATTGTGTTGTCCCCTTTAAGCATGACTTAAAGATGGTTCTGAGAAAAGGGAATATATATACCTGTCCAATGTACCTGCCCACACATTTTCACTTGTCAGAGAGGCTCATTGTAAATGCAAACCTAAAGAGTTTTGGAGGGAAAAGTTCTCCAGAAAGTTCAATGGGCTTGAAATATTACCCCTTACAATTCTCCTCATGCGAAGTCACTTTACACTGTTGACTATGTTTGATAATGCAGTTGGAAAGAGTGTACTGTGTTAACCAATAACACAAAGCGCTGAACATCATTATGTCTGGCTTCCAAGGAGAAACTTGGAATTAATCATGAAGTCTGTGTGAGGTTTAGCTATTCCCAACCTGTGATGTTGCAGCAAGCTAGAATTATTTTTTGAGCTGTTTGCCCACTCTCTCTCAGTAGTCAGAATTTTTGGTGACATTTCTTGGCAGCAGTCTTATTTAACAACTTTTCAAACACCAGAGAACATTTTCCAAAAGTTGTTATGGCTTTTTCCCCCCTTCAAATCTACTCTTGGCAAAAGAAAGACATCACCAAATTTATTTTAAAGTTAGGCTGCAGAACTAATTAAAGGCTGAGAGCTTTTCCCAATTGGAAATCACTAGACATCAAAGTTCAAAAAATACTCATTCTCAGCTTCAGAACCCATTACTTTGGAGAAATTATTGTGATTTCATTAACACATTAATTTTGCAACACCATCAGCTCTCACAGATGGTGAAGACATGATCTACAATTCAAATATGACTCTTGTTTGCACAAATGTCTTTCCTTCATATGGCATTTTAAACAAGAATTAATATGAGTAATCTTGCCATAGCTATAAACAGATAAACAGATGTCAAAATTTTCAATAGTTCTTTCAGTGCCTTACTTTTTTTTGACAGAGTTTTACACACACAATCTTTTTTCTTTTTTTCCTTTTTTTTTGGGGGGGGGGGCATTTTCTCAGCACTCAAGCCATATATAGCAGCAAAGAAAGAATTGTGAAACAGTGCAATGGTGAGTCTATTGAATTTGAGTCTCTCCCCCAATAAAGCACTGGTTCCAATATTGTTCTAAATGAGACCCTGTTTTTGTTGAAGAGGCTGTCTGTTGTTCTGTTGTTGGTGCGTGTTGGTTTTTTAAAAAAACTATCATAAACTGATATAATTAAAAGATGATAAATTTTAATAATGATTGGTCACATAAACAATGCAAAAACAACATATGCTGGGCATTTGATTACTCATCTCATTTAACTCTCAGCTTTCCTTGATTGTAAACAGTGGTGGCATGCTGGTATGTGATCATGGGCGAACACGCACGTGGCAGATGTGGGTCTGTATGTGTAAATCCACTCTTTTCCTTCTCGCTTTTTTTCCACTGATATTTGCAGGTAATAAACTTGATAGTGTGAGACTGAACAACATGTTGGCACACATTCGTGTTTTGTTTAGTCTCATCAAATTGCCCTTTCAAACTACTTCTTGCAAAAAATTTTGGAGAGTGAGAAAACTGCTGAGTTACCTTTGATGATTAGAAAGGCACTCTTTCAATTTAGCTATCAAAACTGTTGCAGTTATTAAAGTGGTAAAAAAAATATTTCAGTGCTAATATACTCCTGTGTTTCACTATAGTGTTTCATGTTCCTCCTGAATTAAGGGAAGCTTTTATCATAATTGAGATGCCCAGTTTACAAAAAAGTGCAGAATTGCCTCTGATGAGAAGAGACCCACAGAATCCATCAGACCCTCAAATTTTTCATCTAGATAAAGGTTAAGTAAACAAGTATTAGAAACATGATGCATGTAAGTTATTGTTTTATAAACCTGATCATTTAAATAAAATTAACGTATAATGATGTGGCACTTAAATTCCACTATGAAATAAAACCACCTGCTTCTGTTTCAATATTAGGCATCCATAGAAAGCCTGCAGTGCAAATTTACAAGCTTGAAGTGAAGGATCAAAAATAGCTTCTTTAATCATTGACTAAAAAAAATTATCAATGAATTAAGCTAATTAAAATAATATACCCATTTTCTGGCATATTTTTTTGGATCTTATTTTTTAGCCATAAGGGAGAAGGGTTTTCTGAAATCCTTAATTGGTTTTTAAATTGCCAGATTGAATTATTTGCCTCCAAAGGATTCCTGTTTCCTCAAGCCAAATAAATATTTTCAAATGGAGTAAAAAATAATAATAATCTAAATATAATTTATATGTTCTCCCTTCCCTTCCTTCACTTTCAGTAATCCAATGATGAATAAGGAATGCTCATAGATCTATCCCAATTGTCAAATGAGAATTCTCCACCATATCTCATCGATTTTGACATAAAAAGAATTACAGACATAAAAGTTAGAAGCAAAATCCTATTTCATCAAACTTTCCCATTAAAGCAAAGGCCTACGGTTAGCTGCTTGATTTTCAGCACCATCCCAAAGTGTTCAAGTAGTAGTGTGACAGTTCATGACTATCTTGTTTTGGGTAACGTGAGAGAGAGAGAGAGAGAGAGAAACAGAGAGAGAGAGAGACAGAGTGTGTGTGTGTGTGTGTGTGTGTGTGTGTGTCCTTGCCTTATTAAATTTCAATTCAGAATACTGATCTAAAAATACAGAAAAGCAATCTTTCTGGTGAAGCAAAAAATTATTAGAGGAAAAACTGTCACTTAAGAAATAATGAATCAAGTCTGTCTTACAGGACTCATCATTTAAGATGAGGTCAATGAATTTATGGCACAAATGGCTATATCATGTGAGGCAATAAAACACGGTACTATCATTCATTCTACATCTAACTAATGACACACTTCTAGTAATTAAAGATTTCATCATAAGAGCCTGAACTGATTACTTAAGATGTGGTAGTTAGATGAAAATATATACCATATCCCTCTGTCTTTAATAAAACAACATTTGCATATCCAGGAAAACACAATATGTGTCTCATAAACTCTGGTTTTCTGAATTGTGGTGTGGTGGGTTATTCTTTCCTTCTTTCACTGACAGCTTTACATTTTATTTCACTTTTTAACTTTTTGAGGAATTATTTTTTCCTCATTATGCCAAGAAGTACCAAAATTCCTTCAGATATTTTAAAAGATAAAGATTAAGAAGTGCAGGGATTTACGCACTGAGCTCTGGAATGATTTCCCCCTAATTTCACCCCAGCTTTGTTTCTGTTGGAATCTGGCCTCTTTGGTTCCACTTCTCTCACTAACAGGTCCTAGATTGGACAGAGGCTGAAGCTGTTTAACGATGCCAATCTGGGGACCCAACAACCAGCAAATGCAATGCCATTGAGCGAGACAGCTGAAATGCTTCGTATCACAAATACATAATGTATCACCAGGAAGACAAAAAGATCACAAAGGAGATAAACAAATGCGTATTCCATTCAACCCTATAACAGCAGTCCTCAAAAAGATTAAATTTACCTTCCTGGGATGGGTCCAACTCTAAACAACAGAATGAACATTTCCTTTAGTCCATTTAGAGTATTTATATTTGGGTGGCTGACTGCCAGAGTAGTACTTATAAGCTCAGTGGCCTGATGGATTCACTCCTTTCCTGTGAAATAAATGTGTGGCAACCTACACCACTCAACTGCTCCAAAGACACTGCCTCAGCAGATATATCACTTGCTCCTGATATAAGAAAGCCGAAAGGCACGACTTGTGGTTCTTATAACTCTTTCCATCTTGTATTTCCCCGGAAAGAGAGAAAGCTATTCATGTTGGCAACTGAGCCTTTATTTTTATATAAACGTCAAAGTCAAGGCCAAAGTATGCCATGAGGTTACCCACATGGGCACGATATACAGGTTCTTCTGGGCTTAAGAGAAAACTCAGGCAACTGAGGGAGGGGGACAGGGTTCCTAATTAACACATTCATCAGCTGTTAGCTGTGGGAGTAAAGTTCAGCCTTTAATGGAATCCACCACTGCCTTCTGAGCGGTAATCTGGCATCAGGCAATATTTAATTAAGAAACCCTTTTGCTGAAATCTTTAACTGGGCAAAGATGTTTGTAGCAATGGAACAGTAAAAAAAAAAAAAAAAAAAAAGATATTAGCACCTCCGTGAATGCCAGCAACAATTTGAAAAATAAAACAAAAAAAATCTTCACGTGCTTTCCACTTCATCTGACTGTCTACTAATATATCTCCTAGGTAACAGCTCAGGAGTTGTAGCTCCTTAAGCAAAACTGTAGCTTATAATAAAAGGGAGGTTCTCTGGGCCTTGGCATGTTGACTGTGGCACTGATCTTGTAGTCTAGGCCAGCTCAAAAATCATGAACTCATTCAAGTGAAGCAAAGGAGGATGGAGGGACGTGGGCAGGGGTAATCAGTGTTTTGAAGGCTTTGGGGTCTGCTCTGCCTGTAGACAGTCACCTCACAGCATGAGCTGAGGGCCTCAGACTGACCCACCTGAGCACTTGCTCCCAGCCCTACCCTGGAATGCCGTGGTCCCAGTATCAACTGTTCCTTTGGGTCTAGACACTGCCACCAGCAGGGCCCTAGTTCAGTGTCCCTGAGTGGCAAAAGAGGCTATGGAAATCACACAGGATTTAGAATCAAAAGATGTTGGCATGAATCTGGGCTTTATTCCTTATTAGCAGCGCAACATTATGAAAATCTCAGCCTCAGTTTCTTTATCTGTAAAATGGAGCTAACAGTCTAATGATTGTGTGCTAGGCATATCACTAAGCTTCTTACAGAGTATATATTTTCAATCCCCAGCCTGTCCCACGTGTTTTACATGTGTTTTATGGGGAGGATGCTTCTATGGCTGCAGGAAGAGGGAAAGGGAGATTTTCATCCACTGCTTTCCTATGAGCCTGTGTGTCTTTGAGATAAAACAGGGCACGTTTCTCTCTGGGCAAACTCATGCTACACCTCACAGATACCAGCCCCCATCTTGCTCCCTAGGAGGCTCTGTCCCCAGGGCTAACAGAGGAGCTGTCTGCAGGGACAAGGAACCAGCCCACAATTCTATGTGCATCCCAGCTGCCCACCATCCTGAAAAGCCTCTATTCAACTCCTGCTGAGCCCTCTTATTTTTCCAAGGCCAGTCATTTTCTAATTCAGGCAAAAGCTTGATAAAGCAACATGGCTGCTTGGAAATGAGCGTTAGAACCATTAAAATGAATCATTCCTCTTCGGCTCAACTGCTGTTTGAATAGTGGAAACCATAAACTGTGCTATGCATATTTTATTAAAAAACAGAGCTGATGGACGATCTGCTTGACTCATTACATGGCAGAACTATCTTCCAAAGGAAAGGCCAGAAGCCACAGTATCAGGTGCCTTTTAAGACTGGATGACCCCAACCTGCCATGGCAGCATGTTCACTTGAGGGAAGAGCCCCCACAAAATGGGGAAGGGCACACCAACACTAAGCTCACCATTCCAAGTTTTTCTTGCAGAGCTGGATTTGAGTGAAGGAAGGAAAAAGATGACCTAGTCATAGACATGCAAAGCCATACGGAATTGAGAGAGGAATTTAAAGTAGAAACAGGAAGGGCTCTTATACAATAAAAACAAATGCATGAAGAAGTTCATTTTCAAAACAAGAAACTTTCTGCAGGTTTAGATTCCAGCATGCTGGTGTTTGCACATAGTTCTTTTTATTTGGGTTTTTTTGTTTGTTTGTTTTGCTTTGTATTTTATTCATTCTCATTCTCTAGCTTGCTCTAGCTCTCTCTCTCTCTTAAATAAGATTTGGAGCTCAAGGAGAGGCTAAAGAACATCTTTGTTAGAAGTGAAAAAATCTCATTAGAAAACTGCCCTGTAGGAACTTTATACCATGACTCAAGTTCTACTTATCTTATAAATTTTAAGCTGGGTTCTAGAAATCTTGGCCCAGGTCACAGGAGCAGATCCTTCCTTCTCTTTCTCATGTGCCATGAACTCTGTAAGGCAGAGCAGAGATGGGCTTGGTTTTCAGGATCTCAATGAGCTTTAACAAATGGCTTATTATGGACCCAAGTCTCTGATTCTACAGCCAATGCAAGAGATGGAATCCTGGCCTGTATTCAGTGACTGCAGGCCCACCCTGACAGCCAAACACATGATTCAGAAGATGATTTTTCTCTTTGGGCTGATGTTTTACGTTGCTTAAGAGTATTAATATACCATGACAAAACTCTCTGCTTCATTTAAGGTGGATGAATGCAACTTACACCTTCACAATACAAGTCATCCAGATGGAAACTAAAAAATTCAATCGTACATCAAAAAACCTGGTCTGCCTGGTACCAAATGCCTGCCTCTTTGTTTTCCAGTTATTTGGTCCTGAGAGGGCACAGAAATCACCTAAGAAATCTCAAAGCAGTGAAATTAAGCCCTAAAAGGAACCTCGGTGATCATCTCATCCTCTCCTCCAACCTCCAGCTCCCAGTGGAGCCAGGCATTTAATCCCTCTGAGCCTCAGTGCTCAGCTGTAAAAGGAGATCATCCACAGTGACGACCCTGCCCGGGAAACATGTGAGAAAGAAAGGAAACTGGGAGGGGACTACAGACATGGAAAATGTGCCTCCTAAGAAGGGAGCAACGTCCTAGCCCATCTCCCATTGCCAGGCCGTCCCATGCCCATTTTATCAGCTCCAAGTATCACAACTACTCTCTGCCCTGAAAAATTTGCCATCACATAATCCAGTTTACTCATTGAAAAGTGAACATTTATTCGGGGCCCATCATGGGTGAGGTGCTGTGCTAGGAACCTGGGACATGAGTAAAATGAAGCTCCTGCCCTCATATGAGGTAGAATCCGCCCCAGTAAACTGGAGGCACAAGTTTTTGTTTTATTTTCATTCAAGCATCTCTGCTTCAAACTGAAGCTTAAGAGAAAACTGATCTGCTATTTGTAACACTTTTATTCATTCAGAAATAAATACTGCGCTGTGCTCCAGAAGGCAATGGGCTGTGGAACAGGGCAGGAGAGACTTAGTACACCTGCCCTTGCGGAGTTCAAAATCTGTCTATTAGCAATAAGTGGAAAAATTAGCACACACTCTCCTCTATCAACAGATTTGTTCTAAAGGTTAACATGCAACTAACAGCTTTTAGCAAAAAAAATCCTTAATATCTACTGTCTCAATGTCAAATTTCCCTTTGTTCTTCTAACCCAATACTGTGACTCCTCTTTTTTTAAAATGTATTATCTGAATCTTTTTTCAGATATGTATTTACCTTATTTACTGTAACTTTTTGTTTTTCAAGTATATATTTGGCTCTCTTTTTGTGTCATTGTTTTTCTTCCTGCTTTCTAATGAATATTTGAAGTTTCATTATTTGTGACTATAAGAGTTTAAGAAAAGTTGCAGGGAAGGACTTTGGGTTGTACTTGTATATAAGGGAAACCCATCAAACTAATGTGTTAAAAAGTGAAGTATGCTAGTTGCCCAGCTTCTGTCTGTGGTCACACACCTCATTTCTTCCGTCATGCAAACTTTTTTTTAGAAAATGGCAAAACTCATATTCTAAAATATGTTGTTTTAGTTCCACAACACAACTAATGAGACATCAAGTAAGAGGACTTTTTGGAAGGATTGCTGTGATTATCAGTGGTATCTGGAGCAGTCCCCCCAACCCCCCCGCCAGGGACTTTGAATCTGCCTTCCAGCCTCCTCACTCCCTGGGTTTTATCTCACCCTGGTGATGGGTGGTACCCCTGAAACACCACAGGGTCAAGCTTACGTTGTGTGCAGGTGACCCAGGTCAAGGGCACTGCTGAGCAGCACTAATGGCACCTCTGATAATCCCTCATTGTGTCCACTACCTTAGCCCACTTTCTGGCTGCTTTTCAAAAGTCTGCAGCTGCTCCTAGTGACATCACATCCACTCACCAACTACATACTGATTGCTTGGGCTCTGCCAGGCACCTGGCTATGGGCTTTACTTGCATTGCTTCATTCAGTTCTCTTCTGACAGTCTCTTGCACATTTTCTGCACCCTGGGCCATAGCCTGAACCTACCTGTGGGCACCCTAAGTTGCCCAACTCAGCCCCTGGTATCCATCTCTGCCCAGTCCTCAAATATCTCCAGGACACTCTAATGAAAGTCATGGCTTTATTATTGTGACTACTGCAAGCCCCAGTTTGATGTAATACTAATAAATTATACACTAGTAACAATAGGTAGCTTTATTTAAGCTCTAGTACCCATGCTGAGCATGCTACATGAATTTCCTCATTGAACCTCCACAAATACCTTATCATATAGATAACTGGGGGTTAGATAGGTTAAATAACTTGCTCAAGATTACCTATGCAGATAATAGATGGCAGATCCAGATTCTAAGTTAAATCTGTCTGGCTTCAAAACTCATACTACCCCACTATCTCAAGGGTTTTTTGCACTTTCCTACAAATTACAGGATTAAGATAGGTGACTAATATTTGACAATAACTTTCTGTTTTGAAATTCCAGAATCACTGACATTTAGAACTCTAAGGAACTTCGCAGGTGAAACCCAACCTATCTCCCACAGCAAGCTTGGGTTTCCTTCTACACATAGGTCATCTTCCAGGTGGCATCCATACTTCCTGTGACAGAGACAAACATTCATACCCATCTACACAGCCAAAAGAGTGATTCATACCATAGCAATCTTTCTCCTTTGCACCAATTTTCCTGGTGGCTTGCTAAAGAGGGTTGTAATACAACTGCAGGTCTCTATGCAATATAATTGAGGCAGTCTATTTTGTTGTCAACCAGCATTGATTATTAGAAAGTTTAACCACTCCACCTCCCTGTCACTTCTACCTACTGTTTGCCAGGGTCTCCCAGCACAGATCAACTCCTCTTCCAAATCTCAGTCTTTGAAAAAATTAAAAGGAGTCATCATATTTGCTCCAGATTGTTATTTTTAAACATCCCCAGTTCTGGCACCCAGTTCCCAGGGCACAAGTTCCCAGGGCCCTTCTATGCTGTCTGTCCTCCTAGGGACATGCTAGTGAGACCAGCTGCCACTGACCCAGGAATACACTTCACCTTGTTAATGCCCCTCTTAAAGGGTGGAGCCCAGAATGGAATGCAGTAGCCTGACTAGCAGAGAGTCCAGTGGAATTCTTCCTCCCTCATGTAAAACACTATACCTCTGCTAATGCCACCCAAGAATGCATGTGCTTTTCAGCAGTCATGTCCCACTGTTAGGCCTTCACTTTTTATATTTTATTTTTTTATTCTTTCCTCTGTGCATATGCTTACCCAAGGTCTTTGTTTTTTAAAAACAAACATTTATTGACTATTCGTTATATTCCAAGCTTGAGCCTTTCACTTCTCTCTCTTAATTCTGGCAACAAACTTGTAAAGGAGCTACTATTTTTCCCATTTTACTTAAAAATGAGAAAACAAAGATTCAAAGAATTGACGTGGTTTCCCTAAACCGTCTCAGCCTACAAATAGTGAAGCCCGGATTCAGATCCAGAACTTCAAACCCATCCTCTTTTCACTCTACTATGCTGCCTACTTCACTCTGAGTTTCTGGTCAACCGAAACCTTTTTCTTCTAAGGGCTCATCAACTATTTCTTTAATAATATATTCAAGGTCTTTTGAGGGTAAGCCATCAAACTACTTGTCTAGAGTTTCAGAAATCAGAAACCCTTTCCCAATTTTAAAAATTTGGTCAACATTTGTCCGTTTCTGTATTTTTTACAGGGCAAAGATTAACCAGAAGTAGATATGAAATCATCTACCAATTTCCTTTTGTAAGCTGGAAGATCTATTTTGCTTAGCATAGCAGGTGTTCTCTGCCTATCTCTCTCTCTCTCCCCCTGACTTGGGATTGGTACCCTTCTTTATGGTATTCCCTACTCTTTGCAGTGTAGAGAACATTCTCTCTACGGAGAAAATGGAAACCAAATAAAATTTGCCCAGCCCTGCCTTCTCATCCTCTTTTGTTAAATATTACATGACTTGCTCTAAATACTGATCTATCCACTTCTACTTCTTTTTCCTTCTATGAACATAGCGTTACTAGCTCCTTTTATTAACTTGGGCATTCCCCCAAGGGTTCAGCTCCTTTTGCAGCCTAGCCTTCCTGATCTAATTTCATTTTCAGAACTTTACACAAAGCCCCAAATAACTCCCCAAATGCACTGAGCCTCTGATTGTCGGACCAAATCCACCTTTCCTTGGCACTTCAAAAAAATCTGCTTTTCTAAACTCCAGGGAATGTGGCTGATCATATCCAGCATTCTCCCCCTCTGCTATCACGTATTCCAAGATAGTGCCACTTCCCCACTCCAGCCACATTCCAAGTAGCTCTACCCTAGATTAATCAGATGGTGGTCAAAGTAGGATTCCCTTCACTGCTCCTCCACCTTCTCATAACTCTCCACGCGGCATGGGGGGAATTATTAACTGCTCTGTTTTGAAGAGAATAATATTTTTAGTAGATAACAAGATAAATTATCCCATATCTTGCTTTGCTAATTAATGCATTTTTTAAATGTCTGCTCCATATTTTATACTAAATATCCCCAAATTATTCTTTTGATGCTTCCTTTTATTTTCCTAAAATTCCTGTCTTGCATTTCCCCCTCAAGAGTGTCAACTGCTATACAAGGATATATTTTCAAGCATTTTACCTACCTATTAGATATGTCTGTGGGGTGTGTCATTTTATATTTTAGTTCTCTGTGTTAGCTCTAGTCTAGGCACAAGACACTGCCAAGTCTCAGTGGGATCTCTGAGACTGTTTTCACCTTTTTGTGCCCATAAGCCAGGGCAACTTTGTCCTTCCCATTCTCTGCATTGGCAGAGACACTCTGGAAGTCAATTGTTTGTTCCTGCTAATGTCTTTGTTTACTCTTGAGAAGAACTGGCTCTTCTCCACAATCGCATCTCTTCTTGTATCATCCCAGCTGCCTTCATCATGTCCAGTTTTCAAGTTTATTGGGATAGTTGTTGCCTCTGCTAGCCACCTAATAGTTGAAAGTTTTCTTGATGAGATTAAATCTGTAAATACATTCTTCCCAATTTTCAATCAGTGCCTCAGGCTTTGATTCCATTTGGCTCAGAAGACCCACATGCTGCCCACTCTGCAACTTTGGGTCCTGCTCCTGTGCCCTCTGGCACCCCGTCTACCTTCAAGAGCTGCTGGGAGGATCAAAACAAATAGTGCAAATGGAAGCATTCTAAAAAATAAAAAGTGCTGCATAAATACAGATGTTTTTATGTATTATTACAAATGTAAGGTAACACATTTTCCTATTTAGAAAAACAGGGCCAACTGTTTTACCTATACTCTACTCTTACTTACCCTTTATTCTGTTAAATCTGTTATTTTAAAAAAAGAGAGGGAGAAAAATACCCTACTACAAATTTTCCTCTGATGTGTACTTCAAAGTAAAAAGTACACTGCAAAAATAAAACCCAGAAACCCAAACCAACAAAACACTTGACCCCCAAATTCTTTACTATGCTTCTAATGGTTTGTGGAGTGTTTGACAGCAATATAATTGCAATAATGAGGAGGTTTTTGGGCCAGGCTGTGGTCTTAAGCTCACTATGGATGTTTTAGCCCTAGGCTCAGCTTCAGGCCAGCACCAGTCACCCCGGCCAGAGTTACCAATGGAATCCCTTATGCTCTGTCACACACAAATGTGACATTTATGGCATCTGGTATATAATGCTGCAAATTCAAAAGGCCCCGTGTGTTGGGCTCATGAACCTGGGGAGAAGGAATAATTTGGATTGCCTATCGTCTTTTTTAGTTAATTAAAACCTGTGTGAGAGTGACTGCTTAGTGGCAATTTCCTAGATACGTGGGAGGGATGTGCTGGACTGCTTCTGATTTCTTTGGATCTCCACACTGGTTCCTTTGTCTCTGAAAAGCTTATTTCCTGTTTGTGGACTGCTGGTTTGCCTAGTTCTTTTCTGTCTTTGTTCTGTGAATTTAGCAATCCTGCTGTGCTAACTACCTGGTTGAAAACCAATGCTCAACAAATACTGGATTCTCCACTAAGGATCCCTCTTACAACTCCATCCTCATCAGCGAATCCTGGGTTCGCCCAACTGAATCTCCTCATCCGGGCCAAATGCCTGAACTGTTAAATGGTGTGAACCAAGACAACCCGGGACACAGATAGGTATTCATATATATTTAAGCACACCTGTTATTTATATAGCTCCTTTCTTCCAATAAATTCAAGTGGCTCAATAGTACTATCATAATATCACTCACTAGAAATCTGTAAAGAGACAAGCAGCCAGATAACATACCTTATTTTAGAGCTAAGTAAATTAAGACTAGCAACAATTACATATCAGTTGTCAGTATTTGGGTAGAAACCCCCATTTCCTAACCTCTGTATGACTAATGACATCATTCTTTGGCCTACTCTGAAGGAGGGAATGAGATGCAGAAGAAAACTGAACTGCCATCTGACCCTTCATACAACTGGACTCTTGGCTCCCGGGTAAGAGGAGAAATGAGCATAACAGAGCTGCCTAATTCAAACAGCCTGCATAACACGCCCTGGATCTGGTGAGACACAGAAAAAAGAAATATGGCGGATGCTCTAAATATGTGAGGGCGGGCCTTTCTTTCAGTGCGTAGTATCTAAGAGTGAAATAAAAGGTGTTACTGGGTATTTCCTGCTGTATCAAGGCATGCCTTTGATACAGATTGGCATGTTCCAAAAGTGGGCAGGAACAGGAGAGGGAACAAAGAGGAGGAGGAAAAGAACTGTGTGCTAGCTAACTACTTCTGTATCAGAACAGAGCCCATGAGATGCTGGTGCCTGCTGTGGTCATGGCCCTGCTGTCTCATTGGCTGTAGCTGCCTGGACCCAAAGACACCTGAAGATGTTGGTGTGGGCTCTGCCTAAGAGGGACAGAGCAACTCAATGGACCAATTAGATGTTCTTATTTGGGAAGTTTGGAATCAATATAATGCCAAGAGACTAAATAGTGGTGGAGAGAGTGGTCATGGGAATAAAGCCAGAGGACCACAGAGGAGAGAGGCAATGTGCAGAAACCACAGGGAAGCATAGGTCACAAATTAGAGAGTGGGGAGAAGGGAGCTGGAAGTGGATGGAGTAGAAGCCAAACTGCAGGGAATTGCAAATCTTTAACGGCCACGTGCTAAATCAGGAAGCAAGGATGCCTGCTCCTTGGGAGCAGTAAGGCAGTCCAGTGGCTCAGTTATTAGCACTGTGGGACCATTCACTGCCAGAACAATTGCTCAGGCACCACAAGGATGAGTGGCAATGGCTATTCCCACCTTTCTGATTTCCCTGGGCTTCTTTATGGCAAGCTTCCATAACTTTAGGAAGACCAAAAGTCTCACCCAGCTTGACAGACTTTCTCAGATTTAATCCTTACCATAACCTTCCAGGTATTACTCTCTGCTAAAAAAAATGAGGAAAATCTAGGAAGGGGCAGTGACTTCAAGGTCCTTGCCTAATCCCATAATACTCCCTCCTGGTGGTCAATGACCCTGTATCTTGCTATGGGTGTGGGGTACCCAGGACAGCCTCAGTCTGGGTGGACCAACTCAAATCCAAGGGCTGGGAGGCCTTGTCTTCTGCCGGTGCAAAAGCATAAAGTTTACACCAGGACATGCCTCTTATAGAAGCCTGCATACACCTGCACTACTATTTCTGAGGGTCTCCATAGAAAGGAAATATGAATACTCTCTCAGGTTCTTGTCTATTCCTAAACCCATTCCAACTGCCCCCCACCCCACCGACCCTACCACTGACCAATATGCCCCAACTCTCTATTTCCTAAAGTATATGCTGAGAAACACTAGATCCACCAATAAATGCTCTGTCACCCAAAAAGGATCCCATGGCCCAATAAGTTTGGGAAATGTTGCATATTCTATGCTCTTCTTTGTAGGTTCTCAGTGCAGGCTGCCATGCCTGAGCATCTGAGGAGATCTGCAGAAAAGAAACATGCTTAAACTTCATTCATCCAGAGTTTCCCCAGCTTTTCAAAAACAGAACTCTTTTATTTTTAAAGTAGGCTTCTATAGGAAAACACTTTGAAAAATGCTACCTTAATCACTTGGATGCATAAGATGGGGCCAGGAAACCTAAGCCTTATCATGTTTCCTTTAATTAAAGCTTTCTTTTGTGGTACTGGACCTGGATCTCATGGCACCTTTACACCCCAGAATCCCATCCTGCACATGATAAGGGTTCAGGATGCAATTACCAGTTGTAACTAAACTGCAGGAGAACGTGAAGGTGATTCCTACACATGGGCCCCTCCGCATGTTAACAGGCTCTGTCCAGAAATCAACGTTACTCGTCCCCTTGTGGCACTTTTCTCGGCCTCAGTGCTCCCCCGCCCCTGCTCACCTCTAATCAGCTTCCTGTGCTCACTGAGGCCTAGACCCTATTATATTTCACCTTGTGGTTTCAGCTTCTGCAGTCACTACAAACTCAATTTCTGTCCTCTCAGTTCTAGTTACCCTACGCAGCCCACAAGCCCGACAGGATGTCATGAATACCAGTACCTATGGCGTGACCTTCCAAACCCCGAGGCTTCACCCAAGAGCATTTTAGGTCACACAGCTGCATTTTCTGCATGACAGACGAATTCCTGAGCATTACATGAGAAAGGAGCCACAACTGAGCAGCCTCTTCACGTGCACTTAAACCAAACAACAACAAATGGCATATCGCTATTTTTTGTATTTATACACAAAGGACTGTCCTCAACTGTCATGCTAAATAAAAACATAAAATCAAGAAAACTACTTCAAACAGCCTTGCTGGCACACTGATTTTGAACTAAATCCCATTGGTCTATGGATGAGGGTTTATTCTAGTCATGTTGATCATTTTATCTCTTCCTTTGGCCACTCTCTGCCACAGGCCTCTGCGCAAATTCAGCCTTATCCAGAGTAAGTGACACATATGTCCTAAAGGGCCAAAGAACTATGGTCTCAAGAGGAGAATGGGTGATCAGCTACCCCCAGACTAAGTAAACTCTTCTAACCAGACAAATACTTCATGGCCTAATAAACCCAAAGGAACTATGAATGCCCTTAATACTATGATTGCTGGAAGGTCACCTAACTTTCCTGAATTGTACCAGTTAGAAGTTACGCAAATTCTTCTCTATTGTCCTGTTCACACTGTACAGTCATCTACCCATTAATTTGACTAAAAAGGGCTGCAACAATTACGTAATAAGAAGGCATATGGGCCGCGCACGGTGGCTCACACCTGTAATCCCAGTATTTTAAGAGGCCAAGGCGGGCGCATCACCTGAGGTCAGGAGTTCAAGACCAGCCTGGCCTATATGGTGAAACCCCACCTCTACTATAAATACAAAAAATTAGCTTGGCTTGGTGGCGGGCGCCTGTAGTCCCAGCTACTTGGGAGGCTAAGGCAAGAGAACTGCTTGAACCCGGAAGGTAGATGTTGCAGTGAGCTGAGATCGTGCCACTGCACTCCAGCCTGTGCGACAGAGAGAGACTCCGTCTCAGAAAAAAAAAAAAAAAAAAAAAAAAAAGAGTCATACAACAACCCAAGCTGCCCACATCTGTGTTGCCAGGCACTTTAAGAGAGAGCATGGGCTTGGCCCTGGGATGATCAAATCAAGCTGTGGGGTGGGCAGGCTCCCCAGCTAATTGAGCTTCTTTGCTGAACACCAGTGAGATGTGAGAGATGAGTTTGGATTGGAATTCCATTATGGGTTTTCAATAATTAAAGATTACATGTTTGGAACCTCATTCTTCTGTATTACTTTTTAAATATTAATCTATTTACATCAGCTGGACTTCCTGCAGCTTGATACGCAGTAAACGGGAGTCACACTGAGATAGACAACTGTGTTCTTAGCTTAAGACATCTTTGATGATCACCAACAGTAAAGGCGACACAAACCCTCTGTTCAACCCAACCCTGTGTAATAATTACCCTGCCTTTTAGAGGGTGGCTGGTTCCACTTTTTTCAGCACACTCACACATTCCTCATGACTACACTGACTTTCCAAATTAGCAAGAATCCAAATTAATTTTATCTCGAGAGTTTTATAATGCCCCTTAAGATCACTGGGGCACGCTGCCCTCTTTAGAAGCAGGGTTAGAAAATGGATGTGGAAGGTATGTGAGGGTTTCCCTGGAGATAACCCCACACTGCAGTGACACTCCAGGATAAAATTCAAAAGCCAGAGCACACATCAAAACCTCATTAAGGGATCACCTGTTTTATACCATGCCCGCATGCTGTTAGGACTTTAGGTGTGCGGGTGAACCCTGCTGCTCTGAAGCCTTCCCTGCCTCCTCCCATTTCATCATGCCTGGCAGACGCTCGGAGCAGCAGCCCAGCAACTGTCCGGGAGCCCCTGTCTGCTGCCTGTTCATCCTCTCTCACCACAAACACACGGCACCCTGAGGACACAGAGGCCCTCCCCATGCCTGGATGCAAATGGCACTGCCCAAGAAGACAGCCTGAGCCCAGACTTCAATGGAATAGGGATTCTAGGCCAGGCAAGACAGCCAAGGGCTGTCTAAATCAAAGGACTGGGCCAACCGTCGTCGCTGTGAGTGTCCGCTGCTTCGGAGATTACAGCCTCCACTGTTTCCGCAGTCAAAGTAATCATCAGACCCGAATCCACACTCGGCCCCTCGCAGAGAGCGCCATAGAACCCTCTCTGATTTGGTTTCAATTTAAGAATTTTATTCCCTTTTAAGACAAAGCGAGCAGTGCAGACCAGCCATATTACAGGGCTATTTTAAAGAGCAAAACACCATTTAACTTAATACAAAAAGATGTAGGATTCAAAGTGGAAAATTACAAGGGAGCTACCCCAGTAATAGAAAAGTCCCCAGCTGCCTACCCTTGTGACCAGAGAGGAAGCTAGATGTACTGAAAGTCCCAAGAAAATCTTCCCAGATATTAGTATATTGTTCTATTGTTTTACTTTTCAGTGCTATCAATGGCATATGCAAAATACCTGAATGCAAATGTCTGTTCTTAGTCTCAGAAGGGAGCCTGGGTCCGTGCATACCATCCAGGCAATGCATGGTGCCATCAGGGCTGGTCCAGGAAAGCTAAAGTCCTAAAGCTGTGACTGGTGGTCCCAGGAAGCTGAGTGTCTCCTTCCCCATGGGAGAGGTAGCTGTACTAGACTTTGCAAAGGATAAGTAGATCCCAAGAGTGCACAGGAAAGGCTCCAGAGGGAAACAAAAGCTCCTGATTTATTAGAGACTCCACAATGGCTGAAGCCGCCCCCCCGCCCCCCCGCCACCCTTCTTCCTCAATGAGCAGGCATCCTTTTTTTTTCTTTTTTTTTTTTTTTTTTTGCCCAGAGACAGAGTCTCGCCCTGTCACCCCAGGCTGGAGTGCAGTGGTATGATCCTAGCTCGCTGCAGCCTTGATCTCCTGGGCTCAAGTGATGTTCCAACCCCAGCCTCTTGAGTAGCTGGGACTACAGGTATACACCACCATGCCTGGATAATTTACAAATTTTTTTTAGAGACAAGGTCTCACTCTGTTGCCCAGGCTGGTCTCTAACTAGTCATCTTCTTTTAACCCAGAGTTTCAAAATCCTTTCCCGTCCATAACTGGAATTGATTTAATTTTGCCTCCTCTTCCTGCTCTCCAGAGGCAGAACTAACAAGCAGAAATCAGCCTGCCCAACCTCAGGGCAGGTAGGAACTCTCCCCAGATTGTCACAATCAGATTTTTCCCTTGGAGAACACACCATCCTTTGAATAATTCCTGGTCTGAACAAAAAACCAAGCACATTCTATAGGTAGACAGAAGTAATTCAGAAGGGGACTGACCACTGAGCTTTTCACATTTGTAAGACAGACTAGGGGCAGGTGAGGGACAAAGTGAAGCCCTCTCATTTTGCCCCATACCCAAAGGCTGTTGTTTCCTCAAGATTATCTCAGCCTTTGTCCCTCTGATTTCCAGGTGACTTGGAAAACAGAGTAATAATCCCTAGAAAATACCTAAAAGCTTAATAAATCTATTGCCGGGAAGTACCCCACTAATATTCAGTCTAAATCTTTCTTTCCTTAATTTTATTTCATTACTCCTACCCTAATTATACCCCTTGTTCTGAGCTAAATAAATTCCTTCCTTCCTCTGTGTTTATGTCCTTCAAATGTCTGAAGACCATGATCATGCCGACCACCCAAATCCTCAAACCTCACTAATGTGGCTGCATGAAATATAGAGAATAACACAAACAGTCCCCATGGGTGCCGCAGGCTCCAGCTGGATCTCTCCTGCTTTGCTAGAACCCAAGGTCCTTACTCAGGGAGTGGCTCCATTTTGAGTTCTCTAATTATCAGCATAAAAAGAGAGACGCCAGTAGGTCAGAGCACTACACAGTTATCAGGAAACATTCAAAATGATGTTCCCACTGAATTTATAACCAGACGGAAACAAATCCCCAAACAGTAATTAACTCTAAATATTTCAGAAATTTACGTCAATGATGCTTAGTGATTTTTTTACAAGGAGGGGCATATTTTAAAACAGCTAACACAATAGATCAACATCAAATTCCCTTTTGATACCGGTTTTGCATTCAGCAAATAACAATCCAGCAATTTTTGAAACCTCAGGGTCATAACACCTTGGAGTAGATCACTGGCACCAGGGGTCATTTCATTGCATTTTCCAGTCCATGCAGGCAGCCCTGCTGCCATATGCTTGGCTGCTCATCTTAGTCTACTGTGATGCTTCTGCCAACGGGGAACTCACTACTTTATAAAAGTGTTCATCCTACTCTTATTAGCAGACTTCTGATACTGAGAAGAGAACTGCCTTCTTGCAAACCCTACCCATGGGCCTGGCCCTCTCTCTCTCGAAGCTACTTAGCACAACATCCTCCTCCACACGGCAGCCCTTCATAAACCTGGCAACAGTGTCATGTGCTCCCTGGCCTTTTTGTCCCAAGGGTAACATCCTCAGTTACTCCTACTGTCCTTTCGTATACATATTTTTTAAGAGATGGGGTCTCACTCTACTGTTCAAGCTGCTTCAACCTACTGGGCTCAAGGGATCCTCCTGCTGCAGCCTCCCAAGTAGCTGGGACCACAGGTGTGCACCACACCCAGCTAATTTTTAATGTTTTTGTAGAGATGGGATCTCGCTATATTGCCCAGACTGGTCTCTAATTCTTGGCCTCAAGTGATCCTCCCACCTCAGCCTCCCAAAGTGCTGGGATTTTAGGCGTGAGCCACTGCACCTGCCTTACTCCTACTGTACTTAAGGCATCATAACATCCAGACCATCATGGACCAGGCTGCTCTGCCTTACACTTCCATTTCATTCTTAACATGTGACACAAGATGAAACACAACATACTTCTGAACCTGCACCTCAGAGATTGCTAGAGCTGAGCTTGCAGATTACATGGATCATTTTGTGACTGTTGAAAAGGCCTCCCCTTCCTCTGCCTTAGGTATGATATTCTACCTTTGAAGGCGATTTCTTCAGGTTAAAATATGATATATCCAGGAGTCCCCTGTTAAAAACCCAAATATCTCTGAAAGGCATACTATTTTAAGCTTCTAGAAGCCAGTATAAATTGATTTATTCAGCAACTTTGGACTTAGACCTGGATTCTAATCCTGACTTTGTCATTTCCTAGCTGTAAAACTGCAATAAAATTATTTAACCTTTCTGAACATGAAGGAATTAGTTAAGAAGGTCTTTGAACCTGGAAATTCTTATACAATCATAATCAAACATAAGCCAAGTATCTGTGAACTTATAACAAACAATTTTTTCTTTCTCCTTTTCCTCTCACTTACTACTTCTATAATTCTCAGAAAACAGACCTGATTTCTCTACATAAAAGTAGAATGAGTCATTCCTATATCTAATATCAAGGTAATCATGGAGTAACATAAAACATCTGAGTCCAGACAGTCTAGTCAAAAACAACTGAATGGCTATGTATTTTTAATAAATGTTTTTCTGCCATCCCTTTGAAATATTTTGAAACATCACCTTGAAACAAGGTCAAAGAGAACCCTTAATCCAGAAAGGCATTTTTCTCCTGGGTCTAGTCTTAGGACCTTCGAGAAACTCTAAATGTTGATCTTGGCAGCAGAAATAAGATGTAAGTGGCTACAGCCTTGACCCCTGGCTGGGATGCAGAAAGCTGCAGTAGGGCACACAGCCTCCACCTAGCGTTCTGAGTTCCTGTTTAAAAACAGCACTTGGTCTCTGGAAACTTCAGGGCTTCTCAAACTTCAGTGTACATCAGAGTCACCTGGAGAGCTTGTTAAAAGACAGACTGCTGATATTTGTATGCCAGTGTTCATTTCAGCATTATTCCCAATAGCCAAAGGGTGGAAACAACACAAGCATCCATCAACAGATGAATGGATAAACAAAACATGGTATAGCCATACAATGGAATATTATTCAGCCATAAAAAGTATCGAAGTATTGCTATATACTAAAACATGTAGGAACCTTGAAAACATTCTGCTAGGCAAAATAAACCAGACTAAAAAGGCCACATAATTCCACTTGTACAAAACATCTAGAATAGACAAATTCATAGAGACAGAAGGAGATTAGAGGTTATCTGGGGCTGGGGATTGGAGGGAGTGAGGAATTATTGCTTAATAATTACCAAGGTTCTGTTTGGGGTGATGAAAAAGTTTTGGAAATGGATAGTGGTTATGGTTGTAAAACACTGTGAATGTCACTGAATTCTACAGTTAAAATAGAAAATGCTATGTTTTATATATATAACTACAACATTAAAAAAAATTAGCCCACAGATTCCTGGGCCCCACTCTCCAGTTTCTGGTTCAGTAGGCCTGAATGGGGCACAAGAATCTGCATTTCTAACACGTTCCCAGGTGACCTGATGCTGCTGGAACTGAATTTTGAAACTGCTGCTCTAAGTCTACAAAGAGGAGGCTAAACAAACCCTTCAAACTCTCTTCTCATCTTGCTTTGTTTTGCTGATTATCTAGAAAAGTTCAAACTTCTGTGAAGGTATAGCAAGGTCAACAAGCTGGAAATAATAAAAACAGCTGAGTCTGTCATTCTGCACTCAGGCTGACCTCAAGCTATCAGTTCTGTCCTTTGGTTTTCTTCTGCCTTTTCTTCTCACTCAGTGTTGAGCCAATGTTGACCATTTGGAATGCCAATAATTAACGCCTACTCAAGCAGAGTGGGAACAGGTGCAAGTCAGAATGGGCAGTGGAGAAGTCAGCCTCCAGGTCTTGTCCTCAGAAATCTTGCCCCAAATTGTCCAATCTCACTATGCTAACGGCAAATTATTTTCTAATAGGCCTTAGAAAAATGCTTGCTGCTTAAAGGTTCAAAAGAACTTGTGTGCCAGCCCTCCTGATATTGATCTGGGCAAGATATTCATGAAAGGTATAGAGGATGTAATGCATATGTCTCATTTGGGGTCTGGTAAACTGCTCCAGAGCTCACGTTTCTGGGATTCTCTTTTTTTTCCATTCTTGGGTTCACCTCAAGTTCACCAGTTTTCCCGATGGAATTAGTTAACTCCTTCAAAATTAATCTATTTTTATTCCTGCTCATTTGACTGTTGTATTTCTACACGTACATGCTTAATTGAGCAAAGTCTGCTGGACATTTTCTCTACAGAGGTAACACTGCACAGCTTCTTGACCGGAAAGAACAGCAACCATGTCACCACCATTGCGTACCCTGACATCAGTGGCTGACATGTAAATAGTCATGGCAACAACACGGGTGAGTCCAATGCTGGCCCGGCCAGACAGCACATACAGCCGGTCCTCCTACTGGGCTGAGGAGGAAAGTGATAGCTTCTACTCAGCAAGCAGATAGTGTTGGTTCTTTTCAATTTGCAGGGCTGTCATGTTTAAATATGAAAATGTTGCTTATAGTCAAATGTTAGTGACAGCAGCCTGTGGCGTCTATCATGGTTTGCACTCTTACTCCTGCTAAAAATAGGCTTGCTTTCTCTGGATTCCTTCAAATTCCACATCTGCAGGAAGTTTTTGTTGCTGTTGCTGGCCTTTTCCTTTCTTCCTGAAAGATTACGGTTCTTTGGCTCCACCGAGGCCCCCTCTTTCTTCCCCTCTCTGGGAGAACGCCATTCAGAAGGATAATAAACACCCCAGGCTCAAACAGTCCCACAAAGACCTCATGTCGGTTCTCAGTTATTAGCACAGGCCTCCGCCTCTGAAGCCTTTAGTGAAGAGGGAACTGGGGCAGCTACAAGGGCAGAACCATTTGACCTTCAGAAGTAAAGGAACGGAGGCTGATGGGGTTGGCTGGGGAGGGTGGAAAGCACAACTGGACAGCAAGTCTTCTGGGTTTGGGCCCCACTGGGCAGCACCTGCTGAGCAAACAGCCTGCTCTCTCCAGCCTGCCAGAATCATTTTGTTTTCCAGGTATTAAATTCATACTCTACAAATGGTAACTATGGTAGTGATGCATTTATTTAAAAATTACCAGTGGAACAAATGTTCAACTCTTCTCAAGGCAAGTATTCAATTGCCTTCATTAATTCCATGGTGTGTGTATGTGTGTGTGTGTGTGTGAGCGTGCGCACACACGTGCGCACACGCACATGCGCAAAGAAAGAGAAAGATGGGGAGAGAGTGGGCATGTGGTTGGAGCAAATGGTACTATTGCTTTAGGTTATGTTCAGAACCAGCCAAACAATCATGTTTCGAACAAGACCTGAATGCTTTGAAATGCTCAAGAGCTTTAAAACACATTAGAATCACTTGAAGAGCTTCTCCTCAGGCTCCCACTCTTGGGGATTCTGATTCAACTATTCTGCATGGGCTGAGCCTCCCAAGGGTTTGCATGGTAGCCATGTGGCACCTGCAAGGACCTTCCGAGCAAAGGCCACACATTAGCATGTGGATCCCCGGGCTGCTCAGACCTACTGTGTCCCTTCTTTCCCAGATCACTGCCTCTCACTCCCTGCTGCCTCTGTGGGCCAGTCCCCTCTGGTACACCCTCCTCTTCAGGAGCTAGCAATGATTCTGGCCATGAAACGTCTTACAGGAGACAGTCCAGAGAGGTCCCCAGAAAGGAAGACAGCCAGTTCTGCAGCCCTGGGTGGGCTGTCTTGCTCATGGAGACCCCAGAGAGCTCTGGACCGAATAAGCACTGTGGAAAGGGAAGAATCCATTTCATTCCCCTTCTACTCGCAGCTCCTCCCAAATGCCTGACACCTGATGCATGCTTGATAGAAGTTTGTGGAAGTGTCAAGTGTTTTCTGTTTTCCCCAGAGTTTACAACGTATGTGGCAGTACAAGGGGCCTTCAACTGGATAAGATGTGACTAAGAAGAGGTGGTTGTAAATGAGCTCCTATGAAGTGGGCCCCATGTGGGTCCCAACTTGTCTTAAGGACACTGGATATGTGTATTTAGAGTGGGAAGAGAGGTCCTCATAGAACTAGAAATCCTCAGTCAGGGATGGGTGAAAGAGCACCAGATGACTAGGAGCTGGCAACACTTGGGTAGCACTTTAAGATCATGACCCCATTGCCCAGTCCTGACTTAGCGCTTTGCTCCCACTTGAGCGCTCCCCTAGGGCCAGTGATGGTCTGGTGGGAGTAGGGCTTTGTCAGTAGGCCTTCCTGGAACCTCTCTCCTCTTCCTAATATTTAGGACTCCTTACGCATAATGGAGCTAGGCAACAAGATTACCCCCTCACCAGGGCTGCCAACACCACTTACTACCTCAGCCTGAAAGACCCTCAAGATCAAGCAGGAAGTCCTGGGAAATGTATCAGTTACTGACTTGTTAAGTACAAATTCTACACCATGAGTTGACTTAAGACAAAGAATCTCTGCATTGTGCTCCATGGCTGTTCTGTAATTTCTCTCTACTATCCACAGACACCAACTCATTCTTGGGATTTGCTGAGGAGCAGGAAGTGTAGCCTAAGAGTATACAACCTGGGGCTTTTCTTGTCTATAAGGGCTATTATTATAAAATCCTATCTCCTTTGACAGCCTATACATACCTCTCTGAAGTGGTGGTCTTCAAGCTGGGGTGGGGTACCCCAGGGGGTGCAAAGATCATTCACTGAAGTAAGGGAAGAAAATATTAGAATGCCTATTTACAGTTACTGTTAATCATTTCCATTTGTGTGAGAATTTATAATTATATAAAGATACTACAACATAGTACATCTATACAATTTACAAATAAGTACACAGTGTGGGCATGTGCTCAAAAAATTATTTTAACTGATGAGGTGTGTGATCAAAAGCCTGCTGAGATCATGGATCTAAGTGACAACAGTCTGGCCTCATTTTCATTTACTGAAAGTATCAAATTAGGGTGTGAATAGCTGGGGACATATTTGATGACACTCCCTAGATTTTTCTTTGGTAGTGGTGGTTTGGGGCGGGGGAGTGCTGTTAAAGAATAGATCAAAAGTCTCTTGTTTCTGTGTCAGGCTAAGGGGTTTTCTGATGCCAAATCGAACAGACTCACTGGATTCCCTCTCCCCAACAGGATGTGATCTGTTCCTCCTTGGGACCCCTCTTTGATACTTTTTCCCTTGCTCAAAGCACAAGTCACTATAATTTCTGTTGTCTCTTGAGTTCCTGTCGTATCTGCCCTTGAGGGCAGTATCTGTCTCTTAACTCATCTCGTGAGGACCTTGCATGTAGTATAAGATGGAGAATACTTGGAAACATAATTGAACCTTTCATTTTAAAAGAGATGTCGATTTCTACAGCCAGGTCACTGGGCACAATGCAGCATGCAGCACTTACCCGGCTTTAGATTCCATAATCAGCAAAAGCTAAAAAATAGCTTTTAAACTTACCATCCTATGTCAGTCCTCTAAATTATTTCTGCCTTATTTTTGAAATCTCAAAAATAGTAATTCATTTCATTTTTTTTTAAGGAAAAGAAAAAAGACATTCTAATACCACGCAACTATAAAAGACATCATCTCAGAAAGAAAAGAGAATCCTTCCCAAGAAAGGACCGGGACCTTGCACCTCCACATAAAGTATATATCTAGCCCCCCCATTTTTTTTCATCTCATTCATCATGCCCCAGTCCATACATCACCAACGAGGAAACTCAGAGGTGAGGGGAAACAACACCACACAAATTCCAACCAAATCACTGGCAGCATTTTGCCCTACCAGGTGGTCAAAGGAGAGACAAGCCCAGTTCTGAACAAAACCATGATGTATAAGATGTAAGATGTTTGTCCCACCTTCTTCATCTCTGTCTCCTCGTTGGTTATCTATCCTTCCTTCAGGAACCTAGTCCTAGGCAAATGAAACTCAAAGTGTCAGTCATCATAAGGCTCTTACCTTAGATGGCATTCACAACCCAAAGAAAGTAACCTCTAATAGTGGAATTTTGTGTGAGTGGGTAGCCCATCCTTTCCACCTGAGTAGCCCCTCAAATCACAGCACATTCATGGCTACAAACCAACTCACCTCTCTCTAGAGCTGGCCCTGTAAAGAGGCCCATAGCTCCAGCAGCCATTAAGATTCTGGATTGACACAGTGTGTCTCATACCTGGTAAGGGGCAAAGCTCTCTATGGAACCCCATGAAATGCTGATATGGTTAGTTCTATATTTGAACTGAAAACAATGTTATACCCCCAAAATATAATTATACTGATTATATTGCATGTGCATAATCAAGAAAACCCAACCTCAAGCCACATACTCCTCACATGCACACAAAAGGCTGCTGAACTACACATGATCAGCTCTTTCTGAGTTCAGCAGTGTTCATTTTTTCCTATTGCTTATTCAGTTTGATAAGTGCTAGCATATGCTTGCTACAATAGGTACCAGGTGCCAAATGCGTAAGAAAAAGTAGGAGAGAAACTCTTAAATGGAAAAAAATTATATTCATTAACTTAATTTTTTTCTGCAACAATGCCAGCATTTGACATCAGCAGCAAAGCACGAGGGGCCAGCTGGAGGCGCACCAGTGTTCCTTGGGAGCTGAATGATAACAGACCAGAATATTTCATGTTGGGCCTGTCCCAGAAATTCCAGGTGGCTACAGACATGATCCTTTAAGTTACTGTCCACTTCCTGTTGTGCAACAAATTGTCACCAATTGCCTGAAAAGAATCAGGACACATTATCTGACCAATGTTTGTTCTGCTGTGGGTGGGGTATGTAAGGCAGACTGGGATGTGTAGCTGGAGCCCCAAGTCCTCTCCATGATTTATAGTGTGACAACAGGCGGAACATTTAAAACCAGGTGTCCTGGAAAATGTATGTGAGCCATATCAATAACATCACCCAGAGCACGTCCCTGGGACTGGACTTAAGGTCAAATGCTCACCAGCCCCAGTGCTTTACCACACACACCTTCTTCCCAGTCCCCTTTCTCAGGGCAGATTCTCTCCCAACAATAGGCGAAACCCAAGGCCAAGGAGTCTACCAGGCACAAAGCTCCCTCACCTGTTCAAGGGATGGGGGTGGTGATAAGCTCCACGTTGGACATCACTATAGGCAGTTCCTTTGAAGTCATGGGGTGGAGGCTGGGATTGCCCCTGGCTACCTCTCCTCACAACACACATTCATCTGCCTGAGCAGAGGGAGGCCAGTCAAGTCCAGCCTCTCCTGCTCCTGTAGGCAGAAAGCAAAGTAGGAGGAAGAGGGGATCCCAGTGAGGGCGCTGCTGCCCTATCCCCCACCCAGACCTTCAATGTAGGAACCCCCTCTTTTCCTTCCAGGGATTAAACAATAGAGCCCAAATGCCAAGCACACAAAGGCAGTTTGGGATTTAGATAGCTATTAGCTGCCTCGCCTTTTCTCCCTCAGCTGGAGCCCTAAAGCTCAGACATCAAATATCTAGAAGCAGTGAAGAAGAGGGCTGAACTTCCTGGGGAGCTGCATTCCCTTGAATGCTGCATCCCTGCTGCACCCCCACTGCCACCCACCCCAACCTGTTACTTTTTGCGATTCCAGCAAGACATTCTCTCAGCTGTGGATAAGAGTTCTATCTAGGGGCCAGGCGCAGTGGCTCACACCTGTAATCCCAGCACTTTGGGGAGGCCAAGGCGGGTGGATCACCTGAGGTCAAGAGTTCGAGACCAGCCTGGCCAACATGGTGAAACCCTGTCTCTACTAAAAATACAAAAATTAGCTGGGCGTGATGGTGTGTGCCTGTAATCCCAGCTACTTGGAAGGCTGAGGCAGGAGAATTGCATGAACCCGGGAAGTGGAGGCTGCAGTGAGCCAAGATCGCGCTACCACACTCCAGCCTGGGAGATAGAACGAGACTCCATTTCAAAAAAAAAAAAGGAGCCTATCTGATCTACACAATATGTTTCTCAATGGCTATGAAAGAGTTTGGGGGTGTGTGAATGTGTAGTGGGTATGTGTCCTATATTAATAAGGAGGTCACTGAAGCTGTCCTAAATTTAGAGGCTAAAAATCATCACCCCCTAGCCTATAGGGTCTCCAACTTTAGTGTGCACAAGAATGCTATAGCGATCTCATTAAAATGCAGCTGAGATTCAGGAGGTCTGGGTGGGACCTGGGATTCTGCATTCTTAACAGGGGCCCAGGCAATGTCCCCACTGCTGGTGGGTGGGCCACATTTTGAGCAGTGAGAGGCTACAGACAACTTGGACATGAAAGAACGGGCCACAGCCATGAGAGCTGTATTTCGTGAATTTTGAACCAGGGCACAGGGTCTGAGGAAAGGTTTGGGTTTTGTTCCTGGAGCCGGAGGCAGTCTGGGAGCCACATCAGAATGCTGAAGATTCATGCTTCCTGGGACATTCTAAGACAGCAGAGACAGTGGGTCCCAAACTCAGCTTCTAAGGACACACTGTTGGTAAACTGGATCAGCTGAAGCTGCTACTGCACTCAAATCTCTTTTCTCCCAGACCACTGGAAAGAAATGTTAATGCACTGATTTAGCAAATTTGTTTTTCGCCTACATATTTTCCTTCCTTTAATTAGAAGCCATAAATTCTTGTTAGAATAAGGGCAGTTAAGAAGCCGAGGCCCCTGAACCCCAGCACCTCTTGGGTTCCCCACTTCAGTTTGCTAGCCCCATGGGGGCCTGGAGATGGGGTTGCCTGGTCTTTAATATTCTGGTACAAGTGTCAGCCCTCCTCTGACTTGCTCTATTCCCACTGGGACTTTGAAAAACAGATATTGTAGTATGTATATAATATATGAGAACAAAGGGGAAATATATCCAGAGAATACAGGAAGCACAAAGACTGTCTGGTTGATGGCTAATCTGTTCAGCATCAGAACTTGTGGGAAATTTGAGCATGGGGGATGAACATGCAGAGTGGAGGGGGGAAGAGGGCTCTAAGCAGACTGACAGGTGACTGGGACCTGAAGGGAAGTGAGGCCAGGGAGAAATTCCAGGGGCCAGATGGGCCAAAGAATTTTTATGAACTGAAATGTCATATTTAATTTTAAATTTTCCACAGTGCTGTGACATAAATGCCCTTCACTAACTTGAATCTTCAGCGAAACTTGCTGCATGTACATGCACGCACCCATGAAGACGCACACATGCCACTGCCTGCTGAGAGATTCGGAGGCTCCAAGGGGCTGACACAATTTGCAGTTCTGGGTCCAGAAACCTCACCCCGCTTCAGGGCCAACTTGAAGGGTGCTATTATGCCACGTCACTGGGGGTGCCCTCATAGGCATATTGCAGTGAAGGTTCAGAGAGCCCGCCTGTCCCCTGACCTCACCTTCTTAGCTTCCAAAGAGAAGGAGGTGGGGAGGGGAGACGGGTAACAAGGAGCAGGGCTATGGGGATGGGATGTGGGTAGAGGTGGGGTAGGGGTAGAGGTGGGATAGAGGGTGTGGGGGGATTAGGGGGTGGGGGCAGGAGCCACTCTTCATAAAAGGAGTGGCCAGGTCTCTAGAACAGGACGAGCAGTGAAACAAAATGATATCACAAGACAATAACCACAGCATGCATAAACAAGAATTACCCAAATTCACTAGGCAAGGATTTATCTCACAGACCGAGGCTGCTGTATCCACTAACAAGCATTCACAGATGACAAAACCAACAAGCAAGTGGCAAAGGAATACTAATAGGACAGCAGAAACAGTCCATCCTGCTTAGACAGCTTGATTATATATTTGTGAACCTGTTGGCTCTTGTTTATGACTTTTATTTGATAACTGTATTAAAGATGGCAAAAATTACTCTCAGTTCACACAATGGGAATTAAATATGTCAATAATTCACAGCATTCTCAAAAGACTGGCACATTTCCAAATGCTGGGCCACCTGAACTCATTTGAAGACCAATGATTTACGAAAACAGACAAAATAGGTGAAACAGAAAAGGGTGTGCAAATCTTGGGACATATGGTCATCACATGATAGCCAAGGTGCCCATGTCTGCCTGTGAGTATAATGCCACCAACAAAGGATGCCCCCAGTACAGCCCTGAGTCCCAGCCAGGAAATAAGAAAACTTTCCCATGGAGATCCAATTGTTCAATCCAAAGTTATTTCCTTCCCCTTCATTTTCTGAACATTATTGCAGGGGCTGGGGATTTGGGGAACTCTAGGTCCCCAAAGCAGGAGAGCCACAGGCACCCTCTAAGTCTAGCCCTGCTTTCTCAGAAACTTATGATGAGACCTCATGGTATCTCACATCTCAGGGAAAAGGGGCCTGCCATGGATATGCTAGCTTAGTACATCTCTCTGAGCATAGAGGCTTCCTTCATGCCCCCAAAGTACTTTTTGGGGGGCTTCCATTACATGGTACTTAAGCTGCTTTTGAGACAGTTTTCCACTGTGTTTTAAAAGTCAGTCCTGGCATGTCTGTAAACATCAGTTCATATTCCTGGAATAAATCTTTTTTGTGTTCCATCCTGCTACCCACAGGGGTACAGATGGCATGTTTTATGTGGCGGCCACTATTTACAGTTCAACCCCATGGAGGCCCATGAGATGCCACAAACGTAGCCCACACAGGAAGACAGCCCCTTGGGCAGAGACATTTGTCCCGACAGGCCAGGAGTGCCAGGAAAGGACACACCTTGAAAGTACACGGGGTGCCTCTGCCACTGACACCCATTCTCCATTCAGGGCATCCCCAGAAGGCACACTGGGAGGCAGGCTTTGCCCAAGTGTCAGCGGAGTGTCCATGGCCAGTGGCCGTAGCAGCAAAAACAGCACACAAAATGCCCAAAATTGGCTGCAGAGTTTAAAACATCAACAAAGCAAATCCTTCCTGACCAGGAAGGCTTACCACATTCATTTGCATGTTCATGAGCATCTGCTAGCTGAGTATCAGTGTATCCTTCTTTCTATTCTGATGGACAGCCATTAATCACAGTAGATCTGCCCTTGTCAGTACCTCAGTAAACAGATAATGGAAGCAGGGGTTTTTTTTTTTTTTGTGGGGGACGGGGGAGGCAAGGGGAGAAGAATCACTTTACCCAGAAGAATATTGTGAAGAAGCCCACTGCTGCCTCTGTCTCAGACTAAGTTAGCATTTGCTGAAAATGTCAACAGATTGCTTCTTGAGTTTTGAGTTGTGCAGACATCAAAAGCTTATTTTGCTTAAAATCACTTGGTTGGTTTAGGCATTTAGAATGTCTCTGACTAAGTAATTTGGATTAAGAGGTTCTTGTTGGGTTTTACTGGTTTAGCATAAATCAGGACATAACTGGAATAGACCCCTTCACATAACCTGAGCCTTTAGGCCATTAATGAAGTAAAATTTGCTCTTTGTGTTGCCTTTTTAGTGGATTCTCCTCCTTCTTCCTTTCCTTTCCCTTTCCTTTTTTTTTTTTTTTTTAACGCGGCTTAGTTGCTATGCAGAGGCTTAGCGCTCCTGCATGGGGATCAGTTCCAGACTTTGGTTTGATTTGAAACAAGCCAAGCAAATTTGCCTGAATGTGATTTCAAAAGGTTTTCCTGTTTTCCTATTTCTCTCATCAGGAGATTGAAGGAAGCTGAGAAGCAAGTCACTATTTGAGTTCAAATAATGCTGGTCTGATTTTCTCAAGTATTCAGTATGATTCAGGAGACACTGCTCGGATAGACAACCCCTGCTCCTCTGAAACACTTTAACAGTTCTCCAATCAGGACTGAGTCTCAGGAAGCTAATTTCAAAAGGCAGATTACTTATAATTGCAGATCAAATCTTTTTCTTCCATTTTTACTTCTGTTTCAGTCTTTCTTTTACCCTTTCTCTATATCATGTGGACTAGATGTGACTCAAAAAGTTAATGGAAATTGCTCTCATCTTAATTTAGGAAAAAAAGAGAAGGAGAGAGAGCAATGAGTATAATTTGCAGATCTGAGCACAGGTCATTACAGGTGTGTTATAGTAGTGTATTCATGAGCCTCCTGGGACAGGCATGCTGAGCTATCCAATAACTTTCTTAATGTGCAATTACACACCATTGGACTATAATTGATTAATTGAAAAGAGAATGTAGGCAGATGTGAGGGCAAGACTTCTGCTGCTCATTAAATGAATATGTCTTTGCTTCTCTTTAATAAATTAAGTGGAACTACTCAAAAGCAATTAAGTCAGTAGTGAAATTCATTAAATTTTAAGTAATTATTGGTATTAAATTCTGTAATAAAATTCAAGACTTTGCATAGTTCCATTTCAAAAAGAAGTATGATTATTCTATGTGGTCAATTTAGCGGAATGGGGGTTCCAGAGAAAACTGTATTAGACCCACTGACATTCTGTGTGGAAATCACACACAGAGAGAGGAAGAGACAGAAGGCAGAGAGGCTCTGGAGGCACTGGCCTGCCCTGCTGGACCAGCCAGGGCAAATGTGACACTTAAATTTAGGAATGGAGTCATGTTTCCAAAGTAATTTCGAAAGTGTTTCTTGCATTTAAAATTTAATCTAAATAGTTTCAGAAAGATGACAAACACTTATTTTTAAACCTAATGTCTTTCTACAATATTTGACACCTTCTCTAGTAGCTAAATTCAAAAATACACATGAATATGCGGAGTTGGGAGCAAATTGGAGAAAATTCTTTCCAGGCCCTACTCTCATATGGGAAACAAACCTGGGCTATTGGGGTATGGGAAGAGGACAAGATGTGCCATAGTTTAGGGACAGGGCCACAAAGAGCTGTCAGAGCCCATAGGTGGCTGCCACAGCTTCTGCTTCTATTCATTCTGCCCAAGAAACTCCGCAACTCAGAAATAATGTCAGAGAGGAACTCAACTGAGCCAATGCTGCCGCATTCCAGACATTCCTGACAACTCCCTAGACATAGGAGAGACCTTGGAGTCTGAGCCGACTGCAGAAAATTGCCAATAGAGAGCCACACCGGTATGGTTTGTTCATTCATTCATACAGCCAATATTTCTTGAGTGTCTATTCAAAGGCTTTATTAAGATTATTTTATACACATTATATAATTTAACAATATAACTCTAAATAATTTAATAATATAAAGTATATAATGATCTTGTAAAAATGAGGGGTAGAAATCTGTAAAAATCGAGTTCATTTCATGCCCATCCAAAATGATTTTGTGCCCTGCACATAGTAGGCACACAATAAAAGCTTGCTGACTAGATAGATGGCATTGATGATATGGATTCTGTGGTAAACATGATGGTATATGGCACTTGCATAAAGTTCTCTAATTTATGGAAACTAATATCTTGGCCAGGATAAACCAAAGAGCTGATGATTATGGCAGCTGACACTGAAGGCGAACTGATTCCAAGGCCTTTATCCTCAGGCTTCAGCTCCAACCATCAGTGTCCTTAACAGTCCTGTCATTTCTTTCTTGCAATAGAAAACTTAAAATGCAAACCCATGAATTTTGGTCTTTTTTTTTTTTAACAGTAGATTCAACCACATATATATTTTTTAACCTGTACTTCAAAATCTAAACATAACTTTGCATGGTTAGTTTCATCATCTAAAAAGTAATCCTTGTATTGTCATTGTTTGCAGGGCTAACACTCGAATGAAGTGAGAACCAGTCTCCTAGCAGCAAGGCTGCAGGGCCACTACATCCTGGAGGCACATTCACATCATGGGCCTGTGAGAGGCTCCACACTGCAGCCTTGACCAGGCACGGCACGTAAAGAGGTATGTGGCTCTTCCCATTCCCGTAGGAGGAAAGGCATTTTACATAGACCCTAATTCCTGTTGGAAGAGAAAAATTCCAATCCTCACACACATTGTAATTTTAGAAAGCATAACTAAAGCTAAAACTAAATTAGACAAAATAGGTATATTAGGCTCAGAAAGAAAAAAGCCAGGACAGAGGAAAGACATTAGGTCTCAATTTCTGTTTGCATGTTTTCTTACCATAATAGGCAGCTTATTGTCCCACAGCTCATTTTAATCTTGAACATGACCTTGATAATCTGTGTATGGGCAACCCAGCTATTTCAAAGAGGAGCTCTAATCAAGGGGAGATGCACTTGAGTTTTGACTAAATGACATTTTGCCCACATTATTGTGGATTTTTGTTTCTTTGTTTGTTCATTTTTACAACTGAAACGAGTCCCAAATGTATTCCAGACATCTAAGCCAGAACAAAGGAAAACTGATTTATCAAATCAATAATAAGTGCCTAATTGATATATTCTGAAACTTATCAGCATATGAACAAAAAAGATGACCCCAAAAAGTAGGTGGTTGTGTTCACTTCCAAAAGAAAGTCAGGATTTTAAATGGTCAGGTAATTAGAAAAATTAAGAAATGTAGGATTTTAAGAAATTTAATTTGGGAGTTAGCAACCTCCTTTTTTTTTTTTTTTCTCAAAAATCATCTTATGTTAATCCAATGTTCTACCTTTATAAACCCAGCAAATTAAATAAAATGGTTTTTTTTGATGAAGATCTTGAAAATATTTAGGATTATAATTGGATAAATACCAGTTTTCTGTCTAGAGTCCTATACATGTGCAAAGTGTAAAGAATAAGCTAAATCCATATGACCGAAAGCTGTATATCATAAGATGGTTCATTTTTAAAAAACGGATTCGGACTACTCATATTGAGTTTTATTTGTTAGTATTTCCTTCTTTCTCTTAAAAAAGTTGAGTACAAAAGGATTTATCTTTATTAGTTACACTTTATTGAGCACTTGCTAAATGACAAGCACACTATATATATTACCTCATTTAGCTTTTACAGCAACCCTAAATGGCACATACAGTTATTCTTTCTGTTTTACAGATGCAGAAACTGACCATCTCAAGACCACAAAGCCGGTAACCCACATAGCCAGGAAGTGTTTCCAGGGTATATACACTACATGGTCTCTATGCTATTTTCAGGGGGGAGCGGTTATTGCATTCCTTGTACTGGAGACTCTACCCACATTTAAGAATCTTTCGTTCCTACTTTGTATTTGTATAGTTTAAATCGTACTGATCCCTGAATCACTCTGGATCACAAATATTTTTAAACTTCAGTTTCTTGCTTCTACTTTGATCTTGTTTTTCCCACAGCACACAACTAGCTACTTAAGACTGTTATCCAAAATCTAAATTTACAGGAAAATTGGCTTGAGATGAAATCTTTGCCAGTTATTTATATTAAGATGATCATAAAAACTTGATGACCAATATTTTTGGACAGTCATTCACAGAGTCACTTTCTTGCCTTTCCAGCTGTTAGAAGTCTTTGTCCTCATCACAGGGTGCCTGGACTGTTCTAACCGCCTTCTAGAAGTCTCCCTGCTCCCCTCCTCCAACCCATGAAAGCAGTGCTTTCATAACAGTACTTCCTGGCTCAGGTACCTAACAGAGATCCCTATAGCCAAAACACCAAATGTAAAATTAGCTGTTTGGCTGTCACTGTTTTTATTATCTGACCACAACCTACTGAATTCATTTTATTCTCGCCATTCACAGAATGACGCTAGCACAGGCAGTCTCCCAACTGGCCCCATATGCATGATGCGCACCCCTCTCATCATCATTCCACATCTTCTCTTTCTCTGGGATGCCCTTCCATCGCTACGCACCCTCCAAGGGCAAGCCCAACCTTCATCTCTTCCAAGGACCTATTCCTGATGACTCCAGGCCATCATTTCTTCCCTATTAAACGGCCTTTACTTCCTTATTGCACACATACATATTTTAATACGTATTCCTATTGTCTAGTCACCATGCCACACCATCTGGCACTTTATTATACACTGGAAGTACATTGTTCATATAAGCATAGTTTGTAAACTTTTTTTTTAAAGTTCTCTTTGTCTAGCCCAAATCTGTAAACTTCTTATGAGAAGGATGCACATTTTACATTATACTTTGTTTGCACTGCAACACATGACTTTTAAGCCCAGCCCTGGGGAGACAGCAGGTACCTAATAAATGCATGTCGATTGAAAGACAAATGTCTTAAAAATCTGGGTAACACACACACACCCCATAACCACCTGCTCTCATGTGAATTCCACTTTTTGAGATGTGTCCATGACATTAAATACCCAGTTTTTTTAAGGCTTTAAATCTCTATAGACATTGTCTTCATGCAGTGTATACAAAAGAATAAATTAGAGCTATGAGAAACAACTCAGACCAAATAAACCAGGGAGAATATATCCCTCAAGAAAAGGTCTTTTTGGTTTGAATTATCAAGACCGGCTGTCTCCATTGATGCAGCTCAATTTTCAACTTGGCTGATTTGATGACAGTCAGAACATTGTTTAAAAATCAAAATGCATGAAGGCTAAGGAAAAATGAAAATAAAAATTCCATTACAACTTAATTTTTCCATGTTATTTATTTTTATGCATTCATATATAAACATTAAATTAGTATAGAAAAAATACTGCATAAATGTTTGAGATGAGTTAAATGCCATAAACTCATAAATACTTCAGTAATGCTTGTTTATTTTCCTTTTCCTATATATAAATACCCACATTTCTACATGGGATATATAAATCTGCCCTCATATATTGTATTTTATATGGTAGCTATGTAATAACGTTGCATATTTTCAAAATTCAAGCTATCTGGTAAGTATATAAATATTTCCCTAAGCCAAAAATGGTGTTTCACTGGAGCGTCTTTACATAATTACCAGACAATTTGGAACTTAAAAGCATCACTGATTGAAATAGCTATCTAATGAAGGGCCCCAAATATTTCACATATCTTAGTATCTGAACACTTTTTATATGAAAGCCTTATCCTAGCACATGTTCAATATTGCCTCCCTTCCCATCTCTGGCTTTGCCACTTAAAAATGTTCACGTGTTTCTTTTCCCCTCCCTGTTCACATAGAGAAACAAATAGCACATCCTGCTCCAATATCAAAATCAGGTTCAAATTTTCCATTCAAAGGAAATCAAACTAAAATGAGATCAGAACACCAAAAAAACAGCAGAGTACTTCACATGGTTAAGTCTGAGGCATAACTTCTATACAATTTGATATACTGAATGTGGATTATGAAATTCTAAAGTATGGATAATACACCTACATATACTTTGTCTCTTCTGTAGGTTGGGAAGCTCTCTAAGAGATGGTGGTGGTGGTGGTGGTGATGGATAAGGGCATCCTAATCTATAGAAACATACTTTATCCTAATGAAATCTATAGCTTGTTTTATTGAGAGAGACAGAGAAAGAGATTATTGCTCATCTACCTATGTATCTCCATGAATTTTCAAGAGAAATATTGATGGACATGCAATCCAAAATAGAACAAAAAGCAATTTTCTGGAAAATCAAGGCAAAAGTAAAGTTTCTTATTTTAAACTCAGCTTATCTGGGGTATGTCTTAATTGATTTAACATTTCACTTGCAAGAATGAACAAGCCATCTATCAGCTCCACTCAAGGAAAAGTGAACAGCATTAAAATGCTCAGCCAAGATAGCCAGAGGCCAACCTCTACCCTGCCTCACTGGCGGCAGAAATACAATCCAGAACCAACTCATAAGCATTTCATTTTTACCTGAACTAGAACCAGGGAGATATGTTATTGCATACATTCATTCAACAAATAATTCTTAAGCGTCCACCTCCATGGTTCATTGAATCTATATCACCATTGGTTGTTACAATGCCTTTATTTTAATACCACCAGGAAAAAAAAAAAACACTGGCAATTAAACAATGACAGGTCATCAATTGTAATATATGACTCCCATTTCTGAGATATTAAAATGTTAGGGGGGAAAGTGCATCTCAGAATTCATGAAAAATGGTGTGAGCTAAGCATGGTTCTCAGGGATCCAGCAATGAACGAGAGAGACAAGGCTCTTGACACACAAAGCTCTCCGCCAGGGCAGACTCATCTGGAATTAAGAGAGAATGAGTACTGTACTCTAGCAAAAGTCTCAGTTCCTGGTAGCATGTAGCTCTCCAGGAAGAGACCAAAAGAGTAGGAAGTGTGCAAAAATACAATTAGGAAAAATATTTTAAGCCAAAATGCAATGAAATACATTATTTTGAAGAATCTTGTTTTCCTGAACCTGCTCATTTGAAGCTTAACCTGGGCTGCTATCTTCCTTCTTCCCTTTTAAAATTGCCTTACCAGTCCTCCCATCTCTAATTTCTTGCCTCTCTTATTAATCACATATGTCATTCTTCTCCACTTCAAATATTTTTTATACTCTTTCCCTTTTCCTCTCAAGAGACTTTCATTAGCTTGTTCTTCTAACCATAAACTAAGCACATGACTGAATATGATTAATATTAGTTCTGGCTGGTTACTGGTACATTTTAATATTGATAATTGATATCCTATCTGATTTCCTGGTTTTGCTTGATATATGATCTATAGTTTCCTTGAAGCCACTGGGGTGAATTCTCTTTGGTATTTTAGGCAATTGTTCAGTTCTAGTAATTAAAACAATAAAGGAGAATATGACTGACTCCCATATGCTAATTTATTGCCAGAAATCTCAAAAGAAATAGATCCATTCACTCTAAGGAATACAACCCTAACAAACCAAAATAGTTCAAGCTTTTTTTAAATAGCCTTAGTGATCCTAAAAAAAAAAAAAAGGATCAAAATCTATAGCAGTCAGATTTTTAAAAAGACACTCAAATGTTTGTATCATATTGAAAAATATATTTTCTATAGTCTACAGCTGATCTTTTAATGTCCCAAGTCTACCAAATTAAAAACTATATACCTTGGCTCTGTTCCCCACAATTTATTATGCACTGGGAATCCGCAAACATTGCCATGACTTTCTGAATAAATTGCCCTTCCTAACATTCCCCATAGATGTTCTTTCTGGCTTCAGAATTCTACCAAAGAATTGTTACTAGAAAGAAACTAGAAAGAGTCATTCTGAATTAATTTCTTAATCCCTTCATTCCACAATCATAGACTGCACTCCGTCTCTGGCCCTGGAATGTAAAAATGTGTAAGACCTGGCTCCTACCCTGAGAAGGCAGTGGCATGTGTTGGCCTGAGCACAAGCATGGGTGTGTGGTCAGAGATGTGGGTCAAGCTCCAGCTCTGTGCCTGCTCACTGGGCCTCCTGCCCTCCCCCAGAGCAAGGAGTATCCCATCTCTGCATTTTAATTTCCCCACTTCCAAAATGGAAACAGCAATATCTACTTAGAAAAGTTACGGTGAGAATAAAGGGCCTTAAAAGGGGTCTATACAGACAGATCACAGTGCTTGTTCATTGGAGGTGCCTCACAAAGGAGGATTTCTTGTCTCCTTCCCTTAGCACGGTATCAGAGGCACATCCATTTGCTATGGCAGATATGGCTCTGTGTAAATTACACCTTTTTCCCTTGCTTTGCATTTATGTTCTTAGTTGCACATTTTAACATTAAAAATTTTACTATTAAATGGTTAGGCAGAATGAAGAGGTCTGGGACCATGTAGAGAGTTTTCCTTGAGTCTTTTTTTTTTTTAAGCTTAGTGCCAAGAATTATCTTTGTGCCGTCCCCTTCACTGTTCAAAAGGAAATTTTGTGGGGTTTTCATGCAAATGTGCACATGTAAAACTTTCAGGTACTCCATTGCTAGTAAATTTGGTCAAGTAGTAGTCTATGATGTACTGGAAAGCAAGCAACCTTGGAATAAATCATAATCACAGCAACACTGATTGAGTGCCAGTTGTTTACCAAATACTGTTCTAAACACCTTACAGGCAGTCATCACTTAGACCCCAGGCCAACCCTACCCAATAGCTACTATTGTCCTCATTTCACACACCAGGACGCAGACACACAGAGATTCAGTGATTTGGGCAAGGCTATACAGCCAGTGGGTGGAGTGGAGGGGATTTCTGAATCTGAACAAAATAATCAGGCTTAAGAGTCCAAGTTCTTCACTACAACACTATACTATTTTTTGGAAATTTTAGATTATCCTACAAAAAGGTATTCAGATACTGCAGTACTTCGTAAGTCAGCAACATTTGCGATGCCGCCAACAAGTATCTCTAGTTCCCTAGGCATAAAAAGGCAAGTGGATAGATGTTCAACCCTTTCTCAGAAGTTCTTTTACCCAAATTAAAAATATTACATTTGAGTTTTTATCCAAACAAACTGGGAGGAGACTCAAGTTGAAGAATAAAGACAGGTACTCCCAGTATCTGCCTCAAGATTTTGTTTAAACTAATGCATCCTTCTAGCTCCATTTTGTTAGTAATAAGACTACTGGTTGTTGAGCTTTTATTAGGTGCTAGGTATACTAAATGCTTCATATACATGATCTCATTGACTGCTGAAACAACCCCATGAGGTAGGCAGGTGCTGTATTTATTCTCGTCATATTGATAAAGACGCTGAGGCTCAGGAGAGTGAGAAACTTGCCCAGAGTGCACAGCTAGCACATCTGCGGAGAAAGGATTGGGACTCCCACTCTTATCCACCAGACCACAGTGCCTCCCTTGGAGAACACACAGTCTTCCATACCTCCCTCTGGCTCCAAGAATCACTGTGATGGACTGTGTGAGAAGCCAGCATGAAAACCAAACCATTATACCTCTGACATTTGTAGACAATGGCTCTGAAATCTGAAGGGCAAAGATCCCCCATGCTCTGGAAAGGAGAGCCTGCCAAATCAAGACTCCATCCCCCAATAAGGCCCCTATATCAGAGCAGAAGCTGAGCAACTCTAGCCCTCCCTCATGTGGCTTTTCTCTCAAATAATGGAATTACAAAGAGAGGTAAAATAGAGTTTGCATGCACGGGAAAGGAGGGGAGATGGTCAACTGTGGTCAAGAAGGTCTTTATATAGGAAAAGTGAAAGGACCTGAACTACAAGACTATGGCAGAAATGGGAGCCAACAGGCTGAAGAGTGAGAGGAAAGTGGCAGACAAAGCTGGAGAAGAAGATGAAACACCAGCACAGATGGGAACAGAGGAATGTGCAGATGAAATATGACTCAAGTGGAATCCATCCCTTCTGCCTGTATTAAAGTCTAGATGGTCTTGCTGGAGAGCATAATTATGCCACCACTATCAGAACTGCCTCTTGCTTAGTCTAAGATTGTGACTTTTATTTCTGGAAAGTTCTATTTTTCCAAGATAGTTTAGGAAACTACGGGAATACAGGAATAACCACAAACTAAAGGGATCTGGGAGATGGCTGGGGAAAAAAAAATGGTGAGACAGGCTAAGTTTCTCTAGACAGCAGCCAGTCCCCCTGGGATTTTCTGGTTATTTTACACCTGTGGGGCTATTGCAGTGACTACTTCAGGAAACTGATACACAGTATACAATGTATGCATACATCATATGATGTTTCGTTTGATGTGATGTGAGTTCCAGTGTGTCATCATGATTTTAATTTTCAGTGCCTGTGCTGCTCAGCTGTAAAATCAAAGCAATAGTATGTAAATTCATGTTGAGCTGGGGCATAAATCTGGCTTTCATTAGACCAAAAGCATTAAGGGGAGGGTCTCTGGTCAACTGCACCTATTCTGAGACATCTATTAAGTTTCAAATGAAACAGGGCAGTTTCTATCACCTTTCAGGGGTCCTTGTTATATCTTCATGATCTAGCAGAAAAGTTCTAGCAATGGCTAATATATGGCAGCCATCCAGAATTTCCCCTCACTACTGTGAGAGGCTAACATGTACTGGTGAGTTGGGCTGGATTGCAAAGACATCCAATCTTGTTTTTAAATGAATACACTTAGAACCAGGGGCCTGAGAGTAAATAAAGTTCAAGTCATCACTGGCACTGTGATGTGTCTTTCACTTTAAGGGCTTTTAAAACTGGGTCTGATTGGCCAAGCTTTACCAAGGTTGTGTTGAGCAGGAAAAGAAAAGCACAATATATAACCAAGAGTCATTTGTTTTATGTATGCATTGTCCCAAAGCTCCAATTCCCAGTTTAATTAGTATCAATGGATTCTTTCTAGCCAGAGAAGAAGGATCCTAAAGATTTTACAAAAAAAAAACAAAAAAAAAAACAAAAAAAAAAACACCAAAAGACCAAATCTGTCCCTCACAAAAGCATACATACTTCAGAACAGTACAGCAAAAAAAAGTGGGAGGGGGTGCGGGGAAGGAAAATGAAGCATGATTAGTCCTGAGTTGATAATTGTTGAAGCTAGGTGAAAGGAACATGGGGGTTCATTATATGATTCCCACTACTTTAATTCTGTATACTTAGAAATTTTCCATAATAATGTTTTTAATCCACAGAAGTGCTAGGAATTCCCATGAAGCAGAATTACTAAAATCCAGACTCGATAGGATAGTGTCAGTTATTGAGACCCCTGCATATGGGACTGCCTGCCTGTTCACCCCTTAGCCTTCAGGTACTCTACACTTGGCCAACCTAGATACTAACCTGGGTGCAGTGCACCTGGCCCATACTTTCCCACCTCCATGCCTGTGCTATTTTCCTCTGCTGGGAAAACCCCCTTCCCTTACACTTCCTGGCAACTATCTAAATCCAACCCATGAAAGGCCTGGATCAAAGGTATCTTCCCTTGTTAAGTTTTTAATGACTGCATACAGAAACAATCTCTTCCTCCTCTGTACTCCAAGAACTTTGCTAGTGCTCTTTTGGGGCACAGCTCACTGTGTAATAACAATCATGACTATAAGAAGATGATAATAACAGCAGCTAATATATACTGAGCACTTACTATGTGCCTGGCTCTTTAAATATGTCATCATTTTCCATCCTTATGATATGCTCTGAGGTTATTTCCTTTTATTATCACATTTTACAAAAGATCTGAAGCTCAGAGAGGTCCAAGGGGCTGAAACAGGGATCCAAAAGTGTGATGTGATATCAGATACGTTACAATAAATGTTAAGCCTCTGCGCCTATGATCCTTAGCTATACCACCAGGATGACAGTGTATAAAGTCCAGCTGGGGCAAGACCTGAGAGCCCACATTTTTGACGACTATGATACTGTATGTGCCTTATTTCTCCTACTGAATTGCAGGCTCCTTCAGGGAAGGGACTGTGTCTTTTTCTATGTTGTGTCCCTACCTGCACTGTCTAGTACAATGCCTTGTACATAGAAGATGCTCAATAATGTCATGTTTATTGAGCCCTAGATTAGCATGGGGTATTTCTACTGCCTAAGGACTACATGCAACTCTTATAATCCACCTGTCTACATCCATGAGGAAATGAAATGGAAAAATCAGCCCACAGAAAAATAGCCTAAGCATCTCTTCTCTCATCACTTCTGATCACACAGCCATAAAACTAAAGTAGTTTTCATATTCTCCCTACACAGGCATTGTAAGTGACCAGGAAGAATTCTTCCTTGATGCTATTTTTATTTCACCTTCCAGCTGTGAGCTCCCTCCCTTTCCCTCTGCAAAACCCTCACCCCTAACAGCCTCAGGAAAAGCCAAAGGGATTCAGACGTTGTCTAGGTGATGACTCAGGAATCTGGAATTGAGGGAGACAGGCTGATTTTACCCCTCTGAGTTTCCTTTCCCTTAGTTCCCCTTTCAAACTTCCTAAGCCTGGCTTTTTTTCCAACCAAATAATACTCCATCAGTTGCTGTTGTTCTTTGGTTATATTTTGACCTTCTTCCTGAACACAGGGATGTTCTCTGGACTGGTCTTTTGAAAACGTGGGGAGTAGGCTCAGGAGTCTTCAGTTCCTTCTCAAAACCCTCTCAATGTTCCTCTTCTTCTCACTAGAGGTCTTTCCCCTCCAATGGCCCAGCTTATGCTATATTTCTGCAAGGTCTTACTCTCAGTGGGCTTTCAAAAATTGAGAAAGTCGTGGCTGAGGAGAAACAGTGAGCTCATAACACACTTATGATCCTCCTCATTCTAGCTCTGAACCCACCTCTAGCCAGAGATACGAGCATTTGAATAGAGGAAATGAGAAGCCTTCTAGTCCCAGAAGAAAGAGGCAGTAATGATAAAGGGACCAAGAATGGAGTTGGGCTAGTCTCACCCATGGCTGGCTCTAAATGTTCCCTTTTCCAGGCTCTTGTAAACCAGGCTGCTACACTGTTAACATGATAGAAATTTCCTACATTTTCTTTTATTAAAAGTTTTCTTTAGTCATAAACTTAGATATGCCAGCAAAACACCCGTGTGTGTGTGTGTGTGTGCACGTGTGTGCGCATGCCTGCAAGTGTGCATGACTATCTATGAAGAGGTAGGTGGGGCCACACTGAATTGTGACATATCAAATAGTACTCGTTTTATCTAATGTCACTCATCTTGACAGCCTTTCATTTTCAAAATTAATAAAAAGCATAAGGAGACTGCTGCACAGTCACCAACTAAAGGATCTTGGCCACAAAGCTAAATATCTAGTCATCTGTGTTGTACATTAAGTGTGAAGGCACATATCACAGTTTGGGATTTAAATGGAAAAATCAATACCCTACAGGAAATCTACAGTTGCATAGCAGATTTTTCTATCAACCAATGCTTTCTTTGTCAGTGCCTTCTGATTACACATACTTGTGTATTCTGGGCATCGATTTTGCTTTGCTTTTGTTTAAGTTACTTAATATTCCTCCCTCTTCCAAGAAGCAGGCATGTGGGGGTGGGGAGTGGGCAGAGACATTAGAGAGTCAGTAATAAAGTCAAGGCAATGTCCCGTCTACCTGGCCAGGGCACTTTCTGTCAGTGTCTGTGGCACAGAGTACTAGTCATCCAGCCACGTGCTCCTGATCATCTGGGGGCCCAGAAGCACCCTGTGCCCTCAGTGCTTTCTCCAGAGCTCCCATGCTTTCTAAACTGGCTACTACTCTTGCAGCAATCCATGCAAGAAGATGGCAGAACCACCCTTCAGCTAAAAAAGTACTTTGGAGTGGAGCTTGCAATCTTCTCTGACAGATTCTTTAAAAATCTGCTCTAAGTTGCACTAAGAAAACTCCAAGGATTTCCTATTTCTTTCTTATGAATGAACAAGTCTTTTTCATATAGAAGCATAACTTCTCAGGGCTTCATAACCAGCCAAACACCACCACTTTTCTTACAGCTGAAAAAAATTAAATTTCTCCTTGGAGAAATAAGCTTACTTATGTTTTCTTTTTATTCCTTTTCTTTTATCACAGGAAAGTATACTGACCAAAATAAAGCATTTCTAACAGTGACTGGAAGGACGAAGATTGTACCAAATTGCTCAAAACTACTGCCAACACAACAATGTGTTTAAGCACAGCAATGACAAAACATCTATTTTCTCTAAAGACAGCTAAAAACGATGTTCACATATATGTTTTGCTTCCTCCAGTATAAACTGACCACAACCAGGACTCAAGCATGTTCATTTTTCCAACAAATAGACAAAAATTAAATATGGCATGTTACTTTTGCAAATTTCTCTAAAAAGAAGTAAGCTACCCCAAAGCATTCTGATACCAAAACACAGCATAAGGGCCTCTGTGGTCTTCTGCTGAATAATCGTAGTTACAGAGACACATTAAAACTGAAATGAACAAAAAGGGTTTCCTCAGAATAGGTAATGCTAGCAGTCCTGGAAGTTTAAGAGTCCTAAGATAAAACATAAGGTAAGTTAAAATTTCAGAAAAAAATTACATTTATAAGCAGCAAATTTGCCTGTGGATTTGTTGGTCAAGGGACTACACACACAGAATAAGTAGTGTAATTGTAACTGTGCAGACTGTGGAGGGGGAAAAGGAGGTTCTTGCTGTCAACATGTAGCTACTGCGGCTAGAATGGGTAAGAACTGTATTTTTGTCTCTTCTGCTCTTTGGACACTTTGTTTTTAATGAACAGTTGGTATCAGAGCTAAATCCAAAGACTGTTACATGTGGGATTTCCTAATGCAGAGACCTGGCAGAGCTGTACTATATTCGGCCAAAAAACTAAACAGAAATTAGACTACCTCAAAATGTAACAACTGAGCATCTTCATTCTCTTTCAGTGTTTTCACTTAGTTGGAGCAAATGTTTTGCTTTAATGCAATTGAAAAGAAAAGAACATTTAGGGACAACATAGCTAGATCCCTCATAAAGCTTCATTTTCAAAAGGAGTGTTTGAATCTCTAAATAAATGACAATTCATTCTCTGTTTACTTTAGGTAAACAGAAAATGCATTGCAGAGCACTCATTTTCAAAAGCTAATCAAGAACATTAGGTCCCAACAGATTCATTTAATAGAAATATAATAGGCATTCCTGCTTGCTTTTCATCTTGTCTGGCTGTAAATGCTAAAATGAACAGCAAATTAACCCTGCATTGGAACAGAGTCTCAATGTCACAGCTGATATCCTCCCTCTCACGACTTGTAAACATCCCCACACCCTGTCACTGCTTTGACTCCTTCTGCATAGGAGAGACGATTAAGTTTGGCAAGAGAGTGGAGGAATACTTGAATTCTAAAGGGAGTACTGCGTGTCAACTCTGCTATCTTCCCTAGCAGAACAAAATATTACCATGTTGTCTCCTAAAATAGTGTACAATGAGGACGTAGGAGGAGGGGTGAGGGTGAGGTTGTTTTTTCCCAAGCTACATATATCAACTGTCTTTCTCTATATTTTTAACTTTACTAGCCATTCTCCAAGTGGCTGCTTATAAACTACTAAACACAACAAGCTAATAAAGACAGGGCCATTCAAGCTCTATAATCAGATATAAAAGATTTGCAAACAATTTGAGATCTTAAAATTAATATTCAGTGATATCAGAATTAGCATTTAGAACTCTATACAGAAAACTATAATATTTCATCAATTATGTAATCATGAACAAACCCTTTCAAAAACTGTTTTCACTGTGCTAAAGTAACATTCTAGACTTGTTGTAAGTATGTTATTCTTACAAGTAGTTCGCAGTTATTCTTGAAGGCAAGCCTTGGAGTTTCCTTAGCATAGTGCTGCTGGGGAAAATTTTCAGCATGTCCATCTTCATCTCTAGCCTGAAGGGAAATATAATGGCCTATTTAGGGACTTACAAATAATGGAAGAAAGAAAGCTAAAAAGCATAACAGCTCAGATCATTCAACAAACGGGAATCCAGAAATAACAACAATATTAAGAAGTTTGTTTAAATACGCAGTACGCCTTTTAGGTATCAAAATTTGGGATTTATTTTTCTTTACATTGTTTAGTTTGAACATGCAAATTCATTGTGGTGTAATATTTAAAACAATATCAAGCAAACCAAAATCAAATAATTTTGTTGGCAATTACCACCACCTTAGTTTTTCAGTGCGCATTGTTCATTGCACATTTAGGATTATATGACATACATACGTGTTTAAACTTTTTGGCATGCTTAAGCAATCTCTAGATAATGCACTTTTAAAAAATTCTAATAGCAAGGCCATAAGAAAAGCAATCTGCATAATTATATTTTGCATTGTAATACTATTAGAGATAAACTGATTCCCCTCCATTTTTAAATAAAGATCTAAAAGGAGCGATGATCTGGTAAGAACCATGATTCTTCAATCAAATGCAGTAAAAAAAAAAAAAAAAAGATTTAATTTAAAAGCTGCATTAAAAGTTACTGGTTATTTTGATCTACGCTGTTAATTAAGAAAGCTGAAGTTTAAATGGAGACATTAACAGAACCCATTAGCAATACCGCTTGCATACAGTCTTCTTTCTAATCTCCACTGGTTTCTGGTTTGGAGTGGGAGAGAAGGGAGAGGTAGGTGAAAGGGGGCGTGTCTGCAGCACACTCATTAAACCATTCATTTGCGTGACACTTGCACTCCGCTCTGCTCTCATCTCATCTTAGCCCTAACTGCTCTCTCTTTCCTGGCCTCCTGAAATTCACAGCTGAGCTGTCTCCCTCACATATGGCTTGCATATAATTATGCATATTCCATTTTACACTGCATTAAAATGATGAGCTCCTGGCTCCCTGCCAGCTGATTTTTAAAAGCCCTAGTGAAGTAGGAAAAAGGAGAGAAACACAGGGAGAGCCGCACAGGAAGCAGCAGGTAGTTCTGTCTGCTGTCTCTTTAGATAAAATGTATGTCTGGCACCAAGGGAACAGCTGAGAACTACCTGTTGTTATGTATGGATTGAGGGGGCAGAAAACAATGAGCATACACTGTGGCAGAGAAGACAATGCTTATGTATTGTTTCTCCTTTAATGGAGCAAAATCTGCCCTGATGAGTGTCACTCAGAGCTCCCTGGCTATACTGGGGCTTGTCATTTTAGAAAGAGATCCATATTTTGTACATTTTAGAATGTATTGCTTGTGTTTAAGAAAGCTTCTGCTACCTAGTCCAGGGAGGGAACTAGATGGAACTTGGAAGTGCAATGTCATGGTCAGTAATATTTAGGTTACAAGAAGTTTGTGGGGAAAAGAGACTGCTCTCTTTTGGTTCACTTTTGAGATTTATAACATCCCTCATGCTTGGTGCCTTTTTATTGTACCTTTTTTTCCTACTAAATCAGACTAAAATAAAAATGCAGTTATAGGATTGGCTATATGCGACAGAGAAAAAAGTTTAATTGTTGTTCATGTCCAGTGGCTACAAGGCACTGAGACCAACGATGTTTCTTCTTACTGCATCGGAACAACTTTGCAGCTAAGCCAGGGTTTAAATTAATATAGCTCAAATGGGTCACATTTTAAATCCCAACTGGCAAAGGCAGCAGTGGCATAGATAAATGAAAGGCAGTTGTAAGAAAGTAGGAAGATGCCATTGGGCAGTGACAATATTAGATTCTTCATAACAAAATGTTAAGCCACTCTATGAGGTACAGGTCTCTTAAAGGCAGGGACCACAACAATTTCATCTTTCTTGTTCTGCCATGCCCAGTGCCTTACTTTTAGTTGATATTTAACAAACATTTAAGTGATGGAAAAAACCCATACGTGGATAGTAAGTAGAACCTACCATAAACAACTCTGTAGAAAATGCCACCTCAAAATATGCTAAACTTGGTAGTAGCTTTATTATATTCCTGATGCACTATGATATATATGCTTGGAAACATACTTTGCATATAATTTTCAAGGGCTACTATTTACATATGTATGTCTATATTCAATATATATGTATCTTGTATATAAATATTCATAAGGTGGAATGTGTTTATTATGCATGTACTATGTATACACATTCATACACACCAGATGCCTAAGGATATTTTCAACATTAGTGGCAAAAATACATTCATTCCACTTACATGTAAGGTGCACACAATGTTTTTTGTGTGTTTAAAGGACAAAAAAAAAAATCCCATTATCTAATATTTGAACATGCTTCCTCAAAGGGGCTACAGACTTCATATAAAGCCGCATAATTTATGAGGTTAAATAAAGTAGCAGTGGAAGAGAAAGGAGAGGGGGATTGAAGAGATTCGGAAGTGGAGAGAGAAAGCTAGAAACTTGCTTTTTTATTGAACCGTTATGTTCACCTCTGCATCAAACTTCCATGGCTCTGGGAATGGCCTGTCCTCTAACACCCACCCTGACTCCAGAGTCCAAGAAATTCTATCCTTCAGCCATTTGCTGTGTTTCCACTACATGCCACAGAAATGAAAAGCATGCAAAGTACAAGAAGTTCTTGAACCATCACCTTCACGTGTATTTGTGTGCACAAATAACTCACGCACACTTCTCACCACTGTAATCCCCTTTGCATTGTGAAATTTTTAATGTGTAATGTTAAATTACTATGACAGGAATAAGTGGAATTCAGTGCATTCATCTAACGCAGGAATTCGCTACCCCAGCTGCATATTAGAATCATCTGGGGTGTTTGTTTTTTTTTTTTTTTTAACATATTGGTATCTGACCCCCTCCCTTTCTAAGATTCTGCTTTAACTGGGGCCTGGACACGGGTGGTTTTTAGAAAGCTCTCAGGTGACTGTAATGTACCAAGGAAGGGCGAGAACTGCTGATCTAAGGAGAGTGCCTACAGCTATCAAGGGGAGGCCCTTGGCATAGCTGCCAGAACGTTCTCTAACCAGGTCCCAGGCCCACTGGAGTGAACCATTGTGCTATGAGAGGGGGATATACAGGTTGAGCAATCCAGATTCAAAAATCTGAAATCCCACATGCTCCAAAATACAAAACTTTTTGAATCCCAACATGATGCTCGAAGTAAATGTTCATTGGAGCATTTCATGTTTTCAATTTTCAGATTTAGCATGCTCGACCAGTAAGTATATACAACGCAAATATTCCAAAATCCCAAACACTTCTGGTCCCAAGCATTTTGGATAAGGAACACTCAACCTCTAGGATGTAGTCCCTATGGTAGACCTTACCCTAAATATTCAAAAAGCCTGGGCAACACAGGGAGACCCCATCTCTACCAAAACAAAACAAAACAAAAATTAGCCAGGTGTGGTGGCATGCACCTGTAGTCCTAGCTACTTGGGAGGCTGAGGCAGGAGGACTGCTTGAGCCCAGCACTTCGAGGTTACAGTGAGCTATGATCGTGTCACCACACTCCAGCATGGGCAACAGAGCAAGACTCTGTCTCAAAAAAAGAAAAAAGATTTAAGAGATTACAGAACTAGTTGCTTGTGGGCAAAAATTATCATTATTTGTTTGTTTGTTTCTTAGTTTCTGGTATGACCAATAATCTTGGAAGAACTACCATACCACTTCCTTAAAAAGGCCTTCCCAAACCTCTCTATCCAAGGCAAATATCTCCTCTGTGGTCCTTCTTAGACTCAACATGGTTGCAACCTTGGAATTACTGGTGTGATTTTTGTCTCCCCTACTAGCCTACAAGCTTCCTAAGGGCAAGGACAGAGTCTGATCTCCCACCACTGTATCTTCAGCCCAGCCACTGCCTGATGCCCAGTAAGTGATCTGTAAGAATGAGTTGGATCATTCACAGAACTGGTGGCAATGTTAGACAAAATCCATAGGACCTTCGTTACCCTAGAGAATCAGTTCATAATGTTTTACAACCTCTTATATATTAAAGTCAGAGGTTTATTCTACATCTGCCCCCACTTGGGGTGCCAGACAATGGCTTAACAAGGAGGGTGGACACAGGACACCAACGACCCCTTCAGGGAGGAATATGTGAACACTAAAATTGTTCAGAATCACTGGCTCATGGTAACAACATAAAGCAGACCAACTTTTAGCTGGTTTTATTATTGTTCTTAAATCCTCTGCAGACAATGCATTCTCTAATTGCCTCTTGAGAGTGGACCACCCCACTGTCGGCTCTAGATATCCACTGGGGCCAAAAGAATTGTGTTCACGTCTGACTTTTTTCCAGAGTGACAAGTTCTGAAAGAAGGCACATCAAGGCACTTCATGATGAACTAACTCTCTCCTTGTGTGTTATTTTCAACAGTTTTATTCTGACTAATGTGCTAGATATTTATGCCAACTACAGGGAAAAGCAAATGGGAGACTATTTTTTTGCATTTTACTACAAATGTGATTGTCAGAACAAAGGTGCATTTTTGACCTATTATTCTAAGGAAACTTCTTCTTTTTTTTTTTTTTTTTGCCATAACAGAAACAAAAATCCTTCAGTTAAACTGCAAGCAGATTTCCCTGTTTTGCTGACAGTTGTGTATCCATTTTCATGTTGTGCCTAACATTTAGATAAATATTAGATGATATGAGAAATTTACAGTAATTGCCTATTTCAAAAACCTCTGGTTTAAACAAACTTTGTATTCACCTCTCTTTCCCTCTGAATCAGCACTAATTCACTTCTCTTATTTTGATTCTTACAATACAGCAAACTTTAGTTCTTCAAATTCACTGCTTCCTCTGAGCCAAAGTCTTGGTGCCATGTGCATGTTGGAGCAAGCTAGGCATTCTTCCTCCTCTGGAGAATGCCTTTAGAAAAGGTGGAACATTCTAGAAATAGCTCCACTTACCTACCCCAGAGAAGTGTGATGTTTCTGACTCCATGAAAAGGTTAACAATATTGCCATTTAAGTCGAAAGATAATTAGGCTTCAGAGTTAATACCTCCCTGTGATGAATGCGAGTTTACACTTCTGTGTCATTGTGATCTCAGGATTTCTTTTGAAAACAAGCAAAGATTCTGCCTGGAATCAGGGCCGGGGAGAGCACAACAGAGTTTCCAAGCTTAGCCCTCCTATGCTGCAGCAGAGGCAGCACATGTCAGCTCACACATGTGGCATTGTTACCGGACTTAAGAACACCAAAAACAGCTCAACTCAAAGTTGTGAGAATAAGTGTATAGTTGAAGAATTGGAGAGGAGAAAAAAGGGGCCATTGATTTTATATTTTATAACTAATTGTTGGAAACAGAAATAATAGAGTTTATTTTCGAATTCAAGGTAAAAGCATGGGGACACTGCTCTGAAAACGCATGGAATTTCATTTTCTGAAATCTCGTTTCTGGTTTAGCCTTCCTTTCTCAAATGCATCCACACGTTCTCTTGAGGAAGCTCAGGAATAAACAGCAGCTATCACACACTGCCTTTCAGTATGCTGTGAATGTCTTTGTGAACTTGAACTAAAGGTCAGCACTGATTCTTTGTCCTGCAGTGGACAGACACCTGGGATCTCTGTTCAGCCACTCCTGCCTCTGGTGGGAACAACATAGGGAGGTCTTCAGAGTAGCTCCCTGCCTCCCCTGGAGTTACTGCACTGTTGAGCTCATCTCAGTGGCCCAACTCCTTGGGTCTGAATTCTTAGTGCCCTTCAACTGGGTCTCCTGTCCTTCACCCCCATTCTTTCTGGTGGAGCTAGATTCCATATCTCCTTCTGCTGGCAGATCCTTATGTGACCTTTAAGCCTTCATTCAGACTGCAGCTCCTTTAGGAAGCCATCAGTGACTCTTCCTCCTGGTCCTTGCCTAAGCTCTGCACCCTCTGTCCCTGTATTTCCATTCCACACCAATTTATTGCATTGCATTATGACCATGTGTGTGTCTGCCTCTCCCACTAATCAAACAGGTCCTTGAGTGTGGAAACTGCATTCTGACCAGCTTCAAATGTCCAGATCCTGGACTAGTGCCTGGCATATTATAAGGGTTCCATAAATGACCGAGTGAGAGAATGAATAAATGAATGGGTTTCTATCCTTTAACACTATCGCTGGATATTCAGCCTTACACTCCAGTCCCTACCAGTTGAGTGTTCTGCCTCTGAACCTCAGGAGTCTTCTCCATACCTGAGTCTCAGCACGGCTCTCCTGGAGCTATCTGATCACACCTGCCTCACACCTAGACCTTCACCAACTATTCGGTGCACTTCTGCCCAACACCTGCTCCTCCTACTTGGTTAGATACCATGGTCTTGGCCTCACAGAAGATCTTGCACTCGATATGGACTTTGGCCAATCATCTTTTTGCCCCACATGTTTCTCTCCTCCACGTCCCTGTTGAATTGATCCTCTGGTCTTTGCCCAACAAATTCTCATCCTCAAAAGTCCATTCCTTGATTAGATTAAGCAACTGTGCACCTTGTTCCCTGTTTCTGATATCTCACCTTCTCCTAGAGTCCCAGGTCTGTCTGAGACTCCTTGGTTACCATCCATGTCTTATTTCCTCTACCAGACTGAAACTCCTTGACGGCAGAGACCATGCATTATGTATGAAGTCTCTTATATAACAAACAATCCTGTAAATATATGTCGAATGGATTCATTAGCTCTCATTCTTCCTTAAGCCAAGGCCTGGAATGTTCTGTTTTTCTCTACTCTGAACTGCCTACCTCTATGAATGGATAACCCTTAAATACGAGTTATTTCTATGCAAATATTCAAGTCACTGAACAGATTGTAGAGAGTTGCATGGTTCTCAAACAAAATTATGTGTGCATGCAGCTTGGGTGGAGGGCTTTCTCCTGGACAGAGGGCTCCCACCTGGCATCAGACTCTCTGCTCTGGAGATATGCCAGTAACCCAGAAACATCCATCTCTGGACCCAGGCATCTGCTCCATTCACATTACTACTAATGTCTGCCTAAGGATCCCTTGCCCTCCCTTTCACCTGCTTGTCGAAGACTGTCTATGGGGATTTCTGCAGTGGTGCTGTTTTACTTTGTTCTTTTAACCAAATGTATTTAAATTCCCATTTAGTATGTAGGCTGTAGGAAAAGCTGTTTGCCCAGAGAGGGCCCTCCTAATTCTCCATCCTCCTTAACTGGCTAACTGACAGGCTTTCTCCATACCTCTTCAGGCTCCTCTGACAGCTCACACACCTCTGATGGATGAGATGGACTTATTTGCTGCAGCTATTTTTTCACTCCATGCAAACCTTTATATATATCATAAATTTTTAACATCCAATTTGGAGTCTTCAAAGAATAATGGTAACAAATATGCAACATGAAGATAATGGGAATCGAATCATGTTTATGGCCTCCATGAGAATCTCCTTAAATGATGTCAGGTCAGGGCCCCTCAGAGCCGAACGCATGTGAGGCTATGGGGCTGATCTCGTGCCTGATTAATGGCTGCCTTTACTCAGGGGCCCTAATGGATTGCGTGACAGTTATGGCAACAGATTCCACATCAGCCTGAAATACAGCTTCCACATGAACTAAAATATATCATGTTCATCCCAGCACATTAAAACTGTGTCTGGAATAATCAGAGCAGTTGCTTAAGCGGTTCTGAAAATGCCTGTTTTTACTTTTTATTTTTAAATCTATTTTTCCTTTATTGGACAGGTGACCCTTTTGCATTTATCTTGCAGGGCTCTTTCTCAGGTCACCTGAGTGTCTTTGTTTGGTAAGAATTGTTATTTCACAGGTAAGGCCCAGCAGCTAGGAGCATGCAGCCCCCTTCTTTTTCATTCTCTGCTAAGGCCACACCACCTGACACCCCAGGCAGCTTCTGATTATTCCGGAAGCTTAATCGACACTGGATTATCCAGGCTCCTTTCCCTTCCCCCACTTTCTTCCTCCGCCCACTGCCTGCCTTTTGGCTTTTCACTAGTCATTTGCATCTATTACCCAGGGACACAGTGAGGGGAAACAAAAGGAAGGGAAACACAAATGATTCCACTTTGCTGCTGGTTGGCACCCACAAAATCCTTAATTAATAGACCTAATCTAGGCATTTCAGGTAGTCCTTTTATTCCTTTTCTCTGAAATCACTAGGCAGAAGGGGGTTGGGCTCATATGATTATATGCAGATCTCATGATGGACCTGAGAAATCAGAGAAAATGAAACAGGCAAGGGCTGTACTCCAGGACCCTATCTGTAAGGCTAGAAAAGGATCCAGATGTTACAGAGGAGATTCACTATCTATAGGATGCCTCCCCCAGAAATAACCCGGCCTCAAATGGGATTAAAAAACACAGTACTAACCAGATTAAGACGCTGTTCTGGTTATTATCCGGGATTAATAATAATGGCTAACATTTCTACAGCTTTTCATGCACGTACCAGACACCATCCTAAGTGCTTTATATGTATCAACTCATTTAATGCACACACTCATACATATATCAAAGAAAAAAATGACTTATGAAGTAGGTACTATCATTATCTCCATTTTATATATGAAGAAGCTGGGGCACAGAGACATTATGGAGTTTACACAAACTCACACAGTTAACAAGTGGTAGAACCAGGATTCAAACCCAGGCAGTCTGGCTCCAGAATCCCCATGCCACACACTGATAATCTCCCACCTATGTGCTGGTGGCAAAGGTAAATTGTGTACAATAACTTGAAAATACTGGTGTCATTACATTTTAAAAACATGTTATTAAGGGAAATTTTCAAATTTTCTTTGGTTTTAGCACTCCAAGATTGAATATACCAAGAAAATTAGGAAAAGAGAGTGTTTAATGACAAATATAACAGAATGGGGGGAAGGGAGGGAGGGTGCGGGGTGGGGGAAGAGGCAGTCTGCAAAGAGCCCAAGAAAAGGGTTCCCTGCAGCTTCAGAAGCAGCGTCAGTACGTCTCTGATACAGCCTGTGGAAGATGGTACTCCAACATCTTCAACACTTAAATGAACTTTTTTTTTTTTTTTTTTTTTTTTTTGAGACAGAGTCTTGCTCTGTAGCCCAGGCTGGAGTGCAGTGGCGCCATCTCGGCTCACTGCAAGCTTCGCCTCCCTGGTTCACACCATTCTCCTGCCTCAGCCTCCCGAGTAGCTGGGACTATAGGCACCCGCCACCATGCCTGGCTAATTTTTTTCTGTTTTTAGTAGAGATGGAGTTTCACTGTGTTAGCCAGGATGGTCTTGATCTCCTGACTTCGTGATCCACCTGCCTCGGCCTCCCAAAGTGCTGGGATTACAGGCATGAGCAACCACGCCCAGCAAAACCAACTTCTTTAATCTAATTCTTACTAAATAAACTTCAGATCATCGAGTATGACACCTAGGCCTCTGAATACCAGAAAAGACACGTCCTACCAAACTCACTCAGTTCTGCAGGTCCTTTAGCAATCTCCTTTGTGGACTTCTAAAAACATCATCAATATTATGATACAATTTTTTATTAATCCTGTAGGTGATGCTATACAGACTACAAGGGGCATTCATGCTATCTTGTCTCCTGTATTCCTGGCATTCGGTATATAAGTGCAGATTGTGACTTTGGTCAACATGAGTCAGTTCATCAAGGCAGTGGATATCCCTGGACCAATCAGTGAAACTGAGTCCCTGGATGTGCCTTGTTGAGAAACCTGCCCACACTGTGGTGATTGTTTTGGGGGATGAGGGGGTGGAGCACCAAAAGCCAGTTGGCCAGCCTCTGCTCTGTCCACAACACCCTCCACTCCTAGGAATAATAGAGACAGAAGTACAATAAATGCAGCTCTGAGCAGGTCGATGGCTAATTAGCTCAAGTTGGTGGGAGCACAAAGCAAGAGCTTAGGTCACTGCCCTGAGTGAGTTAGCTTGATCTGTGTCACTATCACAGAACACACCCTTCGTCATGACCTGCCACGTCACATGTGTACAGGTATTGGCAAAGGGGAGACAGACACCAGAAAACATGTGAAAGGATGCAGATGAATCAGTGCACATCTCTCACTGCTTCTGGAAGAAATAACTCACAGGGCACATGCTGGTGAGGGTAGTCATGGATAGCTATGAGTCACAAATTGAAACAAATGGTGTCCGTGAATTAGTTACTAATCCTGAGGTCAAGAACTATAAATTCTCAACTAACAGCAATACTTGTCAAAGACATGACATCACAATTGTTATTTGTGACAAGAGCTCAGCACTCAGATGAATTTAACTTTCTTTTCTCCCACCAGCAACCACAGAAATGCCATAATCAGGGTATGGGTATAACCAGGGTTGCCTACATCTGTTCTGGCCAGTCCATATGCTAAGCCTCAGTTTACCTCATCCCCTAGGTGCCCACAAACCAGCAAAGCAGGGCTGCAGATGCTTCAAAGCCATTCCCAGCCATCACCCTGCACTCTTGCCACTCATTCCCTGCAGCTTTGGCTTGAGCCCACTTCCACACCATTCCCAGCTCACCACCCTCACTCTGACTCTGGCCCTGCCCTGGCCTTTTGATCTGTGTACTTGGCCTGGCTGGAGCTGACTGTCCTTCATGGGTATGGCCTTGGTCCTGCCACTCAGGTCTTTATTCTGGACAGACATAGGAAAGTATCCCACCCTGGTCACTGCTCTGGCCTGGTACAGTGTTACAGTCAGCATTGCATAATGTTGTCCAAAATATAATTTGTCTTAAAGATAAGATTTCTTTAGGAAGAAATATGAGTATTATATATGTAAAGATCTAAAATCAGCCTGAATATGAAGGAGAAAGCCTAGGATGAGGACAGAATCCTGACTTTTACTGTGCGCTAGCCACATAAATGATATGCAGCAATACTGCAACTTCTGCCAGTGGATGTAGGCAAAGGAGGAAGATGAGGTGACACATCCCTGGGTCTTTCAGACTGTGAAGTTCAAACATGATTTTGGGCAGGATGGTCCTCCTGACAGCTCCAATTATGATCCACGTGCCACTTGACCTGTTAATGGAGGTGCTATCAGACTTAAGGAAGAAAAATATCTGAATTACACTGCCTCCAAAGCCAGGACCAATGAGCCTCTCTGAGGAGCCAAATGCGAAGATGGAGGTGAAGAGGCTTCATAAATAATGACTCTGCTCCAGCGACACTCTCTGGAGTCTTTGTTTCAAACCCCAGCCATTCTGCAGATGATGAATTGAGGTAATAAAAAGTAGGATTGTGGCATGCTTAAATAGGGGATAATCATTTTGGCAGAATTTGACTGGGGTTTAGGGACACGCCTGTTGAAGCCAACAGCTGAGTATCAAGTTGAAGTTCACTTCTGGATGACAATTTTAGTTAATTCTTGCTCCTCTGTCACCCTGTCTTCTTCTTCTTCTTATTATTATTATTACATTCCAGGAGGTGTATTTTGGGGTCAAAGCCCAGGTGAAAGAAGACAAAAAGTGACCTGCGTTTCCACAACCTCTCCCTTCTTAGTGTAAACTGAGAAAAATAATATGTGGTTCTGCCTTGCACAGTGAGCAGCCCCACCCCTTCTGTTTGCTCCATTCCCTCCCTCACTGAACCTTTCTAGCTACCAACATTTCCAAGCTGTCCCAGTTCCTCTGCACCTTGGTCTCTCAACCACCCAGTGTTGCTCTAGATGGCATCTCAGAGATGACTGGAAACCCCACTGTATGAAGGCTGGACCCCACTGGGGAGGGCATCACCAATTCCAGAACCTTCCAACTCAGTGACTACTTCATGGAGCTGTCATCCGGAACAAAGGAAGAAAATTCAATATAGAAACCACTTTGACAATAATAATAAGATTTAATGATTGTTCTGTGCCAGACCCTGTGCTAAGCATTTTACAGACTTTGGCTCATTAAAGCTTCCTAAACCTTTAGGAAGTCCCTATTACTCACCACCTCCATTTTGCCAGCGTAGAAACTGAAGTGTAGAGAAGTTAAGCAACTTGCCTAAGACCAAAGAGCCCATAAAAGGCAAAGTTGGGCTCTGAATGCAGGTGTCATGACACCAGGTGCAGATCTCAACCCCCATGCCACACTGTTTGTGCACCCCAGGAGCACAGTGGGCAGAAGCAGCATGGTGACAATGAGTGGCAGAAACCGCAGGGATTACTAGAAGGCAGAGAAGTTGTGGCTCAAACCCTCACATCCTTGCAGGTCCTTGTGGGTGAGAGGTAACTCGCCCTCTGGTCTCTCCCCTTCGTGGTAAATTATTGGTGTCCAACACAGCTCAAACGGAGGGGTGGTGAGGGAGCTGGCACCTCATGGGGGAAGCTGAGAGCCAATCTCATAGGCTGAGGAACACGGCCAAAGGCTAAGCAGACCCAAACCCTAGGCCCACCAGTATTGGCAGGGTGGACTCTCCATGTATTCTGGACTTGGGGTATGGGACCAAGATGAGGCAAGGATGGGAGGAGAAGGAGGACGGTGGCTGCAGATGAAATAGGAGTGGTGCCAGGGGAGTCCTGTGATTCAGCGTGAGAAACCCTGCGTAGAGATGGGGAAGGAGACATCCCTGAAGCTGACAGACTTCTCACCAGAGGGCTCACTCATTTTGAAATCTCTTAAATTCCAGTTTCATGTGCACATCCCACAAATGAAAGATTATGGGATCTTTAGTGATCCCATAATCAAAGTAAGAGTCAGCTCAAATCTTTTCTCAGGCTCCTAGACAAATTGAGACATGTTCTCAAGGACATGGGATTCTAGATTCATAAACCTTTTCCTATGGTTCTTGCCTAATCACAGAATAGAAAGCTGTTATTCTTTGATGTGGAAAATAGTAAAAGGGGAATAAGAATGATCATTTCATAAGGTTATTGATATTAGCCTTCCCTTCTTAATAAAAACAGGCAATGTTTACATGCAGTCAAGTATCCTAGTATAATAAAGAAATTTCAGTCATTTCTTTGTCTTAAGGGATGAAAGACTTTTGCCTTTGAGTTAAAAAAATGTTTTGACTGGTTCCATAAACTGTAGGATGCACTATATGTGTCATTGCGGCCCCAAAGAATGCAGACAGTAGGGCAAGGGCACTTGAGTAATGTTTTCCTTAGGTCTCCATTCATTCACTTATTCATCTGTTCTTCACTTATTGAGCATCTACTGTGTGCCAGGCAGTAGTAGACAACTGAATAATGAAGCGCCTAAAATGAATGGTATTCAGCCCACATGCTCCATACATTTTAATTTTTTAAGTTCAATGATAACAGTAAAGCAAATGGTCCCTTGAAAGCTCTATTCATATACAATCTGGAGTGTCAAAGATCATATATTTATAGCCTGTTTAAAACTTAGATGTTTAAATAATTATAATTTTATAGCGGTAAATAAAAGTAAACTACAAAAGGCAGGAAGTAGAAAATACTCTTGTTAGCAGGCAAGAATTTTAAGGAAGTAAAAAGCAAGAAAAAGTGAGAGCAAATTCTTAAGGGCTGAGCACCCCATGTGCTCACTTAGTTGAGGACATTAGTACAGAAAGGGTTGAGGAGGGCCATGTGGTGCCACTCCAACCCAAGTTTGATTCCTGGTGCCACCACTGATGGAGAAAAGGAGAACCTAAACATCAGCAAAATGGGGTCCACAACATCCATTTCAGAAATTTGTTGCAAGGATTAAATGAGACAATCCGTCACACAATGCCTGGCGCAGTGCCCCACACAATGCCTGGCACAGAATAAGTACTCAATATATGACAGTTACTTAAATTTCACAAATCTGCTTTCTTTTCTGGAGAAAAAAAAAACCTCAGCTGGCAAGAAGGCAATAGGGACTCACTATCTTTTCTTATCATTAAAGTCTTGATTAAAATTAAATTGCATGCAACTATAAGGGTATGCCCAGCATCCCACTGCAAATGCCAATCAGAAGACACTGCCAAAGGCTGGAGGAATTTTAGAAATGCACAAACACATCCACTAATCAGGATCCTTACCCTCTACACAATCTGGACACAATCAGTACTTAACGACCACTTCTATCTCTCTTCAGCCATCTGACTATCCATTTCGCTCCCTGCAAAAAAGGCATTGTTTTGTTTCCTTTGTATGTCTTCACTCCTGGTGTGTCCTGAGCAGCATCTCGGTCAACAAACTTTCCACACTTACCAAGGGGCTCCCGCGTCAGCAGCCCAGGATTCGTGGGCACTGCAGTATGGTGAATTCCATGGCCTTCACCATACCTCTGCCAAATAACTCAAACTATGATTTTAGTGTTATTTCCCTTGATTACCATTTATGTCACCTCTTTTAACTCCTTATTTTCCAGCTACTAACTTTACCCTACGTAAACTTTGTTTCTAACTCAATAACAGAGGACACCTTTATCATTTGCTAATTTACGTGCTCAGTGCTCAGCAGAGCTTGGGCACACATACATTGTAATCCACACACTGAGTAACCTCACCAAAGACAGAGAGGAGCAGAAAAGATAAACGAGAGGGAGATTTTCTGAACAATCTGATATTTGGCTCACCATTTCGAGAAAGTGTGCAAATTAAGGCCAGGTGCAGTGGCTCATGCCTGTAATCCCAGCACTTTAGGAAGCTGAGGTGGGTGGACTGCTTGAGCTCAGGAGTTTGAGAACATCCTGGGCAACATGGCAAAATCCTGTCTCTACTAAAAATACAAAAACTAGTTGGGCATTGTGGTGGGCACCTGTAGTCCCAGCTACTCCGGAGGTTGAGACACAAGAATCACTTGAGCCCAGGAGGCAGAGGCTGCAGTGAGCTGAGATCGCACCACTGTACCCCAGCCTGGGCGATACAGCGAAACTCTGCCTTAAAAAAAAAAAAAAAAGTGTGCAAATTTGCAGCTATTATTTTCTTATTCAAAAGGCTAGGGCTTTTCTTTTTAACTAAGTGTTGCCAGATTTATTAGGTCCTCCTTCATTTTAGAATTCAGTTCAAAATTGCTATCTTCGGGGTTTGGTTTTGTTTAAATGTGTCCACCCTTATCTTTCTGAAACATCATCTCTTATTTATAATCCTTAGACATGATTCTCCATCACCTGGTAATTTCTTCTGCATAAGTGAGAACTCCCCTCCCTGAGTCAGCTGCGCAACCTGAAAAAGCTTTCTTTTATTTTACCGATTTATTTCATCTTACAGTAAAATGTCCTCCTTGTACAAAACATCTTAATTGCTATTTCTCCTCGTCCCTTGCCTCGTCACAGGAAGCTGCTCCACAGGTACCACATAATGTTTATGCTCATTTGTTTCTTTATATTACATCCTGCCTTCCTGTGCACTAGAATCTGATGCCTACAAAGATATAATCAAAATGAAATTGTATTAGTTTAGATTAGCATCTGTGGCAGCGATTCCTATAAATGATACAGACAAGGCAGTAGCTATAATATGTCTTGTTTCGAGGTTAAAATGAAAAATGACATCTTTGATGGAAAAGACTCCACGGAGACCCCGGTAGAAACGAGGCCTCTTCCTCTGCTCACAGACAGCTCTCTTCCCCGTTATATGGCTGACAGGTGTGTAATCATGTTCCTTAGTCACAGTTTGTGTTGAAATAACCAATTACCAAATGAATGAGAATCAAGCTCCAGTGTGACTGTTGCCACCATTGCAAAGTGATGATGTGTCATCCAAAGCTCAGGCGTTAAGGGGAGGCTCTGACTGGGCTTCTCCTCAGCCAAGGATGCTCTCCAGGGCCGCAAGAAGCCTTGCCGCTCTACACTGAATTTGATAAAATGCAGGACATTTCTCCTTTGGCCCCTGCCCTTTAGTAATGGAGATTCCAACAGGGACACAATGGATGGTTAGCCAGGTTTCCTGGACAACTCAACATCATCCCTACCATTTCCTTTCCTTGACTTTTCCAGAACACATCATCCTCACCTGTCACCAAGCACCCACTGGCACAACTGTCTCTCTGGCCACCCAGATTTCCAAGTGAACAGGGCATTATCTGCCATATTTCTCCTATATCTTTCCTCTGTGACATACATCATCTTCTACCAGACCCCACAGTAACAAAGAACAATGCCAAAGTCCAACAGCCCTGACACTCCAAGTGTACCCTCACCAGGCAAGGAATTCCCCAGATCCACTGATCAGGAGAGGTGTGGTAGATGCAAGTGGCCCACAGAGTCTTGCGTTGTTCTAGGTTCTAGATGAATACCATCAAGGACAGCAAATCCCTTCGCATTCATGAAAACCGTAAGCACAAAAATTGCATTTTTATTGGCCCAAAGGTTATTTGTTAATATGTTGAGGAAGAAAGCTTACAAGTAATTCAAATAAAGTCAAGGAAGAAAGTTGAGATATGGACCTATTTACAATGGATTATGATAGCACTGCTATTACACTTAATGTGGATCTTCACCAAATGTGGATCAATCTCTCCTCTCTGCCAGGCATACCCTGTTGCAGGGCCCATGGGTGGAAAAGCCCTACCTCCCAGACTGGTGGCTGAAAGAATGAAAGGACAGGTGAAAGGAAGTGGCTGCCCCATGGCTTGGTTTCCCATCCATAAAGCGGGGCTCGTACTTGTTACCCACACTTGGTAGAATGAGAGCGTGGCTGTAACCACCATGTAACACCAATAGTTAAAACTCAACAAAAGATTCTGAGTTGTGTGTCCTACTGACAACTTTTGAATCAAAAATACTGTATGCTTTCAAATAAACATCAAGTTTTCAGTAAAGCCAAGGAAGGTGGTGATGCAATTTTTAGGCAGTGAATATCAAGGTAAAAATTCCCTAGATTGATTGATTTAGGCTAAAAGATACAAGGAGATTAAGATAGATTCAAAGAGGTGAGTGAAAAGTACAATTCTTTTATAGCCTTCACCCTTTTTAAAAACTTATCATGAAATAAATCTCATCATGAAAGATGTCCACTGGAAGATTTACCCACAAAGACCAGACCAATATTACTTTCCAATAAAAATGCTTGGTAAGCTACACTTTGCAGGAGACGAAGGACAATAAATGTGTAAGGGGAAGGAAAAAACACCAACTTGCTCTCACCCAGTGGTATTCCTCTGTAACTGATGAGTATTTAACCAGTCCCGTTATTCTCATTAGCATAAGTGCTAACTACCCTTACTTCTCTCTTCCTGGAAGGGCAACTGAGACCCTAAACCTGCCCTTCACAATGGCTAGCATCATGGGCCCCAGTTGAGGGAGAAGGATGAGGTTCGAGCTGTGTAAAGGTAAGCATAAAACAATGTGAGAGATGGGCTGAAAAGGGGGGTGAGAATGCAGGCGGCTGCAGAACACATGGGTTTCCTTCCCAGGTGGGGCGAGGCCTGGAGCTGCATTACGCACAGGGCATTTCTCCTCCACTTATTCATGTGCTCCTGGCAATTTTGGCAGGGGCACCTCGAGTGAAAAGCACACTACTTTGCACATATGGTGGAAAGAGTCTTGTGCATCAGTTGAATGCATACTGTACTACATACACATTCTGTTTTATCTCCGGGCCCAGCCGTGCTGCAAACGCTTGCAAATTGGGAAACCTTCTGTGCAGTAAAAATACGGACAGGAGAAGCTAGACTGTGACTTATAAGATGCAACACTAGCCAAAAAAAGCCAAAGTAACGAAAAGTTGAGGCGTGTGCTTCACACTCATTGCAACAAAGGCAGCTCTGGAAGGTGGGGACTCTCAGCCAGCCTTTATTTCATCCCCCTTTATCCTGTGGTTTCAGGTCCAATGAATGGGCTTCCCTTCCACATGCACTATGCCCTCTGGGAAACCTCTGCCTGTATCCACTGGTGCTTTATTTTTCAGAACGTTTGAAATTTACATGGAAAAACAATTTCAGCAAAATTTCTCAGATTTGCCTTGGTAGGGGATAGTGATGAAATTGTTATTTTTGTCTTATCCTGAAGCCTTCAGCCTACTGTTCTGCAGTGGGATGCCACTGCCCTTAGAGAGTCACTGGCATCATTTTCACTTCCTAAGTGTTTCCGAAAGCAAAATCTGATACTGCTCAGGATTCAGAACTCCCTGTATATTTGGGATATTAAAGGGGCAAAGTGGTGGATTGTTCTGACCTTTCTTCTTTTCCCACTCTTCCTTTACCTGCCACCCAAATAGATTTTTAAAACAACTCTTTTAAAACAACTGTTTTCCAGGTAAGGAGAGTGGTATAAAAATTCTTTCTCACTTCCAATCACGGATCTTTCTTTCTTTTTTATTAGCCTTATATACGTTAATAAAAAAGCGTGGGAGTGTAAAGATTGTGTTAATAAAGCCGATTTTATCACGGTCAATGCATGAAGGTTTCGCTCAGTCTGTTTCAGCCTGCTGAGAGTGATAACATCTTCTTGTTTCAAAAATGAAGAAACCAAGAGGTAGCCAGGTGATCTGACCGAAGGCACAGAATAAGAATTACAATATAGGATTCTTCATAAGATACAGGGTTAGAGTACCTGAGGAAAAGGGCAGAAGGTATCCACCACAATACCCACTAGTGTCCCTATTGACTGGCAGCTCCTTCTCATTCAACACATCTCTCCCCTCCTAACCCTTTCGTCTGGGCAACATCAGAGGTAGCAGAGGAGCAGCAGGCTTAATAATGCTGACGTGTGGGTTGCTCCCAACCTAATTTATTCTATGTGTAGAACCTGTGATCTAGTTTCCATGCTATTCAGAATCATATACTCTCACAAAAGTTTGGAGTGATGGGAGTTAGCCCCAAACTAGTGGGAAGCTTAGAGTTGCCTGAGGCATGCTTTGGCTCATTTGAGTCCGTTGTTCATCTTCAATATGGTTTTAGTTTGTCAAATTTCTAGAAACAATAAAATACATATTTTTAAAATTGTGTTTTGTAAGGACTCCACAGACAACTTGACCGTGTTTCCCACTGTTGAGCACTAGCATTGTCCAGGTTTATTTTTCTTTGTTTTGTTTTTGTGGTGGCTCTTTTTTTCTTAATGAGTTGAAATATATGAAAATACAATGGAGTCAATAATTGGAAATGACTCTCGCCATTTAACCCTATCTATTAACAATAGTGTGTGATCATTGTTACTGGTACAGCTGAAATTCTTAATGGAGATTTCTAAGCAGTATATAAAAACCTAAGGGAAAGACATATTACATACTTGGATAAAGTCCCAGGTTCTTAAAATGTACCTTTTAACAAGGTTACAAGGGAACCAGTCAGTTGAGTTTAAATACTGCCCCTTCTTCCACACACCCACTCTGGAGCCAGAAAAGGTGGAGCTGGGGAGATTCTCTGGGCTACTCTCAGAGTCCCTTTTCTAGCTCTCCTTGGAAACTCCCTTTGTTCCAGGTCTCCCAGGGCAAAGACACACCTTAGCATTATGGCTCACCCAGGTATAAGCAGCTGCTTTCTACACCATGTCCTTATTGGAACAAGAAATGACTTCCTCAAAGTCCGTATTCTGGGGGCATTTCAAGTACTATTATTTTATTTTGTATCATCAAAATTCCTACATGTTTTACACACAAAATTCTGGAAGTGGATTTCATTTTAATACAAAGTATATTATCAGGAGCCAAGTCTCTTTCTAGAGGAACTTCTTCCAGTATTCTGAATTCATTTTATCTCACAGAATACCAACTATGGAAATTATGGGAAAGACACACATGAGCTCTGGTGACTTCTCTCAAGGAATTTTCTGCCTGGTTAAGATTAGGTATATACACATTAATGGAAAATAGAGTAAATAAGTGGCAGATGCTGGTTTAAATATGTGCCCTGCTAGCCAAGGCAGTGAAATAGAGCCATCCTCATAGGCTAGAGTGGTCAGAAGGACATGGGATTTTAGCTGAGTACCATAGGTAAGATTTCAATAAGGATTTTTAATAATTTTTAAAGATATGTCCATCTTTCAATTCCACACTCAAGGAGCAGGACCGAAGAGGAAGAAAATGTGTTCTGGATTTTGGATCAGAACCACAAATCTGTCCGTCTTCCCAATGTGCTTCCTGCTATTTCTTTTCTACTTCTAGTCATGGTCATTTTTTCCTTCCTTCTTTACTATATAAATAAGAAATGCAGGAAAAAGCGAGTCCTTCTAAAACTGGACTCAGCACTTTTGATCATCCTTGATGTCCAGCATAGTGCTTGATACATGTGCTCAATAAATGCTGTGTAATGGACTTCAATGTTACACTAAATGTCTGTAATAAATGTTGTGCAGAGAGATCATTGCAGGTATCTGCCTGACACACCCCCTCCTCAGGAACTGTGTAGCCATGTTTTTGTACCACATGACCTGGTCTGAGTTGACTGGACCAAGGTTGGGCACATGACCCAAGGGCAGCTACTAGAGAAGGTGTCCAGCAACCCATGACACACCCTGCTGCAAGAAGATGTGCGTCAATCCGATTTCCTCCCTCAGGAACGTAAGCTAGAATACACCAAGAGACTGCAGCAGGTGAGAATGGGAGCTGAACTGAGAGGACACAATGTTGAGAGGCACTGCAGAGGCCATGATGGATTTGTACATGTTGAAGTGATGAAGACCAGGAGCTATAGGGACGCAAAGAAATCTGGTCTGGTCGACGGCGAGAAAAACATGGAGCAGACAGCCAGAGAAAATCAGAGACACCGTGAGAGAAGGAGAGGTGGAGAGAAGCCAAGCCCAAAGCTGCCTCGCTTCTCACTGCTTTCTGCTTCCAATTCCAGCCCCCTTTCCTGAAGAGCCTGGCTAAAATACACAGTAACATCTTCTGTCTTCAACTTCACTCCACTCCCTTCCCTTTCTAAAGTCTTGGTGCTTATTTTCTTTCTCCCCCTTGGGGAGAGGGGAATGGGCTCCTACAGATGAAAAGAGTCTCAAGTGAACAAACATAAGGATTTTGAAACAATCAAGTATCTCATCCACAACCCACCATCACCTGCTGAGCCAGGTGGACTGGGCACTGCATTAAATCTAAGAAAGGGAAACACATGAGTGAGAAGGGTTTTGGTTTAAACAGAACTAAGTTGTCCATTTTCCTTCATCACCTGAAATCACCACTAAATATACGGATTAGACAATGCTATCTGTTCAGTTAATAGTGAAGTCAGAGTAGATTTTATTTTTGATGAAAAATCAGCCAATTAGTTCATAGCCTTTCACCCTTCGGTGGTGTCTGTCATTTCTGATTTCTGAGAGTGGCAGATGTCAGCTCCCTTAGCAAGAAACAAATTTTAAAAATTTGTTTGTACACATAAGCAGACACAAACTGAGCTTAAACCCACTGGGGGAAAGTACAACATTATGCTTGAAGCAACTGGAGAACATGGCTTCAACTGCTTTCCTTGCACAGGAGGTGCGGGACGAGCCAGGATGTCTTCCCACTCCAATTTCCTTTTGTATTTCCCATAGTGTTCCTGGTTAGATTTGGAAGGTGCTGAAACTGGTCAATTAATCTGGATACTCAGATGACTTTTAGGTTCATTTTGATTTTTCAGTCCTTCTGGCTCTGCACTATTGCCTAGAGATTAGGTGCATATTCTACAATTTAATAGAGTCTTGTTACTCCCTAGGACTCTTCCTCCTCTCCAGGGGCTCTACCCATCCATCCCACACCTATCTCATTCCAGAGGTCCAAGTCACTTCCTACTCAGATGACCATATGGGAAGTGGGTCAGCTTTAGGTCTCTCTCTCTCTCTCTCTGCCCACCCCCGTCCCTCCCCAGCCGCCACACACCCACTCCATCCACCTATCATGCAATCTGGGTCCAATCCTTTGCACCTGCCTTGTACTGGATTCCACGAAGAGGTGGAGCAACGTAGAACTCTACCATGAGACAGTCTCTGAGGCAATCTGACCTTGGTCTGACTGAACCTGCAGGGGCAGCCTTGTGCAGACAGATTCTACGGCAGATGGAGACAGAAGAACTCAATGGGACTCAGCAGAGACTCTGGAACCCATGGACAACTAGGTCTTATTTCTGATTGTCCATGTCACCTCTTTTGCTTCATTAAATATCACTGAGTCCTGAGCAGATGATTTCTTGGCCATCTCTTGACCCTTCAAATGACAAGGAGACTGTACTCCTTCATCACTGCATGAGTTGAAATACTATAGACTGATGTAGCCATACACTCCAAACCAAAGGAAAAACATCAACAATCTCACAATTTGTGTTACAACCATCCTAGCTTCAGCTCTCAATAGCCATCTCTTGTTTCCCTCTTGCCCTCTTTATTTTGATCTGCTGCCCTTTCAGGCAGTGATGCTGTTTTCTTTAGCAAACCAAAGGCAGTCTGTTTCTGAGTTAAATGTCACTTCAATATTTCCCCAAGTGAGATGTTTGAACCAGTTTATGGGTTTCCTAAGCAACAGGGAAACGCTGGAAAAATATTTGGTATCTCAGGTCTGCAAGTTGCCTTAAACTTTGGCTCCCCAAGGCAAATGAAACAGATAGATTGAATACTCCAGTCTCACAGACGTTTCAAGTTGAAAAATAAAGTATCGGCCTGAAAGCATAGAGCTCTGAGATCTGGGAAACTCTGAGCCACGCCACTCAGGTTTGTGCCCCCAGACAGTTTTATTACTGAAATATTCTAGTGACAGTAAGGGAAACAAGCACAAATCCAGAATCACAGAGCTATGGTCAACAACTAACATAAGAGGAGGGAAGTAAGCCTCCCCAGCCAAACACAGAATTCTGGAAGAAAATTCCTGTGGGAATGCAGATTATGCCCTGAAGGCTGCGATTTGATTAACCTTCTTGTAGCATGTGTAACGACAAATGTTATTGGTCATAAAATTATCCAGCCCTTATTAAAACACAGCTGCAGCTCTGGGCTCAGTGACCTCCTGGGGGAGAGATTTCCATAAGATAGTGATAGACTTTATGGAAGGAGAGCACCTTCCTAGCGTTGAAACTACAGGAGAGTGTTTTATACTTTAATGAGGAGTTCTTGAGAGAGACCAGGCTCCTTAGTATTAAAAGCTTTAAGAAATAGAAGGGCCAGATTACATTCAGTCTGCTACTTGGTGGGCAGCCAGCCTACAGCTCACAATATGGATACGTCTTCCTTTATAGGGAAACGCGCGCACATTTGGGTGTGCATTGTCACATTCACACAGACATACCTATTTTGCATCCAAATGTTTCCATTTCTCTTTGTCTTATATAATCATAGAATCTCACAATTTGAAGGAAACTTAGACTACCCACCCGTCTCCATCACTAAGTAGAGCTGTACAAAAATGGATACTAGTTCCTGCCTTTGGAAGTGTTCCAGAGAGGCTCCGCAACCCTACCGGATGCTATCAAGGGCTGCCACGGCCAGCTGGCTCCTCCCAGTAGCTGGTGCTGGTCCACTCTCTGTCTCAAGCTCATGTGAGGGCCTCCCTGTACTTTCTTGAAGCGCTACATTCATGGGAAATGTGGCTATGAGGCTGCATCCCCTCAAGCCAAAGCCATGTGGAAAGGGTGTCCTCTGCTTTTCCGGACATACTGGAGAATCACTGAGAGACGCCATTTTGTCTATTGTAAGTTTGTTTTTTTTCAATAGGAATAAAAAAGGAACAATGAAAACGCTTATTCTTTTCTGTGGTCCATTTCTCACTATTTATATCTTTCTTTTACCTCACATGAGCCACGAAACTTATTTTTACTAATGATGCTTCCTTTGTGAAATTTTAGATCCACTCCTAGAAATCCTTTCCTAAAATACAGAGTTTTAATATTTCTCTTAAATTGATAAATTTATCTGCTGAGAAAATCAGAATTCTCAGAATAATTACAGAGTTGCAACTCATTTTTCTCAAGTATGTAAATTTCCTAATCATAAGAATGTATTAATCAAATGATATAAATTTCCCAATGGTACAAATGTTTTTCTCAAATAACATAAAGTTTTTCTTGTGAAATTATTTTGACCCATCAAACTCCTACAATCTATTATTCTTATTTTTCTTCTTTTTTTGCGATGGGGTCTCACTCTGTTGCCCAGGCTGGAGTGCACTGGTGTAATAATGGCACACCACAGCCTTGACCTCCTCGGCTCAAGCAATCTTCCCACCTAAGTATTTCAAGTAGCTGGGACTACAGGCATTCACCACCATGCCCAGCTAATTTTTAAATTTTTTTGTAGAGACAGGGTCTCAGTTTCTTGCCCAGGCTGGTCTCAAACTCCTGGGCTCAAGCAATCCTCCTGCCATGTTTCTATTACCATTTTATTACTCTCAAAATTTGTATTATGAATATGTAAAATATATGCAAACATAGAGATAACAGTGAATTTCCAATTTCTCTATTCACAGCTTCAACGACTATTGAGATTTTTACCTTACTTACTTCATCTATCCCTTCTTTTTTTCTTACTGAAAATTCTGAGACATCATGCCATTTCATGTACGGCAGTATATTTCACTTTATCAATTTTTTCATCATTTTGATGTTATTTTAGTTTCCTTTTTGAGATTTTTTTTAGATTTGTCCCTCAGGTTACCCATCTCACAATGTTCAGTCCCTTCCTCAAGGGATCTCAGCATCTCAACATGTCTCAGTCATACTTTGTCACCTCTACTTTGCAGAAGGCGACAAGGAAATAACTGTTTGCCCCAGAACAAAAACACTTCTGATTTTATTATGAAACATGGAATTCTGGTCATGAATTTAAAGTCTCTTTTATTATGCCAATTGGCATACAAAAATTATCTGAGGAAGACAAGTGATTATGCTAACTATACTACTTGGTCAACATAACACGAAATATGCTGCCGTCCATAGTCTCATCAAGACCTCATGGCAGCATGCACCAAATGGCTTGTCAGGGTCTAAAGACAAACGTTTTTTAACCTCCAAAAGGCTTCCTTTTAATATACCATCATTAAGTAAAATTCACTATTTAACAACCAGGGAGGCCAGGTGCAGTGGCTCACACCTGTAACCCCAGCACTTTGGGAGGCCCAGGAGGGCAGATCACTTGAGATTAAGAGTTTAAGACCAGCCTGGCCAACACGGCAAAACCCCATCTCTACTAAAAATACAAAACTGAGGCATGCACCTATAATTCCAGCTACTCAGGATGCTGAGGCATGAGAATCACTTGAACCCGGGAAGCGGAGGTTGCAGTGAGCCAAGATTGCACCACTGCACTCCAGCCCGGGCGACAAAGTGAGACCCTGTCTCAAAAAAAAAAAAAAGAACCAGGGAGCCACTAAGAAGCAAGTGTGTGATGATGTAGTAATATTTTAGTTGAAAGAATACATGACTTTTGTGATCTCTTTTGAACACCACAGAATCTCAGACACAGAAAGAAATAAAAATGTGTGACACACCATTCAGGGGATCTATTTCTTTCTGTCGTTCTTACTCCTTTTTAAACTATCAAGCTGTAATAATTACTCCATCTAAGCAGCCCCCAGTAAATGAAACAGCCCTTAGATAGCTGTCAAGGCTCAGTCTTCCGGAAGCTTTGATTTTAATGAAACTCATTAAGGAAAGAAATTAACAGAAAATATCATAATTTGTCTTGTTTCAGAAAACTAAACAGAAACAAAAGGCTTCTTCACCTGACAAGGAATCTGACCAGCCAAGCTCCTTTATTATATCAGAGCTCCCACCAGGCAGCTGCGCAGAAGCACAGAACTACAAAAGAGAAAGCACCTCCTCCCAGAGAAACGGACCAGCCCAGCCCGGCCCAGCCAAGCCCAGACCGACTTGTCGCCTCAACTTCATGGAGAAAGCCTCCTCAGTCGGGGCAGGGGTTTTTGGAACCATCTATGCAAGCACAGAATATCTAAGGAAATGAAAGGCTATGGACAATAATTCCCATTAAAGGGCTATGGTTGGAGACATTGTCCACACATCTGGCTGTAAAACTCCCCTCTCCTAAGTCTAATTTCTCTCCAGAGAATGACGAAATATTTAGCTTGGATTTTTTTTTTTTAATTTAAAGAAACCCCATGAACTATGTATGCCTTGCTTCTCCTCCTGTAATGTTTTCCAGTACAAGTTTAGCTGAAATGTCTCAAGACATTAAGAAACATTCACCTTAACATCCATCTACCATCTCAGATACTCCCAAGACTTTGATGACACCCAGAATCATTACGCTGATAGGTTTGGCACAGTCCTGATTTGAGTATGTTCAGATTCCATGTGGATTTAATTGGCATCTCTCCCTGATGGGTCACATACCCCCAGAGACAGACCTTTGCAGAAGAAAGTGTTTATGAAACTGAAAGCGAGTATATTATTGACAATGGTCTCACTGCTGCTTCCCAGCTGGAAGCACACATTTCTGAGTCTCTCAAGAAAAAAAGCCTGAAAAGGTGGTTGGGCTTTTCCAGAGATTTCAGTTGCGTCAATAGGAGACAAGATGAGAAGCAGAACAGAACAGAGGCCGTGAACATGGCCATGAATACCCACCTCCACAGTCTGGTGGGGAAAAAGACTTGAGTCCATTCCCAGCCCCGTCACTCCTGGGCTGTCTGATTGAGTAGGTTAAGTTCTCTGAGTCTCAGTTGCCTCCCCTGTAAAATGGGGACACTAACATCTTTGTCATCAGGGCATTATGAGGCTTAAACAACATAAAATGCTTAGCCCAGTATCTAATATAGTGAAAACTTTAAAAATGGGAGAAACCGTGAGTATCCATAGGTGTATGAAGAGGATGCTACCTGTTAGGGGTCAGGAAGGCTCCAGAGGTCAGGTTTTGGGGGAAAGGGAGGGTGGGCTTGGAGAGTCAGGTACTTGAAGGAGAGAATCCAGAGAGGAAGGAATCCCTCATTGGGTGGACAAAGGTGAGACCCTGGAAAGGGAGCAGGTGGACTTCAAGATTCACACTTGGTTGACTTCTCACCCTGGCTTCACACTGTCCTGTAACAGACCCCTGTGAAAATTCTCAAATCCTTCCAGGGCTACTCCTATCTTTACTACCAGGATCTACACGGGAGACCCAGGAGAGAGCTGCATGAAGCATATCTGAACACCTCTTGGGCTGGGGAAGGATAAGTAAGGCTCCTGAAATCCTGTTTTTTAAAAACAGATTGGTAGGGTGAAGGCAGGAAGCTGCTAAGTAGAAACCACCAGACAAACTAGAGGAGAGAAAAGAATGGTTATTCTAAGGCACGTACCATTATTTTAACTGTGAAAGGGTCATTTTGAATTAGTTATTTTCTGTCTTTTTCTGGGCTCCCTCTGATAGACAACCAGGACATCAGGCCACCCTCTCCCCAACTGCTGCCCCCTGAATAAAGTCATAACTCAGTTCTATGCAGTGCATTGAACACAGTTCCTTTTAAGAGAAAAAACTGACATTTCAATTGCAAGTCACTCAGGGACTGACGACTGAGATTCCTACTTTAGATTATAAGAGTCTATGTTTGCCGCAAGGTACAAACTACATGTGTATTAAAGAAACTAATCAGACTATATGTCACCCAAATTTCATACAAATCCATATTCTCTCACACAACACAAAATAAGAGGTTTCATATGACAATTACCACTGTGACTGAGAACAAGATAATTACTCCAACCACGACAAATTTAGGAAGACTGATTAGTTAATCTGCAAACGTTTTGTGTAACCCATGATTCCCTGATAAAGCCATGTGGATGGATGATCAGGAGATTAAGGACCCTCTGACTGTGGATCCATTTATTCTTGACAGGACTAGGTGAACATGGTAATTCTCAATATCTCCTCTTTTTCTTATTTCATGCCTGTTTCTATTGTTTTCTTAGTTTAAATAAATTTCATCTTAATTTTTTCATCTCTGATCCATTTACATACTTCGTACTAAAGGATGTGTATATTGAAGGGAGAAAAATATGCTGGTCAACTAGTGTAGCCTTTACTTGTACAGCCTCCACATCTTCTGTATGGGTTCCCAGGTTCAAAAAACGCACCCTTTACATCAGTGTAGCGTGGGAAGTAAACAAAACAAGAAAAGAAAATGCACCCAACACTTGACAGTACAGATGAGGAAATCTACTAGTTTATAAGCTAGCTTTTTTTTTTTTAACATTTAATCTTATTTGGTTAACAAATTAACATTCCTTTCAATGTTCTTCATTTCAAAAATCCCGTCCTAGTTTATTCAGTTCATCATTTGGTTCAGAAATAGTTTATCCATTCATTCAGCAAATACTTATCAAGAAATTTTCATATGGCAGATGAAGTTTCAAACACTGGAGATGTAGTGGTAAACAAGACAGACAAAATCACTGTCTTCATGGGGGTTTCATTATAATGAAAAACAGGCAACAGACAAATTAACATCTACAAAAAATATACAATATCTAGTAGTATTATACGCTATGAAAAAGGAAAGCCGTTATAAGCATTTAGAGAAGATGGGAACTGCTTATCTAAATAGCTAGTTGTTAAATAAAAAGGTCTCACTTTTTAATATCACTAGAATAACTTAAATTTTTTCTGATCTCTCTAGTATCTTATGAATTAACATACCAGAACTAAAATGCTACCCATGGTATTCTGCAGTTTTAATTATTTTATATTTCATTATATAAAATATATTTATTATATTTTATTAATTTACCTGTACCCTCCCTGCCTCATTCTAGAAAGGATTTATGACAGAGCAGTTACATAAATCGCCCTGCCCCTTTGCTATTCAAGAACTAGATCTTTAGGCTGGGCGCGGTGGCTCACACCTGTAATCCCAGCACTTTGGGAGGCCGAGGCGGGCGGATCACGAGGTCAGGAGTTCGAGACCAGCCTGGCCAACATGGTGAAACCCCGTCTCTACTAAAAATAAAAAAATTAGCCGGTGAGGTGGCAGGCACCTGTAATCCCAGCTACTCAGGAGGCTGAGGCAGAAGAACTGCTTGAACCCAGGAGACGGAAGTTGCAGTGAGCCGAGATCGCGCCACTGCACTCCAGCCTGGGTGACAGAGCAAGACTCTGTCTCGGGGGGGGGGGGGAAGAATTAGATCTTTATGAAAATAGTAGAAACACAAACTCATTTCCAAAGTATTTTATGTTCTCTCATCTGAAGTTGATTTCTTGGACAATCTAAGTGTATCAGTAAGTACTCAGAACCAAGTGTGCAAGAAAGATCAAATGAAAAGACTAAAAATCAATACAGCCTACATCTTATAATCATAAATTTTGTAGAAATTTAACTTTGTAATTTTTTTCATGACATCAGTCTCAGAAGCATATCAGGATTAATCCTGTGGATCAACATTCTAAGTCTAAAATGTTTAAATTTTGCACTCTAGATACAATGAATGGCAATATAACATGGGAGAATAGAGGCAGAAAAACAGGAGAAATTATCCATAAATTATGCAGAATCATCTTCTGCTCATCCTCCTTGGTAGAATGGGAAAAGCTGAATGACACAGACAAAGGATAAACCTAAAAAATCACAAAAGAACATGCATAACCAGTAACCTACCCCATAACCAATCTCAGCCACTCAGCCTCAAAGTTTTTCTTAGCAGCCAGATTTTAGAATAATGATGGTGACAGGAAATCCCTTGTGTTGGTGTGAGAGCTCAATTCATGAATAATCAAGTATCATCTACACAAAATGGGACCAAATAAAGTGAAATATCTGTTTTAAATCCACTACCTGGCACTCTGTCCATCGTTGAAACACTCTATAGTAACTTTCCAAACACTTGGTTTATATTGACCGAGTCTGATATACAGCTAAAGGCCATCAGATATACTTTGATTTTTGATTCATTTTGCCATTCTTGAAAGAGTAGCCATTAACAGTTTCCAAATGGCTATATCTTCCATAATTTTTAATAGTTTCGGAACAATTTGATATACAGACAGCAAAAACAAATTTCTGCTTGTACAAAGCAAGCCTACAGTTCACAGAAGCACTCATATTTATCCTTACGATATATTTAAAATGTATCTTTGCTTTTCAAATCACTTCTATCAGAGGTATTCACTAATTACTTATACAAAGGAAGTTTTATATGTTTTCATTTTTATCTTGATTTCAAAGGAAAAAAATCTCTAAAATGTGAAATATATTTTCTATACCTCAGTTTTAGTTCTTTTTTGCAGTCATATTATGTTTATTTTATTCACAAAATGGTCACTTGCAACAGCAACAAAATAAGTGTACCAAGTACACATATATATGTTTACCAAATATAAGAACTGGTAAAGATCAGAAAGGAGAGATTAAGTTGAAGTCTGGAGGTATGTGGATGCCTTATAAATTATAAAATGTGATATAAATGTATATTCTTGTTATTACTGCTATTAATGACATACTATCAATTAATTTCCTTTGAGGCTCATTATATAATATGTTAGATCACAGTTTTAGTTTGGACCCAATTACCACATGGTCCTCTTTTATCCGTCACCTGATGTTGGGAACTGCCAGATGGACACATCTGCTCCGAGGTTTGACTAGACTCTGTTTCACCCAGGCAAAAGTAAGGTTTAGACTGGCCCAATGTCTACAGCGGCTGAAAGACCTGCCCAAGCTGATGGTTTCCGTTCTACCTCTTATTCATGTATAACCATGATCCTCCTGTCACAGAATCAAGGCTTATAGACTAGGTTGTGCCACTTGCTTTGTTAGGCACACATTAATGCAGTCAAACTATATAATTAATTCATGCCATTTTGTCAAGCCAATTCACAAAGAAAGAACATTGGAAAACCACACTATTACCTCGTTGGATACCTCCAAATAGTATTTAGTGATTTGGTTTCAGGTGTGATGGATCAGACGGGTCTCTAGAAAGTGTCTGAGGTGATGGAAATCATGCTGCTGTGAGCATTATGAGATTTCAGGTAAGCTGATTTGTGTGTGTGCATAGAAGTATAGCACTGGTATAACAGAAAACCTTTGACTACATGGAGATTTCAGAGAGGCCATTATTAGGTCATTCAGCATATCAAGGACAAAGCACTGATTTACTGGGTTTGCTTCAGAGTGTGCATTTCTGCTTTTTACACATGACAAACCACTGAATGGGATCGTTAGACACCACCCTTGACTGGAACCATCTTCTAACACAGGCTGCCTGTGCCCTTTATAACATCCCTATTACATTAACAAGGAGAGCCATGATCTGGTTTCTGCAACTTGCCACGGAATTCTCAGGTCAAGTGTAAATGCATATTACAGAGCACCCTCTGGCATGTATTGTTAATGTCCTCATTTTAAAAAATCTCTAAAAGTCTTCAACTGTGCAACTGGAAAATGTTTCCAAATCCTCTTACCCCTAACATATCAAATCCCATTGTTTATTAAGTCTGATGTTTTGTAAATTTGATCCTGCCTAGTTTATAGGGGAGGAATATCTTCCAAAACAACCCAAGAGAGTTCTTGAGGAGACAAAAGCAAATCAGAAGAACCCGCTTTCTTGGTAAGAAGACAATTCTAGGATTAGGAGACACAACAGTATTGCTAACCAATTGCAGTTCTGTCTGGGTCATGTGCTATCTGTGGCAGAAACAGGCAAGATGGCAGATGCCCTGGGTTATTTTAATTAATTTAATCATGTGACTAATTGGTCTCTGCTGGGTTTCTGTGGTAACTGCTTCCTAAGTGCTGATGGGCAATTGTGTTAAATGTAGCTTGGAATCTGCACGTAGGGCGCAGTGCCTTGGAGAGCCGTGCAGCTGCGCTTGGAAGGTGCCCTGCTGGGCCTCTGATTGTTGGAGTGCAAGGCGCTTACAGCTGCACCGTCTTCTGGAAACAGGCACTGCCTCCCTTTTCTGAAGGAACATTGCTTACCTACCTATGTGGGCGAGAACTCACTGTGGACATATGAAAATGATCTGTGATCAAAAAATACTCAGGTTTGGCAAGGATTTGAGAATTTGATGGAGAAGAGTATCTGCAATAAAGGGACAGTGGAATGGGAAAGAGGAGAGAAGGAGAATTAAGGCGACTCTTCTATGAATAATATGCCGCCCCAGAAGCTATCATGTGTTATTCATAGCTGTCCAACTGATACTAATAAGCCATCCTTTTAAATGCCTTGCAGGGTTTATCTTTTTTTTTTTTTTTTTCATTCTCTTACAATGCCATCTCCTCCTGTCACTGAGAAGGTGCGTGGGAGAACGGGTGGGTGGATGGCCAGTTTTAGAGCACAGTCTACTTCAGACAGATGGAAGGAAAATGACTTCCAAATTTTCTCATGAAGTGGGATGTTTGTATTTGCGCAATGCATTCTAGCACCTGTGCAGAGAAAAAAATGTAATCACAGATTTCCCTCAGAAGGGGATTTTAAAAAATGTAAAACCACTAACTGCAGCACAAGGATGCTGCTGTACTCGAACAAGGCCTTCCATCTGCAGACCCAGCCAGGCTCACAGAATAATAGTTTCTCCACCACCTCCCACCCCCCAGCCCAGCCCTCTGTAGAAAGAAAAGTCAATGCTTGCACCATCTCAAAACCTGAAGAGAAATTGCTTCCTATGTCTATTGGGACGGTGGCATGAATGATGATGCGTTTTTTCCAGAACAGAAGTGGGAGTCATTTAGAGGGCAATGTTGCTTTTCCTTGACAAATGCCACAGTGACCCACCAAACCCACTCTGTGTCCTTTGTGTTCTAGACTTCTGCAGATTGGTGGCTCCAAGGGATTCCAGCTCTACTTCCCCCAGCAGCCCTCCCAGACATGAAGAGATGTCTCGGCAAATTAAGCTAAATTGCCTTCATCTAGAAATTTCACATTAGAGATGAACACTTAATGGGCTGACAGTTTAAATTCCTTTCAGAGGTGGCAGGGAGTAAGGAGTTCTGTTAAGTATTACGCTGCATCTGACAGGGCATCCAGGCAGCAAGATTATTTAATCCAACATCTTACCACGACTAGAGCTTCCCCACATCCATCAAGTCTCTGTAATGCAAATGGAAGAAGCTCTCCTTAACATCACCAGTTTTGTGACTTTAAAGCCATCCATTTTGAGAGGTCTGGGATTGCTCTAAGTATTGGACAAACTGCAGAAAAACTCTGTCACTTGTTTCTCAAGGCCTACATCCTGGAAGGAGCATCATCTCTAGCTCTCAGGCCAAATGCCCTTTTCCCTAATACTGTAATACTCAGTATTACATCTCTAGCTCTCAGGCCTAATACTGCCCTTTTCCTTATTACTGGAGGGTTACTCAAAAAATCTGCTGGGAGGCATACCAGGCAGTACAAGTCAAACCCCAGTCTGGCCACGCTGTCCCTCATGCTGGTGGATTTACAGCTCACCTCCACCTGTCCCAACCTCCATTCTAGGCTGCACATGTCAGAAAACCTTCCATCTTCTATCTCTGGCTTAAGGGAAGAAACCTTGTTTGTAGAAGAGAAGATGGGAGCTGAATTCTCTCATGTCTAATGCATGTTACATTATATAGAACTCTAAACCAGAATTCAAAAAGCCCACACCTGAGGCAGGCAGATGACCTGAGACCAGGAGTTCAAGACCAGTCTGGCCAACACAGCAAAACCTCGTCTCTACTAAAAATACAAAAAATTGGCCAGGCACAGTGGCTCACACCTGTAATCCTAGCACTTTGGGAGGCCAAGGCGGGTGGATCACGAGGTCAGGAGTTCAAGACCAGCCTGGCCAAGATGGTGAAACCCCGTCTCTACTAAAAATACAAAAAAATTAGCCAGGCATGGTGGCGGGCGCCTATAATCCCAGCTACTTGGGAGACTGAGGCAGAGAATCGCTTGAACTGGGGAGGCGGAGGTTGCAGTAAGCCGAGACCACTGCACTCCAGCCTGGGCAACAGAGGGAGACTCCATCTCAAAAAAAAAAAAAATTAGCCGGGTGTAGTGGCGTGCACCTGTAGTCCCAGCTACTTGGGACGCTGAGGCAGGAGAATCACTTGAGCCCAGGAGGCAGAGGTTGCAGTGAGCCGAGATCGTGCCACTGCACTCAGGCCTGGGCAACACAGTGAGACTCTGTCTCTAAATAAAGAAATAAATAAATAAATAAATAAAGTAATAATAAGCCCATGAGTGGATTTCAGAAAGTCCATGAACCCCATGAAATTATGTGTGAAATTCTCTGTGCATGTGTATTCCCTGGAGACAGACTCCAATCTGAAGCTTTCTTCAGATTATCAAAGAAGGCCATGATTCAAACAGTTAAACTCCCAGCTCAGATAGTTTCCTTTCTCTTTTTTATTATTTATTTATTTATTTCAATAGGTTTTTGGGGAACAGGTGGTGTTTGGTTACATGAATAAGTTCTCAGGTTTATTCTCCACTCCACACCCACCCCATCTCTAATCTGGCTTTAAGTACCAAACTATTTAAATGGGGAAGCCTTAGCTATTATGTCTTCATCAGTCTACTATTTATTTATTTATTCATGGAGACAGGGTCTCACACTGTCTCCCAGGCTGGAGTACAGTGGTGTGATCATAGCTCACTGCAGTTTCTAACTCCTGGGTTCAAGTGATCCTCCCTGCTCAGCCTCCTAAGTAACTAGAACTACAGGTACACACCACCACCCCGATCAGTGGCTGACTTTAAAATAGAGTCAGCCACTCTTTCTACTTGGTAGCCAAGATGTTCTCCCATCAACTCCCCTGATGTTGGCCAATCCTTGTGAAGGATGTGCCTCGTGCCATGGTTAACAACACAGCTATGTGGAACAGGCCTGGAATTCATCTCATTTGACTGGAATGGAGAAGACCAGGCTGAACATGGTGAGAGTCTATCCCTCTATTCAACTCCTCCTCCCCTTTGGTCCAGGCTCAGAATGACAGTGAGAAGCTTCTTGGGAGGCTGCCCCTCCTCATTGTCTGGTCTTCCTCCACTCCCCCGGCTTTCCCACCCTTGGTCCTCCGCAACAACTCACCTCTGACTTCCTTTGCTTCATTTTCACCTGATACAACAGCTTCATATAGCACAGCTTAAAATTTGAGCATTCCCTTTTACTATCTGATCAATACACACATCACCTGCAGTTCTCCATCAAGACAAATGCATACTTAAATTATAAATGGAGCAGCCACTGGCCATTTTGTGATAAATATAACTCTGCTAAGAGAGCCCACAATGAAAGTTGAGCATAACTGATCATAGCTCAGTTTAACTTGGTGAAATTGCAGAGTTAAGGTCAAAGAGAATCCATCCAACGGTGAGAAATTGAAGGCCCCCAACCTACCATGATAATGATATTTCATACCAATATACGTATTTACCTACTATTTTCAAGCTTCTCAACTCCTCAGTAAATCCCAATCAACAATTTTTTTGTTATTGTTGTTGAGATGGAGTCTTGCTCTGATGCCCAGGCTGGAGTGCAGTGGTGTGATCTCAGCTCACTGAAACCTCCACCTCCTGGGTTCAAGCGATTCTCCTGCCTCAGCCTCCCGAGTAGCTGGGATTACAGGTGTGCGCCACCATGCCCAGCTAATTTTTGTATATTTAGTAGAGATGAGGTTTCACCATGTTGTTGAGGCTGGTATCGAACTCCTGACCCCAAGTGATCCACCTGCTTCAGCCTCCCAAAGTGCTGGGATTACAGGCATGAGCCACTGCACCCAGCCCCAGTCAACAATTTTTTAAATGAAATAAAACAGAAAATATCAGAGTGGATCACATAGGAAAATAAGTATGGTATTATTTCATGAAATTTTTATTTCAGTTTTAAATACATATGCCCTGTTTTGCGTATTCTAAAACCCAGATATTTCTCACATTTTAACACTTCTGAAATCATGATTCATTTTGCCCTTGTTTTTAGCCAGGTTGTAGCTGTGACATAATTGTATGAAAATCTTCATCAATACCTTCTGGCAAAATCAAGAAAACGCCATCATCAAAGTGACTTAGATTCTGTGAAACTGGTTATGAGTTTGTGTGTGTGTGTGTACTAAATTATAAAACAAATTTTTTACTACTGGTTCATAATAAATAAAAGCTTGAAAAAGAGCATACTAAGCCATTTTACAAAGTTATTATGTACACTTACTAAACATTGATATTCTAATCATAAAGGAGACCAGTTTCTATTGCTCTTCAGGCAACTGCAATTACAGCCTCCTCTTGTTACTGAGTTTAGAAACTTCATCAGAGCTGATATATCTGCTGTGGTAACCACCCCCCCACTAGATGTGTGGCCCCTGCAAGTCACTTAACTTCTCAGGGCCACAGTTTTCTCGGCCGTAGGAGGAGGATGTTGGAGAAGTTTTCTACCACCACTTTAAGGTTGCACAGTTCAGGAAATGTGCAGACACATATTAAACTCTTCACGTGCCTGTCAGTCTCTGCATTACTTTATCCATGAGCCCTGAGCCCTGTCTGTTAGATTCTCTGCTTCTTTGCCTCCTTTATCTCCTGAAGACTTCTTCATAAAACATCCCAAGGGCAAAATGATGTCAAAAATCCATTTTTAAAGTTATGTAGTATTGTTTCAAGCATTCCTACAAAGTCCGTGATATTTTAAAATGTTAAAGCACAACATGGGAATGACAGTAAGGGTTATGCATTGGTTTTTTAATGTGTGACATGTGGCGCTCTCATTCCTGACTCACATCTTTTTTGAGCCTCACCGTCCTTTTTTCTATCCATCCCATTTCCTGAATCTATATTTTGGTCTCTAAATTAGCATGTGCTCACTCATGCATAGAGCCTGGCCTCTGGGCTGGGTAAGTCACCCTGTGGTGCCTGGGTTCTTCTTACCCGCATCAGTTCCAGCATGTCTCACGTCATGTCATTTGTTTACTGGTTGCTCTCCCCATTCAACTGTGACAGCCTCAGAGGCAAGGACCTCTCTTTATTTATCTTTGTATCCCCAGCCACAGAACAATGCCCTTCATACTGCGGATGCTCAATATTGCTTGTTGAATAAATGCATAAGTGAATAAATGTGTGGCGTGAAGTCAACTTCCACACAAGCACAGGACAATTCAGACGCTCAAACAGACACTCTTCTGAGCAGAAACCACGTCTCAGATGTCTAATTTCCACGGCACCCAGCACTGAGACAAGTTCCATCCTCTGAGGACCTCACTGAGTTGCAGATTCATGTGCTTGTTTTACAGACACCAGTCTGTACCCAAATATGCATTCTTATGCTTCTCTCTGGCCTTTCACTACCCACACTATTCCAGTATCCTGGTCCAAGCCGAGAGTGGGTCAACTGTTCCTGTTAGCAGCTGCCCTGCAAGGGGGCTGAGTGACAGAAAGGATTATTTCAGCTTTAGGACTCAAGACCAAAATGGAAGCTGCCAACTTCCTTCCTGTCCCCACTGGTCTTCCAGATGTGGAGAGGAGGGACCCCATGGGTGCCAGGCTTCCCAGGAATGAGTAAGGCCCATCTCTCCATGTCTCCTCCCATGCACAGCTGGGTTAGAGTAACATGACCATAGCTTACCAGGCCCCTGGACATCCCTGGAGAGTGCAGGTGATAGGGGTTAACTATCACGGTTGTTTTGACATAGGTTTTCTCCAGTACATCACCCCATCTCCCTACACACATAGGGAGAAAGAAATTGAGGTCTATATCACCTTTACTTGCCCCTGATCAAACATTTAGCCAAATATCTAGGCCATGGAACATCAAACATCTCCTTATCCAGAGCTGAATTATGTGATCATAAAAAATTAAAAATTAACTGATACTTACTAAGTACTAAATGACTACATTAGAAATGTAAAAAAAAATGAGCAAAAGGGCTTGAATGAGGAGGGGAGCTGTACTTCTGGGGGAAAGGAAATATAAAGTTCTAACTCCATTTACTCTGGGGCACTTTAACTTTCTTCTTTCATCACATTTAATGCAAAATGACACCCTAAATGAAACCCCATAAGGCATCTAGGGTTTTTTTTTTTTCCTGAGTTTCTATTTAATTCTGGTTATTTTGATTTAAGCTTCTATAATCAATTTGTGCTTCAATAATACAAATAACTTCTATGAGCTCCACCCCAGTATAGGGCTTGGGAGTATGCCTCTTTATAATTAATTCTCTGGACTTATCTGGTTTTTTTTTGTTGTTTGTTTGTTTGTTTTTGAGATGACGTCTCACTCTGTTGCCCAGATTGGAGTGCTGTGGTGCGATCTTGGCTCACTGCAAGCTCCGCCTCCCGGGTTCACGCCATTCTCCTGTCTCAGCTTCCCTAGTAGCTGGGACTACAGGCACCTGCCACCATGCCCAGCTAATTTTTTTGTATTTTTAGTAGAGACAGGGTTTAACCATGTTAGCCAGATGGTCTCGATCTCCTGAACTCATGATCTGCCCGCCTCGGCCCCACAAAGTGCTGGGATTACAGGCGTGAGCCACTGCGCCCGGCCGGTTTATCTGTTTTTAATTCAACTTTTTTATTTATTTATTTATTTTTTAGAAATAAGGTCTTGCTCTGTCACCCAGGCTGGAGTGCAGTAGCACAATCACAGCTCACTGCAACCTCAAACTCCTGGCTCAAACAATTCTCCTACCTCAGCCTCCCTAGCAGCTGAGACTACAGGTGTGCACCATCACACCTGGCTGATTTTTTTTGTATTTTGTAGAAACAGAGTCTTGCTATGTTGTCCAGGCTGGTCACGAACTCCTGGCCTCAAGTGATCCTCCCACCTCAGCCTCCCAAAGTGCTGGTGTTACAGATGTGAGCCTTTGCACCCAGCCCTTAATTCACTCTTTAAGTCAACTTTGAATGTGCTGAAATTTGGGAGGTCAATATTCTTTTCTACTTATTAAACAATTCATGATAAAGAACGTTGAAAATTATATTATAGGTTGGCTGGGTGCGGTGGCTCACGCCTGTAATCCCAGCACTTTGGGAGGCCAAGGCGGGCGGATCACAAGGTCAGGAGATCGAGACCATCCTGGCTAACACAATGAAACCCCGTCTCTACTAAAAATACAAAAAATTAGCCAGGCATGGTGGCGGGCGCCTGTAGTCCCAGCTGCTCGGGAGGCTGAGGCAGGAACCCAGGAGGTGGAGCTTGCAGTGAGCCAAGATCACGCCACTGGCACTCCAGCGTGGGCAACAGAGCAAGACTCTGTCTCAAAAAAAAAAAACAAAAAGAAAACAGAAAAAGAAAATTATATTATTGGTACATGGTTTTCTCTGGTGCCAGTAGGCCATGAGATTGGGGATTCCTTTTGTTGTTGTTGGTAAGCAGTACCTTGACTTGATGTCAGATTTGAAGTTCTATTAGATTTACAGCAGTGGTGTCTGCTCCTTTACATTTGATTCACAAATCCCTCATACTCAATGAACTCTCAATGGTACCACTTTAACTAGAAGTAAAAAGTCATCAAACTAAATCATGGGACTGGGTTGTAAGTCTACCTTCTCTCCCTTCCATTCACCTGCAGTAGTCTAAATCACTCCTTCCCTGAAGCATGCCTTATCAGCTGTGCAGTGCAATAGAAGGGGGAAAATGTTTTCCCAACCCAGAAACCCATCAACTTGGACCCCGAAGCACGACATCTGAACACCTAACTGCAAGACCAGGAACAGCTCACAACTACTATCCATGATCATTAACAACCTGCCTGCATTTCCAGGGCTGCCTCCATGGATTAATATATGTACTATGTATTAAACCATCTGCCATGGAGTCTGACCTAGTCTTTCCCCATTGTGGCCAACTGCAAAGGTTACCCCTGAGTGTTAAGAGGCTGAGTACACTTTGATTACATTTACATTTACCAGTTCTTTAGTTTTATTATTAGTTCTTTTGTCCTCAACAATATACCTTTTCAGGCTTTTGTATCCCATATTTGTATAGCCTGCAGTATAATAAAAATACATTTAATCCTCTGTGTCAACTCTTTTAAAGTTCAGCGTTAGCCTTTTATAAAAATCAGGTTCAAGAAGAATGAACTACATGTTTCCTGTGAGAAGGGACATAGCTTGATTATCAGCATATTGTTTGACGTACTTTTGTCTGCTTTTAAAAATTGTCTTTAATGCAGTCAAACATTTAAACGTTAATTTTTTTACTCTAGGCAGGTAACACAATGAGCCCCCTACAGATGGGACCAAGTTCTCCTCTCTAGGGATGCTGAGAGTCAGCCCATATCAGGGACGTGAGGATTAAAACGTTTTGTTCCCTTGTGCTCGCTGATGGCTGAGTGAATGGAATAGCATCTGATGTCAGGTTACCTCATTATATGTATATATTTGTAAGGGTTTCTTTTTGGGCGGAGGGTAATTCTCTGTGGTTTTTCAAATGAAAGCAACTAAGAGAAAGTAGTGAGTGCTACCTCCTTCCTGTCATCTACTGCCAAATAAGCCATCAGTATTACCAAGTGACACTACTCCTAATATAAACCCCTGGGATGGTACACTATTAATTTCTCTACTCTGAGGAATATCATCCACTCCTTCCCCAGGTTCTTAATCCAAGGCTGGGCTTTATTCCTTGTCTTCAGTTGTTTATGTTCCTCAAGGGTCTCTTCAGGAGGAGTCAGCCAAACTCTAAATGAATCACTTGGATTTTTGAAAATCCAAACAACTTACCTTACTTTTTTGCAAGGCTATATTTGGTCGTTTTTATTTAGGTTTGTATCAAATGCTAACTCAAGACATAAATACTGTTTTTTGTTTGTTTTGTTTTGTTTTTCTCAAAGGAGCCTCCTCAAATAGTGACCCTGCAAACTTTGTACTGTTCTGTCATTCCTTAGAGTCTGGCTTTTCTCAAAATTATGATAATGGACACTCACCCATTTCAAATCCAGAGGCTTTCTGTGTGCACATGAGTGCAGGCACCAGCATGCTCATGGGAAGATACTTGGAGGACTGCATCCAGGATGCAGCAAAGCAGACCCTTGAGAGAGGCTGGATGCCCTTGCACCCCAGTGACTTCTCCACTCTCAAGTATACGTGCTATTTTTAATGCTATCAGCAACATCGTACTTTATTTCCTTCATATGTTTTGGACCCTCTGATTTACAGCACTTAAGCTTCTCAAATTTGCTTCAACTGATTTTCCTTAAAGATTCAAACCACTGTTTAAGTTGCAAAATATCCTTATAAAACCTGCTCTACATCACAGATTGATACAGGACAGGGAAGCTTCTCCCAATTGTCCATATACGGCATCTTTCTCTTACACTGCTTCCTAAGGTCCTTGGAGCACAGCTTCTGATATCCAATGTCCATGTGTACAGTCTTCACTATTTTTGGTTGCTTTCCGAAATGTCATCTGTGTGTCCTCTCCATTTCCCATTGGTCTTTAATACGTCTTCCAAATTTCCTGAGACGGATTTTTTACTTTCTAAAGGATGCCTTTTTAGTACTAATAAAACTTTCATACTTGTCTGCTTAATCATGCCAGCTTTACTGTCCCCTTTTTCCTTTTTGTTTTTGGCTCAGAGGTATATGAACCATCTGTGCCTCTAAAACAGTTTGCTTAAATAGCCTCCAGGCAGATTTTATGGTTTTTAAGTTTTTTACTTTAACCTTCAGCCTGCTGTTAGCCATTTTCAGCACAGTTTTAAAATCAGCCTCTTTTGGAAATGACTGTCATTATGTGTGGCTTTCAGGAGCTACTATAACTGGAGAGGAGGCTGCTGACTCCAGCTAAACTGGAGTCCCTGGTTCACAGTCACCTGAGGCAGGTAAAGGTGTAGCTAGCCTTATAAGGGTCATCTCTCCCATCTGGCATCTGAAGAGAGATTCAGATACCTCTCATTAGGAATATCCATGTCCACATCACCCAGGTAAGACCCAGGAAGATAAAATCTGAATTACTTACCTGCCTATTTATTTGTCACTACATTTCTATAGAGTTGTCATCATGACTTTAGGTACTAAAATTAGATGCGAGGCTGAAACAAAGAATACAAAGAAAGGGAGGAGAATCCCTTCCTTCCCGCCACACCATTGCACCACAAGAATCACCCTCTGTTGCCGTGCCAGCAAACATGCTGTTCTCTTTCCGTTTTATCACGATTGTCTTGCCTAGGGACCTGAGTGTCAATCAGCAGTTCTCTGTCCTGGAATTCATCATTACCCAAACTTTCTGTCTGCCCTTGCATTAACGTTAACGTAACTATATAGTTCTCTCTCTATATAACAAAACTATATCTCTTCACCACACCTAGTGGGGATGAGGGTGAGTATCTGCCCTTTCTGTGGCTCTTCCCAGCAAAAAGTGACTTATCTCATTTATCTTTCAACCACATTCATCAGACAGTAATTACACTATTCTCCTCTCTCAAATCAGTGCATTTTTGCCCAATCTTTTCTCTGCTGTCATTGTTGCTTTTCTAGTACATTTGATAGTTAAGAACACTTAAGCTCTTATAGTTATCAGTGTGATTATTACAGTATTATGATGTATTTATAAAATGCTTCTACCTTCAAGAGTTACAAGCTGTATACTCTCCGAAATGATTTAGTATTAATGTGCTAACTCTATAGTCCATGAAGCTGATCGAAAAGTCAGAGCAGGCAGAGGCCAGCAGGCAAGCAACGAATCCCCAAGGATTGGTAGAATGAATGAATGAATGAATTTGCAAACAAATGGATAAATGGGGTTATCATTCCAGGGAATATTTGTTTGTTCGATTGTTCTCTTGTTTGTGGGTAAAACACCATTCCTTCATAAAGAACATGAAATTAGCAAAGAAAGCGCATACCAATGCCAAAATTAGAAATCACACTGTGGTGTCCTCAGCCCAATAAGCTCTTCCTTCTCTCTTTCCTTACTTAACACCTCTTTATCCTTCAGATTTCAGTGCTAGCCCCACTTACTCAGGGAAGCTTCAAGATCTTCTGACAAGTCAACTCACCCTGATAAAGGTTCTCATGGGACTGTGCCCAATACTATCATGGCACTTGCCACAGTGATGACTTCACATTTCCGTTATTATTTAAATAAACATCTGTCCCTCAATGGACTATAAGCTTCATGAGGGCAAGGACCAGGTTTTGTTGGCCACTGCAACTCCCACAGTTACTGTTCAACAAATATTTGTTGAATGCATAAATAAATAGATTAATTAATAATGGTGAAAGCTGCAGTCTTCAAGACTTCTACTCCTTTGGCCACCTGAACTTGAAGCATTTAGCCTCAGACTGTGTCACAATTCTTCTGAACACTTCTCTTTTCCTTCTGTTTAGCAGACACAGTTTTCAGCCACAAAGAAAGTAGCTTCAGTGTGTGGACCAGCTAACTCTTGATGGGTAACAGCAGCCTCATCCCATCAGACTTCTACTCCAAAGCATCTAGCTCCCCACATCCAATACAGTCCTTGGCCAGCCTCTCCTAGGCCACTTACACTGAGGAAACTATATTCTGAGCTATCTGCTGCTGTAATGGCACTACTGTTCCTATTTATAAATGGGAATAACAGCTAACCACAATCCCTTTGTTTTAGTTCTGTGCAATCTCATGTTCTAAAGTCTGAAAAGAGTGGAAATAGTGATCACATCAGTCCTGATACTAGAGCCAATGTTCTAATAATCAGGTTTCTCAAAACAGCTGGTGCTGGGTAGAAGAGGTGGTTCATCTAAGGACCCTATGATGATGGCTAACCACATTTTTATCTTTCAATCCACTTTGGATTATTTTTCCCACATGTCAAGGGTAGACAGGCATGACACATCCATCGTATAAAGAATTCAGCCTCATGAATTAACCTCAGGAGATCATCTCTCTTTCTCTCTAGATGGCATTTGCTGGCATCTCCCATCAGCCATCACTCTGGTCCCCTCCCTAACAGTTCCCTGACTTTCATTCTGGTAGCTACCCCTCCCCATGCTGCCCATGGGCTTCAGAGGAAAATGAGCTCAACCTGAATTTCAGAGGGAAGCCCTGATTGGTTCATGCTAGACATTCCATTGCTCTCTCTCGTCATAGCCTGCCCCCCCAATTCAGGTATGAGCATGTAATGTAGGCATAGACAATGAGTATGAATTTCAAGACTCTTTTTTTGGAATGCTAGGCCAGAGACTGATTCCAGAGGATGTCAACAAGAAAGTGTGTAGTCCTGATTGCTGCTAGCAGCTGTCCCATGACCACTGGGGAGCTTGCCATGAAATGTGGCCAACACTGTACATGGAAGAATACAGAGATGGAAAGAAATGGGACTGTGATAAGACCACTGTGCTGCTGAATCAACCTGCCCCAAAGTACATACTAGCTTGGGACTTTATAACTCCAAATGATATCTTTTATTGTTGAGGTCTTCTGTTACTTGTATTAAAAATCCTGACACACCCTACAAGTAATCACCAGACTATACCTACTCTCAGAATAAAGCTGACATCAAAATAATCCCTTTACCCAAAGATGGTCCCTTCAAGATTACCATCTCTTTACCATAATGCTACCTCTAAGGCTAGAGCTTGAGAAGGCCCGTGGATGCTGTAGGTCTCTCAGAGCAAGAGTTAGATTCTGTATGGAGCTTGCCTTCTGAGGCCCTAACCTCTCTATCGGGTTGGGGACAAGCCCCACCTGCCCTACAGAAAGAAAATCGCTGTGTCAGAACACTTACCCAACAGCATCCCTCCCTGGTGCCTTTCCTCCCACACCTTGCCCAAAAAAAAAAAAAAAACAAAACACACACACACACAAAAAACACACACACAAAAAACTAAATTGGTTCAACACACTTTTGCTACTGGGAAATGTTTCATAACTACTAATGAATAATTCAGTGAATAAGATATTTTTAGTTTTCTATTGCCAGACACACCCAACTTTGATGTGAATGCTGTTGCCTTTCTTACTCTTCAAATCCCCCTTGCATACGGGATCCTGAATGTGTTACTTCCTTCACAGAGGCCCAATCAACAACAAAAATCAGATCATATCACCCATCCTGCTCAACAGCTTCCAATAGCTGCCATCACACTTAGAATGAACTCCAAACTACTGCCTCTCCAGCCTACGTCATTTGGCTTCTCACCACCTTGATCATTCCGCTCCAGACATCTGTACTTCTTGCTGCTGTTCAAAAATGCCAAGACTGTTCCTGCCTGAGGACCTCTGTTTCTCACTTACTCCCCCTTCTCCACAGGACACTCTGCTGCCAGCTCCTCACACACAACTAGCTCCGTCACTTCCTTCTGTCCCCAGCACACGTCACCTCCTCAAAAATAACTCCTGTGATCCTCAGATATGAAACAGCAGCCCTTCACTAGCCTTCTCCCTCACTCTGCTTTCTATTATAGCACTTTTTCCTATCTGAAATCATATTACAAAGATATGTTTAAGCCTGTATATATCATCTATCTCCCCCGCTAGAGTGTAAGTCCCTTTAAGACAGGGACTTTTTCTCTTGTTCAAAAGTCTACCCACCAAGACTAAAACATGCTTAGTGCCGTATACAGGCTCAATATATCTTTTTATTTTATTTTTTAAAGAATGAATGGATGATTAAATAACAAGATTTTTTTTTAAGTGTGGCTAAAAACAAAAAGCTGTAGGGAGGTACTTATCTCCTGTTGGGCAAATTCCCCTTTTTCTTTGTTATCAACTTATATTGCTCCACTTATGAAACATACAATCCTACAGTTTATCACAGAAAGTGTCACATCCTTCAAAGATTCTCCTTATAACAAAGATTTAGATGTGCAGTTATAAAAATGCTCACCATATTTTAAATAATATGAAATCATTCTATCAAAACAGATTATAAGATAACATATCATTTATGAGATCCACATAAAAATCACTGCTTTACCATGGAATGTCTGGCAAAAGGCCAGCGAAAATTTGCAGTCATAATATCTCAAAATTCCTATTATCCATTGAGCCTCCAAAATATAGCTATTGGAGTGGGAGTGGGATTAATTAATGCTAATTAGCTAATCAAGAAAGTTAAACATTAAGAAAGTTTAAATTTCTGTGACAAAAATCAGATGCAAAATCTTTGAATTACGTCATAACTTCTACTATTTCGATGGAAAAATAATCATTTCAAAGTCAAGGCACTTGTTTTTCTACAATCAAAGGTGGTTAAATACCTTTAAATACATTTCAACATATTTATGAAGGAATTATCCTACATGCCTCCAAAGCTCTCTCATAAATCAGTATAATGTTTCCAAAGCACATTTGGAAGTACAAAATTCATATCTACTAACTATATTTTCCTCTATTCGAAGATGAATTAAGCAGAAAATACATTAATGTCTGAATTTATAATAGGAGTGGTTAACCCTCAACCACAGCAAACTAATGAGGAATATTTTACCATGGAAAAATTAATCAGGGCTCTCCAACACTATGCAATTTGACATTTTGAGGACTTAATCAGGAATGGATTTTATTCCGCTATTTACTTTTCATCATGGGGATGACTTACAAAGACACTACCTGTTAGAACAAATATAATTCTTGAGCTTAATCTTGTCACTTTAAAGAAATTTATTTTAAATAATATTCCATAGTTTAAAAATAGTCCTCGCAGAAGCAACATTACTAAGATTATGTCATTTCTGGGCCAAATTCAGCTCTCAAACATTGAGCAAGTATCAACATAGACACAGTGAGCCTCAGAAACTGAATGTGACTAAACCTCTGTTAGCAATGAGACAACACAACTTCTGGGAGGTTGTGACTTCTGGACATGGACTTCCATCCCCAGCCATCGATTATCACTATCTTTGTTAAAGACTACAGGAGTTTCATTTAACTAGAGTGCTCAGTAAATTGCAGCAGAGTTCAAGCATCTTTATGGATTCATTAAACCATTGATCTGCCTCACAGAGCTTGTAGCAGAGCCCAGCTCTGGCCCACAGCCTGTGTTTACAGAGAATGCAATAGACTGATGTTTGTAACCTCCAAAGGCAGTCTGTCAGTAGACATTAGATTCCACTGTGTGCACAGCCACCCTAAGAGTGGATTGTAACATAGGGAATTTCCCATTCTTAGTCTCAACTGCTGGGACAGAAATGAAGTGACCATCTGTAGCAAGATTTTCTTTATTCCATTCTAATCTGTGATAATATAAACAAAGAGCAAAGAGCCCAAGGAACAAAGAATTACATATGGCTTGGCCAGTTCACACTTCTGTTTATGTGTACATAAGCTATCCAGAGGTATTGAAATGGAGGAGAAATTAAGATAATCACAGGCATGCCTATAGCTTGGATCCCCCATGGGGCCTCTCGAGTATATTAGGCATTGTGACCAGACATTTCAAAGGTGTACAAGAAAAATTCAGGACTTAATCTACTACCTTAAAATATCTCAAGGCAAGCCACCTGCCCTTTTATGCCTGCACTTATTCAGATACTTAACATTTTTAACAAAGCACTGAATCAACAGAGTATAACTACTATTCCAGGAAAAAGAATAATCATTATCTCTTGGTTTCTCAGGACAGTTCACCAAGCATTCTCAGAACCTTCTCCCTCCTCTGGTTTTTATTAATAAGGTCTCACAACACCTTCCTTTTTAAGTCAGGCACAAAGAGTAACTTTGTGCTGAATGCAGCTTATGATCAGAGAATCACATCAAAATGACCTGTAAGATAATTCTTTAAATGCTCATTCTTCAGATAAAGCTGAACACTGTTAGTGGCAAGGTGAGAGAGTTGGAAATGTAAGTGTCTGGATCAATAAGGAGAATGTTCGTCCCAAATAAATAGATCCCTTCCTGATCATTTGTTTCACTGAACTGCCCACTGCCCAAACAGACAGTCAGACTATGAACTCCAAACACGCACATTCATCACTCTGCAGAAGCAGTCACCAGAACACAATGTGGCTGATGCAATCTGACACTGTGGTTAATGTTAAAAGGGAGCGTGCCTTTTAGATGGATTGGATAATTACCAGCAGTTCCGATGAGAAAAAACTTGATTTAAGTGAACAGCATTAGCCGTCACCAGAAGGATGGCCAGAGATGTACTATGTCTGAAAATTAACATTCCAGCATATACGTCAATAGCACTGTGTATTGATCCCCAGGTGACCGGATTCTGATTTATGAAAAACTCCCTCTCTTCCTTCCGCTCACTGAAAAATGTTGAACACAGACTGGGGCTTGAAGCTATTTCGAGTTTTCATCAACTCTTCACATTTAATCTAAAATATCTAATGTTATTCAGAAACTGATGTCCATTCTGGCTAAAGGGTTAGAATTATTGCTGTTTCCTTCACAGTCTCCTAACATGTGGCTCATTAAAAACTAGAAGTGGTTGCTGTTCCTTTCAGTACAAACCCACTTGCCCCATGCTGTGTTCCAGGTATCCCTCAGACCAGAGTTTCTCAAGTGGTTTTCAAGTGTTTTGGTGAACATGAGGTCACATGCCTCTCCCCAAGCTTCTGATGGCTTTCTAGAGTACTATGTCCCACTCTGTCTGCAGAACCTCTGCCTTGGAACACTTCGCAGCTCTCCTCAAGAGCCTGTGTGTCACTTTAAATGGACCTACACTTTACTTCACTAGCCAGAACTTTCCTGCTCTAACCCTACTCCCAAATGTGTTTCCAAGGACTGACGTTTACCCCTCCTCTGTGATTGCTTTTTCCAGCCTCTCATTTGCAGCAGCTCATCAATATTCCATTCTGTAGTTCAAAATACAAGACAATAAGAAATATTTGGGTTTGCTGTTCTTTTCCCCAGAGCTTTCTGAGAACACCCATTTGCTATGACCAAAAGGGAGCTCAGCCACTGGCCTGCAGACTAAAACCCTGGGAGGAGAAGCCACTATACACATGAGGCAGTGGATAGGCTTATAGCACAGTACTAAGGAACACTGCAAAACCAAGCAATCATCCTGCAGGCCAGGGTGCAGCTGGACAGATTCAGGAGGCTCACTGGTGGCTGTTAAAACCAAGGGAATCCACAGGAAGAACCCTGGGGCTCCCCAGGTGCATTTACTGGTGGGCCAAAGATATTTGCCAGCAACTGGCAAAAGCAAGTATGTGGCCTGAGCTTCAGGTGGTCAGGGGACATTAATTGCAAGTAATTTCTTAATGTCCTTCTCCAAGCCTTCATGAATGATAGCCATTTTGCAAATTAAATCTTGCAGGTATTTAAAGGAAAAAGAGTAGACAGGTTAATCACTAGATTAACAGGGCAATTGTTACACATTTCTTCTGTACTACTTGGTTCTATAATTAAGTCTGAAACTGAGAAATCTTTCCAAGGATATATTCAACTTTAATAAAAAGACAAATGGACTATGTCTAAATAAAATATAACTCCAAATAACATGATGATACATGCTAATTAGAGATGGGTTCTTCCAAAAGAAATGTCTTCTAAGAGATCGCTATATAACCAAGAATATAGTTTGAAAGTAAAAGAAATGCCAATAATACAATATTCTCCTCCTTGAATATTTATGTTATTATTATAATGATTGTTAGGAAATCTTAATGGCATCATTTGCAAATGTTGTTTCTGTCTATATAATCTTTTTCTTTTTAATGCATCCTTATCCTCATCTCTGAGCCACATTGGTTTCTTCCCACTATGGTCTGCTGGGGAACCACAATATTATGATATTGAAGAAGTATTTCGATCTTTTTTTTTTTTTTTTTGAGATAGGGTCTTGCTCTGTTGCCCAGGAAGGAGTACAATGGCACAGTCATGGCTCACTGCAGCCCCAGCCTCCTGGGCTAAGCAATCCTCCCACCTCAGCCTCCTGAGTAACTGGGACTACAGGTGAGCACCATCACAGCCAGCTAATTTTTGTATGGTTTGTAGAGACAGGGTCTCGCTCTATTGCTCAGGCTGGTCTTCAACTCCTGGGCTCAAGCAATCCTCCTACCTCCACCTCTCAAAGTGCTGGGATTACAGGCACGAGCCATGGCGCCCGGCCTTTCAAATTAGAAAAAACTAGAACAAGGAAGCAAAACTTTGGTGCTCTTAGGAATTTGTGTTTACTTGTAAATTATCAACATTCCGAATCCATAAAGAACACTAAAAACTTGAGATCCGAACAAGAAAAGTAAACAATCATCCTTTACATTGCCTGCAGTGGCCATTTGTCTTGACTTTTAATTTCCTTCTTGATTTTTGGATATTAGTTTGGACAATAAGATATTTCCCATGTAAAAGGAAAGAGATCAAACACAGGCCATTTGGAAGTGACTAACATTTGTGGTCTTGTTTGTTACTTCTTTTTAGAGGGATAATGGTTACAAGACATTACTCCCTTAGGAAAGAGTATTTTTACGTGTGCATTACTATGCAAAGTAAAACTGGTGTTAGCAAGTTGGACTAAATGTTTTCACAAGAGTGCAAAATCACTAAGGAGTGTCTGCAACTTTCCAATTCCTAGATGAATTACAAGGACAGAAATGCTCTCAAGTCCAAAAATGGGCTGGGAAAAGAGTGAGCTATTAGTTCCCTGAAAAGTCTCCAATACATGAAATAATGAGATTGACATCCCATTGTCCATACAATGCCCACAGACTACATAAGTATTTTTCTTACCCGTTGTTTCAAAAACTTTTAAGCCAGCAAATAAGCCTTCGGGGATAAGGACCCTACAACATATATTATGAATTAACACTATCCACTTCCTAGAGCCAACATTCTGAAATGTGTAAACTAGTAGTTAGAGTCCTTAAGTGAATACAGCTGTGATTCATGGTCCTCTCCTGGCAGTGTTGAGTAGAAGTATTTTGAAGAAAGCCTAATATTCGTAGCAATCCAGACAACTCTTCAAATAAAAATTTAAATTCAGTTAAAAATATAACCTATATACTATATAGGTTAACCTGGCTTCAATCCATCCCACCTTATTGCATAGTGACAGTCTGTGAGAGATGTATGTGACACTTTCAACCCACCCCACTAAACAGAGAAACCCAAAGAGAAATGAAGGATTGAGAGGCAAAAGAAATTTAAAGAGCCCATTTTCAGTGGGCCATCATTTTGAGAGTTGGGTTATTTTTGTCCTTGTTTTCAGCAGCAAATCAATTCCTGACTCTACACCCAAGCGTGTGTGAAGAGAAATGCACAGAGACCACAAGCACAGCTGTCCAATTTACATTCACAAATGCAGGTGTTGCTCAGACACAAAACAGAGGTCAGCTGAATACTGCTCCTAATTAGCTACCTTTTCTACTAGGATTTTTCTTTGTAAAGTTATGCATGCAATTTGGGTTCAACTTAGAGACCATTTTTAGATCCCACCATGCTAACCAGCAAGAAGCGGGCTGTCATTATAAAGCATAATTTACAGCACAGTTAATTTTATGTTTTTTTAAGTCTACACTATACCTAAGGCAAAATTCTGTTCTGCACACACATACATTATTCACTCTGTTTTCTATCCACTTCTCAAAACTTAAAAAAGGTAGAATTTAGCCAGAAAAAAAATCTGTTACGTAGGAATGGGAAGAATTTTGCCCTTTTTCTAAGATTAAGAAAGTCCACAATTTAATTAACAAGGACTAAGGACTCTGTTAAATGATACAAGAAGAGAAGTAGCTATTTGCTATTGTCTTCAGTACGGAACACCCAGGGGCTTATTACAAGCAGTTCTTAGAAATGGCAGGATGGAGACTGGTATCTAATACAATCCATTAGGAAACCCAAGCCCTAAATGAAATGACCACAAAATCCTATCAGTTAACAGAAATGCAGCAGCTGTACATGTTTATTGTAAGACAATATAATATTGTAACAGAGATAACACTCTTTAAAATCAAAAAAAAAAAGAAGCCAGCAAATGATATGACTAGTTTATTTCTCTATTTGGAAAAAAAAAAAACACACACACACACACACAAGAAGGCATAGCACGTCAGAGCTTTGGGATATATAAGGAAGGACGAAGACTGCAGAGAAGGGAGGAATTGTTTGTACACTAACAGACAACTGGGATCAGCTGGCAAAGTCACTGGCTAAACACCAAACTGCTGCAACTTCCAGGTTTAGCAAGATGTTCAAAGACATACCCCAATAACTCCTGGTAGAAAGTGAAATGTGATGGTCCTTCTCCCACTGCTGACTTTACCTGCTGTAAGTATTTCAAATGCTAATTCCTATCCTGGCTCCCAGTTACCCATTTTTCAAAAATGTACCCTATGAAAGTTTAAATTCAGTTTGACCTTAAACTTTATAATGATGTAAACAATATAGATATAGATATGGTATTCTGGAGTGTTTTTCCAAATGGAATCAGGTGCCTTTCTTCAAAGGCTCACTATAAAATACAGTTTGCAAAATATAACATGTATCACCAGGATTGTGACAAATCCATCTTGCTTGATTTTAGTCCCTACAGGCAGCCCATCAAGATTCAGACCCATAACCCTTCAGAATTATAGAAAGACAAAAAGCCCTGTTCTATAGCCATCTTCTGGGATGGAATGCAAAGTATTTTGTTGTGGTAAGTAGGGCTTTGAAGAAGAAAGCACTGGGCCCACTCCTGGGTTTGTTACTCCAGTGCTCGGCATTCAAAACGGGAGCCCCGGGGTCTCGGAGATCATTTTAATCCCCCTATATTAAAACAAAACGTGTCTCCCGTGCATCGTTCTTCCCACCCTCCTCCCCAGATTCACTGGCTCCTCCCAGGGGAAAGTGAACTTGACTGCTGACAGTCCCAAAAGAATTCCAAACAATTTCCTTACTTGCCTCTCTGTTTCAGTGAAGATTATGAGCCTAACTCTTAGAGACTGCTACTAAAATTCCACCCTGCTGAATTCTGCAGCCTAATTCTTTTGGCATTATGTTTTTTGGCAGAATGAATGTGACCCAAATTTTCAGGAGATAATTTGCTGCAACAGTGCCTGCAATGCAGTGAGCCCATAATTAGCATTTCAGGATTGCAAATATCACACTTTTGGAAAAATAATAATTGTTTGCTTCAAGAAAGAACAGATTTGGATCTTGTATTATAGAAATGGAAACAACAAAATGTGGACAATTTTAGTAAAGATTTTATGAATTGAGGAAGCTTTACATATCAATGGAAAATAATTGAGGACTAGCAAGTTACCGCAGTAGTTGGTGGCAAAGGCTACAGCAGTTCTTTAAGGATTCAGAAAATAGTTGTATGCATGTGCGTGTGATTGTAAAAACATCATGCATTCCATTTCCCATCCATGGTGGCTAACACTATTCAAAAAGGACATTTTCAGACCTGGGATGTCTTCAAAACAAAACAAAAAAAAATTCTAACGATGGCTGTTCCTGTGTTTACCCACCACGCTTCTCACAAATGCTTGGCTGTGTGAGCAATGTTGTTTCACGTATTCATGATTTCATCTTTTCTCAATATCAATCAGCTTTAACATAAGATGTCAAGAGAGACTTGACATTTTTCTTGACAAGAACTCGTGGGCCAGATTTTGAAAAGAGCAATAGCAGTATTTCCACTGGGTACAAGAATTAAACTAAGTGGGCTAAAACTTTCTGGCCATGCTTTTGTGGCTAATTACTTGGCTTTTATAAGAAATATCTACCACTTATCTTTCATGTACTCAGAGTGCAGTCTGCACTCTACTGCTGGAAAGACACTGGCCATGAGGATACCAGCTGTGATCACAGTGTCCTCATCAGATTCATTCACCCTCTCAGAACACAAACACTAAGCCAAGAGAAACACATTAGAAGGGGATTCCTTATTCCAAAAGGTTAAGCATGACACAAAAGGGGAATCAACAAAACAGAGAGAATAAAAATATAAAAGTAAAAGGTGCGCAGTGTTTTCCGCTAGAAGCTATGAGGCACATGCGCGTGTGGGCTGGTGAGGCCTGTGGGGGGCCGCCTCTCTCTCCGGTGCTCTTACCTTATTTCTCTTGAAGTAGGCTCGTCGGCAGGCCGCAAAGCACTTCTCGCTGCAGAAGCTTTTCACCTCACTTCCCATACTCAGGGAATAGCGCTTGATTCCCACTTTCTGGCACCAGGCACACATTATTTGTACATTTGACACATCATCTTCTATAATAAAAGTATAAGAAAAATGTTCATATCAGAAGCAAACATCCCTTCAAATTTAGACACACCCTGAACCTGACAGAGCTACCCGGGCCTGATTTTAGTTTCTGGACCTTGGAGGAGAAGTGCTTTTTCTTTCTCTCTCTCTCTCTTTTTTTTTTTTTTTTTTTGGCTCCTAAGTTTCCAAAAGACATTTACTTAAAAACCAGAGCATGACTGCAGAGCCACAAGGGCTCCTAGGGCTTCTTAGCCTGGTTTAAAAAAAAAAAAAAAAAAAAAAAAAAAAAGCTTCATCTGCCTAGTTAAACCAGCCCCAGTACTAACGAAGCTTGTAAAATAACCCATTTCTTCAAAGGTCCTGTGAAAGCCTGCAGGATCTGCACTGGGTGGGACAATTTGTAGGGTGCTAACTTACAAACGGAACACCCTCATGTGAACCTTGACCAGGCGCCAGACTCAACCATGGCATGTTCCCTATTACTGTTAAATGATATGTGCTATTGTTTACTCTTGCAATGTAATAATTCCTAAGCAATGCGTTTAGTCAAAAAAGGAAAGATGTGCGTGGCCAGACTCTGGCAATGGAAAGGGAGAAGCCTGCTTGCTGAACAGACTCTGACAATGCAGCCTTCCGGCAATGGTGTCCTAAGGGAGATGCAGGCCTGATTGAAATTCTCCTCCATGTGATGTGGTTCATGGGCCCTGGATGGAGGGATGGTAATCGGAATGTCAGATCATTCTCAGCCAGATTGGTGGTCCTCCCAGCCCTTCATGTCATGTCATGGGGTTGCTCAGAATGAATTTAGGTGGTTTGCAAATATTTCCATTATTTAAATTGTATTTCTTTTCCTTTGTATGAGAAGAAAACAAATTTAACTAGCATAATGAGCCCATGATATCACAAATACTACTGCTTAAAACAAAGGATTTTAAACTGAGTCAATTAGTAAAATATATTCAGTAAATCATAGTGCAGGTGGTCAGAAGTTATGACAAACATTATGATGGTGATATTCAGGTCTGGGAAAAACTGGCCTCTGAGGGGTGGGTGGGGGTGAATAAAAGGAAACTTTAAGTAGACACCTAAGTAATATTTCCTTGTTGCCTCTTAACAGCTTTTGCTACATCTTGAGTTTTCTCTGTCCTCCCAATTGATAGTGACTGTGTGTGTGTGTGTGGTGTGTGTGTGTGTGTGTGTGTGAGAGAGAGAGAGACTGATTGCCACATCTCTTCTTCCTTTACGGAATTTTTTTTTATTAACCCACATTCATGCTCCAGACATCAATGGTAATCACAAAATCCCCAACAAGCACTTGTATAGTGTTGTCTGATTTCTGGATAAAATCCCCCAAAGACTAATTGCTAAGCAAGGCCTGGTCCATGAGTTGTTGACATATTCAGGGTTCACAGAGTCTGTCATGCAATCATTTCATTTCCAGGGAAAAGATTTGGTTTGAGGCAGTGTGGTCATCAGCCTGCAAAATTAGAAGCAAACTAATTTGTAGTGCAGAGATATGGCTTTTTTCCCCGAGTATCACCACTCAGAACTATGTGCAGCATTTTATTTACCTCAATGGAATAAATATTGCCATTTTAATGACCTTTTAGTATTTCACAAATTACATATTGTGATCTATTGTTATCAAGTGAGATAGTATAAAAAATGACCTTTGATGTCAGTCCAACATTTTTTATAACTTTCTTTAAATGGTATAATATGAAATCAAATGTCAAACAATTACTGTATTTAATAATTTGTTCTATTCAAAGCAAGCTTTTTGATATTTCAGGAATATCCTTAACAAAACAAAATTTAAAAATAAATAAATAAAAGCAAGCTTTTATTTATATTTTACATGATCTCTAATATGGCATCTCTCTACATATGAACATTTTACATGGTATGAAAAATTAGCAAAGCTTTATAATTTACCTTGGTGTATGGAGGAGTTTTCTTAGATTAGAAAGAGCATATATTTTAAGATAATCACCTATCTTTACTAAACTAGATAGCAACTAATAGTTTCTATTTTTCCCAATTGATAAGATACTTTAAAATCTTAAATTCCTGAAAAAGAAGATACAGCAGAATTCTCATAAATTATCCACTGGCAGTAAGCTTGATTCTGGTGAAATCTGTAAGGAAAAAAATTTATGTGGGAAATCACCTGGCCTCACAGTTTAATGAGGAGACCCCACTTCCCAAGGAGCCATTTTAGAACATGCATTAGGTCCCCCTCATTATTTCTTCCTTTAAATAATCTGATTTTGGAAACAAAGCATAAAACTGTTTAAGTCCTAGATCTTCAGCTATAATGGACCAACACTGAGATGAGAAAGAATAGAGTGCAAAGCTATTCACAAGGCCAGGCGCTTAGCTTGCAGCTTGGACCTGGCCTGAAGGAATGATGCTTGAGGCCAAAGGGCAGCTCCGGGGTCTTTCTCAAGCTTCAATCCATCATCACCAGACAGACCCACTTGTCATTTTTTAAAGGGAGGCAAGAATACTTTCTTACAAATGACCTAACAAATAAACGAACAAAAAGGTAGAATTTTAAAACAGATTATTTCTTATAAATCATTCTTACTACAAAGCAACAATATGAGATGAGACCAAATACATTGTGCACTTTTATATCTGGCTGCTGGAAAAACTTCTAGAATGATGGTTAGCATCTGCCTTGTTAAATAAGTCGACGCTCCCCGCAGTTTTTCGTACAACTCCATTTCATAAAGGTATATGCTTTGGGAAAAGCCCATCAGATTTCTCCTTTTCTAGTATTAAACTGTTATCAGCAGCTAATGATCCAAAGAACAGTCTGATAATTGGGTTATTCAAAAAATTTAAAAAACATTTTCCGATATTTCAGGCATTCTAGATTTATAAAAGTCTTTTATATTAGTAACAGATTTTAGAAACTAATAAAGAACTGTGATTATCTAAATTAATATTGTCAGCCAAACTATAGTTCAAAATTCTGTCATCAGACATGAGATGGTATCCCCATCTTATGACTGCACCCCTAGAAAAGTGAACGCTTCTTAAGTGGTTAAAGTCAAAAGGATCAGTCCACTTCAACACCTGCATCTCTTTCTACCTGAAACACGGAAATGAAATGCATGCTTTACAATAAACATGGAAATGAAATGCATGCTTTACAATGGCAAAATAGAAGGTTTCAGCACTTTAACTTTTCTAACTTGATCTGCTTTAAATTTTTTTTTCTATTTAAAAAAATATTTCTTCAAGCTAGGGAAAACCTAATTACCTGTCTTACATTTTGGCTAACGGTCTGTGCCATTAGAGACTTGAGATTACCTCAGAGAAGATTCACATAACAGATTTTTACATTACATTACCTTACAGCCATCAGCCTGTGCATTTTTATAACAAACAATACGACAACAAATGTAAAATGTTTACAGCATTAAATCACATTCCCAAAGAGAACGGTTTGTATAACATAATTTTCATATGATAATATCATATAAATATGTATCAGTCAAAATAAGCATATTTCAATTAATCATGAAAAATTTGTACCACCTCTTTAGAATTTAATTAAGCAGAACGTTTAAGGCATTTTCTTTCCAATCTAATGTTCCAAGAGCTATAGAACATTTTTCTACTTTACATCCCAGAAGTTCAGATTACTCCAAGATGAAATCAAAATTGTATTTATTTATTATAGTGCAGAGAAGTATGAGATCAAGCATTTCTGGAATGCCCTGCTGAAGTTGTTTGAGAAATTGCCTTATCTGGTGACTTTTAAAAATAAGGATGGCCATTGGTCAGTGATCTTCTTGGGGCATTTAAATTGGCTATAAACATGTATACTAACTTACCTGACCAGTGCCCAAAGAAAATCAGTAGGGCATTAATGGACTCCAGGCAATTAAACTGTAGATTTACCACCCCTTTGTAACTTTCATGGGAGTCCAAGACTGAGGGGAAATTCCGAAAGTATTTGCTGGGACATCTATCTCCTCCAACAGTTCCTAGAATGCACACATCCAGATAATCAATGAAAGACCTGGATTATATTTGAGACAAGTTACAAGGCAGTCTGAGGAGACTCCTGTGTGTTCCCCATGCCATGAAATGACATGAAATGGCCCATGGCCGGCCTGCACTGTGTCAATCTACTTGTTGCAGCAGCTATATTTAAAAACAGAATAAAGTCAAGGCCTGGAAAGCAGGCAAGAAACTGAAGTTTGCTTTCTTTATAACTTCTGCAAAAAAGAAATTCCTTTTTGAAATAATTCAATTCCAAAGACTTTAAAGCAATCTAACTTAAAGTTTCTACAGAGTCCACCAGGAGTTTCTGTACAATTCCCTGTGTTCTAGGGGTGAAAATACAAGGAGACCCAGAGAAAACTGGGACCACTAAACCACAAAGAACATAGTGATAGTTAGCAGTACTTAGCAGGTGCCCGCACAATGCACGGCTCATTTCAATGTTATTTAATCTTTTTCACAACCACCACCAACCAGGCAGTTACTAACATTAATCTCCATTGCGCAAATGGGGAAAGTGAGTTTATATGTTAAGTAATTTGCTCCTAATCACACAATAAGTACATATCAGAGCCTTACTGAGGACCAGGCCATCTGATTCCAGAGCCCAAGCTCTTGACCACTACACCTTAGAGACCACAGCTTTTCTAAGCAGTAAGATTATAAACCATCCTCACAGACCTCTCTCCACAAAAAGGACTAAAAGCTGTCACACATTTTGCAACTTACACAGCACATTGCTCAGTGACACAACAATAGACAAAGAAAATGAAATCAAAAAGGTCAAAATGTCTTTGAGGAGACAGCTGAAGTGTTAATCAATATTTGTTGATTGATTTTCAAAAAACAAGTTAAAGGCCCACGGTGCAAGCCTTTACTTCTTTATGACTATGAGACATGGATTTGCTGCAAACATTCTGTATAACTTGCACCAGCAAGTGCTACTTAAACATTAAATAATAAGACAGGCCCAATAATATGTGGATCTCAAGCAGTTATTCTACCCACAGGCAAGCAATACTCTTGCCAGCCTTCTCTTTTCTAAGGAGCAGGGATCACAGCAGAACATGGATAAGACTGGCTTTCCATGTGGTTGAAATGGGAGACCCCCCTACCTCTGTAATTTCAAGGGTGCCAATAAGAATATCCTAGCTTCAAAAAATTATCCTTCAGCTGCTCACTAAGATTAAATTCTACCACTAGAAGGTCATTTCTTTGGCTAAATGTTTCTTATGAACCATTAAAACACCAATTCCCTGAAAGCAACGAGGCTCAATATATACTTGTAAGTAATGATTTATGCTTTGAAATGAATGATTCTTTCTGAAGAATATGTTTTTACAAGGAATGGGAAGAAGGGCAGAGGATAGGGTTCCAATGAGAAAGGTAGAGAGGCAAAGATGGGAGAGTTGGGACATATTACTTAGCTAATCTCTAGCCTTGGAAAGAGCTAGGGCAACCTGAGGGCAGCCAAAGGAAGGCAGTGTGGACAGGGTGATGACACTGTAGGACATGTCAAATGTTCAGAGTGCCTTTTAAGTATGAATATGAAACACAGCAGACAATGGCATATAACTAAGGATTGCCAGAAAAGAAAAGCAACAGGCAGATCCACTTAGGACAATCTCAAGAGGGTGACTTTTTATAAGCAAATGAGGTAGTAGATGTACATTGCTTTGCAAATCTAAGTTGCTACTATTTGAAAGACAGTGTGGTGAAGCACAGAGATGGAGACAGAGGACCTTGGTGAAAGTACTAATATTGCCCCTTCTAGTTGTATGTGACAAGAGTAAGTCGATCAAGGACTGGTCATGCCCACCCTAACTATAGCTTCGGTGAGGATCAAATACGATTAAATATGCACATTCTATATGTAAATGAGCCTTCCTTAGAACGAGTGGCAATTAGAACCACAAGAAAAGGGTAGGTGTCAGCTGTATGCAATCTGGAGAGGCCCAGTGACCAGGCACCAGTCTCTCCAATCACATCCCCTCCTGTGGATGACATCTGTAAAACCACTATCCTTGAATACAAAGAACAACTCAGTAATTGGTTAAATTTCACTAACTTAGATTATTTAAGAGTAAAGCCATTAGAATTAATAAAAGCCTCACAGCTATTCTTTTAAAAAAGTACTTAACTTGAATTAATAGTTGACAAGATGTTGCCAAATATATCACTGCACTGCCAGATATTCTGTAATTAATAGATGGGAATTCTTTGTAATTATTACATTAACTATCCACACATGGGTGGATCTTCCTAAGTGCCTGAGAAGTTTGCTCATTTAAAAAGTATCAGAGCAACAACTGAAAATGTCTGCCACTTTGGTAACTGAACTATCAAGAATTCCCAAAGAGTGGTGTCTGAAAAAATAAAATTTTATTGAACTTAGCTCTCATTAAAAGGATAATGCAATTAAATGACAAAGGTCCATAATACTACATGAGTCTTTGTAGTACCTAAAATTATCCCTAATTTTCTTTTGTATAAATAGATTTGAAGTTATTTTAAGAATTTAAATAGTCCACTCCTCTCTAAACAGAGTAGTACTTAACCCCAAAATAAAATCTAAATATTCTATACATAAATTAAAAATTGGTTCCAATAAGTAAAAGGAATGACCCTATATTATACAAAATTACAGAAAAATGACAGACTTTAAAATTAATTTTCAATTTTCTAACGGAACATTCCACCCAATTTTAAATTATTTACATTCATATTATGAAGACAGACATAGACATAGATACAGATATAAAGAATATGATTCCAGAAAGAACTACATGTTTACATGTGAGCTGGATAGGACCTGAGGTGTGTGGCTCATTTTATGACAGGCAGAATGCAGTAAGAGAGAGGTTCAGACAGTTGTGAGAGCCATTCCAGAGGGCACGGCATTTGAGTTGGGTCTTGAAGGATTTGGAAGGCGGGGAAGTTAAAGAGGAGAGAAAGGACAGAGGAACTGCAGGAGCCAGAGAGTGGAAGACAGGCTTGAAATGGGCAAGAATCCTGCAGTCATCCAGTTGACCAAGCTTGTGTGAAGGGAAAAGTAGATTAGACAGGAGCTGATAGGGCCTGAACAAGGAGTCTCATGGATGTCATTTTGCCATAGGGGGAGGGAATCAGCTCGTCTCTATTCCACAGGTAATAAGAAACTCCCAAATGTTTCTCAATAAAACATGACAGACTGGGCACTGTGGCTTACACCTTAATCCCAGCACTTTGGGAAGCCAAAGTGGGTGGATCACTTGAGGTCAGGAGTTCAAGACCGGACTGGCCAACATGGTAAAACCCTGTCTTTACTAAAAATACAAAAAAAAATTAGCCAGGCATGGTGGCGGCTGCCTGTAATCCCAGCTACTTGGGAGGCTGAGGCAAGAGAATCGCTTGAACCTGGGAAGTGGAGGTTGCAGTGAGCCAAGATGGTGCCATTGTACTCCAGCCCAGGCAACAAGAGCGAAACTCCGTCTCCGGGAAAAAAAAAAGAACATGACAGGATCAAAGATGTGTTAAGAAATGTTACTCCAACAGGAGTAACAGGACGGATCAGAATTTGGAGAGACTAGAAATCCAGTTCCACATCTAGAAGCCTCAGTAAGCAAAGTGAGAGCAGGGTCCATGTCTCATTCTCTCTTGTGTGTTCAGTGCCTTGCACAGAACAGTGCTCATGCTACATGAAGGAATAAATGGCTGCAGAGGAAAAGGGATGAAGTCCTGAACTTACAAGGTGACAGTGGAAATGAAGAAGACAGATTTAAGAATGAGATGAAATCAATTATCAAAAGGTAGAAATGTTGCGAACCCAGAAATCACTGAAATTTCATAGTATTCATCTTCCCGTGTTTCTAGTCAAAGCAGACAGCGAAAAGTCCACAGCATTCTTGGGGAAGGTGACTCCAGAGTCAAATTCAAACAAAATGAAGTTGCTTTACAGTCAATGTCCCTTCCTCATTTACTCTCCCGTACTCCAATGAAGGACAGCAAAAGGAGAGACTGATAAAGTCACAACATTGTAATTCTGTCTTGAATACCATGCTGAACTTGGATTCTTTAACATGACACTACTAAGTACATGTGCCTCCAGCTCCCTGACATTAATGTGAGTATTTCCCCATAATTTCACTGACTTGCCAGTGAAGGAGTTTCTTCTTGTAAGTTTCTTTGACAACCTCGCCTCTGCTTCTCAGTGTTCACTGTGGAGTCTGTCTTTCCTATGTAATCACCCTAAGAAACTGGAATAGGAAAGGAAAAAGGTAGAGCTTCAGACTAAGGAAAACCCACAGTCTTGTATGCAACACTTCCGAAAGCATGTTCCACAGAACACTAAGCCCATAGGGTACTTACATGGACGTGATTTTTAAAAAAGACTTCCATGATTAAATATGAATGGAAAACAGCAGGCTAAACAAAGTTAAACAACAGGCCTTTTACAGCAGGACATTTTGTTTCCACCAATGTACAATTAAGAATCTTTGAAAAGGAGAGAGAGTGTGCCATATTTCACAGATTTAACAGTGGACATGTCTTTTCACAGAGAATTCCCAAGACTGGACTTCTGAGGAAGCCTCCTGGAACGTGCTGCTCCACTGCCCTACATCAGCATTGAGGCATGAGCATTTCCATGTGGGTCATTAATTATCAGGAAGGTTTCTTCTCTTTTGCCCACAATTATATCCTCAATTGCCAGGAGCCTCCTTTGCCTGCACTGGGCAGAAAGACAAGGTCTGCAGCCATGTGGCCAGTGCTGGGCACGTTGACCAACACCTACTAGTCCTCAGTATGCATGTTCAGATTGACTAAAGACACCCATGGTCCACAAAGTCCCATGGTGTCTGTTGCTTGCATCAAATACAGAGAAGGCAATCCTTTTCCTATAGAGCCCTACAGAGAAAATGGGAGAAATCAACAATAAGGCAAAGAGAGAGTAATACAGACCGAATAGCTCATGTTCACTGGCTGGCTGCCATAGACAAGACGCTCAATTAAAATCGTATCCCCATCCCTGGGCCCTCAATCTGAACCTCTGAGCAATCTAAGATGTCCTGGGACAATGATGCTGCAATCATGGATTTGCTGTCTGCTAGACTTCTCTCTCCTAGATGGCTGAAGTCTACTCAGCATCTAGTCCACAAATGAACGTGATGAGCGACAAGGGAGTCAGATCAAAAAGTGTGCTCCAGCAAGCCTACCACTCATAGAAAACCAATGCTGAGGCCTTGCCCTGCCTAGAGGGGCACCATCTTCAAAGAGATACAAAAGTGGCAGCATATAAAGACTAAAAGGTCAAGCTGCTTTATACAGGACCTCAGAACAAGAAAAGCATTTCCATCATCTGCTCTTTAATGGAAGGGCTCATTTCCCCTTCTGAGATCTGACTGTCCCAATATTTACACTTAATGGGTCCCACCGTGGTTGACAATCTCCCCAGAGGTAGACAGAGGATTCATTTCTTTACTCAACTTCGTGCCAGGCACTGTATGATGGGCTGCAAACGCACTGACTAACAAGACACGCATGGACACTAACAAGGCCTCAAGGAGCTTCCCATGGCTGCCCCTAGTGTAAAAGGCCAATGTGCAGGAGAAAATGGCCAAGGACAAGCCTGGCCTGCTCCCAGGGCTCCATCACCATGAAGGGTCATAGGAGCCAGATGTTCTTGGTGACTGTAGAAGGCGGGTGTAAGCATCTCCACTGGAGGGGAGCACAAGCAGCCCATCATGACAGAAGAGCAAGCCAAGTCCCTCCTCGCTGCTCCAGCCAGTCCTGCCAAGCAGCAGGCCACGTGGGGCCACCTCCTAGGGGAGGCAAATTGACAGGCTAGAGACTGGGTGTCAAAGGGACACCTGGGAGGGCCCAAGCACTCAGAGAGAGCACTGCTTGTTCTCCTCCTCAGCTCCTTTTCTTCCCTCAATACCCTGAACTGTAGTCACACCCAGAAAGTCAAGTTCAGTAGGTTGAAGGGTATGCAGAACTGCATTCAATTAAATGTGTTAAAAGAAGCAAGATGAACCTACTACAACATTTCAACAAAATAATTTACTTCACTCTTCACTCTTCTCACCTTTAAATATTTATTTAGATTTCTTAGAGCAAAGATTGGTTGAAAGACTCTCTGAAGGGGCCCTATGCCAATCCCTACTCTGGAATGTAATGAGACACAGCATGCCAAAATAGTCCTGCTATGGGAAAAGTAGAGGGCAACACTAACAAGAAATCCTTCAGAGCACTCTTCTCTCTAGACATTCCTCTTGAGCTGCACTACGTATTCTTATGACTCCAGTTACCATCCATAATACGACGATGCCCAAATCAACACAATTATCTTTCATGAGCTACTATGTCCAACTGCCTCCCAGACATCTTAGTAAGTCAAGTCCAAAGCTGCATACACATCCCTCTCCATTTCCAGTCCCCTTCACTGTGTTTCCCACCTCAGTTCCTGGCCCTATCATCTACCGAGTTACCTGATGGCAGAAACCCAGCATCTTTCCTGCCTCTTCTCTCCCTCTCACCTCCCACCTCCCACATTCTGATTAATCACCAGGTCCTCCTAAATATTTTTACACAGCTGGGTGTGGTGGCTCATGCTTGTAATCCCAGCACTTTTTGGGGCCAAAGCATGTGGACTGCTTGAGCCCAGGAGTTTGAGATCAGCCTGGGCAACATGGTGAAACACCATCTCTACAAAAAAATACAAAAATTAGCTGGGCATGATGGTGCCTGCCTGTAGTCCCAGAAACTGAGGAGGGAGAGGTGGGAGGATCACCTGAGCTCAGGGAGGTCAAGGCTGCGGTAAGCTGTGATGGCACCACTCGACTCCAGACTAGGCAACAAAATGAGACCTTGCCACAAAAAAAAAAAAGTTTTTATACTACACCCAATCATTCATTCATTCGATGAATATTTATCAAGTCTACTTATATGTGAGGCACTGTTCTAGGTGCCTTATCTTCATGGAGTTTGTTACTCTCAATCCCAGTGAAGCCACCAATACCTCTTGCCCATACTACAAGTAGCCTCCTAACTCACTGTCATGTAGTTCCTTCTCTCTATTCTGCATCTAGAAAATTCTTCTGAAACACCAATATGACCACTGCTCTCACCTGCTCAAAACTCTTCAGTGGCATCCACTGCCCTCAAGAAGAAAGTGGCACTCCTGGCATGGTCTCCATGGCTCCTAAGACCAGGCCAGCCTCTCACTTGTCTGCTTTCTGGATTCTGGCTTCTTTCACTTCCTTGAGGCCCTCCCTCCACTCAGCCTTTAAATGTGCTGCTTCCTCCCTCACAACCCTAAAATCCTTTGCCAGTTTAGTCCTACTGATGAATTCAGTCCTTTGTACCTTATCTTACTTAAACCTCATCCTAGGGAGACTTTCTCTGACCCCAAACCTGGTCAGATCCGACAGCACTCCGGACTTGGTAATTCTCAGACTTGATTGAGTTGGTTTTTGTCTGTGTGTGTGTGTGTGTGTGTGTGTGTGTGTGTGTGTGTGTGTTTTAATGTCTGTCTCTTCCACCAGACTATGAGCCAGGTTAAGACAGGAGCATATCTGTTTTGCTCACTAGAATAAAATGTCTGACCTGGGGCCTCAGCACAAGGAGAAGAAAAGCATCCTTACCAGGTGCACCTTGGGTGTTGGATACCCAGTGGGGGAATGGAGGGAGCCAAGGCAATAATTCTATCTTAGGTATGTGCTCAACACAAATGTGTATATATGTGAGCCAAAGGCACATAAAATAATCTTCATAGCAGCATTTATTCATAATAGCTAAAAACCGGGAACAACCCAAATTTCACCAGCAACCATTAACATACACTTGGGATTCCTTAGATGGGCTTAGGTGGGTAAGTGTAGGTCCTGAAGTTGACTGTGAAATTGTGTATACTAAGAATTCCTGCCTGCATATGAGAACTAGATTTCCATAGTTTTTAAGAAAATTTTAAACTCCTCCTAATTTAAGCAACTAAGCCCTAGAATGTAATTTAACCTTTTTAATCCTATATTTAGTCTGTTCATAGCTTTCTCAAATCAAGTAGAATATTTAAAAATCTCATCATTCCTTATTATTAAGGAATTATTACCAAGTGAAATGCAAATGTACCACAGTGAAGCCTAAAAATTAAGTTATAGGCATAAGGCATAGATATACCCCTCTGTGGTCTACTTGAGAGCTGCATTTGATATGGTGTAAAGTGGAGAGAAATTAGGAGACACTGGGTGAGTGACAAAAGTAGAATATACAATATCTCTACTTCCCAGTGGTTCTTATCAGGGTGTGACTTGGCCCCCAGGGGACATTTGGTAATATCGGGAGACATTTTTGATTGTCACAGCTAGGAGAAGGGGTACTAATGGCATCTAGTGGGTAGAGGCCAGGTATGGTGCTAAATGTCCTATAATGCACAGGACAGCCCAAACAAATTATCCAGCTGAAAATATTAACAATGCTGTGCTTTAGAAACCAGGCTCCACAGTGATGACAGGTCTGTGTATGGGACACCTCTTGTGCTCCTCTTCAAATCCTCTTGGCCAAGGGCACTGCCTTTGAGAACAAAGTTGCCTTAGAGGGAAACACTAGTGAAAAGCCCCAGAACATACTGGGATCATTATGACCACTCTCCTGGGTCAAGTTAATCAACTAAGTCTTCTCCATTTAACAGGAACTTTAAGAAGTCAGCACTGGGACTGTCCCTAGAATAACAAGAAATGCCAGAAACATGGCCACCCTCTAACAAGAAAGGAAAGGCACAGCTGACATTTCCTCTTATTTCCTGTTAGCATCTTAGCTCCTTGTTGACCTGGGACAAGGTATCCTGAAAGTATTATCCTAGCTACGTCATAACTCCAAAAAGAGTTAGAAAATGTCAAGAGAAGTTCTGGGCTGCCTCCGGAATCACAGAAGTATGTGATTTAGAATCCATGATCAGATTGTGTCCCCATCCATTTCAGAAGTGAGTTCTGGTCCTGGTTCTGCCATTAAGGCAACTGAGTGACCTTGAGAAGATCATTTAACCTCTCCAGACCTCATTTCCTCTGCTGTAAAAGTGAAAATTTAATTAGATGATATTCTAGGTTTCCTCTAAGTAAAATTCTAGCATTCTGAAGCTCTCACAATAACACAATCCATTTAAAGGAGCTGAGGCAAAGGATATTCTTTTTACTTTCCTGTTTTACTCGAACCCCTGACTTAGTTTGTTTCTCCTCTTTCTGTGTAGCCACCACTGTTTTTCCTTACCCCTATCATAAGAGGATTAGAAAATTCTTTGGCTGACAGGACAATTTTAGAAATGGCCCTTTCTGAGTGCTCCGTTATCGTGCCACTGAGAATCTGGTGCCCTTTTTACTCTTTCGTTGTATATTCATGCTGGACTTTGAAGGGAAAAAAGACAAATGTTCATAAAATTCTAACTTTTTTATATTCCCTTCCATTAATTTCTGGTCTTTCACTGTGGACTTCCATACACATGGCACTTCATCCTGAGTTTCCCAGAAAACAGAATCTGAGTCAAAGACTTGCATGTAGGTGCTTTACTGGGCATGTGATGCCAGAAAGTAGGAGTGAGGGACAAGAGAAATGAACCTAGGGAGCAGAAAGAGCCAACAGAAGGATGTGCTATTTAGTTGGCTACTGCTAAGGGAGACTGGTGTTCAATTGCAGAGGTAATTCTTTGGAGTGTATTAAAACATTTCATAACTATCTACCCAGGGCACAAAAGAAGGAAAAATTCAACTCTCATGTCCTGTTGATATAGCATGCTTTAATCCCCTACACTGCTGGTTTGCAAATGTGTAAGTGAATGCCAAAAGGATCCACATAGGATGCCCATGCTGCTATGTCAGAGAAGTCCCAGAGCAGGAAGCGAGAGACGTATGCCACAGGTGCGAGGCAAGTAACTTTCAGAATGCACACGCCCAAGCTGGTCAAAGTGTTACAGCAATCATGGGATTAACACATGGGGCCAAGAGGATTTGAAGAGGAGCACAAGAGGTGTCCCATACACAGACCTGTCATCACTGTGGAGCCTGGTTTCTAAAGCACAGCATTGTTAATATTTTCAGCTGGATAATTTGTTTGGGCTGTCCTGTGCATTGTAGGACATTTAGCACCATACCTGGCCTCTACCCACTAGATGCCATTAGTACCCCTTCTCCTAGCTGTGACAATCAAAAATGTCTCCTGATATTACCAAATGTCCCCTGGGGGCCAAGTCACACCCTGATAAGAACCACTGGGAAGTAGAGATATTGTATATTCTACTTTTGTCACTCACCCAGTGTCTCCTAATTTCTCTCCACTTTACACCATATCAAATGCAGCTCTCAAGTAGACCACAGAGGGGTATATCTATGCCTTATGCCTATAACTTAATTTTTAGGCTTCACTATGATACATTTGCATTTCACTTGGTGATAATTCCTTAATAATAAGGAATGATGAGATTCTTAAATATTCTACTTGATTTGAGAAAGCTATGAACAGACTAAATATAGGATTAAAAAGGTTAAATTACATTCTAGGGCTTAGTTGCTTAAATTAGGAGGAGTTTAAAATTTTCTTAAAAACTATGGAAATCTAGGTCTCGTACGCAGGCAGGAATTCTTAGCATTTTTTGAGACAAGGATCTTTTTGAGAAAAAAAAAAAAACAGCCTTTCCTAAATTGTGCACATATGATATACACACAGTTTCACAGTCAACTTCAGGACCTACACTTACCCACCTAAGCCCATCTAAGGAATCCCAAATGTATGTTAATGATTGCTGGTGAACATTTGGGTTGTTCCCAGTTTTTAGCTATTATGAATAAATGCTGCTATGAAGATTATTTTATGTGCCTTTGGCTCACATATATACACATTTGTGTTGAGTACATACCTAAGATAGAATTATTGCATTATACATTTTCAAGAACATTTAATTGTATAAATTATTGCATATGTGTATGTTCAGCATTAATTGATATTGCCAATCAGCTTTTGATAGTGGTTATATGTATTTACACTCTCACCAGCTATGCATGAGAGTCCCAGTTGCTCCATATCCTCCTCAAACTTGGTATTGTCAATCTTCTTCATTTTAGCCATTCTCATGTGTGTTTACTGGTCTCACTATGATTTTAAATCTGATGTCCCTAATGAGTAATGAGATTGAAAAACTTCTCATGTTTACTGATAACTTGGATATTTTCTTTGATGAAGGGCCTGTTTACATTTTTTGCCCATTTTTCTATTGAGCTGTTTTATTTTTATTTCCAGAAATTCTTTATACATTGTCAATATGAGTCTTTTACAGGGAAATGCATTACAAACATCATCTGGTACTCAGTGATTTGCTTTTTCATTCTTTTGAAAGATTTTTTCTTTTTTTATTTGTATAAATTCATGGGATATGAGTACAATTTAACTACATTGATATATTGCACTATGGCAAATTCAAGGCCTTCAGTGTATCCATCACTGGAACAACACATATTGTATCCACCAAGCAACCTGAAAGATTTTTTAAAATCAGCAATCATTCTTAATTGTATTATATGTAATTAACTTTTTCCATTATGGTTAGTACTTTATGTATGTAGTTTAAGAAATATTGGTGTATTCAAGATCATAAATAAACTCCCCTAGGCATTCTCTAGAAGCTCTATTGTTTTACCTATCACATTTAGATCAACAATCCATCTACAATTTGTTATGAATGATGTGAAGTAGAGAATCAACATACATTTTTTCCATAAACATATTTATTGAAAAGACCATCCTTTCTCCACTGCTCTACCGTGTCATCTTTGTTGTTATAGACTGAATGTTTGTGTGTCCCCCAAATTCATATGTTGAAGCTCTAACCCCCAATATTATGGCAATTGGAGATGAGGCCTTTGGAAGATAATCAGTGTTAAATGAGATCATGAGGATGGGGCCCTTGTCCAGTGGGATTAGTGCCCTTATGAGAAGAGACAGCAGAGAGCCTGCTCTCTCTCTCTCTCCCTTCACCACATGAGGACATAGTAAAAAGGCAGTGACCTACACTCCAAAGAGAGAGAGACTTCACCAGACATTGACCCTGCTGGCACTCTGATCTTGATTTCCAGTCTTCAGAACTGTGAGAAAATAAATTTTGGTCGTTTAAGCTACCCAGTCTATGGTATTTTATGTCAGCCTGAGCTGACTAATATATTTATCATGAGTCAAGTATCAATTTAGATTTGTTTCTGGACTCTGTTATAATTGTTTATACCTATATCCTTGCATTCTTGCCTACTATCATAATTATTCTGTCCTTACAATAAATCTTGATATCTAAGAGTGTAAGTCTCCCAATTTTATTTTTTTCTTCAAGATTGTCTAAACTATTCTTGCTCCTTTGCATCTCCATATACATTTTAAAAAACAACTTTTTAATTTCCACAAAATTTTATGCAGGATTTTTATCAGAATTAGATTTAAATATATAGATCAATTTAGGAGGAATCTTCCTCTTTACAATATTTAGTCTCTAATCTATAAACATGGTATGTCCCTCTATTGATTTAGGTCTTCTTTAATTTCTCTCAGCAATGTTTATGATTCTCTGTGTAACAATCTTACACATATTTTGTGAGATTATTTTCCTGGGTATTTGATGGGTCTGATACTACTTTAAATTGTATTTTTAAGATTCACTTTTGAAATTTTTATGGCTGGAATACAGAGATATAATTGATTTGCAGATATTGACTGTGTTTAGAGACTTTGATAAATTGAGTCGTGAATTATAATAGTTAACCTGTAGATTGACTGTAGGGAGGTCTATACAAAATAGCATTTCTATCTTACAAATCTTGAGTTTCTTACTCCTTTTTATTTCCTTATTAAATAATTGTCTGTTAATTTCCAGTACAGAAGTGGGTGATACTGATCTTTCTTTTCTTTTCTTTTTTTTTTTTGAGACAGAGTCTTGCTCTGTTGCTCAGGCTGGAGTACAATGGTGCAATCCCAGCTCACCACAACCTCCATTCGCTGCAACTTCTGCCTCCCGGGTTCCAACAATTCTCCCACCTCAACCTCCCAAGTAGTTGGGATTATAGGAGCGCATCACCACACCCTACTAATTTTTGTATTTTTAGTACAGACTAGGTTTTGCTGTGAAGGCTGGGCTGGTCTCAAACTCCTGTCATCGAGTGATCTGCCCACCTCGGACTCCCAAAGTACTACTATTACAGGCATGAGCCATTGTGCCTGGCCCATAATGGTCATCTTAATGTCATTCTTGATATCAAGAGGAAAGTTTTCAATACTTCACTATTATGTAATATTGGCTGTGGAGTGTTCTGTTGATAACCTTTGGACAGATTAAGGAAGTTCTATTCTATTCCTCCTTTGCCAAAAGGTTTTTTTAGTCATTTATAGTGCTAAAGTTTATCAAAATTGTTGCTGCAGCTATTACTTTATTCTGTTAATGGTTTTACTTTAACAGAGGTTTTACTTTATTTTGTTAATCATATTGACTGATTTGTAAAATTTAAACCAACCTTGCATTCCTAGAAAAAAATCTAAATTAGTCATGATGTATTAACATTTTGCATATATCATTGGCTTTGGTTTGCTATAGTTTTGCTCAGTATTTTTGCATCAATGTTCATGATGAACAGAAGTTTTCCTTCTTTTTTTGTTTTTTGAGACAGAGTCTCGCTGTCACACAGGCTGGAGTGCAGTGGTGTAATCTTGGCTCACTACAACCTCCACCTCACAGGTTCAAGCAATTCTTGTGCCTCAGCCTCCCAAGTATCTGGGACTACAGGCATGTGCCACCATGGCCAGCTTATTTTAGTATTTTTAGTAGAGACAGGGTTTTGCCATGTTGCCCAGGCCGGTCTCAAACTCCTGAGCTCAAGTGATCCCTCCACCTTGGCCTCCCAAAGTGCTAGGATTACAGGTGTGATCCACCATGCCCAGACAGAAGTTTTCAATTTTAATGTAATAAAATTACACTAAATTATTGTTTTCCTTACTTATAATGCCCTTGGCATGTAATGTGATCAATGTTATGCTGAGATCATAAAATAAGTCTAAGTATTTATTTCTTCTCTATTCTCTGAAAAAGCTTCTCCAACTTCTTTTGTTTGTTTTTTTGTTTTTCTTAAATGTTTCACAGAATTTACCATTGAAGCCATCGAGGTCTGGAATATTCTTTGTAGAAAAGATTCAATTATTTTATTTCCTTAATAGGACTACTCAAGTTTTCTATTTCTTCTGTCTGTTTTGGTAAGTTAAACTAATGTGACGTCTCTGTCAAAGAAACTCTGGGAATTATTCTAGTAATCACTATGCATAACATCAAAATGATTAGTTCTAATAACATATGAACCTTTTTATTTACTCACATTTCATATTTCCTAGCACTTATCTTAAAAAATGTCAAATCTATTATTTCATTCACTATTTGTTCAAAGTAAAAATTAACAATCATTAAAACTTGTCCCAAGCAGTATAAATCTTTCATCAGACTTCTGGCTGCTATAACTATACATATATGCAGTTTGCTTTATATCTGTTCAATTAACAAGTACCTGTTAAAGCACATTAAAACATACCCTCTCAAATCATAAAATCAGGAGAGCAACTAACCATACAAGTCACAAAAAAAGGATTTTATAAATATAGGGAAATAACAGATCATGTAAGCTAACCACATCATTTTGCAGACAAGGAAACTAAGGCTTAGAGAAACTACCTTATTCAAGATTACATGGCCAATAAATGGCAGAGCTGGCATTAGCAACCCAGGTCTCCTGGTTCTTGCTCTGGCAGTCTTCACATCATGCTACCATTCAAATTATACATTTCATCTGGCATTAAAAATGATAGAACACACTAAAATGTGCCTTACACATTTTTAAGAACCCTTAATTGTAAAGAGAACAATAAAGCAGGACCCATATCATAGTATCTAACATTTTCAGGTTTCATTTTGGAGCTTTTTTTATCACTTTGAATTTTAAATTACTATCTTCTAGCCTATATTAAGTTTCAGGTGCCATTTCCCCTCAACTGTATAAATATAACAGTTCTTGATTATCTGCCTATAGACTTTTTGCTACTCCACTTTAATTGCCCTTGTAGTCCTACCATGCACCTTCCATATGCAACTAAAATTATATCATACATTCCAAGGTCAAACTAGAATGATGTTTTGATCATATGCCAACAGTACTATTAAGTTCTTGGTAGTCAAGGATGATGACATACATCTGTATTGTCTAGCACAATGTAAGGAACATTCAGTAAATACTTAACTGACTGAAATACTGCCATAGTGTTTTGGATAATCCAGTGGTTAAGGATATAGGCTAAGGAGACATAATGTATAGGTTCAAATATCAGCTCTGCCACTCAGTATCTGTGTAACCTCAGGCAAGTTGCTCAACTTTTCTGGGCCTCAGTTTTCTCATCTGTAAAACAAGGTTAATAATAGCATCCACACAGAGTTGTGAAAATTAAATGATATAAATCTACTAGCATAATACATGCTCAAAAACTATTAGCTATGATGAGATTATATCATTACATTATTAAGTACTCACATTTCTGCCATTCATCGTTAATTCCTCCTGTCCTATCCTAAGTGATTGGGAAAACTGAGGGTTCAGTGAACCTCTTTTTCTTTCTTTTTTTTTTTTTTTTTGAGAATTGCATCTGGTACATAAATAGTAAGTCATCCAAATCCCATTAACTCTAGGTAATTTTATTTAATAATCATTTTAAAAGTTGGACAAATAAATAAAGTCCAAAGCAATTTTGATTAAATCCTGTTTTCTCAATGGCTATTTGGAACACATCATCATATGCAAGCCCCAAGAATATTGAATAACAGATAAAATAAATAATGACCATAATGCAAACCACATTCTCATTCCCATTTCCCTGCAAGTACAACTCCATGTCAGAATTATAAGAGCCAAAAAGTAACATGCTTATTAACTGTGGGTTACTCAGCTATATACATAGAGGTTAGCAGATCACGTGACTGTTTCCATATTTTCCGTTAAGCTAATGGTTCCTTAGAGTCCAGTTCTTATAACCCCTTAGGAATTTCAAGATTTGCCTGAAAAAATATATCATATTTCCCTGACTATAATGGAACTCAAATTTGGAAAACTAACTGAAAAGCAAACCATCCTGGAGGACAGGAAATGGTCATTGTTTTCAAAGACAAGACATTCCTGCACACAGGAAATCAAGCTGGTTTTAGGGGATCGATCTTATGTTGCTCCACACAAACCTGTCTGTGCCGTGTGGACAGGCTCTTCCTTTTACTTCACATGTGCAAACATGGTAAGAAATGAGAATAAGGGCACTTATCATTTGAGGTAAAAGACACTTTATTCAAGACTGCCACATAAATGCGTAAAGAGAAGTATATTCCCTCTTTTTTTCACATTTCATTTCATTTTAAAGTATTCAGAGATTTACAGGGATTCTGGACTTGGAATAGGCAAGTTGTAAGCCTCTGGGAAAACCTGTCAAAAGACTCAGATCTAAAATGTGGTTTTCTAGGTACACACGGTTTTCTGCAGCAGAAAAGCTCTCACTAGAAAAAGTTGCTTCATTTCATTTTTCCTTGTGAACAAAAACAATCACACTAATAGTTTTATTAATTTAAAAAAAAATTTTGGGAGCAAAATGTTGTCATGGAGCAAACCCAAAACTAGAGGAGAAAAAGTCCTGGTTTGAGTCTCAACTGGGCCAGGGTCTACCCTGGCTACTTTGACCAGAAGTTGACAAGGTGGGGAGACCCAAACCTGCCCTACCTCTGCAGAAAACTGATGGCCAGTCAATGCAGCCAAGGGCTATTACACTTGTAAAGCAGTGAAGACCATTATAAGGCCTTTGTCAAAGATATGTATTCAAAATCCCTTCTGAGTGCTTTACCTCAATCATCAAACTTGGAGGGGACCAAATTTAAAGCTCAATTAAAATCAGAGAAGGCCAAATATCTTAATGAAGACTCACTACAGCACAGTTCTTACAATCCATGCCCAAGCCCTTTAAAGGCATGATCATCTTCGAATGAAGTCTCAAAGGGTTGAACCCATGCTAAAGTATCTAACATGAGATGAATTACAGCAAAGTTACCGTTTAATTAACCTATCTTTCAAAATTCTTGCTGACATATTTTTTGCCACTTCAGATTATGTTCATGATGTGATTTTTTAAATTAGCAAAAAAGGAGGTTTTTACATTTGTTCAAACTGAAAGAATAAAGACATGTTTGCACAAAAAGAAAGTGTTGGTCAATACTTTTATTATTTTCTAATATTCTTATAAGTTTTCTTCATGGCTTGCCTATATGGCAAAGCCTTATTCTGTTCATTTCCTAGAGTCTGCAAAAAAGTCTGTGATTATTATTTAAGGATCATGGTGATTCCCTTCACTGCATGGGGGCGGGGGAGGGGGAAAGCAAAAGCAAAGCTATTATCCTGTATTTATAACACGTCTGTTACCATAGTAATGCCTGTGCTGTCACAAACCATACCAAGGGCCAGAGGCTGTCTCTGTGCGGGGAAAGGCAGCACAGAGTCGGAAGATGAATGCACACATGTGCGGCCAGAGCAGGGTCAATGCTGTGGTAACCACCAAGACACGGGAGCTCCCCTTCTCCAGAGAAAAGGGAGGGCAGGGCCAGAAGAGCAGTTCTCCAGGCCCAGAAGTAAGCTACACCCACAATTCTGTATGCAGCTGTGAGAAAGGAGAGTGGAAATCCAAGTCAATGCAGTATCACCGTGTTCCCAATCACGAGTATTCCACTGGGCCCATTGGCTGCCAAGACATGGATGGGATCCAGTGGTGAGCCTGCCCCAGCACATGAAACACATGCTTGGGAAACAGTGCCTGACTGGATGGAGCCCTCTGGTACCCTCAAAGAGAAGCAACTCGCCTCATGATGGCAAGAACTGTAAAACAAAGCTAGGATTTTACCCCTACTGGGCCATCCACACTTATAGAACCACAGATTCTCAGGGTTAGGGAAGAACTCATTGAGTGTCCCCAAAAATGTGGACTTGAAAAAGTAACTTTTAGCAGGAAGAGAGTGTATGCCCTGTCATTGGGGTATCTGGAAGTAGTATATTAACAGGCATTATTATTCTGATACAATCTAGGGAAATTTTGTAGGAATATGCTAAAAGGCAATTTACATTAAAAGAATTTTGGATTAGGAGTCAGAAGACCTTAGTACTAGTCTTGGCTCAAGTACTTAGAAGCCATGTGACCTTGAAAAAGCCATTTAACCTATTTGAACTTCAGCTCTTTAAATTTAATATCTAATATGCTATTTCCCAGAGTTATATGAAGACCATATTAAATAAAATAACCAACGTGAATAAATTTCATAAACAAAAAATTTTAATGAAAGGTATTATTATTATTAGCACTTTCACATAGCCAGTTTACAATGGGATAGGAATAATTTGAACACTAACACAGGAATCCAAAGCATACACATGATCCTCATCTTCCCTATCTTGAGAGGTGAACTTGCATGATACAGTCAACTCTAAATTATTCAAGGGCTGATTATCAAGGGGCCTTTTGCTCCTAGCCACTGTACCCTTTATTTGTTTCCCCACAGGAATGCAGCATTAACCTACATACAGCTAGAAAATTGACAGTAGCATATCTCAACCCAATTACCTTGAATCACAACTCTGGTAAAAGTTTTAGCAATGGAAGAGTTAAAATGATTCACTAGATGGAAGTTTTGGATAATTTGTTGACTTTAGCCATGGATAATTAAGAGTGATGGAATCCTCGTTTCACTATCAAGGAAGCTGCAGTCAAGGTCAAACAGGTTGGGACTAATCCAGACAAAACACTAGCATTTTCTCAGTGAAATGCTTATATATGTGCAATAAGATTTGAATATCAGTCATTCATTCATTTATTCAACAAATATTGTGTCAAGCTCACCAAATACCCTGAAAACTCACTATTTTCCTGCCCTTGCTGTTCTTCCTTTCTTGAAATAATACATACTGCACCTCAGCAAAGTCCATAGCCTGACTCTTTGAAACTCTAGTCACCTTCCTGTTATCATGAGACTTTGGCTAATCTTACCTTAGCACAAGCAGCAAATTATGTCCGTGGGCCACACCCTGCCCACTGTTTTTTTTGTAAATAAAACTTTATTGGAACACAGCCACACCTATTTGTTTATGTATTATCTATGGCTGTCTTTCTGCTACAACAGAAGAGCTCTGTAGTTGTGATAGACACAGTATGGTCTAAAAAGTCTAAAATACTATCTGGCCCTTTACAGAAAAGGTTTGCAGACCCCTGCCCTAGATAGTATGACTAAATCAAAATTCAACTTCCCTATAAGTTCCTGCTTGGTAACTAAGAGAATAAGCTCCTTAAAAGTAGAGAATCTTTTTGTATCTTTGTCTTGTCATATAGAACCCTTGAGTAGGACAGAGTCAAAGTTGGGAGCAGAGATAGAAAATTAAACATGTCCTTCCCTACATTTTATTTTCAACAGATGAGCGCCTTGGAATTCCATGGAAGACAGCACAAAACCAATAAAACCACTGGTGTTCAGTTACTCTGGCTTCTAATTCCTCAGAGTTCCTACATCTAAGACTTTCAAGGCTCAATTTTTGGCCTCTGTCCCTTCGCATATTTATTTCCTGATCTGATGTGGAATTAGAGTTAAATAGGAGCTGTGTGCTTGAATTCCACGTGGCTGGCTCAGCAGGAAACTCCAGGGCAGGTTTTTTGGCATGCCAAACTTATGTTAGCCTCAGCTATGCTAATTTCTAAAGCTGTTTGCTTTGCTCAAATAAATCTTAGAGACCAATTTGCATTTGGATGCACACCTTTTTATGCACAATTTATGTGCATGATAACTCTAGGGCAAAAAAAAAGAAAAAAGGTCTGGTTTTGTGAGGCAGGCACTATGCTAAGGGCTTTACATACATTTTCTTTTCTTTTTTTTTTTTTTTTTGAGACGGGAGTTTCGCTCTCGTTGCCCAGGCTGGAGTGCAATGGCGCGATCTTGGCTCACCGCAACCTCCACCTCCCAGATTCAAGCGATTCTCCTGCCTCAGCCTCCCTAGAAGCTGGGATTACAGGCATGTGCCACTATGCCCAGCTAATTTTGTATTTTTAGTAGAGATGGTGTTTCTCCATGTTGGTCAGGCTGGTCTCAAACTCCCGACCTCAGGTGATCCGCCCGCCTCAGCCTCCCAAAGTGCTGGGATTACAGGCATGACCCACTGCGCCCAGCCTTACATACATTTTCTTATCTCATCTCCACAACAACCACATGAGGTAGGGCTGGGATCCCCATTTTACAGATGAGAAAACTGAAGTGAAGAGAGCTTATGTAACTTGTCCATGTTCACAGGGTGGTACATGACAAAGCCTAGATTTGAACCCAATCTGTCTGAATCTGAATCCCATGTACTTGTCACTTACTCATACTACCTTACTGATACCTTTATCATCATCTCCCCTCCCCTAAGCCACTAGGCATATATTCAAACGTAAACTCTACATTTACAAAATTAGTTACCCTTTTTTTCCCACTTGGCCTATGTAAAATACGTCTTTGGTCCTTGGGAAATAAATGTGGACCCCTCCGTATCACAAAACAATCAACCAAAGGAGAACAGGGGCATAATAAGGCAAACTTTATATGATACACCAATTAATTAGTAATTAGTAGACAAACACAATTACAAGTGATTTTGACAGGTAAATGGATTTTAATGACATATCTAAAACCTCAATACGAAAGGACTTTTTTTTTTCTCTTTTTGAGACGGAGTCTCACTCTGTCACCCAGGCTGGAGTGCAGTAGCATGATCTCAGCTCACTGCAGCCTCCGCCTCCCAGGCTCAAGCGATTCTCCTGCCTCAGCCTCCCGAGTAGCTGGGATTACAGGTGCCTGCCAACACGCCTGGCTAGTTTTTGCAGTTTTAGTAGAGATGGGGTTTCTCCATGTTGGCCTGGCTAGTCTTGAACTCCTGACCTCAGGTGATCCACCCGCCTTGGCCTCCTAAAATGCTGGGATTACAGGTGTGCCAGGCTGAAAGGACATTTTTACTGCTAAAATGCAGCAGGCCAAGCAAAAGAATGTAGCGGGAACCATGAAGGAAAACGAGAGTAACACTTAGAATACAGTGTAAGTATATCTATAACATAAGCCCAGGAATTTGTATCTACAAATTTCTTCACTGTTTATGGAAGCATAACCAAATACCTATCTTCCCTAATAAAAACACAAACATTAGCTTTAGTATGTTATAATAAGTACTGCTGTTGAAACTCAGTATTTATCATTGTTCAATTCAACATACAGAAAAATAACCAGCATTACAATTAAACATTCTAGGATGATTCCAACATTTTACAGGGAGCCAGATACAATATTATTTAACTTCTTTCTCTGTGTGAAATATATAGCCCAGCTTGCAATATCACATAACGCTCAGCCCGTTGCCATCTAGATCTAATACACTGCCATCTAATTTTCTGGAAATATAAAAGAATGAATTACATTTTCATACAAGTGAAAGATCTCCATTAAAAAAAGAAAAGAAAAGAAAAAAGCTCTCAAAGAGAGCTTTCCAGGAATTAGAAAACACTCTGTTGGAGAAGATATGTAATTTTCAGGGGTGTCCAACCTTTGGGCTTCCCTGGGCCACACTGGAAGAATTGTCTTGTTTTGGGCCACACATAAAATACATTAACATTAACGATAGCTGACGAGCTAAAAAAATTGTTTTAGGGCCCGGCATGGTGGCTCACACCTGTAATCCCAGCACTTTGAGAGGCCGAGGTGGGTGGATCACCTGAGGTCAGGAGTTCGAGACCAGCCTGGGCAACATGGTGAAACCCTGTCTCTACTAAAAATACAAAAATTAGCCAGGCGTGGTGGTGAGCAGCTGTAATCCCAGCTACTCAAGAGGCTGAGGAAGGAGAATCACTTGAACTCGGGAGGCAGAGGTTGCAGTGAGCCAAGATAGCACCACTGCTCTCCAGCCTGGGCGAGAAGAGCGAAACTCTGTCTCAAAAAAAAAAAAAATTTAAATCTCAAAAAAAATCTCATGATGTTTTAATAAAGTTTACACATTTGGGTTGGGCCACAGGTTGGATAAGCTTAATCTAGGTGGTTTCTCTAACGGATTTAGAGGAAAGCGTGTTGAAGAACAAGCCTGCCTCATGCCCTTTTACAAAACTATCCCTCTCCTCAGAAGACCCCAGAGGAGACGTGGCCCTCCTTGTGCACCACCCAGTTTTCAACCATGGTTACTTTTTTTTTTTTTGAGACGGAGTTTTGCTCTTGTTGCCCAGGTTGGAGTGCAGTGGCATGATCTCGGCTCACTGCAACCTCTGCCTCCCAGGTTCAAGCGATCCTTCTGCCTCGGCCTCCCGAGTAAGTAGGATTACTAGCTAATTACTAGCCCGCCACCACACCTAACTAATTTTTTGTATTTTTAGTAGACATGGGGTTTCATCATGTTGGCCAGGCTGGTCTCAAACTCCTGACCCCAGGTGATCCGCCCGCCTCGGCCTCCCAAAGTGCAGGGATTACAGGCCAACCATGGTTACTTTTTTTTCTTGCTAAACAGTCATTGTCTATATTTTATTTTTAAAAACCATTTTATCTTTTTTTTCTCATTTAAACAGGTGATTTCAGAGAAGGAAAATAACTTTGTTTTGTAGTCAGTGGTAGAAAAGGTTTACTGTCAGTTGAAAGTTTATAGCCTAAGTAGTAGTAGGTAGGGAAATTTTCCTAATGTAACAGTAATACTCTAAGTAATGCCTGTATTAACATTTCTTACCTATAAGGTCCCTAAAACAGCCTCTACCAAAGTTAACTTGAGCATTTAATAATTATTCCTAAGATAGTTAAAACAACTTTCTATGAATTGTTATCACTGAAAACACCAGTAGTGACTTACCTGCTGGTGGCTTTATGAAAGGTGGTGGAATTAAAGGTACAATAATGGGCACATTGCCATGATCCTTTGACCCTGCAGGTGAGTCACTGAGTCCATTTCCAGTGGCAAGCCCTGAATAGCCTGTGCTTATATTGTATGGTGAAATAACACTGTCCTCGGGTAATTTTGGTTTTGGCAAAGAATTTTCTGTAAAAGAAAAAAATCATATTCAATATGACCAAGGAACGTAATGCAGTAGACTTAAATTTTTCCTCATTTTCTCAAGTAAAATGGCCATGAACCCAACATATTTCTTCTTGCTAATCTTTAAACAATGTACTAGAACTCCACAGTTCATCCAGGAACTTTTTAGTGTGGTTACCATAAATTTCCAGTGGGCTCCTTTATAATTTGCTCCACTATGATAGCTAATATTCCAGTTGAATCACGGTGATAAATTTTAGCACTGTAAAATTCCATAGAAAATTGAGAGGTGGTGGCTGGGCAAGGTGGCTCACGCCTGTAATCCCAGTACTTTGGGAGGCCAAGGAGGGTGGATCGCCTGAGGTCAGGAGTTCAAAACCAGCCTGGCCAACATGGTGAAAGCCCGTCTCTACTAAAAATACAAAACTTAGCCGGGCATGGTGATGTGTGCCTGTAGTCCCAGCTACTCGGGAGGCTGAGACAAGAGAATCACTTGAATCTGGGAGGCGGAGGTTGCAGTGAGCTGAGATCATGCTACTGCACTCCAGCCTGGGTGACAGAGCAAGACTCCATCTCAAAAAACAAAAACAACACAAAACAAAACAAAACAAAACTGAGAGGTGGCTAGGCGCAGTGGCTCAGACCTGTAATCCCAGCACTTCAGGTGGCCAAGGTGGGCAAATCACTTGAGGCCAGGAGTTTGAAACCAGCCTGGCCAACATGGTGAGACCCCCGTCTCTACTAAAAATACAAAAATCAGCCAGACATGGTGGCGCACGCCTGTAATCCCAGCTACTTGGGAGGTTGAGGCACGAGAATCGCTTGAACCCAGGAGGCGGAGGTTGCAGTGAACTGAGATCGCGCCACTGCACTCCAGCTTAGGTGACAGAGCAAGACTCTGTCTCAGAAAAAAAAAAGAAAGAAAAGAAAATTGAGGGGCAATTAACCTTTTTTTCCATGTACAACGTGATATACAGCAAGCATAGCTCTCTGGCTACCAGGGGAAAGCCTAAAACATGCCCTCCAGCATTGTAACTAGGTCCCACTGTATTATAAACTTGTATCATAATATAATCACATGAACCAATGAGAAAGAAACAGGGAAGAAAACTGATGCTTCACAAGATATTGATAATACCCATTAAAAAAATCACAAAAATAAAAATTTTAAAAACTTACAATGATATGAGCTTTGTGCATCATATCCTTGCATGTGAATCACTTAAAAAAACAAATGAACAAAAACCTCAACCATGGAAAACAACTTTTTTGTTCTAGTAGCATATCCTGGCATGCTGTATGCTCCCCAGAAGCAAAGATTATTACCTAGGCCAAGTATTATATGAGCTATTCGTTTATAGAATACAAACTCATGACTTGCATTTTTCATTTACAGTGAAATTGATGATACTATCTCTGTAGCATGATGTGTACAATTTCATAGTAAGCTTAACATAAAATTTGTCATGTACATTCAATTCCACTTGCCTGCAGGGCAGCTCAATTACATTTCCTTGCTTGGCATATAAGAAGGGAAAGCTCTATCTTAAAGACTGGAAATAAAACGTTTGAACAGGTAGTTTATGCCAATAGATTTTGAATGCAACGCAAATATTGATCAAATTGCCAGTGATGATGTACAATTTGTTTTACCCACATTTTATTAAAGTTTCCTGAATGGGCTGCTTCTTCACATACTTCTCTTTTCTTTGACAAGCAAGCTCCCATTCCTAATTTAGGTTCATAAATTCAGTATTCATACAGACTTCCCCCATGAGATATCTGGCACTGTTACCCACTGGTAGAATCAGTGTTAATTCAGCTCTGCCAAGGCTCTGTAATTTTCACTCTTTAGCTGGGCTTTGATTAAAAAATTCTTAAAGAGTAATATAGGCTCTAATCATCTACCACTCTCTTACTCCTCTTTTTACCCTATTCAAGTGCGTGGGGGCAGGGAAAGAATGAAAATGTCAAGCAAAACAAAAATAGTAATTCCGTTTAGATTTCCCACTGAAAAAAAGGAAGGAGGATTACCAAACAGTGAATCTCTCTAGCAGTCTGAAGATCTAAACCTAACATTTCACTTAACAGAAACCCCAGTCCCCAACAGATGATGATCTATCAGAGTGATCAGGAAACTCTAGTTAGCAAACTTCGTCCCTTTCTTTAAATCTGTATGCAGGACCATGGCACTTAGGTCGCTAGTCCTTGTCTAGTTCTCCCATTGCTGGGAGGAGATTAAGCTGTGTCTATTTTTGTTTTATGTTGTTCTTTTATATTCTGCAGAATTCTGCTTATGGGAAAGCACTATTGGGGATGTATGTTTAAATCAACCATTGGCATAATCAACAAAGCAACTCAATTGAGTCCCAAAGCAACTCAATTCTGGCAGGTTGAGATAGTTAATCCTTCTTTGCATGAACAAAAGGACATTAAATGTCATTACCTTTGAGAACAGAAATGTGCTGCCGGCTCTCCCCATCTGTAGGGTAGCTCCTGAATTCAATATCTTCACCATCTTTTAATTCAACCTTATCATAGCCATACCAGCCAAGGAGTTCATTCATGGTGTTTTCTGCAAAGTTCTGAAAGAGAAGCATAGGCTACTACTTATTTCTATAATCAATAACTACTTGAAAAGAATGCATAAATTGAATTCTGCTTGTCCTACCTCATTTATTTGCTGCCCTGCCTCACTTCCCCTAGTGTGGTGTTCATTTTTCAAATCATGTTCAAAACGATAATGTTTTTAAATCTTAGGATGATGCATTCAATTATGACAGGGCTTCAGATATTTGTAATTTAAAGATAATAAGACAAAAAAGGTACTATATTTGTTAGTTTTGCCTATGAACAGGAAGTCATATTTTAGCACATTAGTCTATAAAATCTATATCCAACGTCAATACAAAAATATTGAAAGGTGAATCACAAAAACAGCTAAGGAAAGATTTTGAAAATGAAAACAACCTTTTGTGGTTCAGATCAATTTAAATTAAAATTGCTTTCTGATTTAGGTGTTGTTTTCTTAAGATAACTCTTATCGCGGATAACACCAAATTTCAACAAAGAAAAATTTCAGAATTGTTAACAGTACCATACAGAAAGCTAGGTTACAATAGGTTACAAGGGTCTTTCTTTTTTATTTTTTTCCTTCTGCAAGAGTTTTTTCAAAAATCAGGCCAGGCACGGTGGCTCACGCCTGTAATCCCGCACTTTGGAAGGCTGAGGCGGACAGATCACTTGAGGTCAAGAGTTCAAGACCAGCCTGGGCAACATGGTGAAACCCCTTGTCTACCAAATATACAAAAATCAGCTGGCCCTGGTGTCACACACTTTTAATCCCAACTGCTCGGGAGGCTGAGGCAGGAGAATCACTTGAACCTGGGAGGCAGAGGTTGCAGTGAGCTGAGATCACACCACTGCACCCCAGCCTGGGCAACAGGGCAAGCCTCCATCTCAAAAAAAAAATTTTTTTTTAAATCAACACATAAGTTTTTTTTATAAATTTCATTAGTGACAGGTTCTTTTTCCATAAAATCTAAGGTCACTAAGATTGTCTTCTGACAAGTAACATAAAAGTACCAAATAACTTTAAAGTTACTAGCCAGCCCATTTGGGATAATGTATGAAAACATTTTATGAACTATAAATCAATACATAAATGTAAGATAATATCACTGTTGCTGTTGTTATGGATATCATACTTCGAAAATAATAAGTATAATTGGACAGATTTAATATCTTATATTAAAGTGACTGTATCTTTTTACCTTATCAATTGCTATATCTGGAAACAAGATGTAAGACTCTGTGTTAATGATTTTAATGCTTACGTGTGCCTTAAACATTCCTGTCTCGCAGGGAACCACGAGCTTCCTAAGCTGAGCCAGAAAAACTATATATTCTAACCTTCTCTGTGGCTCAAAGAATCTTTTATTATCCTTCTTAGAAGCTGTCATTTCTGAATTACACTACAATATATAATTTATATGCCTGAAACAAAGCACCAAGGCTAAGCCAGAGTGTGCACAGTCTCAACGTGTGAGTTCCGTGTTTTCTTGAATTTCACGACTTTAAATTTCAGCAGGGGTAGCATAAAAAATAAAAGACATTACACTACTGACTCCACAAAAACAAACCTGGCATTTCAAACTACCCACAGGATGCTAGATTTTTTGCTTTAGTACCCACTTAAGCTCTGAACTCCAACTGGGTCAATCAGTGATGGTACAGTGCATTAACAATTAAGAAAAAACTAGCCAGATTGATTCAGTGCTACCATCCGCAAGGCCAACAGTCAGTCACATCAAGCTTTAGTGAGGCATTTATTCTCTCTGATGGCTGGTCGTGTCCACAGTAAGTAGATATTTTTTTCATGAATGCACAAAGATATGATCAATATGAATAATAAGCTCAGCAACTTTAGGAATATCACTGAGGAGGACTGGGTTGAACACTGCCCCACTCAATCAAAAGAGATCCCTTTAATGAGGCATCAGTCTCCCCAACACCTAATTTCTTTCACTGAGATGAGAGCCTGACTTGAGAATGACAATCCCTAGGCACACAAATAGAGGTCCTCTATCAGTGGTCTCACAGCAGAAATCTCCAAGGATGAGGCTTATACTTTTCATCAAAAAAACAATTCCCAACAGCATTAAAAGCCAAATGCAAGCCATCCTATTGGTCTGTGTGCCATCTGCCCCAATCTCTAAGAAAACTGTGCCAAGACAGAATATCTTTTACATATATCCTAGTGACTATATCCAGTTTTACAGACCGGTCATCTATGGGTGCCACTTTCTCCTGTTTCTGTCTAGCCTCTGAAGTCACACAAAGGCTACGAATGCATAATCATGGAGCAACCCCCTAGCCAAGGATATAGATTTGTTTCAGTCCAGCTGCAAATCCATTCAGCCTTTCAGAACCAGTTCCAGGAATGGGATCCAGAAGTTTTAGACATTTGGGTAAAAACTGAAACCTCAGTTGGAATATTAACACCAAATTCACATTATTTGGGTATCAAAACTGCATCAGTTTAGTTTATGGTTTGTGCTGAAAAGTCAGAGGCTTCATGGAACAATCAATATGAACTTGATCTATTCCATGATTTTCAAGTTACTATAAATGTCAGGGTAAATAAACTCTAAAACATTCCCTTTTTTGTCATGGAAAATAAAAATAAACACCTTAATGTTTTGATATATTGCTACAAAAGCAGAAAACAAAGATTTATAAAACTTCAAGCCATAAATCTCAAAGCTTTCATGAAAGGGGCAAGATGAAAGAGAGAAAACGAACACCGAAGTTTTTTGTAGTACAGCTACAAGAAATGACTATTACTTCTGTTGTATACACTATTGTATGAAGAAGCCAAAGGACTCCAAGGAGTCAAAAATTTAAAAATTTAAGGCTGGGTGTGGTGGCTCACACCTGTAATCCCAGCACTTTGGGAGGCCAAGGCGGGCAGATCACAAGGTCAGGAGATCGAGACCATCCTGGCTAACATGGTGAAACCCCATCCGTCTCTAATAAAAATACAAAAAATTAGCCAGGCGTGGTAGCAGGCGCCTGTAGTCCCAGCTACTTGGGAGGCTGAGGCAGGAGAATGGCGTGAACCCGGGAGGCGGAGCTTGCAGTGAGCCAAGATCGCGCCACTGCACTCCAGCCTGGGCGACAGAGAGAGACTCCTTCTCAAAAAAAAAAAAAAATTTTTTTTTAATTTAAATTTCAAGGTGAAGTTTGATGCTAGATGTCACAGGAGTTCATTATGGTGCTAAACCAAAGTAAATAAAATAAATTTTTAACGTTATCATCCAAGAAACATATTCTTTTTCCTTTCCTTTTTTTTTTTTTTTTTAGACAGGGTCTCACTCTGTGGGCCAAGCTGGAGTGCAATGCCATGATCTTGGTTCACTGCAACCTCCACCTCCTGGGCTCAAGTGCCTCAGCCTCCCAAGTAGGTGGGAGTACAGGCGCAAGCCACCATGCCCGGCTAATTTTTCTATATTGTAGAGACGGGGCTCACCATGTTGGCAAGGCTGGTCTCAAACTCCTGACCTTAAGTGATCCACCTGCTTCGGCCTCCCAAAGTGCTGGAATTACAGGTGTGAGCTACTGTGCCTGAAGAAACATAATATATTCTAAGAGACATGAATTTAATGTTTATGGCCTATAAAGATTTTCAAGTCTTTCTAGCAGAGAATTCCAACAGTTACTTTTCAGCATTTTTTTGCACTATTATCCCTTAAAAAGGAATTTCCTATTTAAAAAGTTATTCATTTCCTGTTTCATATATATATACATGTGTTTCATACATATATATGTGAAAAACAATAAAGGTAATAGTAGTTAAAATGCAAAGAGATTTTCGAGATAAGGATGTTCAGTAATAAAACAAGCCACTGAACGAAGGCAGGTTATGAAATCTGCCTCCCTCAAAATCTTTACCCAGCATTTCTCCTGAAGACCTAGGGCAAGAAATGAAGCAGAGTCTCTTAAGAGTGCCTCCCAGTTTTAGGATTCTGTAAAATCAAAGAACTTCTACTTATATAAGAAATAAAATACCTTTTGCAAAGAAATTTCATAATTACAGTGATCATACCTCATGAATTTTACTGAGTCACTATTTCAAATATTTTATCATTGCTCCCATAAATCATCAAAATGTGCCAGAGATTTCAATATTTTGGCATCTGAACTACATTTTGCAGACTGCTTCTTGCCCTTGGAAGTGACACAAAAATCATCTCTCAAACCATGTGGTCCAATTTGGGTTTGGAAAATAGGTCACTGTAATTATAATAATGTCTAATAGTCTTATAGCACTTTACAGTGTTTCTATATCTTTTAATTCTCCTGATCCTTTCAATAACCCTATGTGTTAGGTATTTGATTTCCACAATAAACTTTTGGTGAACCTATATGACATCATCTTTTCACGACAGAAAATTAGAACATCAAGAAGGTAAAAGACAGGCATGAGAGATCTAGTAAAGTCAAAACTAAAATACATATCTTCTAATTCTTAAGCCAGGTCTCTTTCTATTATAAATTCTGTACTTCCCAATGTATCCGCAATTGCAAAGAAGCTACCTCCCGGACCAATCAAAGAGCTGCAAAGATATCATGCAAGAGGATGTCAATATCATATATAAAGAGATTTCTAAACAGGGCATATCTACTTACGTTAAGACTTTGCTTGCTTTTGGATTTGATCATTGACCTCTAGTTTCCTTAACAGGGGTGCTCAAAATTCACAGTTAAAATGGAATCTCCTCATTTCACAATGTTTTGATACTACATCTGACTCTAATTGCTTTGTACTTCTAATACATAATTTCCCTGCCTCTTTCCTTCCCTCTCCAATTCTCCTGTCTCACCTCTAGTGTTCATAAGAAAAAAAGGCAATCCTAACATTTAGTCTGAAAGCATGATCTCTTCTGAGAATTAAAACAAAAACAAAAAAAGGTCACAGAAAGATAGGTGGAAACTAAATTTTACTATGTCTTTACTCCTCCTGAGTTCTTCCTATACCAGCAAAATAATTTTTGTTGCATCTTAACTGCCAGGATATTCATCAAACACCTTCCTTATTCAACTGGAAGTACTGTACAAATGTCTAAGTTCAACCGACATGATTTTTTTTTCTTTCTGAGGAGCTGTGAATGACACTACGTGATTTTTGATTGAACATTTTACCAGGTAAATAATAAAGAGTTGACTTCATAACACTGAAAATAGCAGTAATTACAAATTCGCAAAATACCTCTGAAACACAAGTACTTCAAAATCTTCAAAAAGAACTGGTGATTTTATTTATTTTGAAAACAACAAGTAGATTTTAAAACACAGATACTGATTTTTTCATACCAGGCCTTGCAAAACTGAATGCCAACGTGTTTTCAAATTTGTATTCTACCCAAGACAGCAGGAAGTATTCAAAGAGCCCCCAATCACTCACCCAATGAGGGGCAAGTCATGCCCTTCCCCTCCCCATAAACATAATTCCCATTTTCACTGCAAGTCCCAGTTCTAGTAAAATATGTCATCTATTCCAAAAACAATGTAAGTTACTTGAGGGTAGGAACCTTTAATTTCATTTTATGCCTCACCTAACACAATGCTGAGCACTTAATCCAGTCACAAATATTTATTTAAACGCAGTTACAGAGAAATGATCAAATAAAATTCAGGAAAACCTAATTTTAAAAATAAATATGTAAAAGCTTAAAAATTATAACATGTAGTATTAGTAAGCACTCTCATGCTATTGGGAATTTAAATTGCTACAACTGTTAGAAAAAGTAATTTGACTCTATGCATTAAAAGCCTTAAAATTGTACATACCCTTTGACTTAGCAATTTTACTTCTAGGGACTGTTGAAACTATTCTAGGAAAACAGCTATGGAAATATACATGTTTCAGCATTGTTTTCTTAGAAACAAACTAAATGCCACACAATAGGAATCCTAGTTAAATAAATTATAGTTTGGTCACATAATGGAATACTATTTTGCCACTAAAATATATACTGTAGATAAATTTTTATTGCCATGAAAAGCTATTAACAGTATATTAAGTTTTAAACGGAAGGTTAGTATAGTATGAGACCTTTTTTCATAAAAACTATATATCATATATAGAGAAAGGGCATGAAAAGACATATATCAAAATGTTGACAGTAATTGTGTCTGGGTGGGAAAATTACAGGCTTTGTTTTTCTTTTTGCTTATTTTTATTGCCTACTCTTTTTGTCATGTCCATGTATTATTTTCATAAAAATAAAAAACTAGTTTTAATTAAAAATTAACACATAGTCTCAGTCATAGACAATTACATCAGCTATAGTCACAGTCCTAATGACAATAAAAAGGATTTGTTGGTTACATTACTTAACTTCAAAACATTCTGACACCCATTATCCAAGAAAGTGGAGCACATGAGAAACGCTTTCAAAGGAAAAAGAAACTCCCAATTCCAAACAATTTATAAAGCATGGGGGAAAAATGCTACTATCTCTGCTAGTTAAGGTTATGAATAGTAGAATGATGGTTACTTCTGAAAAATATTTTATCTCCCTTTCCATCTCCATATATTCTGACTTACTTCTGGAGCAGATATCTATCAGGCATCATTGGACTCATTAATAGAGATAAAGAAAGGTAATCTGCAGAAGACAGGCAGAAGCCTTGTTCAAGTTCCAGAGTGAAGCAGGAATTGAATCTGGTTAGAAGTCAGTTTCTAGCTCTACTCTCAGGCCTGGCCCAGGGCTGAGTCTGAACTGTCTTTCTTAATACAGACCCAATGGATCAGTTTTATTTTATGGTTCTGCCAAGAAAAAGGTCATGACATAAAATTTAAATAGTGCAAAAGAAATATTTGAAGAGCCCTTTGCAGATTACAAAGTACTTCCTCATTCATGATCCCACTGGATCCAATGGTATAGTTAGGATGAACCATCCCCACAGATGACTCACTGGAGGGTCATCAATGTGAATGAAATAGTAAGGGTGGCCAGATTCCCACTCAGTGCAGACTTTATATACTGAACCCTGCTGTTTTTACCTGAACTACAGCTTTTGAGCCTGAAATTCTTTGAAGATGGTTCCTATGCTCCATTTTGGTTCATTTTGCAGAATTGCTCTTAGCCACAACACAATGATTTTAATGCAGAGGACATATCATTAACACTAATACTCAACTCTGACCTGGAACAGGCTGGAAAAGAAAGTCTTACTCTCTTATTGATATATCCTAAATTGGATGGCTATATAATTGGCATATGAAACCAAAATCATGTGGTTCTGCATATAAAATGTATGGTGTTTTACTGTCTCGTCGTGATACAGAGCAGACAATCATGTCCCCACATTTTAATCTGCTGCCAGGACATCAAATGTCCTAAAAAGGTCAAACAAATGCTGTGAAATTGTGAATACCAGCCCTCAGGCTAACACTGTGGCAGGCATGGCAGGTGTACAGCTGTGTGCAGCTGTGTCTTTTCACAGCTGCAGAACTGCCTTAAAAAATCACCAAGACTTGTTACATTGTTTTCCTGTCTGTGCCAAAGTCACTGGCCTTAATGCAGCACAGAGTTCCACAGGCCTTTGGTTATATAAGAGATATTAACACCCATCAGTCTACAGATCCTAAAATATACATTCAGCAAATCTCACTTACCACATGCTTTCATGTCTGTTTACATGTTTCAATTGGCACTATCAAAAACAAAGTCTTCCGTGTTTTTTTTTTTTTCCTCTTCTAACCTGTAATATCCCCTCTCCTTCAGGAACATATTCAATAATCTTATTAGCTTGAGAGTACAAGTGTGGCTGAATTCCCATTCCACAAGAGGAAGTTTTAGACTTTAGGGATTTTGATGGTATACCTTCTACTACTTGTAATAATTTTGTTAAGTATAAAGAGTCAGTAAATAAAAGGGAATTTTATATAAGATATAAAAAGTTTGGTTACCCTAACAAGAGACTACCTTTTCCTAGAACTCTCCCTTTTAGAGAGCCACTGTGCTCACTAATATTTGCCCTTTTTTAAGGCCCTGTTTTTTACTTTCCTTTAAAAATTCTGTTACCTCTTGGTTTCTATAAGTCTGTCTTTCACACAAGGAGAGTAGGGCTTGGCTTCTCAGAGCAGTGCTTGGCAAGCACAGAGGCAGGAAACGCAGAAGGGAATGAGTCTGTCAGACTCATTTTCTTCTAGTTCAAATGTTTATTTCAGATTCGAGAGGAAGTGGAGTGGTTCCTTTCCATTTCCTCGTCTCTGGAATCTGCGAGTTGTATAAGTAAGTTTAGAGAATGACGCTCTACCGTACATCACACCAGTTCATGGATGGAGAAAGAGACTCTTCCCAGAAAACTCCTGGTTTGAACAGACCATAATATATAACCATCCAAGCTCTCACAGGACAGTCTTTTATGGGTTTAGCTTGGAGCCTTTGGCAGGACAAGTGAGAGCAAGGCTGAAGGCTCAGGAACATCTTATACCTGCTCCCAAGAGGCCAGGGCTATGTGCCCACTAACATTAGTCCCCATCCCTGCCACGTGGCACACCTGAGGCCACTGCTTAGAGAGGGGGAGTCTAACATAATTTGTGAATGCCATAGTGGGATCTGGGGTCCTAAGTCCACTTTCTAAGTTCCTGAGAATTATGCTTCAGACACCAGGATAGAGTTTCAACAGCAAAACTTAAAATATACCTGTTTTAATAATGAGCCAATTTCAAACTTAAACTTGCTGACTTTTCCAGTCCATGCTCTGATTTCTCTCTCTCTTAAAATCAAGCTATTTATCTCACCAGCTCGGCTCTGCAACTTGCTTTATTGTCTGTGCAACTGACACAGGTTATTTTTAATGCCAAATTGAGACCATCAGAAAACAAACTAGAAAATCTTGTGGTAAGTTTACTACTAAACTCTAACAGATGTGCCTGACTCAAATTGTAGGCATCAGGACTGAAGCGTAATTTTAGGTACAAATTACTTACTGAGAATATTTATAGACAGAAAACTTCTTCAGCAAAGAAGCATCTCTGACATTTAACACAGATTCTCCTGTAGTTTAGCAATTGATAAAGAAGTTAAACATTGTAAGTGCATTAATTATGGTTTGTTTAGGAAAGTTTCCAGCACAGAATGCTTGATCTAATCATGCTGGTTTTGTCAAAGAATTTTAAAAGACAAAAATTGAACTCATAATCTCTACTCACAGTTTGGATATTTTGAGTTGTATTGTTGTTTGGTAGCTACTGATCACAAAAGATCTATGTGCACAAAATAGATATCCTTAAGGGCAACCATATTTACCTTACACATATATTTACGCTTACACATCCACCAGTGGAAGTTAGTTTTTATGTTATATCTACTATGTTCTGGATGAACTCTTAAAACTAATTAACCTTCCCATATGTCAGAATTCCCTTGTGACATTCATTTATTATGATATATGTGAGCTAACAGTATACCTGAGACATATTACATTAGACACAATCACAATATTCACTTTAGAAACATATACTCTGCATTGCTGTCTGATTTTTTAAAATTCTACTAGCCACTAATTAAATAAGGCATACTAATTGTAAGTACATTGGTACAACCAGTCTTTCTAATCAGGAAAAACCAGGATAAGGGAAGAAGAAAAGGAAAGATAAAGAAACACCGTAAAGGTCATAGTGAGACAAACATTTCTACATGAAGATATTTTCAGGGAGTACACTACAAGCAAGCTATGCCAAGTCATGTACTTTTCATACACAAAATTATATTGTATCAAATTTAAATTTGTTACAACTGCCATGTACATTAAACCAGTGATAACGAAAATGTAACTCAATATCTGATCTAGTGAAACAGCAACTAGCATTAGCTCTCAGTCACATGAAGACACTCTTCAATGCCATTACTGATGTCAGCTAAACCTCAGCCAGTTTGTCTTCTCCAGCCATTTTAAAGTAAATATGTGACTATCTCAATTAGGAAATCTTGAAGGAAGTCTCCGTGATGAGGCAAGTTTGTTGCTCATTCTCAGTGCCCTGCATTTGCTGTACTTAAAATAGACACTTGTACCAATGTCCTTTCTATTACCCGAAGGGGGAAAAAAAATCACATACACACCAGTCCTTTTTCTTTCAGCTCACAGAGAAGCAACTCAATCCAACCAGTGTTGAAACCTGAGTAGGTCACTGTACACCACGATAAAATTCCCTAATCCCTGAGCCAAATCTCCCTAAGGGGGGCCTCCTCCTGATCCTCCACTTCTCAGGCTGACTTTTCCATTTGCTCTCTCTTCTTTCCCCCTTTCATTTCCCCTACCTTCAAGCCTTGATATGTGATCCGAGGTGGGGGCTCAGGTTTCCGTTTTTACAGCTTAGGCCACGCTAGCTGTATACATTCCTTTCTTTCTGCCGGGCAGTGATTACTTACCAGGGCTTAGTTTACACTGGTCCAGATGAAAGCCGTTCAGATGAAGGCAAACACAGCCAGGCAGCTCCAGCGGCACCGATATGAAGCTGCACAAGGCCACATTGTGTTCTCGGTGACATTTTGTTGCACACATTTATATACAGGGCAACCAACTTGTTATGTTACTCTACACTTAGGTTCAGGGAGCTGGAGGAGTAATAGTATCATGATGTTTGGGGAGGGGTTTTGCTGATGTGATTATTAATATTAAAAACAGAAAGATATTAAGGAGCTCAAAATAATCCTTCCACCTTTTGACTTTGAGAAACCACTTTTTAAGTGAGGACTTTTGGTGCTGTTATATTAGAAGAATGCCAACTAAACAATTCCACTAGACTCTCAGGCATGGTATACTTGAACATGACTAAAATTTTTGGTTAGGGGTATTTTACTTTGGTCCAAAGAAGAGAGAAAATACTGATCCTACGGACAATTGAATTATTTGCCGTGTAAAACTTCTTATTTAATGCTACTCTGGATTGAAAGGGTGAGGATTAAAACTTCAAATAGTGGGTGGTGATTTGGAAGGAAAATAATATTTTAAAAAGAGGAAATTCTGTGCACCAAGGTTAATTCCATACTTAGTCCTGCAGCATCGGCTAAAAATTGTGTAATTTTTCCCCTTCACACAATGTTGTTTTTGTTTCTTCCTCACCAGTTCAGACAAACATCTGTTATACTGCAGAAGGACAACTATCTCCCAAACCACGGACTGCGCCTGCAGCCAAAATCAACAACGCGAGCCCCAAGCATCGAGCACAGTCAGCCTTTATATCCAGCCGGGATAACATTTCACATGTTTTGATTAAAATTAGCTAATTTGTAATTCTAGAACCTATGAAACTTAAAAGCTGCCATCCATATAGATCACATTAGGCAGCGTTTTAAAGGGCCAGAGCTCCTTGTGATTTCCTAGTGGCTTTCACCTCTCTCCCCTTTCCCCACCCCCAACCTAAAATGAAATGCAAAAGTAATCTGGAAATGCAGGACAGGAAGTAAGGGTAAGTGAGGAAGAATGGTTATTATGGACTGTTTGAATTTTGTTCCCATCAAAAAACAACAACTTCTACCGGTCTTAAAAAAAAAAAAAAAAACTGTCCATCATTGGAATCAACGGTGGTTTCCATCACAAGAAACAGCATTGATTTCCAAGGCAAATCTCCCTTAACTCTCCGTTGGACTCATGCTGCACCTCATGCTTCCAGGTACTAAGTTCCTTATCCAGTAATAAAACCCCTAATTCTGATATTTAGGTTGCTTCTGACATTTCTGAGAAGTAAAGCTAAGCATATGCACCTAGGTACGCATACATATATGATATATATCCATGCGTCCCCTGCTAAGCGTGAGCTATGATAGAAAATGCTTGTTCTAATGAAGAAAGCGTCACAGCGCAATAAATTTGACTTACTTGCACACCATTTTCATCCAGTTTGTTTTTTAAATACAAACTGAACCAAAACTGGCCAAGTAGTAGTATTAAGCCACCTGGTAGTATTAAGGATTTCATGCAGAAGATGGGGAACACCAAGAAGACCGCAAAATGCAAACCTGCTACTTTTTGATGGCTCGCAGAAAAATAAATAAATTGTTTTAAATCAATAGAGACTCGTGAAATCAACACAGAATAAAACCCTCGCCCAGGCAAAAGCCGCAACTTCATGGAAAATAAGGAGGTGGGGGGCAACGAGGGGGTCCGGAGCCGAGCGGTGCTCTTGTGCAATTGCTCTAACGCGAACAGCTGGAGCGCCAGGCTGCTGCGCTCTCCACCTCTGGTGCACCGCTGGCCTGGCGGGGAGCCCAGCCTCGCCGAGAGGACTCCGGGCCGGCCTTAGCGAACAATGGGCAGGCGCCCTGCAAAGGCCGCCCCTCAGACAGCTGTCCTCCAGCGGGGCTGGCCGGGGTCTGCTTGGCTGGGAAGTGAGGCAGGCAGAGGCGAGCGGGAGGCGGAGGCTACCAGTGGTGAGGAGCGGGCGGGGGCGGGCGAGGAGAGCGGTCAGGACCGTGCCCAGATCCGCGCCTCTCGGGCCGCAGCTCGCCGGGCACTGACGGGCTCTTCACGCCGTCGCAGCTGGTTGGTTGGGGGGAAGCGGGATTGAGGAGCAGGAGGGTGAGCTGGGGGAGAGGGGTGGAATAGAGCTCTCTCCGGGGTGCCCCGGCCAGGAGGCTCCTAACTTTGGAGGGACCCTGAGGATGATTCCCAAAAAGGGGGAAGAAACTGCACCGTCCACTGGGAAAGCCTCTTCCCCTGCCCACCGCCGCTCGAGTCCCCGGTGCCCTCGCCCTGAAACGCGCCCGTGCCAACCTGGGATTCGTAAGGTTAAATAGTATGTGGTCCCCCCTCATCAAATCTGAGGTTGGCAACAATTTCGGGGATGCAGCCCCTCGAGTTGGCCTCTGCTTTACACCTGGAGGAGGAGCGGAGCCGTTCTGGGCATCCTACAGAAACTGACAAGCGCGCCCCGGTACCCCCCAGATCCATACCACGGCCCACGGAGAGCGGGCGCAAGAAAGAGCTCAGTCTCCCTGGCCCCCGAGATCCAAAAATACCTTCATCTCCTCATTGATCTCCCTTTTCACTGGGTGAGCCGGCTTCCTGCTCCGTTTATTTTCGGGAGGTCTCCCTTCTTTCTCCATTTCTGCCATGTTTTTGTGTCTGGTTTCTGTGGAGATGAAATGGCTGCTGCCGCCGCCGGCGGTGGTGGTGGCGGCGGCGGCGGCGGTGGAGGTGGTGCTGATGGTGGCGAGGCTGGCGGAGGTAGCGGTGCTGGCGGGGCCGGGCCGAGCCGCGAGGGGGAGGGCAGGCGCCGAGAAGCGGGGTCTCTTCTAGCGGCGGAGGACGTCAGTGGCTGTCACGGGTAAGGGTAGTGCGCAGAGTCTCGGGGATGCCGCCGCCGTCGCTCCGGCTCCTGCTGCCGCCGCCGCCGCCGCCGCAGCCAACGCCGCCGCTGCTGCCGCTGCCCCTGCCGCCCTCGCTGCCGCTGCCGCTCCCGCCGCCGCCGCCGCCGGGCCGCATCCTCGGGGCCCCGTGGAGTCGTCAGCCATCTTCCGTCGCTCTGTCCGTCCGCATGGGCGCGGGGAGCAAGGGCCGGCGCGGAGAGCGGCCCCGGGCTTGCGTGCGCGGCTGTGTGTGAGCCCGGGAGAGCGCGCCAGCCCCGGCGCCCAGCGCCTCCCGCGAGCCGAGCCGGGGGCGGGCCGGGGGCCGGCGCGGGAGGAGGGGAGGGAGCGCGGCCGGGAGGGGGTCGGAGGGAGGGGAAAGGTGGGGGGGGCGAGGACAGCCCCCCGGCTCTCGAGCGGGCGTGGCTTGCACCGTCACTGGATACGCGGATGCTGCGCGGCTCCGGGGGCTGCTCGCAGCCGCCTGTTCATCCGCGGCGGGCACGGGCGGCTCGCGGCGCCCCCCGCGGCCGCCACCTCCCCGCCACACGCCAGGGGCGCCGGCGCCCGCTCGGAAACCAGCCCTGCTCCTCAGCTCCGCGAGGTGGGCTGGGTTGCGTGTGGAGTTGGTTTTTGAGCCCGTCCTAGGAGCCGCTGAGGAAAAATGAATGGGGGTGAAAGGAGAAGGTTGGGCGGTGGGAGGTCGCGAGACCTGAGGTCGCCTGGCTAGAGGGCCGCCGTCCCCCGGGGAGGGTTGACTGAGCCTGCCGCCTCGGGGGTGCAACGCTGGGGTCTCGGGGAAAGGAAACCACAGCCCGGACGAGCTTCCCCCCACTGAGCTGCCAGGATAGTTTCCCCCTCCGGGGGCCACCGCAGAGTGCGCGGAGGCTGGAGACCCCTTGGAGAGGTCCCCGCGCCCCGCCCGGCTGGTCCTCCACGCGGCGCTGCCCCGGACTGCAATGGCAATGAAGCTTTTGCCTCTCAAAGAACTACTTAGAAGTAGGACATCTCGGCCTTCAGCCCCTTGATTTCTTTTGCCCCTTGTTCCTTCTCTCTTTATCTCTCTCTCACTTATGCCCTGCTTCAAAGTAACAGCTTTACGCGTGACCCCGCCTGCACCCTTATCTGGGTGTCCTGGGTTTCGCCCAAAAGGTTGGGCTGAGTGGGAGCTTCTGGGAGCGCACGGTCCCGCGTAGGGTCCCACTCACCCGGACCCCGGACGCCCTCGCCACGCCCCGGTGGGATCCTCCCCTCCCCGCCCGGTTGCGCTTTCTCCTCCCGACTTCCCAGCTAGCGCCTGCCCTCCATGGAGCGGTGCTCGCTCCCTCTGCGCTCACATGTCCCCTCTTTGGCCCTCTCCTGCCACGCCTGGGGCCGAGGTCTGATTGAGTCTGTCCCTGTCCCTGGGTTGAGGCATTGGGGGTGACGGTTGGATGATGTTTCTGTGATACGCGCGGCTCTGAGCGCTCCCACACGTTGCAGAGGACACATTGACGTTCCCGGCTTCTCCTTCCCGCGCCGCGACACTTCATAATTACCTGACACAATGCGATATGGGGGTGTCCATTGTTCCACTGCATGTTACTGTGGAGTGTTCGTTATGACAGTGGTGGAACTTAAAATTACACAATTTTTTTAAGTTCCTAAAAGAATGAATTCCGTGTGGGGATATGAGTAAGCTTTCCATTAAATCTCAGTTTGGCCTGTCAAACGAGGCTCATTCTGGGTATTACATCGCCTAATTTGCATTTTAGCACTGTTTTGTTTCTTAAATGTCGCATTAGAGATATATGGGCGTGTACGCAGGAGAGCTGAGTACCTCCACGTTGCCTATTTTGCATTTTAGCATCATTTTGTTTTTAATAAACGCCAACTTAAAAACATCTGGGAGTGCACCCAGGAGGGCTGAGTACCTCCTCCCTCCTGATTTCTTCTCTTCCCCGTCCCGGGGAGGCGAGGGGAAGCTGCACCCTGCTCCCCGTGGCTGCCTAGATCCTGGGCAAGCCAGGAGGCCAGAGCGAGCCAGGCTTTGCGCCTGCAAGGGGTCCGCGCGAGAAACACTTACGCCGAGGAAAAGTTAAAATTCCTGGGACGCCCAAGAGTCAAGAGAGGAAGACTGATGAGGTTTTAGGGGAGCTTTGCAGTACAGGCGTCCTGTATTTGCGATTTTCCCAGTAGCCTCTGAGAACGTATCTAGGTACACTCAGGTCGTGAGCCGCGAATCCTGTGGCCGGGTCTCAGAGCCCGCAGCAGCCCACAGCGCACCTACGACGACCCAATAACGCGGAGAGGAGCCTAAAGCTGTCGCAGCAACTTCCCCCCACTCCTGGAATATAGTGCAACATTCGCCAGTGTGTGAGTGGGTGTATTTTGCGGTGGGGAGTATGTCCCTAATGCTGTTGCTGGGAGAGGGAGAGGAAGAGAGAGACTTTTGGTTTTTTAAATTGAATTTCATCCAAAACATCTGATAAATAATATGTGGGTTGGAGAGTTGTTTTCTTTGTTTGATCCTGTTAGTCTTTAATGAGGGAAATAGAAAACTTTTTGGGGGGCTTTTTAATATTCTAAAACTGTGGAAACATGTTGTAAACTGTACGCAAAAAGCAGCTTTTTGTCTTCTGTAAACATATTTAAGTCCCCTCTGTTTCCTTTGGTGCCAGAAGCATTACAACTGATTCACTGTTGAGCAGCTGATATCAAATAGCAAGTTATATACCCCAAGTCCTAAGATACAGTTTCACAAGTTAAGAATAAAATAAACAGAAAAGGTGAACTGTAGCCCAGAGTTATATTTAGAGGCAGCTATACTTCCTTTAAAGAAAATTACTTATTCTGTGATGGTTCAGGCATTTAATAAAAATAATGATATTAAACAGCCACCTGTTCCTTCACAAACATATGTCCTTCAGAAAACTGAGGTGAGAACATTGTATTGAAATCCACAATGCACATCTTTGGTGACAGAAAGAAGGCTCATAAAGTATATCTGAGGAAAACTTTTAGTCTAGAATGAACTTCAGAAGTAATGATGATTGTTACACCTTTTAATGACCCTACGTTTCTTCATATCTACTGTAGACGAAAACAATTATAACAACAGATGATGCTTTATGAATTTAGATATACCATGAGTTAAATAATGTTCCCTGAATAACTTCATAATCCATAAGAGTATAACTACACAGGTAGGAACAACACATTATACGCATTTCAGAAGAGCCCCACTCCTGCTCCAATGACGTATCCTTTTGCTCCCCCAACCACTAGCACTCTCCTGCGTGCTTGCTTTCTCTCTCTATACCCACAAATATCACCCAAGGCTCCAGACATGCAATTAATCCTCAATTTTCCCTCTACTACCCCTGCTAGTCATCAAGATGGGTACAGGACTGATCTTTGATACATTCCTCAGGTACAATTTTGTGACTTCTTTTACCCTTCAAGGCTAGTCTTGATGATCATTCTACCCTGATTCACCTAGAAAACACAGAGGATGGGAAGACCCCAGGGTGGTCTGCCTCAGGCCTCCAACCTCCACATTTGTTTCTTTGTTGTCTCCAAGAACACTTAACTCAGAGACCGAGTCCTCATGCCTGGTGAGGAATTAATAAACACTAGCTGATTGATTAGTATGATATAATAACAGAGTTAAAAAGTTTTCCTGTATTATTGTTTGAAATTAATGTTTATCTTGAAAAGCTCTGTGATTTAACCAAATATGGGGATTAAAATATGTGAAATAATTACTATGCTGAACACATTGTAGTAATTATCTTCATTTAATAATCACAAAACTCTATGAGGCTGTTTCTACTATTATACCCCCATTTCACAGATGAGGAAACTAAGGCTTATATAAGCTATTAAGATAAAGGCTATTGGCCAGGTGCGGTGGCTCAGGCCTGTAATCCCAGCACTTTGGGAGGCTGAGGCAGACAGACCATTTGAGGTCGGGGGTTTGAAACCAGCCTGGCCAACATGGTGAAACCCCGTCTCTACTAAAAATACAAAAATTAGCTGGATGTGGTGGCATGCATCTGTAGTGCCAGCTACTCGGGAGGCTGAGGCAGGAGAATCACTTGAACCCCGAGAGGCGGAGGTTGCAGTGAGCCTAGACTGCACCATTGCACTCCAGCCTGGGCGACAGAGCAAGACTCCATCTCAGAGAGAGAGAGAGAAAAGCTATTAAGTATTGGGATTTGAATCCATAACTTTCTGTCCTACTCTAGGTTTGGAGCTCTTGACACTATGTGAATCTGCTTTTCTGAATTTCTTTAACAATCTGTATTTTATCGAATCTAAGGCCCACATTTTTCCCATTTTAACATCTGTAAGATTGTAATGCATCTTACACTGAACTCTTACAATTATAAATGGCATCTTTATTTCTCAATGGTATATAAAATATCAGTACATTTTTTTTTCTTTTTTTTTTTTTTTTGAGACAGGGTCTTGCTCTGTCATCCAGGCTGGAGTGCAGTGGCACGATCGTGGCTCACTGCAATCTCCACCTCCCGAGTTCAAGCAATTCTCCTGCCTCAGCCTCCCGAGTAGCTGGGACTACAGGCACGTGCCACCACACCCGGGTAATTTTTTGTATTTTTGGTAGAGACAGGGTTTCACCCTGTTATGCCAGGATGGTGTCGATCCCGACCTCGTGATCTGCCTGCCTCGGCATCCCAAAGTGCTGGGATTACGGGCGTGAGCCACCGCGCCTGGCAGTACTTTTTCCATGCAGTGGTGTGTTAGGCTCCATTGGGTTGTATTGCAATAACAAATCATCAGAAAACCTCAGGAACTTAAAGGTTGCTCAAATAAAGTCAGGTGAAGATCTGTGTGACTCTCCACAGCAACTATCCTCCATGCGATGGCTTGGTACTGCCCATCCGTATCAACTGTGCTTCCACAGTCACTAACTACTCTAGGGGAAAATAGAGCCCTGGAGGATCTCCCACCAGCAATTAAATGCTACAATCTTGTAGTGACATGTCACTTTTTCCTCTAATCCATTGGCTAGAATTAGTCACATGGCTCTGCCCAACTGCGAGGGAAGCTAGGAAGTTTAATCCTTCCACGTCTCACAAAGGAGAGGAGAACTGGATATGGGTAAGCACGTCATGTTTGTACCACAAAGGCATCTTCAGTTCATTAAAATATGGTGATGTAATTAGGACCCATTAATATACATTAAATATAAATATAAATTAATATAAATATTGGGAGTCTGTTTTATTCAAAACCAGTGAGCAGTGCTTGGTCTGTGATTTGTTATATTGTATCTAAAACATACTTTTGAAGTTCATGTGAATGTTTAATTGCAAAGAACAGAATTCTAGAATCAATTTCAAAAATAATATGAAAGAGCACAACGATAATGCCAGATTTTAACCAGGTGTCTATAGATGAGCTTCCAAGGCTCTGAAACTTCCTAAAATGCATTTTTTTCAGTCCACTTTTTTTTCTGGAGAGTGAGTACATATCTGACATCATATTCTCAATTGAGGTTCATGATTTATTCATTCATTTATTCAACAAATATATACTGAGGTCCCTCTGTTCTGGGTGCTTGGGATCCAGCAGCAAATATGACAGACAAGTCCCCAAATTTCTTGAAGCTTACAGTCTGGAAAGGGGACAACAAACAAGCAAACAAGTAACAAGATAATTTTAAATCCAGACAGGTAACATAAAAGGACAATGTGATACAAGGTGGGTATATTGGCAGTGTCTGCTTTAGCTAAAATGATCATGAAAGACTTCTCTGAGGAGAAATCTGACCTGAAACAGGGAAGATGAGAAGGAACTATCCATTCAGAGATTTTAGAATCCTAGAGAAAAGTGTTTTGGTCAGAATTTTAAAGGAGCTGAAGAATGGATATGCTCAGCATGTTTGAGAAGTTGAAAGGTATCTGGAATGTAGAGAATGAGAAGAAGAGTGGCAGGACAAGGAGTGAAAGAGGAATGCAGAGGCCGGATTATATGAAGCCTGCAGGTCATGGTAAGGGCTCAGGATTTTATTTTAAGTGCACTGTGGACAAATGCACAGTGGAAAGACACCCCCTTTGCACTATTTGTATGTGTGGGTCATCTGGCCATCATTAGCTCTGTCAACCCAGCTGGGCACACATCTAAGTGGGGTCCCCTCCCCTCCTTGCTGTTCCAAGAACATCTTGGCCCCCTTTGCCATGCAAAGTGAAGATCACAACCCTCCCAGAAGGATGGGGGCTCTCCTTCAGTCACAGGGGTAAAAGAAGCTCCCTGGGGCCAAGTGTGGTGGCTCACACCTGTAATCCCAGCACTTTGGGAGGCTGAGTTGGGCAGATCACTTGAATTCAGGAGTTCAAGACCAGCCTGGCCAACATGTTGAAACCCCCACCTCTACTAAAATAATACAAAAATTAGCTGGGCATGGTGGTGCATGCCTGTAGTCCCAGCTACTCAGGGGACTGAGGCAGGAGAATCGCTTGAACCCAAGAGACGGAGGTTGCAGTGACCGAGACCGCACCACTGCACTCAAGCCTGGGCAACAGAGGAAGACTGTGTCTGAAAACAAAACAAACAAACAAACAAAACTCCCTGGCCAGTAGCTTCAAGCCAACTCCGGGTTTTTGGCAGGAGAATGAGGGGCTTCACTCTACACTAGTGAAGTCTCGAGCATTTTGCCTTACTCTTCATTTCTTTATTTGTGAAATGAGAACAGTAATTTATATTTTGGGCTGTTGTGTTGTGGCCACATAATGTCTCCTAAAGTAACTAAAAATAAAACAGCACAAATTTCTATAAACAAGTGTATATTATTTACTTTTCTGAGGATCATTATTATTTTACTTTTACTTAGGTTTATATGTATAAACTGATACAGATGTGTACCAATTTAAGGAAACCTGACACATGAGAACTAATTACCTGCATAATCAATATTCTTCATTTTGAAATTAATATCTAATAGGGTCTCTTTCAATAGTAATTTGCCAAAAGGTAATAATTTTAATCTATAAAAATGAGATTTCAATATACACGTCTAAGAACATTCCAATTGTACCCATTGAGGGAAGTATACCAATACCTATAAATTTAAGGAAAAAATCATTTCAAGTTATAATTTTTAATTTTTATCCATTAAAGCAGAAATCAAAGCCCAGTATGTATTTAATCCAAATATCTATGCTAAAAAACAAAAAACAAAAAAGCATGAAGCTCAACTATCAGTGTGCATATCTAGAATATAACAGCTTTATGTGTATTAAGTTTGTGGAAACAAATGAAGACTACCCAAATGAGAACAAAGGCTATTTTTTTTTTTTTGCTTTTTTTTTAAATTTTATTATTATTATACTTTAAGTTTTAGGGTACATGTGCACAATGTGCAGGTTAGTTACATATGTATACATGTGCCATGCTGGTGTGCTGCACCCATTAACTCGTCATTTAGCATTAGGTATATCTCCTAAAGCTATCCCTCCCCCCTCCCCCCACCCCACAACAGTCCCCAGAGTGTGCTGTTCCCCTTCCTGTGTCCATGTGTTCTCATGAACAAAGTCTATTTATTTAAAGTAAGGGAGACAGCCACCATCACTTGCATTTGGCAGAGATTCAAAGGCAGGTGTGGGAGTGGGAAAGCTTCACAGTGTAAAAACAAGAAAGGCTTCAGGTGTGCTCTGATTGGATGTTGTTGGCCTGGAGAAGCTGAGGAAGGCTATCCAAAAGGCCAGGCAACTAGAAGCAGGGCATCTTATGTGATTGGTTTGGGGAGCATATTTGGAGATATTTGGAGTTCGATGGTTGGTCCTGAGTTGGAAGGGTGGTGGGGGAAGAGGGAGAGGGTATGGAGGTGGCAGTAAGAAATTAAGAAGCTGGCAGGCATTGACCAAGTCCTAACCATTCTGATTGAAGCCAGAGATGGTGGTTCGGCTTCTCTGACTTGTTGCTGCAGCAGTTGTAGATCAGAGTTCTCTTGTCATGCATGGTCTGTCCATTTGTATAGTAAGTCTCTCAAGTCATTAACTAAAAAATAATTTAGGTCAGGCAACTAAGGAGAAACTAAAGCATAAGACAACTTCCACTTGTGGTGAGATAATATTTTGACATATTAAGAAGTGTTTTTGTTTTGTTTGTACCCACTAATTCTTTTCTATCTCACACACTCATTTATTCAAATTAGATTTGGCATCCATTGCTTCAGGGTGAGGATGTTACAGAAGAAATTCACAGCCCCAGTTGCATACCTGTTATCCCAGCACTTTGGGAAGCTGAGGGAGGTGGATTGCTTGAGCCCAGGGAGTTCAAGGCCAGTCCAGGCAACATAGTGAGACCCTGTCTCTACAAAAAACAAATGAACAAACAAAAAATTAGTGGGGCATGGTGGCATGCACCTGTGGTCCCAGCTACTTGGGAGGCTGAGGTAGGAGGATCACTTGAGCCCAGGAGGTCGAGGCTGCAGTGTGCCATGATCAGGCCACCGCACTCCAGCCTGGGTGAGAGAGTGAGACCCTGTCTCAGAAAAAGAAAGAAAGAAAGAAAAGAAAAAGAAATTCACAGAAAAGCATGAGTTGCCCATGATTTTGGATTTTTTTGTTTGTTTTGTTTTTGAGACGGAGTCTCGCTCTGTCACCCAGGCTGGAGTGCAGTGGCGCGATCTCCGCTCACTGCAAGCTCCACTTCCCAGGTTCATGCCATTCTCTTGCCTTAGCCTCCCTAGTAGCTGGGACCACAGTCACCCGCCACTACGCCTGGCTAATTTTTTTTGTATTTTTAGTAGAGATGGGGTTTCACCGTGTTAACCAGGATGGTCTCGATCTCCTGACCTCGTGATCCACCCGCCTCAGCCTCCCAAAGTGCCGGGATTACAGGCGTGAGCCACTGTGCCCGGCCTGATTTTGGGTTTTAAAATGGAAATGTGAAATTCAAGACAGAAACAATGGTTTGAAAGAAAACATTTTTCTTCAAGTTTGAAAAGCCTAGATTTTTTTTTTTTCAAAGTGAAAGCAAGCTTATTAAGAAAGTACAGGAATAAAAGAATGGCTATTCCATAGACAGAGCAGCCTGAAAAGCCGAGATTTTGAGTGTCAACACTTGGTGACCTGAAGGATTCAGATTATAAAGTTGACCATAAACGTAGGTTTAGGAAAAGGAATGATATGCCAAAGGGAATTTTCCCAGTCCAGAAAGAGATCATGATTCTATGGGGTTGGGAGAAGGAAGGAGCAAATGAGCAAAAGAGCTTAGACATTAGATTTCCGACCAGGTCCCAGTGCCCAGGGGTGGGGGGAGAAACGGGAATGGGTTTGAGGAAATCTGAAGGCAGAGGGTAGAGAGAAGAGGTGACTCTGTCTCCCTTCTGAGATGGAGCCTGGAACAGCAGTGAGCCTTACAGAATAGGCCAATCCAACATGGTACAGGCAGGCACTGTGGGGTAGGCATAATATATGGAGGAGCCTGGGCAGAAGGTCCTGGGGTGACCATAAGTATGCTCTACCTACCATAACGTGTATGTTTCATGTGCAGCAGAGAGTAAAAGAGCGGTGGCTTTGAGAGACTGCAGAAGCAGAGTAGCCCTGCACCCAAAATGTTTGATCAGACACTCCACCAGGACTTCTATCTCAGAGGATGCCAGCTGGAGAGATGACTGAGGCTGTGGAGTAGATGCCCCCCACCCCATACCCCCCATGTAGATGCCAGCCTGATGAGAAAGGCACTAGGAGGTGTAGGAGGTGGGCAAGAGAATTCCAAATCAACTGAGATTATATGGAGACTTCATTTCTGCCTCTTAGCATACTAGACTTATGAAACAGAGATTCAGTTCAGGTATACAGAAATAAAGAAGCTTATGTTTAGTAAATACCGGAGGCTTTTACGTTGATACTTATAGTTCATACATATATTTACCCTATGACTCAATCTTGCGTTTACTAATTTTTTAAAATGGAGTTTTCTGACTCAGGTAGATTTGAGGCATCATCTGCCTAATTATTTAATATATAAATAGTATCCAAACAGAAATAGTTTCTTTGGAGTTGTGGCCCCAAAGAAATATTATACCAGGACCAACTGAAACAGAGAACATTTTTCAGTAATTATTCAAAATTATAGTAACTATAAAACTTAACAGTGTCTTGAGTTATCTTGAGTTGCCACTGCCTTCCTTGATAATATCCACTGATGAAATCAGAATTCTTCTCTTTGATTTTATAGATACTAGTGTAGACTTAAAATAATATTCCTTTTAGATAAAATCATATTTCCTTTAGATAATCAAATATCATTAAAATTATTAAATCTCTCACAATCCTTTGTTGAGCTATAACATCAATTATTGGGTATTGAATTCCTCCTGTGAGCCAACTATTTTGCACATATTATGTTATTGATTTCTCACAACCAACACTGAGGGTGTTATTGTCTCTATTTCACACCTCAGGGAAGTGAGGCTGAACACAGGGTTATACTAGGAGGCAGCCCATCCGGGCCAGAAGCCCCAACCTGCCAACTCCCACAAAGGCGAGAGATGCTTTTACCTATACTACTCTGCTGCTCCTCTCTGCTGAGCCTTTTTATCACATTTTTTTTTTTTGGAAAATAAAGCATGCAGAGATGGTAAATAATTTTAATTTCTTCTTTATTCTAATTTACATCTAGCTGCTATGGAAATTAAAATAGCCATAGCAATATGCTCAACCTTTGAAAAGTAACATACTACATTTTAATATTCTCAAACCAAATATGGTATTCAGTAAATGGTTATAGAGGATTGATATCTATGTTTTGACCTACCTCCTTTGAGAAACATTGTGTGTAGTAAAAAACATTTTTCTATCACAGAAAATTTGTCTCCAATGTGCTGTTGGGCCATACGTTGTCTATTTATTATATCCCAGAACGAGGAAGTTGAGTGGAAAAGATTCTGCAGTTTAACTATGAGAGGACATTATACATTTCAGTGGAAGAAAAAAAAAATCCATCAAAAGCTAAGTAGATAAATTAAGGATTCCATAATAAGTCTTAGGATATAGACTGTGCATTTGTTTTGTTTCATTTTTTAAATTTTCATTAAAGCTGCTAACCCTGTATACCAGACTCAGAAAAAGGACGTGCTTCAACCAATTTTGTCCTCTCCACCTGCAGCTGATCACCTTTTGGTGGCCTGGAGGTGGAGGAGAGCTGGTACAACAAAAATGAAGAAAGAAAATACAGATAGAGTGACCAGAAGCTGTGCCCAGAAGAAAATCTCAGGATATACCGTGTGGAAAGGCACTGAAGTCCTAAACTGGAAAATAAAGCAAAACAAACCAAACCCCTTGGGAAAAAATTAAGCGCCACACTGAACACGGTATGCATGGGGGTGCTCTTTTCATGTAGTGAGCAACAGAGTTTTGCGGAGTGAACACATGGACATTACAAAGAATTTTAGTAATAACAAAAGCTACTATTTATCGAATGCTTCTTTATGTACCAGGGCTTGTGCTAAATACTTCATAGAGATTATTTTATTCAATCCTCACAAGAACCCTATGACATAATTATTGGTTTTACTCCCATTTTACAGATGAGGAAATGGAGGGTTAAAGAGATCAAGCATTTGCTGGAAGATACACATTTAGTAAGTGGCCCAGCAATCTGACTCCAGGTCCAGAACTCTGCTCCCTTGCAGTACTGATAGTATCAGTCAGGGTTCTTGCTTGCAAATAACAATAATAAACTCTAACTGTCTAAAAAAAAATAACACTGGAAGAAGGGGGAAGGGGACGTGGAGAAGCAGAGCTCATAGGTCCCAGGAGGCTGAGGCAGGCTTGGGGAAGCTTGGGAAACAGGCAGGAGCCAGGGGTTCAGCAGGTCAGACCACAGGAAAACTCTAAGGTATGGGCATCTCTGCTTTTGCAGCGAAAACAAGAGAAAAGAAAAGAGAAAAGAGAAGAAAAAAAGAAGAGAGGTTTCAAGGACTCTCAGAAAAAAGTACATGCTCTTTTAGCATAATATTCAAGACCATTGACAATCTGGTCTTATTCTACTTTTGAAGTGACCTCATAGCCCTCTTTAATACATTCATCCCAGCATACTGAATTATTCACTCTTCCCTTAACTGTTTGTACTTTCACATCTTGACACCTTTGTTTATATTATGCTTTCTGCCTAGAATGCTCCTCCCCCTTCCTCCCTTACCTGACAATATCCTACCCATCATCCTTCAAGGCCCAGCTCAGAGGGACACTGCTTCTATCCCTCCCTCAGAATTAGTTATCTGCTTTTCTTAATCCCCATCTCACTTTTGTTTTTACTTTTTTTTTTTTTTTTGAGACCAGGTCTCACTCTTGTTGCTCAACCTGGAGTGCAGTAGTGCAATCTTGGCTCACTGCAACCTCTACCTCCCAGGCTCAAGCAATTCTCCCACCTCCCCCTCAGGTAGCTGGGGCTACAGGCATGTGCATGCACCATACCCAACTAATTTTTGTTATTTTTGGTAGAGGCAGTGTTTCACCATGTTGCCAAGGCTGGTCTCAAACTTCTGGGCTGAAGTGATCTACCCACCTCAGCCTCCCAAATTGTTGAGATTACAGGCATAAGCCGCTGTGCCTGGCCTCCCACCTGACGTTTAAAACATCTTTGTCATTTATGTTTGTGTTTACAGTGCCTGCTAATGTGCTTGTATTTAGTGGGTTCCAAATAAAATGTTTGTTAAATATTTATAGTGCAGCTACTTGGGAGGCTGAGGTGGGGTACTTTCTTGAGCCCAGGCATTTAATGCAGCAATGAGCGATGATCATGCCATTGCACTCCAGCGTGGGTGACAGCAAAACTTTTAGTGGCGAGATCTGAAATATAAATGTTTGTGGATCTTTTTAACAGCTTAATCACAGCTAGTTAGAAATTTAACAAGAACATTCAATTCCCTAAACATTCCTTTGTTTGTTTTTGAGACAGGGTCTCACTTTGTCATCCAGGGTGGAGTACAGTGGTGCGATCTTGGCTCACTGCAGCCTCGACCTCCTAGGCTCAAGTGATTCCCCTACCTCAGCTTCCTGAGTAGCTGGGACCACAGATATGCCCCACCACGCCCAGCTAATTTTTGTATTTTTTATAGAAACAGGGTTTTGCCATGTCACCCAGGCTGATCTTGAACTCCTGGACTCACGCAATCTGCCTGCCTTGGCCTCCCAAAGTTCTGGGATTACAGGCCTGAGCCACTACACGTGGCCTAAACATTCTAATTAATTGACATTTAGTATGTGGGTTACCAAATTTGCCTTTCAAAGTTTGCATTTAAAGATTGCCAGTACATCCATAGGATGAATTTTCAGGTCAGTCATGTTTTGATTTGGAGTACTTAATGTTTGCACAATTTGATCTTTGCCTGCCCTTTCAAAATTATTTTATAGACCTCCATTCACTTTCCTAATAGAATGAATTGCTATAAAGTGGCTACAGTGAGTAGTCTGAGAAAACACTGTAACACTCCTTTGGGCTTTTACCTTTGGAGGAATTCCTTACTGAGTGTGTTCTTGTTGGGATATATAACCTTGCCTTCCACTGTGGAAGACAAAGATTTTGAATCTTGCTCTCCCAACCTATAGGCATATGGAGCAACGTCCTGACACCAGGCAGTGGACTCTCCCACCTGAGATGAAAAAAGAGCATCTTGGGCAGCTAGTGGGGCAGCATGGTATTTATTGGTGGCTTCTAGGAGGTGGGACATATGCCCTAAAATATTTAGATTGTGAAGATTTTGTAATGCGTCAGATTTATTAATGCCACAATGTGTGGTTGTAAAGTACAGTGAGTGTGGACTGTGCTAAATGTGTTTATATCCTAGGGTATATGTTCCATGTACATTTCATTAACCAAACTTCTGTTGTGAATTTGCCTTTTGCTGTCTTCATCTATATTGCATAAAAATGGGTAAAGTGGAGGAAATAAATTTTCTCTATTAAACAAACTTTGTTTTTTTAGAGACAGGGTCTTGCCCTGTCACCCACACTGGAGTGCAGTGGCATGATCATGGCTCACTGCAGCATTAAATACCTGGGCTCAAGAAAGCATCCCACCTCAGCCTCCCAAGTAGCTGCACTATAAATATTTAACAAACATTGTATTTGGAGCCCACTAAATACACAGCAGCCACTGTGAACATAAACATAAATGATAAAGGTGTTTTAAAAGTTAGGTGGGAGGCCAGGCACAGCGGCTCATGCCTGTAATCCCAACAATTTGGGAGGCTGAGGTGGGTAGATCACTTCAGCCCAGAAGTTTAAGACCAGCCTTGGTAACATGGTGAAACCCTGCCTCTACCAAAAATACAAAAATTAGTTGGGTATGGTGCATGCACATGCCTGTAGTCCCAGCTACCTGAAGGGGAGGTGGGAGGATTGCTTGAGCCTGGGAGGTAGAGGTTGCAGTGAGCCAAGATTGCACCATTGCACTCCAGGTTGAACAACAAGAGTGAGATCCGGTCTCAAAAAAAAAAAAAAAAGTAAAAAAAAAGTGAGATGGGGATTAAGAAAAGCAGATAACTAATCCTGAGGGAGGGATAGAAGCAGTGACCCTCTGAGCTGGGCCTTGAAGGATGATGAGTAGGATATTGTCAGGTAAGGGAGGAAGGGGGAGGAGCATTCTAGGCAGAAAGCATAATATAAACAAAGGTGTCAAGATGTGAAAGTACAAATAGAGTTAAGGGAAGAGTGAATAATTCAGTATGCTGGGATGAATGTATTAAAGGGGGCTATGAGGTCACTTTGAAGGTAGGATAAGACCAGATTGTCAATGGTCTTGAATATTATGCTAAAAGAGCACGTACATTTTTCTGGGAGTCCTTGAAACCACTTTTTTTTTTTTTCGAGACAGGGTCTCCCTCTGTTGCCCAGGCTGGAGTGCAGTAGTGCAATCATGGCTTACGGCAACCTCTACCTCTCAGGCTCAAGTGATCATGCCACCTCAGTCTCCTGAGTAGTTGAGACTACAGGCACGTGCCACCCTACCCAGCTAATTTTTGTATTTTTTGTAGAGACAGGGTTTTGCCATGTTGCCAAAACTGGTCTTGAACTCCTGGGCTCAAGCGATCCACCTGCCTCAGCATCCCAAAGTGCTGGGATTACAGGTGTGAGCCACCATGCCTGGCCTCACTGTGTCTTTTTAAATATAGGAGAGATATGATCATAAATGTGAGATAGGATAATCACCCTGACCACAGATAAAAGGCAGAAAGGGAGATCAGAGATAATAAATTACATAAGAGGGGTTTACAATAGTCCAAGAGGTAATAAATGATTGCTTAGTCTAGTACAGTAGTGGTTGGGAGGAATTCTTTATCTGAAAGTTATCTTATCGACAGAACCCATAGGAATTGGTATCTAATTGAACATGGGCATGAGGTGAAGGAACGAATATTTTGGATAATAGAGCCCAATGCATAATAACTATCTCACTTTGCAAAAACAAGAAAAATTATACTTCTGCTGGGCACGGTGGTGCATGCCCATAGTCCCAGCTACATCTTGATTTCAGAGACATTAAAATATGAACAAATGCGTGTCTCAGAATCAGTAAAATATAGTATGTATTATGTTATCATGTCTCACTACAAGATACATAGCAGGTGCCCCCCAAAATATTTGTTGACTTGATATTACGTACATGATGATGTGGAGTTCATATTTTTAGTAATAGTCTTTTTGATAAACACATTTCCTTTTTAGCACATTGAATGTAACAATGTAACCCCAGGTATTAACTGTAATGGAAACTAAAATATATATAGCAAACTAAGTTTAAACTTAAGAAAAATGTTAGTTGTGACTTCTCATTACTTCTTATCTGTCTCCGCCCTCCTACTACCTCATATAATTTCTTGAGTTACATCTCAAAGGACTTCCTCCTCTTTCTTTCACCCTCCATAGCCTGTATAGGAGTCTTCTATTTGGGGAAATTAGAGAATAAAGGTAGCAAGCATGGAGTTTAATAGCCACTGGAATAAACGTAAGACAAAATATTCAGATGCATGCTTGTGAGACAATTTTTCACACCCCACAAACTAGATAAGATATTGAATAGGGTGAAGGATAAAAGGGGTGGAACTACATGAGCCACAAGGAGAGTCAGAGAGTTGTCCACATCTGCCAGATTCAGTACCATCTATGGTCAATACCAAGAGCTGTGTGGAAGCCAACTCAGACTCTTGCTCATTGTAGAGGATCTAACACTGTGTTATTAATTAACCACAGTATATAACTTAGATTTTTTTACCCAGAAAAATAAAATAATAATATTATAATAATAGCAACCTGAATTGAGCATGACTATATAGCTAGCACTATGCTAAATTATTTACATAAATTATCTCATTTGATCCTTCCAATAATTTTATGTGTTAGTTAGCTATTGCTGCAATAACACTTTGTAACAAGCCACCCAAAAACCCAGTAACTTACAGCAACAGTTATCTTTTTCATCAGTCTGCAGGGCAACTATTGTTTGGGTGAGCTAGGCTGAGCTCTGCTGCATACCTCTGCTTCCAGCTGTGAGCAGGGTAGATTTGGCTCCAGGGTGTGTGTTGGAGCAGGTCTGCTCCATATGTCTCTTATCATTCAGGACAAACAGCTACGTGGAGCGTATTCTTCTCACGGTGTCGGTAGGAGTGTAAGAGTACAAACGGAAACACATGATGCCTGGGTTCAGGATGCTTGGAACTGGCACACTGTCACTTCTACCCACATCCCATGACCAAGACTAACATTGGCAGGGAGGAAAAAATACTCTACCCCAAGGGAGATAGGAGTGAATATTTGCCAAACTATAATCAAATATATAATAAGGTAGGTATGTAGGTATATTACACCCATTTTTATAGATGAGGAAACCAAGTCACAGAAAAGACTAAATGATTTTCCCAAAAACACAGCTAAGAAGTAATGAAGCTGGGATTTGAATCCAAGCTGATTTCAGACGCTAGGATCTTAACTATCACTCTACCCAGCTTTAATAAACTGGACTGTAGACGGTATTACAAAGAGAAGAATAGCAGTGGTGATTTTATTATAATAAATGGAACCTGAGGAAAAGAAGTAGACAAGATAAAAGGCTCTATTTTGAGATCCTAATCAATAAAGACGATTTTCTCATTAGCTTTCATAGCTGTAAGAGGGTATGTTGTAGGACTTCACAGAGGATGTGTGTTTACTTATTTTTAGAATCCCCCCAATATAAACATATTAACATTTTCTCTATTTAAATACTACCTTTTCTACTTATTTCCTACCCACCTACATTGAAAGGGAAACCTCATATAGTCTGATAATTATTAGTAACCTATAAAGTAATTAATTAAGTGTCTTTTTGTGAGAATACCTGAGGGCTGCAGTGGCAGTCATATTAAAGCAACTGTAAAAACAATGAAGTCCAATAAAAACATTAGGTTCATGTCTTAAGAGGTATGCAAGGAGTCCTGAAGAGAAAGAAAAAAAAAAACTGAAGCATGATTGTAAAATAGGAGAACCAAGGTACAAATGTCACAGACAAGTCCTTTAGAAATACTTACAAGGAAGAAAAGAGAGAGTATGGAATAGAGAAGTAGGAGCTACAACCAGAAGACTTTCAAAGACTGAGATGTTGACCAGATCACGCAACTTCAGGGGATTGCAATGCCCACAGACAGGCTATTTTCGAACTCTCTATGCTTCTTACACCACAGTACTTTAGAAAAATTATTTTTCTTCTTATTGCAGTAGCAAAAGACTCTAACATCATATAATAGAACCGTAGGTCAGTATTACAGATAAAACCCAAACCTATTGTGAGACTCCCATTTCTCATTCTAGCTTTCTCTTATTATAATGATTTCAATTTCAAGTTGCAGCTGTAGTCATTCATTTTCCTTTAGAATAAGTATAAAGCTGAAATAGCTTCCAAAATATAAACTAAAAGGTTTGGATCTTGATTTAAGTAAATCAACTATAGAAATACATTTTTAAGACAATTTGAATATTAAGAATTTTGATAATTCTTTACGTGCAATTGTATTGTTGTTACTTTTTTTTTTTTGAGACGGAGTCTTACTCTGTGACCCAGGCTGGAGTGCAGTGGCGCAATCTAGGCTCACTGCAACCTCCGCCTCTCGGATTCAAGCGATTCTTGTGCCTCACCCTCCCAGGTAGCTGGGATTACAGGTGCCTGCCACCAGACCAGCTAATTTTTGTATTTTTAGTAGAGGGAGGGTTTTGCCATGTTGGCCAGGCTGGTCTTGAACTCCTGACCTCAAGTGATCCACCTACCTTGGCCTCCCAAAGTGCCGGCATTACAGGCGTGATGTTACTTTTTAAAAAAGGAAGTCTTTATTATAAATTCTGAAATATTTAAAAATAAAATATTGTGATATCTTAGATTTGATTCAACATATTCCAACATTTTGGCGAAGGGAAATGAAAAATGTTGATAATTACCAAAACTGGATAATAAGTACATAGGTGCTCATTATCCTATTTTTTCTACTTTTGTGTGAAGTTTGAAAACTTCTATAATAAAAAGTAAAAAGAAAAAAAATCCACTAAAAAAATGCTACAAGGAGGCCACTCTAAGAGAAGTCTAATTCAAAAAATGTTTTCGATAGAGAATAGATGTCTCTCTAAAAGAAGTTTTAAGCCATACAACCGCAAACTTCCTTAAAACAACATCATCATAATATTCATGAGCAACACAGCATTTCAATTGTCTTATTTTTTTTTTTATTTTTTAATGAGCCAGAGTCTTGATCTGTTGCCCAGGCTGGAGTGCAATGGTGCAATCTTGGCTCATTGCAACCTCCGCCTCCCGGGTTCAAGCGATTCTCCTGCCTTAGCCTCGGGAGTAGCTGGGACTACAGGTGTGCACCACTGCGCCTGGCTAATTTTTGTATTTTTAGTAGAGATGGGGTTTCACCATATTGGCCGGGCTGGTCTCAAACTCCTGACCTTGTGATCCGCCCACCTCAGCCTCCCAAAGTGTTGGGAATTACAGATGTGAGCCACTGCGCCCAGCCAATTGTCTTTTATATGTATATACTATACATGCTTATGTTATGTGGGAAAATTGTATGATTTGTTCTAGAATTAAAAAGAGCTATATTCCTAAAAGCATAAGAAGTAAAAACACTTTATAGCTTTTTAAAATTATTATCGATTTAGGCTGGGTGCGGTGGCTCACGCCTGTAATCCCAGCACTTTGGGAGGCCGAGGCGGGCGGATCACAAGGTCAGGAGATCGAGACCATCCTGGCTAACACGGTGAAACCCCGTCTCTACTGAAAATACACACACACACAAAAAATTATTATTGATTTGAAGTTAGGAGAACTTTTCCTTGAAAAGTGGAGAATAATAATATTAATAAGTTTATGTTATAAACTTACTATGTGCCAGGCACTGATCACACTTTATGAACTCAGGCTACTCTTCAAAATTACCCATTGCCATAGGTATTGCTGTTCTTCCCAATAAGAAAACAACAGTACTGAGAAGTTACATAATTTGCCCAACATTGTACTGTTGGTTAACAGCAAAGCTGGAACTCAAACACAGGGCACCTGGCTCCCATGACTGATCACTTGTCACTGAGCTGTGTCACTATCCATGGGAAGAGCATCTTTTGTAGAGCTGTTCTTTGTTTAGACTTTGGGGACCCAATGTCTTTTATTCTTAGACAAATAAAGCAACTTTTACTTCCTTTGACATCAGCATATTCCTTTTATTTTGTCATGCACTTCAAATCTATTACTCCCAACATAGTCATACTAGCCCTATAATGTTCAGACATATTTATTACAGATGTTTATTTATGGCATGATTTCAAAGAACAGAAAACACTAGAGTAAGCTCTTCTGCTTGATTTAAACCAGGATAATTTTGAGAAACAGCTCTGACACTGTAGTAGTTGACAATGACATCTCTTTTATGTGAGTGTCAGCTTCTGGGCAATAACCTTACATAAATTGCCCTAGTCACCTGATTTTCTCAAAAGGTCTTTTACAAATTCTTTGCAGCCTAGCCAGTTGATATCTCTTCCATACTGCCATATTGCCAAGGTTAATAAAGGAGTCTCTCTCTCTCTCATTTCTGACACATTGCTTTATATGAAAGAAATAGTTTTTATTTTTTAATTATTTTTATTATTTTTATTTTTGAGATGGTGTTTTGCTCTTGTTGCCTAGGCTGGAGTGCAATGGCGCGATCTCGGCTCACCGCAACCTCCGCATCCCGGGTTCAAGTGATTCTCCTGCCTCAGCCTCCTGAGTAGCTGGGATTACAGGCATGTGCCACCACGCCTGGTTAATTTTGCATTTTTAGTAGAGATGGGGTTTCTCCATGTTGGTCAGGCTGGTCTCAAACTCTTGACCTTAGGTGATCAGCCCGCCTCGGCCTCCCAAAGTACTAGGATTACAGGCATGAGCCACTGCACCCAGCCTAAGAAATAGTTTTTAAAGGTCCATTTACCTATGGCCACATCATAATAGGCTTTGAATATGTGACTTTAATTTGGGGGGACTGTTAATAGCTATTTCTAAAAAGAAATTAGGGCGAGTCTACATGGGGCTTCAAATTGACTTAACTGAATTGGTCATGGAACTTATGAACAGAATGCCTTGAACAGAAAAAACAGAGTTTTTTCACTAAATTTTTGAAAAATGATTTATTAGAATTAACTGACCAAACTGATTTATTTTTTTTAACCATGGAAACACCCATCCCTGAATGAAACACTTTCCGATTTTAGAGGAAATTGTATTTTAAGACAGAGGGAATATTGTCATATAATTTAGGGGTTATATTTATTACTCTAGGGCAGCAGTTACTGACAAGATGCCTTAACAACTCTATATAATTTGAAGTTATCGTCCATATACATGTAATAAATGCTGTATGTTTTCATCCCTCCCTGTTACCTGATATTACCTATATCTGCCTTCTATGCAACAGAGAGTTTTCTGTATTCAGATCTGCCAGAATTTCTCTAGAACCCTAGAAAATGGAGTCTAACCAATATTTATTTAAAAATAAAGGAGAAAGGAACAAAGAAATGCAGAAACAAGAGAGAGAGAGAAAGCCAACAAAAGTAACAGAAATAAAGAGTAGAGTATTTTATTTTTTTCTATAATAGTGATTCTCAACCTGGCTGTATATTAGAACCTCCTGGAGAGTATTTGAAAAATACTGATATCTGGTCCTCAAGCCCAGAGATCAGCTGGGTGTGGTTACTTTGCTATTCATGAGAAACATTTAAACGGTAATGGAGAGCCAGCTAGACTTGTAGTACTGGAGACATTCTCTACTCTGTGCTTCCTGATCATCTCATTATAAATAAAGTACAACTCAAGTAACTTCTGATTTTGAGTATGATGGTGGAGTGGAAATGGGAATGGAGCATAAAGACCTAGCTTGTTCATTCATTATTCATTCAACTGGAACAAATATTTATGTGGTGCCTATTCTTTGGCAGATACAGTATTGAGTTCTGGGGATGCAGTGGCAAACATAACGATTCAAGAAGCATGACAGGGCCCTGTCTGAAATCTTCTGTGTGTGTGTGTGTGTGTTTAATTTTTTTGTAGAGACAGGATCTCACTTTTGTCCAGGCTGGTCTTGAACTCCTGGCTTCAAGTGATCTTCCTGCCTTGGCCTCCCAAAGTGCTGGAATTACAGGCAGAAGCCACCATGACCAGCCTAGGGCCTCAAGTTTTAACCTGTGTTAATGCCAAGATCAATCAGGTTGGTAGGAAGCAAGTAAGTGGAGAAGACGAAATTACCTTAAGGAACAAGTCAGTTTACTAGCTAATTTTGTTCATGGAATAAAAACATTTTGACACTTAAATGGACTCAAGAGATTATTGACTTCTGTTTTACAAATGAGTAATTTTAAACTCAGGGTGTTAAGTAACTAGCCTCTGATCATACAGTTAATTTAGGACAGAGGTGTAGAACCTAGATGGCTATTTTATAATACTGTCTACAATTCAAGTAAAAACCTTCTCAGCGGATTTTTCTTTTCATTCTAAGTTTCTAAAAGAAAATAGTCCCCCAGAAAGAGCCTTTGTAAAAGAAAAGGACCAACTTCTTCCCCTGTTGAGCTAATCCTAGTGTGAAATTAACTAGCAGCACCGCTAGTCAATTCCACAAGTCAATTCCACACTGCTGCCCTGTAGGGAGAGAAACTAGAAAAAAGGAGAGTAGGTCTTGGTCCATTTCCTCTCTAACTACAGTTGTTCTAAGGTCAAACACTTAGAACATTAAAGGAAATGGCAAGAAAGGACTATTGTGAATATAAGGAGTGAGGATCTGAGACGGGAAGACCTAAAAATTAAACCAAAGAGAACAATTGCAATAAAGAATTATAGTTCTAACTTCCCACACCATCTTTGAGGGCTAATCTACAATATGGAAAGTGCATTCAGCTATCTTTCTAGTGATACGGGAAATGCATATCTACACCATAATGAGATTCTGTTTTATACCCATTTGTGTAGAAATTTTAAGAAATCTGACAGTATCAAGTGATGAGAGGATCTCTCATAAATGGCTGGTGGAAGTGTAAATTGGTATAGCCACTTTGGAAAGCTGTTTGGCTCATTCATCTACTCTACAACCAAGCAATTCCAATGCTAGATATAAATCCTTGCCATGTGCACCTGGAGGCATTTGTAAACCTGTTCATGGCAGCATTGTTGTAATAGAAAACACCCCAGAGCAATCCCAATGTCCACTGACAGGAGAGTGGATATGGATACTATACAACAGTCAAAACAAATGAACTGCCACTATGTATGTATGACTTGGGTGAATCTCGGCAAAATAATGTTGAATAAATTAAAAAGGCCACAGAAAATTACATCTGGCATGAAACTTCATTTTTAACTTAAAACTAACAAACTACTGTTAAATGACATATTTTTAGGAATACATATATTATTAAATTATATTTTTGAAAAGTGATGGAATGACAAATACAAGATTCGGGATAAAGATAACTTTAATTTGGTAAGTAAGGGGAAAGGGATGGAGAAAGGTTACATAGATAGAAGTAAGCTATGATCAATATTCTAGTTCTTGTGTTAGTGGCAGGTTCACTTTATGTATTAAATTATAAAAAGATTAATAGATAATTTTATCAGTAATTTACTGCAGCATAATAAGTTACCTAATAATTTAGTAACTTAAATATACTTCTTTTAACATACTTCTTTCATCTATTTTTCCCTTCCTGAAGTGTCTTAAAGCACATTCCTGGCATTGTGTTATTTTATCCCTATATACATTAGTATCCATCACTTAAAAATATGAACATTTTCTTATAGACTCACATGTAAAATTAATAAGTCTTTTGCAATACCTAGTGTATGAAAACTATATTCAAATTTCTTTGAGTGTCTCAAAACTTACATTTAACAGTTAGTTAGAATGAGAATCCAAACAAGGTCTACACATTACACTTGGTTTGCTCTGCCTCTTAAAATCTTTCAACCTAGGGGAGTCCCTTTACTCCCTTCTTCCTCCCTTGTCCTGTTGAAGAGACCCAGGCAGTTGGCTTGCAGACTATCCCATAGGCTGGATTTGTCCATTGGCTTCCTTGTGATGCCATTTTACTTATTTCTACCTCTCCTATGTTTCTAGAAGATTGGAAGTTAGTCCTCAAGACTTGATGAGATTTAGATTCAACTGTTTTGGCTAAAATATTTCTTAGGTGGTGGTATGTATTTCATAAAGCACCATATCAGGAGGCACATATGGGTGGACTCCCCACTCATAGTGACACTGAGATTGATTAATAGTTACAGGTGGTGTTAGCCTGAGACCTTCATTGCAGGGTTCCCTATCAGCCTTCCATTTTGATAATTGTTGCCTAAATCAACTAATTCATGAGGAATTGTAAAATGGTGATTTCCTAATTCTATTACTTCTCTTTTATTTGATGTAATTATTTTTATAAAGTAGAACTTTCCTTCATCAATCTGGGACATCTGATTACCCCATTAGAAGTGGTTTGTTCCCTGTTTCTCATCCTCTCAGCCCACCTTTTACTAAAGCCATTGATGCAGCAACCTGCTTCCTGCAGGTGTAACCTGAGAGCATCTCTCCTCATCTGCATTGCATACATCTCAATTTCTGTCCCTGAGTTCCTCTGACACTACAAAGAAGGGACATTTGCCTAGCACTCACACATGACAGCTTAGAAGTATGAGGGGGCTCAGGCCCCAAGGAGGAAACTTGGACCAATGGAAGAAGGGAGCTAATAAGTAACAGCTCTCTTCTTGCATCAAGCTGACAATTATCAAGTATATTCTACATGGCTCAAGGCCTCATTGCCCACAGTGATGACAAACTAGAGAACACCCTTGTACTGACTCTCTCTGTTTCACTTTCCCTAGTCATCCACTTCTGCTTCCTGAGATCACTGTCCAAAATAAACTACCTAAAAAGTCAGCCCTTGTCTCAGGTTCAACTTTCAAGGGGGTAAGCCAGGCTAAGACATCACTAAATATAATTCACACAGGAAAGACAGGATAAATGCTCAATTCTTTTATTACATTGCAAATATTCAGAGTATTGTCCCAGTTACAGCTAATAATAAACTCGTCGATTTATATGTAATCAATGAATTCCAATCAATTGTAGTTCTTACTTTTTTGGGTAAGATTGTCCTCTTTTCAGCCAGTGGGAGCTCCTTTATGCTGATCCCTTTGTGCCTCTGACCTGTCCCTTTGGACTTTAATAGCTTCCTTGATTTCTGGCACAAGATGTTCAAGCTTCATCATACACATTTCTTGCCCCAGACAAAAATCTGCCATATCTCCAAAGAGCCTCATTTCTTTTCAACGGAAATGATGTTTTTTAAAGTAGAATGTGGCCAGGCGTGGTGGCTTACGCCTGTAATCCCAGCACTTTGGGAGGTTGAGGCAGGCAGATCACTTGAGGTCAGGAGTTCGAGACCAGTCTGGCCAACATGGCAAAATCCTATCTCTACTAAAAATATAAAAAAAAATTGACAAATGGGATCTAATTAAACTAAAGAGCTTCTGCACAGCAAAAGAAACTACCATCAGAGTGAACAGGCAACCTACAAAATGGGAGAAAATTTTCGCAACCTACTCATCTGACAAAGGGCTAATATCCAGAATCTACAATGAACTCAAACAAATTTACAAGAAAAAAACAAACAACCCCATCAAAAAGTGGGCGAAGGAGATGAACAGACACTTCTCAAAAGAAGACATTTATGCAGCCAAAAAAACACATGAAAAAATGCTCATCATCACTGGCCATCAGAGAAATGCAAATCAAAACCACAATGAGATACCATCTCACACCAGTTAGAATGGCGATCATTAAAAAGTCAGGAAACAACAGGTGCTGGAGAGGATGTGGAGAAATAGGAACACTTTTACACTGTTGGTGGGACTGTAAACTAGTTCAACCATTGTAGAAGTCAGTGTGGCAATTCCTCAGGGATCTAGAACTAGAAATACCATTTGACCCAGCCATCCCATTACTGGGTATATACCCAAAGGAGTATAAATCATGCTGCTATAAAGACACATGCACACGTATGTTTATTGTGGCACTATTCACAATAGCAAAGACTTGGAACCAATCCAAATGTCCAACAACGATAGACTGGATTAAGAAAATGTGGCACATATACACCATGGAATACTATGCAGCCATAAAAAATGATGAGTTCATGTCCTTTGTAGGGACATGGATGAAGCTGGAAACCATCATTCTCAGCTAACTATCGCAAGGACAAAAAACCAAACACCGCATGTTCTCACTCATAGGTGGGAACTGAAAAATGAGAACACATGGACACAAGAAGGGGAACATCACACTCCGGGGCCTGTTGTGGGGTGGGGGGAGGGGGGAGGGATAGCATTAGGAGATATACCTAATGCTAAATGACGAGTTAGTGGGTACAGCACACCAACGTGGCACATGTATACATATGTAACAAACCTGTACATTGTGCACATGTACCCTAAAACTTAAAGTATAGTAATAATAAAATTTAAAAAAAAATTAAAAAAAAAAACAGCTATGAATTGCGAGTGGCAGAAGAACATACAGAGAGGACCAGTCAGAAAGAAGGTCTGCATTTGAAATTCCACCCAGCACCTGGTCATTCTGTGCTTCTGGAGGCAACTGATGGAGCCTTCTCAGGGTATGTGGTGAATGCATAATTATAAAATACATAAGATAACCAAGAAAACAATTAAACTGGAAGTGTTTTCAAAATATAAAACATTCTAAATTTGTAAAAAAAAATATATATATTATATATATAAATTAGCTGGGTGTGGTGGCACACACCTGTAGTCCCAGCTGCTCAGGAGGCTAAGGCATGCTAATCGTTTGAACTCAGGAGGCTGAGGTTGTGGTGAGCTGAAATTGCGCCACTGCACTCCAGCCTGGGTGACAGAGCGAGACTGTGTCTCAAAAAAAAAAAAAAAAGAATGTGAATGCTAAAGATGCTTATTACTACAAAATTGTCATCACTTCTAGGCCTTTCCAAGGGACAAAGGAAGTAAAATGCTTTTTTTCCCCTAATAATTCTTACTGGGATATAAGAAATACATTTTTTAAAAAGAAAAGAATCATAAGTTCATATTCTTTCTAATTCAACTTTAATATTACATGGATTCTACTTACTCTGAAAATCACTGTTCCTAAAAACTCTAGTAATTTTTACCTATATATACATGAATAGTTTGAAAGTACTATAATAGTATCTGTATTTCAACCACCAATAAGACTATTGACTAAAGCTTAAGATATCTTTGTAGTTCTATTTATCCTGAGCATATATTCTGATTGTACAGTGAAAACAATATTTTCTAAAGTAATTAAAGTGTTTACTTGTTATGGTTATGCCACCAACTTAATATACAGTTAGATTATTTGTTTTCAAATTTTAGGAATTGCATTTTTCTTTCGGATTTGAAATTATTTTGAAAATGTAAAACATATACATGATTCTAAAATCAAAACCATATAGCCAAGGCTTATTCAGAGTAGTCTAGCTTCCATGCCTGTCTCCTCCACCTGTTTCCTCCTATTCCAAATATATGCAAATACTCATTTGTAGTTTAGCTATCTTACAAAAAAAAAGCACATATACTGTTCTGCACTTTGGTTTTTTTTTTTTTACACTAATATATATTCGGAGATCATTTCACCTCAGTGTAAAGAAATGGCCCTCATTCTTTTTCACAGTTGCATAGTTTCATTGTGTAGATCTACTCGAGTTTGTTCAACCAATCTCTTATTTGGGGTTATCTGGATTGTTTCCAATCTTTTGCTATTACAAATAATACTGCAATGAATAACCTTGTGCTTAAGTCATTATTTGGGATATTTTCCTAGAATTGGGTTTCTAGGGCAAAGGGCAATATATATGTAATTTTGCTGAGGATTATCAAATTCCCTTCCATAGCTGCCATGTACCATTTTGCATTCTCAATGGCACTATGTGGCATCTCCACAGCCTGCTAACCAAGTAGGTGGTCAAACTTCTGGATTTTTGCCTCCTTTTATCATCTTTGCCCAAGATACACCACGACGCTTTCATCTGCCTTTGGAAGAACTCTCTCAGGATAAACAATAGGTGATTGTATTGAGGGTGACAGAAGGAGGGTGGCTGCAATATCTCTATCTATTTCCACTCACCTAATCATGGAAATGCCAGCGCCCACAGCACTATCCTTGTTAAGAGCTTGTATTTTCCAAGGTTGGCTCGGGTTTCCAGCCAAAGAAAAGGACATCAAATATGACCTTACTTCTTTCTAAGGTCAGTAGAATGCAGAGTGCCCAGTGAGTTCTACTGGTATAAGCTTCAGAACCCTGAAAAAGGTAGAGGAGGAACTGTGATCATTTTTTGTCAGCGTGCTGTCTCCAAAACAACTCCGATGCCAAGGGAAAGTCCCTGAGTGTGGCTGAAAGTTTCCATAGATTGTGGAGTGACCACTCTCTAACCTGCAGGGCTACTCACACCCAGGACTTCTTTTTTGCTGCTTTGTAGGAGTAAATGTCATGGATGGACACTGTTTTTTTCTTTCAGCATCTCCCATTTCCCAGTGGGCAATTTTGCACTCCAGGGTGACAGACATTTGGTAATGTTTGGAGACATACCTCGTTGTCACAACTTGGAAAGGGGTGCTGCTTAACATCTAGTACGTAGAGGTCAGGAATGCTACTCAATACCGTACAATACTCAGGACTGCCCCCCTTCCCCCAACAAAGAATTATCTGGTCCAAAATGCCAATAATGCCAAGGCTGAGAAATCCTGCTGTATTCTTTCTTTATGCACACATTCACAGACATCCTTAATATAACTATTATCAGTGGCAGAGGAAGGGCAGAATCACAGATACTCCCCCTCCCTGTTCTCCAAAAGTCACTAGCAATTCAGAAATTTCTTTAATCATAAAGACTCTAAGGAATTATATATTTATCTGGGAGATTAAAGAACAAATACCATTTTAACCTTCTAAAAACTGATTATCATTAAGTATAATGCAACCTTTTAACTGTAAGTATAAAGGAAAATGCTGATTATTTAAAGTAAATGGGACCCAAAGTCCCATGAATAATCAAAAACTTGGTTAATAGAGTATGACCAGAGAAGAATGCACTTGGCTTCTGTGGAGAAATTAAAGTACATGCTGTGAATTGCTATTGAGGAAATTGCGTGAAAAGTTACCCTTAAGGTACCATGAGGCTGAAGAAACAGCCTCAGGTGCACAATATATCACATTAGTCTCTATCTATCTTTGTATTTTCATGACTTCTTTCACCTTGGATAACCCAGAAGCTCTGGCCTTGGAACTTTTTGGAATGGTAAAGTATCTCACTCTCCATATTTATTTTCATCTCCTGGAATGGTAAAGTATCTCACTCTCCATATTTATTTTCATCTCCTAACAGACCTGAATTTTGTTGCCAAGAGTTTATCTCTTTCACAGGAATTATTTTCAAACTTCAGCTTACTTACTTTGAGGGTATAGACTGTGTTTGATACTTATAATCACAATTCATGTTAAATAAAATGTGCCCCTGAAAAGTTACCTAAACTGAATTTTTGTAAATAAAATAAAAAATTTAAATCACAAGGAAAACTTGCCAAAGGGAGAGTATGAAGCTAAATCTTTTGTAGAGAAAATCATCTTGTTTTGCAAAGTGAACAACTACTCTTTAAGGCCCAGTCTTTATTTGTAGCTCAAGAGGCTGGTACAGTATTATGCATGATGCTCATTTAAAAAATACTGACAGACTGGGCATGGTAGCTGGTAGCTCACACCTGTAATCCCAGCACTTTGGGAAGCCGAAGTGGGCGGATCACTCGAGGTCAGGAGTTTGAGACCAGCCTGGTCAACATGGTGAAACCCAGTCTCTGCTAAAAATACAAAAGTTAGCCGGGCGTGGTGGCAGGCGCCTGTAGTCCCAGCCACTTGGGAGGCTGAGGCACAAGAATTGCTTTAACCTGGGAGGCGGAGGTTGCAGTGAGCTGAAATCGCGCCACTGTACTCCAGCCTGGGTGACAGAGCAAGACCCATCTCAAAAAATAAATAAAAGATAAAAATAAAATACCATGAATTTGGAAGGATTTTGAAAGTTTTAGAGAGTTTTATAAGCTATTTTTAAGAGTGTAAAAAATTGATAATATATCCTTTATTAAGAACGGTTAACACCTGTTTTAGGTGATAAGAAAGGAGGTAAGATCTTAGGCACATTTGAAAAAAAAATAGGTAGCATTACTGAAAAGATAATCATATTGATTATTTCCTCTCAGCAATAAGGAGAAAAGAGTGGATGGGAGCTTATTATTTAGACAGTGTAATCTTTTGGTTAGAATACGGATTCTGAAACCAGATTGTCTGGGCTCACATCCCTGTCTAGTGTGGTCTTAGGCAACTTACGCGACTCGACTGCACCTTAGTTTCCTCATACAAAACACGGAGAATACTAATATTATCTACTTAATGAGGTTGTTCTGAGGATTAAATAAAGTAATACATGAACTAGTACGTGAAAAGCACTCCGGTCAGCGATAGTCTTCAATCCTGGAGTTGAGCTCCAGGCTAGGCATAAAGAGGAAGATAAGAGGCAGGGAGTAGGCAACGTTTCATTCTTCCTCTCCGCACCCGCGGGAAGGAAGCACCGCTGTTTCTCCCAAAGCTCAGTGAGGAGGCCGGTAATTCGAAGTTGGATCCGAGGACTTTCCTTGGGACCCCTTTCCGCCGCACCACGCTGCTTTATGTCTGGCTGGGCCCTGAGGACACGAGGGCTCAGCCCCACGCCCCGACTAGGCGTTCCACCACTGAGACGTGGCCCCAGCTCCAGGAGGCATGCAGCCCGAGAGGCCGCCTTCACGCCCGGCCACGGCCACTGCCACTGCCAGGGGCTGGTGGCGATAGCGACAAAAAGCTTCCGGGAGGAACTGGTGCCTCCGCCCGACGCCCTTCCTTGCGGGCAAGCCGGGGGCTGACCGTTGTTCATGACACCAATACTTATGCATGCCACTCAGTGCTGGGCGCCAGGGACTTTAATGAATCCAGACTAGGCCCAGATACCGTGTGCAGAAGGACCACTCGCCTCCCACAACTGATCCCTGTCACTGGCGACCTTTGCTGGCCAGAGCGGGGGGGTGGGAGGAGCTGAACCTCCCAACCCGGGTTCACCTCCAAAGCACCGCCCCTGCGGGGGCGTTCTCGGGTACGCCGTAAAGTAGAGAGTATACTTAACAACCCGCCTCTGTCTTTACGGCAGGCCGCATTCCATGCCTCCAATATGGCGTCTTCCACATAGGCAGCGGCTGTGGTTTCTACCCCGGGTGGCCGGGGGCAGTGCTGAGCTGGGACTGTTGTTTGCCCAGCCTGGGCTGCAGAAAGCAGCAGTTAAAGTTCGTTTCTGGTCACTGCTCCAGGAAGCCACCTTACTCTGAGGGTCAAGAATTGCCGCTTCCTTTTAGTTACTGTAAGTTCCTCCTCTGCCCCTGGTTTGTTTCCCGCGGCACTTCTGGATACCCCCAGGTCCCAGACCCTTCCAGACTCAAACCATGAACCTTCGGCAGCTGCTGTTGCACTTGCCACGTTATCTTGGAGCCTCGGGTTCCCCGCGTCGCCTGTGGTGGTCCCCGTCCCTCGACACCATCTCCTCGGTGGGCTCTTGGCGTGGTCAGTCCTCCAAGTCCCCGGCCCACTGGAATCAGGTAGTGTCAGAGGCGGAGAAGATCGTGGGGTACCCCACGTCCTTCATGAGCCTTCGCTGCCTGCTGAGCGACGAGCTCAGCAACATCGCTATGCAGGTGCGGAAGCTGGTGGGCACTCAGCACCCTCTGCTTATCACAGCCAGGTGAGCTACCCCTCTCCCGCTGACACACTCGCACTCACTGGAATACTTTTTTTTCTGGCGGGCATACGCATTCTACCTCTCTCAGACTGGCTCCTGATTTATCTCTTTTTAGTCCTTCCTTTTTACTCACTCCTCCTAGACATTCAGTGTTGTCTCTTCTCTAGTCCACTTAACGTTCTTGCTCAGCTGAGTGCATAAGTGGTTTTCTTTGAAACACTTGTGTGCTTTCCTCGATTTTGCTTCTTAATTGTTGAGGATGAAGATGCCTCAGTGATTTGTGGAGAAATCGAGCGGAGATGTAGGTTTATTGAGTCACTTCCTAGAATGTTTTTTTTTTTTAATGAGATAGATTAATTTTCTGTCCCGCACTGTTCAGGGGGTCACCTCCAGAAAGTGGGCAAGGAGAGAGAGAGAGGCTGAAGGTAGATAATTCTTTCCAACGAATGTCTTGGGGTTGAAGTAGGAATTTATCCCGTTAGTAGTCATTATCTTCTTGGGATGTTTATCACTTATGCTGTACTACTGCTGTGAAACCCGCCTTTAGGATTTATAAAAGTTTTTTTTTTTTTGAGACGGAGTCTCGCTTTGTCGCCCAGGCTGGAGTAGCTGGGACTACAGGTGCCCGCCACCACGTCCGGCTAATTTTGTTTTTGTATTTTTAGTAGATACGGGGTTTCACCGTGTTAGCCAGGATCGTCTCAATCTCCTGACCTCGTGATCCACCCGCCTCGGCCTCCCAAAGTGCTGGGATTACAGGCGTGAGCCACCGTGCCCGGCCAAAAGTTTTTTTTTTTTTTTCTTCCACTTAAACCCCACACCTGAATTGTAATTAGTTTAAACATACAGCGAAGTTACAAAAATAATATAGTTCAAAGAACACACTTGCATACTCTTTAATCAGATCCACCTGCTACGTAGATATGTCTATATATGTCAATATATACATTAAATACATATACACACAGATATATATACTATTCACGTGTATATATCTTTCTATATATTTTTTTCTGAATCATTTGATGGTAGATTGCATACATCACGATCCTTTTCCCCTAAATACTTCAGTATGTATTTCCTAAGCATAGCAGTAATCTCCTACATAAGTACGCTACAGTTACCAACTTAGGTATATTTAATATTGATACAATACTTTTATTTAATCTACCATTTAATTTCAATTTTGTTAATTGGCCTAATAATGTTCTTTATAGCATTCTTTACCCTCCAGGACAGGATTCAGTCCAGGATCAAGTATTGCGTTTATTTGTTATATCTCTTTCATCTTCTTCAATTAGGAACATTTTCATATCTCTTCTTGGCTTTTATGACTAGAGCACTGGTTCTCAACTGGGGCAATTTTCCCCTCCTGAGGACATTTGGCATGTATGGAGACATTTTTGGTTGTCACAAATGGAGGCACATTACTGGCATTTAGTGGATAGAGGCCAGGGATGCTACCCTTCAATTCCCAGGACAGACCCACAAGAAATAATTAGGTGCTGCAAAATGTCAGTAGTGCCAAGGTGGAGAAATCCAGGACTAAAAGGACCTTTTTCTGTTGTTGTTTTTAAAAGTAAACTTCTATTTTGAAGTAGTTTTAGATTTACATGCAGTTGGAAGAAATAACACAAATCTAATATACACCTAACCCTGTTTCTCCCAATGGTAACATCTTCTGAAACGATGGTGTAATATCATAAGCAGGGTATTTATGTTGATACAGTTAAGATAAAGAACATATTCAGCACTATAAGGATTCCTCATGTTGCTCTTTTTTAGCCACACTCACTTCCCTTACCCACCCCTTGCTTTAATTTTTCGAGGCACCTGTCATTTTCTTACTACAAAAGTTATCAAATAGTAATAATAAAGTGATTTTATTCCTTGGCATTGTTCCCAGTTATCAGGAATGTCACCTTATGATTAGCTGGAATGTTAGTTTTCCAGAGATTCTAGATGATACACACTCAAAACACATACACACACATATGTTTAAAGCTTAATGAAACGAATAAGCCTACTATTACCCAACTTAAGAATTGTAACTTTACCAGTCCTGTTGAAGCTAAATGTGTACTCCTCAGTCCATCTCCCTGACTCTCACTAAACTGTTTTTAAACACTTTTCCTTTTCAAAATTACCAGGGGTCCTGGTGTGGTGTCTCGTGTCTGTGATCCCAGCACTTTGGGAGGCAAAGTGGAAAGATTGCTTGAGCCCAGGAGTTCAAGACCAGCCTAGGCAACATAGCAAAACCCTATCTCTACAAAAAATAAAATAAATTAGTTGGGCGTGGGGATGCACATCTGTGTAGTCCCAGCTGCTTGGGAGGATTGCGATTGCTTGAGCTGGGAGGTCAAGGCTGTTGTGAGCCGTGATTGTGCCACTGCACACCTGTCTGGGCAAGAGACCCTGTCTCAAAATAAAACGAAATAAATAAAATTACATTGTTATTTTTCTAAATAATAATGTTTCATTTTACTGGTTTCTTTGCAATGTACAAATATGATAGTTTATTGCATATGACCTTATGTGACTTCCTTTTTAAAATTCATGGTTTCTGAGATTCATCCATGTTGTGTGTTTAACTGTAGTTCATTAGGTTTTTACTGTGTATGAAATTCTGTTGTGTGAATATACCATAGTCATCTTTTGTTTGTTTATTTATTTTCAGACAGAGTTTCACTCTTGTTGCCCAGGCTGGAGTGCAGTGGCACAGTCTCGGCTCACTGCAGCTTCCACCTCCCAGGTTCAAGTAATTCTCCTGCCTCAGCCCCCCAAGTACCTGGGATTATAGGCGCCCGCCACCATGCCTGGCTAATTTTTGTATTTTTAGTAGGGACAGGGTTTCACCATATTGGCCAGGCTAGTCTTGAACTCCTGACCTCATGATCTGCCCACCTCAGCCTCCCAAAGTGCCGGGATTATAGGCGTGAGCCACCACGCCGGGCCTCACAGTCATCTTATAATTAACATTTGGGTTGTTGCATTTGTTAATATTATGAAAAATGCTGTTATAAATATGTTTGCATATCTTTTGGTATTCATGTCACGAGGATATAAAAACGAGCATAATTGTTGGATGTGCACATGTTTATCTTTAGAATGCTTTCTAAAGTGAATGTAGCAGTTTATACTCTCATAAACAACTTCTGAGTTCAGGTTACTCCTAGTTCTCATAACACTAGAACTAAGAGATTTCTTAAGTTTTTTTTTTTTTTTTTTTTTTTTTTTTGAGACAGAGTCTCGCTCTATCGCCAGGCTGGAGTGCAGCAGCCTGATCTCGGCTCACTGCAACCTCCGACTCCCTGGTTCAAGCAATTCTCCTGCCTCAGCCTCCCCAGTAACTGGGATTGCAGGCATGTGCCACCACGCCCAGCTAATTTTTGTATTTTTAGTAGAGAAGGGGTTTCACCATGTTGGCCACGATGGTCTCTAGCTCCTGCCCTCATGATCTGCCCACCTCCGCCTCCCAACGTATTGGAATTACAGGCATGAGCCACTGCGCCTGGCCCAGATTTCTTAGTTTTTGGTAATCCAGAAGGAGGTTTCTTTGTGTTTGATGGAAATGATAGTGTCAATGATAGGGGCTGTAGTATTGCATTATGAGTATTGTAGTCCATCATAAAGCACAGAAGTGAAAAGGGTGAAGCTAAAAAGAGCCTTATTAATGTGTATATTCTGAGAACTGTAGTTCATTTACTTAGTTGCAATAGCATCAGATGAGGGTTTGGAGAAGATCTCTTCAGAGACCACCAGAGGCATCCTAGATGAAAGTTTGTGAGACTAATGGTTCTGAAACTTTCCTAATTGTTGCCTAACCTGCCTTGTAGTACTATAGTACAGTGACAGAACTGGAAAGGCACAGAATAAGTAAGTTTTTGCAAAGTTGTCGTAGCATGTATGTATTGCTATATTTTGTAAGAAAAGAAAGAGCTAATCTGCATATAATTTTATTCTATTTACTACAATAATGTGTTGCAAATTATTTAAACAGCCTAAACTCATAGACAGCCAATGAAGAAACTTTTGGGGTGTGGATATGTATCTGTATATATTTGTATATACACTGTACAATTTCAGCAAAGGAGCAGGCATTTGATCCAGAGGTTAAGCAGGTAATGATTATTGTAAATTATAACTAAAATCAAGGATTAAGCAGCTGTATTTTTTTGTTTTTTTATTTTTATTTTTTTGAGGCAGAGTCTTGCTCTGTTGCCCAGGCTGGAGCCATTTACTTTTCGAATAAAGCTACATGGTATGTTAGGGGTGAATCATGTCTAACAGCCCTAAAATTTAGGTGAATGGTGACTTTGTTAGCAAACAGCAGGAAAAAAAAAAAAAAAGGAAACCACCATAATTTGCTATTCACTGATCTCTTTACCTAAGACATCTTGTCAAGAAAAGGGAAGAACAGCCTAGATGTGACATATATTCTTTAACACTAAATGAGAAATGAGGTTAAAAATCTTGAGGTTTGGTGAGATAATTATTCTGTTACTAGGAATAGAGGAGCATTTAGCTCATTGTTACTCTTGTTCATCTAGATTTTCTAGGATCTCTCTGTTGTAAACTATAATTAGATAAATAATTAATTAAATGTTTATTGAAACTTATGAAGTGATATAAAGAAGTCTAGACCAGGTGTGGTGGTTCACACCTGCAATCCCAGAACTTTGGGAGGCCAAGGTAGGCAGATTGCTTGAGCTCAGGAGTTTGAGACCAACCTGGGCAACATGGTGAAACCCCATCTCTACAAAAAATACCAAAAATTATCCAGGTGTGCTGGTGCATGCCTGCAGTCTTAGCTACATGGGAGGCTGAGCTGAGAGGATACCTTAAGCCCAGGAGGTCGAGGCTGCAGTAAGCTGTGGTCGTGCCACTGTGCTCCATCCTGGGCAGTGGAGTGATAACTTGTCTCAAAAAAAAAAAAAGGAAGTCTGAAACATGGACCCTGTCCCTTGATGAGTTGACACAAAAGATATTTACAAATATCTAACGGAAGAAAACAAATGACTTGTGGTTAATGAGCTACCACATAGAGAGATGGCTTGGAATAGTAGAGAACCTTTCATGGAGAAATTGGCACTCCATTGAAGGATGGATGGATAAAAATTACATGAGTAATGTTTTAGGGTAGTAGTTATATAATATTTGTTTTTTTCCTTCATGATTCTTTGTTTTTTCCCCCTTCTTCTCCAGGCTACCATACCTCTACTAGGTATGGGGAAGACCTTAAAAGCAAGGATAAGCAGCATGAATAGAGCTAGAATAGTAAAAACTAGAACATTTTAGGATAACTAAAATGTTGGAAAAAGAAAGCATGGGTTGAGGAATCATTCCACCTACTGTTAAATCTTACTATATAGCTGCATTAATCAAAACACTGTGGTATTGGCAGAGGAACAGACAGATCAATGGAACAGAATAGAGAATCCAGAAATAGATTAACACAAATATGCCCAACTGATTTTTAACAAAAGTGCAAAAACAATTCAATGGAGGGAGGATAGTTTTTTTTTTTTTCTTTCTCCAAAAATAGGGCTGGAACAATTGAACATCATAGGCAAAAAAATGAACCTTGACCTAAACCTCACACAGTATTTTTTAAAAATCAATGTAAAATGGATTATTTGTGAAATCAATGTCCACTTAAAATGGATTTAAACATGAAATGTTAAACTATAAAACTTTCAGAAGAAAACATAGGATAATATCACAGCTGGGTGTGGTGGCTCATGCCTGAATTCCCAGCACTTTAGGAGGCTAAGGTGGGTGGATCACCTTAGGTCAGGAGTTTGAGATGAGAATCGCTCAAACCCAGGAGGTGGAGGTTGCAGTGAGCCGAGACTGCACCACTGCACTCCAGCTTGGGCGACAGAGCAAGACTCAGTCTCAAAAAAAAAAAAAGAAAACATAGGATAACATCTTCAGGACCTAGGGCTAGGTAAGCAGTTCTTAGACATGACACCAAAAAATTCATAAAAGAAAACAATAATTGGACTCCATAAATGTTCAAAACTGGCCAGGCGTGGTGGCTCACGCCTGTAATCCCAGCATTTTGGGAGGCCGAGGCAGGCAGGTCACAAGGTCAGGAGTTCGATACCAGCCTGACCAACATGGTGAAACCCCATCTCTACTAGAAATACAAAAATTAGCTGGGTGTGGTGATGTGCACCTGTAATCCCAGCTACTCAGGAGGCTGAGGCAGGAGAATCGCTTGAACTTGGGAGGCGGAGGTTGCAGTGAGCCGAGATTGCGCCACTGCAAGCCAGCCTGGGAGACAGAGTGAGACTCTGTCTCAGGAAAAAAAAAAAAAGTTTGAAACTTAGCTCTGTGAAGGACCCTGTAAAGAGGGTGAAAAGTTTAGCCACAGACTGGGAGAAAATATTTGCAAATCACATATTCAAAGAAGGGCTTATATCCAGATTATGTAAAGAAATCTCTAAACTCAAGAGGTTGGGTGCGGTGGCTCACGCCTGTAATCCCAGAACTTTGGGAGGCCGAGGCAGGTGGATCACTTGAGGCCAGGAGTTTGAGTCCAACCTGGCTAACATGGTGAAACCCTGTCTCTACTAAAAATACAAAAATTAGCCGGTGTGGTGGTGGGTGCCTGTAGTCCAAGCTACACCAGAGGCTTAGGCAGGAGAATCACTTGAATCTGGGAGGCAGAGGTTGCAGTGAGATCGCGGCACTGCACTCCAGCCTGGGCAACAGAGTGACACTCTGTTGCCAAAAAAAAAAGAACTCTCTAAACTCAAGAAAGCAAACAATACAATTAGAAAATAGGGGAAAAAGCTTGTGTGGTGGTACATGCCTGTAATCCCAGCTACTAGGGAAACAGAGGCGGGAGGCTTCCTTGAACCCAAGAGTTTGACTTCAAGGCTGCAGTGAGCTATGATTGTACCACTGCACTCTAGCCTTGGCAACAGAGCAAGACTTTGTCACTTAAAAAACAAAAAAAGAAGAAGAAAGAAAAAAAAATCGGCTAAAAGAAAAACCTATAAAGGTAGCAAGTAAGCATATGAAAAGATGTTCAACATTATTAGCCTTTTGGGAAATGCAAATTAAAATCACAATGGGATGTTGAGGTGATCGGGCCCAACACCAGGCTGTGAGGGCTACAAAGTCTGGCGGGGTCAAAGGAATGAGAAAAGACAAGTTAAGAGTTCATAAAGTGGGTCCAGAGGGCCAGCGCTAGATTGGAGGCTGCAAAGGCCCCGAGCTCTGGGAACCCGCCCTATTAATTGGTGATTAAACAAAGAAGCAGGTGGTGAGGACGTGAGGGTAAACAGGTGAGGGCATGAGGAGGTGAGAGTAGAAAGGTAGTGGTGCATTAAGTGTAGCTGTGACGGTTTAGCATTTCCTTTGACCCATATAGAATATGCTCTGCTGCTTGAGATAATGGAGGTCATGTTTACAAGAAAGAAGCAAGGAACCAACAAGTCTGTGCACATTCCAGAGGCTACGAGGGGTTTATGCCCTGAGCCCTGGATTCCATCAAAGCCACAAGGGGTTTTATGCCCTGGGCTTAGATTTGTGGTGCGGCAGTGCAGCCTTCCACCCTTTGGCACAGAGCTTGGTGTTCCAAAGGCCACGAGGGGTTTTAGACCCTGGACCCCGGACATCTTCCAAGACTCTTTTACATTATGACAGACAAGCCAGTCCTGCCTCAGCTCTTCTACCAACAATGGGATACTACTATGTACCAATTAGAATGGCTAAAATAAAAAATATAATATGTAATTCTAGTAACGATGCAGAGAAACTAGATTTCTCATACATTGCTGATGGGAATGTAAAAAGGTTCGGCCCCTCTGGAAAACAGCGTAACAATTTCTTATAAAATTAAACATACGACTGGGCACAGTGGCTCACGCCTGTAATCCCAGCACTTTGGGAGGCTGAGGCGGGCAGATCACTTGAGTCCAGGATTTCAAGACCAGCCTGGGCAATGTGGCAAAATGCCGTCTCTACAAAATATATAAAAAATTAGTTGGGTGTGGTGGTGCACACCTGTGGTCCCAGCTACTTGGGAGGCTGAGGTAAGAGGATCACTTGAGCGCGGAAGTTGAAGGCTGCAGTGAGCCATGATTGTGCCACTGCACTTCAGCGTGGGTGACAGAGTCAGTCCCTGTCTCAATCAATCAGTTGATTGATCAATCAGTTTAAACACACACTTACCATGTAGCCCAGCAATCAGACTCCTGAGCATTTATTCCAGAGAAATAAAAACTTACATCCATACCAAAACCTATACACAAATGTTTGTGGCAGTCTTATTTGTAATAGGCTGCCGTAACCTATAGAATTATAAGTTGAAAATCCTACATATATGTATTTCTCCTTTGCAGTTAAGTTTCTTGTATTAATGCCATTTTCATTCCACAGCTTGGATAGGACTGTGTGTTCTTTCTAGAGGAAAGATCCTTTCTTTAGAATGATGTTCCATAATTTCACCTTGATGGTTTTTGGAGTGGAGAATGAAGGCCTTCCTAATTTAATCCTATATCCTTTATTTTGGGATGATTTTGTGTGTTATTTCTTCAGTATCATGGTTCCCACCATTTTCTCTCTCATGTTGGAATTTTGTAGTTGGTCATTGTGAATTGATTCCTCAACATTCTTCCCCCTACATTCATAGTTTTCCTTTCTTTAATTTATCCTCTACATATATACTGTTTGTTATACTGTTTTAATTTTGTCTTTAATTATTTCCCAACTGGAAACAACCCACATATCCTAGTGAGTGGTTGAACAAACTGTGGTACATACATAACAACGAAATGCTACCCAACAATAAAAAGAAATGAACCACTGATACAACAACTTGGGTGAATCTCAGATGAATTATTCTGAGTGAAAAAAGTCAATCTCATTCATCAAAAAATTAAAAATAGAATTGCCATATGACCCAACAATTCTGCTTCTGGGTCTGTTTCCAAAAGAATTGAAAGCAGTGTCTCAAAGAGATATTTGTATACCCATGTTCATAGCAGCAGTATTCACAGTAGCCAAGAGGTAGAAGCAACCCAGTTGTCCATTGATGGTTGATAGGATTAACAAAATGTGGTATATATTACCATGGAATATTATTCAGCCTTAAAAAACAAGGAGGGACCAGACACAGTGGCTCATGCCTGTAATCCCAACACTTTGGGAAGCTGAGGTGGGAGGATCACTTGAGGCCAGGAGTTTGAGACCAGCTTGGGCAACATAGTGAGACCCCATCTTTATAAAAAAATAAATTAACTAGACATGGTGGCTCCTAAAAATAAATTGGCTAGACAGCTGCTCTAGAGGGCAAAGTGGGAGGATCGTTTGAGCCCACGTGTTTGAGGTTGCACACGTGTCATAATATGGATGAACCTGGAGGACATTATGCTGAGTGAAATATGGAGGACATTATGCTAAGTGAAATAAGCCAGTCGCAAAAGGACAAATACTGTGTGATTCCACTTATATAAAGTGTCTAGAGTAGTCAAATTTAGAGAAATGGTGTGTAGAAACAGAAAGGTGGTCTCCAGGGACTGGAAGAAGGGGGAAATGGAGAGTTGTTTAATAGTTATAGGATTTCAGTTTTGTAAGATAAAAAGTTCTGGAGATTGGTTGTACAACACTGTGAATACACTTAATGCTACTGAGCTGTACACTTAAAATGGTTAAGATGGTAAATTTTATGTAAATTTTACCCAATTTTTAAAAAAGTCTATCTCAAAAGTTTATATATTGTCTGATTCCATTTATATAACATTTATATCATTTTCAAAATGACAAAACTGTGGAGATGGAGAAAAGTAAGTGTTTTCTGGAGTCAGGGACAATGTGAGGAATAGGGAGGAGTGTAAATACAAAGAGGAATATTGTGGTAGAACAGTTGGGAGTCTTGTGGTGGTGAGTGTGTGAATCTATACATGGGATAAAGTTGCTGATACAGTTTGGCTGTGTCCCCACCCAAATCTCCTCTTGAATTGTAATCCCCATAATCCCCATGTGGGAGGGACTCAGTGGGTGGTAATTGAATCATGGGGTTGGTTTTCCCCAGGCTGTTTTCATGATAGTGAGTGACTTCTCACAAGAGCTGATGGTTTTATAAGCATCTTGCATTTCCCCTGCTGGCACTCATTCTCTCTCCTGGTGCCCTGTGAAGAGGCACCTTCTGCCAAGATGTGAAACTCTGGGTCAATTAAACCTCTTTTCTTTATAAGTTACCCAGTTGGGGGCATCTCCTTAGAGCAATGTGAGAACAGACTAATTGGTACCATAGAGAGTGGGGTGCTGCTATAAAGATATCTGAAAATGTGGAAGCGACTTTGCAGCTGGGTAACAGGCAGAGGTTGGAACAGTTGGGAGGGCTCAGAAGAAGACATGGGAAAGATGTGGGAAAGTTTGGAACTTCCTAGAGACTTGTTGAATGGCTTTGACAAAATGCTGATAGTGATATGGACAATGAAATCCAGGCTGAGGTGGTCTTAGATGGAAATGAGAAACTTGTTGGGAACTGGAGTAAAGGTCACTCTTGCTATGCTTTAGCAAAGAGATTGGCAGCTTTTTGCCCTTGCCCTAGAGAACTGTGGAACTTTGAACTTGAGAGAGATGATTTAGGGTATCTAGTGGAAGAAATTTTTAAGCAGCAGAGCATTCAAGAGGTGACAGAACATAAAAGTTTAGAAAATTTGCAACCCTGACATTGTAATAGAAAAGAAAAACTCATTTTCTGAGGAGAAATTCAAGCCGGCTGCAGAAATTTGCATAAGTAATGAGGAGCCAAATGCTAATTGCCAAGACAATGGGGAAAATGTCTCCAGGATGTGTCAGAGACCTTCTTGGCAGCCCCTCCCATCATAGGCCTAGAGGCCTATGAGAGAAAAATGGTTTCCTGGGTCAGGTCCAGCCCCCGCTGCTGTATGCAGTCTCTGGACTTGGTGCCCTGCATCTCAGCAGCTTCAGCAATGGCTAAAAGGGGCCAAGGTACAGCTCGGGCTGTTGCTTCAGAGGGTGCAAGCCCCAAGCCTTGGCAGCTTCCATGTGGTATTGAGCTTGAGATGTGTAGAAGACAATAATTGAGGTTTGGAAATCTCTGCCTAGATTTCAGAGGAAGTATGGAAATTCCTGGATGTCCAGGCAGAAGTCTGCTGCAGGGGTGGAGCCCTCATGGAGAACCTCTGCTAGGGCAGTGCGGAAGGGAAGTGTAGGGTTGGAGCCCCCACACAGAGTTCCCACTGGGGTACTGCCTAGTGGAACTGTGAGAAGAGACCCAACATCCTTCAGACCCCAGAATGGTAGATCCACATACAGCTTGCACCATGTGCCTGGAAAAGCCTCAGACACTCAATGCCAGCTGTGAAAGCAGCCAGGAGAGGGGCTGTTCCCTGCAAAGCCACAGGGGCAGAGTTTCCCAAGACTGTGGGAGCCCACCTCTTGTAATAGTGTGAGATGGATGTGAGACATGGAATCAAAGGAGATCATTTTGGAACTTTTAAGGTTTAATGACTGCCCTGTTGGATTCCGGACTTGACGTGGGGCCTGTATCCCCTTTGTTTTGGCCAGTTTCTCACATTTGGAACAGATGTATTTACCCAGTGCCTGTAGCCCCAGAGAGATGTGTCTAGGTAGTAATGCACTTGCTTTTGATTTTTTTTTGTTTTGTTTTTTGACGGATTCTCACTCTGTCACCCAGGCTGGAGTGCAGTGGTGCCATCTCGGCTCACTGCAAGCTCTGCCTCCTGGGTTCAGGCCATTCTCCTGCCTCAGCCTCCTGAGTAGCTGGGACTACAGGCGCCCACCACCACGCCTGGCTAATTTTTTTTTTTGTATTTTTAATAGAGATGGGGTTTCACCGTGTTAGCCAGGATGGTCTCGATCTCCTGACCTCATGATCCGCCCGCCTCGGCCTCCCAAAGTGCTGGGATTACAGGTGTGAGCCACTGCGCCTGGCCGCTTTTGATTTTATAGGCTCATAGGCAGAAGGGACTTGCCTTGTGTCACATGAAACTTTGGACTTGGACTTATGGGTTAATGCTGGAATGAGTTAAGACTTTGGGGGACTTTTGGAAGGGCATCATAACTGCATTTTGAAATGTGAGCACACGAGATTTGGGAGGGGCCAGGGTCAGAATGTCCTCACCTAAATCTCATCTTGAACTGTAATCCCCATAATTCCCATGTGTCATGGGAGGGAACTGGTGGGAGATAATTTAATCATTGGGGCTGTTCTCATGATAGTGAGTGAGTTCTCATGAGATCTGATGGTTTTATAAACATCTGGCATTTCCCCTACTGGCACTCATTCTCTCTTCTGCTGGCCTGTGAAGAGGTGCTTTTGGCCATGATTGTAAGTTTCCTGAGGCCTCCCCAGCCATGTAGAACTGTGAGTCAATTAAGCCTCTTTTCTTTATGAATTACCCAGTCTTGGGTCTTTCCTTATAGCAATGTGAGTGCAGACTAATACAGTTGCAAAGAACTCTATACACCTACACACAAAATAAATGCAGGTTAAAAGATGCTGAAAATGGAATAAGGTCTGTAGTTAACAATCTATCAATATCAATTTTTTGGTTTTAGTGTTCTATAGCTATTACATGATTTCACCATTGGGTGAAGGGTACATGGGACTCTGTAGTGTTTCTGCAACTTTGTGTTTGTCTGTAATTATTTCTTTTTTTTCTTTTTTTTTAAGATGGAGTCTTGCTTCGTTGCCAGGCTGGAGTGCAGTGGTGCAATCTTGGCTCACTGCAGCCTCCACCTCCTGGGTTCAAGCAATTCTCCTACCTCAGCCTCCCGAGTAGCTGGGACTACAGGTGTGCACCACCATGCCCAGCTAACTTTTGTATTTTTAGTAGAGATGGGGTTTCACCATGTTGGCCCAGATGGTCTCAATCTCTTGACCTCGTGATCTGCCCACCTCGGCCTCTCAAAGTGCTGGGATTACAGGCATGAGCCACCGCGCCTGGCCAATTATTTCTTATTTTGAAAAGCCTTAAAAAAAGCACTTCAAATCCAGAGAGAAAGAGAGAGAGCATGCACGAGAGAGAGAGAAAGAGACAGACAGACAGAGACAGAGAGAGAAAGAGAAAGAAGACCTGGGAGACAGACGTGTGTGTTGTAGTTTCGTCTCTGTCAATACGTAACTGTGTGATCCCCAGGCAAGTCATTTTATCTCTCTGGGCTTTAGTTTCCTAAGCAATGAAGTAAGGAGTTTGACTAGATGATTTCCAATAATGTTGCCAATTCCAGACTAGTATGGAAATTAATGTTGTATCTGAATGTGGCAGGTAAGGAAGCCGTTGTCAGTTCTCAAGCAGAGAATAAACCAGGTTGAATACAATGTAACAGTAGAAGTCTGTAATCCTTTTTCCACAATTTAAAATCTGAAAAGCTCAGAAAACAGAATTTTTTTAGACTTACACATCTGACCTGGACTGATGTGAGGCTATTTATAGTCTTTATTTATCCCATTTAATATGAATATTTATGCATTTGATACAGAAATATTAAGGCTTTTGATTACAGGGTGTTGCCCAGTTCCTGCTGCAGTGTTGGATAAAATGCACCTTCATAAAATCAGAAAAATTTTGGATTCTGAAAGACAATTGGTTTGGTTTCAGGGACTTTGGATGAGGGATAGTGGACTTGTCCAAGCTGGATGGCCCAGGTATGTGACATAGATTGGTAGGATGGAATAAACTGAAGGTAACAACATGCATCAACTGTCCCCTTCCTCTCAATACAACCTCTACCCAATGGTTTTATTACTGTTTCCCTAACTAAATGTAATTATCCACTTGTGATATATATGTATGTATATATATATATATATAAAATATGTAATTTATAAAAATTATATATAAATTTTCGTTACTTAAATTTCTGTATAAATCACTAAAATTTAAGTACTTTTAGTTGTTTCACAGGCAGTGACCAATACTTTTCCAATACAGAATTGGTTAGACCAATTCTGTCTAGAATTGGTTTAGAATTTGTTGTTTCTAAAACATAGATGATTCTTTGAGTAGTAAGGCTTTATTTATTTTCATTGATTACTCTTGACAGATTTGGCTTTTAGGATTAAATTTTTGTTTAAATACTCTTTTTGCTTTTGCCTTCAAAAAACTATGCTCTTGATTTCAGATTTAAATGGATAGGATTAATTTAGTATGCAGCTATTGGAGACGAATTATGACATTTAGTCTCTTCTCTTAGGGTGTGTTGATTCCTTTGTAGGGACTTTATGTTCCTGAGTTCACTACAGTTATTTGGCTACCTAAAAAACATCATTAGTCCTTTCTGCATGGTAAAATTCTTCAGAGGTCTTTGAATTTATTATTAGAAATTTAATTTTAGTCTCTTCCATGTTTATGAAAGACCCTTTCTAGATTCAGTTCTGTAATTACTGACTGAAAACCTACATTACTTATGAAGAACTTTTTCTTGGATGACTAGGAGAAAATTATAAATTTTAATTCATTCCACAAATATTTGAGGTGCTCTGGGCATGGATGTACAAATAAGAATAAGACCCAGTTGCTGCCGTCGAGGAATTTAGGAGAGACAGTATAGTAAGCATGAGCTCTGGAATCAGACTGTTTGGGTTCACATCCTGCCTCTACCACTGTCAAGCTATGAGCTCTTAGGCAATTTATCTAACTTCTCTGTGCCTTAGTTTCTTCATCTGTAAATCAAGGATAGTAATAGAACCTGGTGGCTAGGTGCAGTGGCTCAAACCTGTAATCCCCGCACTTTGGGAGGCTAAGGTGAAAGGATTGCTGAAGCTCAGGAGTTCAAGACCTGCCTGGGCAACACAGTGGGATCCCATCTATATAAAAAAAAAAAATTAAAAATTAGCTGGGTGTGGTGGTGTGTGCCTGTGGTCCCAGCTACTTGGAAGGCTGAAGAGAGAGGATCACTTGAGCCTGGGAGTTGAGACTGCAGTGAGCCGTGATTGTTCCACTGCACTCCAGCCTGGGCGACAGAGTGAGATCTTATCTCAAAAATAAATAAATAATAGTAGCTATGTCATAGAGTTTTATGAAGATTGAATGATTTAATATGGGTAAAGTGCTTAGAACAGTACCTGGCGCATAGCAAGTACCCAAATATTAGCGATTATCATTATTATTAGAAATTCATTTTCGTGGGGAGACGTACACAGAGTACCTTGAGATAAATGCCGTAGTGAACAATATGCTGTAGAAACATAGAGGGAGAAAAAGATCTCTCTCCCTAGAGAAAATGGAAGACTACCAGAGATGAAGTGGGATATGAGTCAGGTCATGTGGCATGAAAAAGAGATGACTGAGGCAGGAAAAGAATTTAAGACATAATAAATTGCTCAGCAAAGTCTAGGAAAAATTGTAGTGTGGTGTAAACTGCACCACACAGTGGTGGGATGGGATGAGGCAAAAGAAATAGGCTAGAAATATCTGCTTCTGCCATGATAGAGTATCTGATGCTAAACTTGCCCTTCCACTGTAAACAAACAGAAAACTGGACAAGATACATGAACCAACTATACATTTTTTTTATTGCTGAAAGATATTCCATTGAATGGATATAGAGCAATTTGTTTATTCAGCGTAAATGAATATATAGGTTGCTTCTCCTTTTGGCTACTGTGAATAAAGCTTCTATGAATAAAATAAAATTTATTTAAAAAGCAAAGGAAAGGTTGTGGCCAGATTTTGAGTTTTGTATGTCATGTTAAGATGATCTAATTTTATCCTGAGGTCAGTGGAGATCATAAAGGTTAAGTACTAGACAGACCTGAGCAGATGTGCTTTTTTGAAAGCTGACTTTGGCGGCTGTGGTGGTTGTGAATTGCAGAAAAGAAAAGCTAGAGGCAGGAAAGCCTGGCAGAAGACTGCTATGGTTTATTCATTTCTCCTTTCAGCGGCTAGTTAAGTGTGTTCTCTAATGGCCAAGTACTATGCTTGTTAGTCAGGGAAACAACACCAGACACTGACCCACATCCTTCCTCTCCCTTCCCCTCCCCAGGATTTATATTCAAATAAGGGAAATAGACATGTAAAACACAAAGTGCAATAAATTGTTACATATGTTAGGATAAAAGTGTTTCCAAATAAAATGAAGACATAAACAGAGTGGTAAAAGGTCTCAACGAGATGATTTAAACATTGAAAATTGAGATGTTCTTGCGGATAGAGGAATGATGATGGTGAGTTATAAACTTAGGCAGTAGTGATGGAGATGAAGTGGAAGACTGGATTCAAGCTACATTTGTGAAGTGAGATTGGTAATTGCAGACTTGATAATTGTGAGAGTGAAAGAACAGAAGAAGAGTAAGCTGAGCAATTGAGTATGTTGAGATACTAGCAGAAGTATGTTGGGTGTAGAGTGTAGGGGGAAATTTTGTAGACCTGTTGAACGTGAAGTATTTGCAGCAAGTGGAAATGTCCAAACTGAAGTTAGGAATGGGTTAGGTCCTCCTACGGGAGGTAGACACTAAGGCTAGAGTTGGAAGTACTCAATACAGGTGAGATTTAAGGCCATATGGGTTTCTCATCTCTCAGGGAGGAAGTATAGAATTATCTCAGCATTGTTTAGTTGCAAGCATAGAAATTGCTTTTGTTTTTTGTTTTTTGTTTTTTTGTTTTTGTTTTGTTTTTGTTTTGAGATGGAGTCTTGCTCTGTTGCCCAGGCTGGAGTGCAGTGGTGTGCTCTCAGCTCAGTGCGACCTCTGCCTCCTGGATTCAAGTGATTCTCCTGCCTCAGCCTCCCGAGTAGCTGGGATTATAGGCATGTGCCACCATGCCTGGCCAATTTTTGTGTTTTTAGTAGAGATAGGGTTTTACCATGTTGGTCAGGCTGGTCTTGAACTCCTGATCTCAGGTGACCTGCCTGCTTTGTCCTCCCAAAGTGTTGGGATTATAGGCGTGAGCCACCGCACCTAGCCAAGAAATTGATTTTGGATTACTTAGGCAAGGAGGAGCTAATCAGGCCTTAGGAAGAATGAGAACTGGGGACGCTCTAGGGCAGTCAGTAGCAGGAATTTACAGACAGTTTCTCTAGACTACAGCACTGCTGTCAGGAAGTTTTGGCTCAGGCTGCCTTTTATCCTTGGATGGCTCCTCAAGATTCAAAGTCCTGTGAGAGGGGGTCTGTTTGGTCTTTATTGCCAAATAGATCATTTCCTTCATGGGTGAATGGTGTACTAGGTTTGAGCCTGCTTGAGTGTTGGCCACCCCTGTGGTCAGCTGGGGAGTAAGCTACTGTATTTCACGCCTGCTTAGACCTCACAGAATAAGGGAAAAGAATTTCCCTAATTGAAAAGTGAAATGTGTTACAGGCAAAAGGGGAATGGATTCTGAGCAGGGCACCCTGTCCTTGAATTTACTGCCTTCTGCCCCCTTTCTTACTGTATAGATAATTTAAAAGGATTCCCACCTTAAATGAGGAAATTAGTCATTCTGACCACCTCCACAAAAAAGATAACTTATTGTCGTGTCTAGGACCTCTGAGTTGTGTTCAGTCTTCTAATTTTGTGACCTAATTCTTATATTCTTCAACCTGTGGGCTAAATGGTAAATTTATCCACTACCATCACACTTATATGTAGTGCAGAGGAAATAATGAGGTAGAGGAAACACCAAAAAACCGTGGACACGCTATGACAGAGACTGGCGGCAGCCTTTCTCAATTTTCATCTTCCCCTTCCACTTTGGTGAGAGAACCCTGAATTTATTCAGGTATAAGAGATTACATTTCTTAGCCTCTCTTACTGCTGGGTGTGACTGTGTGACTAATTTCTGGCCAAAAGGAATGTTGGTAGAAGCATCTGAATTTCTAGAAAGCCTCCTCAAAGAGAGGGGTCTACCCTTCATTCTCCCTTCTTTTATCTTGCTGCTTTGAGTGCTGATGTAGTGGCTGGAGCTCTAGAAGCCATTTTTGAGTGCCACATTTTATGGATGGCGGGCTGGAGAGTAAGAAAGAACATAATAGCCTTGTGGAATTTCCAACCCAGTTTTGTATTGCCTATTTCCAGACTTCTTTTTACATGAGAAAGAATACACTTCTTACTGCTTAAAATGTTACTTTGATTTTCATGTCACAATCAGTAATACCAAATAAAGAATTTAGATTATGACCATAACTTCAGCTGGGTGGGGTCCTTTGCCTGATGGGTTGTTACACCTTCTTCATCCTAAGCCATTGGTGGCCCAGCTTAGATAGACATGAAATAGTCTTTCATTATAGTTTATTATTATGCACTCCAGAGCATTTCTTACATTCCACCTGTACTCATTCTGTTCCTCCTGTATACAGTATTCAGATACTCTCTTTGTAGCAGATATATCCCTCTATTTAAGCCTCTCATTTGCTTTTTCTGGCATGATGAGCCAGGTAGCAATCTCAGCTTCCAGGTCAAAGGCACCATTTTTATATCTCCTGGTGGAAGCATTCTTTCCCTGGGCACAAAACCTTTAGTAGCTCCCTGTCTTAGAGGAAGGAAACAATTTTGAGAGGTCGTTAGCTGAAGTTGTGAGAAGTGCCATGTCCAGTACCCAGTTGGAAAAGTGCTGGTTCGGCTTATAAGCTGTGTTCTATAGCAATAGATCCTAGCTGGAACCTTGTCTATGTTGTCATAGGCTATTTCACCATTGTGTGAGCCTGCTGCTTCTGAAAGTTGCAAAGAGTACATGTTAAGATCAAAGAAGCCCTTGGTTACCAGCCAGTTGCCTCACTTTTGTTGGGAAGTGATTTTATTCATCATTGGCACTAAGTGGAATATCACACTGGCACACAGGTAAGTCCACAGATGGTAGTGTTGGTAGCAACATGACAGGTAAATCACATCCAAATACAGAATAAATATCTCTTCTGAAAAGGACAAATTACTAACCTCTCTAGGATGAAAAGGGTCACTGGAGTCCATCCCTTATGAGGTAGATGGCTCAACTGGAGGAGTGTACCATATAGGGACACTTAGCAGTGAGACCACCAGCTCAGCCTTGGTGGGAGGAAATCCCTGTTGTTGAGCACATGTATAGCCACCGTCCCTGTCAAAACACTAACATTTAGCCAAGTACTGAATTGACTAGGCAAGGAAAATGGCTCACTCTTTCAGTAACAGTCACCTTGTCCATATACTTATTAGTACTCTCTTCTTGGTGGTAATTTTGCTGAGCAGTCACATGGAGCACAGATATTCTCAGGTGCTGGTCCCATTCCCAAAAATGTATCTAAATATCCCTTTCCCAAACTACCTTGTCACTAGTCATCCAAATATGCTCCTCCCCAGTCCTGCTTATTCAGCCAGTCTATTGGGCATGCCAGAAATTACCATGTAGATACTGACCTCAGGCCACATATTTTCAAGTGAAGTGAACAATGATATGTACCACTGTAAGTGCTTCTCACAGGGAGGCTTTCTCCTCTCAGCTGATTCTCAGGATCACCCCTGAATGGAGTTGTTATGCAACAGTGGTACACTTGCAGCTGTAACATAATGCTCAAGTCTTTCTTTAACCAGGGAGAGGCATTTTCCCCTCTGCAAGCTTGCTGGTCATAGGGCACTTCTCATGAAGCCATAGGTGTAGTTTGAGGGAGAGGTGTCATGTAGCAGGAATATGGTTGTAAGGAATGTAAGTGATCTGATATGCAATTTAATTGTGCCTTCACAACTCATTTTGGGCTTGCTGGAATTTAGAGTTAAATGTATCCAATAACAACTCATGATGGACAGCTAGGTTGCATGGTCACTTAATGTTCTATTCTGTTTTCACTGGATCCTAGTAGCAAGCCAGGAGCTGTTTTTCAGAAAGAAATCATTACTTCAGTTGCTTGCTGAAATTGCCATGGCCTTGTTTCAATACCTGTATTCATTGCAGCTTTTCCAGGTTAAATACAGCATCATTTTAGGTGGACACATCTTTTCAATTCTCTGTACAGGAAGAAAGTGGAAGGAGGAGGGCAGTATGCCTGCTTGCAGTATGTCTTTGTCTCATAATAACATTTCACTATTCCTTTAAAAATTTTAGAAAACTCATCCCTTAGAAATGCAATAATTTTCATAAGGAAAGGGAATTTGATCATCTTCCACTTCATACCTCTTACCATAATAGTCCTTCCTTCTGAACCAGGGACTCATTGTGGGCAGTATTTGGTAACATCTGAAAACTAGATGTGCTTGGGCTTTGTCATGATGACTGTTGTGAGAAGAGGTTGAGTTAGAACTTCATCTCCTATACATGAGCCTCATAAATTGTCAATCCAACTGATGAACCTGTGGTATTCTTAATTCCTAAGAATTAATGTTAGCTCAAAGCCAGTATGTAATAATCCTGGAGAGGTTTCGGTATTTCCCTTTTGCCAGCTCTTGATTACCTGGGTAAATGGCCAGAGATCCAATGGGGGGAAATAAAACCTTCCAAAAGGGATTTGGCCTCCCCTTCATTCAAGGAACTGTGGGTCTCGAATTTGGGTGAGAGTTCCTGACTCTCTACTGTAGTGGCTCAGACAAGTTCACTAGACCTAGAGTTATTTGTTCATTTTTGGTTATTTAAATCAAAATAGGCCGGGCATGGTGGCTCACACCTGTAATCCCAGCACTTTGGGAGGCCGAGGTGCGTAGATTGCTTCAGATCAAGAGTTCGAGACCAGCCTCGCCAACGTGCGAAACTTTGTACTAAAAATACAAAGATAAAAATAAAAATTAGCCAGGCGTGGTGGCGCATGCTTGTAATTCCAGCTACTTGGGAGGCTGAAGCAGGAGAATCACTTGAACCCTGGGGGTGGAAGTTGTGGTAAACTGAGATCATGCCATTGCACTCCAGCCTGGGTGACAGAGCGAGACTCCATCTCAAAAAATAAAAATAAAAAATAAAAACAGATCTAAGTGGGTTGCCTGTTGATTCGAGTTATTGAGTCTAATTAAATATAGACAGGGATTTCTGCCTATCACAACAAAGTTTGAGATGACCTAATATTCCATATCCACCTTGCTGCCTGTTAGGATCACCATGCCCACTTCGTTTCTGTCAGTTAACTACTACCACCTGGACGCGACCTTTCCCTGGGTGCCTCTCATTGCTTTCTGAGTTCAAGGAGTCCATTTCAGTAGCAGTCCTTCTCACAGAAATCCTTAGCCCTAGAAACTAGAGCCAGTAAAGTGATTAGTAATGATTGTCATGTGCTTTTCACCAACCTGTTTCCTGTGTCGAGAGTGAAAGAATCTTCTGGCCTCAATCAGGAGATATAAGAGCAGTATGTTACATGAATAACAATTTCATATACAGTTGACCTTTGAACAAAATGGGTTCAAACTGTGCAGATCTATCTACTTATACGCAGATTTTTTTCAACCAGAGGTAGGGCATAGGGGAATGTGAAGCTCGTGTGCAGGGAGGCCAACTTTTCATAATACACAGGCTCCCACAGGGCTGATTTTGGGTCTTGAGTATGCATGGATTTTGGTATATGTGGAAATGAGGAGGTCCTAGAACCAATCCCCCATGTATAACAAGGCACGACTGTAAATTTTTTTTTGGAGACAGGGTCTCACTCTGTCTCCTAGGCTGGAGTGCAGTGGTGCGATCTTGGCTCACTATAGCCTCTGCCTCTCAGGCTCAAGCAATTCTTGTACCTCAGCCTTTTGAGTAGTTGGGACTATAAGTGTGCGCCACCTTGCCCGGTTAATTTTTGTATTTTTAGTAGAGACAGGGTTTCACCATGTTGGCCAGGCTGCTGGTCTTAGACTCCTGGCCTCAAGTGATCTGCCCACCTTGGCCTCCAAAAGTGCTGGGATTACAGGTGTGAGCCACTGCACCCAGCCTCACAACTGTAATTTGAATAGAGAAAAGAGGTGAGAGAATGCATTTTCATGATAATCTTCCCTTATTTCAAAGAATTACCAGTGCGATGGCACACACCTATAATCTCAACTGCTCAGGAGGCTGAGGTGGGAGGATGGCTCGAGGCCAGGAGTTCAAGGGTGCAGTGAGCTATGAGCATGCCACTGCACTCCTCCAGCCTGAGTGACAGAGCAAGACTGTGTCTCAAAAGAAAGAAAAAAAAAACCCACACTGAGGCAGTCAGCACCCATTTCATATTGGGAATAGCAATTTAGTATCAGTCAAGTACCATCATCTGTCATAGTAAATTAATGCCAATTTGAATAAATTTTGTTTTCAATTTGTACTTTATTTTTTTAATTGACAAATAATAACTGTACATATTCATGGGGTACATAGTGATGTTTTGATACATATAATGTATGATGATCAGATCTGGGTAATTAGCATGTCTGTCACTTCAAACATTCATCATTTCTTTGTGTTGGGAACGTTCTTACCCTCCTAGCTATTTGAAACTATGTAATACATTATTGTTAACTATAGTCATCCTACAGTGATAAAGAACACTAGAACTTACTGCTCCCAACTGAAATTTTGTATCCTTTAACAAATCTCTCCTTTTAGTTACATAAGAAGTATAACCAAATAGAGTTTATCACTTTTACATGTGTACATATTTAAATAATATTTTAATAAAAATTATTTAAGGCAGTACTCAATAACTGAATTTTTACCTTTAAAAAGGGTACATATATTATTTAAGGCTGAAGAATTCTAACTGGTTTGTGTTCTTCATTTTGAGCCCAATTAATGAGGATACATTGGTTATAGGTTTTTAAGTACTATAATAATTCCTTTTGTTTAGATAATAATTTGGATTCAGATAATTTCTCTTCTCATGTTGCTCATTACTACTGTATTGCCAACTGCTTTTCATCAATCCTGTATTCTATAATTGTCCCTTCTTTATTCTCTAGGGCCAAGATTTGTCTCCCTTTTCTAAAAACACCTTAGAGGCCCATTAGTTACCAAAAAAATCCATCTGTGTTTGTGGTTTGAAGAAGAGTTTAATGAATGTTTTCCCAAAAGTAGCTATACTAGAGAGTAGGTTTTAAAAATGGGCACATAGTTAACACATCAGATAGTTGTTTCTGATTTAACATTTTTTGGAAGTTCTAAATACAAATCTTTAGTTTATGGAGTGCAGCTGGATTTGCTTTTCTTCCTGTGACTCACCAAAGGCTCTTGAAAACCTTTCATTTTTTTTTTTCGCAACTTTTGTGTTCTGTAACTTCGTTTCAACAAATGTTTTAAAATAGCTTTAAAAAATTATTCTCCTGGAGTCTCCTTGGAATATTATTTCATTTGCTTCAAAGATTTTTTTTAGCAAGTTAAAAATATTTTATTTCCAGTATCGTGATGCTAGAGATAGGTCTAATAAATACTCTAAAAACTTAGCAGTCATGTTTTGAATTTTTGAAACAGTGATAATTTGCATGAACAAGCTCTTGACAGTGTTTAATAATTACAGGGGCTTTATGACAGGAGATTTCTGTCTGTTAAAATGTTGATATTACAAATAAATGAGATTTATCTTCAGAATAATAATACCTTCACAAATCTACCTTCTTTAACATCTCTCTCTAACTTTAGACTATGTCTTTTAGGCCACTGTGTTTTTAAAAGGAATGTCATTTAGTTTCACAGGACTACTACTCTAGTATATATAAAGCTTTTGCTAAAGGCATTTTTGATTATTTTAAAATATTTATTTTCTCACATACTTTTTATTCTGTAGTGACCATGATTCAAATCAAGTGTGACTATATGACAATGGAGTATGCATGGTACAATTTTATGAGTACACAAAAAGGAGGTCATTTTAATCGTGTGTGTGTGTGTGTGTGTGTGTGTGTGTGTGTGTGTGTGTGTTTTGAGGCAGTATATTGCTCTGCCACCTAGGCTGCAGTATGGTGGCATGATCATAGCTCACTGCAGTATTGAACTCCTGTTCTCAAGTGATCCTCCCACCTCAGCCTCCCTTGTAGCTAGGACTACAGATGTGTAACACCACACTGGGCTAATAGTTTAATTTTTTTTTAAGAGATGAGATCTTGCTGTGTTGCCCAGGCTGGTCTTAAACTCCTGGGCTCAACCAATCCTCCTGCCTTGGCCTCTCATAGTACTGAGATTACAGACATGACTCACTGTGCCCAGCCCTAATCAAACTGATTTTTTGTTTGTCTTTTACTGTTGAGCTTTAAAAAAAATTTTTATGAGTACATAGTAAGTGTGTATATTTATGGAGTATAAATGGAGGTATATATGTATATATATACACACACATACACATATATATATATGGAGGTATTTTGATACATGCATACAATGCCTAGTAATCACATCAGGGTAAATGGGGTATGTGTTACCTCAAGCATTTATTATTTCTTTGTGATACAAACATTCTAGTAATACTCTTTTAATTATTTTAAAATGTACAGTAAATAATTGTTAAATGTAGTCACACTGTTGTGCTATCAAATACTAGATTTTATTCATTTTAACTATATTTTTGTACTCATTAACCATCCCCACCACCCACCCGCCACTATGCTTCCCAGCCTCTGGTAACTATCATTCTACTCTGTTTCCATAAGTTCAATTGTTTTAATTTTTACCTCCCACAAATGAGTAAGAATACGTGAAGTTTGTCTTTCTGGCCTGGTTTATTTCACTTAATGTCCTCCAGTTCCATTTATGTTGTTGCAAATGACAGGATCTCATTTTATTTTCTGACTGAATAATACTCCATTGTGTATATGTACCACATTTGCTTTATGCACTCATCTGTTCATGGACACTTAGGTTGCTTCCACATCTTGGCTATTGTGAACAGTGCTGCAGTAAACATGGGAGTATAGCTATCTCTTCAGTATACTGATTTCCTTTCTTTTGGGCATATACCCAGCAGGGGGATTGCTGGATCACAAGTTATCTCTATTTTGAGTTTTTGAGGAACTTGCGTACTGTTTTCCATAATGGTTGTACTAATTTACGTGCCCACTAATCGTGTATGAGAGTCCTCTTTTCACTATACCCTCAACAGCATTCATTATTGCTTATCTTTTGATGAAAGCCATTTTAACTGGGGTGAGATGATATCTCGTTGTAGTTTTGATTTGCATTTATTTCTCTGATGATCAATGATGTTGAGCACCTTTTCATATACCTGTTTGCCATTTGAATGTCTTCTTTTGCCCACTTTAAGATCAAATTATTCGACTATTTTTCCCTTCAAGTTGTTTGAGCCCCTTGTATATTCTTGTTATTAATCCTTTGCCAGATGGATAGAGTTTGCAAATATTTTCTCCCATTCTGTGGGTTGTCTTTTCACTTTGTTGACTGTTTCCTTTTCTTTGCAAAAGCTTTTTAATTTGATGTGATCCCATTTGTCCATTTTTGCTTTGGTTGCCTGTGCTTTTGGGGGCATTATTCAAGTAATCTTTGCCCAGGCAAGTGTCCTGGAGAGTATGCCCAATATTTTCTTTTAGTAGTTTCATAGTTTGAAATCTTAGATTTAAGTCTTTAATCCATTTTAATTTGATTTTTGTGTATAGTGAGAGACAAAGGTCTGGTTTCATTCTTTTGCATGTGGATATCCAGTTTTCCCAGCACTACTTATTGAAGAGACTGTCCTTTCCCCAATGCATGTTCTTGGCACCTTTGTTGAACAGTGAGTTCACTGTAGATGTATGAATTGATTTCTGGGTTCTCTATTCTCTTCCATTGGTTAATGTGTCTGTTTTTATGCCAGTACCATGCTGTTTTGGTTACAATAACTCTGTAGTATAATTTGAAGCCAGTAATGTGATTCCTCTGTTTTGTCCTTTTGGTCAGGATGGCTTTGGCTATTTGGGTCTTTTGTGGTTCTATATAAATTTTAGGGTTTTTTTTTTCTGTTTCTGTGAAGAATGTTGCATTGAATCTATAGGTTACTTTTGGGTAGTATGGATATTTTAACATAACTTTAAAAATACTTACGAATATGAGTATACCCGGTCAACGTAGGAAAAAACTGGGGTGGAGCTTTTCCATCCTGGATGATTTTTACTATTTCATAAGATGAGTTAAAAAAAAAAAGTTTTTCGTGGAGGACATTATGTTGTGAAATAAGTCAGAACAGAAAGATACATACCACATGTCCTCACTTATATGTGGGACCTAAGGAAAAAGTTGAGCTTAAAGAATTAGAATTGTGGTTATTGGGGTGGTAGGGAAAGGTAGAGGGGAGGGAAGGATAGGGAGAGATTGGTTAACAGATACAAAGTTACAACTAGATGGGAAGAATAAGTTCTAGTGTCTGTGGCATTGTAGGGTGAATATGGTTAACAGTAATTTAGTGAATATTTTCAAAAAGCTAGACGAGAGGATTTTTTTTGTTTGTTTTTGTTTTTGAGACAGTGTCTCCCTCAGTCGCCCAGGCTGGAGTGCAATGGCACAATCTTGGCTCACTGCAACCTCCACCTCCTGGGTTCAAGCGATTGTCATGCCTCAGCCCCAGGCGTGCACCACCACGCCTGGCTAATTTTTGTATTTCTGTATTTTGTTGGCTAGGCTGGTCTCAAACTCCTGGCCTCAAGTGATCCGCCCGCCTTGGCCTCCCAAAGTGCTTGGATCACAGGCATGAGCCACTGTACCTGGCCAAAGAGAGGATTTTGAATGTTCACTACCCAAAGAAATGCTTAAGGTGATGGTTATGCTAATTACCCTGACTTGATCATTGCACATTGTATACATGTATTGAGAAATATCATGCATCAATATCCCATAAATTATGTGTCAACTAAAAATAAAATGAAAAATAGAATGTTTTTGCTTTTGAATGTATGTTTGAATAGTGGGCTCATTTGTTAAATGATCAGGGTAATGTCTCTTGATCCAAAGAGGATAATCCTGAGATATTGATGGTTTACTTCCCCCCCCAAATTATATTGTGTTTTTGATTATCTATGTGTTGATTACCCGGTAAAAAATTTCTTTTAAATTCCTGCTAGATATTATCCTACCACCTGTTTGCTTCTTCCACCACTTTCATTCAGTAGTAGGTTTGGAAATCAGACTGATAGCAATTTCAGTTCACAATTCTAACTAATTTTAGTTTAACTTAATTATAGTAAATGCATAATATTCTATAAAGAGCACTGGACTTTAGGGAAGCAGTTCTGTATGATGCTGTAGATAAGAAAATAGATTTGTGAGCCTACTAGTACCTGAATTTTAATTCCAAGACTGCCATTTCCTAGCTATGTGAACTACAGAATTCCTTAAGCCTTGTTATCTCATCTGTAAAAGAGGTCATATTGTTGTCATTGCTGTCTCACAGGATTGTAATGAGGATTACATGAGACAACAGATTGTAAAATGTTTAGTTTAACTGTTCAATAAATATAGCTACTGTTATTAACTATTATTTGTGCTCAGTAATCATTTCTCTGTGTCTTAGGCTAGTCATCTTTTTTTTTTCTTTGCCCAAGTTTTCTTGAAAAATAGTTTTAGGAACCCACAAAAATATTATAGATGAAAGTGATTTGAAAGGTATGCTGTACTGTACAAATATAAGGTAGAAGTGCAGTATTATGATTGTTATTAGAAATAATAACGGGTGGCTGGGTGTAGTGGCTCACGCCTGTAATCCCAGCACTTTGAGGGTCCAAAGCAGCAGGTTCGCATGAGCCCAGAGTTCAAGATCAGCCTGGGCAATGTGGCAAGACCTTGTCTCTACTAAAAATACGAAAATTAGCCGAGCATGTTGGCATGCACCTGTAGTCCCAACTCAGGAGGCTGAGATGGGAGGATAACTTAAGCCCGGGAAGTGGAGGCTCTAGTGAGCCATGATTGCGCTACTGCACTCCAGCCTAGGCAACAGAGTGAGACCCTGTCTCAAGAAAAAAGGAAAAGAAAAGAAAAAGGGTGACAGTTAAAGCTATGTGGAATAGTGGGAAGAAGTTAGTTTTAGAAGCTGTGTCTTCCAAAGAGATCTGTCTTTAGCCCAGACATCAGTCATTTACTACCTGCTATTTGAGCAAGTTAACTACTCAGAACTTCAGTTTTCCCATTGGTGAAAAGGGGAATAATAATACCTATCTTGTTGTGAGGCTCACTGAATGAAAGGCTTAGGTGACAGAACCCAACATGATTTTCTTTCCTCCTTCCTACCTGGAGAATAGCAAATTTTCTTGGCAAAACTAATCATCCTTTCTGGAGCAAAATATCGATTAATTTTTTTGAATTACAATAAAATAAGATTGACTAATGGGTTAGGAAGATTAGGAAGATGAAGAAATTGCTGGTGCTGGTTAACATGTGGCCCTGAATTAGATTTTAGAACTTTTTTTTTTTTTTTTTTCTGAGATGGAGTTTCTCTCTTGTCTCCCAGGCTGGAGTGCAGTGGTGCAGTCTTGGCTCACCACAACCTCTGCCTCACAGGTTCAAGCAATTCTCCAACCTCAGCCTCCTGAGTAGCTGGGATTACAGGCACCCGCTACCACGCTTGGCTAATTTTTGGATTTTTAGTAGAGATCGGGTTTCACCATGTGGCCAGGCTGGTCTCGAACTCCTGACCTCAGGTGATCCACTTGCTTTGGCCACCCAAAGTGCTGGGATTACAGATGTGAGCCACCATGCCCGGCCCTTTTTAAATTTTATTTTTATTTTTTTTGAGATAAAATCTTGCTCTGTCACCCAGGCTGGAGTGCAGTGGCACAATCTTGGCCCACTGCAACCTCTACCTCCCAGGTTCGAGTGATTATTGTGCCTCAGCCTTCTGAGTAGCTGAGATTATAGATGCACGCCACCACGCCTGGCTACTTTTTGTATTTTTAGTAGAGACAGGGTGTTGTCGTGTTCGCCAGGCTAGTCTTGACCTCCTGGCTTTGGGTGGTCCACCCACCTTGGCCTCCCAAAGTGTTGGGATTACAGGCGTGAGCCACTGTGCCCGGCCTAGGTTTTAGAACTTTTGAAGTTAAAGTGGTTTAATATACAAAAAAAGAGTGCAAAATATGAATACAATTGGCTACAGTGGATGTGTGAGTTATAAACCCCCACAAAATAGAAAATAGGGAGCTGAAGGTGTCTTAGGTGGGTGAGAATAATATATGTCAAGAGGTCTCGTATATGCTAAGTAATTTTAGCAATGAATAAGGTATTACCCTTGTCAAGAGTAAAGGGGAGACATTTGGGGATGACAGATCTCCCAAAATCTTTCTTTCTGGGTTTGGTGTATGTATATATATATATATATTATTTTTTTTTTTTGAGACTAAGTTTTGCTCTTGTTGCCCAGGCTGGAGTGCAATGGCGCGATCTTGGCTCACTGCAACCTCCGCCTCCCGATTTCAAGTGATTCTCCTGCCTCAGCCTCCCAAGTAGCTGGGATTACAGGCATGCACCACCATGCCCGGCTAATTTTGTATTTTTAGTAGAGACAGGGTTTCTCCATGTTGGTCAGGCTGGTCTCAAACTCCCGACCTCAGGTGATCCGGCTGCCTTGGCCTCCCAACGTGCAGAGATTACAGGTGTGAGCCACCGTGCCCACCCTAGGTTTAGTGTATTCTTCTTCATGGCTGCTATGTGTTTATGTACCCACTGCTGCTACTGGAACCATACAGGCACTTAGATGTCTCAATAGTTTGAGGCCAAAGAGTGTTTAGATACAGTAGTGTCCAGTCTAGTTTTATGGACTAAAAGCAAGATACTTGCCTCTTTGTATGTCTACCAAACCTTGAAATCTCACTGTATGGGAGTTTGGTAGAGTTTTCTGCAGACAGATAAATTCTGCTCTTGTATATTGTATTATAGAGTAACTTCTTCAACAAGTTCTTGTGTTCTGTGCATAGAGTTTAGCTTGTGCATGGCTTCTTTCCTCTCTAGTTGCTTATCTTGCCACTCCCCACTTTCCACCCTAAGCTGTAGCCACAGGAAATAAGCCATCTGCATTCACACCTAGTACACTCTGCGTAACCTTTATAGGACTCAATTCAAATGTTAGCTCTTTTGCTAAGCATTCCCTGATTTCTCTAGGTTAAATGTTCATTCCTCAAAGTTTCTGTCTTCTCAGAAAATCAGAAGCTGTGACACCACTGAGTTTGCATTCTCCCACAGCATGGGAGTGCTGGTGTCAGGTAGTGGCTGCATCGTTTAGACTGGGCATATGTTCTCCATTCCACAATTTGGCGTGTTTCAGTTATAGTTGCTGCTTCATGGATGAACTGGCCTGGACCTCTAATTTAGGTATAAGTGTTCCCATGACTGTGAACTTTTTGAAAGAGATGATTTTCTATTTATTTAATTATGAATGAATGAATGACAGGAATCTTGCTCTGTTGCCCAGGTTGGAGTGCTGTAGCATAGTCACAGCTCACAACAGCCTCAGACTCCTCAGCTCAAGCAATACTCCCACCTCAGCCTCTGGAGTAGCTGGGACTATAGGTGTACACTACTATACCCAGATAATTAAAAAAAATTTCTTTTTGTAAAGATGGGGGAGTTTCACTATATTGCCAAGGATGGTCTTGATCTCCTGGCTTCAAGTGATCTTCCTGCCTCAGCTTCCCAAAGTGCTGGGATTACAGGTATGAGCCACTGCGTCTGGTCTGATTTTCTCTTTTATGTTTCTGTTGCCCAGCATATACTTGATACAGAAAGCCTTCAATAAGTACTTATAGAATTGAAGGAATGGAGTAAAACTTTGCCTAACCAGAGAGTTTTGCCCTGTCCTGACCTTTGCCTTAGTCATGGCATTCATCTTGTGTATCATTCTTCATAGCATAGAACATCGTGGTTGAAGATAGTGATCAACTTTTTCTAAAAACAGAGCACAAAAGAATACACTTAAATTGTAGCAGTGCTGATTAAAATTAAGTGGGGAAGCTTTTCCAGGCTATACCAGTTGTTAGCAATGGATTACTACAAGACGCTGTTGCATCCTTTTATTTTGAAATCTTCCATGGGATTGACTTGCACCTTAAAGACAGAGTGAAGGACGATATAAAATTCCTTATGAGTCTCTGCAGTGTACTAGTGAGTAATTGGAATAGTTCAGAAAATTTTGACTGTATCTTATATACACTATGAAAATATATTAGTTTTAAACATTATAGATATAGATAGAATTTCAGAACAAATTCTAATCAGCAGGTGCACAACCTCTGTAAAAAATGTGAAATTTGTCAATCCAAAATTTGTTCCTCTCTCAGAAACAGCTGTCTCTAAATAGGGCCTCATATTGTTGGCAAATTCATTATAAATGCTGGAAGCAACTCCAGTTTGATATGGTTGGGATTTGTAGGAATAATGTAGATGTAGGCTATGTACAAACCATTTTTTTAAAGTAACAATCCAATCTAAATACTCATATGCATTACAAATGAGTGTCATAAACTTAAATTCTGGAACCTCCAAAAATATAAGAAACCTCTGGAAATATAAGAAAGGGCTCATTTAGGATGGAATGACAAACAATAGGGAGAGTTCTCATTTTGGTTTCTGCCTACCTGCTCCCACCCCTTAACCAAAAACCAAAACAAAATATCTGGAATTATTTAGGTAATATAGCTATTCTTAAAAGAATGGATTTCTAATTATAAAACTCTTTGCTGGCACTTAAATGTCCTTTTAGATAGATAGAATTCATGATTGGTAAAAATATGTTTGATTTCATAAAGGCTCTCTCAAATCATGAGTGCAGATTTTAGAAGTATCAGGGGCAAGACTCTATTAGTCAATTTTCATGCTGCTGATAAAGACATACCCGAGACTGGGAAGAAAAAAAGATGTAATGGACTTACAGTTCCACATGACTGGGGAGGCCTCATGATCATGGCATTAGGCAGGGAGGAGCAAGTCACAAAAAATGGTTTGTGGATAGCCTACATGGATGGCAGCAGGCAAAAAGAGATTGTGCAGGTAAACTCCCGTTTTTAAAACGTCAGATCTCATGAGACTCATTCACTGTCACAAGAACAGCACAGGAAAGACCCATCCCCATAATTCAATCACCTCTCATTGGGTTCCTCCCACAACACATGGGAATTATGGGAGCTAGAATTCAAGATGAGATTAGGATGGAGACACAGGCAAACCATATCATTCCGCCCCTGGTCCCTCCTAAATCTCATGTCCTCACATTTCAAAACCAATTATGCCTTTCTAGCAGTCCCACAAAGTCTTAACTCATTTCAGCATTAACTCAAAAGCCCACAGTCCAGTAACTCATCTTAAGTCACTTCCATCTATGAACCTGTAAAATCAAAAGAAAGTTACTTCCCAGATACAATGGGGGTACAGGCATTGGGTAAGTACAGCTGTTTCAAATGGGAGAAATTGGCCAAAACAAAGGGGCTACAGGCCTCATGCAAGTCCAAAATCAAGCAGGGCAGTCATATCGTAAAACTCCAAAATAATCTCCTTTGACTCCATGTCTTGCATTCAGGTCACGCTGATGCAAAGGGTGGGCTCCCATGGTCTTGGGCAGCTCTGCCCCTGTGGCTTTGCAGGGTACAGCCACCCTCTTGGCTGCTTTCATGGGCTGGTGTTGAGTGGCTGCAGCTTTTCCGGGCACACGGTACAAGCTGTCAGTGGATCTACCGTTCTGGGGTCTGGAGAATGGTGGCCCTCTTCTCACAGCTCCACTAAACGGTGCCCCAGTAGGGACTTTTTGTGGAGGCTCCAACCCTACATTTCCCTTCTGCAGTGCCCTACCAGAGGTTCTCCATGAGGGCCCCGCCCCTGCAGCAAACTTCTGCCTAGGCATCCAGGCATTTCCATACATCCTCTGAAATCTAGGCAGATGTTCCCAAACCCCGGTTCTTGACTTCTATACACTCAAAGGTTCAACACCATGTGGAAGCTGCCAAAACTTGGGGCTTGCACCCTCTGAAGCCACAGCTCAAGCTTTATGTTGGCCCCTTTCAGCCGTGGCTGGAGCGGCTGGGATGCAGGGGACCAAGTCCCTAGACTACACAGCAGAGGGACCCTGGGCCTGGTCCATAAAATCATTTTTTCCTCCTAAACCTCCAGGCCTGTGATGGGAGGGGCTGCTGCAAAGGTCTCTGACATGTCCTGGAGACATTTTTCCCATTGTCTTGGTGATTAACATTTGGCTCCTTGTTACATGTGCAAATTTCTGCAGCTTGAATTTCTCCCCAGAAAATGGGATTTTCTTTTTTTTTTTTTTCGAGACGGAGTCTCGCTCTGTTGCCCAGGCTGGAGTGCAGTGGCGCAATCTCGGCTCACTGCAAGCTCCACCTCCCAGGCTCACGCCATTCTCCTGCCTCAGCCTCCCGAGTAGCTGGGACTACAGGTGCCCGCCACCACGCCCGGCTAATTTTTTGTATTTTTAGTAGAGACAGGGTTTCACCATGTTAGCCAGGATGGTCTCGATCTCCTGACCTCGTGATCCACCCACCTCGGCCTCCCAAAGTGCTGGGATTACAGGTGTGAGGAAAATGGGATTTTCTTTTCGATTGCATTGTCAGGCTGCAAATTTTCCAAACTTTTATGCCCAGTTTCCCTTTTAAAACTGAATCCCTTTAACAGCACCCAAGTCATCCCTTGAATGCTTTGCTGCTTATAAATTTCTTCTACAAGATGCCCTAAATCATCTCTCTCTAGTTCACAGTTCCACAAGTCTCTAGTCTCTTTGCTAAAACATAACAAGAATTACCTTTGCTCCGGTTCCCAACAAGTTCCTCATCTCCATCTGAGACCACCTCAGCCTGGATCTTATTGTTCATATGACTATCAGCATTTTTGTCAAAGCCATTCAACAAGTCTCTAGGAAGTTCCAAACTTTCTCACATTTTCCTGTCTTCTTCTGAGCCCTCCAAACTTCCAACCTCTGCCTGTTACCCAGTTCCAAAATTACTTTCACATTTTTGGGTATCCATTCAGCAATGCCGCACTCTACTGGTACCAATTTACTGTATGTCTGTTTTTACGCCGCTGATAAAACATACCCAAGACTGGGAAGAAAAAGAGGTTTAATGGACTTACAGTTCCACATGGCTGGGGAGGACTCACAATCATGGTGGAAGGCAATGAGGAGCAAGGCACATCGTACACGGATGGTGGCAGGCAAAGAAAGAGATCTTGTACAAGGAAACTCCCATTTTTAAAACCATCAGATCTCGTGAGATTCATTCACTATCACAAGAACTGTGCAGGAAAGACCCACCCCCATGATTCAATCACCTCCCACTGGGTTCCTCCCACGGCACATGGGAATTGTGGGAATTACAATTCAAGATGAAATTTGGGTGGGGACACAGCCAAACCATATCAAAGACTGATGGAGTTGTTCATATCCTTTGAGAAGGAATCAGTTCATTAATCCATGAGTATTATTCCCTTGGATTTTCCCTTAGCATATTCTCCAATGAGGTCTCTAATTTCTTGTTAAATGATGGTCGTTTCACTTTGAAAGACATATACCAAAGGTATACATTTCATTTTATTCTCTTTTCACATTTTAAATAATTTTTGCTGCAGGAAGACAAAGAGAATGCAATGCCCTACACAGCCTGTATCTTCAGCCTCTCCTTTGTAGTTTTGTCCTTGTAAGTAAGACAAAGGATAGGTAGGAGAAATAATAGCTAAGTGTTGAAAAAAAAATTAGTATCAAATAAGAGTGGAACTGAAAGGTTTACTTGTGTTATAGTTGATCAACAAATGTTTATTGACTCACTACTGTGTATTAAAGCACAATAAGGGATATGTTGAGGTAAAAAAGATTCCTGCAAGAGAACTTAGAGTATTCTTGAGGAAACTAGATGCAAATAATGGTGCAGTTTAATGATACAAGGTCCAGTGTGGTGGCTTATGCCTGAATACCAGCATTTTGGGAGGCTGAGGTGGGAGGATCACTTGAGCCCAGGAATTTGATACCAGCCTGGGCAACATAGGGAGATCCTATCTCTATAAAAATAAAAAATTAAAGAAATTAGCCGGATGTGGTAATGCTCGCCTATGGTCCCAGTTACTTGAGAGGCTGTCATGGGAGGATCACTTGGGCCCAGGAGGTCAAGGCTGCAGTGAGCCATGATTGTGCCACTGCATTCCAGCCTGGGTGACAGAGTGAGACCCTGTCCCAAAAAAAAAAAAAAAAGATGCAAGATAAAAATAATCATAATTGTTAGTAATTGCTAAATGAAGTGTTTAGCTAAGTGCTACAGGACTTCAGGGTAGAACACTGTGGGCTGGCTAAACCAAAGGCTTTATGGAAGAAGAAAAATTTTAAGAAGCTGCTGGAAATGGGTAGAATTGTATAGATGGAAAATAGGAAGAAGTTGTTTCTGCTCTGCCTTTTACCTGGAATGCCAAGTGTGGAAATCAGGAAGAGGAGAGGTAGTATTATGTTACTTTTGAGTCAAAATCAGCAGTTAATCATGTGGGAGAATTTTAACTTAATGAGCCTAAGAAAGCTTCTTGATGATTTCAGCATATTGTAAGTCCTCTTAATTCAGGTCTGTAAAACAAAAACAAAAAACTTCTTTAAATGCTGGAAGGGCTTCGGGAGAGTGATATAATCCAGGAAATTCACTATGAAAGCAACAATATTTTATTATTAAACTTGGACATTTCAAGTATTTAACTGAGGGAAATAACAGACAAAGAAGCCATGTGTCTCTGCTGGAGAAACTTTATTTTCCAGCTGAACAATAAAACCTTACTTACCACAGACTATCAAATAAGCTTTCAGAGATTCTGATATTGATACAAGTTACCAATGTAAAAAGGAAATTATTTCCTATATGCTGTCCTCCTTCCTTATCCTCAGAAATGAAATTCTTTTTTTCCCAAGATCACATTAAGGAAGATATTATTATCATTCTTGTCATTTTATTCTCTTTTCCCTTTTTGCTGTCCAGCTTTCTTTTATGACAAATGGAGAGTACACTTGTCAATATGTTATTAATAAATTAACAGTTTACTAATACCTAAAACAATACTCATTGCCATTTACAACTAGATATAACAGAGATGCAGAGATTATCAACTTCATGATGAGCGGGCATACATAGTCCTTGGGTTGCATGGATTTTTTTCTTTAAAGCCACCCTGGTCAGGCTTTTTTTGTTTGTTTTGTTTGTTTTTAAACTAAAAATGAATGATATCTTTTCAGGAACCTGGAGGAGTCATAAAGAAAAAGCAGATGTTACTGTATCAGGCAGGGTAGTTTTATTTTTTCTATGGAAGTAAAAAAAATTATTTAGTGCTTTTAGCATCGTAATATATGAAATCTCCAGTTAAAAGAACGCTCATTAGCTTAGTATGTATTGTTTAATTTAAAAAATGAAAATTAATTTTATTTTTGTATAAAACATGCTCCTGTCGGACAATACAGAAATATATAAAGAAAAGTTACCCTAATCTTAATTACTCAGAGATACCTAGTGTTAATATTTTGGTGTATAGCCTGCATGGCCATAAAAATAGGTTTATCACATGTGTATATTTTTGTTACTTTTCTCTCTTAACGGTATATAGAGAATTGCTTTTAAAATTAATAAATGTAATTTTAACAACTACGTGATATTTCATTATAATGAATATTCCATAATACAGTTAATTATCCTCTTTTTTTTTAAATGTTTTTCTCCTAAATTCTTCACTATTATAGATAGTACTGTGATGGAATTTGCATGTATGTCATTGCACACTTGTTTGATTATTTCCTTAGGATACCTTCCTAAATATTGACTTTTTGGGACTAAGAGTATGAATATCTTCTATTGGAAATATTTTCATACATTAATTTCTGTCCGTGGTATATGGGAGTGCCTGTTTTTCCTTGTTCTTACTAACCTTGGATATTGATAATTTTTGCCAACTTGAGAGATGTTATCAAAGTCTTCTTGTATGTTGAATATTAATACTAATATTAGTATTTGAATACTAATGAGATTGAGTCTTTTTTGTTCTGTGGTTGGCCAATTTTATTTCTTTGTTGAGTTACCTAGTTATATTCTTTCCTTATTTTTATTTGCACTATCTCCTATTGACATAGAAGAGCTCTTCATATATTAAGGGTCTTTTTGTCAAATGTTTTAAGTATTTTTTTCTACTTTTAAAATTTTATAGGTTTTTGCTGACAAGTTTTTTTTAACCTTTTTATTTTGAAATAATTACAGACTTACAGGAAGTTATAAAAATTGTACAGAGAGGTCCTTTTAGCCATCATCCAGCTTTCCCCAGTGGTAACATCTTGCATAAGTATAGAACATTATTTAAACCAGGAAATTGGCATTGGTACAGTACTGTCAACTAAACTACAAACCGTATTTGGCTTTCACTCGTTTTTACATGCATTCGTTTGTGTGTGTGTGTGTGTGTGTGTGTGTGTTCTGTGAAATTTTATCACGTATATAGATTTTTGTAACTACCATCATCAAGATATAGGACTGTTCCATCGCTATGAAGAAAATTCCTGGTGTTGCACTTTGAGACTACAAAGTGCAGCACTAGGAATTTTCCTCCTTTCCTAACCTTGAGCATTCCCTGATCTGTTCATTTTTATGTTTTTGTCTTTTGAAATGTTATAGAAATGGAGTCATATAGTACGTAACCTTTTGAGATTGACAGTTTTCACTCAGCGTAATGTCCTTGTGATCCACCTAAGTTGTGTATGCCAGTAGTTTGTTCCCTTTTACTGCTAATTAATATCTCATTGTATGAATGTACCATAGTTTATATATCCATTTACCATAAACAACATTTGGGTTGTTTCTAGTTTGGGCTGTTACAAATAAAGCTGCTCTGAACATTCATGTATAGGTGATTATGTGAACATGTTTTTGTTTCTTTAAGATAAAAGCTTGGGAGTGTGATTGTTGGGTTGTATGGTAAGTGTATGTTCAATTTCATAAGAAATTACCAAATTGTTTTCCAGAGTAGCTGTACTATTTTACATTTCCACTGGCAAGGTATGAGAAATCTAGTTTCTCCATATCCTTTGTTAGCATTTGGTATTGTCAGTATTTTTTATTTTAGCCATTCTAATAGATGTGTAGTAATATCTCATCTTAGCTTTAATTTCCTTAAAGCCTAATGATGTCGAACGTTTTTTCATGTGCTGATTTGCCATACTTATGTCCTCATTGGTAAGATGAATATTCAAGTCTTTTTGCCTATTTTCAAATAGATCGTTTGTTTCCTTACTGCGGAGTTTAGAGAATTCTTTACATATTCTGGATAGAAGTCCTTTGGATATAAAATTTGCAAATATTTTCTTCTAGTATGTGGCTCATCTTTTTATCTTGTTAATGGAGTCCTTTGCAGAGTAAAAGTTTTAAATTTTGATGACATCCAGTTATTTTTTTTTTTTCTTTTATAGATTGGGTTTTTGATGTGATGTCTGAGAACTCTTTTCCTAGCCCTAGGTCCCAAAGATGTTCTCCTATGTTCTCTTCTAAAAGTTTTATAGTTCTGTGGTTCACATTTTACATAAATCCGTGATCCTTTTTGCATTGATCTTTGTATGTGGTGTGCGTTTTAAGTCAAGCTTCTATTTTATTTTTTATTTTTGCCCATGGATGTCCAGTTGTTCCAGCATGATTTGTTGAAAAGACTGTTTTCCCTCCATTGAACTACTTTTGTACCTTTGTGAAAAATCAGTTGGTGTATTTGTATTTATCCACTTCTGGATTCTCTGTTCCACTGGTCTATTTGTCTTTTCTTCTGCCAATACTATACTGTCTTGATTATGATAGCGATGTAGTGAGACAATATAAGGCAGAGTGATTCTTCCTTCTTTTCTTCTTTTTCAAACTTGTTTTAGAATAAGCTTGTCTGTATCTATCACAGTTGTGGTAGTCGCAGCAAAAGGCTAGCACCTCTCCAGCTTGTCTGTGTGGGACTGGTTCTGGCTGAGGCTAGAAGAAGGTGGCGGTACTTTATTGGAGTGAGCTTCTGAACATCCAGTTGAGCAGAGGGTGGGAAGGAGAATTTTTTAGGGAATAGGAAGTGATTCCTAAAGATACAGCATCATTTAAAATTATTTTATATAAAATTTTCCTTTAGTGCTATCAGTTTTAAGTATAAATAATATCAATAGAGCATTTAGGATGGCTTTGCTTGAAAGCAGAAGAGTAGATGGGTAAGTTCTTAAGGACCATTCTGTTGTTGTTTTCATTTTATCCACTGTTGTCAGGGACTTCAGTTTAGGTTTCTACAGCAACCAGTCTGGACTACATAATACCAACACTTTGTGTGCATGTGGTGTTAACTCTGATGCCTTATACACTACATGTGGCAGAGTTACAGTTGCTATGGAGATCAATCTTTGGACACACTTGGTTGATAACGATGTTTTTCATATATGGATTTTGCTGCTGAAAGAATATGAGGTGATGCTAAGTTAACCAAAAGATGCATAAGACTGTCAGTAGTTTATAGCTTAGAATCTCACATTTGAAAACTTTAAGTTATACATTTGCTCACAAACATACTGAAGTATGTGTGTGTGTTTGTGTGTTTACAAGTTTGATACCTGGAAAATACAGTAGAGGGAAAATGTGATTCTAAAGAACACATTATCAGAGAATTTGATGGATTATTTCTCTTGGCTAGTCTATACCATTTCTAAAACATACTGTAAAAATTCAAAGACTAAATATCTTACATAATTTTAGTAGTATTATCATAAGGTCAGTTGTCAGTAGGTAAGCAAAGGAAACACAATTCTTGTGTACTGCTCTAATTTGAATGTAGATCCTAATAAGGACCTTTTTCTTGGAGCACTATATCTCTGAAGTCTTTTAAATGCCACAAATAAAAAACATTGAAGAAGTAGAATAACGAGTTTTATTTTTTCTCTTCCTTTGACAAAGTCAGTTAAACTGGGATGCAACTCTCAGTGCTAAATTTAAACTAATATAGACTATCACTGAGTGTTTTCATTTGTAGCATTTTTGAGACAAACGTGGTTTTAGATTGATATCCATTTCTGCTTTGGCCTAGGAAAACTCGTCATTTATGAGTTGCTATACTAGAGCAGTGGTTCTCAACGCTGGCTGCACATTAGTATGTGGGTTAAAAAAAATGATATTTGAGCCTCACAAAAATCAAATCAAAATCTCTGGGGACAGGAGAAGACATGACATTTGTACTCTTTTTGTTTTTTTTTTTAAGCTAACTACTTGATGCTAATATACAACTAGAGTTGAGAACCACTGAAGCAAAATATGTTTTCATCTAGACTTAAATTTTATCTAATTTTTAAAATTAGCATGCAACAATAGAATTGATATGAAATATTACAGCAAGTTTAGAAAGGTCAGTCTTATCATCTATATTAGTTTCCTATTGCTGCTGTAACAAATGATCACGAAGCTAGTGGCTAAAAACAGCACACCTTTATTTTTATTTTGTTGTTTTTTTGTTTGTTTTGAGACAGAGTCTTGCTGTGTTGCCCAGGTTGGAGTGCAGTGGCGCAATCTCGGCTCACTGCAGCCACCTCCTCCCAGGTTCAAGCGATTCTCCTGCCTCAGCCTCCCGAGTAGCTGGGACTATAGGTGCCTGCCACCACACCTGGCTAATTTTTTTTGTATTTTTGGCAGATGCAGGGTATCATCATGTTTCCCAGGATGGTCTCGAACTCCTGACCTCAAATGATCCACCTGCCTTGGCCTCCCAAAGTGCTGGGATTACAGGCGTGAGCCACCACACCCAACCAAAACAGCACAACTGTATTACAAGTTTATTAACTTGTGTTCTGGAGGTCAGAAATCTGAAATGGTCTTAGGGGGCTAAAATAAGGCTGCAGGCAGAGCTGTGTTCCTTCTGGAGGTTCTAGAGAGGATCTGTTCCTTGCCTTTTCCAACCACTAGAGGCTGCCTGCATCCTTTGACTTGTACCTCATCACTCTTTGCTCTGTCCTCACATCTCCTCTCAATCTGACCCTCCTGCCTTCCTCTTTTGAGCACCCCTGTGGTTATGTTGGGTCCATCCAGGATAATCCTCCCATCTTGAGATCTTTAACTTAATCATACCTGCAAAGTTCCTCTTATCACATAAAGTAACAAGCACTGGTTCTGGGGTTGAGGATGGGGATATCTTTGAGGGCCAATTATTCAGCCTGCCATACTACCCTAACACAATGATTGTCACTTTGACATTTTCCTTCCTAGTCTTTTTTAATATGCATATTTTTATTTAAATATAATCATGGTAAATATGATTTTCTATCCTTTTCCACTTAATCTTCTTAACTGTCATTTTAAATTGCTGTATAATGTTGTATCTGTGATTATATATTTTATTGTCTTGTATTACACATACCTTTACCCTGTTGAATGTTTATGTTGTTTTGGATTCTTATTATTGATAGATCAAGCTGTGATAGGTGTATATATATATATGTGTGTGTGTGTGTGTGTGTGTTTGTGTGTGTGTATTATTATTATTTTTTTTGAAGATAGGGTCTCACTCTTTTGCCCAGGCTGGAGTGCAATGGCATGATCTCAGCTCAACTGCAACCTCTGCCTCCTGGGTTCAAGCGATTCTCCTGCTTCAGCCTCCTGAGTAGCTGGGACTACAGGCTGCGCCACCGTGCCCAGCTAATTTTTTGTATTTTTAGTAGAGATGGGGTTTCACCATGTTGGCTAGACTGGTCTCAAACTCCTCACCTCAAGTGATCCAGCTGCCTTGGCCTCCCCAGGTGCTGGGATTACAGGCGTGAGTCACTGTACCTGGCCAATATTTTTGTTTATTAGATAGATTCCATGATGTGGATGTACTAAGCTAAAATTATAAACATTTTTTAGTGTTTAAATTCACTGCCAGATTGCATTTTTGAGGAGTTCTAACCAATTTGTAACACTATCAGCATGTATGAGAGTACTAGTATCACTATTTCTTTGCCAATATTGGTCATTATCATTTTAGAAAGATTTTTGCTAATCAGGTGAAAAAAGTTACCCTGAGCTACATGTAATTTATTTGAACATTATGTTTCTATTTATTTGTTTATCTTTGTATGTCTTGTTTACATATGTCTTGTGGTCTTGTTTCTTATTAATCCTTAGGAGACATTATATAGTGAAATTATTGTCTTATATGCTGTAAGTGCTTCTTTAAAAAAATTTTTATTTTTTATAAAAATTAAATAGAGACGGGGGTCTCGCTGTGTTGCCCAGGCTGGCCTCAAACTTCTGGGCTCAAGCAATCCACCCGCCTCCGCCTCCCAAAGTGCTAGGAATAGAGGTGTGAGTCACTGCACCTACCCAGATAAGTGCTTTTTGAAATCCAATTTTTAAATTTACATGTTGACATCTTTTTTTTTTTTTTGTAGTTCTTCTATTTTCTCTACAGTTAAGTTTTTCTACCTAATAAAGGTCTGTGGTAAATACCCAGTTCTGTTTTATTTCTTTAATGGTTTAGTCTCTGCCTTTAGCAAATTGCTAGCAAGCTAAGAAGTTTCGGGACTTGTGAGTCTAGATCTAGCTCTGTGACTTACTCTACCAAAGCAAGTGCCAGATTAATTTGTTCTATTTACATACTTTATCAAAATTGGAAACAGTTTTTTTAAAGGACTGGAGAAGAAATCTAGCAATTTTAGCACAGTCCTAAGATGTTTGTTGCCCTTTGCCAGAAGGTTTACTTACCGTGCTGTCATGTTGTGTGTTCATGCAGATAATTGAGAATTATAGTAAGCTATCTTAGTCAATGATAAACAGGCAGAATACACTTTAATTACATTCTAATTTATTATCTGGTGAAAGTACCTTGCTAACAAATCAACCCGGATATGACTTATTGGATAGCCTTTGCACTTAGAGGAATAATCAGCCTGTAATCATAAACAACATGAACTGTTCATCTTCTAGATTGCTATCATATTTATTACCCTCAAATGTCTGTGCCGAGTCTCTTTCCTGTTTGTTTCCCATCTTCTCTGGCTCATGGGTCCCCATCGTGCCTGCTGTAAGTTGGAATACTGTGCTTACAAATTTTTTTCCTTGAAAAAAAGGATTAGACACATGCCTGGGAACAGAGTTCTGTCGTTTTACCATAGGAATAAAATACATTTTCCCCAAATAACAGTAAATAGAATAAAGTTTCGGCAAAAATGTACTAATACATAATTTGTTCCCTGCTTCCCTGATAAGAACTAGCACAATTCTAATTCTATAAAGAAATACAAACATTGCCCTCAGGAATAGCTATCACATCCTTTAATATCCCGTTACTTCCGTCTGGTTCTAAAAAGAAGGTATGTAAATTAAACTAAGAAACCAGCTAGCCAACCCCTGTTCCTTTCTTCTGAAACAACCTCCTGCAGAGAATCGATACCTGGGAGTACATTTTACTAAGTGAATGCAGTTCTCTGATACAGTACCTTTTCATAATTCCACCACTTAAGACTGATAGCAGAATGAACAACCTGTGGCACTACTTCCACAGAGTAATTTGGAAGTCGGAAGCATTACATTTTCCCAGTTGATGCAAATCTTTTTGAATATGACTTTAGGTGGACATTGGAGTAGAGCTAAGGTGTAGGTGTAGGGATACAAAACTGTAGAACAACTTAAATATATAACCAACCTTCTAGATGGCGCCACAATAAATGAGTTGTTAATTGCCTTCTCTATTTCAGACCCCCTTTTTTCCTTCTCCTCTACCTCTTTTTCAATGATTTTAGTTGAATCTACTGATTCTGCTTGGTGTCTTAGCAACCAAAGGAGACAGTAATCCTGATGTGAGAGTATCTGTTTTTTATGAACAACGATCTTACACCTAGAAGAGGCCTTACTAGTACTTTTGGTATAATGCTGTCTGTGCCTGTAATCTGTAGCTGGTAAGTAGTAGAAGGGACCTGGAACTTCTGCATTTTAGTGCTATGATTAACAAAAAAAAAATTTTTTTTTGTTCCAAATTGTGTTAAAATGGGAGGTAAAAAGATATTGGTCTATTTCTCTATTTTTCCACATTGGAAATTGATTTGGGCATGCACATCAGCTTAGGTGGGCTTAGGAGTTCTTTCTGTCCTAAAGAATTCTGAAGGAACTAAAATAAAAAAAAATTTTTTTTTAACCTGTGATGTGCTCTGTTAATTACTTCCATTGGAGATTCCTAGCTTGAACCCGGAGGTGGAGGTTCAAATATGAGTGGTAAAATTGTGATATAATAATATCACCTTTCTAATTTTCTGAACTAGATTACATCTAAGCCTCACTCATTGAGTTGAGATTCTATGATTATGCCCCTTGAGTGCCATGCCCCAATTCCCTGTGATTCTCTACCTTCACACAGTCCCAGGTTTCTGGAATTTCCAGTGGGACATTCTCCTTTTAGTATGTTCAGCCCCAGTTTGGCTCAGATCAATGTATTGTCACTACTTTAATTGATGCCTCTGTTTCCTAACCCCTCTTGCTGTCTCCTCGTGGCTAAATGCTATGTGTTATCCTTTTTGTGAATGTTAACAAGGATTGGGGATACCTTGAATACCTTTACTTTCCTACTGGGGAAGCCCATATGCTTCTGTTGGGACTATCTCAAAAGAGAAACCACAATTAGGATTTTGAATTCAGATTGAGAGAAGGAGAGAAGGGTATCTTGACAAGATGCAGAAGGAAGTATTTCTGAGCAGCTAGAGCCTTATTTTGGCATCCAGTTTAGGCAGCCACCTATTTTATCTGGCTCTCTGGCTGTGCTTAAGAATGTATGTATACTTGCAGGGGCTAATGCCAAGCCAAATCCCTTTCTGAAGTTATAGCCTAGTTTGCTTTGGAGAAAATGTACTTCATGTTTGCCACTCCCTTGGCTCTCTAGCTGTTACTTCCTAGTCTGGTTCCTGATATTTCCTTGTATTGGCAGTATTTTCTGGATCTGTGCATTCTTTGTGTGAATTATTCAAGAACCTCCTTCTGAGAGTGTGTTTGAACTCCATTTTAGGAATAATTACTGTACAGTTATACTCTGAAATTAGTGGCATTTTGACCTTTAGGAAGACCCTTTTAGAAACAAATTAAAGCCAGATAGCCCTATTTGGCCTAACTGGAATGTAAGTCCCACTTTGGCTTCCAGCCACATAATTCTCCCAAAATAGATCTTACTATGATCACTAATGACTTCCATATCACTAAACCTAATGTATTTATTTTAGTCTTCATCTTAATTGTACTTTTGACAGTTTCTTTTTTTAAAAAAAATATTTTTCTTTTTGTTTTCTTTCTAACTTTCTAGCAATTCATTTTCTGCCTCTGTGGCAGGCCTATCCAGGTGATTAAATGTTGACTCGCTCTCTTCACTCTATTCTCTCTCCAGTTTATCCCATACATATTCTTCAATTACCACAGTCTTCCCTAGCCTAACCTCACTTACCTATCCTCTTTTCAATCCACTCTTTACATTCCTGAAGAACACAAAAGTAGACGTGAATGCATAAAAAAAGTACCATGTTCTTTGTTTTTCTATGCATTCCTGTATCACGCCTGTAATCCCAGCACTTTGGGAGGCTGAGGTGAGTGGATCACTTGGGGTCAGGCATTCAAGACCAGCCTGGCCAACATGGTGAAACCTTGTCTCTACTAAAAATACAAAAATTAGCCAGGCATGGTGGCACACATCTGTAATCCCAGCTACTAGGGAGGCTGAGGCAGGAGAATCCTTTGAACCCAGGAGACAGAGGTTGCAGTGAGCCAAGATCATCCATTGCTCTGTCACCAGGTGAAGTACAGTGGCATAATCATGGCTCACTGCAGCCCTGATCTCCCGAGCTTAAGAAATTCTCCCACCTCAGCCTCCCAAGTAGCTGGGACTACAGGCATGTACCACAACGCCTGGCTAAATTTCTTATTTTTTGTAGAGTCTTGCTATGTTGCTCAGGCTGGTATTGAACTCCTGACCTCAACAATCCTCTCACCTTGGTCTCCCAAAAGTGCTGGGATTATAGGTGTGAGCCACCACACCTGGCCCTCATACCATGTTCTTAATTGGGAAATTGAGACTCATGATAAAGTGTCAATTCTTTCTTACTTAATTTACAAATTGAAGTGATCCTAATAAAAAATACTACAAAAACTATAATCAACTAAATTCTGAAAAACTTTGAAAGAGAAGAAGTCTGAAACATCTTGAAAGACAAATGAAGACTTGACCTTCCTGATATTAAAACATAAGCTAAAGCTTCAATTAAAGTAAGGTATTTGGTGCGTGGATAGACAGCCTAATAGGGCAGAAATTAAAATTCAGAACTAGATTAGAAAATATAACAACCTAGGATATGGTAAAAAGCAGTATCTCATATCAGTGGGAGTAAGGATGGACTCTAATAATGGTATTGGTACAACTTTGAAGCCACCTGGAAAAAGAGAACACTAGGTCCTTTATGTTGTATACTCAGATACATTTTACATGGGTCAGAGATTTAAATATAAAAAAAGAAACCAGAGGAGAATTTAATTATAACCTTAGAATTATAAAGCCTTTCTAAAATTATGACTCAAAATCTGGAAGTCAAAAGATTGGTAAATTTGCCTTTAAAAATCTCTGTGATAAAAAACTACCATAAGGAAAGTCAAAAGAGAAATACAGTTTTTAAAACAATTGACGCTTATGTTGCCGACAGTTGTATAAATGGAGAGAAGGAAAGTTAGCACATGCTCATAAAAACATTATAGAAAAATGGGCAAAGGGCTGGGCACAGTGTTTCACACCTGTAATCCCAGCACTTTGGGAGGCTGAGGCAGGTGGATCACCTGAGGTCAAAAGTTCGAGACCAGCCTGGCCAACATGACGAAACCTCGTCTCTACTAAAAATACAAGAAATTAGCTGGGCATGGTGGCGGGTGCCTGTACTCCCAGCTACTTGGGAGGCTGAGGCAGGAGAATCGCTTGAACCTGGAGGTGGAGGTTGCAGTGAGCCAAGATCACACCACTGCACTGCAGCCTGGGCAACAGAGTGAGACTCCGTCTCAAAAAAAAAAAAAAAAAAAACAAAGGACATGAACAGATAGTTTGACAGAAAAAGAAGTACAGTTGCGAGGCACGGTGGCTGACACCTGTAATCCCAGCACTTTGGAAGGCTGAGGCAGGTGGATCACCTGAGGTCAGGAGTTCGAGACCAGCCTGCTAACACGATGAAACCCCGTTTCTACTAAAAATACAAAAAAAGTAGCCGGGCGTGGTGGCGTGTGCCTGTAATCGCAGCTACTCAGGAGGCTGAGGCAGGAGAATCGCTTGAACCTGGGAGGCGGAGGTTGCAGTGAGCCAAGATCATGCCATTGCACTGCAGCTTGGGCAACAAGAGCAAAACTCTGTCTCAAAAAAAAAAAAGAAGAAGAAGAAGAAGAAGAAGTACAGTTATTCCTCAGTATCAGTGAGGGATTGGTTCTAGAAATCCCCCACCCCCCAATACTAACATCCATAGATGCTCAATTCCGTTATATAAAATGAAGTAGTATTGTGTATAACCTTTGCACATCCTCCTGTGTGCTTGAAATTATCTCCAGATTACTTACAATAATTAATACAGTTTAAGTGCTGTTTAAATCGTTGTAAAACTGTATTGTTTAGGGAATAATGACAAGAAAAAAGTCTGTATGTATCCAGTACTGACACAACCATCTATTTTTTTTCTGAATATTTTTGATCTGTGGTTGGTTGAATCCATGGATGCAGAACCCACAAATATGGAGGGCCAATTGTATAGATGGCTCTTAAACATGTGAAGGTATGTGCAACCTTACCTAAAATAAAAAAGAAATGCAAATTAAAACTACAGTAAAACAGTTTTCTACCTGTCACATTGGTAAAAACTCAAAAGTTCGGTAACTCATTTGGTTGTCCAGTTTTCATAAATGATGTCATACATTGTTGGTAGGAGTGCAGAATCTAACCATGTCTGTCAAAAGTACAAATGCATTTACCATTTGACCCAGCAACCTCACTTACAAGATTGTCTGTAATAGCAAAATCCAGTAGCAGTTGGGTAGGCTTTTTCTTCTCATCCACGAGACTCATTAAATAACCCATGGTAGGCCGGGTGCAGTGGCTCACGCCTGTAATCCCAGCACTTTGGGAGGCCGAGGTGGGTGGATCATTTGAGGTCAGGAGTTTGAGACCAGCCTGGCCAACATAGCAAAACCCTGTCTCTACTAAAAAATACAAAAATTAGCCAGGCATGGTAGCACGTGCCTGTAATCTCAGATACTTGGGAGGCTGAGGCAGGAGAATTGCTTAAACCCAGGGGGCAGAGGTTGCAGTGAGCTGAGATCATGCCACTGCACTCCAGCCTGGGCGGCATAAGACTCTGTCTCAAAAAAGTAATAACAAAATAACCCATGGTAGATACATCAAGCCGTGGAATGCTGTGCAATTGGAAACAAAAGAAAGAATAGATATACTAAGTGAAAAAAAAACAGGGTAGATGCCCAGGCATTAGTGCCTGTAATTAGTGCCTGTAATCTCAGCACTTTGGGAGGCTGAGGCGGGCAGATCACCTGAGATCAGGAGCTTGAGACCAGCCTGGCCAACATGGTGAAGCCCCATCTTTACTAAAAATACAAAAATTAGATGGACGTGGTGGCACGTGCCTGTAATCCCAGCTATTTGGGAGGCCGAAGCAGAGAATCACCTGAACCTGGGAGTCGGAGGTTGCAGTGGGCTGAGGTTGTGCCACTGCACTCCATCCAGCCTGGGTAACAGAGTGAGACTCCGTTTCAAAAAACAAACAAGCAAACAAACAAAAAACAGCATAGAGGACAGTACATATAACATGCTATCCTTTGTGTAAGAAAGGAGGAAAGTGTTTTATGTGTGTGTGTGTGTCTGCGCGCACATGCACCTGTGGATTCATACCAGGATAAGCGTACTATGTAAGACTAAGATTGATTACTAGTGGGGTGGAGAAAATCAGATAGATATTGACAGGGTGGGAGTGAGACAATAGACAGTACCTTCTTCTTTTATGTTCTTTCAGTTTAAAAAATGCATTAAAATGCCCATAATTCTGATCATCCTCTTCCCCTTTTTCTAACTTCAGCATTTTCTGTTGCTCTTGGACACTTTTAGTGTGAATGGCTTGGAGACTTCTAATGTAAATGGCAAAGCCCTGGATGGCCTATTCATTCAGCATGCTTCCCCTTATTCTCCCTGTGTTGGCCACATTTGCTTTTTTTGTCTCTAACTCAAACTCCATCACAAGACCTTTTCTCATACTCTTCTCTCTGCTTGGAGACTTTGCCTAGTTAAAACTTGCTTATCCTTTGATCTGTATAGAATGTTATTTCCACAGAGATGCCTCCCCGGATAAGGTCATATTTTCCTTTCACGTACATTGGTAGCACCTTGTTCATCTCCTTTCTCACTGTGGTCATAAATGCAGTGGTACATTCTTCATTGAGAATGTTTAATGTCTGCCTCTCCCATTAGAAAATAGCCTTCTGAGGGCAGGAACCATGTCTACTTTGCAGATAGAAGTACCTATTTCGTAGGATAGTGAGGATTACATGAGTTTAGCTCAGTGCCTAGTACATAAGCACATAATGTTAGTTAAATCCTGCTGTATATTGTTTTGGTTGTAGTAGAAGGAGATTATATTGATGGTGAATACGTTAACTGGGTTAAGTTTAAGGAAGAATTCTGACTCTCCTTGTCCAGAAATAGATCACCTTTGGGGGGAAGTAGCTAGTCTTTTTGTGACAAGGGAAAGAGAAAAATAGCTTCACTCCTCTACTATTCTTGACTTCTGTATCTAAGTCAAACTGTAAGAAAGCAGCTTTTTCCAAAATATTTTCTCCTCTTTTCCAGCAATATTTCCCTAATTAAAAAAAAAAATCAAGTAGGTAGGCAGTTTCAAACAGAGATTTTCGATTGGAATTTGGGAAATTAATATATAGAATTACAGACCCATATCTGTTATATCAGCCAAAGTTATAAAAATCAAGAGGATGGGATCCAAGATGATACAACAGACATTTCATGTCATGGCATAGGGAACAGGTTTGTTGTGAATCATGTGATTTTTAGGGTGGCTTCAAAGAGTTTTAAAAATTATATTCTTGCTGCTTAATATTTTCTTCCAGTGTTCTGCAGTTACCGTGGACTCATCTGAGTTCCTGACATTTTGAAAGTTGGTAGGTTATTTTAACATATACTCTAAGTGTCAGGTTTTAACTTTTTATATGTTAAGTAGATATTAAGAAAATTGCCTTTTCAGTTTATGCCTTTGACTTATTTATTTTACGTGACTTGAATGCCACCTGCTGCCTTGCTCTCAGGGAATTGGAGTCCTTCGATCCAAAATGAGATATGAATAACTAGGAAGTATTGTTTCCTGTCATTTTCCTTCGTAGCTTGGAGTGTGCATGGAGCAAAAAGCACAGACTGGCGGCTTGTAAAGTATTTAGGGTTCTCTGATTCATTTTGCTCAGCTTTTAGAGTTTGTTGAAAAATCTAAATTTCTAGCCTCTTTTGAAAATTCAGAAGGCATGGTAACAATGAAAAAATAGCATTCCCACATGGCATCAATTGACAGTGCTTCTGTAGGTGCGGCAGAAGCATTCCAGGTTGCCACAGCTTTCATTTTTTGCTTGCCAGATTTGTTCCTATTGCTTCATTCATTTATATTCCTTGTCTGGCTCTGGCTTCTTTAGGCATTTGAGATTGTTACCCCTGGCATAGACGGGTAGGACACTACCAGGTTAAGAGGAAGGGAGGCTAAATGCAGTAATCTGCTGAGCTGATTCAGTTACAGTCTCAGAGGACTCCAATCCCTATAGCATGTCCTTGGGACAACAAAGGGAGTCCTTGTTTTCTCTCCAGATAAATTAGATTTTTTTGAATAGCAATGGATGTCTTGTAGAAATAAGTATAGGATTGTTAAATAATCATTTAATAAGAACTGCTAGTAAGGCCAGGTGTGGTGGCTCAAGCCTGTAATCCCAGCACTTTGGGAGGCTTGGGGTCAGGCGTTCAAGACCAGCCTAGCCAACATGGTCAAACCTTGTCTCTACTAAAAATACAAAAATTAGCCGGGCATGGTGGCACACACTTCTGTAATCCCAGCTGCTTGAGAGGCTGAGGCAGGAGAATCATTTGAACCCAAGAGACAGAGGTTGCAGTGAGCCAAGATCATGCCACTGCACTCCAGCTTGAATGACAGAGTGAGACTCTGTCTCAAAAAATTAATTAAAAAATAAATGAATAAATAAATAAATGAAAGACTGGCCGGGTGTGGTGGCTCACACTTGTAATCCCAGCGCTTTGGGAGGCCTAGGCAGGCGGATCACGAGGTCAGGAGTTCGAAATCAGCCTGGCCAACATGGGTGATAGCCCATCTCTGCTAAAAGTACAAAAATTAGCCAGGCATGGTGGCAGGCACCTGTAATCCCAGCTACTTGGGAGGCTGAGGCAGGAGAATTGCCTGAACCCAGGAGGCAGAGATTGCAGTGAGCCAAGACCGTGGCACTGCACTCCAGCCTGGGCAACAGAGCGAGACTCCATCTCAAAAAAGAGAGAGACCTGCTAGTAATAAGTACTACTCAATCAGGATTTGTGTTACCTCCAGGACTGTTTTCTGGAGCTTCCTATAATTCTTCTAAAATTATAAAAATATGTCACCTGTGGTAAAGTGTTTGAATTTATATTTTTCTTAAGCAGAGTTTTTAAGGAGAAATAACCCATGGCTAACAAGTTGGTAAGTGGCATAGAAAACAAATTCCTCATACCTCCAAAACTCTGTTTTGTTTTTTTGCATTTAAAAAGTTGTGGTAAAATATACATAACATAAAATTCACCATGTTAACTATGTTTATATGTACGGTTCACTGGCATTAAGTACATTCACATTGTTTTGCAACTATCACCACTATTAATTTTCAGAACTTTTTTATGATCACAAATAGAAACAGTAACTCCTCATTTGCTCCTCTCCCTGTACCTGGTAACCTCTATTCTATTTTTGTCTCCATGAATTTGTCTGTTCTATATACCACATATAATTAGAATCATACAATGTTTGTTCTTTATTTCTGGCTTACTTCACTTACCATAATGTTTTCAAGGTTCATCCATGTTGTAGCATATATCAGAATTTCTTTCCTTTGTATTGCTGAATAATATTGCATCTTATGGATATACCACATTTTGTTTATCTGTTCATCTCTTGATGGACCAAAACCCTAACCTTTTGACTGCACTACACTCCCCAACCCCCAGTCAGTGGCTAAATAGGAGAGCAGAGCAAATTCATTCTGGTTCATTCTCCTCACTGACTTCTTGTTCTTCCTTTCTAATCTCCCCTGGAGATTACATGTCAGCATGACTTTTGATATCTGTGAACCCAAAGCAATTCTGCTTCCTTTAAACATTAGTGAAGCTGTTTATGAATGTTATTCTACCCACTTCACCTGCTTAACTTTAAGAGTATAGTGATTTCCAGCCTGGTTCTATCTCACTTATGGTTCTTCTCTTGTGAATTTGACCTTCTTGATATAGCCAGCTAGATAGCTGAAGGGCTTAGTTAGCTTTCTGGTCTCAGCTGTGTCATTCACTAACTAGCTGTATGACTTTAAGCTGTATCACTAGTCTCAGTTATGAAAGGAAGAGTTTGGAGTAGATGATATTTTGGGTTTCATCTAACTCCCATATTCTATCATTCAAAAAGTTCTATCATACTTTTTATCATCAGATTGGTGGTAGAAGCAAAAATTGATGAAAATACATTTAGAGTTTGTGATTAAATAAGATTGTATGTCAGAAAGTGCTTGGTAAAGATGATCTTACCATGATTAAGACTATAAAAAGGTTTACCTACAAAGCTATTGGAAACAGTTAACTCAATTCCTTACCACTCAGGTAAGTGAGCTGTAGAGTAAGGAAGGAATGTGTTTAGGACTAGTTAACTGGATCTAAAACAGCAAGAAGTTGTATCTTTTTTGATCATCTAAAAAAGTTAAATAATAACATTTGGAACCAATTTCAGTACATTTTATAATTTTCGATATAGCCGTAAAAGTTACTTTTATTACTTGCATTTGAGTGTGTTTGGGTAGGATACCTGACTGATTGCTTATACCTGACTATATTAATAGAAGAGAGGTGGGAAAGTCAAAGGCAGATTCTGATAAATTGATAAAGCTGAGATAGATCAGTAGTTTACTGATTTTGTTTTATTAAATTTTAAAAATTTTGTATTAATATAGGAGGTACAAGTACAGTTTTGATACATGGATATATTGCATAGTGCTAAAGTCTAGGCTTTTGGTATAACCATCACCTGTAAAGTTTACATTGTACCCATTTCTAGTAAGGTGAATTTTTGTCAGCAGCATATAGTTGGTTCAGGTTGTTTTATCTATTCCACCATTCTGTATCTTTTAAGTGGAGCATTTAATGCATTTACATTCAAGGTTAATATTGATATGAGTTTTTTTTCCTGTCATGATATTGATTGTTATCTAGTTGCTTTGTAGATCCTTTGTTTCTCTCTCTTTTTTTTCTGTTTGTGGTTTTGTGTTCTGTTGTGTTCCTATTTAATTTCTTTCTCTTCCTCCTTTTTGTAATTGTTTTATAAGACCTCTGAGTTTTATACTTACACGTGTTTTTATGATGGCAAGTATCACCTTTCGTTTCCATGTTTAGGACTCCTTTGAGCATTTGTTATACTACCAGTCTAGTGGTGATGAATTCCTACAGCATTTGCTTGTCTAGGAAAGACTATTTCTCCTTCACTTATGAAATTTATTCCTGCAGGGTACAAAATTTGTAGTTGACAGGTTTTTTTTTTCTTTAAGCATTTTAAAATTAGAATCCCAATCTCTTCTGCCTTGTAAGGTTTCTGCTCAGAATTTTGCTGTTACTCTGATGGGGTTTTCTTTATAAGTGACTAGATACTTTCTGTTGCTGATTTTAGGATTTTCTTCTTCACATTGATTTTAGACAGTCTGATGACTCTGTGTTGAAGTGAGGTCCTTCTTGCAATGTATTTGCTTGGAATTTGTTGAGCCTCTTATATCTGGATGTCTAAATCTCTTGTTAGAATAGGGAAGTTTTCATGAATTATTTCTTTAAAAAGGTTTTCCAGACTTTTTTCTTTTTCCTCTCCCTCAGGAATATTAATCTATGTAATATGGTTTGGCTGTGTCCCTACCCAAATCTCATCTTGAACTGTAGTTCCCATAATCCCCACATGTCATGAGAGGGACCCAGTGGGAAGGTAATTGAATCATGGGGGCGGTTACCTCCATGCTGTTCTCATGATAGTGAGTGAGTTCTCACAAGATCTGATGGTTTTATAAATGGCAGTTCCCCTGTACATGCTGTCTTGCCTGCTGCTATGTAAGACGTGCCTTTACTCCTTGTTCGCTTTCTGCCGTGATTGTGAGTCCTTCCCAGCCATGTGGAACTGTGAGTCTGTTAAACCTCATTTTTCTTTATAAATTATCCAGTCTCAGATACGTCTTTATTAGCAGTGGGAGAACAGACTAATACAGTGAATTGGTACTAGGTAGAAGGAGGGGCTGCTGTAAAGATACCCGAAAATATGGAAATGACTTTAGAACTGGGTAACAGGCAGAGACTGGAAGAGCTTGGAGGGCCAAGAAGAAGACAGGAAGTTGTGGGAAATTTTGGAACTTCCTAGAGACTTGTCGAATAGCTTTGACCGAAATGCTGATAGTGCTATGGACAGTAAAGTCCACTCTGAGATGGTCTCAGATGGAGATGAGGAACTTGTTGGGAACTGGACCAAAGGTGACTCTTGTTGTGCTTTAGCAAAGAGACTGGTGTCATTTTGCCCTGCCCTAGAGATGTATGGAACTTTGAACTTGAGAGAGATGATTTAGGGTATCTGGTGGAAGAAATTTCTAAGCAGCAAAGCATTCAAGAGGAAGCAGAGCATAAAAGTTTGAAAAAATTGCAGCCTGATGATGCTGTAGAAAAGAAAATCCCATTTTCTGGGGAGAAATTCAAGCCCACAGCAGAAATTTGGATAAGTAATGAGAAGCCAAATGCGAATTGCCAAAACAATGGGGGAAATGTCTCCGGGACATATCAGAGACCTTCTGGAGAGCCCCTCCCATCACAGTCCCATGGCCCAGGAGGGAAAAATGGTTTCCTGTGCCTGGTCCAGGGCTGCCCTGCTGTGTGCAGCTGCTGGACTTGGTGGAATTGGTGCCCTGCATCCCAGCCACTCCAGCCATGGCTAAAAGGGGCCAAGATACAGCTCAGGCTGTGGCTTCAGAGGGTGCAGGCCGCAAGTCTTGGCAGCTTCCATGTGGTGTTGGTCCTGTGGGTGTGCAGAAAACAAGAACTGAGGTTGGGGAATCTCTGCTTAGATTTTGGAGGATGTATGGAAACACCTGGATGTCCAGGAAGAAATTTGCTGCAGAAGAAGGGAAATGTGGGGTCAGAGCCACCACCCAAAGTCCCCACTGGGGCACTGCCTAGTGGAGCTGTGAGAAGAGGGTTACCATCCTCTAGACCCCAGAATGGTAGATCCATTGACAACTTGAACCGTGTGCCTGGAAAAGCTGCAGACACTCAGCGCCAGCCATGAAAGCAGCTGGGAGGGAGGCTGTCCTCTGCAAAGCCACAGGGGCTGAGTTGCCCAAGACCGTGGGAGCCTACCTCTTATATCAGTGTGACCTGGATGTGAGACATGGAGTCAAAGGAGGTCATTTTGGAACTTTAAGGTTTAATGACTGCCTTGTTGGATTTCGGACTTGCGTGGGGCCTGTAGCTCCTTTGTTTTGGCCAACTTCTCCCATTTGGAACAGGAGTATTTACCCAATGCCTGTACCCCCATTGTGTCTAGGAGGTAACCAACTTGCTTTTGACTTTATAGGCTCATAGGCGGAAGGGACTTGCCTTGTCTCGGATGAAACTTTGGACTTGGACTTTTGGTTTAATGCTGGAATGAGCTAAGTCTTTGGGGGACTGTTGGAAAGGCATGATTGTGTTTTTAAATATGAGGACATGAGATTTGGGAGGAGCCAGGGGTGGAATGATATGGTTTGGCTATGTCTCTACCCAAATCTCATCTTGAACTGTAGTTCCCATAATCCCCACATGTGGGAGGGACCTGGCGGGGAGATAATTGAATCATGGGGACAGTTACCTTCATGCTATTCTCGTGATAGTGAGTGAGTTCTAGTTCTAGTTTATAGTTCTAGTTCTATAAACTGCTTTTTATAAAACCATCTAGATCTGATGGTTTTATAAAGGGCAATTCCCCTGTACATGTTGTTTGTCTGCTGCCATGTAAGACATGCCTTTGCTTTCTGCCATGATTGTGAGGCCTCTCCAGCCATGTGGAACTGTGAATCCATTAAACCTCATATATATATATATATATATATTACCCAGTCTGTGGTATATCTTTATTGTGAGAACAGACTAATACACTATGATTTGTAAGTTTGATTGTTTTATATAGTCCCATACTTGTTGAAAGCTTTGTCCATTCTTTTTTGTTTTGTTTGTTTGTTGGTTGGTTGGTTTGTTTTTTTTTGAGACTGAGTCTTGCTCTGTCACCAGGCTGGAGTGTAATGGCGCAATCTCAGCTTACTGCAACCTCTGCCTCCTGAGTTTAAGCAATTCCCCTGCCTCAGCCTCCTGAGTAGCTGGGATTACGGGCACCCACCACCACAGCCGGCTAATTTTTTGTATTTTTAGTGGAGATGGAGTTTCACCATGTTGACCAGACTGGTCTCGAACTCCTGACCTCAGGAAGTCTGCCCACCTCTGCCTCCCAAAGTGCTGGGATTACAGGTGTGAGCCACTGCGCCCGGCCTAATTTTTGTATTTTTAATAGAGACAGGGTTTCACCATGTTGGCCAGGATGGCCTCAAGCTCCTGACCTCGTGATTTGCCTGCCTTGGCCTCCCAAAGTGCTTGAATTACAGGCATGAGCCACCGTGCTCAGCTGTTCATTCCTTTTTTTTTTAATTGTTGTCTGACTGGGTTAGTTCAAAAGGCCTGTCTTCAAGTTTTGAAATTCTTTCATCTGCTTAGTCTATTCTGTTGTTGAAGCTTTCAACTGTATTTTGTAACTCCTTGAACAAGTTTTTCATTTCTAGAAGTTGTGTTTCTTGTTCATATCCTGAGTTGATTTTCTGATTTCTTTGTATTGGTTTTCAGATTTCTCTTTTATCTTGTTGAGCTCCTTTAAAATCAGTATTTTTAATTTTTTACCTGGCATTTCAAAGATTTCTTTTTGGTTAGGATCCATTGCTAGAGATTTACTGTGCTCCTTTGAGGATCTCATAGCGCCTTGTTTTTTCATACTTTCAGTGTTATGCTGATTCCTTCACATCTGGGGTAACAGTCGCTTCTTTTTATTTTTGAATTACTTTTGTTGGAGTAGGACTTTTTTTTCTTTTGAGGGTGTGTCTATGATGATGTTTAGTAGGGTTGTCTAGTTTTGCTTTTGGGTGCATTCACTGGTATAGACATTGTATAATTTCCTTGGTTATAAAAAGCCTTAATGCAGCAGCTTTCTCAAATGCCAGTTGTAGTAGTAATGTACCAGTAGGGAGAGTAGGCTCAAGGTCTCCTGAGTAGCCGGGCTTGTGTGGGTAATGGTAATAGTAAAGGTTGCACAAAGCTTGTGTCCTTCCTGAGTACTGTGCAGTTGTATCAGCAGATACTGTAATGGGCTTTGCATGTTGACCTCCTGGCCAGTAATTGATGCTTACAGGTGAGAGCCTGCTGTGATGGTTGCAGTAGTGTTTATACTTGACCTTTGTTAACCAGGAGAAGTACTTGGATGTCCCATGCAATGGGCTGGGCTATGGATTAGTTCTAAAGACTTGTCTTCAGGTTCTGAAGTTCAGCGCATTATAGTATCTGCTGACACAATTGCACAGTGCTCGGGAAGGAGACAAAGTTTGTACAACCTCTGCAATTACCGTAACCTATGGTCTGTCTCTAAGGCAGTTGGGGCAGGGCAGAGCTGGGTAGAGCTGGGCCAGGCAAGTCTGTGCTCAGGCCCTCCAATGGCAGGTGCAAACACCAACCCTGATAAGGGTCAGAAGGCTGTTTTCAAGCCCCTGGAGCAACACTCCAGGGAGCAGTAGGACAACCACTGCCATGCTAGAGAGCCAGTATGGGGAAAAAGGGACTGCTTGAGCTCCACAGCTTAGCATGTGGTAGTGGGACCTGCATTGCTCCCATGGTCTTGACCTAGCAAGACTTTCTCTTGCAGACCACCTCTTGCAGCAAGCTGAGACAGCCAGCCAAGTCACAAACAGTTCATCCTCAGGTTGCAAAACCACCCCAGTCTGCCAAACTCCCAGGACAAAAACTGCGGCCCCCATGCCACACTCCTCCCAGTCCAGTCCCACAAAGAGGGAATTGGGGGCCTAACTCCTGCACCTGCAGCTGGAGCTCACACCACATTCACCTCTTGGTTCTGACTGTGGGGTGTCCTCCCCGCTTGAGACTAGATTACAAATGCCAGTCCAGAGATTCTCCAGATCATTGACTGCTGCCTATTCTGGTTGGTAGGCATCCATGCGTCCCCTAATTAATTAGGACCAGAAATGACCTTCTATCGACCCCAAGGTCTGGGAGTGTGCATGGAGCACTTCCCTCTGCTGCTCCTTCTCACAGTCTCTCCACTGCTCCCTGACACTATCAGCACTTGATAGGGTCAGAAAGCTCCCCTGTGACCTGGATTGCCTGGCTCCCCAGTAGGAATGTGTATTGTGGAGAGACTCCCCACACTCACATACTGGGAATTCACATCAGTTTTCTGCTTGACTTGCAGTGTAAGCTGCTGCCCGCTCTTATTTTTCAAAGTATCTGAAGTTTCTTTCACTTTTGTGTTAAGCTCCTGTGTTCCTTGTATAAAAGTTCACAGTATGAATCTCTACACACTATTTTGTTATTTCAAAATGGATGAGGTATGCTAACAAAGCCTCTAATCTGCCATTTTTGAGGGAAAAAAAAGATTGCTGATATAAAAATTTCCTAGGTTAGTAAATTTTCAGAGCAGCTAACTTTGGGAATCATTATAGTATTGTTAATGTTTTAGTTCACTAAGAAAAAAATATAAAATGAACTATTATCTATTATCATTTTTTCATAAAAGGAAAAACAAAAACATTCTAACAGTAAATAGTAGGAATTATCTCAGAATAAAAGACAGGTTTTTAAAAATGAATAGCACATTACTATTTTTCTCTTTTTTATATACACCATTGTAAACTTGGTTGGAAATCAGTGTTTGGGGATTACTGGTATAGACATAAATGTATCTGAAACTTAGGGGAAGATAGGATCATAATTGCCCAGATTGGCCAAGGGTGGGAAGGATGCTAAAGAATTGGTGACAGTTTGGGAAAGAGGTTTCAGGACTGTGAAGAAGATGCATTGGTTTTATAATATGCTGAACATCCAGGTTGAAGTTTAGCCAGCAGTTGGACAGGTGAGACTTGGAGATCAAGATTTTGCGACTTCAGGTGATAGTCGCAACTCTGAAAATGGGCTGTTTCCTGGGGGAAAATGTGTGGTAGATAAGACCAAGGGTAGGTACCTTGTTAGAGGCTAAGGGCCTGTACTCTGAAACAACTGCCTGGGCTTGAGTCCTGGCTTCACTGCTAACTAGCCAGCTGTGTGACTTAGTGAGGATAGTAATATTATCTACCTTATTATGTTGCCTTGAGAATTAAATGAGTTACTATTACATACAATGCTTGGAAGATTGTTTGGCAGGTGGTATATGTGCTAGCTCTTGTTATTTTTTAGTGGATTAAAAGATTTCTTCCCTTGGATAATATGTGGTAGATAGTGACAGACCATTTCCTGTGTAGAATATGAATACATTCTAAAAATCTTATTTTTAAAGCTATAGGGGAGCTGTGGAAGAAAAGAGGAGATACACTGAAAGTCTAGAGAGGGAAGACCCTTTCTCATGTGAACTGAGATGGCCAATTGGTTTCTCCTGAGAACAGTTCCCAAGTATGGACATGTTTCTAGATCAGGTTTGGTCCAGGTGGGGGAGCCCACGCAGGAAAAGAGAAGTCAAATGACCTTTTAATAGTTGTATGGGCTGGTTTGACAGATGGAAATCTAAGGGAGCCTGAAATTCGCAGACTTATTTTTCTCCACTAGGTATTTGCTAAATGCTATGGCAGTATGGGAGGCTGAGGGCCAGTCTAGAAAAGCCAAGTTGAATCTCTTATAGTCTCATGGTGCTTAGGAGACTTGCTAGGTTCTCAAACTTTTTGATTTCAAGACCCCATTCCAATCTTAAAAATAGTTGAAGACCCCCAAGGATATTTTGCTTCTGTGGCTTATATCTGTTGACATTTACTATATCAGAAATTCAGAAATTGAAAGTAAGAATTTTAAATATTTATTAATTTTAAAACAGTAATAGACCCATTACATGTGAACATTAATAAACATTTTTTGGAAAAAGGATTACACTTTTAAAAACAAAAAGATATTACTAAGGAGTAGGATTGTTTTGTATTTTGTAACACTTTACTGTCTGGTTTAATAGGAGACAGCTGAATTTTCTTATCTGCTTCTGCTTCCACTTTGTTGCAATGTGTTGTTTTGGTTGAAATAAGTTGAGAAAATGGAGCCTCCCACAGATAAGCAGTTGGGAAAAGGAGGAGCAATGTAACCACTTTTTCAGATAATTGTGAATATTCTTTTTTGATCTGATCCCCAAATTTGACAGGTGGTAGTTTCTTAAAGGTTAGTTGCAGAGTGGAATCTGAAACCATGTCAATGTACTTTTTGAACTTTATTACATTAAAATGTGTTATTCTGTTTTGTATTTTGAGTGGGTTTTTTTACCCGTCCATAATTTTGTACCATGCATTGATGATTTGGAAATGTTGGTTTACTGAGGTATGCTTCTCTTCCAAACATTGACGTTTTATTATATGATTTTTAAAAATACCATATTTATTAGTATCACCACTGACCTCAGTAGAAAAAGTCACTAGGTATTGAAAAGCTGTCAAGTTTATAGTGGCTGATACAAGTTTTCCACAATTCTAATTTCTGCCTGAAAGCTCAAATTTTATTTTTGGCAACAAATACGGTTATTTTTCTTACTGCATTTATTTTAGAGGAAACACCTATTAAACATTCAAGTTGAAAGACCATAATTTGTCTATTCATTGTTCTTTCAAGTAAAAATGGTGTTTCATGGAAAACAAAAAACCAGCTAATTCAGCTTGCAACTCAAAAGAATCACACAAGCGCTTTTCCTTGAGACAAGGACTATATTTTGGTATACGGCAGAAATGCTTTATATATACTTCTCATTTTGTAATTTAGATTATAAAAAAGACATGTACTCACAGGTCAAAAGTTAATAAATTTCACCATTTGTACTGGTTCATCAAGGACATTAAGTAAAATTGGTATTTTTTTCTTACTGTGGATATATGGCACTGAAAACTATAAATGTACATTTGGTGCCACTGCCTTGATTCATGTTAAGTCTCCAACAGTTTTACCTTCCAATGCTTTTGTACTATTAGTGCTAGTGTCAACACAGAAGAGCAAATAATATCTTAGTATTACTACATTACAGTTTTTATTTCATGCTTCCCCCTCGCCCACCGAAAAAAAAATCTCAGGACCCCTGGGGATCCACAGACCATACTTTGAGAACTACTAATCTAGAGGAAGGAGCCTACACAGACAACTGACAGTTTCACCCTTGAGATATTTGAAAATAGAAGTGAGCAGAATCTAACTAAAGCTTCATTCCAATCCCATCCTAGCTCAGTTCCTTTCTGCGTAACAGAGGAGAGGGCAAAGGATAGGCTCAGTGGCTTACACTTGTAACCCCAACACTTCGGGAGACTAAGGTGGGAGGATCACTTGAGCTTGGAGTTCAGGACCAGCCTGGGTAACATCTTGAGACCCTGTCTCTATAAAAATAAAAATAAAAAATCAGCCAGGCCTGTTGGTGTGTGCTGTAATCTTAGCTACTCAGGAGGCTGAGGTGGGAGGATTCCTTGAGCCCAGGAGTTTGAGGTTGCAGTGAGCTATGATTGCACCACTGCACTCCAGCCTGGGTAACAGAGCAAGACCCTGTCCCTGTCTCAAAAAAAAAAAAAAAAAGAAAAAAGAAGAGGAAAAAAAGAAAGGGCAAATCCTCTGTGGCAAATAACATCAGCTGTAGTCTCTACAGTTATTTTATATATAGCATTTGACACACAATCAAATATGAGAAAGGACTTTGCTTTTAGCCATGAGGAAATAACAGGATCTAGAATTGCCATTTCTCTATAAACAACTGAATAACTGGGCAATGTACCTGAAACAACTGTCTTCATATATGGGACAACAGGTAACAACACTGTTGATTCCTGAGAGAAAGGAAACAAAAGAGATAACTCTATGATTGTCTTGGCTTTCTGCCTGGAGGCAACTTCCAGATCTTGGTGCAGGGAAGGGAAATTCAAACAGCACCTGTGGTATTGCTGAATGGTGGGAGACATAGATTAAAGTTTGGGCAAGTCTTGGTAACTAGGATGTGCAAGGTGATATACCAGACAGGAGGGAGCTATGGAAGAAAAAAAAAGTTCTAGATAATCTGTTCAGGAGTCCCTTTGAGTCCTATATATGGGTAAGGTGAAATTCCATGGAGTGTGCAAAAACAACTTCTTAGAAAAAGTTATTGAGGAGCTGAACAATTCCCAGAGAACATACAGGACCAGAAATCATTTGAGTTCCCATTAGAGTGAAAAACACTCACAGAATACGTGGGTTCTTTGGGGGAGATATTAGAAGGGTCACACCTTTGTAGTGGGAATAAGTTAGTTCTAGAATAAAGGCTAGTCTAACCCACCATAAACGAAACTCCACATAGATCAAATGGGTTCAGATGTAATTTAACTGTCTGTTAGAACAAAGTCCAATCCTCTTTAAACAAATATAGCAGAATCTAACACTCAGCAACATGAAATCAACTACTTGGCATACAGTAAAAAAATTACTAGACATGTCAAGAGGCAGAGAAACATAGCTCAAAAATCAAAATTAAAACCAATTAATAGAAACAGACCTCAAAACAGAAATAATGGAATCAGCAGACAGACAAGAATGTTGAAATAGCTACAATAAATATATTCAATATATTCAAGTAATTAAAACAAAAATCAACATAAGTAGAGAAATGGAAAATATAGAGCCAAATGGAACTTATAAAGATGAAATATAAAGTATATTTAATGAATTTCACTTATATAAATTACAGACAAGTTAGATACTGCAGAAGAAAAGATCAATTATATTAAAAATTACTATGCAGAATATGAAGCATAGACAGAAGATGAAAAAATGTATAGAGCTTCATTAATGTTTAGGCCAATATCAAGTGGTTTAAAAAATGAGTAATTGGAACACCAGAAGGTGGGCACAGAAAAATAAAGTAATAATGTTTCAAAAATTTTCATATGTGATGGAAAGCATAAACTTCCAGATCTAAGAAGCTCAATAGGCCACAAACAGGATAATCATAAAGAAAACCAGCACTAGGATACATCATAATCAAATTGCTGAAAATAACTGATAAAGAGAAAAATCTTAAATTCAGGTAGATTAAAAAATAGGCCTATTAAATAGGAATAAAGGTATGCTTATCAAGACATATCAGAAACTATAGAAGTCAGAAGATAATAGAATGACATCTTTAAAGTGTTGAGAGGAAAAAAAAGCTGTCAACCTAGATTACTATATCCATTGAAAATATCATAAATAGAGGTGAAATACTTTTTTGACAAATCAAAGCTGAAAGAAGTCATCACAAACAGATCACCAGTATGAGAAATGTTAAACATTGTTCTTCAGAAAGAAGGGAAACGATACCTAATGGAAACTGAGCTACACAGAAGAATGAAGCATTTTGGAAATGCTAAATATGTGAGTAAATATAACAGAGTTCTTGTTCCTCATTTAAAAATTTAAGGATAATTAACTATTTAAAACAAAAAAACCCAGCAATATATTGTGGGACATATAACATATGAGGTAGTAAAATGTATGAAAACAAGATAAAGGGTAGGAGAGGAATAATGAATGTATATTGTTGAAAGGTTAGTACATTTTACAGAAAAGGTTATACTATAATTTGAAGGTAGACCTTGATAAGTGACATGGTTTGGATCTGTGTCCCCACCCAAATCCCATGTTGAATTGTAATCCTCAGTGTTGGAGATGTGACCTGGTAGGAGGTGACTGGATCATGGGGGGTGGTTTATCTTGAATGGTTTAGTACGATGATCTCGGTACTGGCTTCATGGTAGTGAGTTCTTATGAGAGCTGGTTGTGTGGCACCTCCTCCCTCCCCTGCTCCTGCTTTTGCCATGTGATGAGCAAGCTCCTGCTTCGCCTTCTGCCATGATTGTAAGCTTCCAGAGCCTTCTCCAGAAGCAGATGCTGGTGTTATGCTTCCTGTACAGTCTGCAGAACCATAAGCCAGTTAAACCACTTTTCTTATAAATTACCCAGTCCCAGGTATTCTTCATAGCAATGCAGGGAATTGGACTAATACAGTAAGTAAAATACGTATACTCCAAATCCTAGAAGAACCACTTGAAAAATAAGCCAAATAGAGAAGATAAAATGGAATACTAAAAAATAATCCAGAAGAAGGCAGGAAACGAGAAAAAAAGAGAGAACAAACAGAAAACAAATAGTAAGATGGTAGATTTAAACCCAGTCTCATCAGTAATTAAATTAACTCTAAGTGGTCTAAATCTTCCAGATAAAAAGCAAAGATTTTCAGGCTACATATGAAAGCAAGAAACTCTTGGCTGTCTATAAGAAACTTGCTTTGAATATAAAAACCAAAGAGATAGAAAAATATGTATCAAACAAATAGCAAGAAAGCTGAAATAGCTATATTAATCTCAAAGCAGACTTCAGAGCAAAGAATATTACAAGGGTTAAAAAGGAACATGTATTATGTTGGTGCAAAAGAAATTGTGGCTTTTGCCATTACTTTCAATCGTAAAAACTGCAGTTACTTTTGCACCACCCTAATATAAATCATAAAACAGTCAATTCATCAAGAAGATATAAGTATTCTTAATGTGCATAGATGTACATAATAACAGCTTTGAAGTACATGGAGCAAAAACTGACAAGTGAAATAGACAAATCCATAGTTATAGTAGGAGATTTTAATACTCCTCTCTTAACAATTAATAGAACAAGTATACATAAAATTCATAGGGATTTAGAAGACTGAACAGCACTATCAACCAACTTGACCTAATTGACATTTATGGAACATGCCTCCAAACAAGTACAGAGTAAACATTCTTTTTTTTAAGTGCACATAGAACTTCACTTAGATTAACCATATGCTGGGTGATATTTTTAAAGTCTCAATAATTTAAAAGTTTTGAAATCACAGAATGTATTCCCTGACTGAAAACAGAGTTAAATTAGAATTCACTATAACAGATATCTGGAAAATTCCCAGATATTTAGAAATTAAACAATAGTCTTCTAAATAACTCATGGGTAAAATAAGAAATTTTATGGAAAATTAGAAAATATTGTGAAAGAAAATGAAAAAACAACATGTCAATTTGTAGGATGCAGGTAAAGCAATACTAGAGGAAAATTAATTGCTTTACAATAATGATCTAAGCTTCTACCTGAATAAGCGAGAAAAGAAGAGCAAATTAAACCTAATGTAAAGGAAGGCAGTAATATAGAGCAGAATCAGTGAAATAAAAGACAAAATATAGAGAAAAATGAATAAAACCAAATACTGTTTTTTAAAAAATCAGTAGACCCATCAATATCATAAATTATATTGAGAAGAATAGGTAGAGTTATGGACAGTCCCCAGTTCGGTATAAAGGACACTGTATTGGATATGACACAATAAAAGAGAAATCAAAACAGGCTAAGTTTCAAGAAGGGGAGTGCCAAGCTTGAAGTCTGGGTATAACTGTTCTGGGGCCAATCCAAAGTTTGCTTGTACTTCTGACACTAGAGTACATTGAAGGGAACGTTGAAGGAGGCCAGGATGGAATTCAGGGGGCCCAGTAAGTCACCTGTATCAATACTGATGAACTGAGACTAAAAGGAAGAGGAGGAAATTACCTACCGGTTAGAAGACAGTAATGTTTGCTCTTTCCTTATGAAAAATTATTTGACGTGGTTTCTGCATTAAAAGTTCAGCTGCTGTGAAAGCCTTATGTGTAGTCATTTTTCTCTGTCAGATTTAAGCTAGTGAATCATGCTCAAGTTACTTTAAAATTGTATCTAATAAGAAAATGACTGAAAACTTTTTTTTGAGAATTTTAAAGATGAACATGGAACTAAAGATCAAGAAAAATATGCAACTTGTTTTATACCCTCTTTTAAAGAATGTTTTAAAAAAAATTTTTAAAGCCGTTACCGTTCACTGCTGCAAGCAGTATCTGACTGTTTTATTTTCTATGGGCTAACTCAAAATAGGCAGCCAATTGAAATCTACTTCAGTATACTGACATAGCTGCTGCCCAATTAGCTTCTTTACATACAAGCAAAGTTATACTTGGCCGATGTTAAAACATGTATACCTGTGTTTATTTTCATCTAGGGTCCACTTTTAATTAGAGAAAGGTTCTATTAGGTATGTTTTAGGTGAAGCCTTATTGGCCTGAATTCTCAGGTCATTTTTAATAATAGAAGAGTCTAGGATTAATATTGTTATAAACATCAAGCTTAATAGTTTTTTTTTTATAAAGAAATGTTTCCCATTAGTAAAATAGCTAAAATCCTTTTTTATAAAATATGTATTAATGTGCCTGGCAAAGAGAGATGTCTAGATTGTTTTTCACCAAGTGTTAAATTCCGGGTAGGAGGTTGTAGGGTGATTTTCCCCCGCTTTTATTTTTGTACTTGTTTGACTTGCTTGAATCTTAAAAAAAATGAGCATGTATCATTTTTTTCAAAATCTATGAAGCATTCAAAAAGTGCTGGTGCATAAGAAACATAAAGTAAATATTTAATACATGAATGAAATGGATTTTGTGGGCAAACTATATGGATTTTGTGGTTCAGTTATAATATGTGTTGATACATTAGACATACTACAAAGTAACTTTGGCAGTAATTCTAGTTTGCCACCCTCCACAAAGGAAATATAATACAGGTTTATACCATTTTAGTATACTAGAAGTACCGATAACTTCCTAAAACATTGGCCCTCCTCATACAGCTATTGAATGGGGTAAAGCATCAAGAAAAATCTTTGCTTTCAAATGATTTCCGTACCTGCTTTGTAATCCCCCCATCCCCTGCTTGGAATAGAAACTATTTCTGGCAGCAGGAGCTCTCTAAGGATGTTATTAGTCCTTATACTTACAGTAGACAGTTATACAAAGAGTTAATTTAAAAATATAATCTATTTCTTACTAGCCAGGATAGAAGGAGGTTAGTCAGTTTTCACTGCCTTTCTTTATTCCCTCTTATCATTACACGTGGTATTTTTAAAAAACTCTTCCGTTTGGTTTCTTTCTTATCTCTCATGAGCTGTAGATACAGTGTTGTGGGCCTCCTGGTTCACCACTGATCTTAAGAGTTAGATGGGGTTTCTTTTCCAATAGCCATGTTATTATCTCTTCCACAAGAATAAAATACTTAGGCCCTAAATATAAAATGTGAGCAAAAAGGTGGTTCTAAGTATTAAAAAGTCTTTTAATCACAAATCATCTTCTGCATTTCCTCTCCCCACCCCCCCCATCAGTTCAAGGAATCTTATTTGAAGCATTATTTTGTATTTTATGGAGCTAGAAATTCCAAAAAAAGTTAAAAAAATAGCTATGATAGAATCCAGTTAGATTTTTCATTTATTACTAAATCACACAAATTCAATTATTCTCTAGATTGTTAACACTGAAAGGATGTTAAGAGCAAAAGTAGACTTGGGTCATACATCAGATGAGCATAATGTCCTAGTGTTTCCAGGATGATTCTGGCTTATGTCTATTTTCTTGGCATATATTTAATACACTTTTTATTTGGAATAATGTTAGATTTATGGAAAAGTTGCAAAGACATTTTAGAGAGTTCCTTTATACCCTATACCCTCACCTAGTTTCCTCTATTAACATCTGATATAATCATGTTACATTTGTCAAAACTAAGAAATCAACAGTGGTACGTTACTATTAATTAAACTCCAGACTTTATTCAGATCTTACCAGCTTTTCCACTAATGACCTTTTTCTGTTCCAGGATCCAATGCAGTATACCACATTACGTTTAGATGTAATATCTCCTTATTTTCCCCATTCTGTGACAGTTTGTCAGTCTTTCTTTTTCATGACTTTAACAGTTTTGAGGAGTATTGGTCAACTATTTTGTGGAGTGTCCCTTAGTTTGGGTTTGCTTATGTAGACTGGGGTTATGGTTTTTCAGAATGATACAGAGATGAATTGCCCTTCTTTTCACATAATTTCAGGACTACATTTTACGTTATGACTTATCACTGTTGATGTTAATCTTGATCATCTGGCCAAGTAGTGTCTGGCAGATTTCTCTACTGTAATGTTATCCCCATACCTCATCCTCTGTTCTTTGGAAGTGAGTCACTAAATCTAGCCCACACTCAAGGGGGTAAGTTAAGCTCTTGGAGGGTATCTGTGTAAATTAATTGGAATTTTTCTGTAAGGAATATCTGTCTTTTCTCCCCGTTTATCTGTATCAATACGGACTCACGGATATTTATTTATACTTTGAGTTATAATCCATTAACATGTTATTTTGTTGCTCAGATGGTTCCAGCTTTGGCCATTGGGAGCTCTTTCCCTTTGACATAACCCCATCCTTTTGTTGAACACTTCCTCACTTTCTGGTACTACAAGATACTCTGGCTTATCTTGTATTTTCCCAACCTAATCATAGAAATAGCCATTTCTCCAAGGAGCTATGGTTTTTTTTGTTTGTTTGTTTTTGTTTTTAATTGAATAGTGGTATTTAGAAACCAATATTTGGGTTGTGGATATGATCATTGCTTCTGGACATTCCTATTCCTAGGCCCTCTCCACAGACAGAGCAAGGAAATGTATGTATACTTATTCATGTATACACGTTTCTATAATTATTTGTGTATCTACATTAAGTTAAACATGAATTCATATTGATAATTCTGTCTCCAATCCAATACCACAGTATTCCTTCTAGCCTTCCCCCTTAGTTTATCTGTAACTTTCCAACAGTGAGTAATCTGGCTTCTATGATATAGCATCTATTTACCTGTTTGTTCGACTGTAGTATACATGTAAAGCAGTTTCAGAAATGTTAACTCATACCCCCGTGAGAAACAGCTTTACCAAGTAAGAAACAGTATTCATGTACAAGTTCTTTTGCCTCTAGCCTTACTGTTTACAGTCAAAATATTATTTTCCAAAGTTATTTAGGTCCACTCCTCTTTTTTCCCCATATTCTCAGAGATATTATGTCATACATTTATAATAGTTAGGGTCTTTTTCACAGTCTACATTCCATCCTGGGAATGCCAACCTGTTGGCTGGTTTTTTAAACTTTTTATACATTAAAGTTCATGTTTTATGTTGTAAAGTTCTTTGGGTTTTGCCAAATACCCAGTGTCATATATTCACTACCCCGGTACTATACAAAATAGTTCCATCACCCTAAAAGTTCCCTTGTATTCCCTTTTGTAGTAAAACACTCTGTACTCTCCCAACCCCTGGCAACCACTGATGTTTTCTGTTCCTTACTTTAGCCATTTCCAGAATATTATATGAATGAAATCATACAGTATGAGTGGAATCATACAGTATGTAATCTGTCAGATCTTTTTTCGCTTAGCAAAATGCATTTAAGATTTATCCATCTCGTTGTGTGAATCAGTAGGTTATTCCTTGTTGTCACTGCATAATATTACATTGTATGGATATACCACAATTTGTTTACCCATTCTTCTTTTAAATGACATGTGGTTGCTTCCAGTTCTTTGATTATGAATAAAGCTGCCATAAAAATTCACATATGGCCGGGCACGGTGGCTCACGCCTGTAATCTCAGCACTTTGGGAGGCCGAGGTGGGTGGATCACGACGTCAGAAGATGGAGACCATCCTGGCTAACACGGTGAAACCCCGTCTCTACTAAAAATACAAAAAATTAGCCAGCCGTGGTGGCGGGCGCCTGTAGTCCCAGCTACTCCTGTAGTCCCAGGAGGCTGGGGCAGGAGAATGGCGTGAACCTGGGAGGCGGAGCTTGCAGTGAGCCGAGATCGCGCCGCTGCACTCCAGCCTGGGCGACAGAGCGAGACTCCGTCTCAAAAAAAAAAAAAAAAAAAATTCACATATACATTTTTACATGAACATAAGTTTTCAGTTCACTTGAATAAATACGTAGGAGCATGATTTTTAGGTTGTATTTGAGTCTACATCTAATTTTTATAAGAAACTGCCAAACTGTCTTCCGAAGTGGCTATTAATATTTTACATTTCCATCAGCAATGAATGAGAGTTCCTGTTCTGCATCTTTGCCTGGTATAATTTTTAATAGTGTCCTCTTTCATTTTCAGTAGTGTCCTGGGCTAGATGATAAACTTATGCTCTACTAAGTATACATATTGTTGACATATTCTTTCTTCTCTTCTTATGCATTGTGGCTGTCGTGGTGAGGAAATTGAGTCTAGGATTTTCTTTTCTTTGTTTTTTGATTGGTAGGGTTTTCCCCATTAGCATGGTTTTAGATCATCTAATTTAAATAATGATAGTCTAAGGAAATAGATAATTATACTAAAATAATGTAATTGATTGAATAGGATTGAGAATCATGTAATGCATGCCAATCTCTTTGAGAGTTTATTTATTTTGATGACATTCTTCTCCTAGTTGTCTGCTTTCTTCAATGACATCACAAGTAATTTTGTACATTTTTGTAACATTTGCTCCAGCACTCAGAGTGTAATTTGGACCTTTCCTAGCATCTCAAGAGATGGAGAAAATGAAATCATTGCAACTTCTAATACAGTTTTCTACCAGGCTCACAGTTGAAGCCTCTAGGGATGGTCAGTAGGGCTGGAAAGCCAACTTAGTCTATGGGTCTTCCTGCAGAATAACCGTGGATATCTGTTATCCTTCCGACCTTTATGCTTCAGTATTATTTTAATGTTCATGTTTATTCTTTGGATTTGGATTACAGGTTAAGATATTTCAGTTATACCTTTGACATGCTGCATATTAGCCTTGGGTAACTGCCTTTACACAGCAAATAATGCTTTTCTTTCTTTAAAATTTTTCTTTCCTTCTGTCTCTGTAATTTCTCTCCCTTATTCCTACAAAAATAATGGTATCAGCAAAAATGAGAGTTAAAGGTTTGCTGAGGAAATTTTTGAGCAGTTCATTCATGTCATCTGCCCAGGGTCTCTAGAGAAAGTTTAAATGAAAACTGCTAATATTTCTGGAAATCTAAGCTGCTGCTTTAGTCATGCAAGTGAAGATTCTACTGGCAGGTCAGAGGCTACAGGTGCACCTGCAGGCCTGTCATCTCATCTCCAAGAACAGTCAGCCAATCTTTCTGGTCTTTTTCACGGGTGGTGAGGAGAAGCTGGGGAACAATGAACTTTCCAGATGTCAAGGTCTAAGTAGTCAGACCCTCCTTGGGAATGTGTGGACCGCAGTGGTGGAGAAATACCAAAGCAGAGTGCAACAGGTTGGTGGAAAAATGGACAAACCCTTCAGACTTATTTGAGAAGGAAGCAGCTTGTGGATTAAGTTTTTCTGTTGCTCTGTATGTGATTTTCCTTTCCTTAAGTCAAATTTAGATGTAACATTCTTGTGCATCTTGTTGCTATTGGAGAAGGATAGCTGGGACAACCGTAGCTTTGGACTTCTGTGGTTTCTTTAATTTTGCATTGTTTTATGTACTAGAGAAATATTTTGAAGGTTTCTCATATTACTAAAAGTGATTGCTAGATGATCTTTATATTTTCCTCCAAACTCTGATGAAAGAACAAAATTGATTAAGCCTTTGGAAAATATTTATTTCTGGTCAAATGGGATTTAGTTAGCTTCATTGATAAAGTAGTATAGCTTGCAGTCTACTGTACCCTAATCCTGAGATCACTGGGCATTTGGGGGAAATTATTTAACTTCGATTGGCCCTACTCTGTTCTTTTATGAAATGAGGAGATTGCACTAGTGAGTTCTTGGATACCTTCCAACTTTGTGGACTCTGGTTTTATGACATGAATGGTCAGATTAGATTTTATCCTAAGATGAATAAGTACCAAATAATGTCAGTGATTTAAATGTAAGCCTAATCCTGCTGTGAGCCTTAGAACATTGTTCTGTGAGATGTTCAGATAACACTTAAATATAGGATCCAATTGTCAATTTTTGTTTTTTTTTTTAGAAAATGACATATACAATGTAAAACTATTTACATCTAATAAACATGAAGTTACTTTTTAATATCACAAAGTTTGAATTTTTGAGTCCACTGTTCCTCATTGTACAAATAATCTTTGTAAATTATTTTGATTCCTGTATATGGGAACCTAGAAGAAAAGTGGATCATTTTTTTCAGTGCCAGATTCTTTGCCTAGTGAATATACATAACTATTAAATAATTAATACAATCTTAGTTTTTTTAAATGTGTTTGAGTTGACTTTTAAGGACAAAAATTTGTAGCTTCCTTTCTCAAAGATGCCTTTTTAGAGGACATGCTAGAGAATAAAGAGGATGAGGAAAGGGAGGCTAAACTTACCTTCATTTAACATAGTTAATGAAGTTCTAAGGCAGAAATTCTGTTTACTTAACAGTTAATTTGTAAGAGCTTTACATCCTACATATGATTTTTCTATAGACATGTTACTGTATTTTTCTGGAAATTGTATCCCTTGTTCCAGTAAGCAAGGCTGACACATATTTAGGCCATGTATTTTTGCTCATGTACAATCATGCTTTTTAAAGGTAAACTTTGCAGGACCTGGAAACAGATTTGAGGAAAGATCCAGACAGGTGAATTGCCTATTTTATTAAAAAAAAAAAGAGAGAGAGAGAGAGAAAAAAGATATTCAGCTTTTAGGGTTGAGCTGTCAGTTCTCTTGGTTTTAATGTCCTGTGGTAAAAGTTGGTCTGCCTAGTATTACTTCAACTGAAACTTCCTTACTGAGTACATGGGCAAAAACAGTCCAACATAGTAAATAATGATAGTTGATTATAACAATGACCCTAAGGCAGTGTAACATATCCAAATGTTTTCTGATTTATCCATGAAAGATTCTGATCTTGTTGTGATTTTGTTCCAATTCATTTAATAAGTACTAATCTGTATGTAGTCAATCGGTATTAACCAGAGTACCTCATTTCCTGATCCAAGAGGATAACAGGATGTTTTTTGTGTTTTGTATTAACTCTGCTATAGAGGTTTTCCATATGAAGATTTTTTTTTTTTTTAAGAGACAGGGATCTTGCTATGTTTCACAGGCTGGATTCAAACTCCTGGGCTCAAGCAGTTCTCCTGCCTCAGCCTTCTGAGTACCTGGGACTATAGGCAGAAGGATGTTTTTAATTTAAAAATGCAGGAAGGTTAATTATAGTATCTTCTATATTAGGGTCATGTTCTAAAGATTTCTCAGATCTCTCTTCCTAAAGAAACTGGCCAAAGACTAAATAAAGAGATGAAATTCAGAGGTCAGTATTCATCTGGAAAGCCTTGCTATAAAAGTACTTCTTTCTGAACATTTAAGCTCCCTAATCTCTTTTTGAAGATTCATTTGAGCAGACATTTACTGAGCACTTACTGTGTATAAAATAGTATGAAGAAGGGAAGTAGAACTATGATATTTTTGTAGCCTTCAAGGACTTTATATTCTAATAATTCCTTAAATTAACTTTCAGACCTATATAAATTTTGGAGAGTTTTTCTGTTTTTATTCGCGGAAATTGAGAATTTTGCATCAGTCAAATGGAAAGCACCAGGGGGAGAATGATCTATTCAAAAGTCTACAAGTTGTGTGAGTGTGAGTGTGTGTGTGTTAATATTAATAACAACTTTATTTAGATACAATTTACATACCATAAAATTCACCCTCTTTAAGTATACAGTTTAGTGGGTTTTTTTTTTTTTTTTTGGTTTTGAGACAGAGTCTCACTTTTGTTGGCTGGACTGGAATGCAATAGCGTGATCTCGGCTCACTGCAACCTCTGCCTCTCGGGTTCCAGCAATTCTCCTGCCTCAGCCTCCTGAGTAGCTGAGATTACAGGCGCCCGCCACCATGCCCTGCTAATTTTTGTATTTTTAATAGAAACAGGGTTTCACCATGTTGGCCAGGCTGGTCTCGAACTCCTGACTTCAGGTGATCCAACCACCTTGGCCTCCCAAAGTGCTGGGATTACAGGCGTGAGCCACCGCGCCCGGCCAGTTTAGTGGGTTTTAGTGTATTTACAGAGTTGTGCAACCATTACCACTATCTAATTTTAGGACATTTCTACCACTCCCCTCAAAAAAACCTCGGTACCTATTAATTATCACCACCTATTTACCCACTACCCCTAGTTCTGTCTTTATGGATTTGCCTACTCTGGATGTTTCATATACATGAGATTATAGAATATTTGTCCATTTCTGCCTGGCTTCTTTCACTTTGTGTAATATCTTCAGGGTTCGTCTATGTTGTACTTCATTTCTTTTTATAACAAAATAATATTCTAGTGTATGAATATATACCACATTTTGTGTAACAGTTGATTAGCTAATGGATATTTGGGTTGGTTCTACTTTTGGGCTATTATGAAAATGCTTCTGTTGCATTAGTTTACAAGTTCTTGTGTGAATACATGTTTTCATTTCTCTTTGGTGTATATGTAGAGTAGAATTGCTGAGTCACATAGTAACTTTGTTTTACCTTTTTAAACTTTTCAAAACTGGCTGTATGATTTTAAAATCCCATTAATGAATGAAGGTTCCATTTCTCCACATCTTCATCAACAATTGCTATTGTTGGTCTTTTTCATTTTAGCCATCCTAATGGGTGTAAATTGGTGTCATTGTGGCTTTGATTTGCATTTCTTTAACGGCTTATGACATTGAACATCTTTTCATGTCCTTGTTGCCCATTTGTATATCTTTGCCCATTTTTTAACTGGGTTATTTTTCTTTTTATTGTTGAGTTGAAAGTTTCTTTATTTGTATCTAGATACAAGTCCCTTCTCAGAGGCATGGTTTGCAAATATTTTCTCCCATTCTGTGGGTGGTTTTTTTCACCTTTTTGATGGTGTCCTTTGATACACAAAATTTTTAATTTTGATGAAGTCCACTATATCTAATTTTTATTTTGTTTCTCATGTGTCTAAGAGCATCTTAATCTTATGAAGATTTACTTTTATATAGAAAATAGCATTTTACAGTTTTCCTTCTTATATTTAGATCTATGATCTATTTTGAATTGATTTTTTTTTTTTGAGATGGAGTCTCACTCTGTCACCCAGGCTGGAGTACAGTGGTGTGATCTCGGCTCACTGCAGCCTCCGCCTCCTGGGCGCCTCCTGCCTTGGCCTCCTTAGTAGCTGGGATTACAGGCGCGCGCCACCATGCCTGGCTAATTTTTTTTTAGTAAAGATGGGGGTTTTACCATGTTGGCCAGGCTGGTCTTGAACTTCTGGCCTCAAATGATCTGCCTGCCTCGGCCTCCCAAAGTGTTGGGATTACAGGTGTGAGCCACTGCACCCGGCCCTGTTTTGAATTAATTTTTGTATATGGTATGAGTTAAGGGTCCAACTTTATTTTTTTGCATGTGGCTACCCAGTTGTCCCCATACCATTTATTGGAAATATTATTTTCCCTGTTGATTGAACTCTGCATCCTTGTCAAAAATCAACTGACCATAAATTTAAGGTTTTTTTGTTTTTTGTTTTGGAGACAGAGTCTTTCTGTGTCACTCAGGATGGGGTACAGTGGTACAGTCATGGCTCACTGTAGCGTCGACATCCTAAGCTCAAATGATCCTCTCACCGCAGCCTCCCAAGTAGTAGGGACTACAGGTGTGTGCTGCCATGCCCAGCTAATTTTTTATTTTTTGTAGAGAGGGAGTCTCACTATGTTGTCCAGGCTAGTCTTGAACTCCTGGGCTCAAGTGATCCTCCCGTTCTTGGTCTTCCAAAGTGCTAGAATTACAGGCATGAGCCATTGCACCTGACCAAATATAAGTTTTTATTTTGGACTCTCAAATCTATTCTGTTGATCTGTTTGTCTGTCCCTTATGCCATTATTATACTGTCTTTATTGCTGTAGTTTTATGGTAATTTTTGAAATACTGTAAATGATTCCTGCTCTTACTTTTCCCCATTGCCCATATCCTTTTGGTCACCAGTGTTTAATTCTTGCTCTTTAATATTTTCAGAGTGTTCTAATTTGTGCCCTCACTAACAATTCTTGGGTTCAAGACTTTAATTATTATGGTGGTGGTGGTGGTGGTTCACGGCCAAAAAAAAGGAAGAAAAAAGTATTAGCTTTTCAGCCATTTTTGTTTACCTCCCGCACCTGACATTATAAAAGGTGTAGGGGATATAACAGTGAATACACAGATATGTGCTGTAGTCTAGTGGACCTTATATTCTAGTTGGAGAAAACACAGTAAATAAGTTTTAAAAAATAGTGCAGTGAAGGGAATTAAATAATCTTTGTGAAACATAATCTGGGTGTTTTACTGATTGAAATTCTTCAGAGGCTCCCCATTACTTTCAGAATAAAGTTCAAATTTCTCAACTAGTTATATTTGAAATTTTTTCCACATTAGCTTCTAGTAAGTTCTCTGCTATCTTCCTTTGCGAATAATTTGTATAAACTATGCAGCTAGTGTTAAACCTCTGAAAAAATCACCTGTAGCTGTAAAAAATTTGCAATAAGCTCTTTTTATCTTAACATATTGACTTGCACGTTACAAATACTAGCTTATATATTGGAAAATAAATTAATAAAATGCTATAATTATAGTGAAATATTTATAAGTAGGATGAAATATATTAAAGGATATGTTGACATCCTGATATGGAAGTCAAAAAGTTCAGCTGCAAAAGTTATTTCATAGTAAAAGCATTCTAGTTGAGTTTCATGAAACTGGATCACAGCATATCTAATCAGGAGTCTACTTGGTTTTTGACTGTGCCAAATGTTCCGAAATATTAAATTATGCCTTTGACTATACTTCCTGTCTTGTTTAAACAACACCTAATGAATTTAATTCTTCAATTCCTTGGATACAGTAAGTAAACATAAGCAGCATCTTAAGAAAATGGAACATAGCTATGAACGAGGTTTAAAAAAAATCTCATTTCCAAAATGACCAAGAGGATGAGCCAGTTTTCTGTTGCCATGAAGAAATTCTATTGTTCGTGAGTATTTAATAGCATTTAACATATGCTTATAGGCTCTTTGATTTAAAACTATTTTCTGTCTCAATTGATGATGAATGCAAAAACACGAAAGATGGGCTGGATTTGGCTCCTTTCCAGCCTTATTATGGAGGTTAGAGTCGAGAAAAGCACCTTATTACCTGGTTAATTCATCTAACACAAATATTTATTAAATACCTGCTATGTGCCGTACGGTGTTTTATGCACTGGGGATGCAGCTGGCCAGGCAAACAAGGCTCCTATTATTAGGGAGCTTACATTTTAGAAGTAGATAGGGTAGACTGATAATGGAAATGAGGGGATGACACAGTCTGATGATTTCTGCTTTCCTTCACACTAAAATAAAACTTTATAGTTTCCTTTTACTTCTAGCACATTCCATTCTTCAATTCGAATTATTAACTACTTTTGAGGAAAGAAAGAAATAGTAGAAAAGTAAATCTGTATCTTTTGTGACTTCCAGTTTCTCCTCTCACATGTAAAAAGTTTGGAAGCTGTCACTCCCATTCCTACAACAAGGAAAAAAATAAAAAACTGAAAATCAATAACTCTTAATAGATTTATCAGATAATTGAGGTCTCAGGGGAAACCGCTGCTCTGAAAACTAGAGAGAAAGGTGAATACAAAGAATCATAGCTAACTGGGAACATAAGCTGCAAGAACTGTCAGGATTACTTGGATGATAATTGACTAGTGTCTGGAGACTGAATCTGGATAACTTGAGAGTTAAAAACTAAGGAGGCCCCCACACTTTCATGAAAGTTTTACCCCCAGGCTGGATACTACCACCTTTCAAAGTTGAAGATCTGGGAAAAATCCCCTCATGCTTTTGGCAAGGGGAAAGGAAAATGATCCACTTTGAAGTGCTCTCAGAGTGTTCTCAGTAACAAAGGCCAGCCCTCAAAGGAAACTACCAATTTACCCCACCATGGCCTTTCTGTCTAACATAAAGGGAGGGGGAAAAAGACTGAGAAACTCTTCTGAAGGTCAGAACCCAGGGAATCACAAACACTAACAATACTGAGATTTAATTATAGGAGTATAGATTGCTTCCCTTCCACAATACCTTCCTACCACATCAACAGAGCTCCAGTAGATTAAGAGTAGATGACAGCTGAGAGAGCTGTAAGACACAGACCCTATTTAAGAAGGAGTTTCTAGGGAAACCCAAAGATAACAGGGGAGACAAAAACAGGGACACTAGAGGAAACTGAAGCCTCTGACACCTACAGCTACAACAAACTTTAAACACAGGCCAACTCCTAGACAGTTAAACGTAAATCCTTACATTAGAAGTCTATTTACAGTAAAACACAAAATCACTAGTACAGAAGAAAAAAATATTTCTAAATATAACAGAAATTTTTAAAATTCAAAAAAAACTGATAATAGAGAAAGAAAATATAGCAGAAAAACATATTATACATAATATATAATATGTTGAGACCAAATACATTAATCATTATCAATAATTATGAATAGCCCTAACTCACTTCACCTATTAACAAAAAGTATTTTCAATTTGGCCAGTAAAATAAACTTCATGCTGTATAGAAAATATATACCTAAACAACATGAATTAAAAAGCTAAAAACAAAGACATGAATAAAAGAATACCAGAAAAATAGAAAAACACATAGAAAGCAGCAGTTATTATTCTGATACCAAAGTAGAACTAAAGGTGCATTAAACATGAGGAAGAACACACTTCAATTCAAAATAAAGATAACAAGTTATGTGTATTTAACACCAAATAACACAGCAACCACATTTATAAAGCAAAAAATACAAAAGCTACAAAGAGACATAAGCATGCTAATTAATAATGGGAGACTTTAACTCATCACTCTCAGTATAAGATAAGACAGACAAAAATCAGCAAGGATAGATTTTTGAGAAGGCCTAAACAACACAGCCAAATAGGTAGGTCTGTACATATATTAAACTCGAAGTACTGATAATAGAAAATACATCTTTTTCTCAAGTGCACATGAAATGTTTACAAAACTTGATTGTCAGGTCACAAAAGTAAACGTCAGATAAGTGTTATAATACAGAAATATTATACGACCTGATCAAAATGCAATAAAGCCAGATATTATTTTATAAGTTTTAAATACTCAAAGCATACTATAAATATCCATGAGTCCATGCTGATATAAATGATTGAATAAATAATAAAGAGAAGAAAAGAAACAAATCTTCCATGCCAAAGAATTCCAAATGATTTGTATAGATACCCTATCCCAAGGACAGGAAGCATAACTTCCCCAGGACTCCTTAGTATGGGTTGAGCATAGTGACTTCCTTCCAAGAGTATGTGTGTTGATGGTTGGGGAGTAACTTTACGGTGAAGAAACTTGATAAACACTACCTCAGCCAACATCAGCAGAGCTAAATCATGGCGATTTTATGTACCTTCGGTATGATATGATGAAAGTGGCACATTACTTCTGTGTTCTTCCTTCCAGAAACTCATAACCCCAGTCTAATCATGAGGAAAAAAGACAAATTTCAGTAGAGGATCTTTCTGAACAACACATTTTTTTATTGTTGAGACGGATACTCTGTTGCCCAGGCTGGAGTGCGGTGGTGCGATATTGGCTCATTGCAACCTCTGCCTCCCAGGTTCAAGCTATTCTCCTGCCTCAGCCCCTTCAGTAGCTGGGATTACAGGTGCCTGCCACCATGCCTGGCTAATTTTTGTACTTTTAGTAAAGAACGGATTTCATTATATTGGCCCAGCTGGTCTTGAACTCCTGACCTCAGGTGATCCACCCACCTTGGCCTCCCAAAGTGCTGGGATTACAGGTGTGAGCCACCATGCCCAGTCTTCAGTGCTATTTTAAGTGATATTACATTTAAATTTTCAGTTTCCAATTGTCTATTGCTAGCATATGGAAATACATTAGCCTTATGTCATACAACCTTGCTAAACTCATTTATTGGTTTTAACAGGTTTTAATAGATTATTTATGATTTTCTACATAGATAATCATGACATTTGTAAATATAAATCTTCATTTTTTTCATTTTCAGCCCGTGTGTCTTTTTTTCTTGTTTTATTATACCTGCTGAAACATCTAGTATGATATTGAATAGTGGTGGTGAGAGTGGATGTTTCTACCTTGTTCCAAATGCTAGGGGGAAAATTCATTTTTTTCACAATTAAGTATGATATTGGCGATAGGGTTTTTGTTAGGTTGAGGAAGCTTCCTTCTTTTACCAGTGTACTGTCGTTTTTTTTTTTTTTAGGGCCTAATTGTAATTTATTTATTTATTTATTTATTTATTTATTTATTTATTTATATTTTTTATTATTATTATACTTTAAGTTTTAGGGTACGTGTGCACAATGTGCAGGTTAGTTACATATGTACACATGTGCCATGCTGGTGTGCTGCACCCATTAACTCGTCATTTAGCATTAGGTATATCTCCTAATGCTATCCCTCCCCCTTACCCCTACCCCACAACAGTCCCCAGAGTGTGATGTTCCCCTTCCTGTGTCCATGTGTTCTCATTGTTCAGTTCCCATCTATGAGTGAGAACATGCGGTGTTTGGTTTTTTGTCCTTGCAATAGTTTACTGAGAATGATGATTTCCAATTTCATCCATGTCCCTACAAAGGACATGAACTCATCCTTTTTTATGGCTGCATAGTATTCCATGGTGTATATGTGCCACGTTTTCTTAATCTAGTCTATCGTTGTTGGACATTTGGGTTGGTTCCAAGTCTTTGCTATTGTGAATAGTGCCACAATAAACATATGTGTGCGTGTGTCTTTATAGCAGCATGATTTATAGTCCTTTGGGTATATACCCAGTAATGGGATGGCTGGGTCAAATGGTATTTCTAGTTCTAGATCCCTGAGGAATCACCACACTGACTTCCACAATGGTTGAACTAGTTTACAGTCCCACCAACAGTGTAAAAATGTTCCTATTTCTCCACATCCTCTCCAGCACCTGTTGTTTCCTGACTTTTTAATGATCCACATTCTAACTGGTGTGAGATGGTATCTTGTTGTGGTTTTGATTTGCATTTCTCTGATGGCTAGTGATGAGCATTTTTTCATGTGTGTTTTGGCTGCATAAATGTCTTCTTTTGAGAAGTGTCTGTTCATATCCTTCGCCCACTTTTTGATGGGGTTGTTTGTTTTTTTCTTGTAAATTTGTTTGAGTTCATTGTAGATTCTGGATATTAGCCCTTTGTCAGATGAGTAGGTTGCGAAAATTTTCTCCCATTTTGTAGGTTGCCTGTTCACTCTGATGGTAGTTTCTTTTGCTGTGCAGAAGCTCTTTAGTTTAATTAGATCCCATTTGTCAATTTTGGCTTTTGTTGCCATTGCTTTTGGTGTTTTAGGCATGAAGTCCTTGCCCATGCCTATGTCCTGAATGGTAATGCCTAGGTTTTCTTCTCGGGTTTTTATGGTTTTAGGTCTAATGTTTAAGTCTTTAATCCATCTTGAATTAATTTTTGTATAAGGGTAAGGAAGGGATCCAGTTTCAGCTTTCTACATAGGAAGACAGGGATGCCCTCTCTCACCACTCCTATTCAACATAGTGTTGGAAGTTCTGGCCAGGGCAATTAGGCAGGAGAAGGAAATAAAGGGTATTCAATTAGGAAAAGAGGAAGTCAAATTGTCCCTGTTTGCAGATGACATGATTGTATATCTAGAAAACCCCATTGTCTCAGCCCAAAATCTCCTTAAGCTGATAAGCAACTTCAGCAAAGTCTCAGGATACAAAATCAATGCACAAAAATCACAAGCATTCTTATACACCAACAACAGACAAACAGAGAGCCAAATCATGAGTGAACTCCCATTCACAATTGCTTCAAAGAGAATAAAATGCTTAGGAATCCAGCTTGCAAGGGACGTGAAGGACCTCTTCAAGGAGAACTACAAACCACTGCTCAATGAAATTAAAGAGGATACAAACAAATGGAAGAACATTCCATGCTCATGGGTAGGAAGAATCAATATCGTGAAAATGGCCATACTGCCCAAGGTAATTTATAGATTCAATGCCATCCCCATCAAGCTACCAATGACTTTCTTCACAGAATTGGAAAAAACTACTTTAAAGTTCATATGGAACCAAAAAAGAGCCCACGTCGCCAAGTCAATCCTAAGCCAAAAGAACAAAGCTGGAGGCATCACACTACCTGACTTCAAACTATACTACAAGGTTACAGTAACCAAAACAGCATGGTACTGGTACCAAAACAGAAATATAAATCAATGGAACAGAACAGAGCCCTCAGAAATAACACCGCATGTCTACAACTATCTGATCTTTGACAAACCTGGGAAAAACAAGCAATGGGGAAAGGATTCCCTATTTAATAAATGGTGCTGGGAAAACTGGCTAGTGTACTGTCTTTTATCATAAATGGATGTTGAATTTTGTCAAATGCTTTTTCTCTGTCTGTTGAGATGATTGTATGATTTTTCTTTATACAAATTTCTTCATACAAATGTTAAACCAACCTTCTGTTCTTAGTATAACTGTACTTGGTCATGGTGTATCATTCTTTTTACATATTGCTGGATATAATTTGTTAATATGTTTGAGGATTTTTGCATCTGATATCATAAAGGATATTGTTTAATCATTTTCCTGTAATGTCTCTTTCTGGTTTTAGTCTCAGGGTTGTCATTGTCTGGTTTTAGTATCAAGGTAATGCTGGCCTCATAAAATGAGGTCGGTAGTGCTTTCTTGTTTTCTGAAAGAGCTGCTGGTATGAGTTCTTCCATAAATATTTGATAGAATTCACCAGTGAAGACATCTGGGCTGAACTGTTTTAGTTTTTTTACTTCTTCTTACATGAACTTTCATAGATTGTGTTTTTCAAGGAATTTGTTCATCCCATCTAAGTTATTGAATGCATGGGCGTAAAGTTCTTTGTAATATGCTTTTATTATCTTTTCGAAGTATGTGGGGTCTACAGCAGAGTCCTATCCCTTCATTGCCGATATTTCTAATTTGTGTCTTCTTTCTTTATTTCATAGTCATTTTGGCTAGAGGTGTATCTGTTTTATATATCTTTTCAAAAGATTTGTTTCTGTTTCATTGGTTTTCTCTTTTGTTTTTCTGTTTTCTGTTTTATCAATTTTTGCTTTGATCTTTATTTTTCCTTCTGCTTTTTTAAGGGTTTATTTTGCTCTTTTTCTGGTTTCTTAAAATGAAAAATTAAATCTTTGATTTGAAATCTTTATTTTCTAATATAAGCATTTAATACTATAAATTTCTGCATTCCTGAAATTTTGATGTTTTGATTATTATATTTTTATTTACTTTCATTCAATTTATAACATTTTCTAATTTCCCTCTGACAGCCTCTTTGTCCCATGGATTATGTGGAAATTTTTGTTTAATTTTCAAATATTTGGGGATTTTCTAGATATTTTCCTATTACTGATCTTTAATTAAAAAAAATAAGATTGCCACAAAGAAAATAATACCTAGTAGTGAACTCAAAATCAGAAATTATAAATATATGAGAACCTTACCTACCATAAGTAAAAATAAGCAGGAAGGTTAGCACCTCAGGAACCTGAGATACAGAAAAACATGAAAGGGCTATAACATGACTGTTTAAAATGATTAAAGAGATAAGATAAGGAACATTAACCAAAAATAAAGAAAAAGATACTGTGAAAAGCGTTTACGTCCAGCACCGTCTTCCCTAGGAAGTGTTTCTTGGACTCTTTATTAAAGCTGTGCAAATCACTATCATGGCACTGAAAACACTGTTCATGGCATTTTATGCCCTAGCCTCCCCTCTTCTTCCTGCCTGTGCCTAACCACTCTAAGTGTTAAGCACATGGATTTGGTAACAACTGGGCTTTATTCTTTGTACTTCCAAGGTCTAGCACAGTGCCCGGCACATAGTAGGTCCTCAGGAATTGAACTAAATAAGACCTACATAATTACATGCTAAACTTTAAAAAGCAAAAATTATATCAGTTCAGTTGATCGGTTTGGATGAGGGGGGTAAGTTTTTGTACCTAACTGAGCATTAACTTTAGCAACACCACATAAGAGTATTAGCTGCTGTTAGTTGCTTTCATTGGTGATTTTTTTTTTTTTTTTTTTTTTTGTGATGGAGTCTTGCTCTGTCACCCAGGCTGGAGTGCAGTGGTGCATTCTTGGCTCACTGCAATCTCCACCTCCAGGGTTCAAGTGATTCTCCTGCCTCAGCCTCCTGAGCAGCTGGGATTACAGGCGGGTGCCACCACGGCAGGTTAATTTTTGTATTTTTGTGGACATGGGGTTTCACCATGTTGACCAGGCTGGTCTTGAACTCCTGACCTCAAGTAATCTGCCGCGCCTCGGCCTCCCAAAGTTCTGAGATTACAGGCGTGAGCACCACACCCAGCTGGTGATAATTTTTAAGATGTTCACAGGATCCTTCTTTAGAAGAGAAAATCTTACTCATTTGCATAAGAGAAAAGAGGTGTTTCCCTGTTGTCCTAAGTAGTAATCTAGTTTTGGAAATGGAGCAGAGGGCCATGCTAGAACCTCTGTTGTACTTCATCTATAATGCAGAGTGAGAAAAAGCAGGAGATTTGATTGATTGCCAGAACCATAGCTTCTGTGCTTTAAACTATGGGCTCTGGCAGAGAGAAAGTGGGAGTTAATTCCAATCAGGTCCTTGTAGAGGGACATTAGCTAGCAGGTGGCTTAAGGGAGAAGAAAAAGGGTTAATTCTTTCTCCTTTCAGCTTTAGGTAAAAGTTATTGATGGTACTTTTGTAGAAAAAATAGGCCCAGCTGGAGAATTCCTGGAGGAATGTGTGAGAATACAAGCAACAGTGGAGAACAAGATAAGACTACAGTCTGTCTCTAGATTCAGAACAAGTCCTGAGGTATAAATTTAACATGTTGTTTCCTGTTTATAGGTAATATTAATCATAATAGTATAAAATATTATGAGAAGTAAAATTATTAAGTTAAACTTATTTTCTTAAGTTAGCTCTATTTTTTTAAACTTTTGGAGGCCGATTTTTACTCTGACTCGTAGACTAAGAAGTTATTCAGTATTAACATACTTTAAAAAATGGATTATTACACCGAGCGCAGTGGCTCACGCTTGTAATCTCAGCACTTTGGGAGTCCAAGGCGGGCGGATCATGAGGTCAAGAGATCGAGACCATCTGAGCCAACATGGGGAAACCCCGTCTCTACTAAAAATACAAAAATTAGCTGGGCATGGTGGCACACGCCTGTAGTCCCAGCTACTTGGGAGGCTGAGGCAGGAGCATCACTTGAATCCAGGAGGTGGAGGTTGTGGTGAGCCGAGATCACGCCACTGCACTCCAGCCTGGCAACAGAGCAAAACTCTGTCTTAAAAAAAAAAAAAAAAAAAAAAAAAGATTATTAGACTTGTCAGGCAAAAATAAAAGTCAAGTGTGTAGGTTTAGTTTTGGCACTCTTCTATAATTACCTGTGTACATTGAGAAACATGAAAATTTGAGACCTAGACTTTGAAAGTGGTAATTTGCATTCTGTTTTAAATTTACTTATTTGATTAGAACCTAATATCAACATTTTTAAACTCTCTAATATAGAAGGATTAGGATTTGGCAAGAATTATGTGATACTAGGGCCGGGCGCAGTGGCCCACGCCTGTAATCCCAGCACTTTGGGAGGCCGAGGAGGGCAGATCACAAGGTCAGGAGATCGAGACCATCCTGGCTAACACGGTGAAACCCTGTCTCTACTAAAAATCCAAAACAATTAGCCGAGCGTGGTGGCACACTCCTGTAGTCCCAGCTACTCCGGAGGCTGAGGCAGGAGAATGGCATGAACCCGGGAGGCGGAGCTTGCAGTGAGTCGAGATCGCGCAACTGCACTCCACCTTGGGCGACAGAGCGACTCCGTCTCAAAAGATAAAAAATAAAAAAGAATTATATGATACTGATGAAACATGCTTTAACCCCTTTTCCTCCTGCTTCCCAGACTAAATGCAGTTCCTCTGAATTTACCCTAAATGCAGTGTGCCTAGAAATTCTTAGAATGGCTGTACTTCAGAGTCTTGTGATTTACTCATTTTTATTGAGCATGATTTTTTTAAACTACCGGTGTACAACAGTGAGAGAGAAACCAAAAACCAGGGTGAAAAAAAAAATAAAGAAAACTGGTACCTGCTAAAATCTTTGCCTGGGTACCTTGCTTCCAGCCCACAGTTTGGTGACTGCCCTCCTTGACTGCCTGCTAGAATAGAAGTCCATAACATCAGGAAATAATAAATGGTTATTACTTTCTCCTTAATTGAATCTTTTAAAAGCCTAAAATCTCTATTGTGTAAAATGGTTACACTGAGATATAAAAGAAAAAACAAGAGTCTAGTTTCTTGGTTTGAATTTTGCCTTGGTTCAACTATAAGCAAGTTACTTAACTCTTCTGAATATCAGGTTCTTTACCTGTAAGTCGGGAAAAATATACTCCTTCAGGGTGATTATAAAGATTACATGAGATAATACATATTCCTAGCACATGACAGCATTAGAATAGGAACTCAACAGCTATTAGGCCTTTTCCCTTCTTGTTACAGCCTTTGACAAATTATTTAATTTAGTTAATTTGTAAATTAATTCAAGGAACTGGCATCTAAGGTGTCCTAGACTCGACAATGCTTTAAGACCCAGCTAGGTTTTTCTTGGTCTTGGAGCTGTCTGTCTGCCTTCATTCTTACTAATTCTTACTAATGTTATAGTTGTCAATTTTATATTCCACCAGAGTATTTTCACTCTGAAGTGACCTAATTCAACATGCCAGGAAGCATTTAACATTTACTTTGAAAAATGAACTACAATCATTGTTTAGTAGATTGTAAGGGAAAATGTCAGTTGAAATAAATGAAAACATGAGAATGTAACCTGCAGATAGTCTCAAGTTGCCACTTGAGACTGTCCTTTACTCTTGCTGTATTCAGTTTAGTCTTAGATTTCTTCTTATATGGGAGTTAGAATGAAAATCTAAAATATTCAATTTCTTTTTCCCATACACCTGAATTTCGGGTACCCCAATCCTTTGGTGAAAAGAAGTTTGTCCACTTCTTAGAGTTGAATAACTATGGTAACTTACAAACAGACCTTTCTTAATGATGTTTTACAGTAATATCTCATATTTTGGTACTTTGGCTTCCAGTGGTTGACTTTTTTTTTTTTTTTCTTTGAGACAGAGTTTTGCTCTTGTCACCCAGGCTGGAGAGCAGTGGTGTGATCTCGGCTCACTGCAACCTCTACCTCCTGGGTTCAAGCGATTCTCCTGCCTCAGCCTCCTGAGTAGCTGGGCTTAAGGTGCCCACCAAGCCCGGCTAATTTTTGTATTTTTAGTAGAGACGGGGTTTCACCATGTCGGTCAGGCTGGTCTTAAACTTCTGACCTCGTGATCTGCCCGCCTCAGCCTCCCAAAGTGCTGGGGTTACAGGCGTAAGCCACTGCGCCTGGCCGGTTGACATTTTCTGGAAGCATTCACTTTATCTATATTTTAAAAGATAAAAAAGGAGGATAGTTCTTATTTTGAACTGGAGACTGGATGCTCAGAGGTAACCAGATTTTCTTAGCATCATCAAGAACTATCTTACTTTCTGCCACTTGAAAAGAGGTGATAAAAATAAATTATTCTTGAGTTGTTATGTGTAGGTCTAGAATTGATGTCTGCTAAATGCGAAAAGAATAAAATTGATACTTGAATATCCTGCATTGTAACTAGAGAGGGAGAAATTAAAATTTCATTATTCTTTAATATGCACTTCCTTATCTTTGAAATACACTTGTTATGCTTAAATAGCAGGCTTAAAATTCAGCATTGTAAACCATACCACACTATTTTTGCAGATTCTTTAATTTTGCTGATGTTATTGAATACAATGGAAACTGCAGATCAAGAAGCTTTGGTGAAATTCTTTGTAGAAGTCACAATCTGGTAGTGTATTTAGATTGTTGCATGTTCTTTTTTTCTTCAAATTGGGATCACTTTTGAAGGTAATCTTGTGTAAATGATTCAATGAAGAGTTGCTGATGCTTTCACTGAAACATATCCTAATAATGACTGGTGAATATTCTCTGAATTACTCGAGACCTTGCGAGTAATTTGTGCTAAAACTCCTGAATGATGATTCGGTAAAGTGTTAGCAAACCTGCCAAAACTCTTGAGCATAATCCAGAACTCTAACTACTAGAAGTGAGGTGATATTCTCAAAGGTCTCTTTTGCTCTTTTATCACTTCATCTCTTTTGGGGTTCCACAACTCAGAAGTTCAAGGCTGTTGTTCATTTTTCAGAGTTGGGAAAACTGTTTCTCATGGTGAAGGTCTTTTAGGTTTCTTTCTGTACTTTTTTTTTTCTTTGCGAAACACATCTTACTCTGTCATCCAAGCTGGAGTGAGATACAAAAGAAACTGCAGCCCTGACCTCCTGGGCTCAAGTGATCCTCTCACCTCAGCCTCCCAAGTAACTGGGACCACAGACATACACCACCCACATCCAGCTAATTTTTTTATTTGTAGAGACAGAGTCTCACTATGGTGCCCAGGCTGGTCTCAAACTCCTGGGCTCAAGTGATTCTTCTGCCCTGGCCTCCCAAAGTTCTGGTATTACAGGTGGAGCCACTGCACCTGGCCTGAAATGATTTTTTATTTTCACAGCTGTGTATGGAGATTGGTACTGGCACCTAGTGAGTAGGAGCCAGCCAGGGATGCAGTTAAACGTCCTTTTATGCATAGGACAATCCCTTACAACAAAGAATTCTCTGTAATGGTGAGGTTGAGAAAGGTCATGAAGATATGCTCCTATGGTTTTTTCTAGAATATTTATAATTTCAGCTCTAAGGACTATGATTGATTTAAGTTAATTTTTATATGATGTGAGATAAGAGTCTACATTGTTCTTTTTTCTTTTTTAGTTTTTTATTTTATTATTATTTTCTGAGATGGAGTCTCACTCTGTTGCCCAGACTGGAGGGCAATGGTGCAATCTCAGCTCACTGCAAATTCCACCTCCTGGGTTCAAGCAATTCCCCTGCCTCAGCCTCCTGAGTAGCTGGGATTACAGGCACACGCCACCATGCCTGGCTAATTTTTGTATTTTTAGTAGAGGTGGAGTTTCACCATGTTGGCCAGGCTAGTCTTGAACTCCTGACCTCGTGATCCGCCCACCTTGGCCTCCCAAAGTGCTAGGATTACAGGTGTGAGCCACTTCGCCCGGCCTGTTCTGTATTTTAAAAATAAATATATGAATATTCAGTTGCCCCAGCACCATTGGTTGATATGACCCTTTTTCCCATTGAATTGTCTTGGCACTTTTTTCAAAAATTAATTGACCATAAATGTAAGGATTTATTTCTGTACTGAAAACTCTGTTCCATTGATCTCTATGCCTAGCATTATACCAATACTACACTACTTTAATTACTGTAGCTTTATCATAAGTTCAGGTAGTAGTACAAGTCCTCTAATTTTGTTCTTTGTTTTCAGGGTAGTGTTGCCTATTCTAGGCACTTTGCATTTTTACTTAAATTTATAATCACCTTATCAATTTCTTTTTTTGAGAGAGGGAGAGTGTTGTCCAGGCTGGAGTTGCAGTGACATGGTCACATCTCACTGCAGCCTCCTGGGACCACAGGTGTGTGCCTGTGATGCCTGGTATGTTTTTTGTAGAGAATGGGGTCTTGCTATGTTGCCCAGGCTAGTCTTGAACTCCCAAGCTCAAACAATCCTCCCGCCTTGCCCTCCCAAAGTGGTGGGATTACAAGTGTGAGCCGCTGTGACTGGCCCACATTATCAATTTCTGTTAAAAGTCTTCTGGGATTTTGATAGGGATTGTGCTGAATTTATATATCAATTGTGGAGAACTGACATCTTAACAATACTCAGTCTTCCAACCTGTAAAAATGAAATGTCTTTCAGTTTATTTAGATCTTCTTTATCTCAGTAAAGTTTTGCGGTTTTCAGCATCGAATTTTACACTTCTTTTAAGTTTATTCCTGAGCGTTTTATTCTTTATGATGTTACTGTGAATTGATTTTTTGATTATTTGTTGCTGATATATAGAAATACAATAGTTTTTTTTTTTTTTTTTGAGACGAGTCTCGCTCTGTCACCAGGCTGGAGTGCAGTGTCCTGATCTTGTCTCACTGCAACTTCTGCCTCCTGGGTTCAAGTGATTCTCCTGCCTCAGCCTCCTGAGTAGCTGGGACTATAGGCGCGAACCACTATGCCCAGCTAATTTTTGTATTTTTAGTAGAGACAGGGTTTCACCATGTTGGCCAAGATGGTCTCCATCTCTTGACCTCATGATCCGCCCTCCTTGGCCTCCCAAAGTGCTGGGATTACGGGCGTGAGCCACCGCGCTTGGCCTGAAATACAATAGTTTTTTAATATATCAATCATATATCCTGAGACCTTGCTAAATTCATGTATTAATTCTAGTATTTTTTATTGTAGATGCCTTAGTGTTTTCCACATAGATGATCACCCTCAAATAAAGACAGTTTTTCTCCTTCCTTTTAGTATCTGGATGTCTTTAATTTTTTTTTTTTTTTTTTTTTTTGAGACAGAGTTCCACTCTATTGCCCAGGCTGGAGTGCAGTGGCACCATCTCAGCTCACTGCAACCTCTGCCTCCCGGGTTCAAGTGATTCTTCTGCTTCAGCCTCCTGAGTAGCTGGGATTACACGTGCCCGCCACCGCACCTGGCTAATTTTTTTGTATTTTTAGTAGAGAAGGGGTTTTGCCATGTTGGCTAGGCTCATCTCGAACTCCTGACCTGAAGTGATCCACCTGCCTCAGCCTCCCAAAGTGCTGAGATTACAGGTGTGAGCCACTGTGCCCGGCCTAAATTTTTTTATTTCACTGGCTGAAACTTTCGGTACAACATTGAGTTGAACTGACATCCTTACCTTGTTCCCAGTCCTAAGTGGGAGGCATTCATTCAGTCTTTCATTTTATGTTAGTGGTAGGTTTTTCATTGATATCTTTTATTAGGTTGAGGAAGTTTCCTTCTGTTTCTCACATATTGAGAGTTTTTATTGTGAATAGGTGTTGTATTTTATTAAATGCTTTTCCGCATCTGTTGAGATGGTCATGTGTTTTTTGTCCTTTATTTATTAATATGGATATTAAATACTTGATCTTAAAAGTCAGCCTACATCGTGCTTTGACATTACTTGATTTTGCATCCCTGAGATGAATCCCACTTAGTCGTGGTATATGAGCCTCTTTTTATATTGCTAGATTCAGTTTGCCAATATTTTGTTGAGGACTTTTGTGTCTGCATTCATGAGAGATATTAATCTGTCATTTTCATTTCTTATGATGTCTTTGTCTGGCTTTGGTGTTAGGGTAAGTACTGACCTCAGAGAATGAGGTGGGAAGTTTCTATATTTTCTAAGTTTGTGAAGAATCAGTATTTCTTTCTAAAATATAGAATTTGCAAGCAAAACCATCTGGGCATGGGCCTTTCCTTGTGGAAAGGACTTTAATTAATAATTCAATTTATTTACTTATAAATGTATTTATTTATATTAAATATAAATAGTCCTATTCATATTTTCTGTGTGTTCTTGAGTAAGTTTCGGAAATGTCTGACTCTCTAGGAATTTGTCCATTTTATCTAAGTCATCTAGTTTGTTGGCATAGAGTAATGTTCATTATATTCCTTCATAGTCCTTTTAATTCCTATAGGGTCAGTAATGTGATCTTTTTTCGTTCCTGAGTTTGTTTGTGTCTTCTTTCTTATTTTCTTGGTCAAATAGTCACTTTATGGTTTCATTGATTTGTTTCTTTATTGTTTTTCTTTTTTCTGTTTTATTGATATCCACTGTAAACTTTATTATTTTCTTTTTTTCTGCTTGCTTGGGGTTAGTTTGCTCTTTATCTAGTTTCTTAACATGGAAGCTTAGATTATTTATTTGAGACTTTTCCTCAGAATATGCTATAACTTTTCCTCTAAGTACTCCTGTAGTTGTACACTACAAATTTTGATATGTTGTCTTTTCATTTTCATTCAGGTGGAAATATTTTTAAAATTTTTTAAATGATTTCGTCTTTGACCTCTGGGCTATTTAGAAGTATGTTGTTTAATTCAAAATATTTGGGTTTTCCCCTATTTCTTTCTATTTGAGATCTTTAACTTGTGTTGTGGTCAGAGAACATACTTTTTATGATTTCAGTCTTTTAAAATGTATTAGACTTGTTTTCTGGCCCAGCATATGAGAATGTTCCACGTGTGCTTGAAAAGAATACATATTCTGCACTAATTGTGTGGAGTATTCTATAAATGTCAGTTATATCAAGTTGGTTGATAGTGTTGTTAAAGTCTTCTATATTGTTGCTGAGTTTCTGTGTAGTTGTCCTAGTAATTATTGAAAGCAGAGTATTATTGAATTCTCCAACTATTTTTCCTGAATTGCCTGTTTCTTCTTTCAGTTTTTTCAGTTTCTGTTTCATTTTGGGTCTCTATTGTTAGGTATATATACATTTAAAACTTTTATATCTTTATGATATACTGATGATTATGAAAACTATGATAAACCTTTATGATTATGAAATGTCCTTCATTGTCTCCAGTAATATTTCTTATCTAAGTGTCTATTTAGTCTGACATTAATATAGCCATTCCAGCTCTATTGTGGTGACTGTTTGCATGGCATATCACCTTCTGACCTTTTACTTTTAACCTATTGCCGTCTTTTTCTATAAAGTGTGCCTTTTAGAGAAAGCATGTAGTTAGGTCTTGCTTTTTAAATCCAGTTAAAAGCAGGGATAGCCCTGCTTTTTAAGTGGGTTGTTTTGTCCATTCATATCTGATCTAATTATTGATATGGTTTGATGTAACTCTGATTTTGCTAATTATTTTGTATTTTTTCTCATGTTATTTTTGTTTCTCTGTTCCTCCTTTACTCCTTTCCTTTGTATTAAATGAAAATATTTTAGGGAATGATTTCAATTTGTGTTTTTTTTAGCTGTATGATTTTGAGTTATTTTCCTAGTTGTTTTGGGGGCTAAAATATGCATCTTAATTTATCACAGTCTGCTTCAGAATAATACTCATTTTAATTCTAGCAAAATACAGAAACTTTGCTCCAATATATCTCTATTTTTCATTTGTGTTACTATTGTTAAATAGATTTCTATATATTATAAGTCCATTATAATTTTTGCTTTATGTAATCATATCTTTTATAAAATTTAAGAGAAGAAATGAGAAAAATGTATTTACAGATTTTTTTTACATTTACCCACCTATTCACTATTTTTTACACTCTTCGTTTCTTCATGTAGATTCAGATTACTGTCTAATATCACTTCCATTATCTTTATTTCACTTTTATTTTTGAAGGAAAGTTTTGCAGGGTATACAAAGGCTTAGTTGCCAAGCCTTCCCCACCTCCCCCAGGACTTTAAGTGTATCATTGATTTCACTGCTCTCTGGTCTCCATGGTTTCTGATGAGAAATAAACCATTAATTGTATTGTTATTCCTGTGTACATGATAAAGTCATTTTTCTCTTGCTACTTTCAGGATTTTGAGAGGTGACAGCATGCTGGCAGTCCTCAGAGCCCTCGCTTGCTCTCGGCACCTCCCCTGCCTGGGCTCCCACTTTGGTGGCATTTGAGGAGCCCTTCAGCCCCCCCCCCCCCCCCCCCCCCCACTGCACTGTGGAAGCCCCTTTCTGGGCTGGCCAAGTCTGGAGCCCACTCCCTCAGCTTGCAGGGAGGTGTGGAGGGAGAGGCACGAGCGGGAACCGGGGCTGCGTGCAGCGCTTGTGGGCCAGCTGGAGTTCCGGGTGGGCGTGGGCTTGGTGGGTCCCGCACTCAGAGCAGCCGGCCAGCCCTGCTGGCCCCGGGCAATGGGGGACTTAGCACCCGGGCCAGTGGCTGCGGAGGGTGTACTGAGTCCCCCAGCAGTGCCGGCCCACCGGCGCTGTGCTCGATTTCTCGCCCGGCCTTAGCTGCCTTCCCACGGGGCAGGGCTTGGGACCTGCAGCCCGCCATGCCTGAGCCTCCCACCCACTCCATAGGCTCCTGTGCGGCCCGAACCTCCCCGACGAGCACCACCCCCGGCTCCACGGCGCCCAGTCCCATCGACCACTCAAGGGCTGAGGAATGCGAGCCCACAGCACAGGACTGGCAGGCAGCTCCACCTGCAGCCCCGGTGCGGGATCCACTAGGTGAAGCCAGCTGGGCTCCTGAGTCTGGTGGGGACGTGGAGAGTCTTTATATCTAGCTCAGGGATTGTAAATACACCAATCAGCACTCTGTGTTTAGCTCAAGGTTTGTGAGTGCACCAGTCGACACTCTGTATCTAGGTGCCCTGGTGAGGACGTGGAGAACCTTTATGTCTAGCTCAGGGAATGTAAATACACCAATCGGCACTCTGTATCTAGCTCAAGGATTGTAAACACACCAATCAGCACCTTGTGTTTAGCTCAAGGTTTGTGAGTGCACCAATCGACACTCTGTATCTAGCTGCTCTGGTGGGGCCTTGGAGAACCTTTATGTCTAGCTCAGGGATTGTAAATACACCAATCGGCACTCTGTATCTAGCTCAAGGTTTGTAAACACACCAATCAGCACCCTGTGTTTAGCTCAAGGTTTGTGAGTGCACCAGTCGACACTCTTATCTAGCTGCTCTGGTGAGGACGTGGAGAACCTTTATGTCTAGCTCAGGGATTGTAAATACACCAATCGGCACTCTGTATCTAGCTCAAGGTTTGTAAACACACCAATCAGCACCCTGTGTTTAGCTCAAGGTTTGTGAATGCACCAGTCGACGCTCTGTATCTAGCTGCTCTGGTGGGGACTTGGAGAACCTGTGTGTGGAAACTCTGTATCTTAACTAATCTGATGGGGACGTGGAGAACCTTTGTATCTAGCTCAGGGATTGTAAACGCACCAATCAGGCCCTGACAAAACAGGCCACTCGGCTCTACCAATCAGCAGGATGTGGGTGGGGCCAGATAAGAGAATAAAAGCAGGCTGCGGGAGCCAGTATTGGCAACCCGCTGAGGTCCCCTTCCACACTGTGGAAGCTTTGTTCTTTCGCTCTTTGCAATAAATGTTGCTACTGCTCACTCTTTGGGTCCACGCTGCTTTTATGAGCTGTAACACTTCACTGCGAAGATGTGCAGCTTCACTCCTGAAGCCAGCAAGACCACGAGCCCACCGGGAGGAATGAATAATTCCAGACGCGCTGCCTTAAGAGCTGTAACACTCACCGCGAAGGTCTGCAGCTTCACTCCTGAGCCAGCGAGACCACGAACCCACCAGAAGGAAGAAACTCCAAACACATCTGAACATCAGAAGGGACAGACTCCAGATGCGCCACCTTAAGAGCTGTAAGACTCACCGCAAGGGTCTGCGGCTTCATTCTTGAAGTCAGTGAGACCAAGAACCCACCAATTCCGGACACAATTTACCTTTCAACAGTTTGTCTCTGATGTGTCTATGTGTATATCTCTGTATTTGTCCTGTATTGAGTTAGTTGAATAGCTTTGTTCTGTAAATTAACAGTTTTCATCAAATTTGGTAAGTCTTTGCCCATTATTTTTTCAAGTATTTTTTGTGCCCTTTTCTCACTTTTCCTCATCTTCTGATACTCTTAATGACACATATATTAGTGCGCTTGATATTGTCTGGTAGTTCTCTGAAGCTTTGTTCATTTTTCTTCAGTTTTTTCCCTTATGTTATTCAGGTTAAATAATTACTATTGATCTATCTCCAAGTTACTGCTTCTTTTTCTGCTATCTCACATCCTCTATTGCACTCTCTGGTGATATTTTCATTTCAGTTATTAAACTTTTCATCTCCAGAATTTCCATTTGATTTCTTTAAAAATATTTTCTATCTTTTTACTGAGATTCTGTATTCACTGAGTCATTTACTAATTCTTTAAATATGGTTTTTAGTTTTTTGAGCATATTTATAATAGCTATTTTGAACCCTTTGCTTATAATATCTTAAAGACACTTAAAGATAGTTTCTAATGACTGCTTTTGTATGGATCATATGTTCTGGTTTCTTGCATGACTCCTAACTTTCTGTTGAATACTGAATATTTTAGACAATATATTGTAGCAACTCTAGTTTCTCACTTTTCCCTTCTGTTGGTGACCTTGGTTGTTGTTAGTTTTATTACTTGCCTGGACTAAACCTTTGAAATCTGTATCCTTCACAATGTGCAGTTGTGACGTCTCTTCTCACTACTTTATCCCTTCCTTTTATTTGTAAGTCTGGCTTCCTAGTTGTTGTCCCTGTGTCTGCATAGCTTAGTGATCAACCAAAGACTGGTCAGAAGTTATGCTGAAACACCTTAAGACAGTGAGACTTCCAGTCTCTCCTGATGGATCTGTGTGTGAGCTTCGGAGCACATTCAAACTTCAGGCTGCTCTGGGTTTTATTTCCTTTTGGGACCTCTCATGTCCCACCTGCACATGCCTGCAGGCTCCATCAGCCAGGGATATATGGGCCCTCTCTGGTCTCTGTGGCAATGCACACAGCCTGGTCAACCGTAAATATGTGGGGTCAAGCTCCCTATGGTTGCTGGAATTCCCTGTTAAATATTTGGCTAGTTTGTCTGCTGCCTGCCCCCGTCAGGTTTGCTTCTTCAGGCTTGTGATGCCACAGGCCATCAGTACTTTTAACTAACAGTCCTCAAAATCAAGTGCAGTCTTCAAAATCAAGTGAGCCTCCTCTGGCAGGGGTGACAAAGCTTTGAAACAAAGCTGCTTGTTTTCACAGCCTACCCTGCACTGATTCAACTACTGTGCTGATAAAGCAAGGGGATGGAGTTGAGAGCAGCCGCTGGCAAGGATGTCTTAAACTCATATTGTTCTTCTCTGAAGTTCAGTAGTTCTCATGAAGTGGTTGGATTGCAGAGTGCTCAAATTACTGCTTTTGACTATTTTGTTCAGCTTTATAGTTGCATTTTGAGGGAGGATTTGTCAACCACCTCATTCCATCATGATAATTGGAAGTCTCTATCTGTACATTTTAAAGCACCAGTGATTTGGATAGTGTTACATGTGTGATCCTATGTTTTATGTTGAGTAATGATGGCCTTAATTGGTAGTCTTTTAGGGCAGGGGTGGTAGGGGGGTAGTTTAATTGTGTAAAAATATGGATGATTTTTTTGCCCAAGTGGAGAGAAAAGACATTTGTAGGGTCAAGTAGAAAATGTCAACCCTGAAGTTTTCCTTGAAACACAAATTGAAAAATGAAATGGGTCAGAGAGCATCAATTATTTCAGAGCTCTCTTCCTCTGTAGTTTGTGGCAGCACGTTGCCTGTTATAATGAAAGAATCCTTTGTTAAATTAACCCTGTACCTGTGTGAAATGTCTGAAGTATGTACTTAAAATGCAGGGTGCTGATTTTATAAATTTAAAAATTTATTGGCATATATCTGGTGTTTACCTTCAATATTTAGAATTCAAGAAATACCACAAGAACCTGAATTTATTAGTAATAGATTTAATATCTTTTATCAAATTGGTATGTTTACTTTTTAAAAATGAGAACATTCTTTAAAATATGAGACACCATTTTGTTAAAATTCTAATTTTTTTCACAATGAAGGTTTTCCAAATAGGATTTGGGTATTTATCATATATCATGAATATTATAATATATGTAAATTATAGCATTAAATGCAAAATAGTTTGGCATTGCAGTTTTTTCCAACTAAAAATAAGCTGTCTTCTATATAAATCAGACTTCTCTGTATCTCTAACATTTGCAATTAAATTTTCATGTACCATAAAATGCTGTTCCAATTAGACTTTGTTAAAGGAAATACTGCCCAGTATGTAAATTCAGATTTAGCAAATTATGTCCAAATTTCTAATGTTGGAGATATCACTATACATAGAGTCAAAACAAAACAGTAATAACAGAACTTTTCAGCCTGTAGGCATCCCTTTGTGAAAACACAGACCGCTCTCTTCTTTCACAATGTTGAAGAAACAAAAGTTTGTTGAGTATGAGAAATGGAGACCACTTGGTAAGTTTTCAAGTGAAGGCAAAACCAAAATGAGCAACACTGTCCTCTTAGTGATTATGATTCCGAAATTCATCAGTTATCCAGACTGTTTTTTGTTGGTTTTTAATGCAGAGCTTGTAGGCTTCTAGAAGCAGAGAAGGTTCTAATGGCAAGCCTATCTCATGAACTATGCCTCTGGTGGGCCTACTTCTTTTTAAATTTGATCCCAAGCCAACTCACATTTGGTCACTAATTCTCAAATATTCCTTTCCATCTTTTCTCTCTTAGTGCCTTTTTCTAGAGTACTTCCACAGACTCTATGCACCACATTTTTAATGAGGTACTGCTATTACCAAGCAGTTGTTCAGTTTATACTTCAGCAGGTGTGAAGGCTAGAGAAGCGAGAATACAGAGGAAGATGCATGAGACAGAGGAGGTCAGCTCTTCCTCTTCATATATTATGTAGACCTAATATTTGCTTGCCGCCTCAATTATTTGCGCCTTGATCTAACATTTTAGCAATCTCCAGTATAATAAACCTTCACAATTCTTGAGATCTTTGGAAAGTGTGAAATTTGAGGTGGTTTTATGACAGTTCTTTGCCCACAAAATTTATATACCAAGAACAAAACAAAACCATATAGTTTTAATGCTCCTAGGTCACTGGATGGGTGAAACATGGACTGAATGGCTTGCTCCTGGACACCAGCCTAGAATTGTACTTGATTGCAATTTATGTGTCAGCAGAATGACACGTTATATTTTGAAAGAATAGGAAAGGATGTACTAAGGGTTTCTTGGGCAAGAGGGAGAGCAATTTCTAATTTGAGAAACCTTAATATGAAAGATCCCCGTCTCTCCTCAGGATCAAGGACCGCCCCCCGCCTCCAGGACTTTTCATATTTCTTTGGACTTTTCAGGAGTTAGTGGCAGAAAACCACAAAATCAAAACCAAAGCCATACCTTGATATTGAATATGTGATTTTATTTCTGTACTCAGGTATTTTAATGCTTGATGCCTTATATCTGAAGTTATCTCTCTCTCTCTCCCTTTTTTTTTTTTTTTAAAAACACATTCTTTTGCTCTATCACCCAGGCTGGAGTACAGTGGCACAATCTCAGGTCACTGCAACCTCCGCCTCCTGGGCCCAAGCAATTCTCATGCCTCAGCCTTCCAAGTAGCTGGGATTACAGGTGTGTGCCTCCATGCCCAGCTAATTTTTTGTATTTTTAGTAAAGACAGGGTTTCACCATGTTGGCAAGGCTGATCTCGGACTCCTGGCCTCAAGTGATCCACCCGCCTCAGCTTCCCAAAGTGCTGGCATTACAGGCATGAGACACTGCACCTGGCTAGATCTGAAGTAATCTTTAAGAGAATACTGGCTGGGCGCGGCGGCTCATGCCTGTAATCCCAGCACTTTGTGAGGCCGAGGCAGGTGAATCACCTGAGGTCAGGAGTTTGAGACCAGCCTGGCCAACATGATGAAGCCTTGTCTCTACTAAAGATACAAAAAATTAGCTGGGCGTGGTGGCGTGCACCTGTAATCCCAGCTACTCAGGAGACTGAGGCAGGAGAATCACTTGAACCTGGGAGGCAGAGGTTGTAGTGAGCTGAGATCACGCCACTGCACTCCAGCCTGGGCAACAGGAGCAAAACACATCTCAAAAAAAAGAGCGAGAATGCTAAAGCTCCTGATTTGCTTTGCCTCTAGATGATATTAAGCATGTATCATAGTTTGAAAATCAAAAGATAGTAGTCTGCCTTATCCTGTGATTTTTTTCAACCAAAGGCAGTTTTGCCCACCTGGGGACATTTGTCAATATCTAGAGACATTTTTGGCTATTACAACTGGGGGTGCTATTGGCATCTAGTGGGTAAAGGTTAGGGATGCTACTAAATATTAGCCTGCAATGCGCAGCCCCTCCCAACAAAGTTCCAGTTCAAAATGCCATTAGTGCCAAGATTGAGAAACCCTGGCCTTATTATTTTCATTTAAAATGTTGCCATATTTTTAAGAATTATGATTCTATCCTTGGCTTTCTTCTCAGTCTCAAATTTTTCATCATTTCATTTCTGCAGTGGCTTTTACTGGCTACTTATGGATATAGATCAAATGTACCATCTTTATTCTCCATAGAATGTGGCACAAGAAGTGTAGAATAATCACCTAACACTTCTGGAATAAGTGGAAAAAATATCACTATAAGAACATTATGTAAGTGAATAAACCAAAAATTGTTTTTAACTAGACATAGATGAATATAGCAGTTTGTTTAATTTTCAGAACATGCTTGGAAGATAGGTACTACAGGTTGAGTATCCCTTATCCAAAATGCTTGGCATCGGACATGTTTTGGATTTTGGATTTTTTTGAATTTTGCAATATTTGCATATATATAATGAGATATCTTGGGAATGTGACCCAAGTCTAAACATGAAATTCATTTGTTTCCTTGTACACCTAGTCTGAAGGTAATTTCACATAGTATTTTTAATAATTTTATGCATGAAACAAATTTTTTACTGCATTTTGACTGCAACCTGTCACATGAGGTCAGGTATAGAATATTCCACTTATGGCATTATTTTAGCACTCAAATATTTTTGGATTGTGAAACATTTTGGATTTTGAATTTTCAGATTAGGGATGCTCAACCAGTATTATACTGATTTTATAGTGTAATTAGTATTTTGACAATTTATGTGGTTAAAATATTGCTATGTTTACCTTGGCTAAATTACTTAGCCTCATTGTGCCTTATTTTCTTGTTCTGTAAAAAAGTGTGATGGACAAGATTATCACTACTGCAGTTCCAACTCTAGCATTTTAAATATCTTTTAATAAAATGTAAAGATTCCTCAAATAGTTCAAAATTTTAAATTCTTTATCATTGTTTATAGATGAAACAGTAAAAAATTGCCAGAGAATAACTGTTGCCACTCAGTTTTTCAAAATAAGTAGTATAAAATGTGGTGGAATGCACTGAATTTAGAGCTGGAGGTTGGTATGTTTGATTTCCTCCCCTACTTTTTAAAAAATGGATGCATGTTTGTGTCATTATTTGTTTACATTTGAATAAAAATTTAGTTCTTAGTAAATAAAGCTTGTTTGGTATTGTCAGGTCAAGACAAAAGGTCATTCATCAATTTTTTTTTACATTCAAATACAGTTTAATAGGAAAGCTTTTATTTTGAGATTTAGAAAATACTGTATATGAACTTAAGTATCCTCCTGTGATTAGGACCATAGAAAAATACCTTTATATTAAATTAGACTCTGGAAATCTAGGCATTGCTTTCTCATGCTAATAGATGGAATTTAAATTTGTATTTATTTTTAATCAGTTGCCTAGTACTAAAATAAATTTGGATACCAGCAGCTCATAATAGTTAATAGCCTGTATAAATGGGTCCCAAGACACCTGTTCCTTTATTGTTAATGAAGCCCTATTTTATGTGCAGGAAGACTAGAGTTCCTGTGATGCTGTGTCCTAGCACATCTCCCTGTCTCCTGTGCGCATATTTAAATAACATTAAGAAATGTTGTTTCCTCGTTTTCTGTCATCTCTAGAATTCTGCCAGACACACTTATTCTCTTTAATAGGCTGTTTGTTCCAAAATGCATTAGAGTGATATTTTTTCCTGTTTTGTGTGTTCTGAATTTTTTTAGAATTAAACCTCAATCATGTTATGAGGATTGATGTAAAATTATGATGAGTTAATAGCACCAGACACACAAATAGCCAAATAAAGTTTCTCAAGGAAAGAATAAATGACTTGCGGAAATTTTAGTAGCCTGTAGAAATGTAAGAAAACAAACCAAAAATGTGGAAACCAATTTTAAGACTCTGGTATTGTCATGGTTTATTTTCTGAGATTATTTAACTCTACCCTCTTAATGTTTTATATCACTGACAGTTTGGAGAGTTTATTATTTTATTTCTCTTTACTATTTCATATCAAGCAAATAAGTCATTGATCTTGCAAATAATTTGAAAGGAGAAAACCATGTAGATAAAGAACTATACCCACAATCTACCAGATAGACATGTAGTCAAATAAGAAATGTTTGTGGCTTGAAATAACATTTATGATCTATGACATTCATTTTTATTCTTTTTAGGAGACAGTATATTAACAGGTTTTTAACATTTTTGGATATGTGCTACAGAAAAAAGGTGGAAGGTGTTTTCCTTACCTCTGGAGCTTCTCTTTCTCCAAACACCTGAATTTTCATTACTGTTGGTGATAGGTTTTAAGGTCATTTTTGTAAAAGAGAGTATGATGTCCATGAAATAATAAGTGAGAATTACAATGCTAATTATTTCAGTCCATTCTTCAGAATGTCTAAGTACACTGGAAACCCAGAAAGCATTTATTTTGTTCAATGTGGAGAATACATCATAACCAGCTCAAACACTGAGGGCTTCCCAAAAGGAGTGAAAGTAAATTCACTGTTCACAGGTCTTCCTAATAATGGTAATCTGGCCAAAAGCTAGATATTATTTGGAATAGTTCGTGGGGAAAGTTTTTTCATACCTCAGTCTGGTATTTTGTTGAACTCCTTTCCAATAAAATTTACTATACCAAATAATGGAGTATAATAGTGCCTTTTTCTTCAGCCTTGTGCCTCTCTATAATGAAAAGGAAATCTAACACTGAATTGTGTGTCCTGTAGACATCAAAGTGGTGACTTGAGATCTCTTCCTCATCAGGGATAAAGAGAAACAAGTCACAGTCTCTCTGGTGTTTTCTTTAAACCCTGGCTGCACATTAGAATCACACGTGAAGGGTGTTGTGGCCCCGCTCCCAGAAATCCTGCCTAAATTGGCATATGCTGGGATATGACTATTGTTATATTTAAAGCTCTTCAAGTAATTCTGTTTTGCAGCCAGGACTGAGAATCTCTCTTACACAGGTACCCCTGAAAAAAGTTAAGTTAAACTAAGAGCTATCAGTTTCTAGATAGTTTTCCACGCTGCAAGTACTATAGAAGAAGACAAACTGAAAACCCTCTGAAAAGGGCTTCTGGTTGTGGAATCACTCAGGTATTCTTTTTTGGGGTGGTGAGCTTGATTGGAGACTCTCACCTCTATGAGAAAGACTATTTTCTAGGTTTTCCAGGTTTAAATAATTTTCAAAAATTGTATTATGGTAGCAATTTTTGGTAGGCCAGAATTGACAGTAGTTTATCTAAGATACATAATGTAGCAGACATTTTCCCATTTTTGAGTCAAATATAAATCTAGTACAGTCTTTGCCAGTCTTAAAATGTTTCAATTGAAAATTTTTGTTTTCAATTAAACCATATATACTGTACATCACCCAAATTCACACCTTTTAAAAATATGCATACCCATTTTCTGTATTTCCATCATGGATTGTTACACACAATGAAGTATCTCACTTCTAATTAACTTACTTTGATGTAAGAAGCATAGAAAGGGCCGGGCGTGATGGCTCACACCTGTAATCCCAGCACTTTGGGAGGCTGAGGTGGGCAGATCACAAAGTCAAGAGATCGAGACCATGGTGAAACCCTGTCTCTACTAAAAATACAAAAATTAGCGGGGCGTGGTGGCGCATGCCTGTAGTCCCAGCTACTGGGGAGGCTGAGGCAGGAGAATTGCTTGAACCCAGGAGGCGGAGGTTGCAGTGAGCCGAAATCGTGCCATCACACTCCATCCAGCCTGGTGACAGAGTGGAACTGCGTCTCAAAAAAAAAAAAAAAAAAAAAACATAGAAAAAAGTGCTAAAAATTAGCAAATTTAGGGATGAGTGCATGAAAACAGGACTTTATAAAAGGGAGAATGTAGGACAGATACCATTTACCAAATATTATTTTGCAGGTATAATAAAAATGGCTATTTATATAATTTAAAATCATAAATATTGACCCAGCTTTTTTTAAGGTAAGGATCCTCAAGCTAGCTTGGAAAATAGATCAAGGTCTCTAAGATGAGCCTGTGAAAAAGACTGCCAGTTTTCCCTGGGGAGCCCCAGCCTCCTGTACAGCCCCTTCTGACTGACTGACTTTCTTCCAGATACAGGGTCGCTGCTTCACATGTGCTGATAATACATGCAGGAATTGGCTCTTCAGACTTCACTGCCAGACTAATCACATTTATAGTTTCTTGGCTTCTTTTAGTTTTTAAGCAAATAGTACCTAGCAAGTTACCACAGTTAAAACAGTGGAATTCAGAGTACCTGTATTTCTGAAAGCTGCCGCTGTGTACATGGAATGGAGTCTGATTTTTAAACAACAATTTTGCCCTTTGCTTTATATCCTATCATTTATTGTAAAGAAACTTCCTGTTTCATAATTTCTCATTTGTTCTTTAAGAAAAGATGGCAAAGGAATATAATTACAAACATGGTTTCACTTTTATTATTTCAATCTATTATGTTCTCCTTGTCAGATTAATATTTGTGGTTATATGCCCTGCATGGCAAGTGCTGAGAAAACATTTGTACAAAGTCTTGCCAAGGTAGACTATTGAGTATATGGAGTATAGTGACTTCACTGTTCAAGATCTTCATGTGTTTATTTAAAAGAAAAAAAAATTCATTACATCAGTCTAAATTAGTACATCTTGTAGTTAGTATATTAAATTCATTAAATAGTTCAAGTGTATTCAATACAGTACGATAGTAGTTTTATTGATATACTGGCAGAGAAACAAACATGACCACTCTTTACCATCTGTTTATAATGCTATATAAAGAAGACCATGTTGGTTGCCATGGAAACTACATTTTCAAACCTACTGAGTGTTTGCTTAAATTCTCCAACCTTTTAAAATCATAAGCTTTTCCCTGAGAAAAAGAATAGAAAAATGCATTTTAAATTTTCCTGTGATTTTCTAAAAGGCATTACTCTGTTAAAATTCATTTATATCTAAGCTGATATTTTGCCTCAGGATTGCATGAATTTAATTGAGAAGTTCTTAATTTGAGAATCTTTGGCACTTTCGAGAACTGGGAAGAAAGTGTTAATGCTATCATATTGAAGGGTGCCACCTATCTTTTTGTAAGTAAAGACTTTGCTTCTTCAGAAAAACTTTTTATTGATGTAACAAGCAAAAGAAGGCTGAAGAGGTAACATATAATTACATGAGATCTGGGGAGCAAAGGCAGTTGTAATGTAGTTCCAATGGCTTACCATGCTTAGTTATTGCTGTCATATTAGCTAATATGAGAAAAATTACAGAAGGAGAGTAATTGGCTTTAAGCTTTAAATAGAATGGTTATGACTTTTTAAAGCATGGCTATTAAAAAATACTTTGTTGTAATAACTGTAAATAAAATCAGTTGCTATTCCTGGGAGTGTTGCCTAGGGAAGAAAGAAGTAAAATACATGCTTTATTGTTATTCTTATTAATCTAGAATAAATTTTTCCTAATCTAAAATGATTGTGTACATCCACATGTGTTGTTTATACAAACCTGGTGTCTGTATAGACATTCAAAAAGCTTTTTGCCATAGTCTTTTTAAAAATCTTTTTTTTTTCAGTGTCTTAAAAGTTATTATTGATGTATTTACAGTGGGGCAGATGACATAGGATTGCATCTGTTCCAGCTTTCACTGAAGCCAAAAAGCATTGACTATATGGATAACAATAGTAATTCTGATAATAGTAATAACTAGCGCATATTGAGCACATAGTTTGTGACAAGGAGTATAGTTAGCGTTTTATAAGCTAAATGTTTATATTTAGGCTTTATTATAATCCTATGGGGCAAGTCTCATAAGTACACATGGATTCTCTAAATCAGAGTTTCTCAACCTTGGCACTTTGCGAGGGAGGGGGAGGCCTATCAGGTATGTTATAAGATGTTCAAAAGCAACCCTGGCCTCTGCCTTCTAGATGGCACTAGTACCCCTCCACCCCCAAGGTGTGGCAACCAAAAATATCTCTTGACATTGCCAAAGTCCCCTAGTGGGAAAGGAGAAAGGTAAAATCACCCGAGTTAAGAACCACTTCTCTATATGAACCAGCCAGTTTAATTTTTTTTCTGGTAGAAATAGTTTGTACATCACCTCTTGCTGTTCACATGCTGTCTCCCCTACCAACATGTTTTTGAATACCAACTACCCTCTCCAGCTTTGTTCAGTTATTGGTATATCAAAAGGTGAACCTATGTATTGTGAAAGCCCTCTTATATCCAGGAGTTTGAAAACTATTTTGCAGCATAATGAAACAAATGGGGTAATTAAGTTGTACTAAAATTACATATTCATAAAAGAGAATTTTTAATAGAATTTTAGAATCTTCTACTGAGTTTAGTATATAAAAAATGGGAGGAAGTCCATATTCTTTGCATGTATTCATCCATAAATGCCAAACTCAGCTTATTCTGTTTTTCCTATTGCTGACTTGTGTAGGAATATTTAGCATAGTTAAGTTTGTGTGAACCTTTTTCTGTTATATTTAAACATTAGCAGATAGTCAGTCATGGTCCATCCTTATAAAGTTAAAGAATATTTTAAAGATAAACTCATAATAGCAATACTAACTTAACAGTTATGGTTAATCTTCTGTTCTTTTTGAAAAACATGACGTATTCTTGGGAAATTTTCTTATGATGGTTTACTTCAATACTAAATACATTTCTTAGCAACATTTTAAAACTGTGATATTGTAAAATTCAGGTCTCTGAATCAATAAAGTTAAGTTTCTGTTCATGAAGTTTCTTTATCAAAAAGTCTTATTAGCTCATTTTCCTAAAATTTCACAAAAATATGAGAATATTTTTCCATCATCTGATAGATTGTTTCAGAAACGTATATCAATATGTGGCCGTGTTAATGCTATTTGGTAGGAAATTACTGGATCTCACTATATGATTAGTTAAAAGAACATTTTGGAAGAATGCAGATATAGAGAATAATAGCTTTTTTGGAAGTATGAGAATATTAGACCTTTCAGATGTACTTAAATAATTGTGTAAAATAATTACACTGAAATTTTAACTATTTTTTATGTAGGCAGTAGCTTGCACAGTATTTATATCACAGTATTTGAAACCAGACTGAGTGGAAACCAGTGTATATAGTGGCGATTGTGCTTATATATTATAGAGAACTTTTTCAGCTCTTGAGTAATATGCAAGTTAGAACCATTCACAAGGCATTGATTTAAGTAAAGAATATTTGAAGATGAGGACCATATTCTAAATAGTCAAGCATCTTGATAGGCTTAAATAATCTGTTGATAATTTGCTAGTTTCTACCCATACACAAATAATAAAAACAAAATAATCCTGAAATATTAAATATTCACCTGATCCTTAAATTTAGTATTGGTCTGGCTACTCTTGAGGAAGAGCAGAACTTTTGATATCAAGATGATACAGACAATACAACTCTTGTTAACAAAACCATCTTACAACTTTATACCAAGAGGAGTCATTTTCTACATTTGGGCATACAAATATCTGTTATTCATATCTGAAATTCATTACCTTTTGGACAGATGTGCTCAGAGACAAAGGTTTCATCCTTTTATCATTGTCCTCAACTTCATAATGTTTGGAACTATATTGGCAATGTGAAGAGAGTAATTACTTTTTTCCCATTACTTTTATCAATTTTTTTTTTTACTTTTAATGTGGTAGAAACAATTTTTGACTTTATTTAAATTAATTTGTGTATAATTCCTAGTTTCTCCCCCTTTGCTTAATCCAAGACCTTATTTATTTTGCATCATCTTTTTAAAAGCCACCATTTAAAGCAAAATCTGTATTTGTGGCCTTTATTATTTCACTAAATGTGGAACTGTTTTTTTCCCCCCCCAGGGAAAAGATAATGACTGTCTGAAATATTGAAACTTTCCCTGTTTGTTTACTTATTTTTTTGAGACAGGGTCCTGCTCTGTTCACCCAGGCTGGAGCACAGTGGTGTGATCATAGCTCACTGCATCCTGGAACTCCTGGGCTCCAGCAGTCCTCCCATCTCAGCCTCCCTAGTAGTTGGGATGACAGGCAAGTGCCACCATGCCCAGCTAATTTTCACATTTATTTTTATTTTTGTAGAGATGAGATCTCACTATTTTGCCCAGGCTAGTCTCCAAATCCTGGCCTTCTCCCTCAGCCTCCCAAAGTGCTGGGATTATAGTAATGAGCCACTAAACCTGGCCTGAAACTTTCACTGTTGAATCATTTGCTTATCAGCTAAACTTCATAAGTTCTCTTTATATTTATTCATTTAAGAAAATTTACATTGTCTCTACAGAAATACGTTTTTATCTTCTCAATTTATTTTTTGATTTGTTTTTATTGAGCTAATGATGCCATATTGGATCAAGAGAGGCAACTCATTATAAGTACCCACCAACGTTTTTCCTGCTCTGGTGTGTGATGAATGAGATATTTATATAGTTTCAAAGTACCTCTTCACAAAACATTACTAATTATAAAGGGGGAAAGTGTAACTTTGCTGTGGAGAAGGCTAGTAAACATCACCTTACTCAGACGGCCAAAATGGAAATCTGCTGTCATGGAACAAACTGAAATTGAGGTGGGAAGAATACAACATTGTTTCTATCTATGATCTTCCCGGCTGAGATGTAAAACCTAAATCTAATTACAGAGAAACATCAAAATCCACACTGAGAGAACTTCTACAAAATAACTGGCCTGTAGTTTTCAAAATTGTAAAGGCCATGAAAGTCAGGGAATAATTAAGAAACGGTTCCAGATTAAAGGAAGCCGAAGAGTCATGGCAACTAAATGCAATGTATGATTCTGAACTGGATCCTTTTGTTATAAAGGACATTATTGGAATAATTGGTGAAACTTGAATTGGATCTGAGAATTAAATGGTAGTAATGTATTCCCGTTAGTGATTTTGATGGTTGTATTGTGGTTATTAGGGGAATGTTCTTTTGTTTGTTTGTTTGTTTGTTTTTGAGACTGAGTTTCACTCTTGTCACCCAGGCTGGAGTGCAGCGGCACGATCTCGGCTCACTACAACCTCCTCCTCCCGGGTTCAAGCTTTTCTCCTGCCTCAGCCTCCCTAGTAGCTGGGATTACAGGTGTCTGCCACCAGGCCCAGCTAATTTTTGTGTTTTTAGTAGAGGCAGGGTTTCATCATGTTGGCCAGGCTGATCTCGAACTCCTGACCTCAGGTGATCCATCCGCCTCGGCCTCCCAAAGTGCTGGGATTACAGGCATGAGCCACCATGCCCAGCCTAGGGGAATGTTCTTATTTGTAATTTTTTTTTTTTTTTTTTTTGAGATGGAGTCTCGCTCTGTCGCCCAGGCTGGAGTGCAGTGGCGAGATCTCGGCTCACTACAAGCTCCGCCTCCCGGATTCATGCCATTCTCCTGCCTCAGCCTCACGAGCAGCTGGGACTACAGGCGCCTGCCACCACGCCCAGCTAATTTTTTGTATTTTTAGTAGAGACGGGGTTTCACCGTGTTAGCCAGGATAGTCTCGATCTGCTGACCTCGTGATCCGCCCGCCTTGGCCTCCCAAAGCGCTGGAATTACAGGCGTGAGCCACCGCACCCGGCCTTATTTGTAATTTATATACCCTAAAGTATCCCATGGTTATGAGGTACCAAGATAGGAACTGACTCTTAAATGCCTCAGGAAAAGAAGAATTCTTTGTACTTGCAACTTTTCTATAAGTTTGAGATTGTTTACAAAAAGGAAGGATGGGAAAAGCTGAAGGTTCTAGAATCCTAATCCCTGGGTTAAAATCATGGCTCTACCACTTATTGCTTCTTTGTGTCTCAGTTTCCCCATCTGTAAAATTAGGATAACAGTAGTACCGTACAAGCTTGTGTGAAGTTTAAGTGAGTAAGTTAAAAAAAAAAAAAAAATGCTAAGAGCACTGCCTGCAATAGATATTCGCTATTATGTCATTTGAGTTTGATACTTTTACCTTTCTGGGATAAAGTGGCCAACATTGAGTCGCTGGTGTATCCATTAGCAGTATTTAGAAGCTTGGACTATTTATTATTTGTCTGTTGTTATAATATGGCCTTTGTACTGATGGAAACATTTCAGTTTAGAAACATGAAGTGAACATTGTGCTACAGGTCAACACATTGAAATAAATGTAGATATTAATTTTTTTATTTGGGTTTAAAACTATTAACCATAGCTGTTTGATTTAAGTTTAATATTCCAGTGATTATTTAAAGGCTTTTTAGCCTGTACCAATAATAAACAAAACCTACCCTGTTTGTTTCACTCCTGAGTTCCATCAGCCCTTTCACATTGGAGTAATAGCAATGACTCAACATTATTGGTTCCTGGGAACCAAAGAACTTCAACAAATAACTTAGTAACTAAGGTAGCAGCTTTGGAGTCAAGATGTCCTGATTTTGAATTCTGATTCTTTCACTTGCTTTTGACATTGGCCAAGACGCTAACCTGTCTCTAAGCCTCACCTATAAGATGGAGATGACCACAGTACCTTCTTCAGAGTTGTTGTGTGCATGTGAAAGTGCATAGCTCATAGTATATGCTATAAAAACATTAGCATACTCTCTAGTCTGCCACTCCTGTTGCCCATCACCTTAACCCCAAAAAAAGTCAGTCGAAAGGATAGGCAGATAGATATCCAGAAATTCCATTGTCTTATTTGGGGGGTAGGAGGGAATCGATGACTTATCTCCTATTACTTTTTTAGTGAAATAAAGGCTATCATTTTCAGCTGATGACCGGCAACTTTTCAGGAAGGAAAACTGTGGTGGGGGTGGGGGATGGCATCCTAATGAGATGAAGTCCGGTGATGACCATAACATTTTCAACATTTCCTAGTACTTTATAGCTATAGTGTTGTCCTTTACTCTTTTTTACCTTTTAAAAATTAATTGTTTTAATATTAATTAGGACAACATATAGCCATTAAGATGGGAACAAAAAGCCAGTTAAAATCTATAGGTTGTTAGGTTTCAAATACAGATATCTTGTCTTACTTTTAGTATGTTCCTGGAAATAAAAACATATAATGTATATAAATTATTTCTTTTGATTAGCCATTCAGTCAGCTATTTCTCATGAGAAATTCACATTCTGCCCAACATCAAGGAAAGAACCCATGGTGTTCAGAAAAGAACGAAGAAAAGCGTAAGCTCCTCCTTCCCTAAAAGATATAATTTTAGGAGGCTAGGTGCAGTGGCTCACGCCTGTAATCTCAGCACTTTGGGAGGCTGAGGCGGGCAGATCACGAGGTCAGGAGTTCAAGACCAGCCTGGCCAACTTTGTGAAACCCCATCTCTACTGAAAAGACAAAAAGTTAGCCAGGCATGATGGCAGGCACCTGTAATCCCAGCTATTCGGGAGGCTGAGGCAGGAGAATCGCTTGAACCCGGGATGTGGAGAGCTGAGACCGCGCCACTGCACTCCAGCCTAGGCAACAGAGCGAGACTCCGTCTCAAAAAAAAAAAAAAAAAAAGAGGATATAATTTTAGGGAATTGTAGGGAGGTTGACTATTTTAAAGGATCAGCTGCCACAGACCACCAGAAGGGCACAGGGCCATATGCTGCAAGCTGGGCCCATGCAGGTCCTCATTTCCATGTAACACTCCTTGGCTGTAGGGTAGACCCTGGCTACTCCTGCAGTCTGTGAGGTTTTGTTTTTGTTTTAACGTGGACAGCACTTTCACTGTACTGCAGACTTTTCCCAGCCTCTGTGGGAATGGGGGCTACTCAGGGCTTCCCTTGATCCCTGGTTCATGGGCCACCAACCCTCTGTTGTGTGCTGCCTGGGAGCCTTGTTGAACATGCCTATAAAGCAGGAGCCTGCACACCTCTGCTGGTCGAACTCTATCAATACACCAGACCTATAAGCAAGAGAAGATTCAAGGAAATGTTCAGGAGAAAAATATTTTTTAAAATGTTTCACAGTTTTTACCTATAAGACACTTTTAAAACTCTAATTCTAATTTATTGTTCCTTTTTACTTTTCATATTTTAATTCTGCTGTAATCATTATCTTTCCAGTTTGGGGGAACATGGCTTTAAAGATAGACACCTGAATTGGACCCCAGGTCTCTCGCTTATTGGATATACATTAAATAATTTTAGGCAGGTTGTGTTATTAATCACTAAACAAGTATTTATTAAATGTCCTGTGTGCCAGGCACTATTCTAAGCACCAGAGATATAACTGTAGACAAGTGAATATGCTATAACATGATTATTATATTCTAGTCAAGGAAGAAGAATAATCAAAATAAAGGATGTGCTATAAATATGTAGTATATCAAATAATAGATATGGAAAAAATAAATTATTCCTATGAGCCTCAGTATCCTGATCAACAAAATGGGGATAACCACCACCTCACGGACAGTTGTCAGGTTAGATGAGATGGCACGTTAGAAAGCTTGAGGATACCATGGTAAATGAGACAGTTGCCCCTGCAGCTTCCTGGCAATTTGGTAAATGAGAGATTTCTTCCTGCTAGGATAGAGCAAATACTGTTCTCTGAGGCTTAATTGGCTGGAATAACCTGTATGTAATTTATTCCAAGTACATATCTTTTCATTCACTAGGTGCCATTCTATTCATTAAGTGCCATGTAAGTGTAACTTTTAAAAATCAAATTATATTTTTCTATGGACATAAATAATTTGAGAGATGCGACTATTATAGTAATCCTCTTTGCTAGCTCTGTTGGTGGCCATTTTAAATATCTGTAAGGTCTTAATGTTAATTGGGTGGCACATTTGTGATTATGAGAGCTAAGGTTTGAACTTAGGCAGCCAGTCATGGAATCTTTTCTCTGGTGGAAATTTTTCTGTGGAAGATGAATACATGAAATGTGTGTCCCGCCATCACTGTCACTTCCGATTTCCTCATTTCTTGGTCTCTACCTTGAATTCAATGTTGATTCTGGAAAAATAAACGAGATTTTCCTAAAATTTTTGAACTTCTGAACCATCATGTTGCAATAATATAGTTTTACATTTTGAATGTTTTTCCATTCATTTTTAAACATATTTTTCCTACTAAAAATCTATGATGTATTTCACTTTGCTCTTCCCCCTCCCCCCTAATTTGCCCTTGAGGTATTATCTGTTACTTTATAAAGTATTTCATCATTTCCTCCAACTTCCTGATTTTTACTGGCTTCATCCATCTGCTGTTGTATTTTTTACATTTGGCTTTAGCCTCTTCATAATATGTTATGAGTAATTGTCAGTTGAACAGTCATCTACCTTTATCTCTTTCCACTTGTTCAAGTACAAATCTTTTAACTTTTGCACAATTGATGTGATTCCATTATTAGCTAATAGGACTGATACTCCATACACTAAATATTGATTACTTACATTGAAACATTCTTTTTGGTAAAAACAGGCCTACATACTAGATGAGTAAAACCATAAAAAATTATAGACTATTAAAGTGAGCAGTTCTCTTGCATTTGAATGGCAGATTCTATTGAAACTGGAACTGCAAGTTGAGGAAAGCACTGAGTACTAAGGGAATACTCATTCACATTCGGTTGATTTATTCTCTGCACAGACGGGCTGTGGTAGTGGGAGGTGTAATTCACAGCACATTAGCTCTTAGCCAGTGTCATTGCTTGAGTGGTGGTGTGAGTCTTGTGTGTTGTGTAGTGTAATGATGCCTGTATTCCTACACTCAATTTTTCTACCCCCTTGCTTCAACACTAAATTGATTTTTAAAATGTGAACCAAAGGGGCCTAGATGTAAAAATTATTGTATGAGATCATTTTGAGAGTTTTCAGTGTGACTAAATATTACTTTTTAAATGGCCCTATTTTCCATTATTATTTTTAAATCTTTAGCTACCATTTCAGTGGGGAAATCTTTGTTGTTGTTTTTCCAGTGGTATATTTAATTCCAGGGTGACTAGCCACATCTTGCTGCAAACATGATTGATCACGACATTTTATACTTCTTTTTAATTTCAGTTATATTTCAGTATACAACTGGTGGTCAGTAACCATTTCTGAAAAGTTCCTGGCTTGATTTCGTCCCTGCTCAACAACCCCTGCACCCTGCCCCCATTCTACTTTCTCTTCTCTCTTCCTTCCTTTCCTTCCAGGCACCTGTCTTCTGCCACATGCTCATCAAACCTAATTGAAGCTTTGGGAGGGCTTTGGTGAGGCAGTTCCTTGGCCCTGCTGTCCCTCGAGGATTTAATGCAGGTGGGATGTGTGTGTGGCCCTCGAGCCATATCAATGACTGCCACAGCTCCTGGATTCTAAAGGCTGGTCACCTCAGGCCCTAAAGTTGTTTCAAGTCTGGGACAGTTTAGTCTTAGAATAGATATGGCAGTAATAATACATTTTAGGTCATTTTTTCCATGGAAATTAACCTCCAGTTCTTCTGCTAATTTTATATAAAAATCTGTGACATGCAGACTATTTTTAGTCTCTCTAAAATTACAATTCTTTAAAAAAATAATTTTCATGGAGTGTTAATTTTTTTCTTTTATAACTGAGTAATATTGCTGTCATCAAATTGCTAATTATATTTATGTTTTTAACATCATTTCATTGATACCATTTAAACTTTGGTCCTGTGTCTAAATCTCAGAGAAATTAAAAGTGAAGTATTAGGACCCAAAAGGGTCCCTATACCATAGGGCTCTGGAGTTCATTAAATGTCACTTAATTTTTTTTCTTCAAGTTAGAAACACAACTATAATATACTAAGTCATTTGTCTTCTTAGAATTCTGTTGTTTTTAAAATACAGTGTTTTTTTCTCCAGTCTTAAAAAGAGATCTGTGCTCTTGTGTGCAACTTAAGAAATAGGTCACCCTTAATCAAGAAATTTGTTGGATAACACTTGTTACCATTTGATAGTATTTTTTTCTTATCCTGTTTTTCTTTTCATTTTTAAACACTATTTCAAGCACACAGAAAAATGCAAGAATACTTTGTGTATTGAACACCTATACAATGACACCAGGTTTAAAATGTTAACCTTTTGACATATTTATTTCTAGTTTTTGTCCTTGGCCTCATTTATATGTATATATGTGTGCATATTTTGAAGCATAATTGAGATCATATGATGTATACAATTTTGTATTCTTTTATTTAACATCTTTAGTATTTTCCCATGTCATTAAATAAATGTTAATGTTTTGTTGCAACACTAAATTTGTGCTAGTGTATGGACAGATTTTCTGCTTTTAAAAAGTGATGATTCTATTCCTGTTTAATTTTACATTATGTTTTCTGTTCTTTTAACTAATATATCATATACTGTAACTTAAAACACTGTTTTTCAAAAAAACTACAGTTGCACCTTATTGTTGGGTCACAAATCAATTTAGCAGGTTGCAGTCAGCATTTTAAAAAGGAATAGAAAAGATTAGAGTATTCCTGTAGTTCTTTGGCAGAAACTGTGCACATTATAGTCAATTCTTTTGTTTCAGTTGTCTGTATCTAAATTTTAAAAAAATTTTACTAGGGGTCACAGTCATAAGCATTAATAGGAATCTTACCAATCAACCCACTTCATATATGTTAGAATTTGACATCCATCTTTTGTGCTTACATTTTTTGGATAGACTTATTGGAACTGGATTAATGGAAAGTGGGGTAATAAAATAGTAAGACCTGGTGTGGTGGCTCACTTTCCCAGCACTTTGGAAGGCCAAGGCGGGAGGATCACTTAAGCCCAGGAGTTTGAGACCAGCCTGGGCAACATTGCCATCTCCATTAAAAAAGAAATAAATTAAAAAAATAAAAATAAAATCGGACCACTCACTCTATATCTCTAGGTTTTAACATTGAAAGGGGTTCCTTGCCCTCAAGGTGATTCTTTCCCACTCAGTTTTACTTTGGGGTATTTTGAGCTTACTCAAGGATGATGGTCCCTTGGTGGTGGTTAAGTTGTTTCCTTAATATTTGATTATAAATTTATCAAAAGATTGTAATTTGGATTGCTGATAGAATTTAGAATTTTGAACTCTTATTCATAAATCTCAAAATTTTTCTTTTATGCCCCAATTCTGTCTTTCCACCTCAACTCTCTGTCTGGAAGTACACTTATCTTCTTTTCAGAGTGAGGGCAGCTTTCTTTCCCAAGCACTGATGCAGCAGTCAATTCAGTCAGTTCTCCTAAATGAAGAAACAAAACACATAAATATTTGTATTAAATATATATTTAATATGTTGAGTTTTCTCTAAAACTTAAATAGACCCTTTGATATGGCATACATTTTATATACAGTAATTTTTAAAATACAACGTCAAAATAACAAATCTCAGCATGTTTTTTAGAATGTGTTGGGGCTTTTCTTGTGTGTGCCTGTCACTTTCAAAGAACTTACTACAATTTAGGAAAAGGAACTCAAGAGGAAGAGGAACCAGTCAGAGCTGAATGGTTGGATGTGGCAAATTGATAACAGGAGGAGAAATGAGGAAAGTTGAGAATAGTAGTAGTAGGTCTGTTTTGGGGAGATGTGTAAGATGGAGAGTCGGCTGGCCTACTCCTTGAAGCTATTCATTCTCTCATCTTTAATTTTTTTTTTTTTTTTTTTTTTTTTAGAACTATTCTGTGTCAGTTGCTCTGCTGGGTGCAGGGTATCCAAAGAGGACTGAGTACCTTCAAGGGTCTCACAACCTTGCCAGGGAGTCCTGTGAACAAATAATTAAATACCAAGGCCTCAAAGCATAAGCAAGCCCGGGCATTGGAGTCCAATTATGTTTAAATCTTGGCACCTCTGTTACTAATTGACTATTGTGAGTAGTAATTATTGAACTTTTTTGAGCCTCCATGCTAATTTTCCTCATTTGTAAAGGGATATTACTAGTTACCTTGCATGGTTTTTGTGAGAATTAGAGCATATGCATGTAAAACAGCAGATGCCTGGCATTATAGTATATTATAGTTGTTGTTATATTGTTACCATTTTTATTACTCAGTGTGTTAAGTGCCAAACTAGAGGTTTATAGTAAGTCCATGAAAGCCCATGGAAGAAGCTTACAACTACTGGCCCTGGTTTCTGTGCATTGTATTGTGGTAGTTCTCTGCCTCCATTGTGCGTGTGTATATATACTTCATTATCCATGTCTGTGGAGGCCTTTTATTTGTTTGTAGCTAGAACGTATTTCTTCATGTTGGTTACTCATCTCATTCCTTTAAGTGTAGGAATTCTCCAAGATTCCCTTCCCTTCCCTTCTTTTCTTTTCTCTCTCACCTAAAAGCTCATCTATCAGTTCCTACAGCTTCAGCCATCGCTTCTGTGAAGATGCTTCCCAACTCTATAGGCACAGCATTTCCAGCTGCCTGCTGGGCATCACCATCTGGAAGTCCTTCTTGCATTCAAAGTTAACATGTCCAAAACTGAACTCATTCATTCCTCATTAGTTCTCCTCCTTCTTTCCAATCTCTACTAACAGTAGCATTATCACCTCCAGCAAACAGGTTGGAATCTTACATTCCTTTGCTTTCTGATCCCTCCCCAATGTCTCCCTCATCCCATCAGTTGGCCACACTAGCCTTTTCCACCTCCATGCTACTGCCATCATTCAGCTTTTCTTCCCCATCCCTATTGCCACTACCCTCATTTAGGCCCTCATTATCTCCCACCTGGACTACTGGAAGAGGCTCCTCCTAACTGATCTTCCTTCTCCTTTCTACCGTACACAACACAGCACCTGCCAGAGTAACAGGATTAGGCTCAAAGTAACAGTTTTAGTCTTTAGCTCTAATTACATTTCTCCCTTGCAGACAAACCACTTATGCCACCAGATTTCCTGCAGAATTAAGTCCAGACTCTAAACCTGACTTTCAAGGCCCTTCACTCTTTAGGTTGTCTGTTTTCCTGGACTTGTTTTACCTTCACACATTGCCCAAATGGGTAGCCCCACAGATCCTGAACTGGTTCTGTGTTCTTCCACCTTCTTGTCACTGCTTATCTATTTCTTTCTCCTAAAATACCCTTCTTTCTATCCCCATGACTCCATTCCAGTCCCCTCTCCTACTTCTGTTCCCTACTCAGGGAAATTTGACCATCTTTCAGGCTCAATCTGAATGCTGCCTCTACTGTGAGGGACACCTCTAGCAACTAACTGTGCACTGATAGCTGCTTGTAACTTTTCTTTGTTATCTGTTCCTTGTATTATTCAATTTAACCATACTTTGAATCTACTATTATAGCTCTTTTCTTACAGCTCGTATTTCTTTGTATACCCTTCATATGTGTTGAAGTGGAATTTAAGAGGATAAATAGAAAAGTACCACAGTGGTGGTTTGAGGATCTAATACAGGATTGGATGAAGGAATGTAAATTTGTTAGTAGCTGTGGAAGGATATGATGCAGTGAGAACTGCAGTCAGCCATCTAAAGTACAATGGAGAAGACAGAGCTGACTTGCCCAAAGTTTTACCTACTCAATCCTTATTTCCGTGAAATTGTTTAGCTTTTAGAATATTAGTGTTATTAGTGTTTACCCTTTATCTATTATAGATCTAGAGAAGAACTTTAAAGGAGGCCAAGATCTCCCCACCTAAAATTCAACTTACAAACATATTTAGAATAATATTATTTAAAATTAGTGATATGCCTGTATTAGCTAATTTTCCAGGACTATGTAGTATGCAACATCTTTTTGAGTTGAATCAACATTATTTTAGGTTTGGTACATCTCTAGTTTGTCCATCAAGCTACCCTCTTTTTTTTTTTTATTGACTATTACAAAAGTTTCCTAATTGGGTTCCTCATACTCCCTTGGTTTCCTCCTCTCTTGTCTACACAAGTCATTTTCTACACTGATGATAAATGATTTTGTTTTGTTTTGTTTTCTGAAATATCTGATTATGTCACTGGCTGCTTAATAAAATACCACAGCGCCTTTGAATTGCTCTTTGGATAAAGAGCAAACCTCTTATGGTCTGTTCATCCTGGGTGGTGTAGTTCCTGTCTGCCACCAGTTTCATTTCATACAGTGCTCTCAGCCTTGCATATGCCCCTCCTTGTGCTGCAAATATACCCCCCTTACCTGTTTCCTTCCCACTCCCCCTTTTTTTCCTTTGGATATCAACTCAGTCATCACTTCCTCAAGGAAGACTGACTTTCCTGCAAAGTTACGTTCTCTATTCCAAGCTCTCATGGCACTCTTGCTCTTTTTCCCTTGTAGCATCTATTACCAGTGTAGTTTTACAGGTCCTCATGATTCGTTTTTTATTACCAGTCTCTTCCATTAGACCATAAGCTCTGCAAGCTCCATGCCTGGTTTTGCTCACCATTGCATCCATGCCTAGCACAATGCTTGATGTATAGAAGGTGTCCAGTCTTATTAATTGAATGAATGAATGAACAAATGATGTTTTTGTTCATTAGCTAAGAAAACCCAATTCTGTAGAACTTTAATGATAAAGATTATAAAATACTAAATATTGCTTTCATTTATGACACTTTAATGACAAGGCTTTTTCAATTTTTGTATATATTGTGGAGTATTAGATAATTAAGTGTAGTAAAGTGAGGCCATATAGAATCACAGAGTAAGAAAACAACCTCAGATGTCACATATTCCAGGCTTCTGTCTAATGTGTTATGTCAGAGTCTGTGCAGCTTCTTAAACATCTCTAGTAACAAGCAGCTCAGCATTACCAGAGGTTGCTCTGTTTTTTATTTCTTTGAGCCAGAATTGGCCTGCTATAGTTTGTGTCCATTAGCATCAGTCTCTAAAGTAATACTTACGGCCTGGCTCAGTGGTTCACCCCTGTAATCCCAGCACTTAGGGAGGCCAGGCCAGAAGATCACTTGAGGCCAAGAGTTCAAAAGTAGCCTGGTCAATATAGCAAGACCCTGTCTCTAAAAGAAAAAAAAAATTAATACTTACTAGATCTATCTCCTCTATATAGGGAACCCTTTTAAAAGAACAGACAACTCTCCTGTGCCCCTCCAGATTTATTTCCCTCAGTTCTTCCTTTACGTACTGTGTTCCTGCCACACTGGCTCTAGAAACAACTGTGTCCTCCTCTCTTTCCTTCGGACCTCCACACATACTGTTTCTCTCTTCAGAACACTTTTTCATCCCTGCCCCAGATCCCCTGGCTACTTCCCTCTCATCCTTTAGATCTCATGGAAGTCTCTTTGACATCCCCTGAATTGTGTTAGTTGCTTCTTCTACATGCTGCCACAACCCTTATTCATCCCCTAAAACAATTCATGCCACATTTTATTGTGATTTTTAAATCCAGACTACTATACACAAGAAGGGAGGCCACATCTTAACAGTGCTCCTCATCATATTCTCCATTGTCTGTTTAGCACCAAGCCTGGCACGTAGTGAGCATTCAGTACACTCTTGGCGGAATAAGTTTGAGAACACCAACCTTACCATTTTCTAAGCTAGCGTTCCTAGATGTGGTGGTATGTGATTTCACCATTTTCTGGTTATGCTACAGCTTGTCAGTGTCCCTTAAGAGAAGCACTGAGAAAAAATTAGAGTGTTCCAGATGAAATATGACCTGTGCTACATGAAACATATTGTCTCTGTAAGTTTAGAATCCCATGTTTTTTTGTTTGTTTGTTTGTTTGTTTTTTATTTGCTCTGGAGCAAAATTTCATATTCTCTTTTGGTTGTGAGCTAAATTTTGAGCTGTAGGCATTATCCACTTATTTCAGTACTGTTTTTTTAAGAGTGTTAACGAAGTGAATTTAAAGAAATGGTGTTTTGGAAACAGTTATTTAATTTACTCAAGCTGTTAGTCTATCCTCCAGATTGTTAACCACTGACTTATGTGAAAATTAATGGCTAGAAGATGTGCTTTTCTGAATGCTCTCTTAATTTTTGTCACCCAGTTCATTACAGCTTCTTTTCCTGACCTTTTCAGTAATGCATTCTGAAAGGGGTGTTTTCATTATTATCATTGAGATAATGATAATAATGATTAGGGGGTGGGAAGAATTCCTTAACTTTTGTTATTTGAGGAGGTAGAAAACTAAATAACATAGGAGATCATATATGCTAGTAGAGTGGGGAAGACTTTTTGAGAGTTACAAGGAGAAAGAGAGTAGAAGAAAGAAAATGTAAGAGTTGAGAAAAAAATAAGATCACAAAAAAGTAACAAGGAAAGAAAATGTAATTTACTGATTACTTGATCACCGACCATGTGCTTCCACAGTGTTATGTACTTTGACCTATGTTGTCTCTTCCATACAATGACTATGAAAAGTAGACATTGTTACCCTCATTTTATACAAGAGGTCATAGCCTTAGAGTCACACTCACAGCTAGTAAATAACAGACTTTTTCAGACCTAGGCTTGTCTGGTTCTAAAGCCAACTGTTCTAATTTGATGTAGCAAATGGTTTTGTACAAAGGAAGCAGATGGAGCATCACTACATAGCATAATGTTTAAAAGTGTATGTAGACTCTAGAGCCTGTTGGCCTGGGATCAAATCCTGGCTCTGTCATGGTTCTGCCACCTACCAGGTATGGTACCTTAGACAAGTTACTTGATTTCTCTCTGTGCCTCATTCCCCATCTGTAAAATCAGGATAATTGTAGTACCCTCCTCTTAGCGTTGTGAATTAATTTAGTTAATATATAGTAAAACATGTAGAACAGTTTCTGACATATAGAAAGCAATGTATAAAGCACAATATAAGTGTTTGCTGCTGCTATTATTATTATTTGTGTGTGTGTGTGTGTGTCGTATGTGAAAAGTCCTATTTCTGAGAAGTTTGAAGATATTGTTAAAACTGTTGTCAGGGCTGTTAAATCTGTGTGATTTGGTCAGACTTGTCTCAAGGTTCGCCTCTTAGAGTTCTTGCTGAATCACATCCTTAATCCCTGACCAGGCCCAGCCCCGAACACACACACACACACACACACACACACACACACCCCACACACCTCTTTTTCTTTTCCTTTTCTAGAATTGAAAGCCAATTCAGACCTTCTCTTTATTATAAAAGAAAGGAAGAATAAAGATTCACTATAGGTAATACATAAATAAGAATCTAGTAGCCTAAGTTAAAAGTTGTAATTCAAAGCAAAAAAAAAAATTAAAAAGCTCTTCTTTTAACATTTTTGTGTTCTGTAATAGGATGCCTCTTAACCTCCGTAAAATTCAGGTTCATAGGATTTAAGCAGATTGTTACATGACAGTAAAGAGTTTGGGACATTTCTGATGATTATTTGTTTCTGTTGTGATGTAACTGTATTACTTTAAATTCCTTTTCCTAGGAAATTAGAATTTCTTTTTAAAAATCAGTTTAAACCCTTTTAACTTGATGAAGATTGCCTACTTGGTTAAGGACAGAATATAAGCAGAGAAAGCTATAGCTATAGCTTTCTTTTGCAGAGAACCTAATGATTTGTCTTATTTTGAAACTAATGAAAGGTAAAAGGGGCCCCTTTTAAAAATTTCTGTTTGGAGACTGGAGGGGCAAAGATTTTCCTTTTTTTTTTTTTTTTTTTTGAGATGGAATCTCGCTCTGTCACCCAAGCTGGGAGTGCAGTGGCTCGATCTCAATTCACTGCAACCTCTACCTCCTGGATTCAAGCGATTCTCCTGCCTCAGCCCCCTGAGTAGCTGAGATTACAGGTACCTGCCACCACGCCTGGGTAATTTTTGTATTTTTAGTAGAGACGGAGTTTCGCCATGTTGGCCGGGCTGGTCTCGAACCCCTGACCTCAGGTGATGCCCCACCCCCCCCCACCCCGGGCACCCCAAAGTGTTGGGATTACAGGCATGAGCCACCGTGCCCAACCAAGATTTTTCTTAAGTAATGGACTAATTCATTATTTTTGGCTATGTTACCTTAATTAACTTAAATTGATTCTTTGTTCAAAAACTCAACAAGGAAGCCTTGATAATTCAGTCAAGTATTATAACACTAATTTTTGTTTTCTTACTACATTCGAGAACTATATTTGTATATTATTTATATATGCTGTAATCTATTTGATTAGTGCTCATAAGCATTGTTCTCAATATGACTTTACTGTAATATATTGCCCATAGTTTTCTAATTTTTTAAAACAATGTCATTTAGTTCTTGAATGACAACCATTTGTAATACTTTAAAAAGAAAATGTATTCCTGGGAAGTATTTCTAGCCTCAGGTATAGCAGAAATTATAAAAATTCAGTCCTCATGTCAAAAGATATGCCACATTCTAAGTTAAAGCCTTGTTGTTGCCTAGAATTATAATGTTTGTAAGTAATGAGCAACATTTTTGCTGATGGCATTCACTTTCATTTACTTATCAAATTTCTGCGTCTTTTGAATTTGGTTTAATCCTTTCATTCTCTGAGCTTCTTCTCTACCTGTGAAAGCAAATCATTTTTTACTACTGTTTACCACCGTCATCACCAAATAGTATCACTTCATCCAAGCAATGTGATTTATATGTCAGTTTCTGTCAACTGTCACAAACCGGTTTAAAACTATGGGTTCTTCTTGTTACCAGAGCAAATGATTAAGATTGTGAGATAGGGTATAGACAGCGGGGAGACCCAGAAAGAGGACAGAGCAAATGAGGAAGCCTCAAATGTGAGATTGTCACCTTTTTTTTTTTTTTTTTTTTTTTGGAAACAGAGTCTCAATCCGTCTCCCCATCTGGAGTGCAGTGGCGCCATCATGGCTCACTGCAGCCTCAGCACCCCCCCAACCCTGGGCTCAAATCATTCTCCGTCGTCAGCCTCCTGAGTAGCTGAGACTATAGGCACATGCCACCATGCCCAGCTTATTTTTCTATTTTTTGTAGAGACGGGGTTTCACCATCTTGTCCAGGATGGTCTCAAGCTCCTAGGCTCATCTGACCACCTTGGCCTCCCAAAGCACTGGGATTACAGACCTGAGCCACTGCCACCAGCGAGATTGTCGCTTTTAAAACTGGCCATGGGCTGGGCATGGTGGCTCACACCTGTAATCCCAGCACTTTGGGAGGCTAAGGCAGAAAGATTGCTTGTGTCCAGGAGTTCAAGACCAGTCTGGGCAACATAGCAAGACTCTGACTCTACGTTTTTTTTTTTTTTTTAATTAGCTGAGCATCGTGGTGCATGCCTAAAGTTCCAGCTACTAGGGAGACTGAGGTGGGAGGATCGCTTAGGACCAGGAGGTTGAGGCTGCAGTGAATTGAGATTGTGCCACTGCACTCAGCCTGGGTGACAGAGCAAAACCCTGTCTCAAAAACAACAACAACAACAACAACAATGCAGCCGTAGATTTCTTTAGTTGTTTCCTGAACTCATGGCATCCTCACATTAATTTTCCTCCCTGACCCTGTTTCTTTTCAATAAGTCTCATTGTCCAGTTTTAGAAGTGTGGGCATCTTTGTAGCAGTTTTCTAAGTTATCTGATGATCTCGTGAGGGTATATTAATCCTCTTCCTTCTTTGCTTGTTGGCAGGGGGCTTGTACATGACAGCTGGAATAGCCTCCAGTTGAGGGGCTTGGTGGTGCTCCTTATCTCTAAAGCAGCTGGGCCCAGCAGCGTGAACACTTCATGTCAGAACTATGACATGGTCAGTGGGATCTACTCATGGTAAGAAGAATTTAGTCTTTTGACATTGCTCTCTACATCGTGTTTTCTTTTACTGGACAGAGGTCAGTGGAAATCACCATTCTTTGTCATTCTCTGATTCAAAGATAGATTAAAATATAAGGTTAAAAATGGATTTTTATTGTTCATAATAAGTGATGGTCTTGGTCAACTCTACACATAACTCTGGTAAATTTCTTCACACATTTGTGTGAAATACTTTCCTTTCTACTTCGGGCATTTAAAATTTTCTGTTCATCACTTCTCCCTCCCCTTATTATGTATCATTGTGTCTCTAGAGACCTCTGTGCCACTTAGTTCAGGATCTATGATTTTTAAATCTACTCAAAATGACACCTTGTTGGCCGGGCACAGTGGCTCACACCTGTAATTCTAGCACTTTGGGAGGCCAAGCCTGGTGGATCACTTGAGACCAAGAGTTTGAGACCAGCCTGGACAACATGGTGAGCCCTCATCTCTACAAAAAATTTAAAAATTAGCTAGTTGTGGTGGTATGTGCCTGTAGTCCCTGTTACTCAGGAGACTAAAGCAGGAGGATTGCTTGAGGCCAGGGAGGTTAAGCCTGCAGTAAGCCCTAATCGTGTCACTGCCCTCCAGCCTGGGTAACAGAGCAAGACTCTATCTCAAAATAAAATAAGATATAATAATACCTCATTGTATAAAGATTGATGCTACTATCATTTTAAGAGCTATAGTCTACTTTTTTACTGGTTATTGGATTAAAAAATTTTTACATCTCATGTATTTAGATTAAAAAACAAATTTGTAAGTATGTATTACTCATTTTTTGCTGCATATAAAATAAACTTAAAATTTTCAGTTTTGTTTAAAAAAATCACTGGATATATTTTTAGTAACAGTATGTCAGCAATAATTTTACTTAATTCTAGCAATATGCTTGGCACTGTATTAAAAGCCTGTATAGATGTAACAATCAACAGGTAGACTTTGGCATATGAAATTAAAACCAGCCTAACAATATTTGGGTGATAAAGAAATTTTCCTCACAAAAAGAAGCATTTCTAGGAACTTTGACTTATGGCTAATTGACCTTGTTGATTTACTTTAAAAATAAATCTTTTTTTTTAAATTTTATTTCTAGTGGTCTTGTCCATAAATGTTTTCTGTTCCATAATATTTAGGGATTACTGTTGCTTGCCAGCCAGAAATTCAATGATCCTTCCTCATTAGCAAGCAAGTGAAATGATTACTGTTGTGACTACAAATGCCCATTCCTCCAGCCAATATAATTTTTTGTAAACCTTTTACCATTCATCCATACAAATACCCTTCACTATAAGGGATGTCTTGTGATCACCTATTCACTCTGAAATGGTTCATATTTGTTTAGTGCTTTTAGGTTACTAAGCATTTTTATGACAGCTATTCCATTTGGTTCTTATAATAATGCCATAGTAAGAGTTGTTAAGCTTATTTTACTCAAGAAAACAGATTCAAAAATTTTGAGGCTTTTTCTGGTGACACAAGTGGTAATGGGGAGAGTTGAAGCTCTAACTGTAGTTCTCATGTTCCCTCCAAACCTCATTGTTGTTTTTTTTTTCTTGATTACATTCTACCTTTCTAATCTATTTCAAAATATATATGTATTTCAGTTATAGATCAGACTAGCATTAAATTAGTATGTTAAAAAAAAGTCATCTTGTAAGCATATCTTTAAAAACTTTTAAATGGAAAACTCTTTGGCACATCTTTAGTACATCTACATCCTTCCCCAAAACCTGCTTGAGTTAGAGCTCAAAAGTTTACCTTACAGGCCAAGTGTGATGGCTGATGCCCATAATCCCAGCACTTTGGGAGGCTGAGGCAGATGGATAATGTGAGTCCAGGAGTTCAAGACCAGCCTGGGCAACATGGAGAAACCCAGTCGCTACAAAAAATATAAAAAATTAGCCAGACATGGTGGCATGTGCCTGTAGTCCCAGCTATTCAGGAGGCTGAGGTGGAAGGATCGCTTGAGCCTTGGAGGCAGATGTTGCAGTGAGCTAAGATTGCGCCATTGCATTCCAACCTGGGCAACAGAATGAGACCCTGTCTCAAAAAAAAAAAAAAGTTTACCTTATAAATTTTGTAGAAAACTCTTGGCTAAGTTTAGTTGAGATAACTAGAGAAAATATATAAAAATTTAGAATGAGTACTAATTACCTGTTAGTCCCTGGAAAGCAAATGGACCTCACATTGCCTTGTATCCCATATATCTCTGTTTTTGGTTAGGAATTCCATTGATTTTCAGTCTGCTGACTTTGACCCTTTCTTATTAGTCATCTGCTTGTACATTTGGATAACCACACATACAGATAATGAGCACCTACTATTTTTTTAATCTCTAATCCTAAAATAATCCTTGCAAAATACTACTTGATACATAGTAAATATTCAGTAAATATTTGTTACATAAGTAAGTTATTCCTATTTTACAGAAGCGATTGCTAATACTCAGGTTGACTTATCTGAAATATTTTAGCTAGAAAGTGATAGAGTTGGGATTGAAATCCCATTTTTATCTCAAAGTGTATACTCTTTCTACTCAGCAGGAGCTATTAATCTGTATGCACATGGTGCACTGTGATGTAACCTTGTGTTTCTAATTCTTGTCTAGCCTCTAGGAAACAATTTCATTGCTTTTGGTCCTTCACATAACATGTTGGTAGATGGTCATTATAATCCAAGCAATTTGACTAAAAGAACTTTGGAAAAGAGTAGGGGTACGTTGTGAACATGAAACCTTTCCAAATAACATAAATGGGCTTTATACTCAAGTGTATAGAATCCACAGTTACATTTAGGGAATAATCCTGGCATGTAAACCCAGGCTGTTTTCTATAATCAAACTTCATCTAGTAGGTCATTGCGGGTGTTTGGGTGTTTTACACACTTGTTAATGTGAAAAAGTAATTTGGTATAGTGCTATGAGAAACCATTAATTTGTTTCTCTACCCCTGAAGTCATTTGTTTAGCTCTTGCTTCCTTAATTGTTCAAGTGTAACTTTTGCTGGAGTCTTGTATCTATAATGCTACAGTGAATTATTTAACATTTGAGGGAAGTACTAATTTGGGAGCTTTTTAATTCACCTCCAAACTACTGGGATTTACCTTGTTGGTATTTTTTCTCTCATAAAACTTGACTTTGATATCAGATAATGGGACCTGAGTAAATTACCTGAAGGACCAAATGGGAGTTAGGTGATCTCTTTTGTTTGGCCTAAGGATATAATTGGTGCTGTGGATGTCTAGTGAACTAATCATATAACAGCCAGGAGAGGCAGAATTTAGGCTAAAATGTAATAACTACATTTTGAAAATCGGGCAAGAAAGCCACATTTATAAAAATGTACCATAAACATTCACCATAGCCTTTTGCCAACAAGACTGTGAACTTTAGGTTTATTCCACTAACCTTGACTTTTAAAAAATTGGTTGCAAAGCCAGTCAAAAAAGTATTACTAAATTTACAGTTATCCCTAGCCACAATCAAGAAAATGTTTCCAACTTCCCATTCTATTAGTAATAGCATAGTTTTATTTTGTGTACAAAAGATAGTTTATTACAATATATAATGCATAATATTAAAAAGTATAGATTTTTTTCATGACATGGTTATTAAGTTTACAGAAATTCACATGAATATTTTGGCTGATGGTTCCGCTTTCTCAGTTGTTTTATCAAGAACTGACTCAGTCTTCTCTTCTAACTAGTAGTTAAAAGCAGACCACAGACTGAACATATTTGCACTCTACTTTCATTTCCTGAAGTTTCCCAGCACCTTAACTGGTAGAAGAGACTGAAGCAAGTATGCCAAACGCATTTTCTTTTCTTCTTGAGTACCCGGCTGGACTACATTTCTCAGCTTCCCATGCAGGTGGCTGGCCATGTGACTGAGATCTAGCCAATAGAGTAGGAGTAGAAGTGATATTTACTATTTCCTGGCCATAAAAATGTTGCATTTGTAATACTCCTTAAGCAGATGATCTGGGAAGTGACCCATTCAAGATGAAAGTTGCCTGTGTCCCTGAATCACTCTTGAAGGAAAGTCACCTGCCCATCAGGAACATCCATACAGACTAGATGTATGAGAAGAAAAATCTATTTGTTAAGCCACTTAAATTTTAGGGTTTATCTGTTGACAGCAGCAAATGTTACCTTTTTCCTTTTTTTTTTTTTTTTTTTTTTTTTGAGACAGAGTCTCGCTCTATCACCCAGGCTGGAGTGAAGTGACGCAGTCTCGGCTCACTGAAGCCACTGCCTCCCAGTTTCAAGCAATTCTCCTGCCTCAGCCACCCAAGTAGCTGGGATAACAGGCGCCCGCCACTGCACCCTGCTTCTATACCTCACAAAGACGTGGGGTATAGAAGTACCTAGCAGGGCCCAGAACAGTACCAACATTGTAATTCATAGGCACTCAGTATATAACTGTTACATGATTGTATGAATTTATGGAAAAGAGACTAGCTTCATTATGTATGCAGGTATTATGGATTGAATTTTATCCTCCCAAAATTCATGTGTTGAAGTCCTAACCCCTAGTACCTCACAATGTGACCTTATTAGGAGAAAGGATCTTTATAGAGCTAATCAAGTCAAAATGAGGTCATTAGAATAGGCCCTAACTCAATATAACTGGCATCCTTATAAAAAGGGGAAATTTGGGCACAGATATGCATATACAGGGAGAATGCCCTGTGAACTTAAGGCAGCCATCTACAGGCCAGCCTCACAGCCCTAGAAACTCATATATGAGAAGCAGGGAATGAAGATGAGGTGGAAAGGAAAGGTTGAAGTCAGACTGTGAAGGGCCTGAGGAATTAGGGCGATATCCTGGATAAATTGTGGGGAGTTCAAGAGGCAGCAGAGTGGACTTGGAATCTGGAAGCTGACTGCACCACCTACTAGCCGCGCCTCAGTATGTACTTCACAGAATGGTTTTCAGAATTAAACGAGTGAGTAGAATAATGCATGGCATAGTAAGCATTCTGTAAGTGTTTGCTCTTATTCTTAGCTATTATCAAAAAGGTATTTAAGCAAAAGGGGTCACGTTACTGTATCTGTGCTATGGAACATAATTAGCTGATTTTTAGAAGGTGACCCTGAGAGGTGAGGTCCAAGATAGAGAGTCAACCAGGGAATTAGTGAAGTCATCTAGGCAAAAGCTGAGAGGGAAAGCAGAGACATGGAGAGGGGTTGGAGCTGTTGCCCATAGCAAGCAGTTAAAAATTGGCTGAACCAGACCTGAACCCACTGGGTCTTTTGATTTCATGCCTTTTTCTTGTTAGCATTTACCAATTTCTCTTCCAGAGCTTAAGTTGTAACTAGGTGTTCAGTGGGACAAAATGTTCTGGGATCAAATAAGTGTGGGCATGCCAGGTTAAACAGAGTTAGAGAAATTCCTTCATTTGAGAATTCTTAGGAGTTAGGTACGGATTTATGTATCATGACTCTGAGATATTGTTTCCCAGTCATTTGACTACAGAACCCATTGGTCCCTGTCAGTAGTAGTACACCTTGTGGAAAGCGGCAAAAGTTTGGTAAATGTTTCTCTGTATCAGCATGCCTAACTTTGAATCCTAATGAGAACTCTGTGAGGCAGAAATAATAGTTTCAGGCTGGGCACGGTGGCTCACACCTGTAAACCCAGCACTTTGGGAGGCTGAGGTGGGTGGATCATTTGAGGTCAGGAGTTCGAGACCAGCCTGGCCAACATGGTGAAACCCCCATCTCTACTAAAATAAAAAAGAAAAGAAAAGAAAACAGTTTCACCAATGAGAAAACTGAGACTCAGGTGAAGTAACTTTCCGAGGTCCCACATTAAGTAGTCAAGTAGAGGAAGAAATATGTATATTGGTTATAAATTGTCTGGGGTCAAATCCTTGTTTCATCACTTACTAGCTGTGTGACCCCAGACAAGTTAGATAACCTCTCTGTGCCTCATATGTCTATTAAGTGGATTAAATAAGTTAATACGTCGAGAACCCTTAGAACAGAGCCTCATACATAGAATATGCTTCCAAATGTGGTTTATTATTGCCGTTCCAGACCCCAGTCATGCTGCTTCATGGCCTTTATTAGATTTCCCACTCCTTCAGAGTAGGCACTTAGCTTTATATACCTTTATAGCTCACCAATGCCTTGGACATAGTATTCATTTAAATCTCTATCTGGATGACTGGATCTTCTGTATAACATAAGTGTTTTAGACTGAAACAAACATTTGAAACACATGTTTTACAGTGTAAGTCTTACAGAGTAGTTTAACATGGACGATGACTTAAAGGGATGGCGGTTTATTATGTCCTTTGCAACCTGTAGTTCAGGATGTTAGCTATAATCAGACTCTAAAGCACTCTTCATGAAACAATCTTAATTTTTAAGCTAGTTATTATGTGAAGCAATATAATATATTTAAAGAAGGAAAAGAAAAGTGTTGACTGGGCGCCATGGCTCATGCCTGTAATCCCAGTACTTTGGGAGGCCGAGGCAGGTGGATCACGAGGTCAGGAGTTCAAGACCAGCCTGGCCAAGACGGTGAAACCCCGTCTCTACTAAAAATACAAAAAAATTAGCTGGGCATGATGGTGGGCGCCTGTAATCCCTGCTATTCAGGAGACTGAGGCAGAGAATTGCTTGAACCTGGGAGGCGGAGGTTGCAGTGAGCCAGGTTCGTGCCACTGCACCCCAGCCTGGGTGATAGAGCAAGACTCCATTTCAAAAAAAAAAAAAAGAAAAGTGTTAGTGGAATAGCACACACACACACAAATACCAAAATATAACACAACATTTAAAAGGTGTTGCAGAATGTCCAGGGAAATTTTTTTTTTTTTTGAGACTGAGTCTCACTTTGTCGCCAGGCTGGAGTGAGTGCAGTGGCGCAATCTTGGCTCACTGCACCCTCCGCCTCCCAAGTTCAGGTGATTCTCCTGCCTCAGCCTTCCAGGTAGCTGGAACTACAGGCATGTGCCACCACACTCAGCTAATTTTTTTGTATTTTTAGCAGAGACAGGGTTTCACCATGTTGGCCAGGATGGTCTCGATGTCTTGACCTTGTGATCCACTTGCCTCGGCCTCCCAAAGTGCTGGGATTACAGGCGTGAGCCACCGCACCTGGCCCTGTCCAGGGAAATTTTTTAAGTCTCATCAAAAGTTTATTTTATTTTTCCTTCATATTTCAACCGATTCCTTTTTCTACTACACTTTCTTTACCCACCTCTGTTATCTGCAGCTTCAATTCTGGTATCTATAAGTCTTGAAGTTTTACTGATAAGTGTTAGACTCTCCTGAGTTTGTGTTACCCTTAACTCCATTTCCTCTAAGCAGCAGTGGGTAGAGAATATGCTGCTGCTGGGGACCCAGTGCAATGATGATGTTCCCACTGCTTCAGAATTGCAGCATAGGGACCTGCTGGACCACATCCAATTGCGAGACACACCTGCCAATCTGAGGAAAAAAACACTAAATTGAATTAAAGATCTGCAGTGTCCTGGGACACACATATTCATTTATAGAAGTGTAGCCACCTTCTTTTTACCCACCTTGCTCTGTCTCTAATCTGTTTGCTATAGAGATCAATTCAGGTACAAGTAGAATATGCAAGAATGAGAAAACATTAAATGAGTAATTGAATGAGAAGTAAAGTCATCGTTGGCATTTCTTCTTTTTAGATGGTCTATTTGCCAGGATACATAATGGATACTGACCAATTTTAAAGCATACCAATTCTATTTGTAAAACAACTACTTTTTTTTTTTTTTGAGACAGAGCCCTGCTCTGTCACCCAGAATGTAGTGCAATGGCATGATCTCGGCTCACTGCAACCTCCACCACCCAGGTTCAGATGATTCTCCTGCCTCAGCCTCCCGAGTAGCTGGGATTACAGGTCTGCACCACCACGCCTGGCTAATTTTTCTATTTTTAGTAGAGACAGGGTTTTACCATGTTGGCCAGGCTGGTATTGAACTCCTGGCCTCAAGTGATCTGCCCTCCTTGGCCTCCCAAAGTGCTGGGATTACAGGCGGAGCCACTGTGCCCAGCCAAAACAACTATTTTTATCTTATTACCTATGTGACTTCTGGGTGGCAGGTTAGTTGGCAAATAAGAAGAAAATCATGACCGAACATTTTCTGTATTTATTTGTAATGCTGATAAGAGAAGACTGTGTCCTCTATGTGCTTTTAAACATAGTTCAGATGATTGGACTGGGTGCAGTGGCTTACGCCTGTAATCCCAATACTTTGGGAGGCCAAGATGGGTAGATCACTTGAGGTCAGGAGTTTGAGACCAGCCTGGCCAACATGGCAAAATCCCGTCTCTTCTAAAATACAAAAAAAAATTAGCCAGGCATGGTGGTACCTGCCTGTAAGTCCCAGCTACTCGGGAGGCCGAGGCAGGAGAATCGCTTCAACCCGGGAGATGGAGGTTGCAGTGAGCCAAGATTGTGCCACTGCACTCCAGCCTGGGCAACAGAGCAAGACTCTGTCTCAAAAAAAAAAAAAAGAAAAAAGAAAAAAGAAAAAACATAGTTCAGATAATTGTATTTTATCCGTATTATCTCAGCATTCAGCATGTTTCTAGCATATAGATAGCAATGACTATTTGATCATGGCTGAATAATTGTCACTAGTAGTGGTAGTATTTATCTCAGAGCAGGGAGGGCTTTATGAAAAAGTTCCAAAACTTGACACTATAAATGAAAAGATTAACACATTTGCACAAAAAATAACTCTTCAGTGGAAAAAATTCCCATGAAGTCAAAAGACAAAGCCCAAATTACAAAAAATGTTTACGACATGCATGACCAAAAGCCAAGTTGTAACCTACAAATCAGTTGAAAATCTTATAAATCGGAAAGAAGAAAATTACAACACAAACATGGACAAAAGACATGAACAGGTAGTTAGCTTAGAAACCCTATCCTGTAATTAGAATGAGGGCTTTGGAGTCCCTGGGCTGACCTGAACTTTTATCCTTTGGCCTCTTTGACTAGATCAAATATCCTGTGAAAATGCATAAACTATAAATAAAAATAATAAACTATAAAAAAAATTATTTTTGTTAAAAAAAGCAGGAATGAAGTAAAATGCTATCTTTAGATTAGCTTTTTAAAATTTGCCATCTGTTCAAATGGACACCATCAATTTCTTGGCATTTGTGCTAATTCTTCACTCTACTCGGTGTATTCAATTGATTAAAGTTAAATTAATGATATGCAGGTAGTCCCTGGCTTACCATGATGCAACTTAAAATTTTCCGACTTTTAATGGATTTATCAGGACATAACTCCATTGTAAGTCAAGAAACACCTGTACATACTGAGGTAATTGTTGGGCTTCAAGAACTTATCACAAAAAGCATCATAAACATAACTATAAGTTAAATCTAGAAACATCTTAAAATCAAATTACAGATCTTAACATTACTTTCTCCTCTAAGTGAAAATTGGTTACGCTTAGTGTGGTGTTAGAGGAAGTGATAGAATATTTGGAGGACTGTGTGAAATAATCTTAAGGAGAGAAGGGAGAATATAAAAAGCTGTGAAAGAGGCCAGTTTTTTTTTCTATAAACCTTTACATTTAGGGAATTGCACTTGGTCTCAGCTGCAAATATTGTAGTTCATAATTTATCATTTTAATGTGGTACTAATTAGCATCTGATGACTTCTAATTATAGTAACAATAGGCTGTGACTATCTATCAATCCTCACCTTCATTCCACACATTAGAATTCGTCTAGCACTTCAAAATGCCAAACAAAATTAACAAACTGTATTTCCCTTGGGGACTGATCAAATCAAAAAACATCTTAAGAAATGAGGCTTAAGGCAGAACATGTTGATCATGTTATTTATTTAGGGTCAATTATATAAACATGAAATAGGTAATATTGAAATATGTAGCATTTTAAAAATCAGTTATGGTTTGGTTTTGTTTTTAAGATAACATGTGAATGCAAACAGAGAGTCTGGAAGGAACCTTACTCACCTGCTAATAACAGTGGTTGAAGAAAGAAGGGGTTGAAGAGGTTTGGAAACAGATATAAGGGAATGGTCTAAAGGTGACTTTATTTGTAGTATTTCAGTTTTTTAATAACCTATTCATGTTATTTTGTATAACTAAATTTAAAAATGGAAAAGTTATATTTCATACTTGTAAAGCAATAAAAGCCTATTTCAGAAACGTATCTTTTTGTACTACAAGAACCTTAAAAATGAGGAGTGCTTATTGACAGTGATTTTAAATGATTATGCAGAATAATTGAATTTAGTGTAGGCTTTTGAAAATAATTTCCAAAGATATCTCAGCTCCTTTTCAGATAAATCTCAAGAGATGAAAGCATGTGCAATTTGATTACATATTCCTATTGATTGTATTCTACTTACAACAGTAAGTGTAAACTCCAGATACAAATCTAGTAATATTACTAATTCATTACAACCAGTACTTATTTTCTTCATTAAGTTTTTATTGTTATGTTCAACTTACGCAGCATGCACAAATGCAGCAATTATATGTTGAGCAAGAAAAGGGAAGGCTCTTTATGTTTAACATACTGTACGTCAGAAGTCATTACTTCACCAGAGCTTTTGGAAAAACACAAAATAGGATCAGCTTCTTACAAAACAGTATAATTAACCACAAAAAGTAGGTGGGCTTACCTACTAATCTACTCAGCTGAGTTAGTTTATTGCATGTAAATAACATGATATAGATTAGCCTGCCTAATCTATCACAGCAAAACACAAGCTGCATAAATTGTTTTTGTTAATAGTAAAAAATTTTAAAATCCTTTCCTTAAAGAAGGGTTGTATGTTGACTGGTAAGTAGCCAAAGTTAAAGGCACTGTCCAGTGACTAATTCTACATTTTAAACAGTGCTTAATTTTGGGCATTCATCATGTGATAGAAGTTGTGCAAATCACTTAAAATATTAATTTTATTGGCAGAGTCAGCTTAGTAGCTTCATGACTTAATCGTGGTCCTTTGAACTCATATGGAAGGCATCTCAGTGGTAAACAGTGTGTCATAATAAAGGCATAGATGAAGGGCCAGAGATCTGGGTTCTTGTCTCAATTCTGCAATTGATTAGCTATTTGACCTTAAGTAAGTTACTTAATCGCTCTTTGAAATTACTCATCTGTACAGCAGGGGCAATGATGGGCTTCAAACCAGGAGCTTAACTAACAGAGTACACATCTAGCTAGGTTCAACTTTCCTGTGGTCCAGAATAAGTTACCCTGACCACCTCCTGTCTCTGCAAGGCACAGCACTGGACACTGAAAGACACTGAATATTTCTTATGAATAAGAAATAGTCTTTGACCTCAAATGAGTAGGTAAGGAAACAATGTATGCATCTAGAGTCTTCCTGACACTTGCTATTGATGTAATTTCCTTTCTAAAACTCTTTTGCTAGAACTTAACTACTAGAGCTATTTCCACAGTCACCACTGGGTTCACAATCCACCCATGTCCACTGATAAACCCTTTGTTTAACTAAAGGTAGGTAGTCTTTAACACCCCTCACATAAGATGATAGGTGAGAGCTGACATCTGTAGGTGGCTTAGTGCCTGAGAAATGTCTTCCTCACTGTGCTCTTGGACTTTCCTTCTCCTGAAAGTGGGTGGTGTTGATAATAGAGGCAAAGAGGGCAGATTCTCTGATTGGTTATCTCTAATCCTGGCATCCTCCCTCTCTATAGTTACTGGAATCTTAAGTCTCCCTTTTCTGTTGTTAAGATTTCCCTCATTCCCTCCTCTTCTCAAGGTTTTTGTTTTTTGTTTTTTGAGACAGGGTCTCCCTCTGTTGCCCAGGCTGGAGTGCAGTGGAACGATCATGGCTCACTGCAGCCTCAACGTCCCGGGCTCAAATGAGTAGCTGAGACTACAGGTGCATGTACCATGCCTGGCTAATGTTTTTGTATTTTTTGTAGAGAGGCGTTTTTGCCATGGTGCCCAGGCCTGTCTCAGACTCCTGGGCTCAAGTGAGCCACCCACCTGGCTCTCCAAAGTGCTGGGATTACAGGCATGAGCCACCACACCCGGCCTCAAGTTTTTTTGTTGTTGTTGTTTTGTTTGTTTGCTTTTTCTTTTGAGATAGTCTCACTCTGTCACCCAGGCTGGAGTACAGTGGCCCGATCACAGCTGACTGCAACCTCCACCTGCCAGGCTCAAGTGATTCTCATGCCTCAGCCTCTCAAGTAACTGGGATTACAGGTGTGTGCCTTCATGCCCAGCTATTTTTTTGTATTTTTAGTGGAAACGGGATTTCACTGTTGGTCAGGCTGGGCTCAAACTCCTGGCCTCAAGTGATCCACCTGCCTTGGCCTCCCAAAGTGCTGGGATTACATACATGAGCCACCACACCTGGCCTGGCCTCAAGTTTTTAAGTGGAGTAAAACATCCTTAACTCTCCAATTGCATTCCCTACAGGATTAGATACAAATTCCTTAACACAGCAACAGGCAATTCCTAACAGCCCTAGAGTGGATGTAAGGAAGATAAAAGCATGATTAATGTTTTTCTTTGTCATCAAGAAAAGGGTATGTGCAAGAGTGTAGGTTGATCTAATATGATTGTTTAGGCCCCATCAGGTAGGAAGTGAGGTTGAGGGAGCCCAAAACTAGAGAGAAAGTAGTGATCAAGGGACTGGAGATCATGATGAATCAGTTTGCAGGGGTGGAAGTGGTAATGCAATGAGAGAGCAGAAAAGACAGTAGGTTTTAGATGGAAAGTTGGATATCCAAGTGGAGATTTCAAAAGTGGAACAGTTCTGATTGGTTATGTTCAGTTGTGCCTTAAAGTGGGTTTCACAGAATACAGTGGAGGTGGTTGAATTGAGTATATTGAAAAACTGTAGGGTGGGCAATTCACATGATTGAAGTCAACCTGAACAACAGAACTGAGACTTCAATAAATGTAGAGGCACAGAGAAGAGGAGTGATGGCAGAAGTAGAGATGGTTTCAAAGGAACAGTGGTTTTCACCAAAATGAGGAAATAAGGGGAGCACTGAGCACTGGTCCCACCTCTCAGCTCCTCAGTTTGTGGCTTGTAGAAGTTAGGCATATCTGCTCATGAACATATAGGATTTGGACACTCCGGGAAAAGCCGTGGTGTATTTAGAGCTAGAACATAGAAGAAAGGTTCTGTGAAATCTTAAAACACTTAACACATTGTTTTGTAATGACTGTTTTGTAAATACCGATTTATGTATGTTTTCTTACTAAACAGTACCTTCTAGAAGTCAGGGCTTGTGTCTTAATCATCTTCCAACCTATCACCTCTCCCTCCACTGAGGCCTCTATTACATTTTGTACCTTTGAGGCACTTCTCGTCTATTTTATAGTAATCTGCATATTTATCTTGTCCCTCTGCTAGATTTGTTCCTTTGCTCATTCGTTTATTCAACAAACATTTATTGAACACCTGCTGTGTGCAAAGCTAACTATAATAAATATAGAAATATAATTATTACTATAGCTAACACATATAGATTTTTCTATAAGTCTGCTTACTGTTCCATATTCTTTATATATATTAGTGCATTTATTTAACATTTAACATTGGTTAAGAAATTGCTTTTCTTGGGAAACAGGCTTAAAGAAATTTAATAACATGCTCAAGTTTATAGTGTAAGAAAATCACAGAGTTGAGTTTCAAATCCCATTTGACCATAGAATTCATGCTCTTTCCATTACTGTAGACAGCCTATGAAGTAGGGTGCCTTACATATACTTTCTTAGTCATCTTGACATCCTCAGTATAGTGGACAGACATCAGGTTATAGACTTTTTCTTTGACCTCCAAAGCCCCAGCACTATGGTGGGCACTCAAGTGCTCCATGTATTATTGTTGATTTATTGAGACAAAATTTTCTTAGGGGGTTGAATGTGGATTTTGGTGGGGCTCTATACAATTTAAAAATAAAAACGTTTATGTTTGCAGGCCATTATCTCTATTACTGCATGTTTCCTTTCACACATTTATTCTTTATATGTTGTGAAACACAGATATTTATATATTTTCTTTGACACAAGAACCTTTTTTTAAAATAGACTTGTGCCCTAAGCAGATATTCTGTCTAACGGGCTTTCCCTATAGACAAAGAGTAAAGTGTATTTCATTTGTCATTAGTCCTGAAATGTCGGTGCTGCAAATTTTGTTATTTTTGAAAACCATTACATTCATACTCATTAGAGACAACATTTCAAGGAAATACTTGAATGATTACGCACCTACAAGATTTTCTCTTGTCCATGAGTAATTTGTATCCTGTAATAATATGGAGCTTCTATTACTCTATTATAATTACTTACATATTTGTTGCAAATAATGATGTAATGGATTTTTTTGAGGCTGTACGTGAGAACCAACAAACTGCGACGCAAAACAAGTTTCCACCCCTTTTTTCCAAAGCTATAGTTAATCACTTGAACACTATCCAATATAGTAGAAAGCTGGCAGACTTTTCTTTGCAGCAGGCTATGTAAAAATGTTTATAATTTACAGCTTATTATGCCATGCAAGCGACTGTGTTCCCAATGAAGGCGAGTGAGAAAATATGGCTGTTAAATTACTTAACTCCTCTTTGTTACTTGTTTTCTGGCAACAGTGGAAGGATACTTTGCACTTAAAATGCATTTCTGTATTTAATTTTATACCATTCAACTCAGAACTTTAAAAAATAGGGATTTGCTTTTTATCTCTCTCTATAGATAGACCAGACCAATTTAAATTTAACAAAAACAATAAGCTGAAAAATCAGAATTGTCAGGGAATGAAAATGTAATAATACAAAATTATTAGGGTTTAATTCAATTTAGGGCTTTAACTTTGCAAAACCTTTGTTAGTGACACGTCTGCAGCGGTTTATAGGCAGCTTGTTATTTTCAAAGGTACTTTATGCAAACTTTGTTTTATATTGTCTGCAGCGCTTTGGCTGAAAGTTGATCTTCCTCAAAAACAATTAGAGGGGTAGGCAAGGTAACTTGGACCTCTCTGTTATCTGTTGAATATATTCATCCATTTTAGGTCTTTCCTTAGCATTTTCTAATTTTATCGATGCCCTTATTAAATTCATAAGGCCCCTAACGTCAGGTACCACGTTGTCTTTTGTGGTTGCCGTTCTTTCTGTGCCTGGTATACTACTACAAGTTTATAGTCAATCAGAACACCCCAGATCATGACCTCTATTTGCGTGGGAACGTAGCTAAAGCTGGTTTTTAGGTACTGTACCTTCAATGAAGGAAGTTCTGAGGAAGGCAAGCAAAAACACTACAGCTGGTGTTTAAAAGTTTATATAGTGTGTTTTCCTTCTAATTCTTCAGCTTTAAATGTGGGGAGTAGGGGAAACTTTCTATTGAGTTTACACTCCCTGAAGGTATAAGAAAAGAAACATTTATATTTAAATATTTAAAACATTCAAAAAACATGTTTAATTTTTCCACTTTCCGATTTTAGAATTAATTTAGAAACCAGGGACTCTGTAGTACTTGACCAGTTCTTAGTAATTGCACATTCTTTTTTCCATAGCACAAATAATCAGATACTGTGTGTGTGTGTAGTGTGTGTGTGTGTGTGTGTGTGTATATATATATTTTCTTTTTTAACATAGTCTCACTCTGTCACCCAGGCTGGAGTGCAATGGCACAATCTCGGCTCACTGCAACCTCTGTCTCCTGGGTTCAAGTGATTCTCCTGCCTCAGCCTCCCAAGTAGCTGGGATTACAGGCGCCTGCCACCAGGCCCGGCTAATTTTTTGTGTTTTTAGTAGAGATGGGGTTTCACCATGTTGCCTAGGCTGGTTTTGAACTCCTGAGCTCAGGCAATCCACCCACCTTGGCCTCCCAAAGTGCTGAGATTACAGGCATGAGCCACCGTGCCCGGCCGATGAACTGAGTATATTTAAATGGGAATTTTTGTGCACCTGCAACTCATGTTTTTAAGAAATAATGGATTGCTATCTCAGAGAAAATAAGATTATGTCACTATCAAGGCATTATCATTTTTATTGTCATTGTCCTCTTCAAGGAACTTTTTGGTATATAAGGAAAATTTTTTCATTTTCTACTTCAGATCTTTTTTTTTTAAGCTGACCATTACAACAGACTTATAGTCATCTCTGATTGTGTCAAAGTAAAAAATTGAATATAACAATTTGTTCTGTTTTCATAGTTGCTTCTTTTTTGGGTAAACAGAGACCTGGGATCTTCTGGAGCTCAGCCCTCTGGGTGGGAGGATGGGTGCCTAGCACTGCTCTCCGCTGACCTCTTCTGGTCTCCTGTTAGAGCTGTTGTTGAAGTAGATAGCTACTTCCTCTTAGACTGCCTTGGTGAAAGAAGCGGGGCGGTCAAGGAGAAGTGGAGGGAAATTAGCCAGTATAGACTTCATCATGATAACCTCCCCACCTCTTTACCGCTCAGGATTCCTTTTGGTATTCTCCCACCCCTGTTTAAAAAAGGGTCTTTACCAGGCACTTTATATATAAAATCATCATTATATGATTTTCCATTTTATTAGATACACTTGTAACTGCCAATCTGAGCTTCTGATGACCACAAGATAACCACTGTCACATCTTATTAATGAGTATAAAATTAAAGAAAAAAATTTTGTTAACAGATGTTACTTTATCTGGGGGGAGGGGGAATACATTGCTTTCCTTAGACATTTTGGAAAGGGAAAATTACTCATCTCTGTGAAGAACTTGTTACCTACTGTAAATAACCCTTAAAGATCTGGGTACCCCAAACTGGGGACCACTAATCTAACAGTACCATCAAGCAGTAAAGTGCTCACATTATTTTTTGCTGTAGAAACGGTGACCATTACTAATTTGGTGCCATTTTCAAACGGTAAAAGGTGATCTGCATGTTATTGTTATAAATTATGAATATTATATTGGGAGCTTTTATTTTTATCCATAGAATAAGGAGTTGGAGATGTAACCCAAAGCCCTGATGGTGTCCAGGGACAGAATTCCACTTTTTTCCTAAAACTGGGAGGTCAGGCACGGTTGTAATCTATATGCTGTCTTTGCAGAACACATGGTCATCAAACCTAAAATTCAGATAGCTTTACATTTTGAGATAAAATAGGCTCATCACATACAGAAGAAGCCTTTATTTCTGGGAGCTTCATTAAAGTCTGTAGTTCATACTATTCCCTCATCACTCTGGGGCTCTCCCTGGCCCCCTCCCATTTTGTGCCCTCTCGGTTTATCACACTTCATCTCTTGTCACACCTTTGTCTCATGTTTCCTCCACATCTGGTTGTGCTTTTTTTCTGTTATTATTGAACATCATCTAATAATACCTAAACCATTTAAACCCTCTGGAATAGGGCACAGGTGAGAGCAAATGAATAAACTGAAGATCTTAGAGCAGTGGAAAGAAAGAGACGCACTGACAAAATGGCTGCTCTGACAGAGCTGCGAGATGCCGTGGAGGAGAGGTTGGCCATACTCCTCTGTCTCCACTCTCAGCAGGCTCATTCTTGGTTTGTTCCTTGAGATTCATAATTACATGTAGTATTGAAATGAACTTAGAGCAGTAGTGACCAGCATGGGGCCTAGTTGCTTTTATTTTTTCTGCAGTTCAACAATATAACTTGTTTTTGTATTATGATTGACATCTTATGATTATCTGTACCTTTTGTGACGTCTGGTTACCAGAAGCTTTTTCTGGTAGAAGAAAAGCAAAATTCAAAGCCAGGAATAATGCTGCAACCATTTATACAAAGTTTTATGTACATAATATGTGCAAAGCTATAGGTGTAGTATATGTTTTGTTTTTTAAAAAAGCTTTGGAGTCTATACATTTTTTGTTCATTAAATGAAAAATGTTGGTAGGTTAAATACTGCTGAATTAAAACACTGTTGAGGAAGGGAGAATGGCAGTCACTTAAAAAGCTAAATCAGAGTAGATATATAGGGCCTGTTTAAAAAGGCCCAATATTCACGAAAAAAAGAAATCTGTTATACTAAAAGAGGAAAATGAGTATTGCTATCATGCTGTCATGATGCTACTCTAAATGCCTCAAAACCACCTAACAATCCATTCAGGAATCTGCCATATTGTAGACCATAGCCATATATAATAGCTGTACTAGAATATAATGTCATTTACATTTAAAAAAAAAAGCAACCTTTTGTAAGTATCTGATTACACCTGAGCTATACTGGATACCATAGCAAAAGAATTAAACCAATCCGTCCTCTGCTGTCTAAAAGCTTATTATATTTTACAGATGTTTTGAGAGTAGACACACATATTAGACATATAAGATACCAGAAAAATTAAAGTGATGTATATATAGCTCATCCTTTTGTCAGTTTAAGGGGAAAGAGACAAGGATGCTTACCTCATTCATGTGGGGGGTAAAGATTAAGAAGAATAACCAACGGAAATTCAAAATTTGGTCATGACAAGTTATTCAATCAGACTTACAGTTAACATTAAATGGATAATACATTCATCCACTCTGAAATTTGAGCATATGTGGACCTGACAAAGGAATTTTTTCTATAACATACTTTTTATTTTTTTAACATGATCCAAACTGTTCTAGAACTTTCTTGCTGACTTTATTTCATTAAGTCCATCAATCCAACTTCAAGATGTTTTCTTCTAATTAGGAAGAGCATTTTTAAAAGATTTCTAAAACTGTATATTGTAATAATCTGAGGTAAATGATCCCACCCCAGCCTCCTCTCACTTGTTCGCCCACCTTCCCAGTGTATTTCTCCCCTACAGTTCTCACTGGGTAGAATTCTCACTTTAGCTGTTACTTCCCTGGGTAATCCTTACCTTACTTCATCAAGATTTCAATTAGGTCCTCTTCATCTGAGCTCCCTTGGCAAGCTGTATTTTCTTCTGGGACAGCAATTATTGCCCAAGATTCAAATCATTTGGTTTCCTGTCCAAATCCTTCACTGACCTGGCCATGAGCTTCTCAAGTACAGAGATATGCTTTTCTTTCTTTCTTTCTTTTTTCTTTTTAATGAATTCTCAGACTCTATCACAGGGTCTGACATGACAGCACTCAATAAGTGTTCATTAAATGAAAGGAAGGGATCCTTGAATAATCACTACAACTGAGGTCTGTTAATAAAATGTGGGGAAAGTACATTCAGAATATTATCCTTCTAACTGTAATGAATTTTGATATTTTATTAACAGTAGTCCAATCAGGACTTTAGAAATCTCTTCAAAAGATCTCTTTGCTACAAATGTTTATCCTGCCAGTAATTCAGATGCTGTTAACCAGTTATCTGCTGATTTGGCAAAATCCATTAAGTATCTATTATTTTGCAATATTTATTTAAATCTTTGTAACTTATTCCAAGATCTGCTTTCTTGATCACATCTTTCTGGTTATAATAATAATATAATAATATCTGCAAATTCTATTTTATTAAATATTGATAAATGTGGGTTTGCTATAAAAATTTAAAAATGGGTTATCCTTTTAAGAAAATAAGTATTTAGAGTAATTGGTAAATTTATTAAAAAATTATATACAATGACAGTATTAAAATGTTTAAAAATAAGTTAATGTAAACAAGACATTTTAAAGTATAGGTTGGTACTTCATTAACTTTAATTTTGTGACTTTTGTCAGTTGATGTCACAACCTTAGTGTTATTTTAAATATAGTTTTTATAGGGCTACTTAATTAAGTAACATGGTATTTGCTTATTTCAAACAGTCTGCCTTTGTTCCTGTCCAAGCCATGCTGGCAGGGCATTGCTTTTCTTTTCCCTTTTGTTAATATGCTGTGTTAGATAATGGTTCTGTAAATAATAGATTCCAAGGACCTTTGATCCACCGTTACTGTAAAATAAAATGCAACTTAATTTTTTCAGGGCATAATGATTTTAACCTTGTGTACTAATTTGACTGTGCTTGTGGGGGCAGATCCTTAAATGAGACACAAATGAAGGAAAAATTGCTAATGCTGCCACTGTATATCTAATGAGCACTGTGTAATAAACCATAACCTCTTCGACATTTCTCTGGAAAGCAGCATGATTATTTTGGATAGCTAGCCCTTTGTGGATGGCTCATTACCGTCTGGCATAATATGTATTGATAGAGACTGTAATTGTCAACTCCTATTTGACATGCTGCCTCTAATAAATATGGCTTGCATCGCTGGAGCCCACTGATGGTTATATGGGAAACTGTAATTAAAGAAAAAAATATATTTTTAGGTTAAATAAGTATATAAAATGTCTCTATAGAAGATTATCTGCTTCCTTACTGCCACCACCCCCAGCTTCTTGTCATAGAGTATTTGGAGCTTCCCTGAAGGATTGGTGCTCTTTTATCAGTATAAGGGCCAACATGTGACAAGATGTGTGTGTGTGTGTGTGTGTGTGTGTGTGTGTGTGTGTGTGTGTGTGTGTGTGTGAAGCATCTCCATTGGCAAAGAATTGACAATATGAAAAAGCTCCTTCTACATATATAACATCCATAATACTATAGTATTATTTTATTTTCTTCTGTTTTTAGAGACAGGATCTCTCTCTGTCACCCAGGCTAGAGAACAGTGGATCAATCATAGTCCACTGCAACCTTGGACTCTTAGATCCTCCTACCCCAGCCTCCCTAGTAGCTGGGACTACAAGTGCTACTTTCATGTGCAGAACAGGATCTTGCTATGTTGCCCAGGCTGGTCTTGAACGCCTGTCCTCCAGGAATCCTTCAGCCTCAGCCTCCCAAAGTGCTAGAATTGCAAACATGAGCCACCACACCTGACCTCATGGTTTTCTTTAACTTTATTTTCATTTTGTTATAAGAATATTATGTTATTTCATACGAAACAAAAGAGGATACACTGCTCAAATTACTAGGAAATATGAACCATTTTAAAGATATTAAAAGCCCACAAAATACGTTACATAATATTTAGGCTGGAAGAAATGTAAATTAAAGATTAAAATGGGCCCTGCTTCATATTATAAAACAAATGTAGGGCCGGGCGTGGTGGCTCACGCCTGTAATCTCTGGCACTTTGGGAGGCTGAGGCAGGTGGATCACTTGAGGTCAGGAGTTCGAGACCAGCCTGGCCAACACGATGAAATCCCATCTCTACTGAAAATACAAAAGTTAGCTGGGTGTGGTGGCTCATGCCTGTAGTCCCAGCTACTCAGGAGGCTGAGGCAGGAGAATTGCTTGAATCTAGGAGGCAGAGGTTGCAGTGAGCCGAGATCATGCCACTGTACTCCAGCCTGAACAACAGAGCAAGACTCTGTCTCAATAAATAAATAAATAAAGTAAAACAAAACAAATTTAAGCCTAGTCAATTTATAATTTCTGAAAACATAGAATTGGAGTTCTAAAAAATTTTTTTTTGTCAATGTGTAATTGTAATATATTCTGAACTTCTGAACAAGGAAGTATACTCTTAGTTTATATGCCACAATTCATTATTTTTATTAAATTCTCAGCATAGCATATAAAATTAGAATGTAAGCACATGTTTATATTTCCTGGAGTAGGCCTAGAAAATCATTTAAAAAATTAGGCAGCTCCTAGATTTCTTCTTAGCAATGTGAAGTCTGATATAGTTTTCAAACTAAGAGAATGGAGCCCCGGGGAGGTGAAGAGAAGTAGCTGTTGGAAGAGCATGACTCTGCTACTCGCCTACCCATAGTTTTCAGTTCTGATCCTATTTGTCTAGGCAAATTTTGTAAACTCTCTGAGGACCAGGATACTCATGTATAAAATTGGGGACAATACCATCTATTTACCACAGCTGTTGTAAGGATCAGGTGAAAAACATATATGAAGCACTTAATGCAATACTTTTGGCCCCTAGTAGGTAATCAGTAAATATTAGTTTTCTTCTCTTTCCTCTTTTATCCTCCCTTCTTCCTTCTACCCTCCACAGGTGGCCACATTTCTAATCTGAGGCATTCTTTATTTTCTCAAGTATGTCCTGTCCATGAAGCATAGATTTTTAATCTTGTTAGGTAATGCTAGCTAATAGCTATTAACAGCCAGGCCCTGTTTCAGTTTTCTTACATGTGTCAGCTCACCGAATCATCACAACAACCTCATAATAAGAGATAAGTGCTGTTACCATCCCCATTTAACAGATGGGGAAAACTGAAGCGCACAGAGGTGAAGTAATTTGCTCAAAGTGACATAGTAGTGGGGCCAGGGTTTGAACTCAGGAAGTTTAACTCCAGAGCCCATACTCTTAGCTTAGCTATACTACCTCTGCAGGTCATCTTTCCTCATGTTCATAAGACAGAGGGAAAGAATAGGTTCTGGTAGGGTTCTAGAGAGGCCTGGTCCACCTACAAAGGATTGAATTGTCCTTAAAGGACAAATCCAACGTAGCCATCAGGGGTAGCAAGGGTATTTCTGGGGAGGATGGATGGCAAACCAGTGAAGGGAGTGAAGGGAGATGCAATAGTGCTGTAGGATACCAAGGAAGGGAGAAAGCGAGGAATAACTATTCTTGCACTAGACCTGCCAGCAAATGCCAAATACTGGCAATACGCTGCATGCACTGTGCTATTTCCTCTGCATGGGATATTGTTCCTACCTTTCTTCATCTGACTCTTACCTCACTTAAGATACAGTTCTGCTCTCCTTTTCTCCAGGAAACATTCCCCAATCCCCAGGCCAACCTAAGTACTCTTTTCTGGGCTCCCTTAGCACACTCTGCATAAGTGTGTACAAACATTAGTGGTGATAGTAGTAATAATTACTGTGTACTGAGCACAGACTATGTGTTAGGGCATTGTGCTGAAAACACTTTACACATGTTATCTCATTTATGTCTCAGAACAATCCTAAAAGGTCAATAGTCACAGCCTCTTTATATGGTAAGGACAGTCAAGCTTAGAAATGTTAAATCATTTAGCCAAGATCTACAGAGCCATAAAGTAGCAGATCTAAGATTTCAACCAGGTCTTTCTTACTGCAAATTCATATTCTCAATAACTACAATACATTTACCATACTTTATTGATATTATCTGCTTTTATTTTTCTCATAATCAGATTATAGACTCTTCAAGGACTACACTGTATCTTCATCTTTTACCCCACATCCTATCAAAATTGTCCTTTAGAGGAGAAAAAACCAAAATATTAAAATGTGCTGATTGAAGGCTGGGTGTCATGGCTCACGCCTATAATTGCAGCACTTTAGGAGGCCGAATCAGGAGGAGCACTTGAGCCCAGGAGTTCAAGACTAGCCTGGGCAACATAATGAAACCCCCATCTGTACAAAAAAATAAAAAATTAACCAGGAGTGATGGCACATACTTGTAGTCCCAGCTACTCGGGAGGCTGAGGTGGGAGGATTACTTAAGGATTACTTAAGCCTGGGAGATCAAGGCTGCAGTGAGCCATGATTGCACCACTGCACTCCACCCTGAGTGACAGAGCAAGACCCTGTCTCAAAAAAAAAAAAAAAGCTGGTTGTGGTGGCATTTTGGGAGCCCAAAGCAGGTGGATCATGAAGTCAGGAGATCAAGACCATCCTGGCCAACATGATGAAACCCTATCTCTACTAAAAATACAAAAATTAGCTGGGCGTGGTGGTGTACACCTGTTGTCTCAGCTACTCAGGAGGCTGAGGCAGGAGAATCACTTGAACCCAGGAGGCGGAGGTTGCAGTGAACTGAGATCGCAACACTGTACTCCAACCTGGGCAACAGAATGAGACTTCATTTCATTAAAAAAAAAAAAAAAAAGTTTATTTTTGCTAAATATACTTGAATTTTAAATGTATTTTACAATGGACTGAGTTTAATGTGTAGGAGCTAAGAGAGTTTCTCCTTCCCCTCTGAAGGTTCAAGCCTGCATAGATAAACTGACAATAGACAGATTAACAGGGAAAATTTAGCACACAAATGTATTAATGAGCACATGGACCTGACAGTCCTGCAGATATGAGACTCAGGGCCAGATGGTTGAGGCTTAAATACTCTCTTCATAGAAAGGAAGGTAGTTGGAGGTCTGTAGGCAATTTTAAAGCAGTAGTAAATGATTTTTAGGGGAATGAATGGGCTCAAAGACAAGACAGTGGTTTGTAAATGATTCTCTTTGGACGCTGAATGGGATGGAAGGACAAACCAGTTATGGGAAAGTGAGGGGCAGAAATTCACAGTGAACTAAGGTTGTCTTGATATGCAGATAAAGCGTCCTAGGTAATCTCTCAGAAGAATAGATGAAAAGTCTCTCTGGGCATGGTGATTACTTTTAGTCTTTTCTCTTTTTTGGCACTGAATCTTTCCTGGTTGTTTTTTTAGATTCTCAGGGAGAGGGAGTCTTAAGACAATTACATTTCTTTCTTTTTTTTTTTTTTTTTTTGGGATGGAGTCTTGCTGTGTCGCCCAGGCTGGAGTGCAGTAGCATGATCTCTGCTCACTGCAAGCTCCGCCTCCCAGGTTCAAGTGATTCTTCTGCCTCAGCCTCCCGAGTAGCTGGGACTACAGGCACCTGCCACCACACCCAGCTAATTTTTTGTATTTTCAGTAGAGATGGGGTTTCACCGTGTTAGCTAGGATGGTCTCGATCTCCTGACCTCGTGATCCACTTGCCTCAGCCTCCTGAAGTGCTGGGATTACAGGTGTGAACCACCATACCCAGCCTGAATTTGCTGACACTTTTATCTTGGACTTCTAGCCTCCAGATCTGTGAGAAAATAAATGTCTGTTTAAGCCACCCAGCCTGTGGTATTTTGTTATGGCAATCCAAGCAGACAAATATAGTACGTTATTCTAGATTTTCTTGCTTTAGGACTTAAGTAAAATATTATATGAAGAAATGTTTGTAATTCATAATTTAACATGATAAATATCCAACTATGGGTAGTGCCATGTAACAGCTTAAGATATGCCATTAATAATATAATTAGAATAATCATGTAAGGACTTTGTAGAAATACAGAGAAATGGAATTGCATGTGTTATCAAGGATTCGCAATGACAGCCACCTACCATGAGCCACCTGTGGCACACCCCAGCATCCTTCCGTTCCTGCATTGTGGGCACCAGGGCTTCACCAGCACTCCTTGCCCTCAGGACTGCTGGCTCAGTCTTTTTCATAGAGAAGGCTTAAGGTAGGCCAAGACCTGTACAATGGAAGGAGAGTTCAATTAGGAGCCATCTAAATTATTACTTAAAGAGAAGCCAAATGGGTACATTTTTATCTTTTGAAACAGCTTGCCAGAGTGTTGTCTGTATCACCTCTTGTTAGAAATCTTGACTTCATTCTTTTCTTCAGAATGAGAATGAACACAGAGGGCTAAGTTAGCTTCTCTGCTCCCTTCAAACTGAGTTAACTCTGTTACGGCCACTCTGATTAATATGTAGGCCTCTGTTTTAGACCGCAGCAGGGCATTGTGCTCAGATGAAAATGTGCAGGTGAAATTAGGAAGTATAATGACTTGACATTCTGATAATTAACTGGCAGTAAATATTCTTCAGTGATATTTAAGACCAACTGTTAACTCATATTTCTTTGGTAGCCTAATTTAAGTAAAACTTTCTTTTGTCTCTGTGAAAATGACTTTTTCACAATTCATTAATTTTTTTCTCCTTAATTTATCCAAATCATTTGGGGCTGTGGCTAGAAGATGAAGGATGTTCCTGGACTTTTCTCCTTTTTTGTATTGTTCTCATTTCTTTTTCCCTCAAGCACTGTCTAGAGGAGACACCCAAGCCTTTGTGCTAAATCTGTGCTCCACCCATATTCGTTTCAGTCAGCTGGCTGCAGCCATTTTTATACCACTCCATGGCAGCTGTCGACTCTGTTCATTGTCTGGCAGGAGCAGTGAGCCCTGTTGGGATCAGCAGCAGCAGCAGCAAGCTGACTGGAGCCCCCCAGCACATTATGGTGGCAGCCATGCATGGCATGGAGAGTAGGGTGGGTGTGTAGCAGCAACGTCCTTGCACTCAGTAATCTAAAGTGCTCCTCATCTAAGAGAAGTACAACTTTGCTGTCACCTCTTCTTTGGAGTCTTCCCATTCCTCCCCCCAAATCCTCAGTGATCATAATTGTGTACCCCTACAGCAGTTATAGATTGTGGCATTCAGTTTACACTTATGTACTATATAATTTTCTTGTTAAATCTTTTCATTTCATTGTATTGTATCTCCAACTAAACTATGAGCCCTCAGGACACAGACCATGTCTTAAACTACCTTAAGAGAAAGAATACATACTCACACCTTGATACATAGTCATTGATAAAAGAAAAATGCTTTTTATACTTTATATTTCTAGGGTCTAACACATAGTAGATATTCCATAAATAATTTTGTTGATAATAATTATAATCAGATAATCTAGGTTAACAATTCTTTCCATTTTTACCTGTTCTCTTTTAAGTTACAAATAATCAAAATATTTAGTTTTTTAAAGTTTGTTTTTTCATTAATTAACTCAGGAGTAGGCTATTTCATGTAGTCATGAAATATATAGATAGATAGATTAAGGTGAACATGTTTTAGCTTGTAATGGCGCTTATATGTAATCTGAATTGAGTGCCTGTTAAATTATTCTTTCTCCTTTCTTAGTACGTTCTGCTCATCTTTGACTTCTAAATTGGTTTGTGAACCATTTGGTATTATCAACTATATCAGGAAGGCCTCTAAAGGGGGAAATTGGTGGCTTCTACTCAGATATTTCACATTTATCTTATTCCTTATAGCCTTACTATCTTCAAAGCTTACTTACAAATACACTCATTTGTAAAGAGAGGAGTCATCAGTATTTGTAAAATAATTACTGTTGGCTTATATTACTCTTTAAGTGATTGAACTTCATTGGAAGAAAGTCTAAGAATACAGAGTGGTAAAAGGAAGCTGGTTTCCTTTTTAAAAAAGAACCCTACTGTGGACACAGGAATTAACTAGACCAGTGAATAGGGAAGACAATAATGGTAGCAACATGCCAAGATGATTAAATGTGGAAATATATAAAGACGTGAAAGGTAATATAATACCCACAAGAAATGGGAAAAGGTCAGGTTACTTGGAAAATTATAAAGACATTGCACAGTTTGGTCAGAATAAGCACAATAATATAGACAGCCACCCTCTCAACTGCCTGTTTAAAAAAAAAAAAAAAAAAAGGCTTAAAAAGTAGAAGTGCCCCATCTGTGAGTTGGAGGTATATCAGATGAGCTTCAAGTACCCTGTTTAGTTATTTGAATCAAAATTTTTAGAGCTGTTACCTGGTATTTCCATTGAAAATGTGAGTAAAATGTTTGCTGATTTGAATGCGTAGTTCTATCCCTTTGTGAAAAAGTTCATGTATTCTCTGAGATGAACAGGGGGCATTTTCAGATATCTCTGTTTCTGATTATTATTATTTTTATCCATGCCAGGCTTTAAAGTCCTTGAGAAGGATTGTGATTGTGTTTATGGTGTAAAGGCATCACCAAGCACATCACAGGTGCTCAGAAAATACGAGGTTGTAGAACCATGTGCACATTTGGACATCCTTCTAAAGTACATTTTATTAGTTATTTGTTAAAAATGCATGTTCGCAGAATGTGTGCCTACTTCAATAAGCCATATTATCTGCCTTTTCCAAAAGTGGATACATCCAGAATGCCAGAATGAGAAGTCATGTGCAGACACAGGAAAAGAGAAAGATAAGTGTGGGAGAGAAGAAGGTACAACCAAAAGTAATGTGGTCTTAGAGGTCTCTGTGAAAATCAGATCCTTATGCTTATAACTATTTGAGACCTGAAACAAAGATTTGCAAACTTAACGTCTTTTGCAAACAACAAATTTTCTGAGGTGAAAGAGGCATTTTCAGATGTCACTGTTTCTGTTTATTGTGCAGAAAAAGGCAGACTTAGTAATTTGATTATAAAATTCATCTCTGATAACCTTTGTTTTATACCTTATAGTCGGTGTTAATTGACTTTTAAAATTGCTTGTCAAATATTAGTTCAACTTTTTAAAAACCTTGTATAATAATACATCTGCATACTATATCTGAAGGACCACCAATAAATTATAATTTCTGGAACATATGCATTCCAGCATCATAAAAGGATCTGATTATTCAGTACTACCTGGTTTTATTTTGTCATTAAACAATTTTTTTGAGAAATTTACTGTATTAGTCCGTTTTCATGCTGCTGATAAAGACATACCCAAGTCTGGGCAATTTACAAAGGAAAGAGGTTTGATTGGACTTACAGTTCCACGTGGCTGGGGAAGCCTCACAATCATGGCAGAAGGCAAGGAGGAGCAAGTCGCATCTTACATTGATGGCAGCAGGCAAAGGGAGAGCTTGTACAGAGAGACTCCCATTTTTCAAAACCATCAGATCTCATGAGACTTATTCACTATCACGAGAACAGCACGGGAAAGACCTGCCCCCATGATTCAGTTACTTCCCACCAGGTGCCTCCCACAACACATGGGAATTCAAGATGAATTTGGGTGGGGACACAGCCAAACCATATCACTTACAAACAGAAAACTTATGCTTAAGTTGTTTAGTCAGTTTCTGTGGGCGGGCGTCAGGAGTTAGAAAAAAGATTCAAAGATAAGGATTGTACATCTGTCTACCCATATGGCCTTGGGGTACTTGTCCTCTTTGGGTAACTATCTGTATGACATTGAACAAAGTACTTAGAATTTCCAGGCATTGATTTCTACAACTGTAAAATGAGGTACCAGGTTAGATGATGGGTATCCTCAATATTCTTCTGTTCTGAAAAGAGTCTTAAATTTGGATCTAGCTTAGGAAGGTCTAAATATAATGTTAAGGCCCCTCCGCACTAGACTGTAAGTTTCTGGAACCAACTTTTAATCTACTCTGTATTCCCAATGTTCTGGGGTACCTTCCACATAAGAGGTACTTAACCTTTTCTTGAATGAATAAATAAAGCTGGAGAATTAGGCCCACTTGTCCAGAAAAGGAAAAAAAACGAAGACATTAGTTATCTGTCCACACCTCTAAATAATTGGTGTAATTAGGAATAGACCATGTCTGCTGCCCAGTAGATACTTGACATTGCATGAATCCCTGTTGCTTGCATAATGAATGGAATTTCCTCCTTACAACAGTCCTATGAAATAACTGTTGTTAACCCCATTTGGAAATGAGGAAACCAAGGCTTTGGAGGATGAAATAACTTGTAAGATTCTACACGTGATAGAAAATGAAGCCAGGATTCAAAATCAGAGCTTTCTTGTAACAAAATTTTTCATTTAGATGAACTTAAACTCACCCTAAAGCGTAAATGACTTACGGTTCTTCCCAGAGAAAGGTTCTGATGTGGGGAGGCATGGTAAGAGCAAGAGGGCCATAGATACCTGAAGTGGAAAATGACCAAGTGCTGGAGGGGGACCGGGACTCAGAAGCCACACTTGCCACCCCTCTAGAGTTGTCCTTGATCCAAACATTAACATTACTTGAAATATTTAGCAATTTTCTTTTCAAGAAGGTATGGTGTTAATATGAAAAAAAAGTATTTGCTGATGAAAAAAATTTATTGATTGTAGAAGCATTGTCTGGGAGTTGGGGCACCTGGGTAATAGTTCTAATATCTAAAACCTATGAGACTTTAAGTTATTCAGTAGACCTTTCTGCTCTGCTGAAAGTCTAAATCAGTGATTTTTCACAGGTTTATGAAAGGGATTTCAATGACTGGTCAGGGCTGGGGGATAAAGAGGGGACTGGAGGAGCAGGAAAGTATTGCCCACCACCAAGAGGAGCATCCAGAAGTCCAGAGGACTCTGTGGTCTGTGCCAAGCCCAGAATTTCCCCACAGGAGTGCCTGTGGTCGTATAATGGATGACTCCCTGTCACCACAGGTTCAGGTATTGCTGCTTTGTGGGTGACTCACTTTTGAGCGATACTTACCAGATAGTTGGTATGTCAACTTTTCTCTAAAGATTTATTTAAATGGAAAGATGAGTTGGTTTAAAATCAGTAATAGGTAGTATTTAGTAAGCACTTACTATTGAAGTTATTGTTCTAAGGACTAGATATACAGTAATTTAACCCCCATGACACTTTGACACATGTGCTATTGTTACCACCATTTTACAGATGAAACAACTGGGCACTGAGAGTAGCTGAGCACATTGATCCGGCTCACGCAGCTATTAAGTGGAATAGCTGGGATGTGAATCTAGGCAACCTGGCTCTAGAATCTGCTCTTTTAAGTTCTATGCTATATGGTGTCTCTATACATAGATTAAAATCCTAAGAAAGGACTTAAAGGTAAAATCTAAAGAAAAGCGTTACGTATATAAGAGTACATGCGGAATATGCAGAAATGACAAAAAGTGATAAGTAAATAACTGAAGTTTGTAAATGTAGCTCTGGAGCATTGCCTCTGGCAACTCCCAGATAACCCTGAATTTCAGATTCCCTGGAGAAAGAAGCTAAGGGCCTTTGATTGGGCCTGTTGCTCAGCTCTGGGTCACTCAACCAGGGTTGGGGAGACTGAGGGTCTTATAGAACAGACATGGCAGCTACTACCCACTGTATAATCTCAGTGGGGAAGGGAGAGGAAGCATTTCAAGAAAAAAGGGAATCATTATCAGGGTCCCTCAAGAAGGTGCCCACCATAATAATGGCTAAGTCTGGGCTGATGTCAGGGCATAAGTTAGAATTGTTTTTGTTTTCTGAATCCTGGACATGAAGTTTATGTCCTTATTATTTCAGAGACTTATGGAGAAGTTATAGATGGTCAAAAAACAAATGGTTTCTCTTTTTGCTTTGAAAGTAAAATAACTCATTTAGGAGTTATCTAACACAGTTTTAAATGTCATACTCTTTGATCCTGTAATTTCACTTGTACAGATATGTCCTACAGAAATACCCTACATATGCACATGGATATATGTATGAAGATGTTCGGTGCAGCAGTGTTTACAATAATAGAGAATAGGACATGACTTAAATATTTTTTAGTGGGGTCTGGAGAATATTGTGGTATATCCATACTATAAATAAATAACCATCATTAAAAAGAATTAGGTGGTTCCATATTTTGTGACATAGAAAAGTCTTCAAACTATACTAAGTGAATAAAGCAAGTTATAGTACCATATGTATAGTATGAACACATTTTTATGAAAAAATGCATAGCATTTGTTCCATGGTTATAAATGCATAGCATTTGCTATATGTTTATAAACATATGTTAAAAACATATAGCAAAAATCTGAAAGAAAATATGCTAAGCTATAAAAGAGATAACTTCTGGGGAAGGAAGTAGAGTGGAAGGATGATGAACCTAGTGGGGACCCAGAGGAGACACTGTATCTGTGTCCAAAGAAATTGCTATGATTACACGTTTGTCCCCTCCAAAACTCATGCTGAAACTTGGTCCCCAGTGTAGCAGTGTTAGGAGATGGGGCTGATGAGAGGTGATTGAATCATGGAGCTCTCATGAATGTTTTATTGTCATTATTGAGGGAGTGGGATGTGGTAAAGGGAGCCAAGCCCATTGTGCTTTCCCTCTTTAGTACTCAACTCCCTTGCTCTTCTGCGATGGAATGACACAGCACAAAGGTCCTCACCATGTGCCAACCCCTCAACCTTGGATTTCCCAGCATCCAGAACCATGAACTATTCTTTATAAATTACTCGGTCTGTGATACTCAATTTAGCAACAGAAAATGGACTTAGACAGAAATATAATTTTAATCTGCTAGTAGCCACACTAAAAATGTAAAAGGAAACAAATGAAATTGATTGTAATATTTTTAAACTAAAATATCATTTTAACATGTAATCAGTGTAAAGCACTTATTATTGAGATATTTTAAATTCTTTTTTTTTTTTTTGGTAGTAAGTTTTTACAGCACATCTGAATTCAGACCAGCTACAATGTTTTAAGGGCTTAGTAGCTACATGCAGTTGATGGCTATCATATTGATATACTTTTATATTATTTTAATTTTTTTACAGGAAGAGCATACTCTCATATGACTTATATGATATTTTTTAAAGTAGGCCATTCAATAATTGTGATGTTTTTTAAAGACTCCCTGAGTCTTTATAGGAAATATTATCCAAGAGAGGGAAAGACATACAATCTGAATGTTAAATAGAGGAAAGATTTAAGCCAGGCACTGTGGCTTATGCCTGTAATCTCAACATTTAGAAAGGCCGAGGCAGGAGGATGGTTTGACACCAGGAGTTTGAAACCAGCCTCGGCAACATAGTGAGACCTCATCTCTATAAAAAAAATTAGCCAGGCATGATGGCATGCACCCGTGGTCCCAGCTATTCAGGAGGCTGAGGTGGGAGGATCCCTTGAGCCCAGGAATTTGAGGCTGCAGTAAGCTATGATCACACTACTGTACCACTCCAGCCTGGGTAACAGTGTAAGACTCTGTCTCAAAAAAAAAAAAAGAGGGAAAGTTTAAAATGAGATGGCATTTCCAAATATCTTTTTAAACAATCAGATCCTACAAAATACTCTTATTACCGTGCATGATAAATTATTTTCAGACTTCAGATCTGCCTATAAAAATTGTGACTAGTCTCACTGAAGGCTAACTTTTCTAAAGAACAGTTTTATTGAGAAATCATTTACATATCACCCATTTTTAAGAATACAAGTCAATAATTTTTAATATATTTACAGAGTCATGTAACTATCATTACTATCTAATTTTAGAATTTTTTTATTACATAAAAAATAAACCTTAAGCCCATATAGAGTCATTACCTACTTGAACTTTTTTTTTTTTTTTTTTTTTTGAGATAGAGTCTCACTGTCACCCAGGCTGGAGTGCAGTGGCGTGATCTCGGCTCACTGCAACCTCCACCTCCCGAGTTCAGTGCTTCAGCCCAGACCATGCCTGGCTAATTTTTGTAATTTTAGTAGAGATGAGGTTTCACCATGTTGGTCAAGCTGGTCTCAAACTCTTGACCTCATGATCTGCCTGCCTCAGCCTCCCAAAGTGCTGGGCTTACAGGTGTGAGCCACCAAACCCAGCCTGGACTATTTTTTTAAATTTTCATTTTACCTTTTCAAGTGTTTGGAATTTTTAATGAAACTAATTATAAATAGCAACAATATAAAATAAAAATGTCAACATACTTTTACTGAAAAAATATTACAGTCTGTGATAAGATACCCACCAACATATATGTTCTCCAAGGTATATAAATGACAGCTACAGTAAGTGTCTGAAAATAATGCTTGTTTTTTGTTTTTACAAATGAACTGTAAATTATTTCAAAAAATGATAAAGTGTTTTTAGCACTTTAGGTATCCATATATTAATATAACTTTCAAGCAAGTTACTTTGAATGGGAAATACATAGTTTATTCACCAGAAAACAAACTTTATTACTCTATAATCACACTGCACACACCAGGCAATTCTTAATTTTGCAATTCTTCTTTAGTGTGTGTTTTTGTTTAGGTCCACAAAAACTATAGAAATGTTTAAAAGGCTGCCACTGCTTTTCAAGGAAGGGAGTAATATATACACACAAAGTAATGAAAAAGTCCGCGAATCACAATTTATGTACTATAAAAAGCTATCTTCATACATTCTTTCAAATTTTATCACTTCACTTAATTGTAATGTGGACTTAATGTGTGTTCACTCGGATGAAAATCCATGAGTGCTTATTTCAAATGAAACAAGTATGCCATCTACAAATTTCTCTTTCATAGGAAAGTGGTGCGGGAAGATTAAAAGATGATTAAAAGACTCAGGGAGTCTTTATAGGACTCCCTGCTGTGAATAGTAAATGTCAGTAGTTTTCTGTTGGGGGGTTAATGAATAAATGATATGCCTATGCCCACCTCAAATTGCTGTAAAACACATACATGTATATATGTGTACATATGTGTGAATATGTGTTTATGCACGTGTGTGTGTATACATACACTGCAAACCAGTGTTTTTTGTTTTTTGTTTTGCAGTTGCAAGATTTAATAAAGTGAAAACAGAGCTCCCATACAACGGGAAGTGACCCAAAGGGGGTTACCCATCCGGCTCAAATGCCTAGGTTTATATCCCAATCATTGTCCCTCCCCCTGTGCTCTCAGGCAATAGATGATCTGACTATTTCTTTACCTCCTCTTTTTAGTCTAATTGGTATTTTAGTGAGCCCTTTTTACTACCTGATGGGTTGGGTGTGAGCTGAGTTACAAGCCCCGTGTTTAGAGGTGGGTGCGGTCTCCTTCCCCAGCTAGGCTTAGGAATTCTTAGTTGGCCTAGGAAATCCAGCTTGTCCTGTCTCTCAGTCCCCCTCTCAACAGGAAAACCCAAGTGCTGTTGGAGAGGTTGGCCGACAACCGCTCTTAACTGCTTCCTGCTGAATTGGGGCGTAGTAGGGGTCGTGCAGTTGAGATTTCCTCAGGAGGGGTGCCTTCAATGTCATCAACATCAGAGCATGAACTAGCAGGCCGGTCCAGGGGTCCATGGTAGATCTTAGTCATGGACTGCATCTGGGGCTTCATTTGAAGAACGATTTGTAGTTTTACAGCCTCGATTCTGGAAGAGATAAACTTAACAAGGAGGTTAAAGATACAGGGATTGAAATGTAGGCCTGAAGTGCAGGGGGAGGCACATCCAACAGTTAGTAGGGTTTTGGGCCGAGACTTCATAGAGCCCAGTGAGGGTGGTATTAAATAGGCTTACCAGGTGAGTATGGGTATGGAGGGTTTCATGTAGTTTTGAGAGGTCTAGTCCTTTGTAGGGGCTAGGGGTGCTATGTACCTGAGTCAGTTGGGAGATTACTTCTTTTACATGTTTTTCTCTTGCCTGATCTTGAATTCCACCCCCATCAGACATACTGGTATGGGTGAAGTAAGGTCCAACAGACAGTGGCTCCAAGCCCCCAGGACAACTGGGAGTAATTATTTTCCCTGTCCAATAATGAGTATTTGCTTGCATGCAAAGAGTGGCAGAGTTATAGCAGTTGCAGGGCATATGGATGTGGGGGTGAAAGTGGGGTTTCATTTAGAAAAACTCCTATACAATGGGGCATTAATATATCCGGGAAGCCGCATTCTTCATAGAAGCTCTTGGTAAGGGGAGCTACTGGTAGTACAGCAGCATGGAAGGGGTGCAGTGAGTGTGAAAGGGGGTAAGAGAACGGTAAAGAGAAAAATTATGACAAGGGAGGGCCATGGGGATCTACGATTCTAGTTACTTTCCTCATGGTTGTTGCTTGAAGAGCAGGTGCAGATCCTCTAGAGGTTCACAGGAATAGCTAGCGTTGTCTCCTGGATTTTTGGGTTCCTTTGGAAACCAGTGTATTTTTAAAAACATTTTTTAACTTTTAGTATCCTGCTAATCTAGCAAAATAAAGATAGTGAGATGCCTGGGTTGGATACAAAGACCACTGTGGCTCTCTGCTTTGAATGAGATAATGCTCATCTGTGAGTGTATTTAAAAAAAGACACAACTGGAATTTGAATTTGGGATCTCAAAAAATGTTCTGAGAGGGTTTTTTTTCTTTTAATTCTTAATTTGGTATATGTTTGTTTCTTTTTTTTTTTTGAGACAGGGTCTCACTTTGTCACCCAGACTGGAGTGTAGTGATACGATCTCAGCTCACTGCACCTTCAACCTCCCAGGCTCAGGCGATCCTCCCACCTCAGCCCCATAAGTATTAATAGCTGGGACTACCGGCCTGTACCATCACACCAGCTAATTTTTGTATTTTTAGTAGAAATGGGGTTTTGCTATGTTGCCCAGGCTGGTCTCAAACTCCTGAGCTCAGGCGATTCGCCTGCCTCAGCCTCCCAAAGTGCTAGGATTACAGATGTGAGCCACCACGCCTGGTCCTATTTGGTATATGTTCCTTGTTAACTTCATTTGCTATGGAAGAGTGCTCATTTCTTTTTACTGCAATTCAGATCCCATGGGAGATCAGGCCACCTCTTAGGATGAGAACATTTAGGTCTTATGGATTTCAAACTCTTTACTAAAACCTTGCCAACTATGTATGTATGTATGCATCTGTACAAACACATATGCCTATATATACACACACATATATATATATGCACACATACACATGCATATATATGCACACATGTATGTATATAAAACTACACTATGTATATAGGTGTATATACAGTTGCCCTCAATATTCATGGATCTTGGTCCCAGGATCTCACTTGGATACCAAAATCCTTGGATGCTCAAGTCCCTGATATAAAATGGTATAGTCTCTGATATAAAATGGTTATATTTGCATATAACCACTGTGCATCCTCTTGTATGCTTCATATCATCTTCAGATTACTTATAATACCTAGTAAAATGTAGATGCTATGTAAATAGTTGTTATACTAGATTATTTAGGGAATAATGACCAGGAAAAAAGTCTGCTCATGTTCAGTACAAGTATTTTCTGTCAGTGGTTGGTTGAATCCAGGAATGTAGAACCCACCAATACCAATGGCCAACTATATGTGTTTGTGTGTTTCTTTTCATTCCTTACCTTTCTCTCACTTTCTGCTACTTCTTCTCAATAGGGGATTCATATAATTTGTAGTGTGCTTTGGAATAATAACTGAATGCACTATCCTAGTTTTCCTTCTCATATCTTTTTCACATCATACTGATTTTATTTATGATTTGTTTTTTAAAATTTTGTTTCTGGCTGGGGCAGTGGCTCACACCTGTAATCTCAGGACTTTGGGAGGCCAAGGCAGAGGATCACTTGAGGCCAGGAGTTTGAGACCAGCCTGGCCAACATGGTGAAACCCTGTCTCTACTAAAAATACAAAAATTAGCTGGGAGTGGTGGCACACGCCTATAATCCCAGCTACTCGGGTGTCCGAGGTACAAGAGTTGCTAGAACCTGGGAGGTGGAGGTTGCAGTGAGCGGAGATTGCACTCCAGCCTGGGCAACAGAGTGAGACTCTGTCAAATAAATAAATAAATAAATAAATAAATAAATAAATAAATAAAATTTTGTTTCCAATATAATCTTCATCTCACCTTCATCCTTTCATGAGCCTTAAATTCATTCCCAGCCAGGCACAGGGACTCATGCCTGTAATCCCAACACTTTGGGAGGCCGAGGCGGGCAGATCATGAGTTCGAGACCAGCCTGGCCAACATGGTGAAACCCAGTCTCTACTAAAATACAAAAATTAGCCGGGCGTGGTGACGGACTCCTGTAACCCCAGCTACTCGGGAGGCTGAGGCAGGAGAATGGTGTGAACCTGGGAGGTGGAGGTTGCAGGGAGCCGAGATCGCACCACTGCACTCCAGCCTGGGTGGCAGGAGCAAGACTCCGTCTCAAAAAAAAAAAAAATTCACTCCCACCTCCAAAAATACTGTTTACATGTTTTCCAGATACTTCTGGGAGTATTTTTTCTAGGAAAGGAGGGATATTGTATATGTACCCTAAGAGCACTTTTAATAGAGGATTATGAAAAAGCAATTCATATTTACTGAGGCATAAACATTAAATCTGAGACTGACTGAGATTTGGGAAGCCTTTCTGGGAAACACTGGTCTTTTAATTGTCACTACCCCCATGTCATCCACTGGTTAGGATGGGGTGTATTCCTTTGTCTATGCCCATGTGAGAGGCCCCTGCTGCAGTGCCCATCTGATGTTCTGTTAATTCCCTTCCCAGATCTAGACCATTGTAATTGTTTACTCTCTATGCAGTGCTTTGTGAATGGTGGCAGTCAAGCACTGAGGGGAAAATAATTTTTCTTGGGATTTCCACTTCTCTTACAACACCATTAAATGTTTCATTTTCGTATTTTTCTCTAGTTTCAAATTTGTGATAAGGTATAAACATAGTGTTGAATAACCTTTTTTTAAACCAGGCATTCTTCAATAACAATGCAAAAAGTATTTATGGAATGTTTACTAAGTATGCAGTACTCTATTTTGGGTAAAGGATGAATTGAGTTCAGTGTTTTATTTTTTTATTTTGTTTTATTTTATTTATTTTTTTGAGATGGAGTTTTACTCTTGTTGCCCAGGCTGGAGTGCAATGGCACAATCTTGGCTCACTGCAACCTCCGCCTCCTGGATTCAAGTGATTCTCCTGCCTCAGCCTCCTGAGTAGCTGGGATTACAGGCTCCTGCCACCACGCCCAGCTAATTTTTTATATTTTTAGTAAAGACGAGGTTTCACTATATTGGCCAGGCTGGTCTCAAACTCCCGACCTCAGGTGATCCACCCACCTCAGCCTCCCAAAGTGCTGGGATTACGGGCGTGAGCCACCATGCCCCATTGAGTCCAGTGTTTTCAATCATTATATACAAAAATAAAGGGATATAAGGCTGTGAGAAAAATAAATATTTCATTTTTGACATCTTTCATACTCATGCTTCAAAGGCATCATATAAATGCCTTACTCCCTTAGTACGTAATGCCAACTCTGTCATACACGTAGTACACATGATCTGTCATACTAGATAAAGGAAAGGCTCAGGACTATTCTCACCATGTGTTAGGGTAGGCTAGGTTATGCTGCAGTGCAAATGGCCCTGAAGTCTCAATGACTCACAAAATAAAGGTCCACTTGTTATTCAGGTGTCATATCCATATCATCCTTACTCCTAGACTAAGGCTGATGGAGCAGCCCTCCATTTGGAACATTGCTGGTCTCCTGTCAGAAAAGAGACCAGGTGAACCACGACCCAGCTTTGCTTAGAAATGACATTTTTAACTCACTTCTCGTTGACAAAAGCAATTCACATGCCCTTACTTGAGTTTAAGGGCATGGAGATGCATAATCTTCCCATAGGATGATGGTGGTGGTGGTATTGAACATCAGACTATTTACCAAAAAGATATATAATCTGTTATGTACCTGTTGTCATTTTTTTCTCTAAAAAAAATTATTCTAGTGTCACTCCCTTCTGGCTTTTCATAAGGTCAAGGAATAAAAGACCATTTATTGCTATAGCGTGATGCCAATCAAACTTTTTCCTTCTCCCCACCCCCATGTTCTTCCCATCCCAACATTTACCTGGCAATTTGGTAAAATGGAGGGAGCATGGATTCACAGGTCACACTGGCTGTGCTGGTCACTCTTGGAGTGACATTAGGCAAATAACTTGACCTCTCTAAACCTAAGTTATCTCCATATAAAATCTTAATGATTCTCTCTTTATCAGGTTGTTGGAGGTATTACATGAAACAGTCTATATAAAGCACTTAGCCAACGCGGGGGAGACTTCATCCCCACATCCCCTCCTATTTCCTCACAAGAGTACTTACCTGGTTTTCACAGACACCCACAAGGGAATATGTGGGTTGAATTCAGCGATCAATGAACTTGGTTGGAAAAATGATTACATTTTTATTTTCAACATAATTGGCATCCTTCATAATCTTATTTATGTTATGTGTTTAAAACCATTTTTCTTAGTAGAATCCTTAGGTTTCACCAGATTGCCAAAGGAGTCCACAGTATAACAGATGTTAAGAACAGAACTGGCCGGGCGCGGTGGCTCACGCCTGTAATCCTAGCACTTTGGGAGGCTGAGGCAGGTGGATCACCTAAGGTCAGGAGTTCAAGACCAGCCTGGCCAACATGGCAAAACCCCATCTCTACTAAAAATACAAAAAAATTAGCTGGGTGTGGTGGCGTGCACCTGTAATCCCAGCTACTCAGGAGGCTGGGGCAGGAGAATCGCTTGAACCCCAGTGGGGCAGAGGTTGCAGTGAGCCAAGATCACGCCACTTCACTCCAGCCTGGGTGACCAAGCGAGACTCCATCTCAAAAAAAAGAAAAAAAGAACAGAACCTCTGTGTCTAGTGACAGACTGTAAATGCTACCCACAATTATTCCATTATACAAAAAAAAAATTGTTTCTTTAGGGAGGCAATGAGGTTTGTTAGCAGATGAATTATATTTTACCTCAGCAAAAGTATTTTAATCCAAATCTAGCCCCATTGCTTATTAGTCATAAGGCCCTGGGCAAATCAGTTAATATATCTGAATTTCCATTTTCTTATCTGTAAAATAGGGCTAATAACTATACTTGGTGAAGATTAAATGAGATACTATATTTTAAAAATCAGAATATCTGGGACATAGTATGTTTTGAGTTACGCATTAAGCTGTACACTTCATACCTGCCAATGGCACCTATTGTCTATGGTTTAAACATGCAAGGGAAGCCTAGTACAGTGCCATGAGCCTGTAGTCCTAGCTACTCACGAGGCTGAGGCAGGAGGATCACTTGAGGCCAGCAGTTTAAGACCAGCCTGGACAATATAGAAAGACCCTGTCTCTAAAAAAAAGTTTTTAATTAAAAAAGAAATTCTGAGGAATTTCTCAACTTTTATACATGAAAATACTTGGTGAAGTATTTGGGGGGACATTTAGGATTTGTTCTTGTGTCTCTAGATACCTAGGTTGATTAGGTAGCAGAGCATGCAATGTAATTTTAAGCTTCTCACTGTATAGACTATGCCCTGACACTCTTTTTCATTGGAAACAGATCTATGCCCCTTTATTCCCACCTTACCTTCACATTTCCCAGCCTCAGACACATTTGATGGCCTAAATGAAGCCTGCCAAGGTTCCCTCTTTGGTCCATCACTGCCTCTTGTTATTTAGCTGGAGAGGTCTTTGCAGAATGACATTTCCCTCCTACAGTGCTTACTGTGCCCCATTTAGCATGCAGCCTTCACATTTTTCCTAACCCCTGCTTGCTCTCTAAAGGAGAGAAAACCCAAACCTCAGCCTCTTGTGAAGCAATTCAGAACTCAATGCCTGGCAGTTGGCATTGGTCCTGTCACTAAACTTTAATAATGATTGAGATCCACCTTATTTTGATCCAGTCTCCAGTATTCATAGGTAAAAGCCTGCTTGTCTTCTTCATCTGCTATCACACATCTTTTCTTCTGCCCCTTCTAAAATCAAAGTATGTATGCCCACTCCAGTTCACCAAATATTTTTAGCTTTCTCATATTCTGATTTTGCTCAGCAGCATTTTCTAGTTTACTCTCTGGGTTGTCAGTGGACTGTCATTTCTCCCAGTCCAGTTGTGCCTGAAGCAGTTTTCATAGCTAAATGACAAACCCTTGAAGAAAGGGGTTTGTAATGAAAATGGAAACTCCAGTGTGCTCTTTGTAATCAGTTCTTTAATCCTCCACCTGCCAGACCATGGATACAATTCGTAATTATCAGAGCAGAGAACTGAACTCCCGTACCGCGGCAGAAAGCATGAGCACTATGGGAGAGCAAGTGATAGAATCTGCTCTCCAGTGGGGAGGGGGACAGATATTTTGGAAAACTTTGACACAGAATGTGATGTATTTGTATAACCTTTTCATGTAAAACTGTGCTGCAGTCAGAGAGGGGGTCTGGGTTTTCTTCATTAAAAGCTTATTAAATAAAGAAATAGGACAGTCGTTTTGCTTCGGTAGATGGGGGTCAGAGAGGCAGGTCTGATCTCCTCAGGATATTAATGTCTGCCTTCAGCCGGGGGAAATGAGCCGTCACTTGAGTTAGAGGCAGCTTTATGTGCTCATCACTAGGGATTCCCATATGTCCAGGGAGCTGCAACAGTGAAAAATGGCAGAGCTCAGTGGTAGAGTACAGAGGGCTCTCATTGGAATTCATGTCAGGAAGCTCAGCTCAGTCTGCCCAGAGCAAGTCCGTTTAACGTTGATCAGCTGTCCATCTGATAAACCGAATTGATACGGGTATTCCCTCCAAGGGCTGCCCTGACAGTGACAGCCGCCGCACCCAGATGTCTTGTTAGGCTTTTTTGGTAGTCTCAAGTATTTTTAACCCCTTTGGTGACACGCAAACCCCAAAGTACTTTTAGAAACCTAGATAAGGATGCCTAGCTAGGCTTTCTCTCTGCTTCTCTGGCAGATAAGAGCCCCACATAACTGTTTCTAGAAACCAGAGATTATTATTAGTTAGCTGCCCCTCCTCCTCCTCATAAGCATCTGGTTGACCTGCAGGATAATTATGTGTTGACAGTATCAAGTGTATGTCTCAGTTATTCAAAACAGCATTTAGAAAAATGTTCTTAAATATAGTAAGTCACCTGGCTTGGTTATTCTTTATTAAAGTACTCTCATAGGTGTGTTCATTGATCACTAAGCAGAGCTTTATTATGTTCATGCATAAAGAGACCATGCAATACAAATTTCTTTTTGGTTGGCTAATTTCTAGTGATAAATATGGTGACTCCTTGCTGAGTCCCAACATCCCTCTGCTCTTTCAAGTATGACTACCACCACCAAAGGCATCTTACTTCTTTGTAGATTGGCTGGCAGGTATGGAGGGAGTTAATTACAGAACACATCAATACTGAGTTTTCTTTTTTGGAAATAAATCAAGAGGGGAGGAAATGAATGCAAGTCTTTGTGTTAAGCTGTGATTATTTTAAAATTATATTTCTGCAAAAGTACCAGTAGTTCTAAATTACAGCACTGAATATGGGAGAATTTTTGTTTTAAAGGTTTTTTTTTTAATTGAAGTACTACTTAAAAGATTTTTGTCTTTATATTTGTTTTTCTTCACTTTTGGACCTTGTGTTTTCATGGCATGCAAGATTCTAACATAGACTGAAGTATCTAATCTCGTTGAACTGAGACCAGCTGCAGAGACTTTTTATTTTCTGCTTCTTTTCTGTATACTGTAACTTAGAATGGTGGGTGAGCTTTTCTAAAAGAGACACAGAGCTCTCAGTACCCTCAGCAATTGCTTAGTGTGTGTGCTCAGAGCTGGAAGTAAGGCCTGGTCATTTTTTCCAACCCTTGAACCTGTAACTTGATCACTACTTGGAGGTCATCTTTATTACGGCCTACAGCCTTGGCATTTTTCTTTTTTCTTTTCTTCTTTTTTTTTTTTTTAAATAGAAATGAGGTCTCTTTATGTTGCCCAGGCTGGTCTCAAAACTCCTGGGCTCAAACAGTCCTCCCACCTTGGCCTCCCAAAGTGTTGGGATTACAGGCATGAGCCACCGTGCCCAGCTGGCACTTTGCCTCTCATGGTTGAGATTTTTCATTTTCCTACCCTATTTTTAAAAATAGAATTCTAGGCTGTGCATGGTGACTCATACCTGTAATTCCAGCACTCTGGAAGGCCAAGGTGGGAGGATCACTTGAGGCTAGGAGTTCAAGACCAGCCTGGGCAACATAGTGAGACCCCCCCCGTCTCTACTTAAAAAAAAAAAAAAAAACTAACTAAAAATTAGCTGGGTATGGTGGCGTGCACCTGTAATCCCAGCTACTGAGGAGGTTGAAGTGGGAGGCTTCCTTGAGCCCAGGAGTTTGAGGTCATATTGAACTACAATAACACTACTGTACTCCAGCCTGGGTGATAGAGTGAGACCCTGTCTCAAAAAAAAAAAATTTTATAAAATAAAATCAGAATTCTCATTTCAAAATTTAAGAATGAAATAAGATGAATTTTGAATGATATACTCATGGCCAACCCCAAATACAAAGTTCCATTTTAATTTAAGTTAACATGAATAAATGACAAAATAGGAAAATCCTTATGTTTATCTAATTATCACAACTTAAATTGAATGACTCTTAGGACTTTAAGTCTACTTATAAAAAATTAATATTTGGCACTTATAATTAGTTAAAGGTTATCATCACGAAAGATTCTTTTACCTGGCACAGGTTTACAAAAGTGTGTATGCTTTTCCTTTTCATTAGCGCTCACATGCTTTTTTTTTTTTTTTTAACAGTTTGAGCTTGAGGCCGGGCGCAGTGGCTCACGCCTGTAATCCCAGCACTTTGGGAGGCCGAGGTGGGCGGATCACGAGGTCAGGAGATCGAGACCACGGTGAAACCCCATCTCTACTAAAAATACAAAAAATTAGCCGGGCGCAGTGGCGGGCGCCCGTAGTCCCAGCTACTCGGGAGGCTGAGGCAGGAGAATGGCGTGAACCCGGGAGGCGGAGCTTGCAGTGAGGCGAGATTGCACCACTGCACTCCAGCCTGGGCGACAGAGCGAGACTCCGTCTCAAAAAAAAAAAAAAAACAAAAAAACAAAAAAAAAAAACAGTTTGAGCTTGATATTATTGAAGCATGTTTTAGAAATTTTTTTGCTTTTCTCTGTTTCTCCGTCTGCTCCCACCCTGATTATTTGCCCTGTTCTTTGGGACTTTGGGGAGAGATAAAACACAAACAAGTGGGGGGAAAAAGCTAGTATGTCACATGGCAATAAGAGCTATGGAGGGGAAAAAAAGCAGGAAGTAGGGATCGAGAATGCTGATGAGGATGAGAGGGTTGCTATTGTAAATGCCTTGCCCAGGGAAGGCCTTATGTAGAGAGAGGTGCACTTTTGCAGAGACCTCAAGAGGGTGAATGGCTAAGCCTTGTAGATACATAAGCCGAGTGCAGTCCAGATAGAGGAAAGGGCAAAGGCCCTGAGGCAAGAATAGGCTTGGCATGTTTAAGGAATAACAAAGAAGCTAGTGTCACAGAAGAGAGTGAATGAGGGGGAAAAGCAAGGGGAATGAAGTCAGAGAGGCGGGGGGTGGAGAAATTGTGGCAGATTGTATTAGACTTGGAGTCCATTATAGGGACTGGCTTTTACCAAAGTAAGTGAGATAGGGACCACTGGAGGGTTTTGAGCAGAAGAGCAGTGGACCTGGTGGTTTCATTTTCCTGCTTGCCTCGTTTCTGCTACCGTTTTACCACTCCAGCCTCACATCTAAAAAGTATCTTTCATTTATCCTCCATATTTAGTCACACAGCAATACTGCAGTTCTTCCATGAGATTATTTTGTATCACTCCCCGTGTACCTCTGTTGTCACCTTAGAGTTCACATTCTAATCATTTCACTCCTAAATTATTAGAAAAGTAGAAACAACTTTGTGATAGTTACAGTTTGGCAAATTGTAGTGTAAAGAAATAAACTTCTTACAAAACTGTTTTAACAGAATAGGTGTCCTCATTAAGTCATCAGCTCCTTGTCACTGGAAATACTAAAATAGGACCAGGCATGGTGCCTCACACCTGTAATCACGGGCCGAGGCTTAAGGCCAGGAGTTTGAGCCTGGACTGGGCAACAAAGTGAAACCCTGTCTCTACAAAAAACATTTTTTAAAAAAAATTAGCCAGGCTTAGTGGTGTGCACCTATAGTCCCAGCTACTCAGGAGGCTGAGGCGGGAGGATTGCTTGAGCCCAGGAGAAGTTGTATGACTTTCCCTAATGAGCTTGCACTACTTGGCCTCATGGGCTCTTTACAACTAGAGTTCTCTGAAATTATGCTGTGGTAGCCTGATCTTCTTGACAGTCATAGTCATCTCTCCCCATGCTCCACATCCTGGATTATACTGGCATATTCCATTTCTTTTTGTTTTTGAGACAGGGTTTCATTCTGTCTCCCAGGCTGGAGTGCAATGGCATGATCTCGGCTGACTGCAGCCTCGACATCCTAGGCTCAAGTGATCCTCCCACCTCAAGCCTCCTGAGTAGCTAGGACAAGGGCACACCACCACGTCCAGCTAATTTTTATATTTTTTCTAGGGATAGTTTCGCCGTGTTGCCCAGGCTGGTCTCAGATTCCTGGGCTCGAGCAATCCACCCACCTTGTCCTCCCACAGTGCTTGGATTATAGGCATGATAGGCATGAGCCACTGCACCTGGCCTCCATTTCTTTTTCTTTTTTTTTTTTTTTTTTTTTTTGAGACAGAGTCTCGCTGTGTTACCCAGGCTGGAGTGCAGTGGCACGATATCGGCTCACTACAACCTCTGCCTCCCAGGTTCAAGCAATTCTCCTGCCTCAGCCTCCTGAGTAGCTGGGATTGCGGGTGCCTGCCACCATGCCCTTCTAATTTTTGTATTCTTAGTAGAGACGGGGTTTCACCATGTTGGCCAGACTGGTCTCGAACTGCTGACCTCAGGTGATATGCCCATCTTGGCCTCCCAAAATGCTGGTATTACAGGTGTGAGCCACCACACCCAGCCTCCATTTCTTAAAATATCAATTTCGGCCAGGCGCGGTGACTCACGCCTGTAATCCCAGCACTTTGGGAGGCCGAGGTGGGCGGATCACCTGAGAGGTGAGGTGAGCAGTTCGAGACCAGCCTGGCTAACATGGTAAAAGCCCGTCTCTACTAAAAATACAAAAAATTAGCTGGGCTTGGTGGCAGGCACGTGTGATCCCAGCTACTCGGGAGGCTGAGGCAGAGAATCGCTTGAATCCGGTAGGCGGAGGTTGCGGTGAGCCGAGATCGTACCACTGCACTCCAGCCTGGGCGACAAAGCAAGACTCTGTCTCAAAAAAAAAAAAAAAAAAAACAATTTCGTCCCGGCATCTTCATATTGTCCAGCCCCTCCTTAATGACCCTATACTGCTCTAGAAAAACCTAAACTCGTTGCTTGTTCTTTTCAAGGTCCTCTTCAGTCACAAGTCCAATCTCATCTGTGCTCCTCTCTGTATTAAATGGGCTTGTCTGCTACTGTCCAATGACTATCCCCTCCTTCCCTCCAAATCTAAATCTGTTTAAACGTCCAAAAATAAAAAAGTCTATTAAAAAGTTCATAATCTCAGCATCTGCATTTCCTGCTCCCTGCCTGTCCTCTTTTCTTCCTTCTCATTGTTTTTCCTTTTTCTCCGAAAATCAACTTGTGCTCCTCATTCATTCATTCATATAACAAAGACTTGAGGGCCTACCAGGCACTGAACTACACAATGGAGATAGAATAATGGAAGAAACAGACAAATATTCCAGCCCTCATATTTTTTTTGCACTTACCAACTTTTGAAGGTGTAGATTTGGCTGTACCACATTCTTTTTACTTTCTACTTAGTATTGTACTACATTAATGGACATTTAGATTGTTTCTAATTATTTGTTGTTACCAAACTATGTAATGTACACTATTAAAAACAAACATGTTGGACGGACATGTCGTGGCTCATGCCTGTAATCCCAGCACTTTGGGAAACCGAGGTGGGAGGATTGCTTCAGGCCAGGAGTTGGAGACCAGCCTGCTGACATAGGAAAACCCCATCTCTAATTTTTATTCTTATTTCACTGTTTTTTGTTCTTTAGAGGACAGGATCTCACTCTGTCGCTCAGGCTGGAATGCAGTAGTGCAATGCTAGCTCCCTGCAACCTTGAACTCCTGGGTTCAAGCTATCCTCCCACCTCAGGCTCCCTAATAGCTGGGACTATAGGCACACGCCACCTCACCCATCTCTAATTTTAAAATAAAATAAAAATTTGGGCCAGGCACAGTGGCTCACGCCTGTGATCCCAGCACTTTGGGAGGCTGATTCGGTGGATCACCTGAGGTCAGGAGTTCAAGACCAGTCTGGCCAACATGGTGAAAACCTGTCTCTACTAAAAATACAAAAATTAGCCAGGTGTGGTGGTGCATGCCTGTAATCCCAGCTACTTGGGAGGCTGAGGCAGGAGAATTGCTTGAACCCAGGAAGCAAAGGTTGCAGTGAGCCGAGATTGCACCACTGCACTCCAGCCTGGGTGATAAAGACTCCATCTCAAAAAAATAAAAATAAAAATTTTTAATTAAAAAATGTTTATGTGGGTATATAAAATTATGCTGTTTCAGTAGAGTATCATAGGTCAAGAGGTATGCATATTTTTAATTTTTTTAGATACCATACTTTTCTAAGTGATTGTACCAACTTAAGGTCCAATACAGTAGTATATTCAGGGAAATTTCCCTGTGAGTGGCTACCTTCAAGGGTCAGGCTGTTCAAGCGAATGTGAAAGGTAAAGGAAGTGGTGGAGACTGTGGCAAGCTGAAGAGCTTGGCTCCAAAGGCTTTCCAATTCAATTTAGTTTTGGAAATGCTGTTTGCCAAATAGTATGTCTGTGGGCTTTATTTGGCTCTTGGGGCATCAGTGTGAGACCCCAATTTCTACCTTCACCAAAACTGTATCTTCTTGATCTTTTTCATTTTTGCAAAGTCAATGAACTAAAAATGTTATTTCATTGTATTGTAATACTTTCCTTTTTTTGTTTTGTTTTGTTTTGTTTTGAGACAGAGTCTTGCTCTGTCACCAGGCTGGAGTGCAGTGGCACAATCTCGGCTCACTGCAACCTCCACCTCCCAGGTTCAAGCCATCCTCCTGCCTCAGCCTCCTGGGTAGCTGGGACTACAGGCACGTGCCACCATGCTCAGCTAATTTTTTCTATTTTTAGTAGAACCGGGGTTTCACCATGTTGGCCAGGATGGTCTCGATCTTTTGACCTCGTGATCCACCTGCCTTGGCCTCTCAAAGTGCTGGGATTACAGGTGTGAGCCACCGCACCTGGCCACTCCTTTCTAAATTATTAGTGAGGTTGAGCATCATTTTACATACTTTTTGGCCACTTGTATTTCTTCTGGAATTACCTCTTTGTACCTTTTCCCGTGTTGCTATTGTTTATTTAACTTACTTATTTGGGTAAGCTTCACATATATTTTAAATATAAATCTTTTGTTTATTGTATTTATTGCAAGTACTTCAAGTCTGTATTTGCCTCATTATTTTTATGGTATATTTTATTATTTTATTATTTTTTTGAGATGGAGTCTCACTCTGTCAACCAGGCTGGAGTGCAGTGGTGCAATCTCAGCTCACTGCAACCTCCGCCTCTCAGGTTCAAGCAATTCTCCAGCCTCAGCCTCCTGAGTAGCTGGGATTACAGGCACCCACCACCACAATCAGCAAATTTCTGTATTTTTTTAGTAGAGGTGGGGTTTCACCATGTTGGCCAGGCTGCTCTCAAACTCCTGGCCTCAAGTGATCTACCCACCTCAGCCTCCCAAAGTGCTGGGATTACAGACGTTAGCCACTGCATGCAGCCTATAGTATATTTTAGTATTAAACTTTTTTGTTTATTTTAACTCCTCAAATTTATCCTTTGTTTTCTTTTCTTTCCTTTTTTTTTTTTTTTTTTTTTTTTTGCGACAAAGTTTTGCTCCTTGACTAGGCTGGAGTGCAATGGCACGATCTTGGCTCACTGCAACCTCTGCCTCCTGGGTTCAAGCAATTTTCCCACCTCAGCCTCCTGAGTAGCTGGGATTACAGGCACCCGCCACCATGCCCAGCTAATTTTCATATTTTTAGTAGGGACGGGGTTTTGCCATGTTGGTCAGGGTAGTCTCGAATTCCTGACCTCAGGTGATCCACTCGCCTTGGCCTCCCAAAGTACTGGGATTACAGGCGTGAGCCACTGTGCCCGGCCCCCTATCTTTTGTTTTCTTTGTAGCTTCCTGAGTTCCTATTCTGTTTTGCAAAACTATCTCACCCCATGTCCATAAGGATGTTTTCCTAAATTTATAGTGTTGCTTTTCACAGTTAGATGGTTAATCCATTTAAATATGTTTTTATCTATGGTGTAAGATAGGGATCTAACATTTTTTTCTCATAATTGATAGCCAATTGCCCCAATATCATTTGTAAGAATAATCCATCTTTTCCCTAATGATTTGAATTGTTATTTTTATCGTAAATAATTATTCATTTGCATTTGAATCTCTCTCTGGATTCCATTTCACTAATCTATTAGTCTATTCTTGTGATTTTATCATACTTTTTTTTCCTTCTTCTTCTTCTTCCTCTTCTTCAAGATGGGGTCTTATTATGTTCCCCAGGCTTGTCTCAAACTCCTGGGCTGAAGCAATCCTCCTGCCTCAGCCTCCCAAAGTTCTGAGATTACAGATGTGAGCCTCCACGCCCAGCCATACTATACTTTTTAAAACTGCAGTAGCTTTATAGTAAGATTTAAAATCTAGAACGGCAGCCCTCTTATTTTTTTTCCAAAGTTTTGTTTTTTTGTAATTTTCAAATTTACTCTTCCCATATGAACATAAAAATCAGTTTTTCAATTTTAAAAACAAATTTTAGGATTCAAGTAAAATGACTTTAAATGGATGACTCTTGCCTATCATTTTAATATTTTTAGAAAGACCCTGAATTTGCACATGTTGTGTTTGGGATATTTATTAGTTTTCTATTGATATGCAAAGAGCCCAGGCTTTAGAACCAGAGTCCTGGGCTTGAATCCAGCTTTGCAGTTAACTAGCTGTGTGAACTTGGGCAAGTTACTTAGCCTGTCAGCCTAGCTGCCTTCTGTACAGAAGAGATAATAAAGCTTACCTCAGAGAGCTGTTGTGAGTTGTATATTATTTTGTTTATTAACCTGTTAATTGAGTTATTTTTGCAAAAATATTTTTATATAGTGTTCAGCATACAGTAATTGTCTCAAAGTAATTTAGTAAGTAGTAGCCATAATCACTATTAGGCACTTTTAAAATAGTGTTTTCGAAGAATATTCAGATGAAGTGACATATCTGGCATTTACTTCAAAGTCTGAAAGAGGAATGAAGGGTGTAGCTAAAACAAGGTTAACTATGGTTAACAACTCTTTTTTTTATTTTGGAGACGAAGTCTTGCTCTTGTCCTCCAGGCTGGAGTGTGATGGCGCCATCTCGGCTCACTGTAACCTCCTCCTCCCGGGTTCAAGTGATTCTCCTGCCTCAGCCTCCTGAGTAGCTGGGATTACAGGTGCCTGCCACCACACCAGGCTAATTTTTGTATTTTTAGTAGAGATGGGGTTTCACCATGTTGGCCAGGCTGGTCTCGAACTCCTGACTTCAGGTGATCCGCCCGCATTGGCCTCCCAAAGTGCTGGGATTACAGGTGTGAGCCACCGCGCCCAGCCAGTTAACAAATTTTAAAGCTGGGTGTTGGGTCCACAGATGTTCTTGATGCAATATTTTCTACTTTTATATGTTTGAAAATTCCCAAAATTTTAAACAAGCATATTTAAAAGCTGTTAAAAATGACAAAGTGTAAATATTTATTATCTCTAAGTGGAAGATTATGTAAATATTATTCTCTGTACTTTTCTGTATTTTTTTAACCTCTCAAAAAGAAGAGAGGTAAGGAAGCTAGTGAGAGAGAAAGAAGGCTCCATTGTCTTTTTATCTCCCTTGTCCATATGGCAAAACACAATTCTTCTCCTATTTTATTTTTATTTATTTATTTATTTTTTTTTTATTTTATTATTTTTTTTTTTTGAAACAGAGTTTTGCTCTTGTTGCCCAGGCTGGAGTGCAATGGCACCATCTCGGCTCATGGCAACCTCCGCCTCCTGGATTGAAGCTATTCTCCTGCCTCAGTAACTGAGATCAGAGGCATGCGCCACCACGCCCGGCTAATTTTTTTGTATTTTTTAGTAGAGACGGAGTTTCTCCATGTTGGTCAGGCTGGTCTCAAACTCCTGACCTCAGGTGATTTGCCTGCCTTGGCCTCCCAAAGTGCTGGGATTACAGGCGTGAGCCACCACTCCCATCCTATTTTTATTTATTTATTTATTTATTTATTTTTGAGATGGAGTTTCACTCTTGTTGCCCAGGCTGGAGTGCCATGGCGCGATCTCAGCTCACCACAACCTCTGCCTCCTGGGTTCAAGCGATTCTTCTGCCTCAGCCTCCCAAGTAGCTGGAATCACAGATGTGCAACACCACGCCCAGCTAATTTTGTATTTTTAGTAGAGACAGGGTTTCTCCAAGTTGGTCAGGCTGGTGTCGAACTCCCAACCTCCAGTGATCTGCCCACCTCAGCCTCCCAAAGTACTGGAATTACAGGCGTGAGCCACCGCGCCCAGACAATTCTTCTCCTACTTTAACATCAACTTAAATGCAGAACATTTGAAGAGATTTCAGGTTATTATAAGGAACGATTCTGGTGGGTTTTCTTCTTTTTTTCTTTTTTTTTTTAAGAGACAGGGTCTCACTCTGTCGCCCAGGCTGGAGTGCGGTGTTGCAAACGCAGCCCACCGCAGCCTCAACTTCCTGGGCTCAAGCAATCCTCCTGCCTCAGCCTCCCAAGTAACTTAGAATCACAGGCACACACCACCATACCTGGCTAATTTTTTTCTTCTCATTTTTCATTGAGATGAGGTCTCCCTGTGTTGCCCAGGCTGGTCTTGAACTCCTGGGCGAAGCAATCCTCCCCGCCTTGGCCTCCTAACGTGTTGGGATTTCAAGTGTGAGCCACCACACCCAGCCAAACTGTTTATCAGTCTGGGTGCGGTGGCTCACAGCTGTTTTCCTAGTACTTTGGGAGGCTGAGATGGAAGGATCACTTCAGCTTAGAAGTTCGAGACCAGCCTGGGCAACATAGGGAGACCCCCCCTGTCTCTACAAAAAAAATTTTCTTTTTTTTTTTTTTTGAGACGGAGTCTTGTTCTATCGCCCAGGCAGAAGTGCAGTGGCACGATCTCAGCTCACTGCAAGCTCCGCCTCCCAGGTTCACGCCATTCTCCTGCCTCAGCCTCCTGAGTAGCTGGGACTACAGGCGCCTGCCACCATGCCTGGCTAATTTTTTGTATTTTTTTTTAGTAGAGTCGGGGTTTCACCCTGTTAGCCAGGATGGCCTCAATCTCCTGACTTCGTGATCCACCCGCCTCGGCCTCCCAAAGTGCTGGGATTACAGGCATGAACCACCGCGCCCGGCCCAAAAAAATAATTTAAAAAAAAAGCAGCCAGGTATGGTGGTATGTGCCTGTAGTCCTAGCCACTCAGGAGGCTGAGACAGGAGGATCACTTGAGCCCAGGAATTTGAGGTTACAGTGAGCCATAGCCACGCCACTGTACTCAAGCCTGAGCTACAGAGTGAGACCCTGTTTCTAAAAATAAAAACTGTTCATCAGCTGACATGGCTCCTGTGAAGTAGTTATCACTAATCCCTGTATGGGGATACATAGAGACTAACTGACCTCTGGGGTCACTTCCAACTCTGATTCTATAAACCCTACTTTTTAGTTTATGTCATTCCTTCCCTTTTGAAACTAAGAACGATAGTGATGCCCTATAGCCTTTATAAATTAATGGCGGCTGGGTGCAATGGCTCACACCTCTAATCCCAGCACTTTAGGAGGCCAAGGCGGGTGGATCACCTGAGGTCAGGGGTTCGAGACCAGCCTGGCCAACATGGCGAAACCCCATCTCTACTAAAAATACAAAAATTAGCCAGGCGTTGTGGCACATGTCTGTAATCCCACATACTAGGGAGGCTGAGGCAGAAAAATTGCTTGAACCCAGGGGGTGGAGGTTTCAGTGAGCTGAGGTCACACCACTGCACTCCAGCCTGGGTGACGGAGCAAGACTCTGTCTCAAATAAATAAATAAATAAATAAATTGCTAAGTAAAGAGTTGTTCATTTAACAGATATTTATAGGCAGCCTAGGGAAGTAGGGTAGTATAATTTACAGTGTAGTGAGGGAAGGGGGTGGCGGGGAGAGAGATAGCTAAAGAAATAATTACAGTCAAGTCAATACAAGACTGAGCCATATTCAAAGGCTTTCATGCACAGAAGAAAGAGTTCTAACTCTGGGAAAGTTAAAGACGTTACACATGGTCTGATTATTAAAAAGTCTTTAGACAAAAAATAATATTGATCACAAACCCTTTAGCCCCAAAAGTTGTATGGTATTTTGATACAGTGGACCTCAGTAGCGATGTTAAATAGAAAAAGGAGATCCTCTACTTCTAAATGATACAGGACCGTCTCTGAGAGATAATGTTAGGTGAATAAAACCAGAGTGCAGAATTATGAACATGAGATGTCTATTATTTTTGTCACAATTTTTATTGACTATATCTTCTCAGAATGTATTTGGCTGCATATAACAAGACTCTAACAAGACTTATAACAAGACTCTAACAAACAGTGACTTGAAAGAGTGCAGTGTTTATCTCAGATAACAAGAAGTCTAGAGGTGGACACATCAGAGCTGATGCAGCCCTCAAAGAAGTCAGCAGGGGCTCAAAATTCTTTTTGCTCTACCAGGCTTAAAGAGGGTTAAACCTCTTTAGGAGGGCCCCCAACCCTCTTTAGGAGGTTTAGAGGGTTGGGAGCCCTCTTTAGGATCCTTAAGTCTCTACTGTGCCTCCAGGCAGCTGGGCCATATTCCAGTCAGGGAACATGGGTAAGCCCAAAATATCAAAGGTATACACCAACTGAATCTGTTCCCTTATATCAGGAACTCAGTAAATTTCTCAGAAACCCCACCTGGTAGACTAGTGCTTACATTTCATTGGCCAGACTGTGTCACATGATCACATCTAGCTGAAGGGGATCATGAGGAGGTAAGGTTTTTAAGTGAGGACCATTGCCACTCCAAATGTAGTCAAGAGTATGTACTTTTCTGTATATTTTTAACCTCTCAAAAAGAATAAAGGGAAGGAAAGAAGATAGAGAGAAAGCAGGCTCCGTTGTCTTTTATCTCCCTTGTCTGCGTGGCAAAACAATTAACTCTGCTATTTTAACATCAACTTAAATGCAAAACATTTGAAGAGATTTCAAGTTATTATAAGTAACAATTTGGGTTTTTTGTTTGTTTGTTTGTTTGTTTGTTTTTTGAGACAGGGTCTCTGTTGCCCAGGCTGGAGTGCAGTGGCGCAAACACAGGAATGAATGGATAGGCAAATATTAATAGCAATGTCTGCCACCCTGATTTCTGAAGCTTAGGATGCTAAAAAAATTTGAGAAGCTTTGGAGGAAAATGGACAGATCAAAAGCAGATGAAGTTTTTTAACATATAATGGAAAGAAAGTGATTTGGTGAAAAATCTTGTAAAAACATTTATTAATCTTTCAATATGGTAATTACTTTCTTACTCTGATTACTTAACATAAGTTGTATTTATTTGTGACTGTTTTCTTTTTTTTTTTTTTTTTTTTTTTTGAGACGGAGTCTCGCTCTGTCGCCCAGGCTGGAGTGCAGTGGCGCGATCTCGGCTCACTGCAAGCTCCGCCTCCCGGGTTCATGCCATTCTCCTGCCTCAGCCTCCCGCGTAGCTGGGACTACAGGCGCCCGCCACCACGCCCGGCTAATTTTTTTTTTGTATTTTTTAGTAGAGACGGGGTTTCACTGTGTTAGCCAGGATGGTCTCGATCTCCTGACCTCGTGATCCACCCGCCTCGGCCTCCCAAAGTGCTGGGATTACAGGCGTGAGCCATATTTGTGACTGTTTTCTAATCAAGAGTTAGCATGAGGGCCCAGCATAGTGGCTTAGGCCTGTAATCCCAGCACTTTGGGAGGCCGAGGTGGGTGGATCACTTGAGGTCAGGAGTTTAAGACCAGCCTGGCCAACATGGTGAAACCCTGTCTCTACTAAAAATACAAAAAACTTAGCTGGATATCATGGCGCATGCCTGTAATCCTAGCTACTCGGGAGGCTGACGCATGAGAATTGCTTGAACCTGGGAGGCAGAGGTTGCAGTGAGCCGAGATCACGTTACTGCACTCCAGCCTGGGTGACAGAGCAAGACTCCATCTCAAAAAAAAGAGTTAGCATGAGAAATATTCAAGAGTACTAAAATATATGTACATAAATTGGCATGAAGACTTTTATTTAAGATAATTTTTTAAAAATCCAGTGCACTGAAAGTTTAATAGATTGCTTTGGGTAGCTAAAATAGGAATAAGATCACCAGAAGAAATTTTTCTCAAATTTTTTCATACTGTCAATGTTTCTCTGACATATACTAAATTGTACCCTTACAAAATATGATCCAGAGTTACTTATCTGGTGATAAAATCTTAGAATCTGAGAGCACAGTACTAGAGAGTGAAATTATAGGATAGATTTAAAGACAACTAGTCATTTCACTCCTATTTCCTATAGAAAAATAGGTACCAATAATAGTAATCATTTTTTTAAATCTTTTTAACTATTAACTGCCAGTTTAGATAACTCTTTTTTTAAAAAAATCCCTGAATCTTATAATTTGGGGACTGGAAGGGATGTGTTTCTCCAGTCCCCCTCCTTTCAGGGACAAGAAGACCAAGGGTCTGAGTTTAAGGGATTTGCCCATGAATTGTCTTATGTAATAAGCAGAAGTAGAACTGTTATCCAGATTCCTGATTAGGCTAAAACTATTGATTTCATTCTGGTGAATTCAAACAACTTGACCTTCCCCAGTTACTGTAAACAAAAAGAATTAAGCCTGTTCTTAATACACTTTTTTCCTAGCAACATTCCCTTCGCTGTTGCTTCAAAACTAGGGATAAAAATTGGACAAATTTGTGGCATATATCAGTGATGGTAACATTGATAACTTTGGCTTATTCCCCCTCCCCAACGATCTACTATTCCTTAGGTAAATAAACATTTATTTTTATTTTTATTTTTATTTTGAGACAGAGTTTCACTCTGTTGCCCAGGCTGGAGTGCAGTGGTGTGATCTCGGCTCACTGCAACCTCCGCCTCCCGGGTTGAAGCGATTCTCCTGCCTCAGCCTCCAAATAGCTGGGATTACAGGCATGCGCCACCATGTCCAGCCAATTTTTGTATTTTTAGTAGAGATGGGGTTTCACCATGTTGGCCAGGCTGCTCTTGAACTCCCGACCTCAAGTGGTCCACCTGCCTCAGCCTCCCAAAGTGCTGGGATTACAGGCGTGAGCCCAGCTAGATGTTTTAAATTGTCATTTGTTACTATGACAAGGTGGCTCTGAGTTCCAGTTTTGCCTTTTGTAAACTCAGTGTTCTTGATCAAGTATTTAACCTCTGCAGACCTGTGTAATTAGAATCACAAGTAGATAATATAAATGAAAGGTTTTTTTAAATGGCAGACCCTGTAAAAATGATGGGCTTTCACTTTTATTATTGCATACCATTGTTGTTGTTGTTTCTGGTCATGTGGCATTTAAAAGTTGCTATTTATTTAATGAATGCTGTTTTATGACTATAGATGTCAAAATCACTCATTTTCATCTTTAGAGTAATTCAGAACACCACAACTTTTTGCTTACCTGGTTATTACTTTCTTTCATAAACTGAACTGCATGAAAAACTTGTCCAAATGCTTAACGCTTTTTACTTTTATACTTGCCCATAATCTCATTATGTGATTTTTGTGAAATGTGATAATACGGACTTTTTTCAGTGAATGGTTTTGTAAACTAGAAATCATTCGCAGGGCAGTAATAAAATACAATTTTATTCCTTTCTTTTAGTCAATTTTTAAAAGGTAATTTTAAATGTTCTACTTTAAAAAAAATGTCTTCTGTTAACTTTCCAACTGTCTTATAAGTCTCCATTCTTAGTGATTTTCTTTGGGATATAATGAGATTTTAATCTAAACCATGAATTTACTCTTAGATACTATTTGACTCACTGGTTCATTTCCTTTCTCTACTCCCCAAATTTGTAATCAAGTACAATATGTCTACTGGGTCATCTTTACATATTCTCTTAATTTTTTTTAACAAAGGAAATCAATTAGACATGAGATTTTCCTTGGCATTTGATAATGCCAATTTGTTCTTTTAATTGTATCTTTATGTGATTATTATAGCTGTTAAACCAGTCTGTTTTTTTAAGAGTCTCATATATTATTTGATGATTTTATATTTATTTATTTATTTTATTTATTCATTTATTTTTGAGACAGAGTCTTGCTCTGTCATCCAGGCTAGAGTGCAGTGGCGCGATCTCAGCTAACTGCAACCTCTGCCTTCCGGGTTCAAGTGATTCTCCTGCCTCTGCCTCCCAAGTAGCTCCCAAAAATTAGTCAGGCACCCGCCAACACGCCTGGCTAATTTTTGTATTTTTAGTAGAGACAGGGTTTCACCATGTTGGCCAGGTTGGTTTCGAACTCCTTACCTCAGGTGATCCACTCGCCTTGGCCTCCCATAGTGCAGGGATTACAGGCATGAGCCACCATGCCTGGCCTGATTATTCTATATTTATTTCTCTCCATGTCTAAGGCGGTTGTCCTAGGTCAAGCCCTTTTGTTGCATCTTCCTTGGACCTTTGTAATAGCTCCCCCACCCCATATCCCTACTTTTCCTACATACTTTTTAAGATTTTTCTATGTATCACATTTGGAATCTTCTTCCTAAATTATTAAAAAATATATATCATCCTTTCATCTCAAAATATTGCATGTGTAATAAAATATAGACCATTTCACCTGCTATAACCAAGCTCCAAAATTCCTATCTCTCACTTATCCACACAGTCCCTTTACTGTAGCCAAACTGATCTTTTCAACCTTTGGTCACGTTTTCTACTCTTGCCTTCTCTATGTCATGATTCATGATCTTTCTTATTCTGGGGTTCCCAAGCCCTACTCTTGTTTTGTCCTTTTTCTCCAGCTGTGGAAATCTTACTTGCCTTTCCAGGCCCCGCTCAAATTTAGCTTCTTCAAGGAAACTTTTTTAAAGCTTTTATGACACAGATGAGGTCTATAGAAAAAAAGGAAAGATAGAAGCTTTCAGTGGGCACATGTGGAAGGCAGCCTAATCTAGTAGAAATAGATTGGGGATTGGAGTCTCTGTTAGTTATCTATTGTGTAACAAACTACTCCAAACCTTGGTGGCTTAAAACAATAACCAACTTATTTCTCATAATTCTGTTGTTTGGCTGGACTATTCCTGTGCTGGTTTCTCCTGTATTTATTTATGTGTCTGTGTTTACCTGGTAAATGTGCAGGGGGCTGGGCTTGACTGGGACAGCTGGACCTCTCTCCATGTTGCCTTTCATTCTCTAAGAGGCTAGATTAGGTTTCTTAACTTGTAGTCTCAGGTTAGCATTCAGAGTGTAAGCCCCAATGCAAAAACATTTATCAAGCCTGTTTGTCCCTCATTTGCCGATGTCCCATTGACCAAACAAGTCATATGGTCAAACTCAGCATCAATCAAGGAGATCGTACATGGCTTGGATATCAGAGGGTGTGACTGATAAGTGTAACTTGGTGTAACACTCTGCCACAGTTTGCCCTCTGGCCCCAATATTTCACATTCCTTCCATATGCAAAACAGACTACCTCCCAAGACCCCAGTCTCATCCATTTCATGACATCAAGCTCAGAGTCCCTGATCTCACGATTTCTGTTAGGTCTCGATATGGATGTGGCTCCATGGGTGCAGCCCCTCTTCAGTCAGGGACCTGGGAACTAAAAGGACAAGTTATCCACCCTCCCCCCAACCACACAACACCGTCTATCCAACATGCAACAGTGAATCAGAAAGAAGATAACCACAGTTGTCACTTCCATTAAAAAGAGGGAGAAATGGGAGGTACATAGCAGTCACTAGTCTGTAGCAATTCTGAAATCCAGCTGGGCACATATCTGGGCCACCTACTGTATCTTGGAGCAAGGAATGTTTCTTGATTAGGGCTCAGTTCTATTCCCTGGAAATGGTTCTCGAATCCACTCTTCTCCATGGTTCTTGGCTCTACCTTCTGAGCTTCCTTTTCTTTTCTTTTCTTTCCTTTTTTTTTTTTTTTTTTTTTTGAGATAGGGTCTCACTCTGTGCCTAGGCTAGAGTGCAATAGTGCAGTCAGTTCACTATAACTTTGAACTGCTGAGCTCAGGTGATGTCCCACCTCAGCCTCCCAAGTAACTGGGACTACAGGCGTGCACCCCCTCACCAAGCTAATTTTTATTTTTTAATTTTTTGTAGAGATAGGGTCTCACTATGTTGCCTGAACTGATGTTGAACTCCTGGCCTCAAGCAGTCCTGCCACCTGGGCCTCCCAAAGTTCTGAGATTACAGGCATGAGCCACTGCACCTGGCCTATTTTCCCTTTTCAGTAAGATACAGTTTATACTTGCAGCTGAGTAGCTTTCCAGCTTCCACTAAGAGTTTGCCATTCCTTCAGCCTTTGCCTCCTAGCCTCATTTTTCTGACTCAAAGCAAACACTCCACTTATAGATATACCATTTCTGTATCAGATATCTGTTGCTACATAGCAAATCACCCATATAGTTTAGTGACTTGAAACAACTTACCATTCTGTGGATTGACCTGAGGGTTCTTCTGCTTGGGGTCATGCAACGCCTGTGACTGTGAAAAGCTTATCAGTTGCATAGGCACTTACCAGGCTTTCCTTGTGTACTGTTTGTTGATGTCCTATTGGCCAAAGCAAGTCACATGGCCAAGCATGGAAGGGGATCATGCAGGAGCCTGGAAACCAAAAGACGTGACTCACATGGGGCCATTTGTAGCAGATACCAACAGATTTTCAGGTCTACATTACTGTGTACTCTTGGGAAAGTCATTTTACTTGTGTGCACAATTTTTTCACCTATTAAAAGAGGTTAATAATACCTATCATGAAGTTGTGATAATGTTTAAATTTTTAGTAATTACCTGTTGATTTTTTTCTGACTATAAAAGTAATACTTTTGTCATTGTACAAAATAGACAAACTACAGAAAAGTATAAAAAAGGAACAAACATCTGCTGAAATTCCCGTGTAATAAATATAGTTCTATACTATAAGCTCCTCGGGGGCCTTCTCTATATTATTTGCTACTATAGGTTTCTTTCTTCATTCTTATTCTGAAAGTTAAAAAGTCCTTGAAGGAAGAAACCATTTGTATTCATCTCTGTAAACCCCATAGCTTTGCATTTATGATTAAAAGAGATAATGTAGCTAGGAGCAGTGGCTCACACCTGTTATCCCAGCACTTTGGGAGTCCGAGGCAGGTAGATCACCTGAGCTCAGGAGTTCAAGACCAACCTGGGTAACATGGCAAAACCCCATCTCTACCAAAAATACAAAAGTTAGCCAGGCTTGGTGTCGCACACCTGTAGTCCCAGCTACTCAGGAGGCTGAAGTGGGAAGATTATTTGAGCCTGGGAGGTGGAGGTTGCAGTGGGCTGAGATTGCACCACTGCACTCAAACCTGGGTGACAGAGTGAGACCCCATCTAAACAAAAAAAAAAAAAAAAAAAGAGAGAGAGAGATAATGTATGTAATGCCCTTAGACTAGTATCTGGCACAGATTATATTCTCACTTAAATTGGAATTCCATTAGACACTACTAAGGAGTCTCAGAAATCTTGAAGTTATGAGCGTGAGGAAAGTATACCAAGAGCACAGTATATAAATGGAGCTGTGGAAGGTGGCCCTCCACTGGTCAACTTCTGTCTGGGATATCCTAGTGACTTGTGGGGAAGAGTGAGGAATATTACAGAGAAGGAAGGTGTCAACATCTTCTTACAGATCCCAAACTGCTCAGTAGAGAGACCTCTATTTAAAGATTCATTAGAAAGATATAATCCAAAAAAAAAAGTGGGGGGCAACCTATGGAATATTTTATTGTTGAAAACTGAAATCAGACATTAGTGATAAAATGGTGTTCTTGATACTCTAACAAATCTTACCTTTATGTTTTAGTCAAAGAAGTTTGGCAGAGATCACGGAGCTAATTCATACTGCTCTCCTTGTACATCGTGGGATAGTAAATTTAAATGAGTTGCAATCATCTGATGGTCCACTGAAAGACATGAAATTTGGAAATAAAATTGCTATCCTGAGTGGAGACTTTCTTCTAGCAAATGCCTGCAATGGACTAGCTCTGCTACAGAACACCAAGGTAAAAATGGGCAGGGTTTGGTTGTACCTGAATGGCTTCAGGTAGCAATTAGTTGGCTGCTGGAGCTGCAGGTCTGTGTGCCCTGCTGCCCCAACTCCCCTCATGTACATGCTCAGTAAACAGTAAAACTGTGATGAACATAATGATGGCAGTGTTAGTACCAGGCAAAGTGTAAATGCTAGGAAAGAGTTTTGAGAGTAATTTTTTTTCTGATTACGGATGAAATTATTAATTATAGGATAGGGTTAAATCTTCAAAACAAAGAAAATGTAAGTAAATATTACCTATAATCCCACTTTCCAGAGATAATCACTGCTGGTTAATATCTTGATGTATTTCCTTGTAGTCTTTTTTTGTTGTTCATTAATGCCTTTATATATGTAATTTTTTGTAATATATATGAGAACTTGCTAGGTATAAGGTTTTTTTAATCCTGCCTGTTTTTTCTTACGTAATATTATGATGTGAGCATCTTCCCATGGTTATAACTTTTTCTATAATATCCAGTCACTTAGATATAATACCACTTGTTTATCAAATTCCTCATTGTTGGACATTTAGGTTGCTTCTTATTTTTACTATCATAAGTAGATCTTCAGTAAAGATCTTTGCTATCAATTTTCCCTATTGCAGATTATTTCTTTAAGATAAAGACCTAGAAGTGGTTCAAAGGGTTAAACATTTTTAGTGTTTTTTTTTTTCCTTTTGTTATAGAGACATGGTCTCACTCTATCACCCAGGTTAAAGGCCAGGTGCAGTGGCTCACTCCTGTAATCCCAGCACTTTGGGAGGCCGAGGCAGGTGGATCACCTGAGGTCAGGAGTTCGAGACCAGTCTGGCCAACATGGTGAAACCCCGTCTCTACTACAAATAAAAAATTAGCTGGGCATGGTGGCGCGTGCCTATAATCCCAGCTACTCGGGAAGCTGAGGCAGGAGAATCGCTTGAACCCGGGAGGCAGAGGTTGCAGTGAGCCAAGATCACGCCACTGGACTCCAGCCTGGTAGGTTGAAGTGAGCTGAGATTGTGCCACCGCACTCCAGCCTGGGCGACAGAGTGATACTCCATCTCAAAAATAATAATAAAAATAAAAATAAAGTGCAGTAGCATAATCATAGCTTACTGCAGCCTCAAACTCCTGGGCTCAAGCGATCTCTTACCTCAGCCTCCTGAGTAGCTGGCTGGCTAATTTTTAAATTTTTTATAGAGACAGAGTCTCACTGTGTTGCCCAGGCTAGTCTTGAACTCCTGGCCTCAAACGATCCTCCCACCTCAACCTCCCAAAGTGCTAGGATTACGGCATGAGCCACCACGCCTGGCCACATTTTTAGTATTCTTGATACATATTGCCAATCTGCTTTCTGGAAAGGTTATAGAGGTATTTCTTGTTATATCAGTTAGGATTAGGTTTGATTATAAGATAACAGTGCCCTATAAGATAGGAATTTATTTTTTCTCTCATGTAAAATCATCTAGGAGTAGGCAGTCAAAAGTTGGTATAGTGATTCTGCAAAGTCAGGGATCCAGGCTCCTTCTGTCTTACTGTTTTGCCATCCTTATCTTACCACATCATGGCCCGAGGCATTTGCCATTATGGCTTCCCTCCAGTCAATAGAAGGAGGAAGGACAAAAAAAGGGCAGATCTCCTTCCTTTGAAGGTTGGGTCAGTGTACATCCTAGTTTGCTAAAGGAGAGTCTCAGTGTAAGCCAGCTATCCTGGGATCCCATCTGATTTAGCATTTATCCTGAATTTTTCATTGTTTAACAGAGAATTATTACTAATAATTATATTAGAATAAGCTGGGATGAGTTTGGTAGATCCCCACTTAGTACTTCCAGCCTCTGTTTTTGTTTTTGTGTAACGTAATATAATAGTATTCAGAGACCCTTATATAGTGGAGAGAGTTCTCATTATCAGTTGTCCTTTTTTTTGTTTCTTTTTTTTTATGTTTCTTTTTTGAGACAGGGTCTTACTCTGTAACCTAGGCTGGAGTGTAGTGGCGTGATCACTGCAGCCTCAACTTCCCTGGTTGAAGCGATCCTCCTACCTCAGTGTCCCAAGTAGCTGGGACCACAGGTGCATACAGCCATACCTGGCTAATTTTTTGTATTTTTTTTTAGAGATGGGCTTTTGCCTTTCGCCATGTTGCTCAGGCTGGTCTTGAACTCCTGGGCTCAAGAAATCCTCCCGTGTTGGCCTCCCAAAGTGCTGGGATTACAGGCATGAGCCACTGTGCCCAGCTTCATTTTAAGTTGTTAGGAAATCTGAAAGATACCAGAAATAACTTATCTCTTTTCCCAGCCCTTTCAGACACAACTAACACTTCCCAATCAAGGACAGAATGCAGGGCAATTGCTAATACAGTAAAGTGCACTCAGACACAAATGTCTAGGGGCAGCTAACTCTTTCCTGTATCAGGTGGTGGGAGAAGCTGGCTGTGTAGTGTGTCACCCAATTGTACTGTAGGCCATGCATGGCCTGCAAGAGTCACAAAGCTGCCAGGTACCAGTTGGTAAGTTCAGTGGGAAACAGTAAATTATAGGTTTGGGTGTCTGTAAAATATATATGGGAAATCAAGGCTGATCAGCTCTGCTAGGGAGCAAGTAGAGTGTAGAATGAGCACACTTGCTTGCACAGTGTAAATCTATATTTTATTGCTTGGCAATACTTTGTTTTTGCAATAAATCCTTTTGGCAGCAGTAAACTGAAAAAACTAGAAGTATGTGTTTCATTTTTTTAAGTATTGATTTTTTTTCTTAAGAAAGTTAATAAGGAATGTGTATTAATGACTTGAACAAAATGTTTGTTGACATTTACCAACCACTGTGGAGGCCATAGTGGTATCACTGACCACATGAAAACAAGAAGAGTAAAGTCTGCTGAAGAAGTGTCAGGATCTACTTTATGCAGTTGCAGAAGGTATATATGCATACGACTCTGCAACATAACTTATATTTAGAGAAATGACTATGCTAAGTGATTGCACTGATTATCAACTACAAGTGTTTATGTGTATATAGGAAAAGGGAAGCAATAGTTCTTTTGCGTCATTGTCAGTAGAAGAACTTTGAAAGCAGTTAAATAATTCCAGTTTTAGTTCAGTGTCATCAGGTATTTCAAGTAAGTAAATCATTTAAGTTAATTCTACAAATGGTTTGGTTTTTTTCTTTCCATTCATTCATGGGATTAAGGTAAAGTTTTTGGAAGTATATTCTATTAAACATAAAGCCTTTGTGAGTGAGATTGGAAATTCAGTTTAAAAGTTCAATATAGAAAATAAAATTATTAGTTTATAGTAACAATAGAAGTACAAATTTTGGTGAAGCACAGTGTTGTGGTAAAAACAATGTTTTTACTACATTAAACAACCTGTGGAGTAGTTGGCATTGGTTGTGGCACACACACAATTGATCATTACATCTAAACAAGCACCAAAAGTCTCCTATTTTAATAGAATCTATTGTTACATCAAAATTTACAAATATCTGAATAGTCACAGTCACTGAACTATATGATTTGGAAGTTGTAACTGATGTCAGATAAAAAATACACTTCAGGCCAGGCACGGTGGATGTCAGATAAAAAATACACTTCAGGCCAGGCACGGTGGCTCATGCCTGTAATCCCAGCACTTTCGGAGGCTGAGGCGAGTGAATCACCTGAGGTCAGGAGTTCGAGACCAGCCTGACCAAGATGGTGAAATCCCGTCTCTACTAAAAATGCAAAGAACATTAGCCGAGTGTGGTGGCACATGCCTGTAATCCCAGCTACTTGGGAGGCTGAGGCATGAGAATCGCTCGAACCTGGGTGGTGGAGGTTGCAGTGAGCCAAGATCACGCCATTGCACTCCGGCCTGGGCAACAAGAGCGAATCTCAGTCTCAAAAATAATAATAATAATAATACACTTCAGCAGAGCAGTATGTGCCTTTTCTCTTTGTTGTCTGTCGTTGATCAGATTTTAGAAATCTTTATAAATCAATCTGTGCCCCCAACAGTGGTATTGAACTTTATTCTAAATGGGTCATCAAAAGTTTGGTGGCATTTGGGCACGGTGGCTCACGCCTGTATTTCCAGCACTTTGGGAGGCTAAGGCAGGCGGATCACTTGAGGTCAGGAGTCTGAGACCAGCCTGGCCAACATAGTGAAACCCCGTCTCTACTGAAAATACAAAAATTAGCCAGTGGTGGTGGTGCATTCCTGTGATTCCAGCTACTCAGGAGTCTGAGGCACAAGAATCACTTGAACCCAGGAGGTGGAGGTTTCAGTGAGCCCAGATCACGCCACTGTACTCCAGCCTGGGTGACAGGGTGAAACTCTGTGTCAAAAAATACTACTACTACTACTAATAATAATAATTGGCAGCATTTCATTCAACATCACTTGAGAATCTTAAATCAAGTATTCAATAAACAGAACACTACATGAGACTTTTAGGGAATTACAATTAATGAAAACAAAACAAAACTTCCATTAGAATTTTTCCTGACAAAAGCAAAGAAGGAATGATATAAACAGTAACAACTCAAACGATATACAAGATTAAAATTTTCAGTTCTGTAGTTGCGATTTGAAATGTCTCACCTTGCAGGAAGAATCTTGGTGGTGCTCCTACTTTGAATAAATTGCACACACACACACACACACACACACACACACACACGAAATGAGATTGAGAAGGCCTAGATTTTGCAGCATCTAAATTTGGCAAAACATTGAAAAGAATCATAGAGACAACTTATTTGACAAGTTTTGTCTTATAAAAGTATTTGTTAGGCCAGGTGCAGTGGCTCATGCTTATAATCCCAGCACTTTGGGAGGTTGAAGCAGGCAGATCACCTGAGGTCGGGAGTTCGAGACCAGCCTCACCAACATGATGAAACCCTGAAATTATCAGGGCATGGTGGTGCATGCCTGTAATCCCAGCTACTTGGGAGGCTGAGGCAGGAGAATCGCTTGAACCCAGGAGGCTGAGGTTGCAGTGAGCCGAGATCGCACCACTGCACTCCATCCTGGGCAACAAGAGCGAAACTCCGTCTGGAAAAAAAAAAAAATACTATTTGTTAAAGTAAGATACTCTGATGGAAGCAAAAAGAGAGTGCCTCTAAAAATATTTGGGCTGAAATATTTATACTGTTCAATATTTTTAAAATTAGAATTATGTCCTCCATTTAGCAAATTTACTCTGAACTTACCAGGTAACTTAGAACCTGTAGAAAGAGAATTTTCTCCATAATTGAAAGTATCAATAATTTCAAACTAATTAACTATAAACTGTAACTGTGAAGAATATTGCGGGCAGTTTTATTTTTAAATACCGTATTTTAATGAACACATTCTTCAGAAAAATGCCAGTGACACAATATTAGAGACAGATATGTCTAAGAAATGGATTAAACCATGTAAATATACATCAATAATAATTCTCATTATTTTTAAATATTCAGATAATCAGTATAAAGAAGTTATTGTTCTATTGTACATACATGTATGTTATTTTTATTTCTTTTGAAATTTTATTTTTGAAAATAGTTTTTGAATAGAACCTGTTGAGTCCACCAATATAATAAAATCAGCTGTTTGTTTTTGAAATAAATACTATTTATTTCAATATAATAAAATCAGCTGTTTGTTTTTGAAATAAATACATATTTCAAAAAGTATAAAATTTTAGTTGTTTCAGTGCTTCTTTTTACTCTTGTGTCCCAGTTTGCATGATAAATTATATAGTATTCACACTTTAAAGACATTTCTCATAAGTTATATGAGATTTTTCTGCTTACATCCTGTTGACCAGAATTTAATTATATAGCCATACCTAGCTGTAAGGGAAGCTAGAAAATGTAATTTTTATTGTAGGTCATCATGGATCCAGCCAAAAATCTGGAAGATACAGATAAAAGATACTAGGAGACAAGTAACATTCTGTCCTGCCTTCTCATCACGTGTTTGCATTTTTGGCTAGCACATATACTCATGAGGGAGACCTGCGGAATTTAAGGGAGAAAGTAGTATGGTACCTTTAATATCTAATTTATATTCATATTTTTTTAAAAGCTAAAGTAAAAAATGAATTGATCCTATTAAGCAGACTTATTAGAGAATCTTGGTCAGGCATGGTGGCTCACGCCTATCATCCTAGTACTTTGGGAGATGGAGGTGGGAGGATAGCTTGAGCCCAGGAGTTGGAGACCAGCCTGGGCAACATAGCAAGACCCTGTCTCTACAGAAAAAAAAAACAAAAAACAAAAAACAGGCATGGTGGTGCATGCTGTTAGTCCTAGCTACTCAGCAGGCTGAGGTGGTAGGATTTCTTGAGCCTAGGAGTTGGAGGCTGCATTGAGCTATGAATGCACCACTGTTTCTCTAGCCTGGGCAATAGAGCCCCTGTCTCAAAAAAAAAAAGAAAGAGAGAGAATCTGATGCCTCTCTCCAGTTCTATTTTATTTCATCTCAAATGTCTCTCTCCTTTATGCATATAGTATACTTTGATGGGTCCCACTAAATTCTCTCCTTCACTGGAATTCACATGTTAACAGAAGGTGAGTGGTTCTTTGCCCCTGGGACTCACAAACTGTATCATCCATCTCTCCTTTTCACCATATTTGCAGTGGTCTGTGATAAAACTTAGCCCTTGTTTAGAGAAGAAAGAGGCCTCAGAAAGTGCAGATCTGACATAGTGTCTGGACACCTTGAGCTGCACATGACAAGCTCTAGCTTCACAGGCTGGCCATTCATGGATTAGACCTACAAAGCTGAGGGGAGGGGATATTCTGGACCTTGATAGTACCTAGGTCCACATTTTGGTAATTTGCCTCGGTATAGTCGCCACCTTAGAAAACCAAGACTCGTTGCCTTTGGACAAATTTCTATTTGTTTTCTGTAATCATTCATTTTAACTTTGAACTATTCTGATGAAATCTTACATAAGGTTCAAACGGTGGTATTATATACAAACATAATCATGTTAAACAATACAAACAAATAATCACTTGTTTAAACTGCTTCCCTTTATGGGACTAATATTTAACATGTTCCTTTTTCTTAACTAGCTTGTGTCAGTCACACATGCTTTTTTTCAATGTGGTTCAAGTACAGTGAAAATGGAAGCTTTACTCCCATCAAAATCAAATCAGATTCACAGCCTGTGAAATCCACTCTTGGTGTTTTGCATTCAGAAGCATCACTATAAATGTTCCAGAGTCTAAGACCTCCACCATCTGCTCCATTAGGCACTGGATTTCAGTAGCACTACTTGATTTAGAAAAAGAAAAAGAAAAACTTAGCATATCCAAGCAACTATTCAGCCTGAAGCTTCTTGAAATAAGAATGATCTGGCATTTCCTTCCCCTTCAGTGAGCCTCATAACTTCATGGTCTCTGCACAGGTTTACACCTTTAAATTTGCATTTTATCAACCTTTCTCTGGTGAGGAATTTTTTCCTTTTTAGGCTATGATATGTTTTTTTCTGAATTTGATAGTTTTATGTTGAATTGAAGGCTTTATTCTGTGCAGCCCTCCTGTTAATCTCAAACATGAATCTTTTGCACCTTGTTCTTCAAAGGGTCATTGAAGGCTCTACCAGGTCAATTTCAAAAAAAAAAAAAAAAAAATGCCTCAGGGGTTCACTTTTTGTGAAAGACCTTAAGAACCATGCCCAGGGTCTGTAATTGATCTTCTCCAAATCAAGGCTTTCAGTAGCTCTCTTTTAATCGTAATAGATGATTTCCAAATCAGGTGAACAGTATTTTAAACTGAGGAGATTGTGAATTACTAAAGTTCTTGAAAGTCAGGAATTCCCTCTGATAAAGCAAATCTCCCATATTCAGAGCCAGTTTCTTTCATTTAAATACTTGGCAATATTTTCATCAGAATAATTTAAGGAAAGTGAAGTTATATCTCAGAAGAGGACTTATTTTATAAAATGAGCTCCCAGAAGCTTAAGTTGATTAAGTATAATAGTAACTATAGTTTTTTTAGAAGGAGGAGGTGGCGATAAATATTTCTTTGGAGTAGTAGTGTATTAAGTTTTTTGCGTTTTGTTTGTTTGTTTGTTTGTTTGAGATAGTTTTGCTCTTGTTGCCCAGGCTGGAGTGCAGTGGCACGATCTTGGCTCACTGCAACCTCCGCCTCTCGGGTTCGAGTGATTCTCCTGCCACAGCATCTCAAGTAGCTGGGATTACAGGTGCCCACCACCACATCTGGCTAATTTTTGTATTTTTAGTAGATGTGGTTTTGCCATGTTGGGCAGGCTGGTCTTGAACTCCTAACCTCAGGTGATCCACCTGCCTCAGCCTCCCAAGGTGCTAGGATTACAGGCGTGAGCCACCACACCTGGCCAAGTTTTCTTATCTCTACATATGCTTAATGTCTTGGTAAAGTTAGATTCTATTTAATGATGTTTTAGTTTTCTTTTATAAGAAAGAAAATTTGTCAACAATAGCAACATAAATAGATACCACAGCAAGAGGAAACAGGCAAAACTTAATACAGAATTTCTGTTTATAATATGTCACTGTTTTTTCACAGTGACAGCCTGCTTTTTCTTTGAGGATGTATATTGGTAATTAAAGTTGGCATATTTGTAACAACTTTAATTTTTTATGACTTATTCATTCTACCAATTTCTCATTTTTTTGTGCTACTGGATTCTTGTCTGAATTTCTATATGATGTGTTTATCTCTGTACTTCTCATGGGGCAGGCCATTAGATGAAGGGTTCTGCAGTCAAATGAAATTCAGAGCTGTTTTATAATTGCCAAGGGTAAAATTAGCAGAGTCAATTATTTTCCCTTTGGCTTTTCCCTGAAGATATTAGGGGTCTTCAAGGTAATTGCCTTAGGTAACACTTAGATTTTTAAATATCTTCAAGTATAGAAATTGGTTTATTAATCCTCTGGTAATTGTCTTCTTACCATTATAGCTGTAGTCACATAAATGCAAATTAACAAGATTTTGAATTCAAGAGTGAATTTAAAAATTAATGCTTGGGTTTTCATTCATTTTCAATTATGGAACATAAGGGCAAGTTTTTATTTTAGTACTTCACTGTACAAAGACCTGGACTAAAAGACCTCAGAATGCCTCTTTTAAATCATAAATTTCCTGATTCCATTGGGATAAGTTGCTCTATATTGTGTCCATGTAGAACATCACTGGATGCTGTAGTGATGTGGTCATGCCAGAATCTAAAATTTTAGTGTTTGAGCAGCAAGCTATCAGTGAGACATGCTAACTAATTGGAAGGGAAATCATGAAGTGGAGAAGTACTATAATTTCGAAATCTAGCTGGCCATTAACAGGCTTCCTCTGGTCTTTGTATTTATTTAGACTGGGTTTGTATTTAGGATTAAGCCACAGTGCAAATAAGACTGTGTGGATTACTACCTGTCATCTTGTTTTTGAAAAGTCTTTTACTTTACATATATAATGATAAGCCTAGTATTTAAAGAATGGAATTTATCACGTTATTTTTTTTTCTTTGTAGTCATTTTCATTTAATGGACCTATTGCTATATATCAGATGGGAGACTGTGAGTCAGCCTGGATCTTATCTAAACACCCAAGAGCATTGTCATGATGTCACTCCTGGAGGTTGTTCTATTAAGCATTAGTGATTTATACTTCCGGATAACCAGTGGCACAGATGTACTCTTTACGTAGCTGATGTATTTCCTTATGTTAACTTTGTTTTCCTAAAGGCATAAATATGTTGTTTACAATGAAGTATTTTGTTTGTACAAATATGCTCAATTTATGCATATAAATCTCCCTTTACACCATCTATATAGTTTAATAAAGATGCTATTGTCTATTTGTGTTTGTCTTATCTGTTATAGTAATTTTACTTCTAAATTCATGTTAAATTGAAACCTAAAAACATGTATTAAGTTTTTCCCTGTCTTATGCATTTAAAATAGGCATTATTATGATAGTGTTTATAGTTTTGCTTGCACTATTTTACTTGTGGAAATTATTTAATATCTTTTAGGCTCTTTAGTTTGACACCCAAGGTTAATATTTTTTATACATGTAACCCACTCAAGTGTAGATTTGCATGACTAGGGTAAAGGGATGCAGAAGGTGGTAAGTGGGGTGTCATGTAGTATAACAGGAAAAGAGACTATCTCCATATCAATTAATTAGAAAAGTCAAAATGCCATCATAAAATTATTTCAGAATCCCAAAATTAGCTGCTTCAGTTTTTTTCTGATTTGCTAATATAGTCACATATTAAACAGAGACTGTATCCATTTTCTGGTCATGGTTCCTTGATCTTTAAAGTGAAAGTAATAAATGATTAGTGTGTGCAAATTATACTAGAAATAAGACGAATTTTAAATAATATTAAAACCTGGAACTTTGCCCATTTTGAAGCCACAGGACAATGGAATGTAGTAGCTTTTTGGCATAGGAAGGTTAAATGCCATCAGGTGAAATTGACATTTCTCTGAGTATCAAACCAGAAACCTAACAACAAGGAAAAAGAGCAAGAGCAGTTTACATGTTTCTTCCATATGCCTGGCATTCAAAGACACCCTTTTTTTTTTTTTCAGTCTTGCTCTGTCACCCAGGCTGGAGTGCAGTGGCTCAGTCTCGGCTCACTGCAAACTCTGCCCCCTGGGCTCAAGCGATTCTTCTGCCTCAGCCTCCCGAGTAGCTGGGATTACAGGCACCTGCCACCATGCCTGGCTAATTTTTGTATTTTTAATAGAGATGGGTTTTCGCCATGTTGGCAAGGCTGGTCTTGAACTCCAGACCTCAGGTGATTCACCCACCTCGGCCTCCCAAAGTGCTGAGATTACAGGCGTAAGCCACCGCGCCTGGCCAAGGACACCCTTTTTAAAAAGAAAAAAAAAATCTGCATTCTACAATACCTGCAAATAAATAAAATAGGAAAACAAACTGAACAAGAAATATTTGTTAAATTATTTTTAAATGTTGACATATAAAGGGAAATTTGGTTTAATAGGATGAGGGTAGGCACTGGTTTTTTAATGCATATTTCATTTCTAATATTACCTTTTTTTTTTTTAATTATTTTTATTTCTTTATTTTTTGTAATAGAGACAAGGTCTCACTACCTTGCCCAGGCCGGACTATCTAGCCCAGGCCGGTGTTGAACTCCTGGGCTCAAATGATCCTTGGCCTCCCCAAGTGTTGAGATGACAGGCGTAAGCCACTGTGCCCAGCCAAGTTTCCTTTTTTTTTTTTTTTTGAGACAGAGTCTCATTCTGTCACCCAGGCTTAAGTGCAGTGGCACGATCCTGGCTCACTGCAACCTCTGCCTCCCAGGTTCAAGTGATTCTCCTACCTCAGCCTCTCGAATAGCTGGGACTACAGGCACGTGCCACCATGCCCAGCTAATTTTTTGTATTTTTAATAGAGGTGGGGTTTCACCATGTTAGCCAGGATGGTCTTGATATCCTGACCTCGTGAGCTGCCCGCCTCAAGCCTCCCAAAATGCTGGGATTACAGGTGTGAGCCACCTTGCCTGGCCCAATTTTCCTTTTTCTTAGCACGAGAGAAATCTTGCTTTCCTCTAATGTTTCTCAACTTGAAGATCCTTGGTTTATGTCTTCTTGAAAGGAGAAAGTAGAAGTCAAGAAGGTGAGTGGCAATTTTTCTGAAATAATAAGTAAAAGGAGAAAGAATAGAAAACTGGAGGATGAAGATTGAAGAGGATGTATATACACTTTAGAGATTACCTGAGGTGAAATTAACTGAGTTGTGAACAGTGTGTTAGGCTGTTCTTGCATTGCAATAAAGAAATACCTGAGGCAGGCCAGGCACAGTGGCTCACACCTGTAATCCCAGCACTTTGGGAGGCCGCGCGGGCAGATCACGAGGTCAGGAGATCAAGGCCATCCTGGCTAACACAGTGAAACCCCGTCTCTACAAAAATACAAAAAAATTAGCCGGGCGTGGTGGCGGGCGCCTGTAGTCCCAGCTACTCGGGAGGCTGAGGCGGGAGAATGGCGTGAACCAGGGAGGCGGAGCTTGGAGTGAGCCAAGATCGCACCACTGCACTCCAGCCTGGGCAACAGAGCCAGACTCCATCTCAAAAAAAAAAAAAAAAAAAAGGAAAGAAAAGAAAGAAATACCTGAGACGGGCCAGGCACAGTGGCTCACACCTGTAATTCTAGCACATTGGGAGGCCCAGGCAGGTTGATCACCTGAGGTCAGGAGTTCGAGACCAGCCTGGCCAACATGCCAAAACCCCGTCTCTACTAAAAATACAAAAAATTAGCCGGGCATGGTGGCGGGCACCTATAATCCCAGCTACTCGGGAGGCTGAGGCAGGAGAATTGCTTGAACCCAAAAGCGGAGGTTGCAGTGAACTGAGATTGCGCCACTGCATTCCAGCCTAGGGGAAAGAGTGAAACTCCATCTCAAAAAAAAAAAAAAAAAAGAAAGAAAGAAAAGAAATACCTGAGACTGGGTAATTTTGTAAAGAAAGGTTTAATTGGCTTATGGTTCTTCAGGCTTTACAGGAAGCATGGTGCTTGCACCTGCTCAGCTTCTAGGAAGGCCTTAGGAAGCTTACAATCATGGCAGAAGGCAAAGTGGGAGCAGGGACGTCACATGGTGAAAGCAGGAGCAACGGGAAGGAGGTGCCACACACTTTTAAACTACCAGATCTCCCAAGACCTCACTCACTATTGTGAAGACAGCACCAAGCCATAAGGGATCTGCCCCCATGATCTAAACACCTCCCACCAGGCCCCACCTCCTGCATTGGGGTTTACAATTCAACATGAGATTTGGGAAGGGACAGAAAGAGACACAGTATACAAGCCTGCTGGAGTGAAGAAAGGATAGATGGAGAAGAGATAGGCAGCTGCAGATGCAAAGGCAGGAATCAGCTGTCTATCCACCCAGTAGTTAGTAAACTCCTAACTCAGAAAGTTCCTCAGGTGAGATCATTAGAAAGGGAAAAGAAGAGTACTGAATCACTCAAACTTGAAAATAGATTTTTTTTCTCGCTCTGGCTTTGGAGATCTAGCAGATGTCCATGAAAATGGAGAGGGGGCCAAGCGCGGTGGCTCAAGCCTGTAATCCCAGCACTTTGGGTGTCTGAGGTGGGCGGATCACAAGGTCAGGAGATCGAGACCATCCTGGCTAACACGGTGAAACCCCATCTCTACTAAAAATACAAAAATTAGCCGGGCATAGTGGCGGGCACCTGTAGTCCCAGCTACTCGGGAGGCTGAGGCAGGAGAATGGCGTGAACACGGGAGGCGGAGCTTGCAGTGAGCCGAGATTGCGCCACTGCACTCCAGCCTGGGCGCCAGAGCCAGACTCCGTCTCAAAAAAAAAAAAAAAAAAAAAAAAAAAAATGAAGGGGGAAGACTGATTTAATTAATTTTACTTCTGGAAGGTAGGAAATGGGATTTACAAAAATCAAGGTTGCTAAATGTATTATATATAGTATTGCCATGGTCAATATATTTCTATTTCTCATGGCCAACCATGATGTGAGGTTCAACTGAATTTGCATACCATAAGCAAAAGAAAATATAAGCTCATCCAAGAGTCTATGTGACTACTTTCCTCATTGATAGCCACATATAGCTCAGTCATGTTAATGTAATTTTGGTTTTAGCATTTCCATCATTTTCTTAAATTCTTAAAGTTGTAAATACGCAACAAAAAATTTACTTAGTCTAAGCCAAAGTTGGTTTATAGGGTCTTAGCCCAGGAGCAAATTTTATTTATTTAGCCATAGTGATTGGGAAGAGCCCTTTTCTGGCAGCTAATGACCTACTGGAGGGCTTATGTGCCTAAGGCAAAGCTGAAGGCCATTAGCCCAACAGGTCATTAACTGACAAATGCCTGACCCTGAGGTCATTTCCGATATTGTAAACTGTGAAAACTTTAAAGTGGGTTTGTTGGAAAGTATGGCTGTGCCAAGCAAGTTTCTTTTTAAGCATTCTGGAAAATTCATTAAATTGTTTGTTGTCATTCCTATGGCTTAATTGTCATTGTTCTGGGACCATTTTCAGGGTGTAAAGTCAGGCAGAAATTGGGAAACACCAAAACTATATTGCAAATCAAGTCTTTGGTTTTTAAAGGATAGTTTCCCTGTTTAGAATATCAGAGTAACTGTTTACTAATAACAGTTTTAGCTACACTCTTGTGGATCACTTATATTTTCATAATGTGTTGAGCTACATAGCACTTATGTATTTTACATTCCTAGAGATGACATGTAAAGTTACAAAGAGAAGTGGAAAGAACCATAAAGTAGAAGTCTGTGGACCGAATTCCTAGCCTTGGATTTTTTTCTCTTTCATTTTTTCTTTTTTCTTTTTTTTTTTTTTTTTGAGACAGAGTCTTGCTCTGTTGCCCAGGCTGGAATGCAGTGGTGCGATCTCAGCTCACTGCAACCTCCGCCTCCTGGGTTCAAGAGATTCTTCTGCCTCAGTCTCCCAAGTAGCTGGGATTACAAGCATGTGCCACCACGCCCAGCTAAGTTTTTCCTTTTTTTTTTGTATTTTTAGTAGAAGTGGGGTTTCACCATGTTGGCCAGGCTGGTCTTGAACTCCTGGCCTCAGGTGATCTGCCCGCCTTGGCCTCCCAAAATGCTGGGATTTCTGATGTGAGCCACCACGCCTGGCCTCATTTTTTCTTTTGTTTCTTTTTATCCCCCAATAAGCCATTTAACATTGAACTCTTCATTTTACCTCTCAGAATTCCAAATTCAGATCATTCATTCATCCATCTATTATTTCAGTCTATCTGATATCTTAATTCCCCATTTTTATCACTGAAATTAGAAACTTTATAGTTGTAGAAAATGTAATCATTAAAATTACCATCAAATATTTTAGAAATAACAATTTATATTTTTGAGGGCTTACTATACGGTAGGCACTGTTTTAAGTGCTTTATCTATATTAACCCATTTAATGTCTCCTGAGGTACAGGGAAAGGATAAGTAATTTCCCTCAAGGTAACACTGCTAATGAGTGGTAGAGTTGCTGTCTAAATCCAGGCAATCTGACTGCAAAATCCTCATGCTTTACTAAAGTAGAAAACTAACAGACCAACAAAGAACCATGATACATTTTTGCCAACAATTTTGCAGTTATCAATCCTGGAATTTATGGTATCTTAAACAGTTATTAGTTTCTAAATATTGGAATACATATTTCAATATAAACATTGATAGGGGCTTCATGAAACTTTTTTTTTTCTGAGACAGAGTCTCACTGTTGCCCAGGCTGGAGTACAGTGGCACAGTCTCAGCTCACTGCAACCTCCGCCTCCAAGGTTCAAGTGATTCTCCTGCCTCAGCCTCCCAAGTAGCTGGGATTATAGGCACCCACCACCACATCCAGCTAATTTTTGTATTTTTAGTAGAGATGGGGTTTTGCCATGTTGGCTATGGCTGGTCTTGAACTCCTGACCTCAGGTGATCTGCCCGCCTCGGCCTCCCAAAGTGCTGGGATTACAGGCGTGAGCCACTGTGCCCAGTGAAACATTTTAAATTAGCAACTTATAAGCAAAAGCAACTTTTTTTTTTTTTTTTTTTTTTTTAGTTTTCTAAAAAAATAAAGGCAGCATCATGTCCATCTCTTAGATCCTTGCTGGTTCCAATATTCTATGGTTCCAAATGTTGTAGATGTTGTAGGAAAGAGTCTAAACTTGCATCTTATAACCAGATCCTGAAAATGGCATGACACATGAAGAAAAACAAAATGATTATAATCAAGGAAATTGTTAATAAAGTCAGGAAAGTAACAGAGAAGCCAATATCTTATATAAACATCAGAGAGCTAAAGATTTTTGTGCATATTTCAGCAATCTAAAGCAGTACCCCAAATTGGTAAACTCATCTTTATGGCAGATTTGTGTTGAAAATTTTATATATGGCTTAATTTGTTCAAGTACTTTAAAGGCTATAAGGTAATGTACAAATGTAAATTTCTGATAATATTGATTGAGCAAAGTGATAATTCACATTTATATTGAAACAGTTTTGATTTACACAAGTAAGTCACATACTAAAACAGTATTGTTAATTCAAAAAAAATTTTTGTGTGTGCATTGCATGAAGCATGAGAAATACCAGTTTAAAACCCAACTGAGACAGGAGTGGTGGCTCACACCCCTAATCCCAGTACTTTGGGAGGCCGAGGTGGGCAGATCACTTGAGGCCAGGAGTTTAATACCACTGACAAATATAGCAAAACTCTGTATCTACTAAAAATACAAAAATTATCTGGGTGTGGTGGCGCATACCTGTAATCCCAGCTACTCGGGAGGTCAAGGCACAAGAATTGCTAAACCTGGCAGGTGGAGGCTGCAGTGAGCCAAGATTGCACCACCACTCCAGCCTGTGTGATAGAGATCCTGTCTCAGGGGAAGAAAAAAAAAAGCCAATTGTATGTATATCTTTATAGATTGGAGTATTTCTAACCCAAGTATGTCCATTATTATTATTTATTTGTATTATTATTTTAATGAGACAGAGTCTCACTCTGAACCCCAGGCTGGAGTGCAGTGGGGCTATTGTCACTCACTGTAACGTCGAACTCACAGGCTCAGGTAATCCTCCACCTCAGCCTCCTGAGTAGCTGGGACTACAGCACAAGACACCATGCCTTGTTAATTTTTTTAAGTTTTTGTAGACACAGAGTCTCTCTATGGTGCCCAGGCTGGTCTCAAACTCCTGACCTGAAGCCATCCTCCCACCTCAGCCCCCAAAGTGTTGGGATTACAGGCATGAGCCACTGTGCCTGGCCTAGGGTATCCATTATTTGATCCAAGGGTACAATGTGGCCAATCGCAGATTTATTTTATTTCATTTTATTTTATTTGTGAGACATAGTCTCGCTCTGTCACCCAGGCTGGAGTGTAGTGGCATGATCTTGGCTCACTGCAACCTCCACTTCCAAGGTTCTAGAGATTCTCCTGCCTCAGCCTCCTGAGTAGCTGGGACTACAGTCGCCCACCACCACACCCAGCTAATTTTTGTATTTTTAATAGAGATGGGGTTTTGCCATGTTAACCAGGCTGGTCTCCAACTCCTGTCCTCAAGTGATTCACCTGCCTCGGCCTCCCAAAGTGCTGATTACAGGTGTGAGCCACCGCGCCTGGCCTCTTCTATTATTGTTAATTAATTAATTTATTTATTTCTGGGACAGGATCTCCCTATGTTGCCCAGGCTGGTCTCAAACTCTTGGGCTCAGAGGCTTCTCCTGCCTCAGCCTCCCAAGTGCTGGAATTACAGGCATGAGTCACCGTGCCCGGCCCCCAAATTTCTACCTGATAATTTGAAGGAAGGAAAAAAAAGATTACTTAATTTTTTAGAACACAGTACTAGTAGCGTCAGTTATTTTTAGAATTCCATTGATTTGTGGATTTTGAAGAGCTTCAGAGTTATTTGGAAGAAATACAATTACAGCTTTAGTCAAAATGCATGGATTTTAAGGCACACGAATCATGATTTTATTTCTGTGCCTGCCTTTAGAGTACAAACCTTGGGATGTCTCTGAATTATAAACACCTGCCTTTTAGTGTGGCCCAATTTGAAGAGGAACTGCTTGAGCTGGAAAGTGAACTGTGTTACCCAAAAGACATGGCAGCACTGGAATTTGCAAGATGTATCTGTGACTCCTAGGAAATTACTGAAATTTTTAGCTCTTTGGCCAAATGTTATCTAAGCCAATTTGTTTTCAGGAATCTAACAGGATCCAAGCTAAGCATCAGGCAGGGCACCGTGGCTCACACCTGTAATCCCAGCACTTTGGGAGGCCGAGGTGGGTGGATCACCTGAGGTCAGGAGTTCGAGACCAGCCTGGGCAACGTGGTGAAAACCTGTCTCTACTAAAAATACAAAAATTAGCCGGGCATGGTGGCATGCACCTGTAGCCCCAGCTACTCGGGAGGCTGAAACAGGAGAATTGCTTGAACCTGGGACGGGGAGGTTACAGTGAGCCAAGATGGCACCACTGCACTCCAGCCTGGGCGACAGAGTGAGACTCTGTCTCAGAAAACAAAAACAAAAAAAATGAAGCTAAGCATCAGCATTATTGATACAAACCTACAAGATTGAAATGCACCCTAATAGAATATACTCCATAGTACCCAAGAATGATTCTGTTTTATCTTGCCTCTCTGTTTACCTTCACTTCATTTACATGTTTTTGGTAAAAACTGATAAAGAAATAAATACCTCTAAAAATATATTTTAGAGTAACAATGTTTAAACTGCATCAAAAATTTGGAAGACCTTGTGTGTAATTACAAGGACTAACAAGGTATGAACTATACATAACATTTATCAGCATGATATTGAATAATGTTTGAAACCACAGATCACATCCTTTTCATTGGGGAGTGGTGAAATCAATTTAGTGAATCACTATCAATACTTTTTGTTTGTTTTTTTTTTTTGAGATGGAGTTTCACTCTTGTTGCCCAAGCTGGAGTGCAATGGCACGATCTCGGCTCACCGCAACCTCCGCCTCCTGGGTTCAAGCGATTCCCGGGTTCAAGCCATAGGACCTGGCGTGGTAGCTCACGCCTGTAATCCCAGCACTTTGGGAGGCTGAGTCCAGTGGATCACCTGAGGCTAGGAGTTTGAGACCAGCCTGGACAACATGGCAAAACCCCATCTCTACTAAAAATGCAAAATTAGCCAGGCGTGGTAGCAGACGCCTGTAATCCCAGCTACTTGGGAGGCTGAGGCAGGAGAATTGTTTGAACCCGGGAGGTCGAGGTTGGGGTGAGCCAAGATCACACCACTGCACTTCAGCCTGGGCAACAGAGACTCCAACTCAAAAAAAAAAAAAAAAATAGAATGCAATAAAAAATTACATAATGAAACTTTTAATTTAGTTTTGGCCAGGCATGGTAGCTCACGGCTGTATTCCCAGCACTTTGGGAATATAAAGTCAGGAGTTCGAGACCAGCCTGGCCAACATGGTGAAACCCCGTCTCTAGTAAAAATACAAAAGTCAAAAGTTAGCTGGGCATGGTAGTGGGCACCTGTAATCCCAGCTACTCGGGAGGCTGAGGCAGGAGAATCGCTTGAACCTGGGAGGTGGCAGTTGGAATGAGCCGAGATCACGCCACTACACTCCAGCCTGGGTGACACAGCGAGACTCCGTCTAAAAAAAAAAAAAAATGTAGTTTTATATATGCACATGTGTTTATACTGTGTCACAATGTGTATTGAAAGCCACTAATAGAAGGCAGTGTGCTAGCCAACAACAGTCTTTCAGTTTACATCACTGAGAGGGTCTCCAGATGAAGAAGCAGTGAAAGCAAAATGGAGCTCATCAGCCACATTGAATAAAAATGGGCCCAACACTAAAATGGCAAGGATAATTCTCTCAGAATTCTGTCAGAACAACATGCGGCAGTGCCGCTAGGTAAAGCACTTACTGAGAATGGTATATCCTGAGTACAACAGACTTCATATTCAGCAATTCCCATATTGGGGGAAGGTGGAAAATAAAGCAACTAACTGCTATATGATAATCAGTTTTGCGTTGCTTGTTTGTTTCATGACCAAGTATTCAATTCTCAGCAACTATTTATTATAGTTTTTATAGTAATGCAAAATACTTGACACAACCAACTTTTTTAAAAATCTGCTGGAAAACATCTCCTTTTTCTTTATTTCTTATGAAAATTTTTATCTTTAAAAAAAATTATTTTTCGGCCAGCGCAGTGGCTCATGTCTGTAATCCCACCACTTTGGGAGGCCAAGGTGGGCAGATCACGAGATCAGGTGTTCAAGACCAGCCTGACCAACATGGTGAAACCCCATCTCTACTAAAAATACAAAAATTAGCCAGGTATGGTGGTGGACGCCTGTAATCCCAGCTACTCAGGAGGCTGAGGCAGGAGAATGAATCACTTGAACCCGGGAGGCAGAGGTTGCAGTGAGCCGAGATCGTCCCACTGCATTCCAGTCTGGGAGACAGAGTGAGACTCTGTCTCAAAAAGAAAGAAAAAGAAAAGAAAATTGCTTCATAGAGATGGGATCTCAGTGTTTTGCCCAGGCTAGTCTCAAAACTTCTGGCCTCAAGTGATCCTCCCACCTTGGCCTCACAAAGTGTTGGGATTACAGGCATGAGCTACCACACCTCACTGAAAATTTTCATCTTAAGCGCTTTAAATTGTCTGCTACTTTTTCAGGAACCTAATTGTTGTTTAAACAAATAAATGAGTCAATGATCAATAAATGACTATTTGGCATTGCTTCAGTAGTCCAAGACCATGCACCTTTATTCAAAAGTAAAATCAGTTTTTTTATTACTCTTTTATCGTAGCTAAAAAAACTATTTTTTACTGTATCTCACAATTGTGAATTAAAGATGTATATAGCTGCACATTTAAATATTTCTAATCATAGGACTTATTGTTGATAAAACACAGAAACCTCTTATCTAGATAAGCAAACTGAGGGGCAAAGAAGTGACATGGTTGGCCCAAGGTCTTGCAACTTACGTATTAACCTTCTGAGTGATCAAAAACAAATAAATGGCCTTTATCTTTATGAAGTTATTTATCTAGACGATGTATCCTTTAAAAAGAACAACTATAATTTAAAAACACTGCAAAAAAAGTAAATGTAAAAGTTATTTATTAGACTTGTTTAGACATGGTCCCTTAGTGATATTTAAACCACAAACATGGCCGGGTGCAGTGGCTCACGCCTGTAATCCCAGCACTTTGGGAGGCCGAGGCGGGCGGATCATGAGATCAGGAGTTCGAGACCAGCCTGGCCAGTGTGGTGAAACCCCGTCTCTACTAAAAAAATACAAAAATTAGCCAGGCGTGGTGGCGCACGCCTGTAATCCCAGCTACTCAGGAGGCTGAGGCAGGAGAATTGCTGAAACCCGGGAGGTGGAGGTTGCAATGTGCCAAGATCAAGCCACTGCACTCCAGCCTGGGTGACAGAGCGAGACTCTATCTCAAAAAATAATAAAATAAACCACAAACATTTTTATATGTATTAATTGAATAAAGGAATTTTGATTTAGATCTTTTTGGTAGTGTCTCATGTATAACTGTGGCCTAACGAGACTAGTTTCATTAGTACAGTACCAGGCACATAGTAGGCTATCAAACTGTTCATGAAATGAATCCACCAGCCAATATAAAATTAAATCTCAAACCTCATATTTAAGCCATCTTCCTGAATTTGTGGCCTATTTCTTTCAAGTTGTATCAGTTGCGATTTTAAAAATATAACTTTCATTCATTTTTTGTTGAGATGCGTATCTCACTATATTGCCCAGGCTGGTCTCGAACTCCTGGGCTCAAGTGATCCTCCCACCTCGGCCTCTCAAAGTGCTGAGATTACAGGCGTAAGCCACTGCATCTAGCCTCAGTTGCAATTTTATACTTTTGTTTAGTTCACTGAATTTTCCTGAAACCTTTTTGACAAATGTTACCAGTAGTTAGTTTATGAACCAGTGTATCAGCTGTTCTAAATTAAAAATTAAGATTATCAATTTGCTTAGTTTTTGCTGCACCTGTCCTGTTGGTAGTGCCATTTCTCTCTCTTCGCTACCCCCTTAGCCAGAAAGAACTTCCAGCTCACTAGAACAGATTGCCATCCCTCCCACAAATAAGCAAAGCCTTACACATTTGGCAGTACTGAAAAGGCTCCCTTCAAAAAACTGAGTTAGAAGCTTCCTCCAGAACTCCTATGAGTTGGTGTGCTTATTGCAACAGCCCTTTCATCATTGTCTACATTAAACCCAGTCCTAGTTTGCTAGGAAGAAGTGGAGAGAGCCATCCTTTCAGAGACTTTAGCGATGGCTTTATCAAAGCCCTCATTTATTTTAATCAGCATGCAGAGTAGGGCTCATCTGGGTAGTTCATGCCCAGGTGGTGGGTGAGTAGACTCACCCCTCATTTGGCCACTGCTGCTGTGCCCTGTGTTCTTCAGAAGTCGTTTCTCCACTGAGGCTGCCAGCCTGGAAGCTCTGGCTGAGCACTGGGGACTGAATCCACCTGGAATGAGATGGTTTGCTTAAATCCATTTGTAAATGATAAAGTGCTTTACAAATGTTAGACATTATTATTGGTCTCTATGGGAGGGTGCCACTCTTTAGTCCCTCTATACCTTACCTTGGCAATGTAAATCTTTCCATCTTTATATGCATCTCACAAATAGTTTGTGCTTCATTTTTATGAAGTAAAGAGTGACACCACCTGCTCTGGTTACCTTTATCGGCCTATTCAGCACCCTCTCAGTATTTTTCTGTAAGATATTTTCACTGATAAGAGTTTTTGTGGCTCAAAAAGAAATTTTGACAATATCCCTTCAAATTCCAAAGCTCTTTCAAAAGAGACTAAATCCATCTTTTGTTCCTCCCAAGATGTATATGAAAATTGATTCTTCCCCAAGAGTGTTTTACCTTTGCTACTACTTCATGCATTGCTGTTTGTTCCTGGGGGTGGAGGAAAGAGCGCAGTAAAGTTGTGCATAGTTAATGCCATCAGCACTGCAGATGTACGTGTACACACATGAACACACATGACTGTTTTCTTTGCTAGCAGCTCAAAGTAGTAAAGGCTGAGGGGCGCCGTGTTATTCACCTCCAAATAGAGTGATGGAGGACATGTTTTTCATTCCACACTGTAGTAAATCCATCATTAAAATCACCTGAGGACAAATTTTTGCAAGAAGATTACAAATCTGTAATGGCCTTCACAGTTTTTATATACCAAGCAAATTAATTTATAAAGCAACCTTTTTCAAGTGAATTAAAATGCAACCATACTACCTTATTACATCAATCATATTATGCTGACTTGAGCTTTAATTGAGCCATGTTACTTTATAGTTTACATTTTTTCTAAAGATTCCCTTGTGGCCGGGTGCAGTGGCTCACGCCTGTAATCCCAGCACTTTGGGAGGCCGAGGCGGGCAGATCACAAGGTCAGGGGTTCGAGACCAGTCTGGCCAACATGGTGAAATCCTGTCTCTACTAAAAATACAAAAATTAGCCGGGTGTGGTGGCGGGCACCTGTAGTCCCAGCTGCTCGGGAGGCTGAGGCAGGAGAATCACTTGAACCCGGGAGATGGAAGTTGCAGTGAGCTGAGATTGTGCCACTGCACTTCAGCCTGGGTAACAGAGCGAGACTCCATCTCCAAAAAAAAAAAAATTTACTTGTATTTTAATTTAGGATAGGCGCTCCTTTGCTCAAATTAGAGTGGTCTGCTGTACTAGTCAAACATCTATGACTCTGTTGAGTCTATTCAGCCTGTCAAATGCTAACCGACAGTACTCCTGAATCCCATTTATTGAGAAAGGCACAACTTGTCTACCCAGAATGCTTACTACCACTTACTGATCCTATTTTTTCTAGTCCAAAAACTATTGAGTGATATATTCCATAAATCAATTTGTGAACATAGCTTAACTTGAGGTCTCTCTGAGACTAAAAACAAGGTATGCTTCCCCCCACCAACACCCTCCCCAAGGAAATAGGTTTATTGTTTTATTTAATTATAAAAGCAATACAATAAAAAGAGGGAAATAGTGTAATGCATTATATATGTAAGCTGTTATAAACTTAGCAATTATAAATTTAAGCAGAAAGGTTGAAGAAAACAATTTTTTAAATTAAAAATCATCCAGAATCTATCATTCGTACATTATTATTATTTTGTTGTCTCTCCTTTCAGACTTTTTCTCTTGTGTATATAAACACATAGATTGACCTCATTTTTGTTTTTAAAATACCTTTCATACTACTTCTATTTTGTAAACAGCTTTTTCTCCTTAAGAATATGTTACAGACATCTTTGGATAGCAATGCGAGGATTTTTTTGCGGGGGGGTCAGTATTTTTGTCTTACCATCCCCTACTCCTCTCAATTTCTGTTTTTTATGATGAGAATTTATTATAGCTCAGGGCATAGTCATCACAATACCCTTTGTGAGGGTATTCATCATCTTGGTTTTTCAGTGTAAAAAATCATTGAATTGTAGTTACCCTTGCCAAAAGATAAAGAATGAAGCAATTATATATTCCCCTGAGATTGCTGAAATTTGTCCTGTAAATTAACCATTTAAGAAATTCATCACAAAGGTTAATTATGTCAGATCTATAATTTTGTTAAGGTTCAGATACACCTGGATACTATCTATTCCTAACTTGGGTGGGATGGTGGTTATTGAAATGGGAGTGATCAACAATTTGCTTGAGAATAGCAACTAGACATGCACTGTCCATTTACTGTCCTATGCTGCAGCATTCTCCCCAGTAGCCAAAACAAGGGAGGTGGCAGGAGAAGCCAGCTCATGACACTGACATTAGGAGTGGTTGCCACTTCAGGTTCACTGGAAATTGAAGGATAGTGTATGGCTTTGCTGTAGAGTCGTATTTCAACATATGACCCAAACTGAAGAGAAGAGCATTTTTTTTTATTTGCATGTGTAGGTAAGCAATGCTGCTATTCTCGCAGTCACCAGAAATGCAGAAAGTTATCTCCTGTTTAATTGCTCTCCAGATGGCTGAACTATTTAACATTGATGCTGACTGTTGTATAATCTAAAACAATATTTCAGGATGCAGCAAGTCAGTGTTTCAGAGGTCCCTGATTTTGGTTAAAATGGTCCTTGCATGTGTTCTGGGTTGGGTTTTGTTGTTGAACTAAAACTCACTTTCTTCCAAAATATTTAGGCACACAATTTTAAAAATACCATAATCTTGGTTTCCATACTCTGCTGTTCATCTACCCAAGGCTTGTACTGAATATAGCATGGTAATAGGGCAGTATGGAAGAAGAATAAGTTAACACTCACTGAAACTTATGTTCCAGATTCTCTTCTAAATGCTCTACGTATTTACTGTTTAGAGATACTCGCAATATGGCCAACTTAGTACCATTATTTGTTTGATGCAACTTGGCAGTTAAGCCTGATGTCATTCAGAATCCAGTATATATAAATCATTTCCAAGCATTAGAGCCCTTCAAGAATCAGAGCTCAGCAGTGTTGCCTTTAATTGACTCAAGTAGGACTTTGCCAGTTGATGGGGTGCTCTACCAGTCATAATGGTTTTGAAAAATGGAAAGTGTTTTATTATAATTCTAGGTATGGAAACCAAAGGGGATTTGGTACAAAAAGTTTCACAAAGAAATTAGCCAGTAGAATTCAGATAGAGGGAAAGGTTCATGTGAAGACAACAGATAAAAATGAATTACATGAGCAAAGATGTTCCATCAAAATTTACAGAAAAGCAGTTTTCAAGTTTACATGCCTAATTATAAATAATAAGACTTGCATTTGTAAAAGCTTAGAATTATAGGGCTGGAAGAGACCTTAAGGAATCATCTTTTCCAATTCCCTTTATTGCAATTCATTGCATTGAGTTGAAGAAAATCAAAGCTCAGAAAAATTGATTTGCCCAAATCTCACAATCAAATTATTAGTAGACCTTGGAATAGAATCTAGATTCTGTGGCTGCTAGTATTCTGCTTTTTTTTTTTTTTTTTAACAGTTCCCTAATCTGTTGAGCTTCCAAGGGTAACTCACATTGAGGCTCTTTTAACCTTCTTTTTTTTTTTTGTTTCTTCCCCTAGTAGAAAGTGTTTGCTTGCCCCATGGGCCTGAGAAACAAAAGTCCTGGAATCTTTCTCAAGGTTGCACTTATCTAGAGCAACAGGACTTCAGCTCTCAGCCCCAAGAGGTCTGGCTTTTAGGCCTCTGGATTCTCCTTTGACTGCCATTATTCCTGCCAGCACTTTGAGTTGCCTGAACATGTCACTCCTCAAGAATCTGAGGGGGGAAAATGTTATTAACCAAGTGTTTTCTTAAATGTAAGTATAGCAGTATCTAAACAGGTGAATGTCTGGGGTAATATGCAAAAAAAAGTCAGATTATTAAATGAGCTTACTAAATTGTGAGTGGCTGCTAGCCTTGTGGTCTTTCTAGAAATATTTGCAGTTTTAAGGAAGGGTGATACTTAAACACATCTTTCTCTTTTTTTTGAGACGGAGTTTCGCTCTTGTCACCCAAACTGGAGTGCAGTGGCGCTGCGATCTTGGCTCACTGCAAACTCCACCTCCTGGGTTCAAGCGATTCTCCTGCCTCAGCCTCCGGAGTAACTGGGATTACAGGCATGCCCCACCATGCCCAGCTAATTTTTGTCTTTTTTTTTTTTTTTTTTTTTTTAGTAGAGACAGGGTTTCACCATGTTGGCCAGGCTGCTCTCGAACTCCTGACCTCAGGTGATCCACCCACCTCTGCCTCCCAAACTGCTGGAATTACAGGCGTGAGCCACTGCACCCGACCAAACACATCTTTCTTTGGTATAATTTTAAAAATAAACATTTCAGGCAATGTAAAGAGATTGATATGTGCACTGGGTAAGTCACCCTTATCTGGAACAGTTTCAACTTCTTAGGCTACTCTTGCTTTTTATAATCTCTTTCCTTCCTCGACTTGTTAACTCAAAGAAATCTAAAGCTTTTTCCTTAATGGGTTGTCATTGGCTATGGAGGTGGAGGTGTGTTCTGTTCAAGTAAGTATAGCCATTTGTAAGTACAGGTCATTTATAAATTATGAACTTGTAAGGACAGGTTTACGCAATGAGAAAAAGAGTCAGAGAACAAAATGTTCTTGTTGCTTCTGCCTGGTCTGGAATTTCAGGGAATTAAAGGAACACTCTGGTTATCCAGAGCCAGATCCACTGTTAAAAGTTCATGCCATCATTTTGACATTTAGCGTCAGACTTTCTCTTTGTAAATCCCTCTTCACGTTACCAATGCTGGTCTCAGAGCTCAAACTGTTTCAAAACCATAACATTTCTTAGTGAGTGATTGATCTGTATTATGTGTCCAGCCATCAGGGGGATCTTGGGATGTTGCTTGTGTAAACTGTAATCCAATCTGATGCTGTGCGTTTAGTTACAGTCTTTCATAGACCTATTGGCGATACTCAGTCCTCCTGGATTTAGGAATAGGGCTTATCTGATACCTTCAGGGGGAAAAAAATCCATTCATTTTTCTCTCTTCCCCACTTAAATAACTCAACTCATGTGGTAACACTGTAGGATCATTGTCCTTCCAGTTCCTCTGCAGCTCATATTGCTACAATATTTCTTAAGTATTTGGTTACCTGAAGGACAATGTGATTTAAAAAAAATAAAAAAGACTTTGTATATGTCTTACAAATTAAACCATCTGCAAAGAGCTAGGAAAAAAATATGCCTTTAATCAGCAAAAATTTCATATCAGCAGTTCTGTGTATGTTATGTAGTATAAACGTAAATATATAAATTTGGAGATAAATGCTCATGTGTTAAAATGTTAAAGCAAATCTTTCTACAAATTAATGTCGTTTGCCTCTAAGAAAATGTTTATTAAACCCAGGGTACCTGAGATTGAAGTATCTTGTTGTTTGGGTCTGTATTCTTTGGCTTAATAATGTCTTCAATTACAAGAATGATAAAAGCTGAAACAAAATCCTTTAATTCAATCAGAATGGAGCTGAATTTTCGGAAGCAAAGAGTGGAAATCTGATACAGGACTGCATAACATAGGAAGTTAAATATACAAGATATTAAGACTTGTAAGAAGCGGATGGGGTTGCCCTGAGGAATTCTTATTTGAAATGGCTACATTGAACATTATCATAAATACCACTATTTTATCCTCTCAAATTAAGATGCTTTATGCAAACTACTCTAAATTGTACAGTAGTTCCAAAGAGACCATTTACTGTTTTCTGCTTGTTTTACATCCTGGAACAAGTTCAAAGCTTTTGATCTCACTTGATTTAAAAAAAAAAAAAAAGTCTCAGCCTTGAAAAATAATACAGGTTTGATGAATATGATTTCAGTATTGCAGTTCTGTAAAAATTTTCAGTGTTTATGGTACATTTGACCCAGGGACCCCACAGTAAATATATCTACAGTGCATTTTAAGTGTAACAGAATGAACATATTTGAAAGGTTAGCCATTCTTCTGCTTTTGCTTTTTTTTCTGTAATAAGTATGAAAATTAACATTGTAATTGCTCCCAGAATGGGAGTACTGAAAAAGTATCCACCTGACAGAAATAAACATGCAGAAAATAAATTGAGTTAAGATTTCATTAGTTATCTGAAATGTAAGTTTATGTTCAAAATGGCTATTACTCGATTTTCATGTATATTAGTTAAATGCAATGCTTATAAGATTTTTTTTGGCTTGAATTATGACTGAAAAAATTTGGATCACAGCTTTAATATCCAGGTGGGCAATGCCATTTGCTGAGATCTTGGTGCATAGCCCCATTTTTTCTGTCAAGCACAGAAAAATTCTGCCTTGCCACTGAGCCTTCTGAAACATTCTGAGGTAACAATAGAGATATATTTAAATTTTTTTATTTTTATTTTTCTTCTTGCTTTTTAGGTTGTGGAACTTTTAGCAAGTGCTCTTATGGACTTGGTACAAGGGGTATATCATGAAAATTCTACTTCAAAGGTAAAGGATTTCAGAGTCATAAAATGTTATGTTATAAACCGTCGTGGTAAAACTAGAATAACGAAAATGTCATTCTTGTTTTGTGTTTAAATTGTACATGGCTTTTTTTTTTTTTTTTTTATTAGTGTTTTGGCTACAAATTCATGGCCATACGCTTACTACATAGCAGATTTAGCCAATTAAAACAACCTCTTATCCTCTGGCTGGATTCACAGTCTGTTCAATCTGCAGCAGCCCAGTAGACACTGGGATGCTTCTGGCTAGCAGGTAGCAGTGTCACAGGCAGGCAGGCGAGAGGAGCAGCTCGTGCTGAGGCAGCTGAGCCCATCCTTTCCCCAGAGGAAGGGTCCTTCCATGTCACAGAGGAGTGGACCTTGATCCTAAGAAGATGACTGTTGGGGAGGTGGGATGGGGGTATCTTTTATATACAAGATCCATAATTTACTGCATTATTAGATTCTTTATTATAAGAAGTGGGATGATTGCACAGTTGGATTATTTTGATTAATTTTATAGGTCTAGAATTAAGATTTTTTTTGACTCATTTAGCAGGACATCTCAAGAAAGGTTAGGTTTCATTTCCTTAAAATGCAGTTATTTCATTTCGGTAGGATGTTAGATGTGAAGTAATTGCTTCATTGACCATCACCATCATTTAACATGGTAGATACTATTATAAGGGGCTCCTATCTTAGTGTTTCATTATTCTAACTTCTTTAGCTTCTGTATTAGCAAGATTTCACTCACTTCAAATTAGAAAAGGTATGCACGTATGCACATCTTAAGCTTTTTGACATTTTCATTTGAAAAAAGGAAGATAAATTTTATTAGAAGTGAAACATAGGGCATGAGTAACTTGGATAAGAAATTTAAAATTTTAAAGTATAACCCAGGGACTCTGGGTGGTTCAGAGACTGGTTAGAATATGAAGAATTGCACTTTGGACATCTGCCAACGTTTGGTTCAAGTAACCACAGTTCCTAGTAGGCACATCTAGCCTCACCTAAGCAGCATATTGGTATGCAGAGACCTCACAGGATGGATGACCACAGTGGACCTTTCAAAGACATGCAAGTTCACTACTATGGATGGAGGTTAATATCTGATTGTAAAATGGGTGACTACTGGTCTAGTTCCACTTGTAAAAAGTTACCTTGTATAGATAGTATGATGAAGATGACAACAGCTAAGCAAATAACCCTGTAGTAAGTGATTTGCCTGTGTTTCTTCATTTAATCCTCACAGAAATCCTGAGAGATAGGTACTACTGCTATCCCCATTTTACAGATGTGAACACTGGGGTTGAGAAAAGGTTAAGTAATTTTCCCAAGGTCACACAACTTGTTAGCTCTCAGGGATTTGAAGTCAAGAGCCCAGACTCTTTTTTTGTTTTTTGTTTTGTTTTGTTTTTTTGAGATGGAGTTTCGCTCTTGTTGCCCAGGCTGGAGTGCAATGGCACGATCTCAGCTCACCACAACCTCAGCCTCCTGGGTTCAAGCGATTATCCTGCCTCGGCCTCCCGAGCAGCTGGGATTACAGGCATGCACCACCACACCTGGCTAATTTTGTATTTTTAGTAGAGACAGGGTTTCTCCATGTTGGTCAGGCCAGTCTTGACCTCCTGACCTCAGGTGATCTGCCCACTTCAGCCTCCCAAAGTGCTGGGATTACAGGTGTGAGCCACCATGCCCAGCCCAGGATGGGGGCATGGCAGCCTACAGTGGTCTTGGAAAATGCAACAGTTAGGCACAAAAGCAGGAGTGCCTGTCCTCACCTAGGTCTGTAGGAGTGGAGCCCCAGCCAGGGACCTGCCTTTCTCTACCCAGCACTTCCCCGTACCCGCTCCCATATCTTCTGTACTTTAGTGAAACCTGATTTGATAGCATCTGTCTGCCATACCTGAGATCCCACTCTATGATAATTATAGTGACCAGTTCTGGCTGTTGAGACACTGTTTTCCCTTGGGATATTTCCAGAGTGTTCAACTTAGTTCCATATAAGATATTTATATTTCACAATTAAATATGTTAATTTTTACATGAAAGCGTTATTGTTGGTTTTAAGGTTCTTAATTTATCTACTCTTACCATTTGTCCACTATAATGAGCTCAGTTCATTAATAATTGTGTGACCATATTTTAAGTACTTTTTATGTCAGGGAAACCTAACAGCTACGACAGTTAATACTTAGATAGCCCTTTACAGTTTGCTTATATTTTCTTTGTACACAATCACCTATGAAAAGGGTGACATTTGTTGGTATTCCCATTTATAGAGGAAAAGCCTGAAATTGAAACATAACAAATGGCAGGAAAGTATAATGTCTGAAAATTATTTGTTAATATATTAACATGTTTCACAGTTCATAATGAACCCAGGTTTTTCTTGACTCTAAGTCCCATGCTTTTTCTAATATTTTTAATGTGTTTCTTCCTGAAAAAGAGAAAAGAAGAAGCAACAAAGTCTTTAAAGGGCTGTTGATTGTACTTGAACCACCACTTAGCAAGCACCAATTGCTGACTTTATTTAAATACAGAGATTCAGAGGAATGCTAACCTTCATTAGCTACATTTTATTAAAGAGACTCTATAGCATTGCTTCATTCATCTGTCCTCTTTCCCTGCCACCTCCTCATAGCCCTTTTTTTAAGCAGTTAAATTTCTGAAAATAGCCAAACCGTTTAAAGGGCCATTCTTTTTTAATAATGGAAACAGAGTGGTGTGGTGGCTCAAGCCTATAATCCCAGCACTTTAGGAGGCTGAGGTAGGAGGATCTCTTGGGGCCAGGAGTTCAAGACCAGCCTGGACAACATGGGAAGACCCCATCTTTACAAAAAATAAAATAACTGGGCATGGTGGCCCATGCCTGCTCAGGATGCTGAGGCGAGGCAGGAGGATCACTGGAACCCAGGAGTTTGACGTTACAATAAGCTGTGATCGCACCACTGTACTCCAGCCTGGGTGACAGCAAGACCTTGTCTCTTAAAAAATAATAATTTTTGGCCGGGCGCGGTGGCTCACGCCTGTAATCCCAGCACTTTGGGAGGCCAAGGCAGGCGGATCACGAGGTCGGGAGATCGAGACCATCTCGTCTCTACTAAAAATACAAAAAAATTAGTCGGGCGCAGTGGCGGGCGCCTGTGGTCCCAGCTACTCGGGAGGCTGAGGCAGGAGAATGGCGTGAACCCGGGAGGCGGAGCTTGCAGTGAGCCAAGAGCACGCCACTGCACTCCAGCCTGGGTGACAGAGCAAGACTCCGTCTCAAAATAATAATAATAATAATAATAATAATAATAATAATTTTTTAAAAAAGAATGGAAACAAAAATGCATAGTTGAACTGTAGTAGTGGGAGTGCTTCTTGATGCCTCCATTTGTGCCTCAGGTCCAATTTAGGTTAACCACATTTCCCTTCCTAACCAGAAAAATTCTGGCTTTTTTTCATGAGTGTGCTTACCATTGCAATGGCTCTTCAGAATTTGTTTTTTCTAACAGCTCAAGAAGTACTTCAGATGCCAGAGAGAGCACTGCCCCCACAAGGAGTGCTTTCAAGGTTTTCATGTTCTGGCAGGACTGGGAAGCAGCCACAAGTGGAGGTCATGTGGGAAGAGAGGCTCCTCTGTGGATCTCTGTTGCACAACCTCCGTAGCCTTGGGCCAATTTAGTACACAAAAGAATTTTTTTGTGATTTAAAAGAAGCTGCAAACCATTTCATCTTTCTAGGGGTAAGAGGATACAATAGCAGTCTGTTTTCTATATGGCAGCTTAATGCAGTGGTGAAGATCCTGGGTAGTAGGAAAATAGCTTTCTGTTAAATAGCATATATGTGACTAAGGTAGATGCATAGCAACAAATGCAAGGGAATTGGAACTGGATACATTAGAAGTCACCTTCTCCAAAAGAAGTTTGTAGAGCAGCCGGGTGCGGTGGCTTACGCCTGTAATCCCAGCACTTCGGGAGGCTGAGGCGGGCAGATCACGAGGTCAGGAGATCGAGGCCGTCCTGGCTAACACGGTGAAACGCTATGTCTACTAAAAATACAAAAAATTACCTGGGCGTGGTGTCGGGCGCCTGTAGTCCCAGCTACTCGGGAGGCTGAGGCAGAAAAATGGTGTGAACCCGGGAGGCGGAGCTTGCAGTGAGCCGATATCTCGCCGCTGCACTCCAGCCTGGGGACAGAGAGAGGCTCCGTCTCAAAAAAAAAAAAAAAAAAAAAAAAAGAAGAAGAAGAAGAAGAGGTTTGTAGAGCAATTACCTAATTCTCCTTAAAGCTGTGAAAATGTACATGACTTATATTACTAATACTTTTTTTTTTTTTTTTTTTACCGAGTCTCTCTCTGTTGCCCAGGCTAGAGTGCAGTGGCGCGATCTCAGCTCACTGTAACCTCTGCCTACCCGGTTCAAACGATTCCTGTGCCTCAGCCTTGCAAGTAGTTGGGACTACAGGCACACACCACCACGTCTCACTAATTTTTGTATTTTCAGTAGAGACGAGGTTTTGCCATGTTGGCCAGGCTGATCTTGAACTCCTGGCCTCAAGCGACCCATCCTCCTCAGCCTCCCAAAGTGCTATTACTTACTCATACTTACTGTACTAAGTAAGTTGAATTACAGCTATATAAACATACAAAATAGCTTAGGAAATTCATCCTTTGTTCTATCCATCGAAATATATTTTCATTTTTGCATTGGCTAGTTTGTGAACCATTTCCTCATTATAATAAAAATTAGCCATTCTGCTTTCTTTAGTGTTTATAAGAAAATATCTCCCCTCTCTGCTTTTTAAATGTTAGCTAATTGAAGAAAGAAGCATTTGAAATAGAAAAATTGCTTTTTTAAAAAAAAATTTTATTTTTTAAGAGGTAGGCTCTCGGCCAGGTGCGGTGGCTCACGCCTGTAATCCCAGCACTTTGGGAGGTGGAGGCAGGCTGATCACCTGAGGTCAGGAGTTCGAGACCAGGCTGGCCAACATGGCGAAACTCCATCTGTACTAAAAATACAAAAAAAGCTGGGCTTGGTGGTGCGCGCCTGTAATCCCAGCTACTCGGGAGGCCGAGGCAGGAGGATCACTTGAACCTGGGAGGTGGAGGTTGCAGTGAGCTGAGATTGAGCCACTGCACTCCAGCCTGGACAGAGTGAGACTGCTGTTTCAAAAAAAAAAAAAAAAAAGGTAGGGTCTCACTCTATCATCCAGACTGGAGGGCAGTGGTGTCATCCTAGCTCACTGAAACCTTGAACTCCTGGGCTCAAGCAGTCCTTGCCTTCGGAATAGCTGGGACCACAGTAGCCTACCACCACACCTGGCTAATTTTTTAAAACTTTTGTAGAGACAAGGTCTCGCCATACTGCCCAAGTTAGTCTTGAACTCCTGGCTTCAAGCTACCCTCCCTCCTCAGCCTCCCAAAGTGTTGGGATTACAGATATGAGCCACCATGCTCAGCTGGAAAATTGCATTTTAAATGGTCAAGAGTTCCCCAGTTAAGCTGTTTTATATATTACGCTCATGTTACTTACTGTACTCACTAAATATTTTACATTTTTACAAAATTGACTTTGGATTCACAGACCTGTATATCTGTTACAGGCTCACGCCTGTAATCCCAACACTTTGGGAGGCTGAGGTGGGCGGATCACTTGAGGTCAGGAGTTCGAGACCAGCCTGGCCAACATGGTGAAACCCTGTCTCTACTAAAAATACAAAAATTAGCTGGGTATAGTGGCGCACACCTGTAATCCCAGCTACTTGGGAGGCTGAGGCAGGAGAATCGCTTGAACCTGGAAGGCGGAGGTTGCAGTGAGCCGAAATCATACCATTGCACTCCAGCCTGGGCAACAGAGCGAGACTCTGTCTCAAAAAAAAAAAAGGTAGAGTACATGTTTATTAAATAATAATTGAAAACAGAAAAAGGTCAAGAGGAAAATAAAAATTATTTTATATAACCATCCCCCAGAAATGAATCATGATTATGTTTTAGTATATTTCTTTCTAGATTTTATTCTGTGTTTCTCCCAATTTTGAGTTGTTACTGTATATAACACTTTGCATATTGATTTACTTCCCAGCATAATCATTTTTGTCATTAAAAGTCTTCAAAAATATAATTTTAATGATTGTTTAATATTTCTTCACATTGTTATACTGTAATTTACTGAACAGTTTCACATTTTGGGGGCATTTACTTTGTTTCCAATTTTGTTTTTGTTTGGTTTTTGGTTTTTTTTGAGACGGAGTCTCTCTCTGTCATCCAGGCTGGAGTGCAGTGGCACAATCTCGGCTCACTGCAACCTTTGCCTCCTGGATTCAAGAGATTCTCCTGCCTCAGCCTCCCGAGTAGCTGGGATTACAGGTGTGTACCACCATGCCCGGCTAATTTTTGTATTTTTAGTAGAGATGGGGTTTCACCATGTTGGCCAGGCTGGTCTCGAACCCCTAACCTCAAGTGATCCTCCCACCTCAGCCTCCCAAGTGCTGGGATTACAGGCGTGAGCCACAGTGCCTGGCCTGTTTCCAGTTTTCTTTACTAAATTAAACAATATTGTGATAACATCTTAGTGTATATAACTTTGCTCAATTTCATACTATTTGCTTAAAAAAAAAAATCCTGAAAGTGAGATTCTTAAATCAAGAAGAGTATTTTCAGTATACCTCTGTGCAGAAAAGGATTACTGTCCTGAGAAAAACCTGCTTATAAGGTTGATCCTTGGCTAGCATCAGAGAAGCTGGATTTTAGGAGTGTTCCTACCATCCTCCAAATGATAAGAATGGCTCGCAGTGCCTAAACTGTTTACAGACAATATGGTTTATACTGAATACCTGCTTTCCTTATAGGAGTCTGGAATTTTGCTACATGCTAGGCAGAAAATGCCTACATGACCAGCCCTAATAAAAACCCTCACCACTAAGTCAGTCTCCAGTAAATCTCTGTGGTAGACAATGTTTCATACATGTTATCACAGCTCATTCTTGGAGGAATTAAGCACACTCTGCGTGACTCCACTGAGAGGGGATTCTTAGAAGTTTACACCTGGTTTCTTCCAGACTTCACCCTATGGGGCTGTCTCTTTTTAGTGGTTTTGCATTGTATCCTTTCACTGTAAAAAAGTCATTACGATGAATTTGACTATATGCTGAGTAACATCTGTCATCCTAACAAATCATCAAACCTGGGGATGGTTTGGAGATCCCGAACACACTCATTTTCTGATTTTTTATTGTTTATTTTCCACCCACTCCTGATCCTTCCTGGGGAATTTAATCAAGGTCCTCTGCAAAGGCAGTGTCTCTGACTCATGTTGGTGTTGAGATGGGGAACAAGACACCTCTTTCCTGTCTCCAGAGGTTCAGCTCTTATTGGCTTGGCCTCAGTCTCAGGAAAGTGAGAGGGTTTTAAAAGAGAATCCAGTTCTCTTGGGAAAGAACTGGTTTTAGCAAGTGATTTAAGTTGCAAAGATCCCGTCTATTTTTTTCAAGCACGGATTATATTAATACTTTCAGTATCAGTCAGTGGATTATAATGATGAATATCATTATGTTTTTGTGGGGCAAGATAACGATAACTTCTGTCCTTCTGTCCATTTATTTTCTTTTTTTTTTTTTCAGAGACAGAGTCTTGCTCTGTAGCCCAGGCTGGAGTACAGTGGTGCGATCTTGGCTCAATGCAACCTCCACCTCCTGGCTTCAAGCGATTCACCTGCCGCAGCTTCCCAAGTAGCTGGAACTACAGGCATGCACCACAGCGCCTTGTATTTTTTTTATTAGAGGTGGGGTTTTAGTGTATGTTGGCCAGGCTGGTCTCAAACTCCTGACCCCAGGTGACCTGCCCGCAGGTGTAAGCCACTGTGCCTGGCCCATTTGTTTTTCTTTATGCTTATGTTCCTTTCGCTCTCAGGCAGCTTTCAAGTAAAGTATAAAAATAAGAGGCTAGGGCCAGGTACGGTGACTCATGCCTGTAATCCCAGCACTTTGGGAGGCCAAGGCAGGAGTATCACCTGAGGTCAGGATTTCAAAACCATCCTGACCAACATGGTGAAATCCCGTCTCTACTAAAAATACAAAATTAGCTGGGTGTGGTGGTGGGTGCCTGTAATTCCAGTTACTTGGGAGGCTGAGGCAGGAGAATCGCTTGTACCTGGGAGACAGAGGTTGCACTGAGCCAAGATCATGCCATTGCACTCCAGTCTGGACAACAAAAGCAAAACTCCATCTCATAAATAAATAAATAAATAAATAAATAAATAAATAAATAAAAGAGGCCAGGAGTGATGGCTGATATCTGTAATCCTAGCAATTTGGGAGACCAAGGCAGGGCAATCACTTGAGCCAAGGAGTTTGAGACCAGCTTATGCAACATGGCAAGAACCCATCTCTACAAAAATTAAAACATTAACCAGACATGGTGGTATGCCTGTAGTCCCAACTACTTGGGAGGCTGTGAGGCAGAAGGATTGCTTAAGCCCAGGAGGTTGAGGCTGCAGTGAGTATATGCCACTACACTTCAGCCTGGGCAACAGAACGAGACCCTGTCTCAAAAAAAAAAAAAAAAAAAAAGATAATTCAGTCCACTAGGAAGTTAAGGACTGTCTTCTACCTGAAAAGCCCTGTGCTGCCATCTAAAATATAGTAAAAAGAGCCAAATGATTTTTTTCCCATTAAGAAAAATAACAGGAGGATAATGTGAACAAGAACTCACATCTAGTTGGGGAAATCAGAAAAAGCATCAAAAAGAATGTTACATTTGAGATGGACATTAAAGATTGGGAAGATGTCTATAGATGGAGATGTATGGCATTCCAGGTAGAGGAAATAGCATGATGAATGGAAAGAAAGCATATTTGAGATCAGGGCTTCCTTCACATAGAAGTAAAGGAACAGTGAAAAGTAATATTGCAAAAGTAGGTGTTTATAACACATGGTAGAAGATCTGTAATGCCAGAATGTATTATTTTCCTTCTTCCTAAAAGATTTCTTTTAACCTTGCTTATAAGACAGGTCTGCTAGTAATGAGCTCTTTTTTTTTTTTTTTTTTTTTTGAGACAGAGTCTCGCCCTGTTGCCCAGGCTGGAGTCCAATGGCACAATCTCAGCTCACGGCAACCTCCACCTCCCAGGTTCAAACAATTCTCCTGCCTCAGCCTCCTGAGTAGCTGGGATTTCAGGTGTGAGCCACTGCGTCCAGCCAGTAATGAACTCTTTTAGCTTTTGTGTGTCTGAAATATATGTTCACTGGATATAGAGTTCTAGGTTGACAATTTAGTTTTCCTTCCGTATTTTTAAAGATGTTGCTTCATTGTCTTCTTGCTTTTATTATTTTCAAAAGGAAAGCTACTGCCATCTTTATCTTTGTTCCTGTAGTCATAAATAGATTATCATGTGCATTCATGTTCTTTTTTTCATGTTTCTTTTGCTTGGGATTCACTGGGCTTCTTGGTTCTGTGAGTTTGTTTTCATAAAACGGGGAAAAGTTTATTATTTCTTCAGTTTTTTTTTTCTGACTTTCCTTTTATCCTCTTTTATAGGGACCTCAATTACATAGTAGGCTGCTTTAACTTGTCCCAGAGTCACTGATTCTTCTTCTTTTTTAGTATTTGTGTTTCATTTTGGATCATTTCAGTTGGTGTGCATTCAAGCAGACCAGTTTACATGTTCTGTGTTTCTACTTAATATGCTCAGTGTTTCTTCTAGCTCCTTGGCCATATGGAATATAGTTATGAAAACTGTTTTAATATCCCTGTCTACTAATTATATCATCTGTGTCATTTCCTGGGTTGGTTTCAATTGACTGATTTTTTCTCCCTCATTATGGGTTGTATTTCCCTATTTTTTTGCAACTTGGTTATTTTTGGTTGGGTGCCAGACATTGTGAAATTTATTTTGTTGGATGCTAGATAGTTTTGTATCACTATAAATATTCTTAAACTTTCTTCTTGAATGTAGTTAAGTTACTGCAAACAGTTTGATTCTTTCAGGTGTCACTTTTAAGCTTTATTAGGCAGGACTGGAATAGCATTTAGTCTAAGGCCAATTTTTTTCACTATTAAAGCGAGACCTTTCTGAGTTCTTTACTGATGCCCTATGAATTTTGAATTTTTTTACTCTGACTTGTGGAACAGGAATTATTCCCAGCCCTGTGTGATCTCTAGGGATTGTTTCTGCTGTTCCTTCTGGGTGATTCTTTCCCCGGACTTTAGTAGTTTCTTTGTACCTATGCATTGGCAATACTCAGCCGAAGACGTTAGGGAGGATCCGTGTTTACCTTCAGAGCTCTCTCTGCAGCTCTCTCTTCTTGTGTACTCTGCCCCATGAACCCTAGCCCCTAATTAGCCCCTTCGGCTTCTCTAGACATCCAGGTTCACCTTTTCAACTCAAAGATAGTTTCCTCTGCATCCTGGCATTCTCTCCAGGCAGAAGCTAGAACAATTATGAAACTCATCTCATTTATTTCCCATTTCTTGGGTGTCACGTCTTTTGTTGCCTGATTTCAAATGGCTTATAACTTTTGTTTCATATATTTTCTTCAGTTTTTAGCTCTTTCAAGCAAGAAAGAAAACCTCATCTCTTTTGCTCCATCTTGGCTGGAAGTGCTGATTTTCAGGACTTTTAAAAATTTATGTTATAATGACTTTTATAAAAATAACAAATAAAACATTTCCCTCCTATAAATTTTATGGTGCTATTGCATTGCTGGTACCCTAAGTGCATGTTTAGTGTGTCTATTGGGTACATTGGCCATGGGAATAAGAAATCAAAAATGACACCAATGTTTTGCATCTAATTGACCAGAAAACATGATTATATAGTTGCCAGCCAAAGATTGGTTTTAGAGAGAAGCAGATAAGTTTAGTTGAGGTCGAATTAATGTTGAGGTGCTGGCAGACTCTTCAGATGAAAGAGTAAAGAGCTCCAGAAAGATGATTTGGAAATTCATCTTTGTAGACTGATAGGCAAATATTTTTAGGTAGACAAAAAAAAAAAAAATCTAGTAAGATAAAAATAGAGCCAGGCGTGGTGGCTTACACCTGTAATCCCAGCACTTTGGGAGGCAGAGGTGGGTGGATCACCTAAGGTCAGGAGTTTGAGACCAGCCTGGCCAACATGGTGAAACGCCGTCTCTACTAAAAATACAAAATTAGCCGGGCATGGTGGCACGCGCCTATAGTCCCAGCTACCCGGGAGGCTGAGGCAGGAGAATCGCTGGAACCCAGGAGGTAGAGGTTGCAGTGAGCCGATATGGCACCATTGCACTCCAGCCTGGGCAACAAAGTGAGACTCCGTCTCAAAGAAAAAAAGATAAAAATAGAATGGAGAATTGGAGAATATGGAAAGGAAGTTGGAGTGATTATCTACCAGGCTTTACTGTAATTGGACTTTGAATTTGACACAGTTTCTTCCCAAGTAACACCAAAAGAGAAAATATATTATGTTCTGAGTTTTTCATTATGTAATTACTAATGCTACAGATAACTTATTTTTATTTTTATGTTTTTTAGAGACAGAATCTCCCTATGTTGCCCAGGCTGGTCTTGGGCTCCTAGCTTCAAGCAATCCTCTTGCCTCAGCCTCCCAAGTAGCTGGGACTACAGGCATGTGCCACTACACTAGGCTCTGGAAATTCTAGATTAATTGTTTCTCATTGGAGTCTTTTTTTTTTTACATTTATATTTATTAATTTAGAGACAGGGTCTCACTCTGTCACCCAGGCTAGAGTGCAGTGATGCAATCATAGCTCACTGCAGCCTCAGACTCCTGGGCTTAAGGGATCCTCCCATCTCAGTCTCCCAAGAAGCTAGGACTACAGTTGTACACCACCACGCCTGCCTAATCTTTTTAAATTTTTGTAAAGGCAAGGTCTCCCTTCGTTGCCCAGGCTGGTCTGGAACTCCTGGCCTCAGGTGATCCTCCCATCTCAGCCTCCCAAAGCACTGAGATTACAGGTATGAGCCACCACTCCTGGCCTCTCACTGGATTCTAATTAAATTGTTTGTTATCATGAATCCTATAGTACCCATAGAGCTATATTAGGCAGTTTTGGTAAAGTGTATATTAGTAATCTTGTATTGAATTTCTGCTGTGTGAAGAGTAGCATATTGAGTACTCCTGGAACATTCAAAACAAAGCATTAAAGAACACAGACCAGCCCTCAAGGATCTGATGATGCTTACAGGTCATAGGAAACACATGCACATGAAGCCACAGGAGAGCAATTTTCCCATAAGACCACATGTAAAATTGTAAGGAACAGACTATATATGTAGGAGAAAGTGCAGCATTAAGAATTCAAAATGTTTCAGAGGGAGCTTCTTGGAAGATGTAATTTTAAAGCTGAGTCCTTAGAAGATACAGTAGAAATGAATCAATAGAAACTATTGGACCCAGCGCAGTGGCTCACATCTGTAATCCCAGCACTTTAGGAGGCCAAGGCAGGAAGATTGCTTGAGCCCAGGAGTTTGAGACCAGTCTGGGCAACATGTTGAGACTCTGTCTGAACAAAAAAAATTTTTAATTAGCTAGATATGGTGGTACATGCCTGTGGCTCCTTGGGAGGCTGAGCCCAGGGGGTCGATGCTGCAGTGAATAGAGATCGCGCCACTGCACTCCAGCCTGGGTGATAGAGCAAGACCCTGTCTCAAAAAAAAAAAAAAAAGAAAGAAAGAAACTATTGAAGTTTGTTGGGATCAGGAAATAGTCATTGAGCATTAGCTGGGAAGTCAGATTTGTTTATTTATTCATTTAATGTGTCTTTTGAGCATCTGCTGTGTGGCAGGCACTGGAAATACAAGTGCTCAGTGAATGAGACATCTTTGCCCCCATGGAGCTCACATCTCAGTGGAGAGGCCAACTATAAACAAGAAATCACATGAATAGATGAACAAGAGAAATAACTGGAAGCAATAACTGTATAGGAGAGAACTAAATAGGGAGAAATGATAGTGAAGGATTGAAGGAGTTATTTTAGATTGGATGTTCATGGAAGGCCTGTTTTAGGAAATAACATTTAAGTTGAGATCTGAATGACAAAAAGCAGCTAACTATGTTGGGGGGGAAAACATTCCAGGAAGAGGAAGCAACTCCAGCAAAGGCCTGAGGAAGGAATTGCCTTAATCTGTCCAAGGAATAGAAAGAAGGCCCACCCAGGTGGAGCATGGTGGGTGAATAGAAGAGTTTCTGGGGAGGCCAAGGTGGGAGAATCACTTGAGCCAGGAGTTCGAGGCTGCAGTAGTTCAATTTCAGAGGGGCAGACAGGTGTTATGAAAATATATGTAGTACAAACATGAAGGTGCTTTGGACACAGGTTCAAGTAAATCTAACTAAGGAAAGGAATCTATCATTCTGTTTTAGTTATTACTCTGTTTTAGTTATTACTCTAGGACTGCTCACTCAACAAATGTTGAGTACCTATTACGTGCTAGCAACTGTGCTAGACAAATCAGGTACCCGTGTCTTGAGAGCTGAGATAGAGACAAAGGTACAATAGGAGCTGGAGCTGGGGCTTTACTAGGGAAGGGTAATAAATTTTTTTTTTTTTTTTTTGAGACAGAGTTTCGCTCTTGTTGCCCAGGCTGGAGTGCAATGGCACCATCTCGGCTCACTGCAACCTCCACCTCCCGGGTTCAAGCAATGCTCATACCTCAGCCTCCTGAATAGCTGGGATTACAGGTGCGCACCACCACACCCAGCTAATTTTTGTATTTTTAGTAGAGATGGGGTTTCACCATGTTGGTCAGCCTGGTCTCTAACTCCTGACCTCAGCTGATCCATCCACCTCTGCCTCCCAAAGTGCTGCGCCCAGCCAGGTGATAATTTTTGAAGGGAGAAATAACTCAGTGGATAGATCTTGAACATTTGTATTGAGGAATTTGGATTTAAAATAGTAAGCAGTAGCAAATAACCATAGGGTCTTATACAGTAAGATCTTTGATAAAGATTATGTAGAAGCTGTGAATAGGATAAATTGGAAGCCAAAGAAATTAGAAGCGGAGAGACCAGCTGGAGGAGCGTTGAAATAAAAACAGGTGTGAAGCAACAGACGAGATTGTTGGCAGTGGAAACAAGTGTAGGGCAAGGGCCCAGGAGTTCAGCAGGTATCCTACCTTTCAATTTATTAAGTCATTTACAACTGATGTCTCCTGTTTTATTACTCTCTTACTGTGTATTTTGTGGAACTAAGTCAACATCTACCATCTTTTAACCTGTTCTTTGCATATCACAGTCTTTTATTTTGATGCTAAGCCCCTCCAAAACAGCATTTTCACATGAAACTTATTGCATTGCACAAAAATATGGTTTAAAAAGTAATTGATAATAATTAGGAGTATAGGGTATTTGTACAGGTTCATTTCTGTCTCTTTGCAGAAAGTAGCATTTCTAGTCTGTCATGAGAGGCCCCAAGCTAAAACAGCCCAGTTTAGCCATTCCTGAATTCTTTAAAAAAATTTTTTTTTAATTTAAATAGAGTTGGGGTCTTACCATCTTGCCCAGGCTGGTCTCAAACTCCTGGGTTCAAGGGATCCTCATGCCTTGGCCTCCCAGTGTGCTAGGATTACAGGCATGAGCCACCGTGCCCCGCCTCCTGAATTCTTAACCTACAGAAATTGTGAGAAAATAAATGTTTACTCTTGCTTTAAACCACTAAATTTGGGGTCATTTTTTTCGCAGCAGTAGATAACTTATGTACACATTCATGCCCTTTGCCATGTCACTGTAATGTCCTCCCATTATGGGCAGGGGGTACTTACCTGTCCTTTAACTCTGGGCTCACCTGCTTTGACCAGTAAGAGGCTCTCTTGGCTAGTCTGCTGGTCCAGGAAGAGTGAGAGACCCTTGGAGCAGAGCCTCTCCAGCCAACCTAGAGATGTGCAGTGAGAGGCAGAGCTACCAGTCTAGATTAGCTGAATCTCAGCTGATCCAAAGACAGTGAGTGATAATAAATGATTGTTGTTTGAAGCCCCTGAGTTTGGGGGTACCTTTATCAATAGTAAACTGGAGTCAGATGGATTAAGAGATTTGTGGGGAACTGGTGGTCTAGGCCAAGCGTGAGATTAGGGAGCTGGTTTGAAGAGTTTAACTGGAGGCTTCTAGCCTGAGGACCTAAGTCCTACCCTCCAGGGTTAGGAACCATTTAGTACTGGAATGTCAATCCTCCCCAGGCTGGAGAGGGCAAAGGTTTGGTTCTTGGAGTTTCAGGAAAGCCATGTCAGGGCTGTTCATGAAGCACCTACAGTGGCTTTTTTTTTTTTTTTTCCTTCAGTTTTGTAGTTTGTGGTGACTGAATTTGCAGGATCACCACAAAGTCATTGCAAAATCTTTACTCCTTGTTTTTGCCAGCACCAACTTTGACCTTTGCAGTCTCCCTGACTGACTTCATTCTGTTCTTCTTGCTCAGCTTTTTTGTTTCTTCAGGTCTTTTTCTTCTCACACAGGCTATATCTTTCAAGTCCATATCTGGGTTCACATTTCTTTGCATAATCCAGCGAGTCGTACATCATGCCAAAGCCAGTTTTCTTGCCGCCACCAATGTGAGCTCTGAATCCAAATACAAATATAACATCCAGTGAGATTTTGGTAGATTTTCCCTGAATTTCTGCCTTAGGTACTGTTGCCCTCCAAGGATAAAGGACATCAATTACCATTTGTTGTATTTCCACTGAAGTAGTCAGTCAGTTGGTCATGAACTTCCTGGACCAGATAGTTACCATAGAGTTCCTGATGATAGTAGATCCTCCAGCAGCCAGAGAGGACTACAGTGTTCATATGTAGACATTATTGTACATGTATGCATACAGAAGCACAGAGTAATAACAATGGAAGATCGGGGCTTTGAGACTGTTGCCATAAAAATGGATGAAGGTGGGCAGGGGACGTCGACTAGAAAGAGGGAATCAGTGAGTTTGAGTTCAAAGAAGCTAATTCACCCTACCAAAGTAGAAGGGGGTTTATATTGAAAGTTTTATTTAGTAGATTAGAAATAGGAAAAGTGAGGCCGGGCACAGTTGCTCACACCTGTAATCCCAGCACTTTGGGAGGCCAAGGCGGGCGAATCACAAGGTCAGGAGTTTGAGACCAGCCTGGCTTATGGTGAAACCCCGTCTCTACTAAAAACACAAAAATTAGCCGGGCATGGTGGTGCACACCTGTAACCCCAGCTACTTTGGAGGCTGAGGCAGGAGAATTGCTTGAACCCAGGAGGTGGAGGTTGCAGTGAGCCGAGATCACGCCATTGCACTCCAGCCTGGGCGACAGAGGAGGACAACGTCTCAAAAAAATAAAAACAAACAGAAATAGGAAAAAATGTATTTTTTTTTCCTTGGAGTTAAAAATGTCTTAATTATATATACATGTAAAAGCTGTTTTTTAAAAAAGTGTATATTCTAAGAGGTTTAAAAGTAAAACAATGAGTGCTGTATAAAAGCAGTAAGATACTCTGAGGTGTATTTCATTGGTCAATTTACTCACAACCTGTCCCTCACATTGTACCCAAGGCATGTATTAATGAGCTAATAAAACATGTCATGTCATGTTTTATTGTTTACTGGGCATTTGTTCAAGCTTCTGTCACTCACAAATAAAGACTTTGAAGATGCTAGTGGTGATAATAAATACCTTTAATTTTACTGGCATCCTTTTTTATAAAGTAACCACAGTCATAAATCATTTGATGCAAGTAAAAATACTGAATTTATTCAGATTTAAAGACTATTGAGAGGAATTTATTTTGTTTGTTTATTTATTTATTTATTTATTTTGAGATAGAGTCTCCCTCTGTCACCCAGGCTGGAGTGCAATGGTGTGATCTCTGCTCACTGCAGCCTCTGCCTCCTGGGTTCAAGAGATTCTCTTGCCTCAGCCTCCCAAGTAGCTGGGATTATAGGCGCTTGCCACCACGCCCAGCTAATTTTTTGTATTTTTAGTAGAGACGGGGTTTCACCACGTTGGCCAGGCTGGTCTCGAACTCCTGGCCTCAGGTGATCTGCCCACCTCGGCCTCCCAAAGTGCTGGGATTACAGGTGTGAGCTGCCGCGCCTGGCCTAGCAAACTTTTTTAATTAAAAAAATAAAAGTAGCAAATGTTTTGTGAAGTATACATGTTAGAAATCAAATATAGGAGTATTAGATTAAATATGCAAAGTGGTAAAGTGAAGGTTGATATAGATATTGAGAAGGCAGAGAAACTGTTGGTGACTAAGAAAGCTTAGTATGTATAGTGGCCCTTTTGATTAAGTAGACCCTCAAATTTAGAGTGGATCTAGTTGATGAATGTTTTTATTTGTTAAATGTCTAAATTGAATTTGTACACCATTTGGAGGCACTCTAGGTTACTTACAACTATCACAGCAAAATATCTTAAAAGGCAGTTTATTTGCCTGAGAGATAAAACATCACTATTAGGCATGTAAAGTGTTTAATAGAATACCATTCTGATCAAAGGACAAGAGTAAGCCGTTCAGAAAATGAAACCCAAGCCTTCAATTACCATCTGTCTATAGGCTGGTGAGTCCCAATTTTTATCTCCATCCTGGGTCACTGCTGGGCTCTGGAGCTAAATATTTAACTGTTTTCTCAACACCTCCACTTGGAGTTCTCACAGGCATCTCAGACTCAGGACATCTAAGACCACATATATGATCTTTCCCTTCGAAGCCATCCCATTGTTCTCTATCTTCATAAAACACATCACCATTCATTCAGATTTTCAAGTCAAAAACTTGTGAGTCATCCTTAATACTTCTGCTCCTTACCAGGTTCACCTGGTGCCTGCCTTACTCTTCCGTACCACCACCTTCACCAGAAGCATAACTGGGAGGGAGCAGAGAAGGAATTTCTCTTTGGAGCACTCTCTTTAAAAGTAGACTCTGGGCCCGATGCAGTGGCTCAAGCCTGTAATCCCAGCACTTTGGGAGGCCGAGGCAGGCAGATCACTTGGTCAAGAGTTCAAGACCAGTCTGGCCAACATGGTGAAACCCGCCTTTACTAAAAGTATAAAAATTAGCCAAGTGTGGTGGCACACAACTGTAATCCCAGCTACTCAGGAGGCTGAGGCACGAGAATCGCTTGAACCTGGGAGGTGGAGGTTGCAGTGAGCCAAGATCGTGCCACTGCACTCCAGCCTGGGCCACAGAGTGAGACTCTGTCTCAAAAAAAAAAGGCACAGTGGCTTACACCTGTAATCCCAGCACTTTGGGAGGCGAGGGCCGGCAGATCACTTGAGGTCAGGAGTTCGAGACCAGCCTGGCCAACATGGTAAAACCCTGTCTCTACCAAAAATATTTAAAACATTAGCCAGATGTGGTGGCGGGCACCTGTAATCCAAGCTACTTGAGAGGCCGAGGCAGGAGATTCGCTTGAACCCAGGAGGCGGAGATTGCAGTGAGCCGAGATTGTGCCCCGGGCAACAGAGCGAGACTCTGTCTCAAAAAAAAAAAGTAATTAAAAAAAAGGCTGGGCTCGGCTGGGCCAGGCGCGGTGGCTCAAGCCTGTAATCCCAGCACTTTGGAAGACTGAGGCAGGCGGATCATGAGATCAGGAGCTCAAGACCAGCCTGACCAACATGGTGAAACCACTTCTCTACTAAAAATACAGCAAAAATTAGCTAGGCATGGTGGCACATACCTGTAATCCCAGCTACTCAGGAGGCTGAGGCAGGAGAATTGCTTGAACCCCAGAGGCGGAGGTTGCAGTGAGCCGAGATTGCGCCACTGCATTCCAGCCTGGGCGACAGAACAAGACTCCATCTAAAAAAAAAAAAAAAATTCCAAAATCCTGAAAGTGATCCAAAAGATGCTTACATAGTCTGACCTCAGTCTGTCCCTCCAGCCTCACTTTCTGCCATTCTCACCCTCACTGTCTGCATATCAGCCCTAATAGCTGATCCACAGACATCCTCCTCTGTATGGGCCATCCTTGCAGCTTGGAACACACTTTTCCGTCTCCTTCACTATTTACCCCTTATTTATGTTTCCTTTGTCAGCTCAAGTGTCATGCCCTCAGGGAAGCCATCTTCAGAAACCCCAGTCTCAGCCAAGTTCTTTTATTCCGTGTGGTCATAGAAGTATGTTCGTTTTCCTGCATCAGAAGTATCTCAGTTTATAATTATATTTCTTTTTTTTGAGACGGAGTCTCGCTTTGTCGCCCAGGCTGGAGTGCAGTGGTGCAATCTCGGCTCACTGCTGCAAGCTCTGCCTCCCAGGTTCACGCCACTCTCCTGCCTCAGCCTCCCGAGTAGCTGGGACTACAGGCTCCTGCTACCACGCCCAGCTAATTTTTTTGTATTTTTAGTAGAGACAGTGTTTCATTGTGTTAGCCAGGATGGTCTCCATCTCCTGACCTCGTGATCCTCCTGCCTCGGCCTCCCAAAGTGCTGGGATTAGAGGCGTGAGCCACTGCACCCGGCTATAATTATATTTCTTTGTGTGGTTATCCAATTGTTTGGCTTCCCCATTAGACTGTAATAACTATGAGAGCAAGAACTCTCTGGTTTTGCTCATTGGCATGAGTACTTACCTTGCACATAGAAGATATTCAGTCAATCTTTTTTTTTATACTCAGTGAATCTTTAATAAATGAATAAATTGAGGAAGAACAAATGGCTAATAAGTGAAATGTCTTCCCAAGTTTAAATAAAGTGTCACTTTTTATCTGAAAAGTGAAACAATAATTCTACTTAATGGCAAGATAGTCTCAAACTTGGCTGGTGAGTACGCAGATCAAAAGAATTTTTCTAGAAAACAATTTGAAAGAATGTTTTAAGAGATTTTTATATATTCAGATCTGTTGACCCCAATAATTCTAAGCACAGACTTCATCTGTGGTAGCCAGCCACCAAGATCACCCCCAATTAGCCCCACCTCCTTGTACACCTTGTGCAAACCCTTCCTACATTGTACTAGAGTTGATCTGTGTGACCAATAATATAGAGTAGAAGCAATGGCATGTTACTTCCAAGATTAGGTTATAAAAGATAGTGAAGAAGGCCAGGCACGGTGGCTCATGCTTGTAATCTCAGCACTTTGGGAGGCCAAGGCAGGCAGATCACAAGATCAGGAGTTCAAGACCAGCCTGACCAATACAGTGATACAAAAATTAGCCGGGCATGGTGGCACACACCTGTAATCCCAGCTGTTCAGGGGGCTGAGGCAGGAGAATCACTTGAACCCGGGAGGCAAAGGTTGCAGTGAGCCCAAGATCATGCCACTGCACTCCAGCCTGGGCAACAGAGCGACACTCTGTCTCGAAAAAAAAAAAATGTATATATATATATATATAGTGAAGCTTCCTTCGTCCTTCTTGGGTGTGTTCTTACTCTCCTGGATCACTTGCTCTAGGGAAGCCAGCTGCCATGGCACGTGAGTGGCCTGTGTGGCAAGAACTAAAGCCTACTGCCGACAACCATTTAGTTGAGCTTGGAGCAGATTCTTCAGCCCCTTCATATGACTGTAGCCCTGGCCAACAGCATGACTGCAACCTCACGAGAAACCATGAGCCAGAACCAGCCAGCTGAGCCATTCCTGGATTCCTGACCCTCAGAAACTGTGAAATAATAAATGTCAGTTGTTTTAAGACGCTAGTTTGTTTTGCAGCAATAGATAACTAATACACCATCCTAAGGAAATACTTACATGTTCTAGTAGTTGTTAATGTTGGCATATCTAGATTTCGTATAGTGTAACCATTTTTTATCTTAGGGAGTAAATTCATTGGAATGCTTTCAGCAGCAAAAAAATGGAAAACCCAATTAAATAGATGTGCATATAAGTGAAGATGTATATTTTACTCTCTCTATATATTTTACTCTAACTGTATATGCAGAGGTAGTCAGGCATCAGGGATAGTTTAACATGACAACTCAGCGCTATTGAAGCCCTCTCTGTCCGTGCTCTGCCTTCCTTACTGTTGTCTTTATCATCAGCCTGGTAGCAGTTAAGCTACAGTAGCCCTTGGTATGTCCTGTCAAGACAGGGCAACATCTAGAGGAAACAACTCCCACTTCTACGTGGGTCTTTCCTAGGAGCTCAGTGGTGGATTTCCCTCATATCTCTTAGGCTAGAATTGGATGATATATCCTTTCCTAAATTAATCATTAGCAGGAGCAGTGAATACCTGAAGAAAATTACGGTTTTATTAGTAAGCAGGGAGAGGAGAGAGAAATGGATCCTGGATGAGCAACTGTCCTGTCCACAATAAGGAGTGATCTTGTTTCACTTTTTGAGCAGCTCATATTGTTGTTGCTTCTCAATCTCCACTTTACCTCATCCTTGCACACCTAGAATACAGCACTCAATGCATGGGGATGGTTTCGGGATGAAACTGTTCCACTTCGTATCATCAGGCATTATGGGGCAGGCAACCTAGATCCCTGGCATGCACAGTTCACAACGGGGTTCACACTTCTGTGAGAATCTAATGCCCCTGCTGATCTGACAGGAGGTGGAGCTCAGGCAGTAATGCTCGCTCACCCACCACTCACCTCTTGCTGTGCAGCCCAGTTCCTAAGAGGCCACAGAATTAGTACCAGTCCATGGCCTGGAGGTTGGGGACCCCTGCTCTAGACTCTGGGATTTCTTCAATGGATAATATTAAAGGGCTTGATTTACAAGTTTAAATGCTTTTGGTGGGTGGGGGGCGGGGGCGGGTACATAGATGTCATTCACTCTTAAATACAATCTACTTTTTTTTTTTTTCTTCCCTGAGACAGGGTTTTACTCTGCTGCCCAAGCTAGAGTGCAGTGGCCTGAACGTGCCTCACTGCAGCCTTGACCTCCTGGACTCAAGCGATCTCCCCACCTCAGCCTCCCATGTGCGGCTGGAACCACAAGCATGTACCATCATGCCCAACTAGTTTTTGTTTGTTTGTTTGTTTTTTGAGATGGAGTCTCACTCTGTCACTCATCCTGGAGTGTGGTGGCATGATCTCAGCTCACTGCAACCTCCACCTCCCTCCCAGGCTCAAGCAGTCTTCCTACCTCAGCCTCCCGAGGAGCTGGGACCACAGGCACATGCCACCACAACTGGCTTGTTTTTTGTATTTTTGATAGAGACAGAGTTTCACCATGTTGCCCAGGCTGGTCTCAAACTCCTGAGCTCAGGTGATCTGCCCACCTCGGCCTCCCAAAGTGCCAGGATTATAGGCATGAGCCACCATGCCTGGCCAATTTTTAAAAAAATGTTTGTAGAGCACAGTGGTTCACACCTATAATCCTACTAGCACTTTGGGAGGCTGAGGATCATGAGGTCAGGGGTTCGAGACCATCCTGGCCTCTGCTAAAGATACAAAAAATTAGCTGGGTGTGGTGACACACACCTGTAATCCCAGCTACTTAGGAGGCTGAGGCAGGAGAATCACTTGAACCCAGGAGGCAGAGGTTGCAGTGAGCCGAGATTGCACCATTGCACTCCAGCCTGGGTGACAGGGTGATACTCCATCTTAAAAAAAAAAAAAAAAATTTTTTTGTAGAGACAGGGTGTCACTTTGTTGCCCAGGCTGGTCTTGACATTTTAGGCTTAAGCTGTCCTCACATGTTGGCCTCCCAATGTGCTTAGATTACAGGTATGAGCCACCACACCCAGTCTACAACCTGCTTTTAAACTGTAAAATATATTAAGTATTGCATATATTCTGTTATGTGCTAAGAAAATGGAATCCAATTGCTATACTTCTGAGACTCATCTCTGCCACATACTACGGTCTAATCTTGGTCAAAATACATTCTTGAAATCTTACCTTTTTTTTTTTTTTTGAGACAGTCTTGCTCTGTCACCCAGGCTGGAGTGCAGTGGCACCATCTTGGTTCACTGCAACCTCTGCCTCCCAAGTTCAAGTGATTCTCCTGCCTCAGCCTCCTGAGTAGCTGGGATTACAGGTGCTGCCACCACGCCCAGCTAATTTTTTGTATTTTTAGTAGAGATGGGGTTTCACCATTTTGGCCAGGATTATCTCGAGCTCCTGACATCAAGTGATCCACCCACCTTGGCCTCCCAAAGTGCTGGGATTACAAGTGTGAGCTACCATGCCCGGCCCTCCTTACCTATTAAATGGGAATAATGATAATTAATATTTCTGAGGGCTGTTATAATAAAGAACATAAAAGTGTCATCACATAGTTAGCTCCCAGGAGATATTAGATTGCATTCTTTTCCTTGCTTTTTTCTGATTCCCAAATGTGGAGATTTATTGACATTTTTCTATACTTGACCTTTTTTTAAAAAAAATAGTAAGGTATGTAAATTTTTGGCTGTCCAGTTTCTCAAAATAATTGAAAAGGCTAATTCAAAGCAAACATTTAACATGGTGAAATGGGTCATTAGAGAGATCTGGTGTCTCATCCAACCCAAATTTAGGTTGTATTTATAAAGATAGTGACCCAGAATATGAATCTGAAGTCCTAAGCATGAAAACAGGCAACATTTGCATACTTTTTTAAAAAGTACTTTTAACTTCACAGGCAGCTAGCTTCTTTGTTTCCACCTCTTCTTTTCTGATTATGTGAAGGGTAGCAGTTTGGCTTGGCAGGTTCTCGCTGGGGCTTTGACACCTTCCCGGGCCAATTAGTTCACCTTTGTTCTGTGACCATGGACCAGACCTTTAATCCTGAGCAGCCACTGTTACAAGTGCAGTTTGTTCTCATGTGAGTAGATATGTACAAATGTCTCACCACCATTAGAAAAGCAACTCAAAGTATCTCTCGCAGCAGTAAAGTAGCAGAGCAGCATATGGCTGAGCAAAACCACCAGTACCACTATCTCAAGCAAGCATCATCTTGCAAGTTTCAATTTTTTTCCCACGTTATTTGAACAAGCCTTACTTCAGCAAAAAGGTCATGTGACAGTGAGATCTACATTTTAAAAAAATTAACATACTTCTCTCTGATAGTCATTCAACAAGTATCTTGACATCTATCACCTTTCAGGAAAAAAAAGGAAATCCCGTCAAAAGTAAATATTCACTGAATGTATCCTCCTTTTCTGTATAATAAACCTTAGTAAAAACTGCACATATGTAAGTTGATGATATAGGTATATCTTTTTTTTTTTTCCGAGACGTAGTCTCACTCTGTCGCCCAGGCTGGAGTGCCATGGTGCGATCTCGGCTCACTACAAGCTCCGCCTCCCAGGTTCACGCCATTCACCTGCCTCAGCCTCCCAAGTAGCTGGGATTACAGGCGCCCGCCACTACTCCCAGCTAATTTTTTGCATTTTTGGTAGAGACGGGGTTTCACCGTGTTAGCCAGGATGGTCTCAATCTCCTGACCTCGTGATCCACCTGCCTCGGCCTCCCGAAGTGTTGGGATTACAGGCGTGAGTCACCGCGCCCGTCCTGATATAGGTATATCTAAATCTCATTTACTCTGACTAACATGCATTCATTTCACAATTCTGTATATCTGGTATCTGAAGGTACTGATTTGGATGTGGTTATCATACTAGTTTCTTGGCATTTTACAATTTATACTAACTTTTCCTTTATAATAGAGCATGCTCTCTTAGTATATACACGGCAAGCTGATGGAAATGGAGGGATTTTGTTTCATTAGTAACCAAATTCATAAAAGGTAATAATGTTTAGGGAATAAAATTTCTGATTAACTTAGGAACAGTTAATTTGTGGTCCAATTAACTTATGGTAGTAGATTTCAGGGGACTATAAATTAATCGTTTCTTGGTTTTCTGAATTTTCTATTTTTTTTCCAGTGATCGTGTATTACTTGAATAATTTAAAATGTAGAAATGATGAATAATAAAAAGTCTTAATCAGTAAGAAATATGTAATAAACAAAACTGAATCTTTGATTTTAGAGATCTTGCAATTATTCTGAAATAGAATTATCTGTACATTCTATATATAGATATCTGTATCTATATAGTTATATCTATATATTGATATATATACATTCTATCCCTGGACTGTGAGCTTCTTGAGGACAGGCTGTTTATTAATCTTCATATCTATATTGCTTTGCAGAAAGCCTGAACCATAATAGAACCTTAATAAATGGGTTTTTTGCATGAATAAATGAGGATGATATGCAAACCACAGTTAATTGAGAGTCATACATTTTTTAAAATGTTAATTTAAACATTTGAGACCAATAAATATAAAATATTATGCTCATTAGCTTTTTTCTTTCTTAACAGCTTTATTGAGGTATATTTTATGTCATAAAATTCACCCATTTCAAGCCTACGATTCAATGATTTTTAGTAACTTTTATCAAGTGATACAGTCATTACCATAAATCATTTTTAGAACATTTTCACACACACCCCTATAAGGTCCCTCATGCCCATTTACAGTTCCCACCCCCAGCCCCAGGCAATCACTAATCTACATTTCACATCAATGGAATTATACAAATATGTGGTCTCTTGTGTCCGGCTTCTTCCACTTAGCATAATGTTTTCGAAGTTCATCCATGGCATAGCATGTGTCAGTAATTCCTTTTTATTGCTGAATAGCATGTCATTATATGGCCATATCTACCCATTAGCTTTTAACATTTAAAACACCCGCACACATCTACTTAATAATGCAACAGATAAACAGGTACTATTCATTTAGCAAATACTTGAAACTTGAATATGGCCTAAGTGATTAAAAAATATAAAAGTGACTAGTACCAGGTCTAACCTTCAAGGAAACATATAAGAAATCATACAGTTCAGAGAGAATTAACTGCTGTGTCATAATATAAGTAAGATAATGTTAGTCTAAAGAGGAAAATATTTGTGGTAGTATTTGAGAGCGCTCCTCAAAGAAGTGATATCTGGATTAGATTTAAAGTTCACACAAGTAGGCCAAGCGCAGTGGCTCATGCCTATAATCCCAGCATTTTGGGAGGCCGAGGCAGGTGGATCACCTGAGGTCAGAAGTTTGAGACCACCCTGGCCAACATAGTGAAAATTGTCTCTACTAAAAATACAAAAATTAGCCGGGTGTAGTGATGCGCACCTGTAGTCCCAGCTACTCAGGAGGCTGAGGCAGGAGAATTGCTTGAACCTGGGAGGCGGAGGTTGCAGTGAGCCGAGATTGCGCCACTGCACTTCAGCCTGGGTGACAGAGCAAGACTCCATCACAAAAATAAATAAATAAAATAAATTCACGCAAGTGTGAAAATATGTATTTTATTCAAGAAACAGCAACTTCCCCTGTGTGTTAAATTCAGGCCTCAAAGGGGATATTTTGTGTAGGAGATGGGACTAGAAGTATTGCTTGGTACTATAAAAGGGAATGCCTTGAATGCTATGCTATAGAGTTCATCTTGATTCTATGAGCAGTAGAGAGGCATTAAAGGAGATTTTTTTTTAATTAAAAATTTTTTTTTTTTTTTGAGACAGAGTTTCACTCTTGTCACCCAGGCTGGAGTGCAATGGCATGATGTCGGCTCACTGCAACCTCTGCCTCCTGGGTTCAAGTGATTCTCCTGCCTCAGCCTCGTGAATAGCTGGGATTACAGGCACCCGCCACCACGCCCAGCTAATGTTTGCATTTTTAGTGGAGACAAAGTTTCACCATGTTGGCCAGGCTGGTCTCAAACTCCTGACCTCAGGTGATCTGGCCGCCTTGGCCTCCCAAAGTGCTGGGATTATAGGCATGAGCCACCGCATCCAGCCTAAAGGAGAATTATTTCAATTCTTTATTCTGACCAAGTTAGGAAAGATAGAGGAAGGTACAAAAGAGGGAGAGAGATACCAAAAGAAAGACAGAAAATTCAACAAATATTTATTGCCCACCTAAGATACTATATTAGATGCTGATTGTGCAGCAGAGGCCAAACCAAGTCCTTGCTTTCATGGAACTTATAGTCTAGTAAAGGAAACAGACAATAACTCATTTAACAAATAAGTATATGAGTGGTCCAGTAATATCAAGGAAGAAAGGTTTAACGCAAGGTAAGGATATAGGAAATAATGGGGGAGGGAGGTAGACTATTAAAGATGAGTTGAAGTTTGAGTAGACACCCAAAAGTAATGAGAAATCTAGCCATGCAAACGTCTAGAGAGTGTATCTGCAGAACAGCAAGTGCAGAGGCCTCTAGGAGGTGATGCCTAGAGTGTTTGGAACAGCTGGAGGCCATTGTAGTTCTGGTTTGTGTTTTTAAAGGTCACCCTGGCAGTTGGGTGAACAACAGACTGTAACCTTTGTCAAAGTCAAATAAAATATATAGAGAGCCAAATATCTAAATTTAACAGTTTACTTGAGAGGAATGAATTGCAATTCAGGGTGTACACACAGACCAAATGGTCTTTAGTATGTCTGAAGAACAAAGAGAAGGTTGGAGGTTTTATGAAAAGGAGAAATGTTACATATTGCTCTTTGAGAAAGTTCATCCGCACTAGTAAGGTTCTGGGGAGTTGGCAGATTTTGATTGGTGAATGATAGTGGTGGGTAAAATTAGTCTTAGAGTTGCAGCAAGTTATTTCAGCAACTATTAGATAAAACTGATTTCAGATTATAGCAGGCAGCTTGAGCAGCCAGGCTTGCAGAGACTTCCAGTTTTGGAGCAATGTTACATATTCTAAGTCCTTTTTCCTCCTGTGACTTCTCAACTCTGTTTTAGTCAGGTGTGACAAGATTGACCCAATTTCTGTGATCAACTTTCACACTTTGTACATATTTCATTTCGCATGTATGTAGGTTTATCTGTAGGATTAATTCCTGGACATGGGATTCCTGAGTCACAAGGCAAATTCACTTATAATTTTGATAGAGATTGTGGAATTTCTAGCTAGTTTCCACTTCCACCAGCCATATTTGAGAGGCCTATTTGGTCACAGCCTTACCATCACTAAGAGGGAAGCTGAGAGTTTTTTTTTTTATTGGTCAGAAGTCACTAAATCAAGATGTTGACAGACTTGTATTCTTCCTGGAGTTCTATTGGAAAATCCATTTCCTTGCCTTCTCTAATTTCCATGTTTATTCCTTGGCTCATGGCCCCATCTCTCATCTTCAAATTTCTCTCTCCTGTCATTAAATTACCTTTTATGACTTTGACTTTGCCTCCCTCTTATAAGGACTACTATGATTACATTGAGCCCATCCAGTTAAACCAGAGTAATCCCCTCATTTCAAAATCCTGAATTTAATTACATCTGCATAGTCCCTTTTGCCTTGTAAGGTAACATTCATAGCTTCCAGGGATTAGGATATAGACATCTTTGCTTAAACATTGAGCATTGTTAGCCTACCTCAGGGAGATTCGCCGTTTGTCTGTGATAGGAAATATGAATTGTTTTCCTCATTGTCCTTTGTCTCCTAACATTGCCCGTGGTTTTGTGGTTGTTTTGCTCTTTTTGCCATTTAGAGTTTATCCTGGTAAATAGTACGAACTGCAGCTCAGACTTTATTTTTTCCAGATAGCTCTTTAGTTGTACCAGCACCATTTACTGAAAAGTTCAACTTCTTCCTAAAATATAGCAAATCCCTATATATAGTTTGGTTGCTTTCTGGACTTTCTATTTTGTTCCCTAGTCTGTCTCTCTATCTAAAAAGTACATATTTTTAAAATTTCTGAGATTTTACAGCATGTTATAGTATCTGGTAAGGCTTAGACAAAATTTGCTGTCCCTCTCCACCCCTCCCCCCAACACACACACATTCGTTGCTCTTCTTTTTCAAGATTTTCCTGGCTGCTCTTCTTTGTTTATTTTTCCCATATGAACTTCAGTTTGCCCAGTGTCAGAGGGAAAAGGTATTGTTAGTTTTATTGGAGTAACTTATGAGGTTGGATCTTACTACCTTTGAACATGATATGTCTTTATATTCATTCAAGTTATCTTTGTTCCTGCAGTAGTATTTTAACATTTTCTTCATTCAGTTTTGCGCATTTCTAAGCTTATTCCCAGGTTTTGTTTTTTGTTTTTTGGTTTTTTTGGTTTTCTTTGAGATGGAGTCTGGCTCTGTTGCCCAGGTTACAGTGCAGTGGCGCGGTCTCAGCTCACTGCAACCTCTGCCTCCCTGGTTCGAGTGATCCTCCTGCCTCAGCCTCCCAAGTAGCTGGTACTACAGGAGTACTTCACCATGCCCGGCTAATTTTTGTATTTTTAGTAGAGACGGGGTTTCACCATGTTGGTCAGGCTGGTCTCAAACTCTTGACCTCAGGTGATCCGCCCCCTCACCCTCCCAAACTGCTGGGATTACAGGTGTGAGCCACCTCACCTGGCCTTATTCCTAGGTTTTTTTCTTTGTTTTGGGTTTTTTGTTTTATTTTGGTTTTTTTTGGACAGGGTCTCCCTTTGTTGCCCAGGCTGGAGTGCAGTGGCACAATCTCAGCTCACTGCAGCCTCTGCTTCCCAAGCTCACGTCATTCTCCTGCCTCAGCCTCCCAAGTAGCTGGGACTATAGGATAGCAAGACACCACACCCAACTAATTTGTGTATTTTTGGTAGAGACGGGATTTCACCATGTTGCTCAGGCTGGTCTCTAACTCCTAAACTCAAGTAATCTGCCCACCTCTGCCTCCCAAAGTGCTGGGATTACAGGCATGAGCCACCGTTCCCGACCTTATTCCCAGTTTTTTAATCTTTTATTTTTGTATTCATAATGAAAGAAAAGACCCTATTTATAACACTTACTGATTAGTTTTTATGTATGAAAGCTATAGTTAATACAGTTTATTATGTTAACAATAAATTATTAATTTTAGACACTGCTACCTTACTGAATTATCTTCTTATTTATAGTAGTTTTTTAGTTGAGTCTCTTGATTTTCCCAATATGCAGTTATATTGCCTTCAAACAGTAAGAGTTAAACACATCTTTCCTAATTTGTTTACATCTACCTTTCTCTTATCTCTTCTATTACCTTGTAAATATCAGTGGTGTTGTGTGCATCTCTGTCTTACTCCTGACATTAGTGAGAAAGGCTCATGTTTCCTCATAAAATATTTGCTGACTTTTGGGCTGACACACACACCCCTATCACATTAAAGAAATACACATCAGTTGCTATTTTTTTATTTTTTAGAGGTAGGGTTCTCACTGCGTCATCCAGGCTGGACAGCAGTGGCATGATTATGGCCCACTGCAGCCTTGAACTCCTGGGTTCAAGTGATCCTCCCTCCTCAGCCTCCTGAGTTGCTACGATTACAGGTGTGAGCTACTGCACCCAGCTCTTCCTATTTTATTCTGGACATTTTTTCTCATCAAGAATAGGAGTTGAATTTTGTCAAATACCTCTGCAGTATATATGGAGAGATAATATGGTTTTTCTTAGGTTTATTAATATATATTGTCACATTTTAAAATACATTCTCAGATTTATAAAATTAAGTATGTTATAATTTATACCTAATGTTTTGTAAAGAAGGTCTTAACATTATGCATTGTTTCTCTCCTGTGTGGCTTTTCTGTCATTATCCAATGCTGTGTTGCATATTTGCAACCACCGCCATAAGTGGAATTTTTTTTGTTGTTCAAATACTTAATAAAATTAAGGTGATGTTGGGCATGGTGGCACACACCTGTGATCCCAGTTACTTGGAAAGCTGAGGTGGGAGGATTGCTTGAGCTCAGGAGTTTGAGACCAGTCTGGGCAACATAGCAAGACCCCATCTCAAAAACATTGCATGAAATTAAGCTAATAATTTGATTTGACCAGTGGGCTGAAGATGCCCCTCAACATGGCAGAAGAGGAGGGGGCTCTATTTCAGCTGACCTTTTGGTGACCACTTTTTTTTCTTAATATTTTTTATTTTGTCTCCAAGCAATTGTGAAAAGAGAAAGGATTATAGGATCAGGAGCAGGAAGAAAAGTGTTTTGAGTTAATTCATCCTTCTGGGTAGGTTCCAGTTAGTTTGATGTTTCAAATAAATGCCATAAAATGAACATTGTTTTATATGTTTGCTTCAGCATTCCTTTCCTCAGAGCCCTACTGTCCAATGCTGAGCACTTAAATTGTGGCTAGTGAGGTGTTGTAAGTGTAAAATGCACAGTGATTTTGAAAACTTAGTATAAAAAAAGTGTAAAGGCCGGGCGCGGTGGCTCACGCTTGTAATCCCAGCACTTTGGGAGGCCAAGGCGGGCGGATCACGAGGTCAGGAGATCCAGACCACGGTGAAACCCCGTCTCTACTAAAAATACAAAAAATTAGCCGGGCGTGGTGGCGGGCGCCTGTAGTCCAGCTACTCGGAGAGGCTGAGGCAGGAGAATGGAGTGAACCCGGGAGGCGGAGCTTGCAGTGAGCCAAGATCGCGCCACTGCACTCCAGCCTGGGTGACACAGCGAGACTCCGTCTCAAAAAAAAAAAAAAAAAAAAAAAGTGTGAAATAGCTAACTAATAATTTTCATATTCAATATATGTTTAAAATGATATTTGGATATATTGGGATAGATAAAATATGTCATTAAGATTAATTTTACCTGTTTCCACTTTTTTTTATATAGCCACTGGAAAAGTTTACATTACATATGTGGTTCACATTATATTTCTGTTGGACAGCATTGGTCTAGAGGTGGTAGATGTGTATATATTTATTTATAAATTATATCCTCTTTTACACCTTGTTTCTTATGAGAATAAACTTTCATGAAGACTATAATATTCATTCTCCATTATAATAGATTACATCTTCTCTGATTTTTCTTTCTTTTGCTTTGTTTTTTTCTTTGTTTTGAGACAGTCTTGCTCTTTCGCCCAGGCTGGAGTGCAGGGGTGCAATCTCGGCTCACTGCAACCTCTCCCACCCAGGTTCAAGTGATTCTCCTGCCTCGGCCTCCCAAGTAGCTGGGATTACAGGCACCTGCCACCACACCTGGCTAATTTTTCTATTTTTAGTAGAGACAGGGTTTCACCATGTTAGCTAGGCTAGTCTTGAACTCCTGACCTCGTGATCCACCCACCTCAGCCTCCCAAAGTGCTGGGATTACAGGCGTGAGCCACCATGCCCACCCTTCTTTTTCTTTTTTTAAGATACAGGGTAAGCTGGGCGCAGTGGCTCATGCCTGTAATGCCAGCACTTTGGGAGGCCAAGGCAGGCAGATTACCTGAGACCAGGAGTTCAAGACCAGCCTGGCCAACATGGTGAAACCCCATCTCTACTAAAAAAAAAAAAAAAAAATTATCTGGGTGTGGTGGTTTATGCCTGTAATCCCAGCACTTTGGGAGGTCAAGGCTGGCAGATCACTTGAGCTCAGGAGTTCAAGACCAGCCTGGGCAACATGGAGAAACTCTGTATCTACAAAAAATACAAAAAATTAACTTGGTGTGGTGGTGCATGCCTGTGGTCCCAGCTACTTGGGAGGCTGAGATGGAAGGATCGCTTGAGCCCGGGAGGTCAAGGCTGCAGTGAGCCATGATCATGCCACTACGCTCCAGCTTGGGTGACAGAACAAGACCCTGTCTCAAATAAAAAGAGGGGGAGAGAAAGAGACAGATAGGGTCTTGCTCTGTCATCCTGGCTGTAATGCAGTGGTGCAATCATAGCTTACTTATAACCTTGAACTCCTGGGCTCAAGTGATCTTCCTGCCTCAGCCTCCTCAGTAGTCAGGACTACAGGGGCACACCCCCTTGCCTAGCTATTTTTTTTTTTGTAGAGTCTTGCTATGTTGCCCAGGCTGGTCTTGAACTCCTGGCCTCAAGCAATCCTCCTGCCTTGGCCTCCCAAAGTGCTTGGACTATAGGCATGAGCCACCACGCCCAGCCTTATTTTTCTATTTAATTATTGCTAAGAAAATGTAGTTCCTTCCATATGCCCTTGACATTTTCACATAAATTAAATGCAATAGGCTTCTTGTGCTTAATACCAGCACTTAAGAACTGATATGACTATAGAAGGGAGTTAGTTTGAAGTCTTTCTACTTTTTCCCTTATCCTGTAGGGTATATTTTAATAGAAGTTCCATAGCTTAGAATAAAATTTGCTTTAACATTTCTTTAACTTTCCCCCTATTACCATAAAAAAGCAGTTTCCCTACCACATTGTTTTTAGGTAGAGCTGAGGTTAGGCATCTTTTAGTTCTGTCTTGTTCCAATAGCCTGAGTGTTTTTGAATAGTTCGTTTCTTAACTTTTTTATTCTTCAAAAACAGAAACAATTAAATTACTCCTAAAGTCATTTTTATCTTGGCTTTTGTTACATTTTTAGGAAAGTTATATCACAGATGATATTGGAATATCGACTTGGAAGGAGCAGACTTTTCTCTCCCATGGTGCCTTACTAGCAAAGAGCTGCCAAGCTGCAATGGAATTAGCAAAGCATGATGCTGAGGTTCAGGATATGGCATTTCAGTATGGGAAGCACATGGCCATGAGTCATAAGGTACTTTGCACACCCTTTATCTTTTTTCAGTACTTAAATAGCTAAAACGACACACAAGAAACCTTTTGCCATTTAATAAGCTGCTTTTATATTTCAAAAATGCTTATTGTGTGGTTCAAATCTGTCAGTCCTGGATGATTGTTATGTAATGTAAATAGTATAATTGCTAAGTATTGTGTAATTCTTACAGAAAGCCACAGTTTACTTGAACCATTTTTGTGATGTTTGTCTTTTCTTCCCACCTGAAAGGGTTCTTGAGAGAACTCTTACATATTATTAAATAACATATTTACAGACTGGAATATATTCACATAATGGAAGAATATTTGTCATTTTTGTTACAGTTCCCTTATAGCTTTTTTTTTTTTTTTTTTTTTGAGATGGAGTCTCGCTCTGTCACCCAGGCTGGAGTGCAGTGGTGCAATCTCAGCTCACTGCAACGCAACCTCTGCCTCCCAGGTTCAAGCGATTCTCCTGCCTCAGCCTCCTGAGTAGCTGGGATTACAGGCACACGCCACCACGCCTGGCTAATTTTTGTATTTTTAGTAGAGACGAGGTTTCACCATGTTGGTCAGGCTGGTCTCGAATTCCTGACCTCGTGATCTGCCCACCTTGGCCTCCCAAAGTGCTGGGATTACAGGTGTGAGCCACCACGCCTGGCCCCTTATAGCTCTTTATATAAAACATGTTATGAAAAGTTAATAAAATTCAGAAATATAGTGAATAAAATTGAAAGCTTTAATTTTAATAACTAATTCTTTGAATGGGCATATGAAATCTAAAATATCCCAAGATTAGGTGCTGTGTTGTTGCCTCTCTCTCTATATATATAATTTTAAATTTAATTTAATATATACTATTCAGATGTTACTTAAATAGTTCATAAGGGGGGGAATATATACATATATAATATCTCCAGGTGAGCTTTTTGCATATTTTATTTAATCTTAGATTAGTTTATTAAGCAATTCTATTTATTAAATCTTTATCTAAATCTTTTCCTTTAACTTAAAAAGTAAAATAAAGACCACCACCCACTAGAAAAGGAATGTATTAGGGAATAATTCTGGAGAATTTTACAGGTTATTGTTAATCATCTGAATTTTTTTTTTTTTTTTTTTTTTTTGAGACAGAGTTTTGCCCTTGCCCAGAGGGGAGTGCAGTGGCACGATCTCGGCTCACTGCGACCTCTGTCTCCCAGGTTCAAGCAATTCTCCTGCTTCAGCCTCCCTAGTAGCTGGAATGTGTGTGCCACCACACCCGGCTAATTTTTGTTTTTTTAGTAGAGATGGGGTTTCGCCATTTTGACCAGGCTGGTCTCAAACTCCTGACCTCAGGTGATCCACCCACCCCAGCCTCCCAAACTGCTGAGATTACAGGCGTAAGCCACTGCACCTGGCCTGAAATATTCTTTTGTTTATTAAAGTATATCTAAAAACTGTATTCCTTAAGCTTCATATTTCACTGCATTAACTGGTACTTTCTGAATATAACTAAAACATGCTAGTGTATATACATTTCACTAATTTACTCATTTAACTGCTTCTTGTAGATAAATTCTGATGTCCAGCCTTTTATTAAAGAAAAGACCAGTGACTCCATGACTTTTAATCTAAACTCAGCTCCTGTAGTCTTACATCAGGAATTTCTTGGAAGAGATTTGTGGATTAAACAGATCGGAGAGGTAAAATGAAATTACTCCTGTTTTAGGTACCAGTAGTAAATAGTGGATTTTAGAACATAATTGATATTTCTTGGTGATATATGGCTATAGATGAGCCTTAGGCATATTCACGTAACAGGTAAAATTCTTTCTTTGTAATCGTCGTTTTTAAGAGGTAAAAGATTAAAGTTAGAGATTGCAGTACTGAATTTTTCTATTATCTGAGTTCTTAGAATACTGCAACACAAAACTAGTGCCTGTGGTGAATGCTAATTAACTCAGATGACTTTTTTTTTCTAAAGGCTTTCAAAAATTGGGCTATGGTAATAGCACCACCCTATAACTGACTGCAATTTCCCATCTGTGGACTCTCGCACAAGCTGCAGAATTCCAGGAGCTCCGTCTGTCAGCTCATTGGGTTATTTTAAAACAAACTTGGACCCTGAATACTTGTTCTGAGGCATTATCAAAGGGGGGGAAAAAAAAGCATGGCGAAGTGGGAGGGGTAAAGGGGCTCGAATTGGGTGAATTTCTCATTTTGGCAGATGAGAGGGAACTTTTTTGGTTTTCTTTTAATTCAGAAACTCTAGTGCAAAACTTCTTGCCTTTTTAGCCAAAGCCTCTTGGAATTTATTTAACTTCGTGGCTGTAATTGGTTGGGTTAATCTGAGGCTCTGGACAGAGAAACCAGGCACAGCTGAGGGTGGGGGTAGCCACCATCCTTAAAGGAGAGAGCATGGGTGGGCGCAGTGGCTCATGCCTGTAATCCCAGCACTTTGAGATGCCAAGGCAGGAGGATCACTTGAGCTCTTGAGTTCAAGACCAACAACATAGTGAAACCTCATCTCTACAAAATTGAAGTTTTTGAAATTAAAAAAAAAAAAAAAAAAAGCTTAGAGCCTAAGTGAGTATCTGCGTTCTGAAAGATTTCCCTTCTCCCAACCCTTATTGATTCTCAAAATGCTGGCTGCCAACTTAAAATTCCTCATATTCACCAAGTAGAAAACTGGAGGATTTCTTTCTGAAGAAACTGTCAAACTCAGGAGAAAAAGCCTTGCAGATGTGGATATTTGGGGCCTCCTCAGTAAACATGCCATATCCCTGAGCAGTCCTCCTACAGCAAGACCCACCACTTGACAAGCCTCAGAGGATCTAAGTGCCCAGAATATCCGCTGCCTTACTCTGAAGCAGAAGGAAAAGAGGACCACTGGGCATTTGAGAAAAGCTGCTTCCACGAAACAGCAAGTCAAAAACAAACGATAAAAAGGGAACTTAGAGGAAATAGAGACAATGCAATCAAAGGCAGATGTTTTTCAAAGCACTATAATCAATATACTTGACAAGGAAGGATATTAAATCCATGGTATAATAATAGATGATCCATTAAAAAGGACAATTCAAGAATAAAAATTAGAATTATAAAATATAAAAATATGATTGCAGAATTTTTTAATCAGAAGAATGGAAGATACAAATGAAAAAATCTCCCAGAAAAGTGGACAAAAAAGATGATTTTTTAAAAAAAGAAAATAAGAAAACTAAGGACTCTTTCAGGAAACCTTGTATCTATTAAGAGTCACAGGCCAGGCTGGGCACAGTGGCTCACACCTGTAATCCCAACACTTTGGGAGGCCAAGGCAAGTGGATTGCCTGAGGTCAGGAGTTCGAGACCAGCCTGGCCAACATGGTGAAACGCTGTCTCTGCTAAAAATACAAAAATTAGCCGGGTGTGGTGGTGCACACCTATAAGGCAGAAGCTGCAGTGAGCGAGATTGCACCATTGCACTCTAGCCTGAGCGACAAGAGCTAAACTCCGTCTCAAAAAAAAAAAAAAAAGTCACAGGCCAGGTGTGGTGGCTCATGTCTGTAATCCCAGTAATCTGAGCACTTGGGAGGCCAAGGGGGTGGATCACTTGAGGTCAGGAACTCAAGACCAGCCTGGCCAACATGGTAAAACCCTGTCTCTACTGAAAATACAAAAGGTAGCTGGGTGTGGTGGTGCACGCCTGTAATCTCAGCTTCTCAGGTGGCTGAGGCACAAGAATCACTTGAACCTGGGAGGTAGAGGTTGCAGTGAGCCAAGATGGAGCCACTGCACTCCAGTCTGAGCGACACAGTGAGACTGTCTTTAAAAAAAAAAAAAAAAAAAAAAAAAGGCCAGGCATAGTGGCTTACGCCTGTAATCCCAGCACTTTGGGAGGCCGAGGCAGGTGGATCACCAGAGGTCAGGAGTTCGAGACCAGCCTGACCAACATGGTGAAACCCCGTCTCTACTAAATACAAAAAATTAGCCAGGCTTGGTGACTCATGTCTCTAATCCCAGCTACTCAGGAGGCTGAGGCAGGAGAATCACTTGAACCCAGGAGGCAGAGGTTGCACTGAGCCAAGATTGCGCCACTGTGCTCCAGCCTGGGCAACAAGAGTGAAACTCTGTTTCATAAAAAAAAAAAAAAAAAAAAACAAGTCATAGACAGAGAAAACTAAAAACAGAGGTAAGAAAATTAACAAATTTTTAAAAATAAAAATAATGGCTGGACATGGTGGCTCATGCCTGTAATCCCAGCACTTTGAGAAGCCGAGGTGGGCAGATCACTTGAGGTCAGGAGTTTGAGACCAGCCTGGCCAACATGGCGAAACCCCATCTCTATTAAAAATACAAAAATTAGCCGGGCATGGTGGCCCGGGCCTGTAATCCCAGCTACTCAGGAGGCTGAGGCCTGAGAATCACTTGAACACTGGAGGCAGAGGTTGCAGTGAGCTGATCACACAACTGCACTCCATCCTGGCCAGCAGATTGAGACTCTGTCTCACAAAAAAAAAAAAAGACACTTTACTGAGTTTGTTTTAATCTTCTAAATTGTAATGTACATTTTTATGTAAAGCTTTATAAGATAACCATCTTGTTCTGTGAATGCCTCCTAGTCAGAAATAGGGAACACAATTTGCATAACACCTAGGAGGGACATTCCACCCTAAATCTCAAGGAGGTTGCTTATTAATCCTGAAATTAGTTCTCTTTCTGATTTTTTCATGTTATTTACCCTCCTGGATATCTTTGAGATCCTTTCCTTCCCTCCCCTAAAGCCCTCTCCTTCAGTTTTGAATTTGATTGCAAGATCCTTAACAATAATAGCAAACTCAGGCCGGGTGTGGTGGCTCACGCCTGTAATCCCAGCACTTTGGGAGGCCGAGGCAGGCGGATCACGAGGTCAGGAAATCGAGACCATCCTGGCTAACATGGTGAAACCCCGTCTCTAGTAAAAATACAAAAAATTAGTCGGGCATGGTGGCGGGCGCCTGTAGTCCCAGCTACTCGGGAGGCTGAGGCAGGAGAATCACTTGAACCCAGGAAGCGGAGGTTGCAGTGAGCTGAGATCGCGCCACTGCACTCGAGCCTGGGCGATAGAACAAGACTCCGTCTAAAAAAAAAAAGAAACAATAATAGCAAATTCATCTTTGAATTACCCATAGTACCTGCCGCAGTGGCTTACTTGGAGTAATTACCAAATTAATATTTGTCAAAAAGTGAGTGTGGTGTGGTCTTGCAGGTTGAGACTGTTTGGTGGCAGCCCGGTTTTGTTAGAGTTAAGTTGGTATAACAGAAATGGCCCACAGAGGACCAGGATTTGGAAGGTCAGATCAAGATTGTCCAGCCCTTATGAGCTGCATGCAGCCCAGAACAGTTTTGAAAGTGGTCCAACACAAATTCATAAACTTTCTTCAAACATTATGAAGGTTTTTTTGCAATTTTTTTTTTTTTAGCTCATCAGCTACCATTAGTGTTCATGTATTTTATGTGTGGCCCAAGACAATTCTTCTTCTTCCAGTGTGGCCCAGGGAAGCAAAAAGATTGGACACTCCTGGTCTAGATTCTAATTTGGACTCTGCTAGCATCTAAGTAAACTTAATCACATTCTCTCATATCCCCATTATTCTTTTCTGTAAAATGATGGCATTAAACTAGATCTTTTCCAAAGTCCCTTTCAGCTCTCAAATAAATCCAAGAAATAGTTCTCTTAGACAAGAGATGCATTATAAGAAAAATATTTATCTCTATTAGAAACAGGCCGGGCATGGTGTCTCACACCTGTAATCCCAGCACTTTGGGAGGCCGAGGTGGGTGGATCACTTGAGGTCAGCAGTTCCAGACCAGCCTGTCCAACATGGTGAAACCCGGTCTCTACTAAAAATACAAAAATTAGCTGGGCATGGTGGCGCATGCCTGTAATCCCAGCTACTCGGGAGGCTGAGACAGGAGAATCACTTGAGCCCAGGAAGCAGAGGTTGCAGTGAGCCAAGATCGCACCAGTGCACTCCAGCCTGGGTGACAGACTGAGATTCTGTCCCCCCCCAAAAAAGAAACTTATACAAGTTTTAACACTGAGAAACAGAAAAATCTTGCTGTCAATGATGGAAGTCACCTGTGATTTCTTATTACCACATTTAAAATTACTTCTTTACTCTGCCCAGGCAGGTTTGTGTCTCATCTACTGTTCTGATTTCCTGCTTGGAAAGACTGAGAATTATTGACTAGACAAGGAAGCCAGGAGGTGACATACTCTCGATACCTGTTCAGCACCATTGTGAAGCTAGGAGCAAGAGCACCTCTGGGATTTTCCTTATCAGGCTGTGCCACCTCTTCTCCAGCAGCTCCTTTCTCCTGAAAAATCTTAGGATTAGGTAGCCCTCTTCCATCACAACTATAGGCCTATGGATGCATGTGCATGTTGACACACACGCACACAACCACACTCTTTCACAAAAGGCAGTTAAGACCGGAAACAGCTGAAAAACATTTGCTGAGCATTTTCTCCATACTAAATTCTACAGATCTCTCCCTGCCTTAATTTTAAATTTAAATTTGTAGCTGCTGAGAAATAATGATCAGGAAAAAATACTGTTAGTGAATGGGTTATTCACCCTGGGGAGGTGAAGTCATTACTCAGTTATCATTTTGATTCCTAATAAAAGAAAGTAGAATCCTTCAGAGCACCACAGAGCTCTGACTCTCTCAGGGAGTCCAGGGGCTATTGCAGGTCAGCAAGCTTTATTTTTAATGATCCTTCTAGTTTTCTGCTGCCATTGTAAGTCACCTGAAGAAATAAGAATTATGGTTAGATTTTCTTGGCTATTCCTAATAGTACTGAAATGTCACTTGGGCTTGTGACATTCTGACACTGTCATAAAATACCTTAAGTGTACTACAAATTACCATTGCTAAGCTGTAACTCACTTGTCCCTAGATAGCTTACTATTGCTCCTTATTCAGAAAGTAAAACAAAGACTGCTAGGCAAGACTGGTGTGCGTGAAAATAACACATGCCTATTCTTAAACAAAAGAGAAAATGCACATGCAGATTCCTCATTAATAACACATGTGATACTCTTCTAGTTCTTTAAGACTTTTTAGTGGTTTCAAAAGGAATAATATTAATATCATCCTCTATCATAGAAGGTATACAATGTAGGCATTTGAAAGAACTATATGCATGACCACAAAGACTATGAAATGGCTCTAGATATCTCCTAAATTAAAATATTTCTTAAGGCTTTCTGTTGCACTTAAGGAAACAAAGTGCTTGACTACAGGAGATACAGAAATAAGTTGCCTAAAGGTTGTCTATGGCCCAGTAGAGAGGAGATAAGATAAATACATAAATATAGAAACATAAGGAATACTGTGATTCATGCCACTTGGGGAGCATAGAGGAAAGACAATTGATGTTCAGTTGGAAAAGTCAAGAAAGAGGTTTATGAAGTCGGTATTAATAATATGTGAGATAGTCCTTAAAGAAGATTGGATAGCAAAGATGAGAATGGGGGCTTCCTAGGCAAAGGAAACCATGAAAAAGTGATACAGGTGCAGGCATGCAATGTTGTCAAATTAAAAAAAAGTGTCTTAATTTGGGTGGAATGTGAAAAACATAGGGTAGTATCAGGGACAGATGAAGAATTGCTCTGAAATAGTAATAACTATATTTAAAAGACTGGTTTATATAAAAATATGTACATGAATGTTCAGATCAGCAATATTCACAATATCCAAAAGGTAGAAATAGCCCAGTGTCTATCAACTGATAAATGGATAAGCAAAATGTGGTATATCCATACAATGGAATATTACTCAGCCATGGAAAGGAATGAGATATTGATACATGCTGCAACATGCATGGGCCTTTAAAACATTATATTATAAGCAGTGCACGGTGGCTTATGCCTGTAATCCCAGCACTTTGGGAAGCCGAGGTGGGTGGATCACGAGGTCAGGAGATCAAGACCATCCTGGCCAACATGGTGAAACCCCATCTCTACTAAAAATACAGAAATTTGCCGGGTGTGGTAATAGGCACCCATAGTCCCAGCTACTTGGGAGGCTGAGGCAGGAGAATCACTTGAACCCAGGAGGCGGAGGTTGCAGTGAGCCTCGATCATACTACTGCACTCCAGCATGGGGACAGAGTGAGACTCTGTCTCGAAAAAAAAAAAAAAAATTATAATAAGTGAAAGAAGCCAGATGCAAAAGGCCACATATCATATGATTCCATTTATGTGAAACATCCAGAGTAGACAAATCATAGAGACAGAAAAAAGACTGGTGGTTGCCCAGGGTTGGGGAGAGGCGAAGGGGGAGAGACTGTTTAATGGGTACAGGTTTCCTTCTGGGGTAATAAAAATGTTCGGCACTTGTTAGTGGTGATGATTGCATAACATTGTGAATGTACTAAATGCCACTGAATTATACTGTTTTAAATGATTAAAATGATTAATTTTATGTTATGTAAATTTTACCTAAATTTTTAAAAGACTTTGGAATGTTTGCCTATGGAAAACCAACTTGATGAAGAAGTCATGAAGCAGACATTGAAAGTTTTTGAGCCTGATATGATCAAGGTCTGAGCTGTGAGGGAGGTAAATCTGGCTATATTATATAGGATGAAAGGAACAAAGAGATACTAAAAGCAAGGAGATCAATTAAGAAGTTTTTGGAAACCCATTGATAAGCACAAGAGAAAAGCCCAATCAGAGTGTTGGCAATGAGAATGGGAAGATAAGGAGGTTAAGCGTAAAACTCATTTCAGAGAAAATATATGGGACTAGAAAACTGATCTGATAGGGAGAGGCTGACAGGTGTGGACTGGGGAGTGGCACTCAGAGGCTAAAACAAGGATTTTGGACTAGGATAACAGAAAAAAATAAGCCATTAATAGAAATAGGAAAGTTAAGTGGAAAGACTGGTTTAACTTAGGTTCTTGACATGGTGAGTTTGAAGTACTCCATCAAGGTTGATGGCCGTTGCCTTGGGAACTTGCTGCTGGAGGAAGCAACTAAATTCTACTATTAGCCTGATTTCCTTAATCATGGCCTTTCTGAGACCTGAGTAGATTTTTTTTCCTGGTCACGCTGTGCAATTTAAAATTTCATGTTTCTTCCAGATTCCAAGAGAGCAGCATAGCAAGAAAAACAGGTTACAAAGAAATAACAAGACCTCTGAGCAGAGAGAGATTTGTTATGTAGATAATACAAGTAGTATCTCCTCGCCTTACTCTAGTATATCTAGTATCTCCTTGCCTCTCTCCTTTTTAAAATTGGACACCATAGCCTTCTACGTCTGCTGTTGCTTCTTTTTCTCCAGTGAACCAAAGGAACAGAATATGAGAAAATTAATTCCTTAGACGTCCACGCTTGCCTCTAAAAGTCGATTAGCTTTCCCAGTTGAAAGAGATGGTAAAATCAGGTACCCAAGCGAAGCAGTCCAGGTGTGAATGGTGTTAACTTCCTTGCACTTGCCTTCTGCGCTCTCTTATTCATAGAGAATGACCAAGATAGCAGAGAAAAGGCCTGCCCTGTTCCTTTATATTCTGCTATCTTTCCAGCTCTGTAACTAGAAAGCGAGCAACACAAGGCCTGCTTCTACCAAACCAATACTCAGTGGGCTGCTCTAACTTCCGGGCTAGCAGATGTAGTAGATTTCTGATTTGTGACCCTTCTTTCTGTTATCCCCATACACTACACACTGTTTTTGTTTTGTTTTGTTTTGTTTTGTTTTTTGTGTTTTTTTGCAGAGATGGCCAGCCTGAACTGTATTTTAAATAGCGTTATAGGGCTGGGTGCGGTGGCTCATGCCTGTAATCCCAGCACTTTGGGAGGCCAAGGCGGGAGGATTGCTTGAGGCCAGGAGTCCAGACCAGCCTAGGCAACATAGCAAGATCCCATCTCTACTAAAAACTTTTAAAAGTAGCCGGGTGTGGTGGTGTGTACCTGTAATCCCAGCTATTCAGGAGGCTGAGGCTAGAGAATCTCTTGAGTCCAGGAGGTCAAGGCTACAGTGAACCATGATTGTGCCACTGCACTCTAGCCTGGGCAACAGAGGGAGACCCTGTCAGACAAACAAATAAGTAATTAACTATTATAGTAAATGTCAGTGTTCTTAGGGACAAATGCTGAAGTATCTAGGGGTGAGCATCCTTATGTCTAAAACTTACTCTCAAATAATAAATGGTCATGGAGAGAAAGGGGGAAAACAGAAGTGGTAAGGTGTTAGCAACTGTTAAATCTAAGTGGAGGGAAAATGAGTGTTCATTGTATTCTTTCAACTAAAAAGTTTGTGGGGGAAGGTAGTTTTCCTTGAAGATTTAAAAAGGAAATCTTTAAAAATGACAGTTATTCTAAAATATAGCCTGTAACATTTGGGAAGAATAACCTGATAAGTAGAGATGATTAGTCTCTAGCAATTTCTGGACTCCCTGCTGTGGAATATTAGTTTTCTGCTTTTAGAAAAAGGTGTCCCCATATCCAGCTTTCAACTCCAGATAACAGTAGTTGGAAATTGGAAACAGTTCATTTATGTCATCCAATCCTTCTTTGTTACCTGACTTATAAAAAAACGTTTGTTTCTTAAAGTAAAAGACCACATTGTACATCCATTACTTACCAACAGGGAATCTGTCTGCTTTTAGTCTACAGAGACTGGTATATAAACCTTTGGAATTAATTCCTTTGTGCATCCTCTCAATCAGAGTGCTGGCTTTTTTTTTTTTTTTTTTTTTTTTTTTGCTTTTGTGTGGAATATTGTTTTACAGTGTTCACTATAGCTGTCCGAGGAGGCCTCCAGTGTCATGAGCACAGGCACACTATCTTGTCTATTTTCACATTTTTAAAAGATAAAACAAGGTTCAAACCACACATTCTCTGTGAACTGCTAAAGATTTGGAAAAAATTACTTTCTTTTCTCTTGACCTGGATTGACAAGAAGCACACCTACAGGAGGCAAAAAGATGAGTGAATCCCTTTTAAAGACCCTAGTAATGAAGCCCTCAGGGAATTGCTGTGTATGGTAGAATTTACAGCGGCTTCTGGGGACGAACAGTGTGGCAGGAAGAGGTTCAGGACTGCTGGCTGTTGAAATATAGATTCCATTTATTTTATATCAGCCTATTTTGGGCCCCTGTGAGAAAGTTATTTTAATAATATCTTGCTCTGGCTGGCCACAGTGACTCACGCCTGTAATCCCAACGCTTTGGGAGGCTGAGGTGGGCGGATCACCTGAGGACAGGAGTTTGAGACTACCTGGCTAACACGACAAAACCCTGTTGTACTAAAAATACAAAAATTATCCAGGCACGGTGGTGGGCACCTATAATCCCAGCTACTAGGGAGGCTGAGGTAGAAGAATCGCCTGAACCTGAGAGGTGGAGGTTGCAGTGAGCCGAAATCACGCTATTCCACTCCAGCCTGGGGAACAGAGTGAGACTCCATCTCAATAATAATAATAATAATAATAATAATAATAATAATAATATCTTGCTCTGCTAGAAATACACATGATAAGTGGCAAGTGTCAGAACAAAAAGGGAAAAGTTGCAGTCCATTCTCCTCGAGACTTATGGAGTTTACATAGTTGTTCTCTTTCAGCCTTTGAAGTAAACCCTGATGCACATAGAAGCACAAATTAAAAAAGACGTTAGACATAGGCCAGACCAATGATCCTCAAACAAATCAGAATCACAGGGGTAGGCTATGGAGAATCTGCATTTTTCGCAAGCTACCCAGGTGATTCCAATACATCCAGCCCAGCATTTGTGAGAGCCCAGCATCTGGGAACTTCTGGTCTGGTCTGGTGTTCTACACATCAAGAAATGAAGGCCTATACAAAATGTAAAAATTATTCAAGTTATTAACCAATGAAGGACTAGAAACCATATTTTCTGGCTCCCAACATATCCATCTTCCCAGGTCACAATGCCTCTTGAAGTGTTCACAATTAAGATCTTAGGCCTTTTGCTGTAATCAGTAGACAAGGCCTTTAATCCCTGAAATTTTGAGGTGTATGTCTTGAAATCTCTCTGGAGATCTGTTAACTTCCATTCTAAGGTCTTTTCCTTTAGATGTACTGCTTTTAAGGTTGAAGCACTTAATTACACTAATTCTTCTCTGTCCTAACCTTTTGTTGGTTAATTTTCATGAAATCACTGAATTTGTTTTCTACAGATGGAAGCTTAGGTTCCCTTCTTTTTTTTTTTTTTTTTTTTTTTTGAGACAGAGTCTCGCTCTGTCACCCAGGCTGGAGTGCAGTGGTGCGATCTCGGCTCATTGCAAGCTCCGCCTCCCAGGTTCACGCCATTCTCCTGCCTCAGCCTTCCTAGTAGCTGGGACTACAGGCACCTGCCACCACGCCCGGCTAATTTTTTGTAGTTTTTAGTAGAGACGGGGTTTCACCATGTTAGCCAGGATGGTCTCGATCTCCTGACCTCGTGATCCGCCTGCCTCGGCCTCCCAAAGTGCTGGGATTACAGGCGTGAGCCATTGCGCCCGGCCTTAGGTTCCCTTCTTTAGTGTATTTATAAATAGAAGGTGGGTGAGAAAATGAAAATATGCCATTGTTCTATATGGGTAAAAATTACATGTAAGTCATCAGCTAAGGGCTCTACATTACCTGCATACTAGCTCACAAACAAAAACATCCAGCTTTCCTAGAACTAGGAGTGAGTAAAATTCGTTTTTCCTGTACATTCCCTGAATAAGTAGTACATAACCAATACATATAAAGAAAAAGCTTCATCCATTTATTCATTCACTCAGACACTGATCTCGACTTGGGATACAGTTGTGAGCAAGAGAAAATTTCCCTGCTTTCATGGAACTTGGGAGATTGTAGACGAAGCATATCTAAAACAGTATTGTGTAGGTAGGTGCAGTGGCCCACACCTGTAATCCCAGCAGTTTGGGAGGCCAAGACAGGAGGATCGGTTGCATCCAGGAGTTCAAGACCAGCCTGAGCAACATAGTGAGACCCCATCTCTATAAAAAATTAAAAATTAACCAGGCATGGTGGTACATACCTGTAGCCCCAGCTACTCAGGAGGCTGAAGCAGGAGGATCACTTGAACCTGAGGGGTTGAGGCTGCCGTGAACTGTGATTACAGCACTGCACTCAGCCTGGGTGACAGACAGAGTAAGACCCTGTTTAATCAACCAATCAAACAGTCAGTCAATCACAATACTTTGTAACCTCCTAGAATATAAATTCCAAGAGGTCACACATTTTGATCTGTTCTGTTCATGCCTGTGTCTGTAGTGCCTAAGCAGTGTCTGACTCATAGTAGGTGCTGAATGAGTATTTGTTAAATGAATGAGCAACCAAGAGGTGTAATAGAAACTGTCGCTCCTCCCAAATTAACTATCTTACAAAAAGAATAAGGATAGTATTTAATGAGAAATATCATTTATGTAGGAATCTAAATCATTTATTTGTATCTAACTTGACATATTTTTATTTATTTATTTTTTGAGACAGGGTCTCATTCTGTCACCCAGGCTGGAATGCAGTGGCACAATCACAGCTCACTGCAGCCTTGACCTCCTGGACTTAATCAATTTGCCCACCTCAGCCTCCTAAGTAGCTGGGATTACAGGTGCACACCACCATGCCTGGCTGATTTTTGCTGTGTTGTTGTTGTTGTTATTGTTTGTAGAGACAGGTTTCTCACCATGTTGCCCAAGCTGATCTCAAACTCTTGTGCTCATGGGATCTGCCCACCTTGGTCTCCCAATGTGTTGGAATTACCGGCGTGAGCCACCGTGCCTGGTCAGTATATTTTTATAAGCTCTAAAGCTTTTTGTGAGAAAACACCATATCAGAATGTCTGTTGTCAGGTATGTTTGGCATATTTAGATATTATACCCATATATCAGCTGGAAACATATATGTGTGTGTGTGTGTGTGTACATATATATATACATATATATATACACATATACATATATATACACATATACATATATATATACACGCACACACATATACATATAATATACGTATTATATACCTATAAAAGTTTAAATATTTACCGGAGTTGTTTCCTAAAATAAATGATACTTTTATGTACAAGCTAAAGTGATCAAGAGTAAAATGATTTCATAGAGCTAGAATGTTTATTGTGACAAAATGAAAAGGATATTCGGGTGAGCCACATATCAATAGTTGCATGTTCAGATTATAATGGCTGTGGTAACGGTGTTGTCATTTTATGTAGGCTTCTACTCTCTCAGCTTTCAAAACATTATAGAGCTGATGTTGAGCAGTAGATTATATCCATGGAATTTCTCTGCTGTCATCCCCAACAATGTGTCCCTACTGGGTGACAGGGTAGTGGCCAAGCTAAGAAGACAAAGTAAAGTGAGAGAGTTTGAGGTTTGCAAGTAAGTTGTGATTAAGCACAGGTAATTCAAAGTACTAGAATTTTCCAAGATGATTAGTCTATAAACAAAGTATGGGATGGGAAAAATGGTTTTACAGAAATTTGTGATAGGGCTACTCTAGATGTCCTTATCAGTAAAGAATATTATATTCACTCTTCTTACCTGTTGAATTTTTTTGAGACAGAGTGGGAGGTGGCTCAATGCAGCCAAAAGGAAAATTCCACCCCTAAGTCATTGTCAGTCATAGTTTCTCCATGGTTTGCCTTTCAGTCTTCAAGTACAGAAGTTCAACTTTCTAACTTTCAACAAATGCTACTTTCAACACTCTTAAGCACCGCATGATAAGCACTGAACGATGAGAATACTGAGAGAGCATGAAGAGGAGATGGTTAGAAGAGAGGCAACACTGACAGTGAGGAAATGACAGATGTGCTCAGTGTTGAGTTGTTTGACCGCAGGAACAATTCTCTAGGACTCCCAGTTTGTGCTTCTGTGAGTGGAAGAAAACACACTCAAAAGTGTTTGATACAGTCTCTCAAAAATAGTCAACACAGGACACTTCTATGACCCAACATGCAAGGATTTCTCCCCATCAACAAGCAAGCGATCACTTCAGCAAGCTGACACCAGCTGAGTGTCTCTAACTTACTTCTATTTTGACACTTGTTTTTTTTTTTTTTTTTTTTTTTGAGACAGGGGTCTCACTTTGTTGCCTAGGCTGGAGTGGAGTGATATTCACAGGCACAATCATAGCTCACTGCAGCCTCGAACTCCTGACCTTAAGCGATCTTCTCACTTCAACCTCCCAAGTAGCTGGGACAACAGGCACGTACCATATTTTGACACGATCTACCTGGAGATAGTGTCAGATCCCATAGGTTGAGGGCTCAAGACTGCATCCCCCCCTTACCCCACCCCCACCTTCAGATGCCAGTCACAAGCTCCAGGTTACCTGTGCTTCTGATTGACCCGCTATAAAGTGGGGATCCCACGACCACTTCCTTGGGTTCAGTTAATTTGCTAGAGCAGCTCCCAGAACTCAGGGAAACACTTACTTTCTTTTTCACAGCTATGTGAATTTTGGAACAGAAACACTTATACTTACCAATTTATTTAAAGAATATTACAAAGAACACAGATGAGAAGATGCATAAGTTAAGACAAGTGGGAAGGGGCGTGGAGTTTTCCATTTCCTCTCCAGTGTACCACCATATAGGAACCTCCATGTGTTCAGCTCCCCAGAAGTTCTCCAAATTCTGTGTTTTTATGGAACAAATTTTTGGGTTTTTATGGAAGCTTCATTACATAGGTATGATTGATTAAGCCATTGGCCATTGGTGATCAAGTTAACCTTCAGCCCCTCTCCCCTCCCCAGAAATTTGGGGGTGGGCTGAAAGCCCTAACCTTCTAATCCTGTCTTGGTCTTTGCCATGACCAGTCCCCATCCTGAAGTCAGGAGTTGCCAGCCATCAGTCAGCTCGTTAACATACAAAAAGGCATCACTTGGCGAGTTTCTGAAGATTTTAGGAGTTGTATGCCAGAAAACTGGACTATGACCAAATATATATTTCAGAATATCCTAGTGTCATTTGAAAAGTGCTGCACTTGAGCAATTCATAGTAGTCAGCAAAAGACAAGGAAAAGGATGGACAGTGGAAAAAGTGGAAAACTTGTGACCACAGGATCAGCCTCAATGTCAGATGTCCATTAACCTAAATGAATTCAAGAGTCAGCTGCAAGTTTGAGAACTGAAAGACTAAGCATGTTGGGAAAGTGCTGCTGATGAAATTTTGGTCACAGGCCATCTGTAGATTATTCGTAAGATCAAGGCCAGTCCATATTTGGACAATATCGAAGTGAGTAGCTAGGTCATAAGTGAGCAATACAGATGTGTTCAGGGCTTCCCTACCACTTCTGCAGAAGTTACTATGGTGGGATTTTCAGTGTAGACAAAACTATTTTGGGAAAAGATGCCCATAAACAGACAAACGAATAAATATAAAATATCTAAGCATAGAGACTAACAGCTTGGTTTTAAAATTTCTTTAAGAACTCACTCATATTCCTGTTGGTACAATGCATCTCAGTACTAAGTTCAAACTCTTCTTAGTTTTCTGAAAATCCTAGAACACTAAAAAACTTCAAAAAGCAGACTGAAGACCTTATTCTTTTTATAGTAGGTTGGTTGCAGAGACCTTTTGTTTCACTGAAAATGTTTAATCACAATTTTAGAGTGGTTTGTGATGGTGCCAACAACTGTGCATGAACAGTGTTTTATAAGTTTCTTACCATGAAAATAAGAAAAACAAGGGCTGGGCGCAGTGGCTCACGCCTGTAATCCCAACACTTTGGGAGGCTGAGGTGGGTGGATCACATGAGGTCAGGAGTTCAAGACCAGCCTGGCCAACATGGCGATACCTTGTCTCTACTAGAAATACAAAAATTAGCGGGGTGCGGTGGTGGGTGCCTGTAATCCCAGCTACTCAGGAGGCTGAGACAGGAGAATCCCTTGAACCTGGGAGGGGGAGTTTGCAGTGAGCCAAGATACACCACTGCACTCCAGCCTGGACGACAGAGCAAGACTCCATCTCAAAAAAAAAAAAAATGCAGTCATCTTCAGAAAAATTTTTAAAAGATTCTAAAGCAGCAAGAAGGGTCAGGACCAATTTTTTTTTTTTTTTCTTGAGACAGGATCTCACTCTGTCACCCAGGTTGGAGTGTAGTGGTGCAACTATGGCTCACTACAGCCTCAACCTCCCAGGCTCAGGCAGTCCTCTCACCTCAGCCTCCCAAGTAGCTAGGACTACAGGCGCATACCACCACACCCAGCTAATTTTTTTTTGTTTTTTGTAGAGATGGAGTCTCACTATGTTGCCAGAACTGGTCTTGAACTCACAGGCTCAAACAATCCTCTTGCCTCGGCCTCCCAAGGTGCTGGGATTACACGCATGAGCCACTGTGCCCAGCTTTAGGACCAATATTATAAACTTTTTTTTTCTCTCACGGAAGTAATCTGCCTATGTTAATTACCTGTATAATGTAAATTTGGACTCAGGAACAAAATGGTCTTGAGACCTAACCCGTTTGTAAGTTGGAGGACTCTTGTTCTATGCAGAAGTGGCAGGAGAAATTTTATTCTGAAGTCTGCAAAACACAAACTGACCTGCCAGCAAAAACTAACCCTGGTTGTTATGTTAAGATTTTTTTTTTTTTTGAGATGGAGTCTTGCTCTGTCACTCAGGCTGGAGTGCAAGTGGCGTGATCTCAGCCCCCTGCAGTCTCCGCCTCCTGGGTTCAAGCGATTTTCTTGTCTCCTCAGCCTTCTGAGTAGCTGGGATTACAGGCGCCTGCCACCACGCCTGGCTAATTTTTGTATTTTTAATAGAGACGGGGTTTCACCATTTTGGCCAGGCTGTCTCGAACTCCTGACCTCAGGTGATCCGCCTGCCTTGGCCTCCCAAAGTGCTGGGATTACAGGCGTGAGCCACCGCACCCAGCTGAATTTACGGCATTACTAAGAGTGAAACAGCCTGACATTTTGTGCCTCCTGAATTGTTGGAGTATGTAATATTTCCACATAAAGTATTTTTGCCAAAAATGTTTAGCCTAAATCTTAGCAGCCTTCTCCAGACCCAACTTTCAGTTTACAAGCAAAACAGAAACAAGTTAAATGACGCAATGAAGAAAGAAGAAAAAGGGATTTTATAAAACAGCTATCCTTGTCTTCTCAAAAAGTCAATGGTTTTTATGAAAAGAAGCATGGCTTTTATTTTCATTTTGTTAAAAATTGGGAGAGACTAGTCTAGGCAAAAAAGAAGAAATGATAATAATAAATAAAAGGCAACAAAAGAGACACAAAAACCAGAATGCAATGTGTGAATCTTGATTAATTCTGGTTTTGGGGAAAAAAGCTATAAAAGATATTCTTGGAACAGTTGGAGAAGTTTGAATATAGATTTGTGTTAGATGATATGGCATTATTGTGAGTTCATTAATTTTGATTGTGGTCATGGGGTGATGTATGAGATGCTGTATATGTATAAGATACATGCTGAAGCATGTGACGTTAAGAGTCGTGACATCCACTCCTGCCAGATCTAGGTAGCGTCTATGCGTGCTCAGTGATCTGTTCGTTTAACTTTTCTATATGCTTGCAATTTACATGGATTATAATATATAGTTCAATATGTATATTAAATAGAGAGAAGGAAAGGGGGACAGAGAAGCTGAGTTCTATTCTTTGAGAAGCAAAAATTATAGAAGCACTAAATTTTTAGAGAAGTAACAAATTAATTTTCCCCTCTTCTTTTGTAGGCTCAAGAAAAAGGAAGATTGGACTATGCTAAGGTAGGCAGATTTTATACATACTGTACTATTTTACACATTTCAATTTGGTGTTTGGCTTTCGTTTATATTTGAAAGGTCAAAAGAGAATGATCACATTGAGAGCTGAGGGACATTTCCTGTTAAGTAACAGGCCAATAGCATGTGGAATAATGTTCATTCAACAAGAAGTCTATTTATTATTGAGTACCTGTTTCATTCCAGACATTGTATTAGGTATTGAGAATACAATGGTCAACTAGATGAAGTCTTTCCTTTCAGAATATTTACAATTATAGTGGGGAAAATCAATAACTAAATAAAGGACTAAATAAATAATGTCAAGTGTCAGTAAATGTGATGAGGAAAAATAAACAGTAAAATCACTAGCCATTGTTGAAAGATGCTGTGGGCTGTGGATGGAAGACAACTTTTAGGGCCATCAGATAATACCTAGAAAGCACCTTACAGGACAGACTTGAGCTCTCAAAGGCAGGAGTTCTCACATCACCTGTGGAACTTTTGAAAACACATGTGCCTAGGTACCACTGCATCACACCCTCTTTCACCAAGATCAGAATCCCCTGATGGAGAGAGCGGTACAGGGGCAGGCTGGAGTGGTTTGAAAATGTCTCCACAGATAATTCTGACACACAGCCCTGGTTAAAAACTGCTGCGGGAGGTCAGATTTCAGTGCATCAGTACAGGCCTAGGAACACACTTGGGTCACGTTCTGTTTTCCCCTCAGGGACAAATGGAACATTTAGCAGGTGTATGGCATGTGTACAGCTGCTTGGCTAAAAGAACATGTCAACCATCTGATTTATGCAACAATCAGGAATATCCAGGATGTGAGCACACCTGCACTCCAAAGACAGGGAGGGAGAAACATGACCCAGAAGGGCTCTGCTTGCCGTGGGACAACCAAAACCCTCAAGGGCCTCTCCAGAGCTGACCTGGAACCTCGCACTCTCCTGGCAGCCTAGTGGGGCACACCCATGGCCCCCACCTTTACTCTTCTTTCCTTGCTGAAAATAAAGTCTCTTTTTTTTTTTTTTTTTTTTAACAATTACAAAATAGATTTACTTTGAACCACTGGTTCTTATACCCAGGAACATATGTCAGAATTACCTATGGAGGTTTTAAAAAATCCGTAAGTCCAGGTCTCCCGCTTGGAGAAGGTTGCAAAGCAGGTCAGGACCTGAGTGTTTCTAAAAAGCTCTTCAGGTAGCTCTGATGTTTCCTTCCGGTTGAATCACTGAACTTAGGTTGACGGGGATACTTTGGTTTTTGGGGTTTGGGGGCCATTTGTGGTAGGGTGTGGGAAGCTTTTCTTACAGATTTACTAGGAGCAGCAAATAACTTGGTCTCTGGCTTTTTTGGAGTCTGTCTCAGGTCTTTTCTCCCCAGTTAAGGATTTTTTTTTTCCTTCACTGCCTCTTCTTTGATTTTTGACTTTTTCCCTGGGCCTTTCCCTGGGGTCTCAGACTCTGCAGCTTTTGGGGTCTCAGAGGCTGTCAAGTCCTTTCTCTTCCTCCCATGAGGAGTATTGGGACAGTCTCTCCTTTTATCTGCCTCCTTCAAGAAAAACTAGATAATAGGAGCACCTCTAAACCGAGGGCTTCCATATCTGCCACTCGGTCTTAGATGTGTACTTGAGCCTCATCATATACCCAAACACAGGCTGTGGACTTACCCTCTTGGGTCTCCCACAGGCATAAGAGCCCAGTGCATCTTAAACTAAACTAAACATCTTTTCTGACATCTCTGGCCTTTCTGTTGCTGTTGTTTAATGACTTTATTTTTTACAGCAGTTTTAGGTTGACAGCAAAAGTGAGTGAAAAGTAGAGTTCCTATAGCCCCTGACCCCAAACACATGCAGCCTCCCTCACTATCAGCATCCCACACCAGAGAAGCACATTGTTACAATTGATGAATCTAAGGCCAGGTGCAGTGGCTCATACCTCTAATCCCAGCATTTTGAGAGGCTGAGGTGGGAGGACCACTTGAGCCCAGAAGTTCAAGACCAGCCTGGATAATATGGCGAAACCCTGTCTGTACAAAACAGTGTGAAAATTAGCTGGGTGTGGTGATGAGCACTTGTAGTTGCAGCTACCTGGGAGGCTGAGGTGGGAGGATTGCTTAAGCCTGGGAGCAGAGGTTTCAGTGAGCTGAGATCATGCTGCTGCACTCCAGCCCGGGTGACAGAGTAAGACCCTGTCTCAAAGAAAAAAAAATTGATGAGTCTACATTGGTGCGTCGTTATCACCCAAAGTCCATATATTGCATTAGGAAGGTTGCAGTCCCTGGTGCTGGACCTCTGAGACTTTTTTCTTATCCTCTCTCCTGTGATTAGCACTGTCATCCCACCAGTCAACCATGTGAGAAACTTATCATGTGAGAAACCGCTCCTACTCCCCACCTCGTGTTCCATGACCAAGTCATACCAGTTTTATAGCTTACATTTTCTTGACTCCAACTCCTCCTCTTGATCTCTCTTCCATTCCTCGTGCTCATAGTCTCTTCATCTGAACACCGAAAAACCTACTGCTCAGTCTCCACTGCCTCTCTTTTGTCCCCACAGACCTTTACCAGCCAGAGTGGCTGTCTAAACCACCAATCTGACCGTTTCTCTCTCCAGCTTAAAACCCTTCATTGCTCTAGGCCGGGCACGGTGGCTCACACCTGTAATCCCAGCACTTTGGGAGGTGGAGGCGGGCAGATCATGAAGTCAGGAGATCGAGACCATCCTGGCTAACACGGTGAAACCCCGTCTCTACTAAAAATACAAAAAATTAGCTGGGCGTGGTGGCGGGCGCCTGTAGTCCTAGCTACTCAGGAGGCTGAGGCAGGAGAATGGTGTGAACCCAGGAGGCGGAGCTTGCAGTGAGCCGAGATCACGCCACTGCACTGCAGCCTGGGTGACAGAGCAAGACTCCGTCTCAAAGAAAAAACCCCTTCATTGCTCTGTGTTGTCTATCCGGCACATTCGGAGCTTGCTGGGTTGGCATATACAGGGCTGTGTGATCTCTCCCCTAAAGAGACCCTCCAGCTTCATCTCCCAAGGTCCTGCAGCAGCACCAAGTTTCATAAAGCATACTGCTTCTGTTCTCTGCGCCTTCACTCATGCTGTCCCCTCTGCTTAGAATGTCCTGCCGTCTTTATCTGGCTCCCTCTGCTCATCCTATGAAGCTTAATTTGGGATTGTCTCCTATAGCAAATCCTCTGTGGTTTCCCAGGCTGGATTAGGTGCTTTCCTCAGTTCCTCAATACACTGTGCATTTCTCAGTCACTGCTCTTACTCTGTTATATTATAATGATCCATTTATGAGACTGATCCTAGACTGTGAGCTCTTGGAGGGCAGAGACAGTTTCTTTTTTCTCTTAGTATATCTGGTACCCAACACAGTACTTGACACTTAGTAAGTGACGAGTGAATGAGCAAGTAAGCGAGTGAACAGAGGCCATGAGTAAGAAAATAGAAAACACACGCAGTAAGTTGGGGAGAAGCAACCTGCTGCAGGAGAAAATCGGGGGATAGGGCATTGGTTCTCAAGGCAGAGAGGAAAGGAAAGCGTTTGACACAGTTTGCGGATATCAACAGGGTTAAGAAGATTGCTTAGGAAGGTTGTAGTAAACTAGTTTGAAGATAAAGACTGGGATTTTTACTGTGGTAGTGACAGAAAGCTAACATATGAATAAAAAGGTAAGGGAAAAGAGTGACAATTGAACATTGATGCTTATTTTGGTTATTTTTGTTTTTTTTTTTTTAGAGATAGGGTCTCACTCTGTCACTCAGGCTGGAGTGCAGTGTCACAATCATAGCTTACTGCAGCCTCCCACTCCTGGGCTCAAATGATCCTCTTGCCTCAGACTCCCAGGTAACTAGGACTACAGATATGTGTCACCACACCCGGCTATTTTTTATTTATTTATTTATTTATTTAATTTTAAGGAACGAGATCTCGCTGTTACCCAGACTGGTGATGCTTTTTTTATGACTCAAAGAATGCCTCTAGGGTTTCTTATCACAGAAGCACTTGACAATGGAAGAGATTTCCACTGGTAAATGGCAAAGAGAAAAATATGGTGCACAAATAAGAGCACCCCTGGACCAAGCAATGGCTCTGCCACCAACTCACTGCAAAATCTGGTAACAGTCACTGTGTTAGTCTGTTCCTGCAGTGCAATAAAAAAATACCTGGCTGGGGCCGGGCACAGTGGCTCACACCTGTAATCGCAGCACTTTGGGAGGCCATGGGGGTGGACCACCTGAGGTTAGGAGTTTGAGACCAGCCTGGTCAACATGGTGAAACCCCGTCCCTACTAAAAACACAAAAATTAGCCGGGTGTGGTAGCACGTGCCTGTAATCCTAGCTACTCGGGAGGCTGAGGCAGGAGAATTGCTTGAACCCCAGTGGCACAGGTTGCAGTGAGCCAAGGTCATGTCTTTGCATTCCAGCCTGGACAACAGAGCAAGACTCTGTCTAAAAAAAGAAAAAGAAAAAAAATATATGTCTGGGTATAGTGGCCAACACTTTGGGAAGCCAAGGCAGGAGCACTTGAGCTCAGGGGTTCGAGACCAGCCTGGGTAATATGGCAAAATCCTGTCTCTAAAAAAAATACAAAAATTAGCCAGATATGTTGGTGCACACTCATAGTCCCAGCTACTCAGGAGGCTGAGGTGGGAGGATTGCTTGAGCCTGAGAGGCAGAGGTTGCAGTCAGCTGAGATTGTGTCACTGCACTCCCTGCTAAAAATATTAAAAAATAGCTAGGTATGGTGGTGCACACCTATAGTCCTGGCTACTCAGGAGCCTGAGGTAGAGGATCACCTGACCCCAGGAAGTTGAGGCTGCAGTGAGTTGTGATCACGCCACTGTACACCAGCCTGGGCAACGGGAGTAAGAGTGAGACCCTGTCTCAAAAAAAATGAAAAAGAAAAGAGGTTTAATTGGCTTATGGTTCTGCAGGTATATGAGAAGCATAGTGCTGACTTCTACTTCTGGTGAGGCTTCTGGTGAGCTTAGAATCATGGCACATGGCAAAGGGTATTGGGCATGTCACATGGCAAGAGAGGGGAGGTGCCACACACTTCTAAACAACCAGATCATGCATGAACTCACTGAGTGAGAACTCACTCGTCACCAAGGGCATGGCGCTAAGCCATTCATGAGGGATCAGACCCCCTGACCCAAACACCTCCCGCTAGGCCCACCTCCAACAATGGAGGTCACTTTTCAACATGAGATTTGGAGGGGATAAAACATCCAAACCAAATTGTTCACTTAATCTCTTTGGTCTTTTCTTAGTTTCCTCAGTGCAGAATGAGCAGTTTAGAGTAGTGCTGTTCTATTCCCTAGGCCCATTCTAAATCTGGGAGGAGACATTCTTATCCTGAGGTCCAGACACACTCATTCACCCAACCGACATTTATTTATTTTTAAATTTAATTTTTTTTTTTTTTGAGACAGGGTCTCACTGTGTCACCCAAATTGGAGTGCAGTGGCACAACCTTAGCTCACTGAAACTTCCGCTTCCTGGGGTCAAGTGATTCTCCAGCCTCAGCCTCCCAAGTAGCTGGAACTACAGGTGCAAGCCACCAATGCCCAGCTAATTTTTGTATTTTTTGTAGAGACGGGGTTTTACCACATTGCTCAGGCTGGTCTCGAACTCCTGAACTCAAAGCGATCTGCCCGTCTCAGCCTCCCAGAGTGCTGGGATTCCAGGCATGAGCTACCTCACCCAGCCTTTATTTGATGTTAGTATATTTGAGGCACTATGCTAGTGCCAAGACAACCAGCATGAACACAACTGCCAGGGTTTGCCATCACAAGCTCCCTTGACTCCAGCTTCCCTATCTAAAATAGCCACTCCACCTTTGCTCTGTTTTTTTCTCCTTAACATTTATCATAACATAAAATTATCATTTTGTATTTAAGTGCATGTTTATTTCTTCTTCCACTAGCATGTAAAAGATCTAAAGCCAGGTGCTTTGGTGGCCTTGCTCATGGTTGCATCACCCTCCCTAGCACAGGCTTACATAGGAGTGCTTGACAAACATGTGTGCATGAGTATTACACTCGTGTTATGTTAGGAGACGTACAGGAGGTTAGGAGAGGTCTGGGATCGAGGACCGTAGACTCAAATTAATCATTTTAAGAGGTTTTTTTTTTTTTTTTTTGAGATGTAGTTTCACTCTTGTTGCCCAGGCTGGAGTGCAATGGCACAATCTCAGCTCACTGCAACCTCCGCCTCCTGGGTTCAAGCAATCTCCTACCTCAGCCTCCTGAGTAGCTGGGATTATAGGCATGCGCCACCACACCCAGCTAATTTTTGTATTTTTAGTAGAGATGGGGTTTCTCCATGTTGGTCAGGCTGGTCTCAAACTCCTGACCTCAGGTGATCTGCCCACCTCGGCCTCCCAAACTGTTGGAATTACAGGCGTGAGCCACCACACCCGGCCTTAAGAGTATATTGACTGTGTAATACATTCCATCCCAAAGTTGCCTAAGGTTGTCTTTTCAAGTGCCCAGTAATAGTATTTCTCATGCCAGTAAATAGAAACCCACCCCCCCCCCTTGAATATGTAGTGCTATTCTGATATTTAAAGACATAACTTGATTTAGGTAGTTAATCCAGACCTGTCATCCTTACGCAGACTTAAACCCAAGTAACATAGAGAAGAAAGATTATATCTTTCTCTACTAAGTCTTGGGGAGATGTCTGCAGTATTATGCCTTATGCAGTATGTTATGGACTCTTGGCAATGCATCTCATGACCTAAAGTCTACTCCTCCCTGCTTTGTGTGCTCTGCTTTTTGTGGTCATGATGTTCAGGCTAATATAGGCATCACGCTTAGTGGCTTAGGGTTCCCCTGGTAGGAGTTATTTGTAAAATAGTATTTGAAAAACTCAGCAGCCATTTCAGGAGACTATTGTGAAATTCATTTATTGCTGGAAATTTCTTTATTTCCAAGTGATAGGTATTTGTAAACTCAAAAGCCAAATTTTGTCTGAAAAGTCAGATATCAAGAAAGTGTGCAGCCATAAAAAGGAATGAGATCATGTCCTTTGCAGGGATACGGATGAAGCTAGAAGCCATCATTCTCAGCAAACTAACACAGGAACAGAAAACCAAACACCGCATGTTCTCACTCATAAGTGGGAGTTGAACAATGAGAACACATGGACACAGGGAGGGGAACAACACACACCAGGGCCTGTTGGGGGGTAGGGGGGCGCGAAAGGAGGGAACTTAGAGAGCGGGTCAATAAGTGCACAAACCACCATGGCACATGTATACCTGTGTAACAAACCTGCACGTTCTGCACATGTATCCCAGAACTTAAAATAATAACGAGTCAAAAAAAACCTATATAATTATTTTGGTCCTGCACTCTGTGGCTTTATGGCCCATCACTCAATTTTGTCGGTTTCAGATGGTGAGGTAGTAGGGGAGAGTGTGGAAGAGGTGATCATTTTAAAATCATTCTCAACTGGACCTTCAACATGTGTGTCTCATTCAGCAAAATAGTGGTCTGTACACAGACACTCAGCTAGAAATTGAATTACTTTTTAATTGAGTTCCTGTTGTGGTAGAGCCTGGATATGAATGCTTTACACTGCTGTAGTACCTTTCATCCTAAGATATCAAAGCACTTGACAACTATTAATTCATTACATCTCTCCCTGTCTCTTAAAGTAGTTAACACAGCACTGGAAGTCACTCTACTCATTGCTGAAACTCACTCACCTGGGCAGTGGGCAAAGATGGAAGCTGTTTAACTGTGTAAGGCAATCCTACCTTAGTAGCTTTTAAGATGGAATAACAAGGAATATCTTACCTAGTTAAAACTGCAGAAGTTGTATTAGATGGAATGTAATTACCAGAAGTGAAGTGTGACCAGGAAGCTAACATTTTTGCTCCAGTGCACAATGCTGTGGGGATCTTAATTCCAGTGACTGTCCTGCAGCCCTAGGTGCACATCTCAGACTGTTCCAGCTCTTTAGGCTTCTGGCCTCAAGGTTAGGCAGAGCCGCTTCAGCTCAGTGCTAGAGGGAAGAGTGCCACCTATTGAATTGTAGGAATTCTGGGAGATGTGTTGGGACTGGTGGAGAAGGCTCTCGGACCACATTCACGTTTGGTTTGCCATGGTAACTAATATATATATCTAAAAGAAAATGAATATGTTGACTACTCTTGCTTAGAAAAACATCGACAAACGTCTGTGTATTTTCCCCAGCTGGAGCTGAGCGTATGCCTGTAGTTTAGCCTACTGCTACTTGAAATAAGCATGCTGCTAAAAAGACTGAGGCAGATGGTATTTTTACCACTTCAGGCAAAACATGGCACCTATGGTTCGACTTTCTACAATTTTAATTTTTTAACATTTTCAAAATGGCTTGTTTAAATATCTCCGTCACAGAGACACAGACTTTTTCCCAGTTTCTTTTTAATAATTGCTTCAGATATATAGATATGAATAACTATCAGTTGGTCAAAACCAGACTGTTCAGCATTGTAGAGCCTGCCTTCTGTTCATTCTTTCACCAGTGCCTAGGACTGTGCCGTAAATGAGCTTTGACATTCGCGCTCATTTTGATACAAAGACACTAAGTAGTTTGTAATAGCTTGCATTATATTTATCTCTAGTCTTTCTTCTTCTCTTCTTCTTCTCCTTCTCCTTCTTCTTCTTTTTTTCTTTTTTAGATATAAGGTCTCACTGTGTTGTCCAGTCTAGAGTGCAGTGGCTATTCACAAGCCCAATAGTACTCTACAGCCTCGAACTCCTGGACTCAAGAGATCCTCCCATCTCCACCTCCCAAGTAGCTGCGACTACAGGTGCACTGTCTCTGCACTGGTCTTTCTCTAGGCTTTATTGTGCATTTCATATCATTTGTCTCATGACTCAACACAGAAAAGGGAGGTTTTTGCTGGTTTTTTTAATGTCCTCTTATGAGGATCATTCTAAGCACAGAGAAATAATTGCTCATGCTTAAGCACTTGGTAAAAAAAAAAAGATCTTCCAGATATTAATTCATTAGCCATCCAGTTCTCTGTCAAATGTAAGAGATTTTTTATAAGCATAGGGTTTTTGACTCATCCTCCCTGCTAGAATTTGCTCAGGGTTCCAGAGTGGCACGTTCTGGCTCTATCCTCCCATGCCTCTCAGACATCAGCATTTAGCAGCTGCTGCTCTCCTCTGTCCTCTTCACCCCCAGAAGTCCTTGCACATTTGTTTTATTATAAAATGCATTTGCATAGAGCACACATTAAAATTCTCTTCCCACCAGCAAACAGTAATGTCCACAGACATTTGCATTTGCATGATCACATATCATTACTTCCCTTCAAAAAGAAAAAAGTCTTTCTTCTCATGTCATGATTCTCCTTTCCAAGGTTTGCCCTTTTAGTCATTTCTTCTTATTACACATAGATGCTTCAGCCATTTTTCTGCAGATTGAGTCCAGAATTTTCTTTTTTGAGCCTTGAATATAGAAATTTTTTGTATATAGTATTGTTCTTTCTTTACTGACAAAGCCAGACTCCTTTATTCGTTTATTTGTTTATTTTTGGTAGTCAATTTTTGCTGCTAGTTCCTTCCCATGACTCTAGCAAACTGGCTCTGAGACTTTTTCACATTGGCACATTTAGAAAACAGATGTTGCTGTGTTTTCTCTTTCCTGTACCCCTTTCTTGGGCAGATGCTGCATCTCCTACCCTGGGACTTTACATTAGCTCTTTTTTGGTAAAATATGCCATACAACATCACTGAATGCACTAAATCTCTCATTTTCTCTAGCCCCGCAAAGATATATTTTTTCTTTGCTTTTGTTTTGTTTTGTTTTGTTTTGAGACAGAGTTTAATTCTGGTTGCCCAGGCTGGAGTGCAGTGGCGGAATCTTGGCTCACTGCAACCTCCACCTCCCAGGTTCAAGTGATTCTCTCTTTTTTTTTTTGAGATGGAGTCTCACTCTGTTACCCAGGCTGGAATCCAGTGGCGTGATCTCAGCTCACTGCAACCTCCGCTTCCCGGGTTCAAGCAATTCTCCTGCCTCAGCCTCCCAAGTAGCTGGGACTACAGGTGTGCACCACTGCACCCAGCTAATTTTTGCATTTTTAGAGACGGGGTTTCACCATGTTGGCCAGGTTGGTCTCCAACTCCTGACCTCGTGATCTGCCTGCCTTGGCCTCCCAAAGTGCTGAGATTACAGGCGTGAGCCACTGCGCCCAGCTCAAGTGATTCACTTGCCTCAGCCTCCAGAGTAGCTGGGATTACAGGCGCCTGCCACCACGCCTGGCTATTTTTTATATTTTTAGTAGAGATGGGGTTTCACCATTTTGGCTAGGCTGGTCTCGAACTCCTGACCTCAGGTGATCCATCCGCTTCGACCTCCCAAAGTGCTGAGATTACAGGCATGAGCCACCGCACCTGGCCAAAGATGTCTTAGCATTTAGGATTTCTATTTTAGTGATAACTATGGAGATTGTGGAGCCATTGGCATTGCCCTCTCCTATCTTGTTCCATAAGGGACTTGTAATATAATTAGATAAGATGTTTATAGTAGAATTTAAAGAAAAAAAATCCATATCAAAATACCATAATGGTATGGGTGCAACTATGTAACTTTTTTTTTTTTTTTTTTTTTTTTTTTTTTTTTAAGACAGTCTTGCTCGTCACCCAGGCTGGAGTGCAGTGGCATGATTATGGCTCACTGCAGTATTGACCTCCCGGGCTCAAGTGATCCTCCCACCTCAGCTTTGCAAGTAGCAGAGACTACAGTTGCATGTCACCACACCCAGCTAATTTTTTAATTTTTTTGTAGAGAAGAGGTATCACTATATTACCTGGGCTGGTCTCAAACTCCTGGGGTCAAGTAATCCTCCCACCTTGGCCTCCCAAGGTGCTGGGATTACAGGTGTGAGCCACCATGACCAGCCCCAGTCCAAAAATTTTAAATCCCCCACTCCTCATTTCCTTAAAACCAGATTAAACCAGTTATTTTTCTCTTGGCAATTACATTTCAGACAACTGTTTTTCTTTGCAGCAATAGTGAGTAGATTCTCTTTAATCTGTTTTTCAAAACAATTAGTTTGTCAGTTTTTGCAACCACTGCTTTGATTTCATATCTCCTTCAAATTGCAATTATTAATGATGGAAAAATAATCATTGATCAGTTTCTGTTTACAGTAAAGCATAGAAGCTTTTGTACCATGTGAAACATTATATCAAAAATAAATTATAGGCCGGGTGTGGTGGTTTATGCCTGTAATCCCAGCACTTTGGGAAACCAAGGTGGGCAGACCACTTGAGGTCAGGAGTTCGAGACCAGCCTGGCCAACATGGCAAAACCCCGTCTCTACTACAGATACAAAAATTAGCCTGGTGTGGTGGCGGGTACCTGTAGTCCCAGCTACTCAGGAGGCTGAGGCAAGAGAATCGCCTGAACCCAGGAGGCAGAGGTTGCAATGAGCTGAGATTGCGCCACTGCACTCCAGCCCAGGCAATAAAGCGAGACTCTGTCTCAAATAAATAAATAAATACATAAATAAAATAAATAAATTATAATCACACATGCAATAGTTAGTATCTTAAACCAGAGTTGTGCCTTATTATTAGCCCTGGTCTTTTGCAAAACATTTGCCCTCTCGACATTATTCATTCCTATCATCAAGCTAGTCTTTTTTCTCCTTAACTCTTTCAGTATATTATTTTGTATTTGTCCCCAGTGACTATCATCTTGCTTTGATTATCTGTTCCTCTAATTTCTTAATGTTATTTTAAAATTAGATTCTTGTTCTCTGAGGTGTTAGCAATCCCACACACCTCAGTGGCATCAGCAGATTTAATTATCATAATCTCTATTCCTTTGTGGATCATGAATAAAATTATTAAATGATTTTAATGATAAGCATCTTTATGACATCATATAACATGCCACCCTCTCAGTTAGCCCAAATAATTTTTTTTTTTTTTGAGACAGAGTCTTGCTCTGTCACCCAGGCTGGAGTGCAGTGGCACAATCTTGGTTCACTGCAGCCTCCACCTCCTGGGTTCAAGTGATTCTCCTGCCTCAGCCTCCTGAGTAGCTTGGATTACAGGTGTGCACCACCATGCATGGCTAATTTTTGTATTTTTAGTAGAGATGCGGTTTCACCATGTTGGCCAGGCTCATCTCAAACTCCTGACCTCAGGTGATCCACCAGCCTCAGCCTCCCAAAGTGCTGGGATTACAGGTGTGAGCCACGGTGCCCGACCATCCATAATTTTCTTTTTTTCTTTCTTTTTTTTTCTTATTTCTTTTTCTTTTTCTTTTTTTTTTTTTTTTTTTGAGACAGAGTTTCACTCTTGTCACTAAGGCTGGAGTGCAATGGCACAATCTTAAATTACTGCAACCTCCGCCTCCTGGGTTCAAGCAATTCTCCTACCTCAGCCTCCCGAGTAGCTGGGATTACAGGCGCCCACTGCCATGCCAGGCTACATTTTGTATTTTTAGTAGAGACGGGGTTTCACCATGTTGGCCAGGCTGATCTTGAACTCCTTTGGGAGGTGATTACCCGCCTCAGCCTCCCAAAATGCTGGGATTACAGGCATGAGCCACTGCACCCGGCCCCAAGTACTATTGATACTAATTTAATATAGGCAGTTATAAATCTCTTTTATTTTTCTTCAGATTCTATATTCCTAGTTTATTGATGCTTGGTTTAAAATGTTATATGTGGCTGGGTGCAGTGGCTCATGCCTATAATTCCAGCACTTTGGGAGGCCAAGGTGGGTGGATTACCTGAGGTCAGGAGTTTGAGCCCAGCCTGACCAACATGGTGAAACCCCACCTCTACTAAAAATACAAAAGTTAGCTGGGCTTGGTGGTGCATGCCTGTAATCCCAGCTACTGAGGAGGCTGAGGCAGGAGAATCGCTTGAATCCGGGAGATGGAGGTTGCAGTTATTGCGCCCCTGCATTCCAGCCTGGGAGATAGAGTGAGACACCATCTCCAAATATAAATACATAAATAAATAAAAAGTAAATGAATAAAATGATATATGTAAAAGTTTACATTATTTAGCTCATAACAATATTTAGTGGGGCAGTCTCTCCCACTCTTCAATTTACCATTTTGTACTACTGGCCCCTAAAAATTACATATCTACATAATATCTAATATTTATCAGGAAGCTAAGTCAGGCTTAGATCGTTGATGAAGACCAGTTCTTGACGGTAAGCATGGAATGGTGTCTTGAGTTTGCTCACCATTGCACCGTGAAAGCCTACTACAGCACCTGGTGCAGGATAGGTACCCAATAAATATTTGTTGACTGACTGTCGAATGAATGAATGAATGATGACCCAAGATACTGCACATGTTTGTGCCTAACCTCTGTTCTTCTAATTCATAAGGAATATTTAATTCCACCTTTGTTCCTCTTATATCCCCCCAAGTATATTTTTAATCAAATGGTTACATCCTCAATGCCTCTCACCCCCTGGGTTGAGGCAGAGAGATTCAATTGGGGTAATCTTTTGAGTCTTATCTGGAAAGCTAACTAGAAATGCCCTTCAGGCTGGCTCTGCGGGTGGATGCTCTGCACTGTGGGATAGCTGGATTCAATTATTGCTCCCAGTTTGTGGTGTCAGAAGCCACCTGTGCACCGGGAGAGCCTGTATGTCTTTATGTCGAAGATAGAGCCCTCTGTCCCTATAGAAAAGCCTGTTTAGTCCATTAAAACTGTTTTAAAGTGGATCTGAAGGGAATACTATCTCTTTCCTTGCATAAAATATAGTGGAGAGGCATGGGTTTCCCAAAATTATGGTTTTTGAGTGAAAAGAAAAGAGAAGCACCTCTGTATAGATACTGAACATAGTTTTAGTAAGTTAGAAGACATCGTTACCTAGATTCATATTTCCACAGTCATACACTAATCCTGCTGTCGGATTTTGTGTTGAATTAAGAATTTTTGTGATTTGAAGCTGTTTGAGCCATCAGAAAGCTGTAGTTGATTCAGTTGGTACATCTGAAGCCATTCCTTCATATTTCCTATGCAGCGTCTCCAAGCACTACTCAGCCTCCCCACTTACCACATCAGAGTATTGATCCCTGATAATGTACTTAACCATCTTTCCTGAAATAACAAGGTGGCTATGTCCCTCAGTTTTCAAACAGAATTACTTAGGTAACAGTAGAGATCATGGGACCTGCAGCATAGCTCAGTGAAGTGTGAAATGTTACTAAAGATTGTAGGTGAGTAGATTCTGTCCTTTTCCCCCGAGTCCTTGACATTCTGGCTTGATGAAAGATCTTAACTAAGGCCGGATGCTGTGGCTCACTCCTGTAAGAAGGCCGAGGCGGGCGAATCACGAGGCCAGGAGTTCGAGACCAGCCTGACCAACATGGTGAAACCCCGTCTCTACTAAAAATACAATAATTAGCTAGGTGTAATGGCGGGCACCTATAATCCCAGCTATTCAGGAGGCAGAGGCAGGACAATCGCTTGAACCCGGGAGGCAGAGGCAGCAGTGAGCTGAGATCACACCACTGCACTCCAGCCTGGGCAACAATGTGAAACTCCATCTAAAAAAAAAAAAAAGAAGAAGAAGGATCTTAACTAAATCATAATAAAACCAAAGCTGTACCTCTGAAGATTGATTAGTGTGTAGCGCAATGGTGCCCCCTGTGGAAGATCTCCCTATCCTGGATCTAAGAAGATTATGCTAACCTGCATCTTTAATTGATTCCTAAGATTTGTGTGCAGCTGTCAGAAAAATGGGTAGACCTTTCTATGTGCTGTACTTTCTTTAAGATGCATGCCACTGTATGGGTGCTTTGCAGCGTACACTATTTAAGACACACAGTAAACACCTTAATCAAATGGTTCTATCAAATTCTGTGAATCCCCTCTTTTTATAGAGAAGAGCTCAAATAACCTAACAGTGTTCACACAATTATCTCACAGGGTCAAGATTCTACTCAGGTCTGCTGATTTCACAATGTGTATTCCCTTTTGTTATTTGTTTTTTTTAAGAGACAGAGTTTCACTATGTTGGCCAGGCTGGCCTCGAACTCCTGTCCTCAAGTGATCCGCCCACCTCAGCCTCCCAAAGTGCTGGGATTACAGATGTGAGCCACTTGGCCCAGCAGCAGTGTGTATTCTTTACCACCATACTGCTTCTCAAGGTGCTTTAGACATACTACAAAAAGTTGTTGTTGTATTCAGGCTCTGATCTTGCAAGCATCCAGGAAACGGTGTGTATTAGTCTATAATCTAACACAGTTCTGGTCTCAGAAATGTGATTGTCTAATAAATGACTGTGCTAGGATTTATGTTTGCTGAACCAGTGTAATAATTATTGTGACTTTAAGCTGATAAGCATGCTTCACTTTTGAAAAGAAAGTTTTATAGATAATAACCATTTAAAACAAACTCTGATCATCATTCTCTTGAAAGAGGCACAATCTAAGTTAACAAATACACCTTCCATAACACCATAGCGTAGAGACCTCCTACATTTGGAAGAGCTGTTAATCTTGCAGATATGATTACACTTACATGGCACAGAGTAAATATACATTCTTCACCTCATACATTGGCCCCCACACTGATGTAACCTACCTAGAAGACGTGGCTGAAGCCTACATTTATTTCATTAATAAATGTAGATAGAATTTCTCTGTCGTTTGAGGTGCTTTCTTGTGAAATTATAAATGTGTTTTAAACTCATCTTATATCAGGATGTATTTTAGGATGCTAGGAATCTAGGATCACATGGATGATGATAGTGGTAGTTTGGGGCAAGTGGTCCCTAGGTATCAGCATCCAAGTACTAAAGCACATGAAAATTGGAACATGAGAAGGATATAAGAAATGTATAAGTAAGATAGGGAGTCAAGTAAAATAACAGAAACCGAAACTCACTCTTACATAGTTTATATATTCCTCAAATACCCCCAGGACTATTTGATTCCTACATGATGTGAATGCTCTCATCCCACAGTATTCTTTTTAATTAAATAACCAGCTTAGTATTTGTCATGAGATTACAGAGCTTACTATTTATTGATTCACTCCTAAAAAAGCTACAGGCAAGAGTGGCTCATTGCTGCAGTCTACAGCCTATGACATGTTTTGCTTGTTGAATTTCTATTACAGAGTTTGCTAAAAAGCTTTACAGTCCCAGTTTTGCTTTTTGAATTTCAATGTGTAGAATTAAGTTTCTCTTTGGAATATGATACTAAAATTAAAAATTAACTTTGAATCAGAATATGGATAAATCCATGATTATTTATAAATCACCAAATATTCCTTTGGAAGACATGACAACCAAGAGGCAGTGATTGCTTTTCCTGTGAAATTAATCCTAAATGTAATATAATTCCATATTACTAACCTCAAATGCCAAATCTATCAAATGTTGATGCAAGTTTATAAATTAAGAATTACAGGCTGCGCATGGTGGCTCACGCCTGTAATCCCAGCAATTTGGGAAGCCAAGGCGGGCGGATCACCTGAGATCAAGAGTTTGAGTTTGAGACCAGCCTGACCAACATGGCAAAACCCCGTCTCTACTAAAAATACAAAAATTAGCCAGGCACAGTGGCACATGCCTGTAATCTCAGCTACTTGGGAGGCTGAGGCACAAGAATCACTTGAATCCGAGAGGCAGAGGTTGCAGTGAGCCAAGATTGCAACACTGCACTCCAGCCTGAGCGAGAGTGAGACCCTGTCTCCCAAAAAAAAAAAAAAAAAAGAATTACATTACATGTTTCAGCAGATACATGTAAAGAAAATAGAAAAAAAAAAAAAGAATTACATCGTCCATTTTGTCTCATTTAATTACATTTTGAGAGCAGGCATGTCTGCTCATACCCTGAAATGCAGGTTTTTTTGGTTTTTTTTTGAGACAGGGTCTCACTCTGTCATCCAAATTGACCTTCACTCCTTGACATAGCAAGCACTACTTTGTCTCAGTTCTTCTCTGCCATTCTGTCAACAATTAGGTCAATTTTAAGTGTACCAGTAAAATTATTTAAACTATATATAAATACCTCTAAACCATATAAACATGTTTATATGATGTAGATATATTTTATATCATATAAATGTATCCCTACCATATGGTTTAGGAGTATTTATACATATACAGTAGTATGGTTATATCTGTTCAGTTATGATAATTTGTACGAAATGAGCTGTTGCGTTGTGTTCAGCTCTTTGTGGATGGCAGGCCACAGCGTGAACTCACAAACGTACTTAGCAGAGAGGTTGAGCCTTGAAATAAGTTCTGAAGTCTCACTCCCAACAGGAGGCTGCACACCACCCAGACTAAGCATAATAGCCATATAGTTTTAAATTAGAAAATAGTAAAATTGATAAACGTGGAGGACAGGGCAAGAAAAACCATACTAAACATGCTTTTATATTTGTGTGTGTGTGTGTGTTGAGGGGGAATAGAATACATTTTAAATAGTCAGTATGATTTGGGAATTCATTTTTCAAAAATAGACATGTTTTGGCCGGGTGTGGGAGCTCAACCTCTAATCCCAGTACTTTGGAAGACTGAGGCTGGCGGATCACCTGAGGTCGGGAGTTTGAGATCAGCCTGGCCAACATGGTGAAACCCCGTCTCTACTAAAAATACAAAAATTAGCTGAGTGTGGTGGCGCTTACCTATAATCCCAGCTACTGGGGAGGCTGAGGCAGAAGAATCACTTGAACCCGAGAGGTGGAGTTTGCAGTGAGCTGAGATTGTGCCATTGCACTCCAGCCTGGGAGACAGAATGAGACTCTATCTCAATAAATAAATAAATAAAATAAATAAATAAATAAAAGCAGTGAAAATAACCTGGGGCAATATTTGGTACTGTCACTGCATGAAACCACAAATACCACTACTGCAGTCAGTGCCTTTGGTTGATAATTTTAATAAAAATAAGTTTTGGTTAGTTAAGGATTTAAGTAAAAATATACTAGTTTTGTTTTGTGACTCAGTGGCAGATGAGATAATACCTGTCTTGCTCAGTGCCTTTAGGTTTAACAACAACAACAAAAAAGTATGACCAGAAGAATATACTTAATCAATTGAGATATGCATGACCTTTTTCTTAGCAGAAAATGTGGAAAATTTCTACCTCCAGTTTCTACTGACATTTGTTCTACAACCATATGGCATTTTTAGGTTGGTGGAAAATATATATGTGTTGCAGTAGAGGTACATAATTAAATAATGGCTTCAATTTTCTGCAATCTCTATAAATATGGCTTTATCATAAGCTATTTGACTTGAGGTATTTTTTTTCTAATCTGTGATATGTATCTTTTAAAAAATCTGTCCTTGTACATAGGCATGCAAAGGACATTAGCGATATAGGTATGTGTTATGTTCTCAAATGAAATTGTAATGCTTTCTAGTTTGTTTAAGAGTGAAAGAAAGGGACTATAGCATATTGGTTAAGAACAAGAACTCTTTGAATCTTGACTCCAGCACTTATCTTCTGTGTCACTTTGGACAACTTGCTCTTACCTAAATTTGTTCCTTTGTAAAATGAAAATAATAGTAGCATCTACCTCGTAGTGCTGTTGTGAGGGTAGAAGATAGATATAGGTATAGATACAGATAGAGCGAGAGAGAGAGAGATCTTTTTTTTTTTTTTTTTTTCCTGAGATGGAGTCTCACTCTGTCGCCCAGGCTGGAGTGCAATGGCACCATCTCAGCTCACTGCAACCTCCACCTCCCAGGTTCAAGCAATTCTCCTGCCTCAGCCTCCCGAGTAGCTGGGATTACAGGCGTGTGCCAGCATGCCTGGCTAATTTTTGTATTTTTAGTAGAAACAGGTTTCATCATGTTGGCCAGGCTGGTCTCGAACTCCTGACGTCATGATCCACCCGCCTTGGCCTCCCAAAGTGCTGGGATTCCTGGCATGAACCACCACACCTGGCCAAGAGAGAGATCTTAGAACAGTGCTGGGCACACAGTAAGTACTATATATGAGATCGTCTTTATTGTCATTGCTGTTATTATTATTGCTTTTCTAATATTGGGAAACACTACTATTCTTACTGTATTTTTGCATGTGAACCTCATATGATTGAGAAATCTATTTAAAATTCTCTTTGTCTCTTTCTAGTTTTGTCAGATTAAGATGTTTAATTAAGATCGGTGAATTTTTTTTCCTATAGACTGTTGCAAATAATTTCTAACTCTGAGTAAAAAGGAATGCTTTTATGTTGTTTGCAATGCATTTCACAGTGTATTGTATTAGAAAACTGTAGCTTTTCCTTTTGTACCAAGTCTTGCCACTCAGAAGCTGTCAAGACCTTTCAGTTAAGCACTATCAGCTAGAATCTTGGGCTTGGGTAGACCTTTAGAGGCAGCATCGTCCCATCTTTCACACTGGCGAAGAGTTTCAGTCATATTTTCTCCTACATGTGGTCATCCAGTCACTGAAGGCTTCCAATAATAGGGACCCCACAGCTTGTCAAAAATAATCATTCTGTTGTTAGACAACTCTAGTCATTTGAAGGTTCTTTTCTTATTTATAAGTGGAATCTTCTTCCCAGAAACTTTACCTTGTTGCTGTTTGTTCTGTCCCCTGAAGCACATAGAACAGGACTGTTCCTTCTTCCATTTAATTACTTTAGATATTTGAAGATGGCTTTTATATCCTCCCTTCCTCCAGGTTAAACATTCCCTAGGTGACATGTTTCCAAATCCTTCTTCATCCTAATACTGGACCCAATCTGTCATGCCAGTGCCCCTCTTGACTCATGGCCCCCAGGACTGAAAATAGTTTTCTAAACATTAGTTGACCGTCCGTGTGCTGTGAGACCATTCCTGCCTGTGTTTTGGACATGTACACCTGCTGATGCTGCCAAAGTTTGCATTTGCATTTTTTTGTACCTACATCACAGCCTTGGCTGATACCAAGACTGTGGTTATCAAAGATTCTCAACATTTTTCATGAATCACTGCCAAACTGCAGCTTATACTTTTACAATTAATTTTTGAAACCTAAATATACAACTATATAATTATCCCTGTTAGATTTTACTGGCTACTATCAGTCTTTTGTTCAACATGTCAATACCGTTAAAATTTTGATACTATCCATGTGTTACCTATCTCTCTTGGCTGTGTGACATCTGAAAATTAAAATTTAATATGCATTTCTTCTTCATCCTCATTCAAGTAATGCATAAAAATGTGATAAGAAGAAGAAACCAAGCATTAAGTTCTGGTAGCATGACGCTAGAGATTGTTTTCCTGTTCTAAGCCTTTTTTTTTTTTTTTTTTTTTTTGAGACAGAGTCTCATTCCATCACCAGGCTGGAGTGCAGTGGCGCAATCTCGGCTCACTGCAACCTCCGCTTCCCAGGTTCAAGCAATTCTCCTGCCTCAGCCTCCCGAGTAGCTGGGACTACAGGTGTGCACCACCACGCCCAACTAATTTTTGTATTTTTAGTAGAGACAGGGTTTCACCATGTTGGTGAGGATGGTCTCAATCTCGTGACCTCAGGTGATCCACCCGCCTTGGCCTCCCAAAATGCTGGAATTACAGCTGTGAGCCACCGTGCCTGGCCTGTTTTCCTGTTCAATATAAATCCACTACTAAACATTTCCTAGGAATAATTATTTTACATGTTCAAATCTATCTTACCATACTGTGACCTGTACCCCATTTCTCTGCCTTATTCATGAAGGACTAAACTTCAAAAATCCAAAGTTACTCTATCTTTTTTTTTTGAGACAGAGTCTCGCTCTGTTGCCAGGTTGGAGTGCAGTGGCACAATCTCAGCTCACTGCAACTTCCGCCTCCTGGGTTCAAGCGATTCTCCCGCCTCAGCCTCCCCAGTAGCTGGGACAACAGGTGCACGCCACCACACCCAGCTAATTTTTGTATTTTGAGTAGGGAAGAGGTTTCACCATGTTGGCCAGACTGGTCTCGAACTCCTGACCTCGTGATCCGCCTGCCTCGGCCTCCCAAAGTGCTGGGATTTCAAGCGTGAGCCCCCGTGCCCAGCCACCCTATCCTATTTCTGAAGCTACCAGCCAAGTGGCCACATTTAAAAAAAAAAGTGTGTGTGTGTGTGTGTGTGTGTGTGTGTGTGTGTGTTTTATTATGACTTGCTTATTGTGACCCACTTATCCTGGGGCTGCCACCACCATTGCCTTTTTTTCTAGAGCCCACAAACCATCTGTTTAATAACCCTTTTTGAAGTTTTGCCATAAATTCTCCATAAATTCACTGGTCTGTGTTTGAGAATGCTCCTTTGTCCTCTTTTTTTAAATTATTATTTATTTATGTATTTTGAGATGGAGTTTCACTCTTGTTGCCTTGACTCAAGTGCAATGGCGCAATGTCAGCTCACTGCAACCTCTGCCTCCCAGGTTCAAGTGATTCTCCTGCCTCAGCCTCTCAAAGTGCTAGGATTACAGGTGTGAGCCACCATTCCTGGCCTCTCCTAAGTCTTAAAGTCTTTCTCTAGTTTCCTTGGGCAGAAGTGGCTGCTGCCTCCACTTCTCCTAAGACTACTCAGAACCCATGCCGGGGCCTTCTCTTTAGTATTTTAAAATAACTTTTAGAACTTTTGAACTACATAGTTTTCAGAGACATACAGTGATTTTCTCAAGAGGGTCTTTTATGTAAGAGCAACATGTATCATTCAAAAGGTGTTTAATAAATGTTAAATAATAATGCACTTAATTTTAAGTACTTTGTATCCTCTTCTCTCTTTGTTAATATCTTTAATTGGATCCCCTAGCAGGGGATTTGGACTTAATTTATTTCAGGTGATACTGCACTTATACAATTATTTAGTTGACTTAATTAGAGATTTAATTATATTAGTGCCCTAAAGTGCTATATCAGAGAAATTAAACACTGACTGTTAATTCACCTTTCGTATTTATTGTGTTGTTTATGACTACAGTGATCTTCAAGCCATAAGGGCTTGAAGATTTGGAAAGTTCTTTCTATGCATCAGCTTGGACTTTGCCCATTCAAAATGTAGATGAAGGCAGGAATGGAAATGCCTTTTTTAGGCTGAGTGCAGTGCCTCATGCCTGTAATCCCAGCTCCTTGGGAGGCCGAGATGGAAAGATCACTTAAGGCCAGGAATTCAAGACCAGCCTGGGCAACATGATGAGACCACCCACCATGCTCATGTCCACAGAATAAAGATAAATAAATTAGCCAGGCATGGTGATGCATGCCTATAGCCCTAGCTACTCGGAAGGCTAAGGTGGGAAGATTGCTTGAGGCTGGAATTTGAGGCTGTGGTGAGCTTTGATCACACCACTGCACTCCAGCCTAGGTGATGGAGTGAGACGCTGTCTCAAAAAGAAAAAAAAAGAACTTGAAAAAAATTGTGGTCTTTTATCTATGGCTATTAGAACCAAGATCATGGACGGTTGTGATGGTTCACACCTGTTACCTAGAACTTTGGGAGGCTGAGGCAGGAGGATCATTTGATCCCAGGAGTTTAAGATCAGCCTCTGGGCAACATGGCAAAACCCATCTCTACAAAAAATACAAAAATTAGCCAGACATGGTGGCACATGCCTGTAGTGCCAGCTACTCAGGAGGCTAAAGTGAGAGGATGGCTCAAGCCCAAGAGGTTGAGGCTACAGTGAACTATGATCTTGCTACTGCACTTCAGCCTAGGTGACAGAGTGAGACCCTGTCTCCAAAATAAAGGCTTATTTAAAAAAAGAACAAAAAAGAACCAAGGTCATGGGTCCATTCCTTCACTGTTCTACTTAACCCTCTCTGTTCTACAGGCCTGTGACTACCTCTCTAACAGGTGGTCCTGGGAGGCAGCAACAGTGTTCCTCTCTGTATTTCCAGCATATACCAAATGCCTAGGTTATATAGGTGTCCAATAAACGCTTGTTGGTTTTAATTTGATTATTGCAAAGACAACCAGTTGAAGTATGGTTAGAATAGTATAAACCTGGCTGGGTGCAGTGGCTCATGCCTGTAATCCCAGCACTTTGGGAGGCTGAGGTGGGAGGATCACTTGAGGTCAGGAGTTCAACACCAGCCTGGCCAACATGGTGAAACCTTGTCTCTACTAAAAGTGCAAAAATTAGCCAGGCATCATGGCACATGCCTGTAATCCCAGCTACCCAGGAGGCTGAGGCAAGAGAATTGCTTGAACCTGGGAGGTGGAGGTTGCTGTGAGCCGAGATTGTGCCACTGCATCCAGCCTGGGTGTCAGAGTGAGGCTGTCTCAGAAAAAAAAAGTGTGGGGGGGGCGGTGGTTCCAAGATGGCCAAATAAGAACAGCTCCAGTCTACAGCTCCCAGCATGAGCGATGCAGAAGACGGGTGATTTCTGCATTTCCAACTGAGGTACCGGGTTCATCTCACCGGGGCTTGTCGGACAGTGGGTGCAGGACAGTGGGTGCAGTGCACCGAGCGTGAGCTGAAGCAGGGCGTGGCATCACCTCACCCAGGAAGTGCAAGGGGTCAGGGAATTCCCTTTCCGAGCCAAGTGAAGCTGTGACAGATGGCAACTGGAAAATCAGGTCACTCCCACCCTAATACTGCACTTTTCCAATGGTCTTAGCAAACGGCACACTAGGAGATTATATCCCGTGCCTGGCTCAGAGGATCCCACGCCCTTGGAGCCTTGCTCATTGCTAGCACAGCAGTCTGAGATTGAACTGCAAGGCTGCAACAAGGCTGGTGGCGGGGCACCCACCATTGCTGAGGCTTGAGTAGGTAAACAAAGCAGCGGGAAGCTCCAACTGGGTGAAGCCCACCGCTGCTCAAGGAGGCCTGCCTGCCTCTGTAGACTCCACCTCTGGGGGCAGGGTATAGCCAAACAAAAGGCAGCAGAAACCTCTGGAGACTTAAATGTCCCTGTCTGACAGCTTTGAAGAGAGTAGTGATTCTCCCAGCACAGAGTTGGAGATCTGAGAATGGACAGACTGCCTCCTCAAGTGGGTCCCTGACCCCCAAGTAGCCTAACTGGGAGGCACCCCCCAGTAGGGGCAGACTGACACCTCACACGGCCGGGTACCCCTCTGAGACAAGGCTTCCAGAGGAACAACCAGGCAGCAACATTTGCTGTTCACCAATATTCACTGTTCTGCAGCCTCTGCTGCTGATACCCAGGCAAACAGGGTCTGGAGTTGACCTCCAGCAAACTCCAACAGACCTGCAGCTGAGGGTCCTGACTGTTAGAAGGAAAACTAACAAACAGAAAGGACATCCACACCAAAACCCCACCTGTACGTCACCATCATCAAAGACCAAATGTAGATAAAACCACAAAGATGGGGAAAAAACAGAGCAGAAAAGCTGAAAATTCTAAAAATCAGAGTGCCTCTCCCCCTCCAAAGGAACGCATCTCCTCGTCAGCAATGGAACAACGCTGGATGGAGAATGACTTTGACGAGTGAGAGAAGAAGGCTTCAGACGATCAGACTTCTCCAAGCTAAAGGAGGAAGCTTGAACGCATCACAAAGAAGCTAAAAACCTTGAAAAAAGATTAGATGAATGGCTAACTAGAATAACCAGTGTAGAGAAGTCCTTAAATGACCTGATGGAGCTGAAAACCATGGCTCAAGAACTACATGACGAATGCACAAGCTTCAGTAGCCGACTCGATCAAGTGGAAGAAAGGGTATCAGTGATTGAAGATCAAATGAATGAAATGAAGCGAGAAGAGAAGTTTAGAGAAAAAAGAGTAAAAAGAAACGAACAAAGCCTCCAAGAAATATGGGACTATGTGAAAAGACCAAATCTACGTCTGATTGGTGTACCTGAAAGTGACAGGGAAAATGGAACCAAGTTGGAAAACATTCTGCAGGATATTATCCAGGAGAACTTCCCGAACCTAGCGAGGCAGGCCAGCATTCAAATTCAGGAAATACAGAGAACGCCACAAAGATACTCCTCGAGAAGAGCAACTCCAAGACACATAATTGTCAGATTCACCAAAGTTGAAATGAAGGAAAAAATGTTAAGGGCAGCCAGAGAGAAAGGTCGGGTTACTCACAAAGGGAAGCCCATCAGACTAACAGCGGATCTCTCGGCAGAAACCTTACAAGCCAGGAGAGAGTGGGGGGCAATATTCAACATTCTTAAAGAAAAGAATTTTCAACCCAGAATTTCATATCCAGCCAAACTAAGCTTCATAAGTGAAGGAGAAATAAAATCCTTTACAGACAAGCAAATGCTGAGAGATTTTGTCACCACCAGGCCTGCCCTACAACAGCTCCTGAAGGAAGCACTAAACATGGAAAGGAACAACCAGTACCAGCCACTGCAAAAACATGTCAAATTGTAAAGACCATCGAGGCTAGGAAGAAACTGCATCCACTAATGAGCAAAATAACCAGCTAACATCATAATGACAGGATCAAATTCACACATAACAATATTAACCTTAAATGTAAATGGGCTAAATTCTCCAATTAAAAGGCACAGACTGGCAAATTGGATAAAGATTCAAGACCCGTCAGTGTGCTGTTTCAGGAAACCCATCTCACATGCAGAGACACACATGGACTCAAAATAAAGGGATGGAGGAAGATCTACCAAGCAAATGGAAAACAAAAAAAGGCAGGGGTTGCAATCCTAGTCTCTGATAAAACAGACTTTAAACCAGCAAAGATCAAAAGAGACAAAGAAGGCCATTACATAATGGTAAAGGGATCATTTCAACAAGAAGAGCTAACTCTCCTAAATATATATGCATCCAATACAGGAGCACCCAGATTCATAAAGCAAGTCCTTAGAGACCTACAAAGAGACTTAGACTCCCACACAATAATAATGGGAGACTCTAACACCCCACTGTTAACATTAGACAGATCAACAAGACAGAAAGTCAACAGGGATATCCAGGAATTGAACTCAGCTCTGCACCAAGCGGACCTAATAGACATCTACAGAACTCTCCACCCCAAATCAACAGAATATACATTCTTTTCAGCACCACACCACACCAATCCAAAATTGACCACATAGTTGGAAGTAAAGCACTCCTCAGCAAATGTAAAAGAATAGAAATTATAACAAACTGTCTCTCAGACCACAGTGCAATCAAACTAGAGCTCAGGATTAAGAAACTCACCCAAAACCGCTCAACTACATGGAAGCTGAACAACCTGCTCCTGAATGACTACTGGGTACATAACGAAGGCAGAAATAAAGATGTTCTTTGAAACCAATGAGAACAAAGACACAACATACCAGAATATCTGGGACACATTTAAAGCAGTGTGTAGAGGGAAATTTATAGCACTAAATGCCCACAAGAGAAAGCAGGAAAGATCTCAAATTGACACCCTAACATCACAATTAAAAGAACTAGAGAAGCAAGAGCAAACACATTCAAAAGCTAGCAGAAGGCAAGAAATAACTAAGATCAGAGCAGAACTGAAGGAGACAGAGACACAAAAACCCTTCAAAAAATCAATGAATCCAGGAGCTAGTTTTTTGAAAAGATCAACAAAATTGATAGACCACTAGCAAGACTAATAAAGAAGAAAAGAGAGAAGAATCAAATAGATGCAATAAAAAATGATAAAGGGAATATCACCACTGATCCCACAGAAATACAAACTACAATCAGAGAATACTATAAACACCTCTATGCAAATAAACTAGAAAATCTAGAAGAAATAGATAAATTCCTGGACACATACACCCTCCCAAGACTAAACCAGGAAGAATTTGAATCACTGAATAGACCAATAACAGGCTCTGAAATTGAGGCGATAATTAATAGCCTACCAACCAAAAAAAAGTCCAGGACCAGATGGATTCACAGCCGAATTCTACCAGAGGTACAAGGAGGAGTTGATACCATTCCTTCTGAAACTATTCCAATGAATAGAAAAAGAGGGAATCCTCCCTAACTCATTTTATGAGGCCAGCATTATCCTGATACCAAAGCCTGGTAGAGAGACAACAAAAAAAGAGAATTTTAGACCAATATCCCTGATGAACATTGATGCAAAAATCCTCAATAAAATACTGGCAAACCGAATCCAGCAGCACATCAAAAAGCTTATCCACCGTGATCAAGTGGGCTTCTTCCCTGGGATGCAAGGCTGGTTCAACATATGCAAATCAGTAAACATAATCCAGCATATAAACAGAACCAAAGACAAAAACCACATGATTATCTCAATAGATGCAGAAAAGGCCTTTGAGAAAATTCAACAGCCTTCATGCTAAAAACTCTCAATAAAGGCTGGGTGTGGTGGCTCACGCCTATAATCCCAGCACTTTGGGAGGCCAGGGCGGGCGGATCACGAGGTCAGGAGATCGAGACCATCCTGGATAACACGGTGAAACCCCGTCTCTACTAAAAATACAAAAAAATAGCCGGGCGTGGTGGCAGGCGCCTGTAGTCCCAGCTACTCAGGAGGCTGAGGCGGGAGAATGGCATGAACCCAGGAGGCAGAGTTTGCAGTGAGCCGAGATCACGCCACTGCACTCCAGCCTGGGCAACAGAGTGAGACTCCATCTCAAAAAAAAAAAAACAACAACAACAAAAAAAAACTCTCAATAAATTAGGTATTGATGGGACGTATCTCAAAATAATAAGAGCTATTTATGACAAACCCACAGCCAATATCATACTGAATGGGCAAAACTGGAAGCATTCCCTTTGGAAACTGGCACAAGACAGGGATGCCCTCTCTCACCACTCCTATTCAACATAGTGTTGGAAGTTCTGGCCAGGGCAGTCAGGCAGGAGAAAGAAATAAAGGGTATTCAATTAGGAAAAGAGGAAGTCAAATTGTCCCTGTTTGCAGATGACATGATTGTATATTTAGAAAACCCCATCGTCTCAGCCCAAAATCTCCTTAAGCTGATAAGCAACTTCAGCAAAGTCTCAGGATACAAAATCAATGTGCAAAAATCACAAGCATTCTTATACACCAATAACAGACAAACAGAGAGCCAAATCATGAGTGAACTCCCATTCACAATTGCTTCAAAGAGAATAAAATACCTAGGAATCCAACTTACAAGGGATGTGAAGGACCTCTTCAAGGAGAACTACAAACCACTGCTCAACGAAATAAAAGAAGACACAAACAAATGGAAGAACATTCCATGCTCATGGATAGGAAGAATCAATATCGTGAAAATGGCCATACTTCCCAAGGTAATTTATAGATTCAATGCCATCCCCATCAAGCTACCAATGACTTTCTTCGCAGAATTGGAAAAAACTACTTTAAAGTTCATATGGAACCAAAAAAGAGCCTGCATTGCCAAGACAATCCTAAGCCAAAAGAACAAAGCTGGAGGCATCATGCTACCTGATTTCAAACCATACTACAAGGCTAAAGTAACCAAAACAGCATGGTACTGGTACCAAAGCAGAGATACAGACCAATGGAACAGAACAGAGCCCTCAGAAATAATACCACACATCTACAACCATCTGATGTTTGACAAACCTGACAAAACCAAGAAATGGGTAAAGGATTCCCTATTTAATAAATGGTGCTGGGAAAACTGGCTAGCCATATGTAGAAAGCTGAAACTGGATCCCTTCCTCACACTTTATACAAAAATTAATTCAAGATGGATTAAAGACTTAAATGTGAGACCTAAAACCATTAAAACCCTAGAAGAAAACCTTGGCAATGCCATTCAGGACATAGGCATGGGCAAGGACTTCATGTCTAAAACACCAAAAGCAATGGCAACAAAAGCCAAAATTGACAAATGGGATCTAATTAAACTAAAGAGCTTCTGCACAGCAAAAGAAACTATCATCAGAGTGAACGGGCAACCTACAGAATGGGAGAAAATTTTTGCAATCTACTCATCTGACAAAGGGCTAATATCCAGAATCTACAAAGAACTCAAACAAATTTACAAGAAAAAAACAACCCCATCAAAAAGTGGGCGAAGGATATGAACAGACGGAAACTCAAAAGAAGACATTTATGCAGCCAACAAACACATGAAAAAATGCTCATCATCACTGGCCATCAGAGAAATGCAAATCAAAACCACAATGAGATACCATCTCACACCAGTTAGAATGGCGATCATTAAAAAGTCAGGAAACAACAGGTGCTGGAGAGGATGTGGAGAAATAGGAACACTTTGACACTGTTGATGGGACTGTAAACTAGTTCAACCATTGTGGAAGACAGTGTGGCGATTCCTTAAGGATCTAGAACTAGAAATACCATTTGACCCAGCCATCCCATTACTGGGTATATACCCAAAGGACTATAAATCATGCTGCTATAAAGACACATGCACACGTATGTTTATTGCAGCACTATTCACAATAGCAAAGACTTGGAACCAACCCAAATGTCCATCAATGATAGACTGGATTAATAAAATGTGGCACATATACACCATGGAATACTATGCAGCCATAAAAAATGATGAGTTCATGTCCTTTGTAGGGACATGGATGAAACCGGAAACCGTCATTCTCAGCAAACTGTCACAAGGATGAAAAACCAAACACTGCATGTTCTCACTGGTAGGTGGTAATTGAACAATGAGAACACCTGGACACAGGAAGGGGAACATCACACACCAGGGCCTGTCGTGGGGTGGGGGAAGTGGGGAGGGTTAGCATTAGGAATTATACCTAATGTAAATGACGAGTTAATGGATGCAGCACACCAACATGGCACATGTATACATATGTAACAAACCTGCACGTTGTGCACATGTACCCTAGAACTTAAAGTATAATAAAAAAAAAAATTTTTTTTTAAGTATAAACCCAAAACAACCGTCTTAAAATACAGTGACTCAAAATACATGCCCCAATGAGTAGGTACTCCCAAATCTGGCTAATCATTGGAATGACCTAAGAACCCTTTTTTTCAGTCCTCATAGACTCTATCTCCAGGGCTAGAGGCCTAGGCATCTGCATTTTAAAGTTCCCCACATGAGTCTTACGGCCAGGCAAGTTTAGGAACCCTAGCTTAATGTATCTGTTGTCACATTTATTTAAAAAAGAACAAGATCAGCCGGGCATGATGGCTCACACCTGTAATTCCAGCACTTTGGGAGGCCGAGGTGGACGGATCACCTGAGGTCAGGAGTTCAAGACCAGCCTGGCCAATGTGGTGAAACCCTGTCTCTACTAAAAATACAAAAATTAGCTGCATGTGGTGGCATGCACCTGTAATCCCACCTACCCAGGAGGCTGAGGCAGGAGAATCACTGGAACCCGGGAGACAGAGGCTTCAGTGAGCCGAAACCGTGCCACTGCACTCCAGCCTGGGTGACAGAGCAAGACTCCGTCTCAAAAAAGAAAAAAAAAAAGAACAAGATCATTCTTTTCAAGATAGACCTATTGCCCATTCTAGTTTGCAGTAAAAATGAGTTTCATTTATGGTTTATCATAACTAAAGGATTTCCTTGGAGTCAGTAGTTTATGTTTAGCTAGGAGGAGTGTTTACAGATGTCAGTGAGGAATAATACCTTTCATGAAGGATTATATTACTGATAAGTCATTACTGGTGGGCATTTTACACGTGAAGGCTATCAGGTTCCTCCTTGGTACGCAAAGCCCTGTGAGCCCAAGTCTGGAGTTGAGTATTGACTAAAGTAAAATAGTCATCAGGTATGAGAAATTAAATCCTCTAGGACTGTGATGTCCTCCTGGTTGCTCTTTTGCCCTAATCTGAATTACCCTTTTATCATAGTATTAAATACCCTGTTAGCTATCATCAGATATTTAGTTTAGCCTGGCTGAATAAAGCTCATAGAGGAACAAACTAAATGAAACAGTCAGGGGAATGTAGAATGTAAAACATTCTGGAGTGCAGGCTGGTCTTTCAAAATGACAGTGTCATAGCGGAAAAAAGATTAAAGTGTCATAAAAAACAAATGTGATTTATGAACTGGGATTTATCATAGTTTAAAAATATGGTTAAATAAAAGCCATTCTGGAATCAATTGGAGAAATTTACACCTGGACTAAATATTAGATAATATTAGTGAATTATCAGGGCTGGGCACAGTGGCTCATGCCTGTAATCCCAGCACTTTGGGAGGCCAAGGCAGATGGATCTGTTGAGGTCAAGAGTTCGAGACCATCCTGGCCAATCTGATGAAACCCCAACTCTACTAAAAATACATAAATTAGTCGGGTGTGGTGGCACATGCCTGTAATCCCAGCTACTCGGGAGGCTGAGGCAGGAGAATTGCTTGAACCCAGGAGGCAGAGGTGCAGAGCTGAGACTGCACCACTGCACTCTAGCCTGGGTGGCAGAGTGAGACTCCATCTCAAAAAAAAAAAAAAAAAAAATTAGGGAATTCTTGACAAAATAAAAAGAAAAAGTGTAAATTTTTAAAAATTGGAAACTTGAGGAACAAACAAAAAATAAATAGGAAATACTCTCTCCTTTTTTTTTTTTTTTTTTTTTTTGAGATGGTCTCACTCACTCTGTCACCCAGGCTAAAGTGCAGTGGCATGATCTTGGCTTACTGCAACCTCCACCTCTCGTGTTCAAGCAATTCTCCTGCCTCAGTCTCCCAAGTAGCTGGGATTACAGGTGCACACCACCATACCGGGCTAATTTTTTAGTAGAGATGGGGTTTCACCATGTTGGCCAGGCTGGTCTCACTCCTGGCCTCAAGTGATCCATCCCCCATGGCCTCCCAAGTGCTGGGATTACAGGCGTGAGCCACTGCGCCCGGCCGGGAATTCTCTAATTAGTTTTTCTAGTTAGCTTTCCTAGCTGTGACAATAGTATTGTGATTATGTAGGACAATGTTCTTAAGAGTTGCATGTCAAAACAAGGGTGAAGCATCCTGCAGCCAATGATGTGCCCAAACCAAGTCCTAACGACTCACAGGCTATTAGTAAATCTTCAAGAATTGTGTGACCCCACCACCCTTGGCAGTTTGAAATCAGCCATAATGGGAGTATTTATACCACAAAAATCTGCAAATGCAGGCTTTTGTCCCCCAAGAGAACTAATTTACTAGCATATCACTACCTGCGGTTTACTTTCAAATGGATCAGAAAACACACACACAGACACACATATAGATAGAACAAAAATGGCAAAATACTAACAATTGTTGCAATTGTTGAATCTAGGTAGAGAATCTATGGTCATTCATAGCACTAGTACTTGAGTCAGCAGACTTTTTCTGTAAAGGCCAAACTGTGAATATTTAACACTTTGTGGCCATACAGCCTCTCAGGCAACTCTGCAACTCTGCAACTCTGCAACTCTGCAACTCTGCCTTTATAGCACAAAAGGAGTCACGGATAATGCTCATATGAATGGATGTAGTTATTCCCCAACAAAACTTTATTTATGAGAACACAGGGTCAAATTTAGCCTAGGGCCATGGCTCAAGTTTTCTGTACTTTGAAAATAATTTATAATAAAAATTGAACACTTTTTAGAAGTACAAATTCCTTTTTTTTTTTTTTTCCTGAGACGGAGTCTCGCTCTGTCACCCAGGTTGGAGTGCAGTGGCGCAATCTCGGCTCACTGCAAGCTCCACCTCCCGGGGTCACGCCATTCTCCTGCCTCAGCTTCCACAGTAGCTGGGACTACAGGCGCCCGCCACCACGCCCGGCTAATTTTTTGTATTTTTAGTAGAGACGGGATTTCTCTGTGTTAGCCAGGATGGTCTCGATCTCCTGACCTCGTGATCCGCCCGCCTCAGCTTCCCAAAGTGCTGGGATTATAGGCATGAGCCACCGCGCCCGGCCAAAAAGTACAAATTTCTTAGCCTAGGCTGGGAGTGGTGGCTCACGCCTGTAATCCCAGCACTTTGGGAGGCCGAGGTGGGTGGATCACTTGAGCTCAGGAGTTTGATATCAACCTAACCAAAATTGTGAAAACACATCTCTATTTAAAAAATACAAAAATTGGCCATGCGCAGTGGCTCACACCTGTAATCCCAGCACTTTTGGAGGCCGAGGTGGGGAGATCACCTGAGGTCAGGAGTTCGAGACCAGCCTGACCAACATGGAGAAACCCCGTCTCTACTAAAAATACAAAATTAGCTGGGTGGGGTGGCACGCCTGTAATCCCAGCCACTCAGGAGGCTGAGGCAGGAGAATCTCTTGAACCCAGGAGGCACAGGTTGCAGTGAGCCAAGAAACAGCAAGCTGTTTCATACTGATCTGTTTTCATTCCCTGGACACTCTGCACACTTTGGCCCCCTTTGTGCCTTTGCTCAAACAGTTTTCTTTCCCTACAATTTCGTTGCTACTCCCAAGCCCATATCTATTTATCAGCATTTACAAGACATCAACTGGCCGAGGTGACACACGCCTGTAATCCCAGCACTTTGGGAGGCGAGGGGCAGGAGGATCATTTGAGGCCAGGAGTTTAAAACCATCCTGGGCAATATAGTGAGAATGTGTCTCTACAAAGAAAAAATTTTAATTAGCTGGGTGTGGTGGCAGGTCCCTGTAGTCCCAGGTACTTGGGGGCTGAGATGGGAGGATTGCTTGTGCACAGGAGGTAGAGGCTACAGTGAGCCATCATGATCCACCACTGCACTCCAGTCTGGGTGACAGAGGAAGGCCTTTTAGAATCTCTTTCAGTTAAAGTTGATCTCTCATTTCTCTCAATAGCTGTAGTCCTACATTTGTGCCCTGGTTTTGCTGCTTTTCACAGTTTACCCTTAATTAACTCTTGTTTTTTGTGTTTTTTTGTTTTTGTTTTTGTTTTTGTGTTTGTTTGTTTTTTGAGACAGAGTCGCACTGCAGCGCCCAGGCTGGATTGCCATGGCGCGACTTTGGCTCACTGTAACCTCCGCTTCCTGAGTTCAAGCAATTCTCCTGCCTCAGCCTCCCAAGTAGCTGGGACTACAGGTGCACGGCACCACGCCCAGCTAATTTTTGTATTTTTAGTAGAGATGGAGTTTTACCATATTGGCCAGTCTGATCTCGAACTCCTGACCTCAAGTGATCCGCCCTCCAAGGCCTCCCAAAGTGCTGGAATTACAGGAGTGAGCCACCGCACCCGGCCATCCCTTAATTAACTCTTGATCCACAAAGCAAAGAAGGCTTATTCTACTCTTTACATATAGTAAATACTCAATTAATACTCATAAATTAAACATCTTATCTAGTCATGCAGACATTTACATACCTAAAGGTGCTAACCTAGAAGTCTAGAATAGGAGGAGAATGTTGGCCTGCCTAATATCGATTTGGAGAAGAGATAATGAAAATAGGGGAGCTTGGCCCAGCGCAGTGGCTCACGCCTGTAATGCCAGCACTTTGGGAGGCTGAGGTGGGTGGATCACAAGGTCAGGAGATCAAGACCATCCTGGCTAACACGGTGAAACCCCACCTCTACTAAAAAAATACAAAAAATTAGCCGGGCATGGTGGCACGTGCCTGTAGTCCCAGCTACCCGGGAGGCTGAGGCAGGAGAATCGCTTGAACCCGGGAGGCGGAGGTAGCAGTGAGCCAAGATCGCGCCACTGCACTCCAGCCTGGGCAACAGAGCAAGACTCCATCTCAAAAAAAAAAGAAAAGAAAAGAAAGAAAATAGGGTAGCTTGCTTTCTTTCTCTCCCTTCCTCCCTCCCTCCCTCCCTTCTTTCCTTTCTTCCTTCCTTCCTCCTTCCCTCCCTCCCTTCCACCTCCCTCCCTCCCTCCTTCCTTCCTTCCTTCCCTTAAGACTGCTCTGATCCAAGTCCAGTTAGCTTTGAGGTTATTGTATATCAAGTCAAAATAGACTTGATCTTGGTGGGTGGGATGGCTTTCTTGGTAATGGCTATGGGCTTAATGAAGGAAAACTAAGTCATCTGAGCATCTGTTGTGATTTAGGCACTATCAGGCACTCTGTGCAGTGTTATGTAGTCCCCCCAACAGTCTGACAAGGGACTTATATTATCCCCACTTAGAACTGAGAACAGTTAAGGCCGGGCGCAGTGGCTCACGCCTGTAATCTCAGCACTTTGGGAGGCTGAGGTGGGCAGATCACCTGAGGTCAGGAGTTCGAGACCAGCCTGACCAATGTGGTGAAACCCTGTCTCTACTAAAAATATAAAAATTGACTGGGTGTGGCGGTGGGCACCTGTAATCCCAGCTACTTGGGAGGCTGAGACAGGAGAATTGCTTGAACCTGGGAGGTGGAGGTTTCAGTGAGTCGAGTTTGCACCATTGCACTCCAATCTAGGCGACAAGAGTGAATCTCCATCTCAAAGGAAAAAAAAAGAAAACAGTTAAATGGTTTCCATAAGATTATAAAGCTAGGATAAGAGTTTGAATCTGGCTGCCTCTGATACCCAGCACCATTTTAGTGCCTCTGTGCATTCAATGATTGGCAAGAGACCAAGGAAACCTAGGCTGGAACAGTTCCCAAAGGCTATATGCAGTGTGGAAATATCTGTGAAGTGCTGGGAATCTGATGGAGTTTAGTATTAAGTGCCACTGGACAAGGTATTAGAAAACCTGGCCTCTGGCCGGGCACAGTGGCTCACGCCTGTAACCCCAGCACTTTGGGAGGCCGAGGTGGGCAGATCACCTGAGGTCAGGAGTTCGAGACCAGCCTGGCCAAGATGGAGAAACCCCGTCTCCACTAAAAATAAAAAAATTAGCCAGGTGTAGTGGTAGGCGCCTGTAATCCCAGCTACTCGGGAGGCTGACGCAGAGAAATGCTTGAACCCGAGAGGTGGAGGTTGCAGTGAGCCACAATCGTGCCACTGCACTCCAGCCTGGGCAACAGAGTAAGACTCTGTCTCGAAAAAAAAAAAAAGAAAGAAAACCTGGCTTCTGATCTCTACTCTGCCTGCCTCTATCTGTGATCTTGAGTCACTGAGTTTCTCTGGACCTCTGTTCTCTTGACTGTATAATTAGAGGAATAAATCAGCTTATTTATTTTATTCATTCATGTTTCATGCATTATACAGTAAGGACCTTGAAGACTCATGAAGTCATAGATAAGTGAATGGAGAATTAAAATACAACACTAAGTTGGGCGCAGTGGCTCATGCCTGTAATCCCAGCACTTGGGAGGCCGAGGCAGGCAGATCACGAGGTCAGGAGTTTGAGACCAGCCTGAACAACATGGTGAAACCCCGTCTCTACTAAAAATACAAAAAAATTAGCCGGGCGTGGTGGCGGGTGCCTGTAATCCCAGCTACTTGGGAGGCTGAGGCAGGAGAATCGCTTGAACCTGGGAGGCAGAGGTTGCAGTGAGCCAAGATCGCGCCATTGCACTCCAGCCTGGGTGATAGAGGCAGACTCTGTCTAAAAAAAAAAAAAACAAAAACGCTAAAACAATACACTACTCCAGATGTGCACAGGGAGTACTCCAGGTACCCAGAGGAAGAGGGGCAACTAGCTTCTTAGGGCCATCTTCCTAGCTCAGTGCATTCCACCTAGGTGGAATTTGGGGAGCTTGTTGGGGTGGGGGAGACAGCCCCAGGGGGAGATGGTAGATCAGGTTACCTCTGAGAACTGCAGTTGGTTCCCCTATAATTAAAGGGGAGAAGGTTTGGGAGGCTGAGGCAGGAGGATCTCTTGAGCCCAGGAGTTTGAGATTAGCTTGGGCAATATAGTGAGACTTCATCTCTACAAAAAGTTTTTAAAATTAAACAAGCATAGTGGTGCATGCCTGTCTTCCCAGCTACCCAGGTGGCTGAGGTGGAAAGATCACTTGAGCCGGGGAACTGGAAGTTGCAGTGAGCCAAGATCACACCACTGCACTCCAGCCTGGGTGACAGAGCAAGACTCTGTCTCAAAAAATACATAAATAAATAAAGGAGGAAAAGGGGGGAAAAGTGAGGCCAAGCAAGAGCTAGCTTGGCAAGGGACTTAAATGCCTCATGAAAGAGCTTAGACTTTTCTCTTAAGGCTATTGGAAGGGTTTAAGCAAGATTGTCTTTGCATTTTATTAAGATCTCCTTGGCAGCATAGTAGATGGAGTCCAGGGGTGCAGACCTGGTGGTGGGAAGACTCTTTAGGAAGTGATTGCAAAAACTAACTGAGGTGAGAGATGATGATGGCCTGAACTAATGTAGTGGCAATGGGAATGAGGAGTAGAGGATAAACTTGAGAGCTCTGAAGAGATAGAAAGACTAGGATTCATTGTTATCAGTCAAAATGGCTACAGATAATTTCACAACCTCGGCTGCCACAGGTGGGCGAGGCACTGTGGTGCTCATTACAGTCACTCAGGGATCCAGGCCAAGGAGCATCTCCAGTGTGGGCTGGTAGCTGTGCAAGAGGGAAAGCTCTATAAGGACTCACAGGACAGTTAAATGCTGCAGCCCCAAAGTGGCATCCCTCATTCACAACTCATAGACCAGAACTTGTCACCCGGCTACACCCAATCTCTGGGAGCCAGAAAGTTCGGTTGTGAATGAGCAACCCTGAGACTGCCCCTGTGTCTAACCGGATGTGGGGAATGAAGACGTCTGGGTTTCTGACTTAGAGAATTAGCTGGACATGGCCAGGCATGGTGGCTCACGCCTGTAATCCCAGCACTTTGGGAGGCCGAGGTGGGCGGATCACAAGGTCAGGAGATGGAGACCATCCTGGCTAACACGGTGAAACCCTGTCTGTACTAAAAATACAAAAAATTAGCCGGGCGTGGTGGTGGGTACCTGTAGTCCCAGCTACTCGGGAGGCTGAGGCAGGAGAATGGTGTGAACCTGGAAGGCAGAGCTTGCAGTGAGCTGAGATAGCTGCATGCCAGCCTGGGTGACAGAGCGAGACTCCATCTCAGAAAAAAAAAAAAAAAAAAAAAGCATTCAGGCCAGGCACAGTGGCTTACGCCTGTAATCCTAGCATTTTGGAAGGCTGAGGCAGGCGGATTGCCTGAGGTCTGGAGACAGAGACCAGCCTGGCCAACATGGCAAAACCCCATCTCTACCCAAAATACCAAAATTAGCCAGGTGTGGTGGCAGGCGCCTGTAATCCCAGCTACTCAGGTGGCTGAGGCAGAAGAATTGCTTGAATCCGGGAGGCGGAGGTTGCAATGAGACAAGATCATGCCACTGCACTCCAGCCTGGATGACAGAGCGAAACTTTGTCTCAGAAAAAAAAAAAAAAAAAGGCCGGGCAAGGTGGCTCATGCCTGTAATCCCAGCTTTTTGGGAGGCTAAGGCAGGGGGATCATAAGGTCAAGAGATCCAGACCAGCCTGGCCAACATGGCGAAACCCCTTCTCTACCAAAAATACAAAAGTTACCTGGGCGTGGTGGTGCACACCTGTAGTCCCAGCTACTTAGGAGGCTGAGGCAGGATAATCGCTTGAACCCGAGAGGTGAAGGTTGCTGTGAGCCGAGATTGTGCCACTGCACTCCAGCCTGGCAACAGAGTGAGACTCCGTCTCAAAAAAAAAAAAAAAAAGTAACATTCAGATCTAATACTATGTGTCTTTCTTGAATTTTCATATGGACTATTGTGTCAACATATGGTGTTAAAAAAAGTTATTAACTAAGATATTAGTGAAGCCTTCCTCACATAAGAATATCAGGCTGCTGGCCAGGTGCGGTGGCTCACACCTGTAATCCCAGCACTTTGGGCAGCCTAGGCAGGTGGATCACTTGAGGTCAGGAGTTCGAGACCAGCCTGGCCAACATGGCAAAACGCTGTCTCTACTAAAAAATACAAAAAATTAGATGTGTGTGGTGGCGCATGCCTGTAGTCCCAGCTACGTGGGAGGCTGAGGCAGGAGAATTGCTTAAACCCAGGAGGCGGAGGTTGCAGTGAGCCGAGATCGCACCACTGCACTCCATCCTGGGCGACAGAGCGAGAATCCATCTCTTTAAAAAAAAAAGGGAAGAATATCAGGCTGCTGAATTCAAAATGCCAGAGATGTAAATGCCCTCCGCCTTCTTACTGCCATCCCCCAGCATGGCACATTTCAAGATATTAAGGGATGGGAGTCAGGAGGAGGTGTAATTAGGCTGATTGGAACCTATTGTGCTGCTCTGGAGCACAGACACCAAGCAGCCTTAGGGAATGAGTGCCTCAAGATCACTGGGAAATGATGTCCTCTTTTCCAGAAAACAACGTAGCAGAAATACTCAATCTATACTATTTCTCCCTTTCTTTGTTTTCCATCTCCCCTCCCCAATTTAATTGTGGTGCTTACTGTGTACCTTTAAAACTGACTTTTATCATGCATTTGTTTCTTAACAGTTGCGAGAAAGAATCAAAGCTGGCAAAGGTGTGACTTCAGCTATTGACCTGTGTCGTTACCATGGAAACAAGGCACTGGAGGCCCTGGAGAGCTTTCCTCCCTCGGAGGCCAGATCTGCTTTAGAAAACATTGTGTTTGCTGTGACCAGATTTTCATGACATCAAATTAAAAAGACACTATTGTTAGTTAGCTGAAAATCCTAGGGAATGAGGTTGATTGGGAGAGTTTCACGATGCGTTAATGACTTTTAAAACATATGCATTTTTCCTTCCTTTTATCACATTGCTAAATGAGTTCTGCTTTCTTTTTGGAACTGCTACAAACAAAATTAGAAGAAAAAAAGGTCAAGCAGTTTTCACTTGTCACGCCAGAAGCACACTTGAGGCTGCAGTCGCAGAAATAATTAATGAGATTCGCTCCTGTGACCTCAGCAAATGGACAGGAAATAAGTCCTTATTGATTGGACCGAGCCAGGGATGGCGCCAGGGCGGTGGCCTGTGGTTTTTCCTGCTAGAGAGGACAAAGCAAGTTGGAAGCTGCAGGTGTCAAAAGAAACGCTCTCAATACCAACCAGGGAGGATTGTCTAATCAAAAACGAGTGACCAATTTGTCATAATGGAGAGTAGTTCAATGGATTGAGAAAAATATGTTTTATTTGTTGGCTTGTAATTATGTCTCTGGATTATTATTATTTTTTTTTTTTAGATGTAGTTTTGCTCTTGTTGCCCAGGCTGGAGTGCAATGGTGCAGTTTTGGCTCACTGCAACCTCCGCCTCCTGGGTTCAAGTGATTCTCCTGCCTCAGCCTCCCGAGTAGCTGGAATTACAGGCGCCTGCCACCACGCCTGGCTAATTTTGTATTTTTAGTAGAGATGGGGTTTCACTGTTGGTCAGGCTAGTCTCGAACTCCTGACCTCAGGTGATCCGCCTGCCTCGGCCTCCCAAAGTGCTGGAATTACAGGCTTGAGCCACTGCACCTGGCCTCATGTCTCTGGATTTATAATGCAGTATGAATATACTTTGTGCTTTATGGTTTTTATAATGTCTTTTTGGAGAAATTGCTGAAAAGTTGCCAAATACTTGAAGTAGGAGATTAAAATGTTATCAAATGTTAAATTGGTTATATTAGGAATAGTCTGTTTTTCTTTCTTGAAGATCAGTTTTTTTTTTCAAACACATTTCAAAGAACCAATTTTTTTTTTCTTTAAGGAAAAAGGAGCTTTTTTCAAGTGAAATGTATTCATTTGTAATACTTTGGTTTAAGGAATACTTTAATTTTTACGAGTTTCAGAAACAGAATTTTTGTACTAGGGAATTCATTGGTGAGAGTGTTCTTTTAACCTCAGAATGTCAAATTTTGGTCTTGAACCACAGACATCCAATTACAGAAAGAATATAAGCAATCTCACAGGCCTGCAATCGGACACTGTCTCTGTGTGGTTCATAGGAGATGATTTTTGAGGTTTGCACTCATGCAATTTGAGAACACCGTTGACAAGAAGGCTGAGTTTACATAAATGATCTAGATTGAAACTCAGCTACCTTTCTTCCTCATGTGGTGTAATTACAGCCCTATCTGGAGACAGCGAACACAGCAAACAGATTTTATTACCTAGTTCGCTCAAACACTACATGAAGTTATTTTAGTTAAAGCCCTCCCCCAAAAGTTATAAAACCATTTTATCAGGGCCCAACATGTGGCATGCAATGAAGAGAAAATGTAAAGCTACAGAGGTTAATGTATTGTATTATAAAATATTTTAAGTGTACTCGAAATATCATAATTGTACAGTTTATGCCACCATAATTTAAGGCCTATAGATTTAGCTTAAGAGAACACTCTTCTGTTTGAAATGCCTTCTCTCACTGAAATTGGCTTAATTAGTAACCATGGATAAGATGCTTTAGATCAGACTAGGTTTTAATCATTAACTTCCACAAAGAAGTCATACTTTGCGTTAGGTGTGCTGGTTGGATGTGCAGGAACTTCAGCAAGCAGTAGGTTTTACTAAGCAGATGGTCGGGCACTGCAGGGTACCAGGCAGGATCCTAGGGCGCCTCTCATTCTGCGTTAGCATCTGGTTTGCTGTATGACCTTGCACAAGTCACTTCCTTCTGAGCCTCAATTTTCTCATCTGTAAAATGAGATTCAAAAGTTGACCTGAAAGTCAAGTGTGAAAAAAAAAAAAGAAATTAAACAAGATAATTATGAAATTCTTTCCAGGTTTGTTTTATTTTCTGAAAGTTTACTATTCTTGACTGTCTAAATAGCAAAGATGCTGTGTGAGGTTCAGGGAGGAGGGAAGGTGAAACCCAAAGAGAGGCCCTGAAGGAATGGAGAGAGCTTAATGGCAAGCTTCCTGCCAAGCTGCCTCTGCATGACCTAAAGGATTCCAGCTCTCCTATGTGACATGTAACCCCGGACTTTTCTGTCTCAACACCTGCCTTGCTGCTTTCTTCGGGACCTTTCCTACCTCCCTGTCATCTTCCCAGCTGCTCTCGTGTCCTTTATCCCATCTCCTGTACCTTGCCATCCTGACTCCCTGGAACCTGGATACCTGGGAGCAGTAGCCCCCTGCTGCCTGCTGAGTGACAGAGCTCTGCCTCCCGCACAGGGGTGGCTGGCCTCCTTCCTCAGGCCCCACTTAGCAGAATTCTCACTTCCTCAGCATCATGGCAGGCATTTACAGAACATAACAAGTTGGCTAGTTCACTCCAAAATACAAGACCAATAGCCTTTCTCCCTGCCCCTTCTTCAGGGATATTTATTTCTTAGCACATATGAAGTTCTTATAGTTTCAGACAATCTCTAAGGAGAAATTTGGGGCACTGAAACATTCCTCAATCACACCTCTCAGCCTGCTGCTGCCTGGGTGTGGCTAATGGAGGCAGTAAGTAGAATTAATGGCTCTAGAATGTGTCCTTGGCCCCTCTCCAGCTTTCCCCATCCCCAGTTACCTGCTAGAGGGAAGAATTCATTCATTAGCAATTGTCCTGCTTTCCTCTGCCTAGTACCCCCCAAATTGTCAGTTGGCTCCTGCAAACCTCACTCACTACTCACTCCAGGCCCATGAACTCTCCTGCCTGTTCATTTCTTCTTTGTTAAGTATACTTGGCCAGGTGCGGTGGCTCATGCCTGCAATCCCAGCACTTTGGGAGGCTGAGGCGGGCACATCACCTGAGGTCGGGAGTTTGAGGCCAGCCTGAACAATGTGGAGAAACCTCATCTCTACTAAAAATACAAAATTAGCTGGGCGTGGTGGCGCACGCCTGTAATCCCAGCTACTCTGGAGGCTGAGGCAGGAGAATCTCTTGAACCCGGGAGGCAGAGGTTGTGATGAGCCAAGATTGTGCCACTGCTCTCTAGCCTGGGCAACAGGAGTGCAACTTCATCTGAAAAAAAAAAGTATACTAAAGGCTACATTAATGCAGGCTTCTGTGTCCCAGGCACTCTGCTAGGGGCCTTAAATATACTCACTTGTTTTAACCCCCACAAACACTCTTGGGAGTAGGTGTTATCCCCCTATTTACAGATGCAGAAGCTGGCAGAGAAAATTACCTCTGATTGACTGGCTTGTCCTCCCACCGCACCTCCCACCTGAGGGTCTCCCAGTAGTGCCTCTTTCTTTTTTTTGGCTTTTAAAAAGAAAAAAACAACATTTTTTTTTCAAAGATTTCAAGACTGTTGCCTCCTGTCTCCTTCATGTCTCTATTCTTGAATCTTCAGTGTCTCTTCTGCTGGCTGTGAATGTGTTCAGTTCTCCTTGTACCTAAAATAAAACTTCTTACTTCACCCTGTTTATCCTTCCACCTCCATTTTTTCCCCCAGCTTTACCAGCAAACCTTCTTACAGTCTACTAACTCCTTACCTCCTACAATCGGTCATTCACTAGCAGGTCCCCATTATCTAGATCAGCACCACACTTTAGATACTCAAAGAATACTTGCTGAACAAATGCATCAGGCCTGTTGCTGCGCTGCTCTACTGAGATGGATTCTTAAAAGTTCACAGCTGCCGGGCATGGTGGCTCACGCCTGTAATCCCAGCACTTTGGGAAGCTGAGGCAGGCGGATCACCTGAGGTCAGGAGTTCGAGACCAACCTGACCAACATGGTGACACCTCATCTCTACTAAAAATCCAAAATTAGCCAGGCATGGTGGCTCATACCTGTAATCCCAGCTACTTGGGAGGCTGAGGCAGGAGAATGGCTGGAACCTGGGAGGCAGAGGTTGCAGTAAGCTGAGATCAGGCCATTGCACTATAGCCTAGGCAACAAGGACAAAACTCCATCTCAAAAAAACAGAAAAAAAATTCACGGGTACCGCTGCCATCTCAGCTCACTGCAACCTCCCTGCCTGATTCTCCTGCCTCAGCCTGCCTCAGCCTGCCTCAGCCTGCGATTGCAGGCGCGCGCCGCCACGCCTGACTGGTTTTCATATTTTTTTGGTGGAGACGGGGTTTCGATGTGTCGGCCGGGCTGGTCTCCAGCTCCTAACCGCGAGTGATCTGCCAGCCTCGGCCTCCCGAGGTGCCGGGATTGCAGACGGAGTCTCGTTAACTGAGTGCTCAATGGCGCCCAGGCTGGAGTGCAGTGGCGTGATCTCGGCTCGCTACAACCACCTCCCAGCCGCCTGCCTTGGCCTCCCAAAGTGCCGAGATTGCAGCCTCTGCCTGGCCGCCACCCCGTCTGGGAAGTGAGGAGCGTCTCCGCCTGGCCGCCCATCGTCTGGGATGTGAGGAGCCCCTCTGCCTGGCTGCCCAGTCTGGAAAGTGGGGAGCGTCTCTGCCCGGCCGCCATCCCATCTAGGAAGTGAGGAGTGACTCTTCCCGGCCGCCATCACATCTGGGAAGTGAGGAGCGTCTCTGCCCGGCTGCCCCGTCTGAGAAGTGAGGAGACCCTCTGCCTGGCAGCCGCCCCGTCTGAGAAGTGAGGAGCCCCTCCGCCCGGCAGCCACCCCGTCTGAGAAGTGAGGAGCCCCTCTGCCCAGCAGCCACCCCGTCTGGGAAGTGAGGAGCGTCTCCGCCCGGCAGCCACCTCGTCCGGGAGGGAGGTGGGGGGGTCAGCCCCCCGCCCGGCCAGCCGCCCTGTCCGGAAGGTGAGGGGCGCCTCTGCCCGGCCGCCCCTACTGGGAAGTGAGGAGCCCCTCTGCCCGGCCAGCCGCCCCGTCCGGGAGGGAGGTGGGGGGGTCAGCCCCCCGCCCGGCCAGCCGCCCCGTCCGGGAGGGAGGTGGGGGGGTTAGGCCCCCGCCTGGCCAGCCGCCCCGTCCGGGAGGTGAGGGGTGCCTCTGCCCGGCCGCCGCTACTGGGAAGTGAGGAGCCCCTCTGCCCGGCCAGCCGCCCCGTCCGGGAGGGAGGTGGGAGGGTCAGCCCCCCGCCCGGCCAGCCTCCCCGTCCGGGAGGGAGGTGGGGGGGTCAGCCCCCCGCCCAGCCAGCCGCCCCGTCCGGGAGGGAGGTGGGGGGGTTAGCCCCCCGCCTGGCCAGCCGCCCCGTCCAGGAGGTGAGGGGCGCCTCTGCCCGGCCGCCCCTACTGGGAAGTGAGGAGCCCCTCTGCCCGGCCAGCCGCCCCGTCCGGGAAGGAGGTGGGGGGGTCAGCCCCCCGCCCGGCCAGCCGCCCCGTCCAGGAGGTGAGGGGCGCCTCTGCCTGGCCGCCCCTACTGGGAAGTGAGGAGCCCCTCTGCCCGGCCAGCCGCCCCGTCCGGGAGGGAGGTGGGGGGGTCAGCCCACCGCCCAGCCAGCCGCCCCGTGCGGGAGGGAGGTGGGGGGGGTCAGCCCCTCGCCCGGCCGGCCGCCCCGTCGGGGAAGTGAGGAGCCCCTCTGCCCGGCCAGCCGCCCCGTCCGGGAGGGAGGTGGGGGGTCAGCCCCCCGCCCGGCCAGCTGCCCCGTCCGGGAGGGAGGTGGGGGGGGTCAGCCCCCCTCCCGGCCAGCTGCCACATCCGGGAGGGAGGTGGGGGGGTCAGCCCCCCGCCCGGCCAGCCGCCCCGTCCGGGAGGTGAGGGGCGCCTCTGCCCGGCCGCCCCTACTGGGAAGTGAGGAGCCCCTCTGCCCGGCCACCACCCCATCTGGGAGGTGTACCCAACAGCTCATTGAGAACGGGCCATGACGACAATGGCGGTTTTGTGGAATAGAAAGGGGGGAAAGGTGGGGAAAAGATTGAGAAATCGGATGGTTGCCGTTGTCTGTGTAGAAAGAGGTAGACATGGGAGACTTTTCATTTTGTTCTGTACTAAGAAAAATTCTTCTGCCTTGGGATCCTGTTGATCTGTGACCCTACCCCCAACCCTGTGCTCTCTGAAACATGTGCTGTATCCACTCAGGGTTGAATGGATTAAGGGCGGTGCAAGATGTGCTTTGTTAAACAGATGCTTGAAGGCAGCATGCTCGTTAAGAGTCATCACCACTCCCTAATCTCAAGTACCCAGGGACACAAACACTGCGGAAGGCCGCAGGGTCCTCTGCCTAGGAAAACCAGAGAACTTTGTTCACTTGTTTATCTGCTGACCTTCCCTCCACTATTGTCCTGTGACCCTGCCAAATCCCCCTCTGCGAGAAACACCCAAGAATGATCAATAAAAAAAAAAAAAAAAAAAAAAAAATTCACTGCTGGTGTCTTCACTGGAATTTGTGAGCAGCTCTAGCGGTGGCCCTGCACTCTGCCCTGCACTTGCTGTAGCATTTCATGTTGCAGCCTGCCCCTGGGTGCCCGTGACCACCTCAGTTCAGAGTCTTCTTTTTTTTTCCCTTTTGAGATGGAGTCTTGCTCTGTCGCCCAGGCTGGAGTGCAGTGGTGCGATCTCGGCTCACTGCAAGCTCCACCTCCCGGGTTCACGCCCTCCTGCCTCAGCCTCCCAAGTAGCTGGGACTACAGGGAGGCTGAGGCATGGCTAATTTTTTGTATTTTGTTTAATAGAGACAGGGTTTCTCCGTGTTAGCCAGGATGGTCTTGATCTCCTGACCTCATGATCCGCCAGCCTCGGCCTCCCAAAGCCACCGTGCCCGGCCAACCTTGTATATTTTACTTGATAACACCAAATTCTCTTGGGTTATCTTGCTTATATAATGTGGCTATCCAGTCACACCTAAAAATAAATGATCAGTGACATTGTTTGCCTGGTCCAGGGTTTCATTCTCCAGTGTTTGTAACTTTATCTTACGTATGACAATATTATTCTATGGCCCAAGATGTGGGTGACACCTACAAACTTGGGCTAAAAGACGTATACATTAATGCAAAATGTTCCAAAAAGATATAGGACTTTTTTCTGGTCACATTGAACTCCAGTAACCAGAAAGTAACCTGAATAATCCTCAATGATCTCCTTTCAAAACTTGACAAATGGCTATACTAAAGGTGTTTTTAAATAGGCAGGTTTTAGGCCGGGCGCGATGGCTCATGCCTGTAATCCCAGCACTTTGGGAGGCCAAGGCAGGCGGATCGCCTGGGGTCAGGAGTTTGAGATCCACCTGGCCAACATGGTGAAACCCCATCTCTACTAAAAATACAACAATTACCAGGCATGGTGGCGCATGCCTGTAGTCCCAGCTACTTGGGAGGCTGAGGCAGGAGAATCGTTTGAACCCAGAGGTGGAGGTTGCAGTGACGTGAGATCGTGCCACTGCACTCCAGCCTGGGTGACAAAGCGAGACTCTGTCTCAAAAAAATAAATAAAATAAACAAGCAGGCTTGGGAGTTTGTAGTTTTTGTTTTTTGAGTTTTCTTATGATATCTTTTTTTAATTTGGGTAAAATGTACATATAAATTTACCTTTTCTTTTTTTTTTCTGAAACAGTTTCTCTCTTGTTGCCCAGGCTGGAGTGCAATGGTGCGATCTCGGCTCACGGCAACCTCCACCTCCTGGGTTCAAGTGATTCTTCTGCCTCAGCCTCCCAAGTAGCTGGGATTATAGGAATGCACCACCAAGCCCGATTTACCATTTTTAAGTGTACAGTTTAGTGGGAATAAATACATTTATATTGTTTTCCACCTTTATCCTTTCTTTCCCCCCTAAGGGGAACTTGTGTTTAGTCAACAAAATTGCAGCCAAAGTGTTGTTGCCCAGGCTGGAGTGTAATGGTGTGATCTCAGCTCACTGCAACCTCTGTCTCCTGGGTTCAAGAGATTCCCCTGCCTCAGCCACCCGAGTAGCTGGGATTACAGGCATGTGCCACCACGCCTGGCTAATTTTTTTTAATCTTTAGTAGAGACAGTGTTTCACCATGTTGACCAGGCTGGTCTCGAACTCCTGACCTCGTGATCCACCCACCTCGGCCTCCCAAAGTGCTAGGATTACAGGCGTGAGCCACTGTGCCCGGCCACTTTTTTTTTTTTTTAAGACTCCAGCTAATCAGCAGGTTCATCACTAATAAGGAGAACCTTGCTTTTCAGAAAACTGTTTTCAGACTCCTTCCTGGAGTTCTTGGTTTTAGGAAGATCCTTTCCTGCCTATTCATTTGTTTTCACACTTTGAAATCCTGTTGTTATGACGAATAGAAACTCCAAGAATTGTCTTTAGAATCTGTAAGGACTTCTTCTCAATCTGCAGAAGGCTTGCCACACCTTCACCAAAGCACAGTCAGTGATCGATTAGTTGGCTTGTTTTTAATTCATTTGATATAACTGAATAACTTCAGAGTAGCTAGAAATACAAGCGCAAACCACCCTGCCCAGCTAATTTTTTTATTTTTATTTTTTTGTAGAGACAGGGTCTCACTTTGTTGCCCAGGCTGGTCTTGGACTCCTGGCTTCAAGCAATCCTCCTGCCTCAGCTTCCCAAAGCACTGGGATTATAGCCATGAGCCACTGGGCCCTGCCAACATTGTAATTTATTATTATTATTATTTTGAGACACAGTCTCACTTTGTCACCCAGGCTGGAGTGCAGAGGCACAATCTCAGCTCACTGCAACCTCCGCCTCCCAGGTTCAAGCGATTCTCATGTCTCAGCCTCCCAAGTAGCTGGGATTACAGGTGCGCACCACCATGCCTGGCTAATTTTGTTTTGTTTTTTTTTTTAGTAGAGACAGGGTTTCACCATGTTGGTCAGGCTGGTCTCGAAGTCCTGATCTCAAATGATCCTTCCACCTCAGCCTCTCAAAATGCTGGGATTACAGGCGTGAGCCACCATACCCAGGCTGTGATTTATTTTTATTTTTATTTTTGAGATGAAGTCTTGCTCTGTCACCCAGGCTGGAGTGCACTGCCAGGATCTCGTCTCACTGCAACCTCCGCCTCCCAGGTTCAGGTGATTTTCCTATCTCAGCCTCCTGAGTAGCTAGGATTACAGGTGCGAGTCACCACGACTGCCTAATTTTTTGTATTTTTAGTAGAGACAGGGTTTCACCATGTTGGCCAGGCTCATCTAATCCTGACCTCAAGCTATCCTCCCACCTCCACCTCCCAAAGTGCTGGGATTACAGGCAGGAGCCACCCCGCCTGGCCTACCCAACATTGTCATTTTTTTTTTTAATGATAAAGGCTTGAATAGAGGGGCACATTTTATTGTTATTAATAGTTTCCATTATTAATTATGTTTTATTAATAATAAAGTTGTTTGCACTGTCTTTTAAAAACACAAAGCACTCTAACAAGATAATAATAATTTACCTCTTTCTCTTCTCCCACCTTCAGTCCTGATCCCTTATCATATTAACTGTTTTATTCTTTCAGAATGGGTCCTGGCTTTCCATTAGGGAGATTACAGACTTCCAAAGGTGACTTAACAAGAGGTGTCACCTGGTAAGAGGCCAGAACTGATAGTGGAATGTACCCCTCCTTTAGCTCGCCCCACCTTGCATCAGAGCTCTGAAGGGCTATAGGTTTAAGGCCACTACAGATAGAATATTCCTAACTTAAATCCACTGGCGTATATAGAGTATGACCAATTTGTTGTGAGCTTCCTAATTTCTAGTTATTTATGCAGTTCTATACCATGATTTCCTTTCTTCCTATTTTTTTTGAAGATTAGAACTGCTTTAATTGCATTCTTTTTTAAAAATAGCTGTATTAGGGCCGGGCGCGGTGGCTCACGCCTGTAATCCCAGCACTTTGGGAGGCTGAGGCAGGCAGATCACGAGGTCAGGAGATCGAGACCATCCTGGCTAACATGGTGAAACCCCATCTCTACTAAAAAATACAAAAAAATTAGCTGGGAGTGGTGGCAGGCGCCTGTAGTCCCAGCTACTCGGGAGGCTGAGGCAGGAGAATGGTGTGAACCCGGGAAGTGGAGCTTGCAGTGAGCCGAGATTGCACCACTGCACTGCAGCCTGGGCAACAGAGCAAGACTCCATCTCAAAAAAAAAAAAATAGCTGTATTGAAGTATAGTTTACACACCATAAAATTCGCCTATTTTAATTGTACCATTCAATGATGTTTTGGTAAATTTACAAAGTTGTGCAATTATCACCACAATCCAGTTTCAAAACCAAAAGAGACCAGGCACGGTGGCTCACGCCTGTAATTCCAGCACTTTAGGAGGCCAAGATGGGAGGATCACTTGGGCTCAGGAGTTCAAGACCAGCTTGGGCAGCATAGTGAGACCCCATCTCTAAAAAAAAAAAAAAAAAAAAAAAAAATTTTTTAAAAAAGATACTTTGTGTCCATTTGTAGTCAACCCCTACTCCCACCTTTAATTCTGTTCAGCCACCAATCTACCCTCTGTCTCTATAGATTTGCCTTTTCCAGACATTATCTATAAATAGAATTATAGAATACATAGTCTTTTGCATCTAGTTTTCTATCACTTAGCATAATGTATTTGAGTTTTATCCACGTTGTCTCATGTATCATTATTTCCTCCCTTTTTATTGCTAAATAGTATTCCATTGTATGGATATAAGACATATTGGCCAGTTGATTCACATGTCGATTGCTTCTTTTACCTATTCTGAATAATGGGAACATTCAAGTATAAGTCTTTGTGCAGACAAATGTTTTATTTCTCTTGGGTAGATCTCCAGGAGTAAGATTGCTGGGTCACATGATACATTTATGTTTAATGTTTTAGAAATTGCCTGTTGTCCGGCCAGGTGTGCTGGATCACTTAAGGTCAGGAGTTCAAAACCAGCCCTGCCAACATGGTGAAACCCCATCTCTACTAAAAATACAAAAATTAGCCAGGCATGGTGGCACAAGCTTATAATCCCAGCTACTCAGGAGGCTGAGGCAGACGAATCACTTGAAACCGGGAGGCAGAGGTTGCAGTGAGCCGAGATCACGCCACTGCACTCCAGCCTGAGCAACGGAGTGAATCCCTGTCTCAAAAAAAAAAAAAAGGCCGGGTGCAGTGGCTCACGCCTGTAATCTCAACACTTTGGGAGGCTGAGGCAGGAGGATCACTTGAGGTCAGGAGTTTGAGACCAGCCTGACCAACATGGTGAAACCTGGTCTCTACTAAAATACAAAAATTAGCCGGGCCTGGTGGCGCACACCTGTAATCCCAGCTACTCTGGAGGCTGAGGCTGAGGCACTCCTACCTGGGCGACAGAGCAAGACTTCATCTCAAAAAAAAAAAAAAAAAAAAGAAGAAAGAAATAATATAGTACTCTTTACAGTTTCACCCAATGGTAACATCTTCCAAAACTGTAATATGATATTCCAACCAGGATGTTAACATTGATAAAATCTATCAGTCTTATTCAGATTTCCCCCTAGGGAATTTTTTCAAAATTGTTTTGGCTACTTTGGGTTCTTTGCAGTTCCATAAAAATTTTAGGATCCGCCTGTCAATTTCTACCAAAAAAAAAAAAAAAAAAAAAGGAGCCTGCTGGTATTTTGGGATTTTGGTAGGGATTGTATTCAATATATAGATCAAATTTTGGAAAATTGTTACCTTAATTAATCTAATTTTCCATGATCCATCTTTTTTCTTTTTTTTTTCAGGCAGCCTCCCAAGCCAGAGTAGGCTCAGAGACTCCCAATCCATCATTTTTTACTTTTTTACTTTTTTTATTTGGTAAAATATATATAGCATAAATGATTCATTTTTGTTATTTTAAGTGTACAATTCAGTGGCATTAACTACATTCACACTGTTGTGCAACCATCATCACTATCTTTTTCTAAAACTTTTTCATCACCCCAAACAGAAACTATGTTGTTGTTATTTTTAACAACAATACTGAAATTGCCAACTTAATAGTTACTGTATTGTCCTCTGTGGCCACAAAGTCCTTTTTCAGATCATGAATTTAATGCCAAATCTTAAATCTCAAGGAACCCTGGTACTGGACTTTGGAAGAACATAGACAGTCTTTGTTAAGAAATTAGGCTGTGGCCAGGCATGGTGACTCATGCCTGTGATCCCAACACTTTAGGGGGCCAAGGTGGGAGGATCACTTGGCAGTTCAAGATCTGCCTGGGCAACATGATGAGACCCCATCTCTAAAAACAAAACAAAAAGGGTGGGAGTTGCAGTCTTCAGATCCCAGCTCTGCCATTGACAATCCAGTTACTTCTCTGGGCCGGGCGCAGTGGCTCACGCCTGTAATCCCAGCATTTTGGGAGGCCAAGGCAGGCGGATCACCTGAGGTCAGGAGTTCGAGGCCAGCCTGGCCAGCATGATGAAACCCCATCTCTACTAAAAATACAAAAATTAGCCAGGTGTGGTGGCGTGTGCCTGTAGTCCCAGCTACTCGGGAGGCTGAGGCAGGAAAATCACTTGAGCCGGGAGGCAGAGGCTGCAGTGAGCCAAGATTGCACCACTGCAACTCCAGCCAGGGTGACAGAGAAAGACCCTGTCTCCAAAAAAAAAAAAAAAAAAAAAAAAAAAAAGATACTTCTCTGAACGTACATTATCATACACAGATTTAAACATTTTTATTTCTATGATTCCCTAGGTGTGGGCTTCACTAAATGGGGCCTAGAGACCCTAAGGATATGCAGCAGCCTGCCAGGTGCTGTGGAAGCCACAAAAGGAGCGTGCACATTGTCTAGCAACATTTTTCTTCCACAAAGTTAAAATTAGGTACTTTAACTACAAATGATTTTTCAAAACTTTTATGGCATTCCAAGCATATATTATGGAGTTGAACATAAGATTTGGATTCATTTTAATATCACATGTAAGACAAAATAAATTTAAAGTATTTTCGGGTGCTCTGGGCTCACCCTCCTTCCTATCCATCTCCCCCCTATTTCACTTAACAAGTCTTTTACCCGCTAGTCTCCCTCCCAGTCCTAGCAGACATTTACTCATCGTTCACAGCCCTTTTCCTACCAACCCTCAGAATCCTCTCTTTATTTTTTTATTTATTTGAGATGGGGATCTCACTATGGCACCCAGGCTGGTCTCAAACTCCTGGGCTCAAGCGTCCCCCTTTGGCCTCCGAAAGTGCTAGGATTACAGGCAAGGGCCACTGCATTCAGCCTCAGAATCCTCAACACAGCACTCCAGGGAGCCACTATTCACACGTCTGAGCCAGCACACAAGTTGGGCAGCCATCTCTGTTCAACTGGTAGAGACGAGGTTTCACCATGTTGGCCAAGCTGGTCTTGAACTCCTGTCATCAAGTGATCCGCCCACCTCGGCTTCCCAAAGTGCTGGGATTACAAGGGTGAGCCACCTCACCTGGCTGTATTTTACCATTTTCTAGGTAAGTATTTGAAATAAAATCAGTAGCCCTGAAAATCAAGATTTTATTTACTTTCCAAATGTTATATTCTTCCTTTTAAATTATTTTACTTTCTCTGATTTGCACATAAATTATGATAAAGATAGTGAAAGGCATTATATGGTATGTTGACTTTTAAAATGGCAGAATCCATTATGTCATACAAGTCTGCTAGTCCAAAGGTATTTATATTTTATGTAACTTTGTCCTCCTAACAACCATCAACAGAAATTGAATGTCCATTAGTATGGAAAAATCCCTTTGAAATGTCTTTGCAAAACACTTTTTATGGGCTGGGCATGGTGGCCCACACCTGTAATCCCAACACTTTGGGAGGGCAAGGCTGGACGATGCCCTCAGGTCAGGAGTTCGAGACCAGCCTGGCCAACATGGTGAAACCCCATGTCTACTGAAAATACAAAAATTAGCCAGCATGGTGGCGCATGGCTGTAATCCCAGCTACTCGGGAGGCTGACACAGGAGAATCGCTTGAACACGGGAGGCAGAGATTTCAGTGAGCCAAGACCGTGCCACTGCACTTTTTTTGTACCTTTGTGATCATTAGTTCCTGTTCAAGAAAGGATAACATGTATTGTTTTTCCCCTATTTAAGAAAGCTTTAAATTTCATTTTATCTAATTAATTTTAGCACTGGGGTTGGTTGGGAATTTTTTTAGATTCTCATCTCTTTTTTCAGATATATATGAAAGTGAGATGAACAAATGGACAAGAGCAGGTAGCAGAGAGATCAAGCTTTTTTTTTCTTAAGCCATTAAACATCTATATTTTTCTTCCCAGTGTCCTACCTCCCAACTTTTGATGATCAGAGGCTGGTATGACAGATTACCTTAATTTGTATCTAGCTGTTGCTAAGTTATCGCCATGGTATCAAGACACTGAGGCAAATATAGATGGCTAAAAACAAATGTGTGAGAAAAAAAAATTGTCCCTAGTCCCCTCACCTCTACTGTCATCTGGATGAGTAGCAGCATTAAATCTGTGTCATGGTTGCTTCACAACCATAGCCAAAAAAAAAAAAAAAAAAAAAAGCTTGAAAACCCAATTATTGCATCCTATAAAAATATAATGATTTCTGCAAATTTTATATTTGTCATTTACAAAAGTCGTCACCAGCCTTTGTTTCTATACCTTATAATGATTGAAACAGCCTGCATAGTAACATTTATTGAATTTTTGCCCTCTAGCAATATAAAATATCAGCAAAAACGCTGCCCTATTAATGATAGTTTTTATGTTCGTGCAGTCAAAATGAATGGCATCTTTTTGTTCTAGCTCAATAAAGTTCTTCAAATAGTTTTCAAAATTTCAAATTCTGGTATGTGATTTCAGCAAAATGACATAGTATGAGCTTTCTCTTTTGAAAGTAGTATAAATATAAACTGCACTTTCCAATTTTATATCTTAGTCCTATGACTTCCTTTGCCTCTCCACATATACACAGAGGGAAATTATTTAATATTTAATCCAAACTGCTCAATTTTCTTTTTCTTTTTCTTTTTTTTTTTTTTTTTTTTTTGAGACAGAGTCTCGCTCTGTCGCCCAGGCTGGAGTGCAATGGTGCGATCTCTGCTCACTGCAGCCTCCACCTCCTGGGTTCAAGCAATTCTCCTGCCACAGCCTCCCTAGTAGCTGGGACTACAGGCTCATGCCTCCACACCCAGTTAAGTTTTGTAATTTTAGTAGAGACGGGTTTCACTATGTTGGCCAGGATGGTCTTGGTCTGCTGACCTCGTGATCCACCAACCTCGACCTCCCAAAGTTCAGTTTTCTTAAAAGTGACCACCAACACCATCAACATGTTTATAGACTAGATGTATCACTTGTTTACCCAAATTGTAGCACAAATATCTGTTTTTAGAAAGCTTTTCCATAAGTCTTTCTATATGATTGGATTATTAAGCAAGGCTATGATTAGGAAATAAACCACTTTCCCCTTTAGCTAGTTCTAATGAAAGCTTTCCAAAGTAAACACTGTGTTTGAACACTTCTTCCATTCATAGCATGTGCTCATCAAAAAGTGCTTTCCGTTTCTGGTATGTCAACTGTACTATTTATAACCTAGTTAACAAAGCCAACTAAAGGCAGTAAAAGGTGTGTATTTCATATGCAAATTCCTAGCAATAATTTCTACAGTTACATATAGTTGCTTGCTCCATTATGTTCAACATCTGCATTATAAAACTGATTACAGGAAGGAGAAAATAATACTAAAATTATATTTTTATATTCCTTAATGGGTTTTTATTAAATACATTAGAAAGATAAATAGTACAAAATGGAAGTAGCCCTGATTTATAATGGACGTTTTTGCAAAGTGACTGATGACCTGTTATAGTAACTGTGCAGAGGAAGAAAATCACTGTGTGACATAGGCTCTTCCTATTTTGTCTCCAAATTTGTGTTTCCTTTCTTTGTTTTTTTGTTTGTTTTTTGTTTTTTTTTTGAGATGGAGTTTTTGCTATTGTTGCCCAGGCTGGAGTGCAATGGCGCAATCTCAGCTCACCGCAACCTCCGCCTCCCAGGTTCGAGCCATTCTCCTGCCTCAGCCTCCCAAGTAGCTGGGATTATAGGCATGCATCACCACGCCCAGTTAATTTTATATTTTTAGTAGAGACGGGGTTTTGCCGTGTTGGTCAGGCTGCTCTCGAACTCCTGACCTCAGGTGATCCGCCCGCCTTGGTCTCCCAAAGTGCTGGGATTACAGGCGTGAGCCATCGCGCCCGGCTCAAATTTGTGTTTCCTTAACAATCCTCTTTGCTTCTTTATTTTACCAGATTGTGATTCCCCTGACTTAGAAACCATCAACGGAAGGGGAATATCACACTCTGGGGACTGTTGTGGGGTGGGGGGAGGGGGGAGGGATAGCATTGGGAGATATACCTAATGCTAGATGACGAGTTAGTGGGTGCAGCGCACCAGAATGGCACGTGTATACATACGTAACTAACCTGCACAATGTGCACATGTACCCTAAAACTTAAAGTATAAAAAAAAAAAAAAAGAAATGAAGCTATTACAAGAACAATTAAAAAAAAAAAAAAGAAACCATCAACGGAAAAATAAGAGGCCGGGCGCAGTGGCTCACATCTGTAATCCCCGCACTTTGGGAGGCCGAGGCGGGCAGATCATGATGTCAGGAGATCGAGACCATCCTGGCTAACACAGTGAAAACCTGTCTCTACTAAAAATACAAACAAAAATCAGCTGGGCATGGTGGCACGTGCCTGTAGTCCCAACTACTCCGGAGGCTGTAGGCGGAGGTTGTAGTAAGCCGAGATCACGCCACTGCCCTCCAGCCTGCGTGACAGAGTGAGACTCCGTCTAAAAAAAAGAAAAAGAAAAAGAAGTAAGAAACCAGGATAAGTTCATGCCTTCTTTTCATTGACATTTATTAAGTGTTACTATGTGCATAGCACTGCCTTGGATACAAAGGTAAACCATAGAATGAGATTATTTGTGTCTTTCCCACTATACTATGGGCTTCTTGGGATCGGATTCTCTTTGACAATAGTGGAAGATAACCAATGGAATAAACAGATCTGGGTTCAAATCCTAGCTTCTTGGCTGGGCGTGGTGGCTTACGCTTGTAATCCCAGCACTTTGGGAGGTCGAGGCAGGTGGATCGCTTGAGGCCAGGAGTTCGAGGCCAGCCTGGCCAATATGGTGAAACCCCATCTCTACCAAAAATACGAAAATTAGCTGGGTGTGGTGGCGTACGCCTGTAGGTCCACCTACTCAGGAGGCTGAAGCACGAGAATCACTTGAGCCTGGGAGACGGAGGTTGCAGTGAGCAGAGATCCAGCCACTGCACTCTAGTCTGGGCAACAGAGCGAGACTGTCTCAAAAAAAACAAACAAAACAAAACAAAAAAACCTCAAATCCTAGCTTATCTATCAGGTGTGATAAGACAAATTCTCCAGGTTTCTTCTTCCTGTCTTGTGGAATTGGATAGTCGTGCTTACTAGTAAAGAATAGCTGCTAATTGCCTGAAGGCACCAATCACTGTACCTACCACAGAGGGTGCCATTCGATAAATGTTGTTAAAGGAAATATGTTTTTATAACAATGAAGCTTAGGCTGGGCGCGGTGGCTCACGCCTGTAATCCCAGCACTTTGGGAGGCCGAGGCGGGCGGATCACAAGGTCAGGAGATAGAGACCATCCTGGCTAATATGGTGAAACCCCATCTCTACTAAAAAAATACAAAAAATTAGCCAGGCGTTGTGGCGGGCGCCTGTAGTCCCAGCTACTCAGGAGGCTGACGCAGGAGAATGGCATGAACCCGGGAGGCAAAGCTTGCAGTGAGCCGAGATCGCGCCACTGCACTCCATCCTGGGCGACAGAGCGAGACTCCATCTCAAAAAACAAACAAACAAAAAACAAACAAACAAAAAAAAACAATGAAGCAAGCAAGTAAAATAGAGTAATAGTAAAGGAACACTGGTTTACAAACTCTAATCAGAAGAATACAGGTTATAAAATAGGTCTAGAGACTTCTTTGAACATAAAGGACAGGACCTGGCACGGTAGCTCACGCCTGTAATCCCAGCACTTTGGGAGGCCGAGGCGGGTGAATCACCTGAGGTCAGGAGTTGGAGACCAGCCTGGCCAATATGGAGAAACCCCGTCTCTACTAAAAATACAAAATTAGCCAAGCATGGTGGTGCATGCCTGTAATCCCAGCTACTCGGGAGGCTGAGGCAGGAGAATTGCTTGAATCCAGGAGGCGGAGGTTGCAGTGAGCCAAGATCGCACCATTGCACTCCAGCCTGGGCAACAAGAGCGAAACTCAGCCTCAAAAAAAAAAAAAAAAAAAAGGGAAGAGGTTGGATTAGAACAGTATTTGCACAATATGGTCTATGAACCACTCGTATTAAAATCAAGGGCTTGCATTAGAATAAGGGCTGTATCCAGACCTATGTTTTTCAGAATTTTCAGGTAATTCTCACACACACACCCTGTTTTAGATCCACTGGAGTCGATGATACATTCCTAAACTTCCATTGACATATAATTCCTGGTGAGGGCCGGGCGCGGTGGCTCATGCCTGTAATCCCAGCACTTTGGGAGGCCAAGGCAGGTGAATCACTTGAGGTCAGGAGTTCGAGACCAGCCTGGGCAACATGGTGAAACCCTGTGTCTACTAAAAATACAAAAAATTAGCTGGGCATGGTGGCACATGTCTGTAGTCCCAGTTACTTGGGAGACTGAGGAAGAAGAATCACTTGAACCCGGGAGGCGGAGATTTCAGTAAGCTGAGATCATGCCAGTGCACTCCAACTTGGGTGATAGAGCAAGACTCCATCTCAAAAAAAAAAAAAAAAAAGATAATAATTCCTGGAGTGATGCAGCAGACACACATGAACTTTGAAGTAAGACAGGTTCCAGGCATACTGGAATGCTTAACATTTAAGCCAGCAACAACTAATAAAAGCAACAATCCAATGCAAAGAAGAAAGGGGAAAAGAAAAATGTGTAGTGCTATGGTTTGGATATGGTGTGTCCCTATCAAAACTCATGTTGAAATTTGATTCCCAGCTGGGCACAGTGGCTCACGCCTGTAATCCCAGCACTTTGGGAGGCCAAGGCGGGTGGACTGCCTGAGGTCAGGAGTTCGAGACCAGCCTGGCCAACATAGTGAAACCCCGTATCTACTAAAAATACAAAAAATTAGCTGGGCGAGGTGGCGGATGCCTGTAATCCCAGCTACTTGGGAGGCTGAGGCAGGAGAATCGCTTGAACCTGGAAGGCAAAGGTTGCAGTGGGCTAAGATCAGGCCATTGCACTCCAGCCTGGGCAACAAGAGCGAGACTCCGTCTCAAAAAAAAAAAAAAAAAAAAGCAAGAAATTTGACTCCCAATGTGGCAGTGTTGGGAGGTGGGGCCTAGTGGGAGGTGTTTGGGTCATGGGGGTGGATTTCTCATGAATGGATTAATGCTCTCCCAGGAGCCCATTCTCACACTTGCAGGAATGAGTTAGCTTTCCAGAGAGTGGGTTGTTAAGAGTCTAGCTTCCTTGGTTTCTCTCCCTTGCTTTCTCTCTTGCCTTATGATCTTTGCACACTCCCATTCCCCTTCCTCTTTCCACCATGAGTGGAAGCAGCCTGAGACCTTCACCAGATGCAGCTACCCAATCTTGAACCTTCCAGCCACCAGAATCCTGAGCCAAATAAACCGCTTGATACATTACCCAGCCTAATTCTGTTATAGCAACACAAAACAGACCAAGACCTGTAGTAAATGAAAAATATGGAATAAAAAGGCAGAAGTAAGTACTTGTAATGAATTATAATAAATAAAAATTAATTAAATTCAATTAAAAAACAGACTTTCAGATCGAATTAAACAGATCCAATAATAAGATTATCTCAAAGAGAAATTTAAATCAAAAAGACAGGCCAGGTGCTCATGCCTGTAATCCCAGCACTTTGGGAGGCCGAGGCAAGTAGATCACTTGAGCCCAGGAATTCAAGACTAGCCTGGAAACATGCAAAACTTCGTCTCTACAAAAGAATGCAAAAATTACCCAGCAGTGGTGGTACCTACCTGTAGTTCCAGCTACTTGGGAGGCTGGGGTGGAAAGATTGCTTGACCCTGGGAGGCAGAAGTTGCAGTGAGCTGAGATTGCGCCACTGCACTCCAGCCTGGGCAACAGAGTGGGACCCTGTCTCAAAAAAATAAATAAATAAAGACAAAAACAAATAAAAATTGAGCTGGGCATGGTCACTTACAACTGTAATTCCAATTTATCAATTTCTGAAAAGCATGTGTTAAAATCTTTTAACCTGATGTATCTATTCCTGCAATTTTTTCAGGTGCTTCTTGCTCTATCATTCATCAGTGTGTAACACCCTTCTTTTTCCCTTATTATATATTTTTTCCCTTATATTCTACATTGTCAAATACTAAGATTCTTCCTTGATTCTTTTTTTTTTTTTTCTTGAGACAGGGTCTAGCTATGTCGCCCAGGCTGGAGTGCAGTGGCACAATCTCAGCTCACTGCAACCTCCACCTCTGGGTTCAGGAGACTCTCATGCCTCAGTAACCCCAGTAGCTGGGATTACAGGCATGCGCCACCACACTTGGCTAATTTTTGTATTTTTAGTAGAAACAGGGTTTTGCCATATTGGCCAGGCTGGTCTCAAACTCCTGGCCTCATGTGATCCGCCCATCAGCCTCCCAATGTGCTGGGATTACAGGTGTGAGCCACCGCACCCAGCCTCTTCCCCCTTTCTTTTGGGTCACTTTTGTATTATTATTATTTGAGATGCAGTCTCACTCTGGTGACGTGAACCTGTAGTCCCAGCTACTCGGGAGGCTGTCTAGCCTGGGCCACAGAGTGAGACTCTCTCTCAAAAAAAAAGAAAGAAACTCTGTAAGCGTGAAGCCATCTAAAATGTTCAGTGAACTATTCAAGGAGTGGCCACACAATGGTGTGTGTTTGACATATGGTACCTGTTTTAGCCGGGCATGGTGGCTCACGCCTGTAATCCCAGCACTTTCGGAGGCTGAGGTGGGTGGATCACCTGAGGTCAGGAGCTCAAGACCAGCCTGGCCAACATGGTGAAACCCCATTTCTACTAAAAATACAAAATGAGCCGGGCGTGGTGGCGGGCGCCTGTAATCCCAGCTACTCAGGAGACTGAGGCAGGAGAATCGCTTGAACCCAGGAGGCAGAGGTTGCAGTAAGCCGAGATTGCACCATTGCACTCCAGCCTGGGCAACCAGAGCGAAACTCTGTCCCCCCCAAAAAAAGACATACATTACCTGTTTTAGATGGGTGAATGGGGCGGGGATGGCAGCAAGAGGGAGAGTGTGTCTGGGTGATCCTTTGCACAATCATCACTGCAAAGGTTACTAATAATGGCAACACATACAGTGCTTATGATATGAAGCACTATTCTTAGTGCAAGAACAGTGCACAATAGTGCAAGACAGGCACAATTCTTTTCATCCCTGTATTGCTAATTTTCAGAGGAATGAAAGCCAAAATGAGATTTATTTGAAACTGAAAATAATTCCTACTCACCAAGCCATCTCCTACCTGAAAAAACATAACACACAGGGTGATATTGACAGAAAACAAATAAGTCACCTTCAAGGGTCCAAGAACTAGTTTTACCAGAGGTAATTTTTTTCTTTCTTTTTTTTTTTCCTCCCCTTTTTGTGGAGAACAGGGTCTTACTATATTGCCCAGGCAGGTCTCGAACTCCTGGGCTCAAGCCATCCTCCTGGCTCTGCCTCCCTAAGAGCTGGGATCACAGGCGTGAGCCACCGTGCCCAGCTACCAGTGGTAAATTTTACTAACTCCTTCACTGTATTTCTTGAGACAGAGTCTCACTCTGTCACCCAGGCTGGAGTGCAGTGGTGTGATCTCGGCTCACTACAACCTCTGTCTCCCTGGTTTGAGCAATTCTCCTGCCTCAGCCTCCTGAGTAGCTGGGACTACAGGCGCGTGCCACCACGCCCGGCTAAATTTTTTTTTTTTTTTTTTTTGTATTTTTGGTAGAGACAGGGTTTCACCATGTTGGCCAGGCTGGTCTCAAACTCCTGACCTCAAGTGATCCACCCGCCTTGCCCTCCCAAAGTGCTGGGATTACAGGCGTGAGCCACCACGTCCAGCCTGCTTCACTTTTTTCTAGTACTTTTTCCATCTTTTCTTTTCCTTTTTTTTTTTTTTTCGAGGCAGGGTATCAGTCTGTCTCCCAGGCTGGAGTGCAGTGGTGTGATCATGGCTCACTGCAGCCTCGACCTCCCAGGCTCAAGCAATCCTCCCACCTCAGCCTCCTGAGTAGCTGGGACTACAGGCACACACCACCACACCCAGCAAATTTTTGTAAGTTTTTGTAGAGAAGACGTTTCGCCATGTTGCCCAGGCTGGTCTCAAATTCCTGGGCTAAAGCAATCTTCTCACCTCAGCCTCCCAAAGTGCTAGGATTACATGTGTGAGCCACCATGGCCAGCCTTCATTTTTTCTTTGTCTATTTTGGGTTTTTTTGAGACAGAGTCTCACTCTGTTGCTCAGGCTAAAGTGCAATGGCATGATCATAGCTCACTACGGCCTTGACCTCTTGGGCTCAAGCAACCCTCACACCTCAGCCACCTGAGTAGCTGGGACTACAGGTATGTACGCCCATGCCCAGCTAATTTGTGTAATCTTTGTAGAGATGGGGTCTCACTTTATTGTCCAGGCAGGTCTTGAACTCCTGAGCTCAGGTGTTCCTCCAGCCTCAGCCTCCCAAAGTGCTGGTATTACAGGTGTGAGCCACCATGCCCAGCCTGAAAATTTCAGTAATATAATAAACTGGGCTGAGTGTGGTGGCTCACGCCTGTAATACCAACACTTTGGGAGGCCGAGCAGTGTGGATTGTTTGGGGTCAGGAGTTTGAGACCAGCCTGGCCAACATGGCACCACTGCACTCCAGCCTGGTGACAGAACAAGACTCTGATTCAAAAACAACAACAAAAAAGAAAACAGGATGTTTAGCCGGGTGCGGTGGCTCATGCCTGTAATCCCAGCCCTTTGGGAGGCCGAGGTAGGTGGATCACCTGAGTTTGGGAGTTCGAGATGAGCCTGACCAACAGGGAGAAACCCCGTCTCTACTAAAAATAGAAAAAAAAAAAAATAGCCAGGCAGTAGTGGTGCATGTCTGTAATCCCAGCTACTCGGGAGGCTGAGGAAGGAGAATTGCTTGAACCCGGGAGGCAGAGGTTGCAATGAGCCAAGATTGCACCGCTGCACTCCAGTCTGGGTGACAGAGTGAGACCTGTCTCAAAAAATAAATAAACTCAAGCTATGAGGGGTGTGTGTGTGTGTGTGTGTGTTTATTGGTTTTCTTAATTTTTTTTTTTTTTTGCAAAGTTAAATAAAAGTGTCATCCTTGTGCAGAGGCCATGCTAATCTCTGCATCATTCCAGTTTTAGTATATGTGCTGCCAAAGCGAGCATTCTGTGTATGTGTGTATAAATATTTTATATATATAATATGTATATGTATAATTAGCACAAAATAATTAGCACAATGTCTAATTTAATATTCTTTGGCCTTTACTAAGAGAGTACTTTCATCAATTATTGGTTATAAATTAATACAGTAAATCCTATTGTAATTATAATTGTAATTGTAATTATAACTGAGATCCAAATAAATCAGTCACATGAAATGGAAGGTTACAATTTCTTGCAGGGTTAACAACAAAATGACCATTGTGGGTCAGTCTAGCTAGCTGTGAGGAATTTGGGAGCTAACTGCCCTATCTAAATTCATGCCAGGTCAGGCACAGCAGTTCAGGCTTGTAATCTCAGCACTTTGGGAGGCTGAGGAGGGTGGATCGCTTGAGCCCAGGGGTCTAAGACCAGCCTGGGCAGCATAGCAATACCCTGTCTCTACCAAAACATTTTTAAATAAATAAAAAATAAATTCATGCCAGACTCAGCTGTGATTTGATGCCACCTGGTGGTGGTGGTCGGCCCCAAGTTAAATATTAATGGGGACAATTTTTTTTTTTTTTGGAGACGGATTTTCACTCTTGTTACCCAACCTGGAGTGCAATGGCGTGATCCCGGCTCACTGCAACCTCCACCTCCCAGGTTCAAGCGATTCTTCTGCCTCAGCCTCCCAAGTAGCTGGGATTACAGGCACGCACCACCAAGCTTGGCTAATTTTGTGGGGTTTTTTTAGTAGAGACGGGGTTTCTCCATGTTGGTCAGGCTCGTCTCGAACTCCCGAACTCAGGTGATCCACCCACCTCGGCCTCCCAAAGGGCTGGGATTACAGGCATGAGCCACCGCACCTGGCTAAACATCCTGTTTTCTTTTTTGTTGTTGTTTTTGAATCAGAGTCTTGTTCTGTCACCAGGCTGGAGTGCAGTGGTGCGATCTCGGCTCACTGCAACCTCCACCTACCCAGTTCAAGCGATTCTTCTGTCTCAGCCTCCAGAGTAGCTAGGACTACAGGCACGCACCACCATGCCCAGGTAATTTTGTATTTTTAGTAGTGACAGGGTTTCGCCATATTGGCCAGGCTGGTCTTGAACTCCTGACCTTGTGATCCGCTCTCCTCGGCCTCCCAAACTGCTGAGATTACAGGTGTGAGCCACCATGCCCGGCCTACTGGGGACAATTCTGAGTGCAGAAGCTGCAGGATAACATTAGCGATTTGGGAAATGTCCCAGTTAGTTGGCCAGATTCAGCTGGGAGGATAATTAGGACGAGATTTACCCCTCACCTCTTCTCTCTCTGAAACAAGTTCACATGCCTTTTCCCCACCTTTATGGCCTTGGCCTCCTCTCTAAGACCTCCCTCTACCTGACCTGTTTAGGCGCTAGGCAGGGAATGGGAGGCAGCTGTCAATTCTGCATCATATCTAAAATTATATTTTTGGCCAGGCACGGTGGCTCACGCCTGTAATCCCAGCACTTTGGGAGGCCAAGGAGGGGCGTATCACCTGAGGTTAGGAGTTCAAGACCAGCTTGGCCAAAATGGTGAAACCCGTCTCTACTAAAAAAACAAAAATTAGCTAGGCATGGTGCTGGGTACCTGCAGTCCCAGCTACTGGGGAGGCTGAGGCAGGAGAATCACTTGAACCCAGGAGGCAGAGGTTACAGGGAGCCGAGATTGCACCACTGCACTCCAGTCTGGCGACAGAGCAAGACTCCATCTCAAAAGAAAAAAAACAAATTTTATTTTTGGCCGGGTACAGTAGCTCATGCTTATAATCCCAGCACTTTGAAAGGCCAAGGTAGGGGTATCACTTGAACCCAGGAGTTCGAGACCAGCCTGGGCAACATAGTGAGACTGTCTCTACAAAAAATCAAAAAATTAGCCAGGCATGGCGGTGTGTGCCTATAGTCCCAGCTACTCAGGAGGCTGAGGTGGGAGTATCATTTGAGCCCAGGAGGTTGAAGCTGCAGTGAGCCATGATCACACCACCATACTCCAGCCTGGGTGACAGAGCAAGACACGGTCTCAAAAATAAATAAATAAAATGAAATCATATTTTTGATGAGGGCATTATCATGGGGTTTTACTGTGCTTATCAAGGAGCTCTTGAATGCTTAGAATATAGTAGCACTGTATTTTTTATTTTAGAGCTTTTGTGTACTCCAATTGTTTTGGTTGGCTATAAGAAGCCATTATTGGGCCGAGCACAGTGGCCAACACTTTGAAAGGCCAAGTTGGGCGGATCACTTGAGGGCAGGGGTTCAAGACCAGCCTGGCCAACATGATGAAACCCCGTCTCTACTAAAAATACAAAAATTAGCTGGGCATGGTGGCACGCTCCTGTAGTCCCAGCTACTCAGGAGGCTGAGGCAGGAGGAACACTTAAGCCCAGGAGACAGAGGTTGCAGTGAGCCAAGATTACGCCACTGCACTCCAGTCTGGGCGACAGAGCAAGACTCTGTCTCAGAAAAAAAAAAAAAAGCCATTGTTAGGCTAAGACTAATTGAAATTCAAGCAGAAACAAACAAAAAAAAAGGTAAACATGCAAAGGTGAGAAATCCATCCAGAGGCTGTTTACCCTATTGCATCAATGCCATGGAATTTTATTTTATTTTATTTATTTTTTTTTTGAGATGGAGTCTCTCTCTGTCGCCCAGGCTGGAGTGCAGTGGCATGATCTTGGCTCACTGCAAGCTCCGCCTCCCAGGTTCAAACCATTCTCCTGCCTCAGCCTCCCGAGTAGCTGAGACTAATAGGCGCCTGCCACCACACCCGGCTAATTTTTTATATGTTTTTAGTAGAGACGGGGTTTCACCATGTTAGCCAGGATGGTCTCGATCTCCTGACCTCGTGATCTACCCACCTCAGCCTCCCAAAGTGCTGGGATTACAGGCGTGAGTCACCGTGCCCGGCAATGCCATGAAATTTTAAATTAACAGTTGCCTCTTGTGGATGATCTCTTGTTACCCAGCAGGATCAGAACTCTTCGTTTGTTTTATTCCTTGTTAAATTCCTTGCTGTGTTAAGGCAGTTTCTCCTTCTTTGCATATACAAACATGTGACCCTGCTCTAGTATATTGGGCATTGCCCCTGAACAGCTTAAAACTGGGCTTCTTGGAAGCCATGTGGGGGTATAAGACTGTAGAGGGCAATGGTCAGTTACTGGTTATGTTTCTGTCCCTATCCTTCTTCCTGGCATCTTCCCAATTCCGAGTTACCACTGTGTTACTGAGTCCGAGATAAGCAGTCTGAGAGACCAGCATTTGCGGAGAGCAGCAGAGCTCCAGTTCTTGGATCAGGGTCTTCTTGGTTTGTGGCTGCCAGTGGTCACATTTGTCTTCGATGAAATAGTCAAGCACCAGGCTGATTGCCAGGTTTCAGAAGATGTGTGGCTCAGACTGGAAGAAGGCCTCAATCTGTTCACCACCTGTCTCTCTGGCCTTACCTGTTACTTCTCCCTCTAACTACAGTGCTCTCTGTTTTTCACTCAGAAGGGCTATTTATAGGTTTCCAAATATGGCCTGCAGTTTCCTGCCTCAGCTGCTGCCCGCAATTTTCCCTGCCCAGAGTGCCCTTCGCCCAGCCTTCATGGGTCAGAATCCTGCTCAGCCCCTCCTCCATGGAATCTTCCTGATCTCTTTGAGCTCCTTGCTTCCCCGCACTCTGGGCCTCTCCTTTCTGCTTTACATCACAGTTTCCCGGGCTCATGATTGATTCCTCGGTTAGATGATAGTTCTATGAGGACAGGGACCTTGCTTATCCATTTCTTAGTCCCCAAAGGACTCAAGGCTTTCAATCAGAGGTGCTCAATACATGTTTGTTTATTTGTTTGTTTGAGACTGAGTTTCACTCTGTCACCAGGCTGGAGTTCAGGGATGCAATCTCGGCTCACTGCAACTTCTGCCTCCCAGGTTCAAACAATTCTCCTGCCTCAGCCTCCCGAGTAGCTGGGACTACAGGAGCACGCCACCATGCCTGGCTAATTTTTGTATTTTTAGTAGAGACACGGTTTCACCATGTTGGCCAGCATGGTCTCAATCTCTTGACCTCGTGATCTGCCTGCCTTGGCCTCCCAAAGTGCTGGGATTAGAGGCATGAGCCACCGCACCCAACCCTGTGTTTTTTTTTTTTGTAGCTACAATGACTAAACATTTTTAATTTTGGAAGCTTTTTTCACATTAAAGCTACCCAAGCCATCTTCCAAAGAGGTCTCATCTTCTCCTGCCAGCTGCATGAATTCTCAGCCCTATATTTAGGTACTAAGTGGTCTTGCTCACCTCTCTCTACTGCTGATATGAGCCGAATTCCATCACTGCAAAAATTATCTGGGAACATAGGCATTTGGAAAGCACACTCACTTATTCCAGCCTAGAGTAGAGAACTCTTTGATACCTGAAGTAATTTACTTACTTATCTAATGTCAAGTCCTAATAAATGCAGCTTCCATAAGTATAACATTTACTTACTGAAAGTTAGGATCATAATATGCCGGAAGAATTTGCAGGCTATAGATGCTGCGCTTTTTCTGTGTCTTAATTGTTTTAATATTAAATGTTATTAAATCATTGGCTATCAACTTGGATGTAATATATTTTGTTATATATGCCGTTTGAAAACTTTGTTATCTCTGCAAAGAGAATTCAGGAAATACCAAATGTTTGAGTCTTAGAGGAGTAAAACATATGTGCCATGTCTGTCCCAATACTCGCTGTGAGTTTCACCACACATATGCCACTGGTTTCTGCTGATTCTATTACTTTCTTCTAAAAAATGGTTTTCATTTTATTGGGGGAAAGGAACCCAAATCTTCTGTCATTTCTAATGTAAAATATTCAGAGGGAAGAAGTGGGTAAATGTGGGTTATTGGTTATTGAATTCCTCTGTTCCCCTTCCCTCAAACTCACACACTCGGGTTGCACAGGGCAATTATTCCTGTTTGCTCCATGCTGATTATATAGGTCAAGGGGGTAATAAAGTCGTTTATTTGAAGGATTTTCATCTGGTGGATTTCTAATATTCTTGCCCCACTCCTGACCACCTAAATCAGTATCACACTGAGACCAGCATCTCTCTCCCACCACCAAAGAAAATGATGAAACAAAGGTAATTTGAGCCTGAACTTTCTGCTCCCAAATTTGTCATCTTCCCAGAGCATAGGGGTTGTGTTGCTTTAGTCCTTCAAATCAGCAATGGCTTAGTAATAACTAGTATCATATGTTTATTATTAATTCGGCAGATAAACCTTCAAGGTGCTAAACTCCTTTTGGTGTATTAAATGTATAACATTTTTTTCAAAAACCTTATTATTCAATTCAGAAATTGCCCCTGGCAGAATCAATAAACAAGGTACTATACTAGTAAAAGTGAACATTCTAATATATTATTAAGACAGTGGCGACTTGGTGTGGTGGCTCATGCCTGTAATCCCAGCACTTCGGGAGACTTAGGCAGAAGGATTGCTTGAGCCCAGGAATTTGAGGCTACAGTGAGCTATAATCACTCCAGTATGGATGACAGAGACCCTCACCCTTAAGAAATATAAAATATAAAAAGGGAAGATGCTGTGTTACATACATATATTTTACTGTAAAAATTGAATATTTGGCTGAATTGGGATTTCCTTACTACAGTATTTTCGTAAATAATCTCAGATCAAATATGTTCAGTAAGTATGTGGGGCAGGATAATCTTTTATTTATTTATTTTTTTTTGAGATGGAGTTTTGCTCTTGTTGCTCCGGCTGGATTGCAATGGCATGATCTTGGCTCACTCCAACCTCCGCCTCCCGGGTTCAAGCAATTCTTCTGCTTCAGCCTCCCAAGTAGCTGGGATTACAGGTGTGAGCCACCACGCCTGGCCTGAGGTATTAATCTATACTTTTGTTCTGATATTTTCCCCTTTCCCTTTCCTGCCTCTGACCAGATACTTCCAATCTGTTTATTTTCTTAGTGAAGAGATGAGATGGGGCAGAAAGCTGAAATAAGCTCAAGCTTATTTTTCTCCCCCAAGCTTTTGTTTCTAAAAGCTTAAGCCCCAGCAAAGGAAAGGATTTGAGCCACAGGCAAAAGCAGAAGTCTTCTGGGTGGGGTGGTGGGCTGAGCAGGTGGTGGGCTTTCCAGAGACCTAGCTAGCAGGCAGGACTATTCCTGGAGATGTGGCTGAGGGCCGCAGCCAGGTCCCAAGTCACAAACGAGTTACTTTAGGCTGGATCTGACCTGCAGATGGGATTTGGCCATGTGAATTTCAGTCATTCAGGATTTTAAAACTAGGCAATTTCACATAAAAATTCAGATTTTGTGGCCGGGCACTGTGGCTCACGCCTGTAATCCCAGCGCTTTGGGAGGCCGAGGCGGGTGGATCACGAGGTCAGGAGATCGAGACCATCCTGGCTAACACGGTGAAACCCCGTCTCTACTAAAAACACAAAAAATTAGCCGGGCATGGTGGCGGGCTCCTGTTGTCCCAGCTACTTGGAAGGCTGAGGCAGGAGAATGGCGTGAACCCGGGAGGCGGAGCTTGCAGTGAGCTGAGATCGCACCGCTGCCCTCCAGACTGGGAGAGAGAGCGAGACTCCGTCTCAAAAAAAAAAAAAAAAAATCAGATTTTGTCTTCTCTTTAAGAATTGGCAAATTTGACCATACTGGGTTCAGTCCATCATGGCATCAAATGGCTGTCTGCATTGGAGAAGAAATGGGTGGTTTAGCTTGTCACAGTGTCCACCAGTCCCTGCTGTGTCCCTATGCTGAGGCCAAAGATTAGTTGCCATTCATGACACTGGCACTGCTGTTTTCTAGGCAATAGAGGAATGTCCCTCTTTACCCAAGATTTTTCCCATAAATGGGGAAACAAGAGACTAAAGATGGCTCATGTTGAAAGAAACATGGAGCTAGCGTATTTCTTTGTAAAGGTGAAGAGCGTTCTCACGTATTTAGTAGGCAAACTGCCTGGTTCACTTATGAACTCTCCTTGCCTGCTCCCTGCAGGCATTTGCATCACATATCCCTGCTCTAGGCAGCCTTGCAAAGAGATGACCTTGTCCCTGGTTGGGCATGGCAGAGCCGCTGCCTGCAGGGCATGGTGAGCCAGTGATGGATGGCTCTGCAAGAACCCCAGTGGACAGATGCCCGGAGGGCAGAGGCCCCTGGAAGTCCCTGGGGTTGGGGAGGACTCCAAAAGGATAGGACTCAGAATAGCAAGTAAATTATAAAAATAGCTATTTCATACACACAGATCTATGAACCAAGACTTGCACACACTGCCTCTGCTGTCCACTGACCTGGTTGTTTAGCCCAGGGATCTAGGGCCACCAACATACACATGTGATGGAGTCTACTAGAACCTGTCCTAGAGAAGGACGGGACTCATCGTGCCTTTCCTTAAGGGGTGGGGCAGGGGGTGCAGAGAATGTGGCTTAAGGACCATCACATTTTAGACATGTTTCAGAATTATAGAGCGGTATTTGTGTCACTTTTTGGGTGGGGTGTGAATGTAAAGTGGTCCTCTACAGGTGTCTTCCAGAAAGCATTGAGGCTGTTCATGTGAACCTTTGTGCTTTTGCTGCTAAACCAGAAGCATAGTTTTGGGTTGGTTTATTGTTTTGTTTTGTATGAATAGAAAAAAATAATCAAAACTGTTTTAATGTGTCTGGGCTAATTATTTCAACATTTCACTTGCCTCATGTATGACCAATAAAAATAACAGCTACCCTTTACTGAACTAACCTTATGCCAGCCACTGTACCAGTACTAACCAGAAGTGCCTCGTATATAACCACCCTGTAGGATGGGGTTGCCCCGTGGTGTGAATAAGGAAATGGAAACTAAAAGCTTATGTAGTTTCCTAAGGTCACCTACTTAGTACATGCTGGAGCCAGGATTCAAATCTGCATCTGTGTGACTTCATACCTCCTGCACTGCACAGCTAACGAGTGCAACAGCGTTTGCCACCACCTGCTATCTGCAGGACAACAGAGCTGGAGAGAGGGGAAAATGAATGCAAATGGCCAAGTCCACAAGGAGCAGCAAAGTTAAATTAGTCACATTCTTGTTTTCTTTTGAGACAGGGTCTCGTTCTGTCACCCAGCCTGGAGTGCAGTGGCACAATCACAGCTCACTGCAGCATCAACCTCCCAGGCTCAATTGATTCTCCTACCTCAGCCTCCTGAGTAGCTGGGACTACAGGCTCAGGCCACCACGCCCAGCTAATTCTTGTAGTTTTTGTAGAGACGGTGTTTCGCCATGTTACCCAGGTTGTAGTCACATTCTGGTAGTCACTTTCTTTAAGGGAAAAAAAAGGAAGGCAGAGGCCGGGTGCAGTGTCTCACACGTGTAATCCCAGCACTTTGGGAGGCCAAGGTGGGCAGATCATGAGGTCAGGAGTTCAAAACCAGTCTGGCCAACATGGTGAAACCCCTGTCTCTACTAAAAATACAAAAATTAGCCAGGCACGGTGGCACGTGCCTATAGTCCCAGCTACTCAGGAGGTTGAGGCAGGAGAATCGCTTGAACCCGGGAGGCCAGGTTGCAGTGAGCCAAGATCGTGCTACTGCACTCCAGCCTGGGCGACAGAGAGACAGCCATATCAAAAAAAAAAAAAAATTAAAAATAAAAAAATAAAAGGGAAGGCAGAATCTTGCAGTGCCTGGCATTTAAGCTTGCAATAACTATGTGTTAAATGAAGGAATGAATTACAAACCATGTAATCTCTCTGGACATTTATTGTTGTCATCTGTGTAAAAATGGGGTGGACCCGTTCCACCTCTCTCAGGCCCGTCGTCAAGGGCAAACAGGAAACCAAAATTTGAAAACACTATTTTTATGGACTAAATGATTGTGTCCTTCATATGTTCCCCCTATTCTCCAGTGTGATGGTATTTGGAGTTACAGCTTTGGGCGGTAATTAGGATTCGATGAGATTATAAGGATAGGGCTCTCATGATGGGATTAATGCCCTTCATAAGAGATAACAGCCGGGCACAGTGGCTCACGCCTGTAATCCCAGCACTTTGGGAAGCCGAGGCGGGCAGATCACCTGAGGTCAGGAGTTCAAGACCAGCCTCAACATGGAGAAACCCCATCTCTACTAAAAATACAAAATTAGCCGGGCGTGGTGGTGCATGCCTGTAATCCCAGCTACTCGGGAGGCTGAGGCAGGAGAATTGCTTGAATCTGGGAGGTGGAGGTTGCGGTGATCCGAGATCACGCCATTGCACTCCAGCCGAGGCAACAAGAGCGAAATTCCATCTCAAAAAAAAAAAGAAAAGAAAAGAAAAAAAGAAGAGATAGTAGAGTAGCCTGCTCCTGCCCTCAGGGATGCTAGAGTGGGGAAGATCAGAGCGAGAAGGCTGCCATTTGCAAACCAGGAAAACAGCCCTCACTAGAAACAGACCATGCTGGCACCCTGATCTTGGACTTTAGACTCCAGAACTGTGAGAAAATAAATTTCTCTTGCTCAGCCCACCCAGTCTATGGTATTTTATTATGGTAGCCCAAGAAGACCAAGGCAACTATGGAAAGAGGACGGCTGAAGAGAACTTTATGGCTATGTGATATTATTATTATTACTGCAGAGTTAGTGTAGCGTGGGCCTGCCATGAATTGGCTGCCTGCCTTTGGATCATTCCCCTAAAATGGTATGTGTGATGCAGGGACAATTCCAGAAGGCACCATTCATTATAGACTAGGGATGGTTCTGCTCTCAACCTTTAACCCTTCAGTTTTTTATCTATACAAAAAGGAAAGGGAATGGAACACTGGTGTCTAACAACTCAGGTATTCTTTCAGCAAGTATTTGTTGAGAGTCGACTATGTCCCAGGCACAGTGCTAGGCACTTGGAGGTATAGTGATCAGACACGGTCCTGCCCTCCAGGAGTTTACATTCTAGCTAGGGAAACAGACGAAGAAAAAGGCAATTACAGCTGCTTGTGAGCAGGGTCTCTAGCAGTCTGCTTGGGCTGTTATAAAATACAACTGGGTGGCTTAGACAATATAATTTTTTCTTTCTGAGTCGGCTTCCTAGGGAATATAAATTTTTCTCATAGTTCTGGAGGCTGGAAGTCCAAGGTGCTGACAGGTTTGGTGTCTCCTGAGGCCTCTCTCCTTGGCTTGCAGGTGGCCGCCTTCTCTCTGTGTCCTCACGCAGCCTTTCCTCTGTGCACACACACTCTTTGTCTCTAGTCTCATTTCCTTTTTTTTTGAGACGCAGTCTCACTCTATCACCCAGGATGGAGTGCAGTGGCATGATCTCCGCTCACTGCAACCTCCGCCTCCTGGGTTCAATCGATTCTTGTATCTCAGCCTCCTGAGTAGCTGGGACTACAGGCATGTGCCACCACGCCCAGTGAATTTTTTGTATTTTTAGTAGAGATGGGGTTTCACCATGTTGGCCAGGCTGGTCTTGAACTCCTGACCTCAGGTGATCCACCTGCCTCGGCCTCCCAAAGTGCTGGGATTATAGGTGTGAGCCACCTCGCCCGGCCTTTTTTTTTTTTTCTTTTTTTGAGACGAAGTCTCTCTCTCTGTCACCCAATCTGGAGTGCAGTGGCTCAATCTTGGCTCACTGCAACCTCCACCTCCCGGATTCAAGTGATTCTCCTGCCTCAGCCTCCCAAGTAGTTGGGATTACGGACACCCGCCACCATGCCCAGCTAATTTTTGTACTGTTAGTAGAGACGGGGTTTTGCCATGTTGTCCAGGCTGGTGTCAAATTCCTGACCTCAAGTGATCCGCCTGCTGCCTCGGCTGCCCAAAGTGTTGGGATTACAGGCATGAGCCACCGCGCTGGTCTCTTCCCCTTCTTGTAAGGATGCCAGCCCTATCAGATTAAGGCCCCACCCTTGACCTCAAATAACCTCAGTTACCTGCTAAGGGCCTTATCTTCAAATATTCTCATTCCAAAGTGTACTGGGGGTTAGGACTTCAACATATGGATTTGGAGGGGAACCAGCTCAGTTCATAAGAGTCTCCATGGACAGAGCAAGCTGCCATGGGGGTGCAGCACAGGGCCTCCATCCCAGGCTTGGGACACATGTGGCCTCTTGAGGAAGGGACTTAAGCTGCCTAAGGACTAAAGGGTGAGGTTGGGGGCAGGGCCTGATAATTTAAATGAATACAATTCTGTGAAGCACAGACCTTATGGATTTCACTCCTTGACGGTTTCTGTTTTTTTTTTTTTTTTTTTTTTTTTTTGCCTGTTTGATGTTTGGTAGTAATAATTTAGAAAGTGGAACCCAAAAACATAATTCTAAAGTCCAATAGCCTTGAGCAAGCCACGCTTTCTTTTTGCCCCAGTTTCCTTAGCGGTAGAACCAGGCAGTTGACACCTATTATTTCTCAGGCCCTCATGTGTAATGATTAGAGGGAAATCCTTACATATATTCACAGTGACCTCTTAAAATACCGTGTTGACACTTCAGCAACTTGAAAAAAGGAGGCTTTGGATTCTGTAACCAAATGCCATATTTACTTTGGGGTCATTTTTACCAGGATTTCTTCTCTTCCTTTTATTTAAGCCATAAAATTATGTAGAGAAAGGGGGGGATTGGTGACGTGTTTAAGTCTAGGCTCTTACACCAGCTGAGCATGACTTAGCTACTCTAGAGTGACTTCTGCTCTTTAGGCCATGGTAATGACTGTTTTTAGTCTGTGTGAGGGGAAAGGGCTACAAAGGCGTAGATACTCATTATGGGGGAAAACAACCAAACATCACACACATGTATAACGTGAAAAAGTCCCTCTCTTCTCTCTATCTGATATACCTCGCGGTCACCTCTATTATCTCTGTATTTCCCAGAACATTTCTTTTTTCTTTTTGACACAGGGTCTCACTATGTTGCTCAGGCTGGTCTAGAACTCCTGAGCTCAAGTGATCCCCTTGCCTTGGCCTCCAAAGTACTGGGATTACAGGCTTGAGCCACCACACCCGGCCTCCCGGACCTTTTCTATTCACAACCCAGATACATACGTGATTTTCTTCTTGACAAAAATGAGATTACATTATATATAAATCTGTCGACCGGGCACGGTGGCTCAGACCTGTAATCCCAGCACTTTGGGAGGCCGAGACGGGCAGATCACGAGGTCAAGAGATCGAGACCACCCTGGCCAACATGGTAAAAGCCCGTCTCTACTAAAAATACAAAAATTAGCTGGGCTTGGTAGTGTGTGCCTGTAGTCCCAGCTACTTGGGAGGTTGAGGCAGGAGAATCGCTTGAACCCGGGAGGCGGAGGTTGCAGTGAGCCAAGATCGTGCCACTGCACTCCAGCCTGGCAACAGAGCGAGACTGCGTCTCAAAAAAAAAAATCTGTCATTTTCTTCTTTTACTCAACAATATGTCATCAACATTCTTCCATATCCATAAAAAAGAACACCTCCCTTTCCTCTTTCTAAAGTTTACAGGCCATGCATGATGGCTCACACCTGTAATCCCAACACTGTGAGAGGCCAAGGCAAGGAGGATCACTTGAGCCCAGGAGTTTGAGACCAGCCTGGGCAACACAGCAAGACCCTGTCTCTACAAAAAGAGAAAAAAAAAATGAGTCCGCCCTGGTGATTTGGCCTTGTAGTCTCAGCTACCTGAGAGGGTGAGGTGGGAAGATGGCTTGAGCCCTGGAGTTTGAGGCTGCAATAAGCCATGATCATACCACTGCACACTGGACTGGGTGATAGAATGAAACTCTGTATTTAAAAAAAAAAAGCTTACATAGTATGTCATGGAAGGTATTTTTAGCTATTTTCCAAGTTCTCTTCGATTTCTTTGCTATCACAAATGATCCTGCAACGAACATATTTGTCTATGTAGACCTTTTTTTTTTTTTTTTTGAGATGGAGTTTCACTCTTGTTGCCCAGGCTGGAGTGCAATGGCACGATCTTAGGTCACCGCAACCTCCGTCTCCCGGGTTCAGGCTATTCTCCTGCCTCAGCCTCCCGAGTACCTGGGATTACAGGCATGCGCCACCACGCCTGGCTAATTTTGTATTTTTAGTATAGATGGGGTTTCTCCTTGTTGGTCAGGCTTATCTCGAACTCCTGACCTCAGGTGATCTGCCTGCCTCGGCCTCCCAAGGTGCTGGGATTACAGCTGTGAGCCACCACACCCAGCGCAAATAAGACTAATCTTAACATATATCCTATCATTTAGAGTCTTTGTTTTGTTTTGTTTTTCTCAGAGATAGGGTCTTTCTCTGTCGTCCAGGCTGGAGTGCCGGGATTCCATCATGGCTCACTGCAGCCTCAAACTCCTGGGCTCAAGCAATCCTCCCTTCTCAGCCTCCTGAGTAGCTAGGACTACAGGCATGTGCCACCACACCTGACTAATTTTTTGATTTTTTTTTTTTTTTTGAGACAGAGTCTTGCTCTGTCACCCAGGCTGGTGGGCAGTGGTGTGATCTTGGCTCACTGCAACCTCTGCCTCCTGGGTTCAAGAGATTCTCCTGCCTCAGCCTCCTAAGTAGCTGGGGTTACAGGTGCCTACTACCCCACCTGGCTAATTTTTGTACTTTTGGTAGAGACAGGGTTTCACCACGTTGGCCAGGCTGGTCTTGAACTCCTGATCTCAGCTGATCCACCCACCTCGGCCTCCCAAAGTGCTGGGGTTACAGGCATAAGCCACTGCGCTCAGCCATTTTTTGATTTTTTTTGTAGAGACAGGGTCTCATTATGTTGACCAGGCTGGTCTCAAACTGCTGTGCTCAAGCAGTCCTCTTGCCTGGGACTCCCAAAGTATTGGGATTACAGGCTTCAACCACCACACTCCACAGCATACAGTAATTTTTTAAAAATTGGTCAATTGCTAGAGCAGTATGTGTCTCCTTTTTCATTTCTAATGAGCTCTGATTGGCTGGGAAGCCAGCCAACACTTGCTCCCTGCTTCCTGCCTGCCCCTGCAGCTGTGTGATCAGTTGGGGAAGGCCTAAGTACAGGCCCTTGGGCACCCCTCTGGGTTCTGGGGCCCTAGTGGCTACAGTGCCTCTAGCCAGCAGCGTGGGCTCAGAATGAGTTGCTGTTCAGATTGGCATTTGTTTTCTCAAGGGCTTGAAATTGAGAGTGGGACTGCAGCAGTTTTCACTCTTCCTCATGTTTCTTTTTGCAGAATCCTATTGTGCAAACCAGATATTCAACAAAAATCAGATCCTGATGGCTGTACTGGGTGCTTACAATCTCAAGCTGCTATAAATTATTAAATAGTTCTCCTACACATAAGGAAAATGTCCAGCACAAATTGTCTGTAACTTTTCATTTGAAACCTCATTTTTTTCATGTTGGGTCATGGTATATCACTTACCTGCTCCACATTCCAATAAAGATAGTTGTTGGCCGGGCGTGGTGGCTCATGTCTATAATTCTAGCACTTTGGGAGGCTGAGGCGGTCGGATCACAAGGTTAGGAGATCGAGACCATCCTGGCCAAGATGGTGAAACCCGGTCTGTACTAAAAATACAAAAATTAGCTGGGCGTGGTGGCGCATGCCTGTAATTCCAGCTACTCAGGAGACTGAGGCAGGAGAATCGCTTGAACCAGGGAGTCGGAGGCTGCAGTGAGCTGAGATCGCGCCACTGCACTCCAGCCTGGCCGACAGAGCGAGACTCCGTCTCAAAAAAAAAAAAAAAAGATAGTTGTTTATTTTTTCAGCACACAGGGGTTAACCATTGAGACATGTCTTTCTGTAGGTCCTATTTAATATAGTACTACCTCTCACGCCCCTGTTTTTCACCCTCTTACTTTTCTGTTGTGAGTATTCACAGAATCTGGATCTGCCAGCTACTTCTGTTTGAAGTTGAAGACTTGGCAAAATTATACATCCAGCAGGCAAGAAATAAAGTGGAAATGTCTCACAAGTAACAGTGAAATCTGTTGCGTTGTTTTAAGTCTTTACTGAAAAAAAGTCCTACTAAATATTGTCTTGCCAACTATAAATATATTTTAGCAATGATAAAAGCCTTTAGAGTAACAGTTATCTGAAACCTAATGTCTGTCTGTCTGCCACTCTTAATTATATATATTTACATTTTATATCCCAATCTTCTTTTACATCCCATTTTATATAACGCAATTTTCCATTTGAGTTTTTACATTTAGTGTCTCAGTGTTTTATATGGTCAAGTAGCCAGTTTTCCCCCTGCTACATTTTACTCAGGTACAAATGAAAATGAGTTGACTAGATCGATGGCAGCAGCTCTAATTTGAAATCTTGAAAAATGCATTTTTTATTAAGCAATTTCAAATTGAGCAGACCTCTAAAAACCAGGTTGTTATTTTTCCGGGTCTTTACACACACATCCGTATGAACCATGAACTGTTACTGCACTTCCAAAACTATTATGTCTTGAAGTTTCCAAAATTATATACAACTATTCCAATACATTTTTCACCTTTATGCGTTATTTTCCTTCTCCATATAAAAAAGAAAACCACATAGAAAACCATTTGAAGGAAGGTGATTTCCTTTCTTGGACAGCAGTGACTTCTATTTCTATTAATAACTTATTTGAAACAAGCCACTTACTTTGTTAAGTAGATAGATCCATTTATGCAAATATAAGATACATGCTTTTACAATAATATTCAAGGTCAGTTTGAGTTTCCTGAAAGTTGTTTTGAAAAGTCAGCTATATCAGTTCAATTATTGTATTTGACACAAATCTTTTGTTTCAAGCAATATGAACAGAGAAATGTTAATTTCTATTTCTATTGTTTTATTATTTAATTTCTCCTTAAAAACCTGAGTTGTCACTGTGAAAGATTGGTTAAATATATATCCCCTCACTACACACGTTTCATCTAGTCCTCTTTCCAAAAACTTAACAAGGTCGTTTTACATTCTTAAAGCACCACAGCAAAGTGATTTAAATGCAAAATGTGCTTAAGTGCTACTTAACTATTCCTAACTCTTCTACTGGGAAATCCTAGAAAACTGAACTAATGAAATGCAACTTCTACTTTAAAAATTCTAATTATAACTGTCACATTAAATTGAAGGTGAGAATAAAACTGGTGTATCTGTTAACTAAGTCAAGCGATGTACTGTGTCGTACGTGTTATTTAATGTGCAAGTGTAAAAGTCAAGTTCTCTGCAGAAATCGAAGTGCCTCCCCTCAGTCTTCTGCGAATGTATAAATTAACCATTCTCCCCCAAGCAGTCCTCCTCCCTTCCTCCCTCCGCCCTATTTTAAATGTAGATAGGGCGACCTAAGTCTTTTGAATTTGAAGGGCTGCTATCTCGGCCCCATTCTTTTCATCATCCTGTTTTCAATGACACTGAGCACGTATAGATTCTTCTATAAAAGCACCCCCTGGATGCAGGGCTTGATTCTTCAGGCTGCTTGCTTAATTTTGCATAGCAATTAGTACTGACTTCACTAAACCAGTAATCCAAATACAGCTCGAGAATGTTCCACGTAGTTCCTCAAACTTAACCCTGTGCCTTTTGATTTCAAGCCCGAAGGGGAGGAACTTGCATAATTACTAAATTCCCAATTGGAGTGGTCTGGAGGAGGGTACGGTAAACCCAAACTATACGTTAATTCAAACCCTCGCCGCGACTGGGCAGCAAGGAGCCAACATATGCCTTCTTTTAAAAATCTATTCTACCTATTCACTGACCGCGCAGGGCCGTGCCACATGGTCCTCCCTTGCAGCCAGTCAGCTGTGAGCAGCAGATGGGATCATTTGCATTTTTCTTTTTATACTTTCTTTGATCGGCAAATTAAAGGATTTTTCTTAAATTTACATTCTCATTGTTTGCCTAAAATACAAACGTGGCTAAACTGTTGAATTGGGCTTCACTGACTCTCACCCAGCACCTCCCCCTCCCCCTACCCAGCCACTGAGACTTGAGAAAATACCCGAGGGGTAGATTTCGTATTTATCAACTGGGAATCTACAGTCCAAGAGTTAGGAGTAGACAGAATCAGCCTTTATTGAGTTGGTGACTCGTGTTTTTCTATTTTAGGCGCTCGGCGCAGACAGCCCGTGGGTTTGTGTTTGTGGGGTGTGTGTCTGTGAGCGCGGGTGCTTCCGAAGCTCTCGCTCCGCAGCCTCACACCCCAGAACTTCAGGTTGCAAGTAGCAGGCAAGATTTTAGCTCTGAGGCTCACAACAGAGGGCGGCCACCGTGCAGGGGGAGTGGCCAGAGCCAGCTTTTCCCAGCGCCAGGGTCGCTCTCCCGGGTCCCGCCGGACTCCATGCCGCCCCGCGGGGCCGCAGGAGCCACCCGGGCCCTCGCGCCCCAAGGTCTTTGTGCCGGTGGCGGCGCGGGAAGACGGGCCCCGGGGGCCTGGGCTGCGGCCCAAAGGCCAAAAATTCGGGAGAGGCGTGGGCGCGAGGCGGGACAAGCTCCGCATAGTCGCCGTCCCGCAAGGGGCAAAAAAGTAGAAAAAGCCGTTTGGGGCCAAACTCTCGGGTCTGAGAAACCACGTTTCCGAGGACGAACTCGCGGTGGGAGGACACATGGGGTACAGGGGACATTGTTCGCGGCGCCTGCCCGGCGCGCCGTGGGTGCGCGGCCGCCGCCCCCGCCCCGGGCAGCCAGCGCGGGCCCACGTGGAGCCACTGCGCCGGCCGAGCGCGCCGGGCCGCCTGGGTCCCGGGAGTGCGCGCCCGAGCTCCCCGCCGCGGCCGTTCACGCCCGAGCGCCGCCGCCGCCGGTCCCGCGTGTGCCCCGCTGAGGGGGAGGGGCGGGCCGGGGGTGGGGGCGGAGGGGTTGTGGTTCCACTGCAGCGGGGGCTCCTGTGTCCTTGTGCGGAAATGACACACGGAGTCCCGTCACGTCACGCGAGAGCGCAGCGCACGGACACACACAAAGAGAGGGGAAAATACACGGCGCTCGCCCGCCCGCCGCCCCCAGCGCCTCCCCGGGCCGCCCCGGCCAGGCCCTCCGCGCGCGGCCCCCACTCCCCGGCCCCGCGCCCTCCCCCCCCCACGTGGCGCCCAAACTCGGCGCGGGCCCGCCCGGCAAAGTACAGAACTCGCGTCCCAGGTAAGTGCGGGGCGGATCAAGCCGGCCGCGCGGCGGCGGCAGCGTTGGCGGCTCCGGGGCGAGCGGCCGGTAGAGTGGCTGCAACATCCATGCCGGGGTGGGGGCGGGAGCAGGGGAGGGGACGCGGAGGGGGGCTGCTCCTTGCGCGCCCGCCGGTAGTAGCGCCCACCCCCGCGCGGGCCGAGCGACCGGAGCGGGCGCCGGGCGCCCACGGGCTCGCCGCGCCCATTGTGCTGCGCGCCCCTTTGTGCCCGCTCGGAACGCGGCGGCTCCATGGCGTTCTGGGGAGCACGCGCGCCGCGCGGGGGCGGGGGGTTCGCGCGGTGGAACCGTCCGCGCCGCCGCCGCCGCCCGCCCCACTCGCGCCGCGCGCCGGCCCCGCACCCCCGCCGGGCGCCGCGATGGAGCGGCCGGGGCGGCCGGAAGGCTCTGCCGTACTCGCGGCGGCTTGGCGCTCGCGCTCGGCGGGGCTTTGGCGGGGCACTGCTCGGCGTGTGGAAGGGGGTGTCGGAGCGGGAGCAGGGGGCGGGGACTGGAGGGAGATGCCGGGCGGCGAGCGGGAGGCCGGGGGAGCCGCCGCTCGGAGGAACGAAGCCTCCGGAGGCTGCAAATGGAGCGAGGCCGGCCCGCGGCGGCGGCGGCCGGGAGCGGAGAGGGATGGGCCCCGCCGCCAGGGGGCGCAGCGCTCCCTTCCCGGCCGTTCCACGGCGGTTCGCGGTTCCCGCTGCCCAGGAGCTGGAGGCGGGCCCGGCGCCTTGGGTGTGCACCCGGGCTGGCGCGAGGCCTGGCCGGCCGGCCGCAAAGCTGAAGCCTGGGGCGCTCGCCGCTCCTCGTGACCGCTCCTTTCCCTCTCTATGATAAACGTGATTTCCCACGCATGCTTTGCCCTTGCCTCATCCATGAGCTGTGCACCACCGATTTGGAGGCCCTTGTGTGCTTGTTTACCTACGTCTCCCTATGTAGCTATTTTAAACAAGGTGTTTTTACAGAGATAAAAGTTTCATTGATTGCTCAGGTGGGTCTTTCTGGAAGGATTCTGCACGTAGACGCTAACTCGACAAGAGTGCCGGGAGGAACAAGGTTACTCACTAGAGTTGGAAATGTGCAGTTCATCTCCTTAAAGTAACTTTTGAATGGTTGAATACAAATAGTAAACATGCCACAGGGCAGCATGGCATAGTGCCAGAAAGCTACGGTTGCAGGAAACTGAGGTAAGGAAGTGAGTCCTTCAGGTAGCCAGGTATATAAATGGCTGGGATGGAGGACTTTCTCTTGTTACCCGCTCCCCACTTCCACCCTTGCAGTCCGTTTTTCTCTTTTTTTTTTAAACCATTCATCCCTAGATTTTGGCTTTATACTACCATACAAGGGCCTGTCAAGCTTTCCTCGGTACTGGGACTTGGGCAAGATTTTTTATCTCCCTCACAGTTTCACATCCCCAGCCTCTAACCCGGTGTCTCATAACTTAGTAGGCGTTCAGTGCGTATTTCCTAAATGAATGGAGAGAGCCTCTTGGATTCTAGAGGAAAGATGGAGCCAGAGCAGCCAGTTGCTGCTGCTGGGTTAGCTGGTGTCTGTGTGGCCCTTGAAATCTGTCACATGAACCTCCTGTCATGGAACATGAGTTTTTTTTTTTTTTTTTTTTTGAGACGGAGTCTCGCTCTGTCACCCGGGCTGGAGTGCAGTGGCTTGATCTCTGCTCACTGCAACGTCTGCCTCCCGGGTTCAAGCGATTTTCTTGCCTCAGCCTCACGGAGTAGCTGGGATTACAGTCCATGTGCCATCATGCCTTGCTAATGTTTGTATTTGTAGTAGAGACGGAGTTTCACCATGTTGCCCAGGCTGGTTTCCGGACCTCAGGTGATCTGCCTGCCTGGCCTCCCAAAGTGTTGGGATCACAGCCATGAGCCACCGTGCTTTTTTTTTTTTTTTTTTTTTAGACAGAGTCTCGCTCTATCACCAGGCTGTAGTGCAGTGGCGTGATCTCTTTTCGCTGCAACTTCCGCCTCCCAGGTTCAAGGGATTTTCCTGCCACAGCCTCCCGAGTAGCTGGGACTACAGGCGTGTGCCACCACTCCCGGCTAATTTTTTGTATTTTTAGTAGAGACGGGCTTTCACCGTGTTAGCCAGGATGGTCTCAATCTCCTGACCTCATGATCCGCTCACCTTGGCCTCCCAAAATGTTGGGATTACAGGTGTGAGCCACCGCGCCCAGCCTTTCTTTTTTTTTTTTTTTTTTCTTGAGACAGAGTTTTGCTCTTGTTGCCCAGGCTGGATTGCAATGGCGCGATCTCGGCTCACCGCAACCTCCGCCTCCTGGGTTCAAGTGATTCTCCTGCCTCAGCCTCCCAAGTAACTGGGATTATAGGCGCGCGCCACCATGCCCGGCTAGTTTTGTATTTTTAGTAGAGAGGGGATTTCTGCATGTTGGTCAGGCTGGTCTCGAACTCCTGACCTCAGGTCATTCGCCAGCCTCGGCCTCCCAAAGTGCTGAGATTACAGGCGTGAGCCACCACACCTAGCCTACATGTGTTATCTTTCATAGAATGATACACTCCTAGAGAGTCAATTTTACTCTGGGAATTTTTGAGACAGGGTCTTTCTCTTTCACCTAACCTGGAGTGCAGTGGCACAGTCTAGGCCCATTGCAACCACTGACTCCCGGGCTCAAGCGATCCTCCCACCTCAGCCTCTCAAGTAGCTGGGCCTACAGGTATGCACCACCTCACCTGGCTAATTTTTTATATTTTTAGTAGATACGGGGTTTCACCATGTTGGCCAGGCTGGTCTCGAACTCCTGAGCTCAAGTGATCTACTTGTGTCGGCCTCCCAAAGTGCTGGGATTGCAGGTGTGAGCCACTGCCTGACCGGGATAAATTTTTAAAATGAAACTTAAATGACTGGGTGCAGTGGCTCACACCTGTAGTCCCAGCACTTTGGGAGGCCGAGGTGGGTGGATCACCTGAGGCCAGGAGTTCCAGACCAGCCTGACCAACATCGCGAAACCTCATATCTACTAAAAATACAAAAATTAGCCAGGTATGGTGGTGGGTAATCCCAGCTACTCGGGAGGCTGAAGCGGGAGAATCGCTTGAACCTGGGAGGAGGAGGCTGCAGTGAGCCAAGATCGTGCCACACTGCACTCCAGCCTGGGTGACAGAGCAAGACTCTGTCTCAAAAAGAAAAAGAAATAAAGTCACACACAAAAAAATGTGCTAAAAACTGATTTTTTTGGTGCTTTGTATCACCTTGCTCTGACAGTCTCTTTCCTTCTCCAAATTTGATCTCTTCTTCTGCTTCTGATACATCAGTATTTCTTGCAACATCATTGTTTCAACCCAGAGCTCTTGTGGTTTCTGGGATTAGCTGCCACAAGTTCCCCACACATGCCAAACTAAGAGCTCTCCATGCCAGTATCAGCCCTCAGAGTGTTAAACATGAGAGGGGCCGTTTTAAGAGTGGCAGTGAATGCTTGGCATGTTAGTCTGTGAATTTTGTATGAAAACCACTTTTACAAACTATTGTTTTAGAGCTGAAATTTTCTCAGCAGGTCACCTGATACCATGCTCTCCCTCCAGTTTTTGTAAGACAGAGTCTGGCTATGTTGACCAGGTTGATCTTGAACTCCTAGGCTCAAGCAATGCTTCCGCCTGAGCCTCTTGAGTAGCTGGGACTATGGGTGCACACCACTGTGCCCAGCTTCCTTTTTTTTTTTTTTTTTTGAGTCAGGGTCTCACTCTGTCACCCAGGATGGAGTGCAGTGGCACGATCACAGCTCACTGCAGCTTCAACCTCTTGGGCTCAAACGATCCTCCCACTTCAGCCTCCCAGGTGGCTGGAACTACAGGCCTGTGCCACCATGCCTGGCTGATTTTTTTGAGACGGAGTTTTGCCCTTGTTGCCCAGGCTGGAGTGCAATGGCATGATCCCGGCTCACTGCAACCACCGCCTCCCAGGTTCAAGCAATTCTCCTGCCTCAGCCTCCTGAGTAGCTGGGATTTCAGGTGTCCGCCACTACGCCTGGCTAATTTTTGTATTTTTAGTAGAGACGCGGTTTCTCCATGTTTGCCGGGCTGGTCTCGAACTCCTGACTGCAAGTGATCCGTCTGCCTCAGCCTCCCAAAGTGCTGGGGCTACAGGCGTGAGCCACTGTGCCGGCAATTTTTTTGTATTTTTTATAGAGATGGGGATTCACTGTATTGCCCAGGCTGGTCTCAAACTCCTGGAGTCAAGTGTTGCACCTGTCTTTGGCTGAGATTACAGGTGTGAGCCACTATGCCTGCCCCACCTCGATTTTTTTTTTTTTTTTTTTTTTTTTTTGAGACAGAGTCTTGCTCTGTCACCCAGGCTGGAGTGCAACGGCACTATCTCAGCTCACTGGACCCTCCATCTCCCAGGTTCAAGGATTCTCTTGCCTCAGCCTCCTAAATAGCTGGGATTACAGGCCCGTGCCACCATACCCAGCTAATTTTTGTATTTTTAGTAGAGACGGGATTTTGTCATGTTGGCCAGGCTGGTCTCTCAACCTCAGGTGATCTGCCCACCTCGGCCTCCCAAAGTGATGGGATTACAGGCATGAGCCACCACGCCCAGACCGCCCCCCGCCCCCACCAATTTTTAATCCAAGTTGAAACGTGTATTTAAAGTCAGCCCTCTTGGCTGGATGTGGTGGCTCATACCTGTAATCCCAGCACCTTGGGAGGCTGAGGTGGGTGGATCTCTTGAGGCCAGGAGTTCGAGACCAGCCTGGCCAACATGGCGAAACCCCATCTCTAGTGAAAAATACAAAAATTAGCCAGGTGTGGTGGCACATGACTGTTGTCCTAGCTACTCGGGAGGCTGAGACAGGAGAATTGCTTGAACGCGGGATGCCGAGTTGCAGAGAGCCGAGGTCGCACCACTGCACTCCATCCTGGGCAACAGAGCGAGACTCCATCTCAAATCAATCAATCAATCAGCCCTCTTAATTTTTTTTCTACCTATGGCCACCTCTCCTCTTGTCTGATTTTCAGTTATTTCTGACTAGTGAAACACAGTTGCATCAGTATCAGGGCATTGATTGCTCAATTGAATAAGTCATTTACTGGCCTTTTCTTGTATGTCAGGGGCTGTTTTGGTTTGAGCATGGAGCTAGCAGAGCGAAGGACTGAGGCTTGCTTAGGATTGGGGGTGCAGTATACACCCAACTGCCCCGAACCCTAATTAGCTTGTGTGGTCACAAAATAAAACACTTGATAAAATGGGAAGTGCAGCAGAAACTCAGCTTATACCTCCTAGGAAAATTAGTCACCGTTGTGCTGTCAGTCACATGGCTGGATGCTGGAATGTGTGGTCCCTCCTTCCACCTTGAGCCTCAGCTTCTGCATGCCAAGGTTAATACGCAGAGTCTCCTGTGAGCCATGTGAGGAGGTAGCCCTCCACGAGGTTGGGGAGAACGTAAGTGGAACTTCTTAGCTGAGGAAGATGGCACATTTACTCAAGACTCAGAAGACGCAAGTGACCAAAGATTAAGACACCAAATCACAGGCGCGCGGGCAGGGTTGTGCGGCTGTGCTTGGCTGCATGCGGAAGAGGAGGTTGTGCTCTGACTGAATAAGGAAGGCAGCTACAATTACAGCTTTAGAAAAACTCTGGGGAAAATTGCCCTGGTTTTGTGAGGACTGGTATTTTTCAAACTGCATTTGCAGATGTGCCTAAAAATAAAAACAAATTGCAAACATGTCCTGCAAGTCCCTTGGGCAGGATGCCACTGCCAAGGGGGCTGGGTCCTGAGACCCTTGAGGCTCCCAGCCGGTCCTGTGAACCCAGAGACCTGCGGCACCAGAGTGGATGGCATGGGAACATTCCTCCTGTCCTCAGGGAGAGCATTTTATTTGGTTTCATCCCCCTCCCTCCAGTTTCTATGTTTCACTGGAAAGAAAAGTTACTAAACCTTTTTAATCTTTTAAGCCATTTTATTTAATTTGCAGTTCTTAAAAATTCACTATTAAAATGTACTTTAGGCTGGGCGGGATGGCTCACACCTGTAATCCCAGAACTCTGGGAGGCCAAGGCAGGTGGAACTTTGAAGCCAGGAGTTCAAGGCCATCCTGGCCAACATGGTAAAACCCCGTCTCTACTGAAAATACAGAAATTAATCGGGCATGGTGGTGCCCACCTGTAATCCCAGCTGCTTGGGAGGCTGAGGCAGGAGAATCGCTTGAACCCAGGAGGCAAAGGTTGCAGTGAGCCAAGATCGTGCCACTGCACTCCAGCCTGGGCGACAGAATGAGACTTTGTCTCAAAAAAATAAAAAAATAAAATGCACTTGAAACATCTTTTCCTTAAAAAAAAAAAAAAAAGAAGCTTTATAATAGGTAACATTGAGTGCTATGTGTCAGACACTTTCTCCTTTGTAGTTTTCGCAAAAACTTTTTGAGGTGAGGTAGATGTGTCCAGCTCCTATTACAGAATACAGCTTGGATGGGTAGGTAAACAGCTGGCCTGGTGTTAGATGCTAAATATTTTAACTCGGTTAAAAACCTTTTTGGGCTGGGCGCAGTGGCTCATACCTGTAATCTCAGCACTTTGGGAGGCCGAGGCGGGTGGATCAGCTGAGGTCAGGAGTTCCAGACCAGCTGGGCCAACATGGTGAAACTCTGTCTCTACTAAAAATACAAAAATTAGCTGGATGTGGTGGTGCATGCCTGTAATCCCAGATACTTGGGAGGCTGAGGCAGGAGAATCACTTGAACCCGGGAGGCAGAGGTTGCAGTGAGCCGAAATTGTGCCACTGCACTCCAGTCTGGGCGACAGAGCGAGACTCCGTCCCCCCCCCCCAAAAAAAAGCCCTCTTTGAAAACTGGGCTGGGTTAAGGGTCAGGTGAGGTGGCTTGCATCTGAAATCCCAGCACTTTGGGAGGCTGAGGCAGGAGGGTTGCTGGAAGCCCGGAGTTTGAGACCATTTTGGGCAACACCTGGAGACCCTGTCTCTACAAAAAATAAAAAATTAGCTGGGTGTGGTGGCGTACACCTATAGTCCTAGCTACTCACAGGCTGAGATGGGAGAATCATCTGAGCCCAGGAGTTCAAGGCTACAGTGAGCTCTGATCATACTACTGCACTCTGCCTGGGTAACAGAGCAAGACCCCCATCTCTGGGGAAAAAAAAAAATGAAAAAACTGGATTAAAAGCCAGGGTTTCATGCAGTTCCATCTGACTCCAAAGTTTAGTAAAGAATTCCATTTTTTGGAGGGTCACCTGCACTAATTCCTGCCTTGGTCACAGACTGGCCCATCTGGCTTGTTGACTTGCTCATGCACCTGCACCCAGCTCACAGCTTAGCAGGAAGAGGGAAAGAAAGCTGGGAGGTCATGGCCCATTCCTCAGTCCCAGCTTCCTTGGAAGGCTGGAATGAAGCTCTCATGCCGGGAGTCTCCTGAAGTCCTTCCTACTCCCTGGTCTCAGCTGCATCCCTTGGGCAGGACAAATCACCCCCACCCCCGCCCCGTCCCCTATCTGCACAAGAAGCAGTGCTTGTGGGGACTGTGTGGGTTGACATATGTAACACTTAGAACATGAAGCCTGTGCCACATGAATACTAACTACTGTCCCCCTCTTCTAGGTTTAATTTTTAGAAGTCAATGTCACCTGTAGCAGAGAAGTTCCTTGAAATCAAATCAGACATATGGCAATTGTGAAAAGATTGAAGTAAGGTTTAGGTCTTGGTTAAATTTTTAAAATCCTTGAGTTTGTTTTGTTAATGACTGAGCATATTCTCTCCACTTTACCTTTTGTGTGTGGCAGGGGCCACACAGCCACCATCCCTATTGTTTCAGGTTCCAATCACATTCCTGTTCTGGGGCCCACATTCTCAAGGGAATCTTCTGGTAGTGAGAGTTTGCTTCAGTTTACATCTGGAAACAGCTCTTAGGGGTAAGGGGGATTTGCCCCTGAGTGGCATGAGGTCAGGGCTGCTGGGGCCAGGTCTTCCTGGACTGGCACCTCAGCCCAGTGGCGAGGACATCTCTGATCTAGCAGGGTAAAATCCGGAGTCAGCTGGCTGGAATTTGAACCTCCAGGTTGCAGGAAGCCCAAGTACTTCCCATTTCTGTGCCTGCCGCTTGTCCTGTGTGACTCCCCGGCCCACAGGCCTCTGGCAGCTCTGATTAGGCTCATGCTGCTGTCCCAAAAGACCTGGTCTGTCTGCTCTCTCCACAGCAACTGACTATTCAAAGAACTTGATAGAAAGGTACCCCGGGCCACTCCCAGCTGCCTATGGGTTCACTAGAGAATGTCCTTTTGCAAATCTATGGGCTGGACAGGGAAAAGGCCAGTGATCCTGATCAACTGCCCCCTGCTTAGAAGACCATGTCATCTCCCATCCCAGTTCTTTTTTTTTTTTTTTCTTTTTTGAGACAGAGTCTTTCTCTGTCTCCCAGACTGGAGTGCAGTGGCGTGATCTCGGCTCACTGCAACCTCTGTCTCCCAGGTTCAAGCGATTCTCCTGCCTCAGCCTCACGAGTAGCTGGGACTACAGGTGGGTGCCTCCACGCCCAGCTAATTTTTGTATTTTTAGTAGAGACGGGGTTTCACCACGTTGGCCAGGATGGGCTCCATCTCTTGACCTCGTGATCCACCTGGCTTGGCCTCCCAAAATGCTGGGATTACGGGTGTGAGCCACTGCGCCCAGCCGACAGTGGACTTTTAAACCAAATATCCTTTCGTGCTTGCTGATTTTTGTTCTGTGTGCATGTACAGTCGGCCCCGCCACATCTGCAGGTTCATCCAACTGCAGGTAGAAAATATTCCAGAAGCTGGAGCTGGACACAGTGGCTCATGCCTCTAATCCCAGCACTTTGGGAGGTCGAGGTGGGTGGATTGCTTGAGCCCCAGAGTTTGAGACCAGCTGGGGCAACGTAGGGAGGCCCGTCTCTACAAAATAAAAAACTAGCTGTGTGTGGTGGCGCATGCCTGTGGTCCCAGCTGCTTGGGAGGCTGAGGTGGGAGGATGGCTTGAGTCCAGGAGGTTAAGGCTGCAGTAAGACACAATCATACCACTGCACTGCAGCCTGGGTGACAGAACCCATCTTAAAAAAAAAAAAAAAAAATCCAAAAGAAAAACCAGTAAAAAATTACACCACGAAGAAACTATACACTATAACCACTATTTATATACCACTTACATTGTATTATTATAAGTAATCTGGAGATGATTTAAAGTATACAGGAGGATGTACACAGGTTACATGCAAATATGATGCTATTTTTTATCAGGGACTTGAACATCTGTGGATTTGGGTGTCACTGGGAGTCTTGGAACCAACCCCCTGAGGATACTAAGGCATGACTATATTACCTGGTAAAAAATGGGGAAAAGCCACATTATGTATCTTCCCTCTTAAAATGAACTCTAAAAAGATGAAGTGTCCTGTAATGTGTAACTCTTTCCAGCCTATCTCTTTGTGATGTGGTTCTTCCTAAGCAGCAGTGGATGGTTCTCACTTCTCTGCCTTTTCCTTGCCTTTCTTCACAGCCTTTCTTCCTCCTCAGTGTCCCTTCCACTCAAGCCAGGTACATGCTGGTATTCTGGATTCCAGCGTGAAGCATAGAAGTAGCCCTAAGCCCTGCAAGTTACTGGATTTATGTAGCCAATTTAAACAACTTATCCATTGTAATTTGATATTTGAGTGGCTAAAGCATCTTGTTATTTCTGAACATTTGGGATTATCCTCCTTTTTGTGCTTTTTGTAAACTGAAGGCTTTTCTGATGACCTTCTAATCTTTCCTCACCCACATGCCCTGAATGGAAGATTGAACACTGCCTATCTCTCTCTGTGCAGAAGGATAGAGACTAGTAGGCATTTAAATAAAATTATATATATTCCTGCGAGCTCTGCAACATTTAAAACCTTTCTGTACCAATGACAGTCATTTTGCCTGGGGCTTCCTAGGCTATTTGTTTAAGAAAAACACAGGAGCATTTTCACTTATTAAATTAACCACCGGAGATTGGTCTTGTTTGGGAGTTGCTCTCTCATGTCTTTGAAACCTGTGGCATTTTAACTCCAGGCAGCTGCAAGCTTCATGGGTCTCACAGACACACATCTCCTTCTTTTGTTTAAACTTTCCCTTGGCTTGGTCAAGGGCTTCTCTCTTTTTCTTTTTTCTTTCTTTTTTGAGACGGAGTCTTGCTCTGTTGCCCAGGCTGGAGTGCAGTGGCACGATCTCGGCTCACTGCAGGCTCTGCCTCCTGGGTTCATGCCATTCTCCTGCCTCAGCCTCCCGAGTAGCTGGGACTACGGGTGCCCGCCACCACGCCTGGCTAATTTTTTTTTGTATTTTTTTTAGTAGAGATGGGGTTTCACCGTGTTAGCCAGGATGGTCTCCATCTCCTGACCTCGTGATCCGCCCGCCTCCAAAGTGCTGGGGTTACAGGTGTGAGCCACCACGCCCGGCCTTCTCTTTTTTCTTTGTTTTTTCTTTCTTTCTTTCTTTCTTTTTTTTTTTTTTTGAGACGGAGTTTCGCTCTTGTTGCCCAGCCTGGCGTTGAATGGCGCGATCTCGGCTCCTCACAACCTCCGCCTCCCGGATTCAAGCGATTCTCCTGCCTCAGCCTCCTGAGTAGCTGGGATTACAGGCGTGCGCCACCATGCCCAGCTAATTTTGTATTTTTAGTAGAGATGGGGTTTCTGCATGTTGGTCAGGCTGGTTTCCAACTCCCATCCTCAGGTGATCCGCCCGCCTTGGCCTCCCAAAGTCCTGGGATTACAGGCGTGTGTCACCGTGCCTGGCCTCTTTTTTCTTTTTCTTTTTTCCTAGGCTTAGCTCAGCTGTCTGAGAGACATAGAACAGACATCCCTTGGGGAGAAAGTTGATTTTGGGGAACGTGTGGATGTGTTGACTGTCCATAATTTGAGGTTTGTGGTGGGAGGCATGAGAACGTTTTGAAAATGAGAGAATGTCAGAATGAGAAGTTCTCCAGAGTCCAGGAGGCAAAGGGAATGCTCACAGCAGCCTTTAGGAGGTGGGTGCTGTGGTAGTTGGGTAGTTGTGGCAGCGCCTACGTAGCCTATAGTCAGGCAGGCGAGAGGAATGTCTGTGGCATGCTAGGCATCTGGGTGCTGGGTGTCCACCCAGGAGGAGCAGAGCTTGTGACCCTCATCTGGGCAGGTGACCAGGAAATGGAGGTAGCAGTGTGCTCCCCATCCCCTTTCTGCCCAGCTGTGACATTGTTGATGTGCTGTCCCTGCGCCAGCTGGGGATGCAGGGAGTGGCCTACACATCCCTCTTGTAGAAGCTTTTCTGTATTGTGGGGTGGAGTCTGTTTCTACGCACGGAGCAGACTGACTTTCCAGAGTGCTAATGGAGGCAGAAGGAGATGTGGTTTCCTGGTGCTGTTGGACAGAGGGACTCAAATTTGGAAACAGGCCCATGGTTCATCAGAAGAAGCTTAACAAAAGAATGAAGACTCTATTATTTCCTCCCTGGCTGGCTGAGGGAAGGCACAGAAAGACTCGATTTGAAGCCAGGTTCTGCCATTCAGTGATGTGACACTGGAGGAGTTACCTGTCCTGGGTTTCTCTATTTGTTGAAATTGGAACTAAAATAGCTCAGGGTGAGGCACAGGCACACATGCAGTGGCCAGCCCAGTGCCTGGTGTGAAGGTGGTGGGCTGCAGATGTTACAGGGGATGCTCACCTCACTCCCCACTGCGCAAGCCAGGGGCAGGCGCGAGGTTTCCAGGCCTTGCAAATGGGAAATTCCCCAGCTTCTTAATGAGCGAAGCTGATTTGCTGGCCTGGAGGGAAGGGGCCCACCATGCTGTGTTCTGGGCTACTTCTGGGCTAACCTAGCATCTGTCACTAGTCTATAAATGGACACGGAAGTGTTTTCCAAAGCACAAGCACTTGGTGTCTTGAATGCCCAGGCAGCCGCACCAGCACCCCTTCCTCCCACCTCAGCTGCATGAGCCCTCTGGGGTTTCTGCCCACTGCAGGTGGCTGAGATGTGTGCTCTTCCTTCATCACTTTCTAGGGGCTCAAAATTCAGAGGCCAAATTGCTTGCTGTAGGGTCACATGGTGGTGGTTCAGAAAATAGCCTCCTTCCAACCCCACTGGAAACAAGGAAAAATAAAAAAAACAGAAAATAGGCTTTCTGCTCACCAAGCCACATTCCCGGCAGGCTCCATGTGGCAGCCTGGACTCCAGCCCTGCACTGCTCCCTATGTGATGGGCCTGCCAGAGACACATGGTTGGGCGAATATAATGGCAGATAAATAGACTGCCCTTCTCACCACCCATGGTCCTGTCTGCTGTGTTCTCTCATCGACGCCTGTTTTGTTTTGTTCTAGTATTTGCCCATCCTTTTAGTGCTTTCCACTTACCAGAATCTTTGACTCTTTGCAATTTTTCTTTCACCATGACCCTTTTCCTCCCCAAATAAACCAACCGCTGTCTCCTCCCTCTCTGCCTTTTCTCTGCCAAATGTAATTTGTTTTGTAAAGTATGTCCGCCTCTGACAGCCATCGTTTCGCCCCATCTGTTCTGCATCTCAGAACTCCCCTTGATTGGCAGGAATGGGTTATGTGACCATGGCAGTTTCCAAGGGCAGGGGCATTCAGGTGACCTGCAGTGTGTTTCCTTGAGAGGCCTCCTACCAGGCTGGGAATCCGGTCTTGAATTTCTGCCTGGCATTGTCCAGCCCTTCTAGCCACTCAGAGACACCCAGCTCAGATGATGGTGATCCAAAGTGAGGTGTAGTTCCTTGAAATACAGTGGAAGGAGTTGCTAAAATTTAACTCTGGTAAAATAGTTCTCGGACCCTTGAAGTTGACTTATTATTTGTTTTCTGTCAATATCACCCTGTGTGTAATGTTTTTTCAGGTAGGAGATGGCTTGGTGAGTAGGAATTATTTTCAGTTTCAAATCTCATTTTGGTTTTCATTCCTCTGAAAATTAGCAATAGAGGGATGAAAAGAATTGTGCCTGTCTTGCACTATTGTGCACTGTTCTTGAACTAAAAATAGGGCTTCACATCATAAGCACTGTATGTGTTGCCATTATTAGTAACCTTTGCAGTGATGATTGTGCTCATGGATCACCCAGACACACTCTCCCTCTTGCTGCCATCCCCGCCCCATTCACCTGTCTAAAACAGGTACTGTATGTCAAACACACACCATTCTGTGGCTACTCCTTGAATGGTTCACTGAACATTTTAGATGGCTTCATGCTTACAGAGTTTCTTTCTTTTTTTTTGAGACAGAGTCTCACTCTGTCACCCAGGCTGGGGTATAGTGGTGTGATCTTGGCTCACTGCAACCTCTGCCTCCCGGGTTCAAGCAGTTCTCCTGCCTCAGTCTCCCAAGTAGCTGGGACTATAGGCGTGTACCGCCATGCCCAGCTAATTTTTGTATTTTTAGTAGAGATGGGGTTTCACCATGTTGGCCAGGCTGGTGTTGAACTTCTGACCCCAGGTGATTCGCCCACCTCAGCCTCCCAAAGTGCTGGGATTACAGGCACGAGCCACCATTCCCGGCCAGAAATTTCTTAAGAGATACTTCTTGGTCCTGCTCTCCACTCATCCTCAACCAAAATGAGAACTCTGTGTTTGTAGTCAGCTTAATCAGTTGTGGGGATCACAACTCCCAAGTGTCAACATTAAAGATTGCAATGTATATTCTCCAAATGTTACTACCTTTGTATCTTGTACTATTTATGTACATGCTGTCATGGTATTCGGAGATATCAGAGACTTAGTGGTAATTTTGTTTGTTTTGTTTTAGTGGTGCTTTGCCTCATGGTGTCAGTTCCATTCCAGCTGAGGCAGGCAGGTTTTGCTTCAGACCCTGCAGCCTGGAACAGAGCACTGCCCCCCTTTCTAATGAAGCTTAGGCTGGGCACAATGGCTCACACCTCTAATCCCAGCACTTTGGGAGGCTGAGGTGGGCGGATCATGAGGTCAGGAGATCGAGACCATCCTGGCTAACACGATGAAACCCTGTCTCTACTAAAAATACAAAAAATTAGCCGGGAGTGGTGGCATATGCCTGTAGTCCCAGCTACTCGGGAGGCAGAGGCAGGAGAATCACTTGAACCCAGGAGGCGGAGGTTGCAGTGAGCCAAGATTGCGCCACTGCACTCCAGCCTGGTGACAGAGCAAGATTCCGTTTCATAAACAAATAAATGAAATAAAGTATTGTATTTAGCCCAGTAAGTCCAAAATATTATCATTTCAACATGTAATCAATATAAAGCAATTATTAGGGCTGGGCACGGTGGCTCAGATGTGTAATCCCAGCACTTTGGGAGGCCAAGGTGGAAGGATCGCTTGAGGAGTTCAAGAGCAGCCTGGTCAACATAGTGAAACCGCAACTCTACAAAAAAATTTTTTACTTAGCTGTGGGTGGCGGCATGTGGTACCTGTAGTCCTAGCCATTCCAGAGGCTGAGGCAGGAGGATTGCTAGAGCCCAGGAATCAGAGGCTGCAATGAGCCATGATAGTGCTGCTGCACTCCAGCCAGGGTGAAAAGAGTGAGACCTTTCCTCTAAAAAAAAAAAAAAAGAATTACTAGTGAGATATTTTGCATTTCTGTTACTAAGTCTGAGATTTGGTGTGTATTTTACACTTATAGCACATCTCCATTGGACTAGCCACATTTTGAGTCCTTGGTAGCCAGGTGTGGCTAGTAGCCACCTTCAGGTCATGGGCAGCACAGTTCTCTTGACAACTGTAAGTCCTAAGATTTCAGGATCCATGGCCCCCATCCTTCAGCCTATTTGTTTTGTGGCTGGAATTTATAAGCATGGACTTAAAAGAGATAATTAAAATTGGGGTCTTTTTTAAGAGTTGATTTGTTCATGTAATGTTCCCATGGCTCAGTAAGTGGCTATCAGTGGATGCTGTAAGACACGTTCTGCTCACATAAAGTCTTGGAGAAGAGCTCCCAGCAGGGATGCACAAGGCCTGGCTGCTCCTGAGTGTCTGCAGACAAGATTAGGAGGACACATGCTTCCACAGTGCTGTGCTGCTCTGTTACCTAGAGCTGGGGTTGGGAGGGTAAGAGGATTTTCTGTGGGTAGAGAAAATTAAGAAATAAATCAAGCAATAAGTCAATACATTGTCTTTGTCTTTTTATTTAGCGGAATAGAAGATGAACTCAACTGAATTCACCGAAGATGTAGAAGAAGGTAAAAAAAAATGCCGTTTTTGAAAAATGTTTTTAACTGAATACTTTTGATCAGGTCATACATTCACATGGTCCAAAAATATACAAAGTTATATAGTGAAAAGTCCCCTCCACCCACACACTTGTTCCCCGGTTCCCATCCCTCTCCACCCACACACTTGTTATAAGCACCTTGTGTCGCTTTTTAAAAATTACTTTTTTAAAGCACAAAAAGATAATATTTTATGTCTCTCCTTCCACTGCCTTCCCCCCCCAAAAAAGATGTTTAAACCAATTTGAACTAAATGCTCTTGGAACATGGCTTTATTGTACAGCACTAGTGCGGTGAGATAAAGATTGCATTGTTGGAAAGCTCAGGTTTGTTATGACTAGACATCATTATCTCAGCACTGGTGTCAAAGGGCGGCCCACAGACACCCTGCTGCTCAGAGAACCCTGCTGATCTCTGAGCAGCCCTGGTTTTTCCCACTGAGCCCTATTTCTTCTCTGACACAGTTCTAAAAAGTATCACTGTGAAAGTGGAGACAGAGGCTGAAGATGCTGCTCTGGACTGCTCCGTGAATTCCAGGACTTCTGAGAAGCACTCTGTGGACAGCGTCCTCACTGCCCTGCAGGACTCCAGCAAACGAAAGCAGCTGGTCAGCGATGGCCTGCTAGACTCTGTCCCCGGCGTGAAGAGGAGGCGGCTGATCCCCGAGGTGAGGGCCTAGCTGCTGTCACTCTTTGCTTGGGCTCTAACCCTCTCTGATTCCATGCTGAATCTCCCTCTTGTTTTGGGCATCCTGGCAACTGCTGAACCCTTGGGCATGGGAGGGTTTCATTTAAGCTATCCCATCTCTGGCTTCAGTTTCTCGAAAGTGTCTGTCTTTAACTGGAATTCTTGTTTGTGTTTGGATTCCTGGTGGGTAAAGGGAGCCTTCACATTGCAGCTGCTTTAGCGTTATTTTGCTGTGCTTTGTGGGGGAAAGCAGGAGCTTGCTGATAGTGAGGACGGTTAACGTAAGCCTACCACACTTGACATAGTAGCTGATTCTTGCAAAAGTGGGGCATTAGCTGGAGGTCAGGTCTTTTCCTAAATTAAATCTATCATTCACTTATTTAAATAGAGACTGGATCTCACTATGTTGCCCAGGCTGGTCTTGAACTCCTGGCCTCAAGTGATCCTCCTGACTTGGCCTCCCAAAGTGCTGGGATTACAGGCGTGAGCCATAGTGCACAGCCAACTCTTTGTTTAATTGGTTTGTTTTAACTCTCCCCTGTTGGATGTTAGGGCAGATCCAAATAAATTAGGAAGTTATACATTTTAGGGATTTGGTTAGGCTTTAATTTGCATAATGATGAGACTAAGATTTTAACCAAGATTTAAATATACATGTTTATAGTGAGGACCTACATTCCACATCATGGAACATTGAGTGATAGGTTTGTTGGGTTTTTTTTTTTTTTTTTTTTTGAGACGGAGTTTTGCTGTTCTTGCCCAGGCTGGAGTGCAGTGGCGCTATCTCAGCTCACAGCAACCTCTGCCTCCTAGGTTCAAGCGATTCTCCTGCCTCAGCCTCCCGAGAAGCTGAGATTACAGGCATGCGCCACCACGCCCAGCTAATTTTGTATTTTTAGTAGATACAGGGTTTCTCCATGTTGGCCAAGCTGGTCTTGAACTCCCGACCTCAGGTGATCTGCCTGCCTTGGCCTCCCAAAGTGCTGGGATTACAGGTGTGAGCCACTGTGCCTGGCCATGAGTGATACTTTTATTTACTATTTTATTTATTCAGAGTTTTTTTTTTCTAACTCTTTATTCTGGTCTGAATGGCTTTTCTTTTTTAAACAACTTTGTTTCTCTAATTTATTTGGGCTTTAATTTTTTTTTTTCATCTTTGAGACAGAGTTTCACTCTTGTTGCCCAGGCTGGAGTGCAATGGCGCGATCTTGGCTTACCGCAACCTCCGCCTCCTGGGTTCAAGCGATCCTCCTGCCTCAGCCTCCCGAGTAGCTGGGATTACAAGCATGTGCCACCACGCCCGACTAATTTTTGTATTTTTAGTAGAGACAGGGTTTCTTAATGTTGGTCAGGCTGGTCTCAATCTCCTGACCTCAGGTGATCCGCCTGCTTCAGCCTCCCAAAGTGCTCGGATTACAGGTGTGAGCCACTGCATCAGGCCCAAAACAACTTTATTAAGATATAATTCACATACTATACCTTTCACCAATTTAAGTTATATAATTTAATGTTTTTTTTTGTTTGTTTGTTTGTTTGTTTTTGTCTGAGACAGGGTCTCGCTCTGTTGCCCAGGCTGGAATGCGGTGGCGCAATCTTAGCTCACTGCAACGTCTGCAGTGTTGGTCCAGGCTGGTCTCAAACTCCAGACCTCAAGTGGTCTGCCCGTCTTGGCCTCCCAAAGTGCTGGGATTACAAGCGTGAGCCACCGCGCTCAGCCCTAGTTTAACGGTTTTTAGTATATTCCCAGAGTTATGCTATTTTAGGACATTTTTATAACCTTACAAAGAGTCCCTGCCCATTAGCGGTAGCTCCTCATTCCCTACTTTTCCAGCTACTGACAATCACTAATGTACTTTCTAAGGATTTGCCTATTGTGGGCATTTCATTTTTATTTTTAATTGATTGATTGATTGATTGATGGATGGATGGAGTCTCGCTGTGTGGCCCAGGCTTGGAGTGCAGTGTCATGAGCTCAGCTCACTGCAGCCTCTGTCTCCTTGTTCAAGCGATTCTCCTGCCTCAGCCTCCTGAGTAGCTGGGATTACAGGTGGGCACCACCACGCCTGGCTAATTTTTGTATTTTTAGTAGAGACAGGGTTTCACTATGTTGGCCAGGCTGGTCTCAAACTCCTGACCTCACGTAATTCACTCGGCTCAGCCTTCCAGATTGCTGGGATTACAGGCGTGAGTCACTATGCCCGGCCAATTCTAGGCATTTCATGTAATGTAATCATATGTTCTATGGCCATATGTGTCTGACTTCTTAGCATAATGTTTTCAAGGTTCATCATCTATGTATCAGTACTTCATTTCTTTTTGTTTTAACAGACTTTATTTTATAGAGCAGTTTTAGGTTTACAGAAAAATTGAGCAAAAGAGACAGATTTCCCATATACTTCCTTACCCCTACATGTTTATAACCTCCCCCATTGTCAACATTGTATACCAGATTGATGCATTTATTACAACTGATGATCCCCCATTGACACATTATTGCCCAAAGTCAGTAGTTTACATTAGGGCTCACTCTTGCTATTGTATAGTCTATGGGTTTGGACAAATGTATATGCCATTTGTAGTATCATACAGAGTAGTTTTGCTGTCCTAAAAATCTGTTATGCTCTGTCTGTTCATCCTTCACTCCCACATAACCCCCAGCAACCACTGATCTCTTTACCATCTCCATACTTTTATCTTTTCCAGAATGTCGTGAAGTTGGAATTATACAATGTGTAGCCTTTTTAGATTGGTTTATTATACTTAGCAATATGCATTTGAGTTTCCTCCATGTCTTTTCATGGCTTAATAGCTCATTTTCTTTTAGCACTGAATTATATTCTATTGCCTGGATGTACCAGAGTTTATTTATTCATTTACCTACTAAAGGACATCTTGGATGCTTCCAAGTTTTGGCAATTATGAATAATGCTGCTATAAACGTCCATGTATAGGTTTTCATGTGGACATAAGTTTTCACCTCCTTTGGATAAACACCGAGGAGTGTGATTATGTTTAGTTTGGTAAAAAACTACCAAACTGCCTTCCAAAGTGGCTGGACCATTTTACAGTCCCACTAACAAGTTCCTCTTGCTCCACATCCTTGAAAGCATTTGCTGTTGTCAGTGTTCTGGATTTTGACCATTCTAATAGGTATGTGGTAGTATCTTGGTTTTTTTCTTTGTTTAGTTTAAAAAAAAATTTTTTTTTTTTTGCAGAGATGAGGGTGGTCTCACTATGTTGCCCAGGCTATTCTCGACCTCCTGGCCTCAAGCAATCCTCTTGCCTCAGCCTCCCAAAGTGTTGGGATTACAGGCATGAGCCACTGTGCCCAGCGGTTGTGTTTTTGTTTATGTTGTTGTTGTTGTTGTTTGAGACAGGGTCTCTCTGTTGCCAGGGTGGAGTGCAAAAGCAGTGGCACAGCTAGGTGTGGTGGTTTAACACCTGTAATCCCTGCATCTTGGGAGGCTGAGGCAGGTGGATTGCTTGAGTCCAGGAGTTCCAGATCAGCCTGGGCAATGTGGCAAAGCCTTGTCTCTACAAAAAATACAAAAAAATTATCCAGGCCTGGTGGCACACACCTGTAGTCCCAGCTACTCGGGAGGCTGCGGTGGGAGGATCGCCTGAGCCTGGGAGGTCGGGGCTGCCGTGAACCATGGTTGTGTCACTGCACTCCAGTCTGGGTGACAGAGTGAGACCCTGTCTCAAAAAAAAAAAAAAAAAAAAAAAAAGCAGTGGCATAGTCAGCTCACTGTAATCTCAAACTCCTGGGCTCAAGGGATCCTCCTCTTTCAGACTCCCAAGTAGCTGGGACTACAGGCATGCCAGCACCATGCCTGGCTAACTTTTAAAGTTTTTGTAGAGATGGAGTTTGTTGTTCGTTTTATTTATTTATTTATTTATGAGATGGAGTTTTGCTCTTGTTGCCCAGGCTGAAGTGCAATGGCACGATCTCAGCTCACTACAACCTCTGCCTGCTGGGTTCAAGCGATTCTCCTGCCTCAGCTTCCCGAGTAGCTGGAATTACAGGCGTGCACCACCACGCCCAGCTAATTTTGTATTTTTAGCAGAGACGGGGTTTCTCTATGTTGGTCAGGCTGGTCCCGAACTCCCAACCTCAGGTGATCCACCCCCCTCAGCCTCCAAAGTGCTGGGATTACAGGCATGAGCCACCACGCCCGGCTGTTGTTCTCTTAATTTGTGCTTCCCTGACAACATATGATGTGGAGAATCTTTTTATATGCTTATTTGCCAGCAGTATAGCTTTTTTGGTGAAGTGGCTATTAAGATTTGTGGCCCATTTTAATTTTTATTTTATAGAGATAGCATCTTGCTATGTTGCCCAGGCTGGTCTTGAGCTCCTCGGCTCCAGTAACCCTTTGGCCTGAAGCCTTCGAAAGTGCCGGGATTATGGGCTTGAGCCACCACACCTGGCTGGCCCATTTTAAAATTGGGTTTTGTTTTTATTGTTGAATTTTAAGAGTTCTTCATATATTTTGATTAACAGTCCTGTATTTTGATTAATAGTCCTTTATCAGGTATGTCTTTTGCAAATATTTTCTCCCAGCCTGTGGCTTGCCTTTCATTCTTTTGATAGTATCTTGTAGAGCAGAAATGTTTACTTTTAATGAAGTCCAGTTTATTAATTCTTTCATAGACTGTGGCTTTGGTATCATATCTAAAAAGTTACTGCCAAACCCAAGATCATCTAGGTTTTCTCTGATGTTATCTTCTAGGTGTTTTATAGTTTTTCATTTTACATTTAGGTTTGTGATCCCTTTTGAGTTGATTTTTGTAAAGGGTATAAGGACTATGTCTAGATTGACATATTTGCATGTGGATGTCCAGTTTGGTCCAGTAAAATATGTTGAAAAGACTGTCTGTGTTCCATCGTATTGCTTCCGTTGACTGTCTTTATGCAGTTCTACTTCTGGGCTCTCTATTCTGTTCTATTGATCTATTTGTTTATTCTTGCCCCAGTACCACCCTGTCTTGATTACTGTAGCTTTATGGTAAATGTTGCAGTCAGGTAGTATCAGTCTCTTAACTGTGTTCTTTTCTTTTTTTTTTTTTTTTTTTGAGACGGAGTCTCGCTCTGTCGCCCAGGCTGGAGTGCAGTGGCGCGATCTTGGCTCACTGCAAGCTCCGCCTCCCGGGTTCACACCATTCTCCTGCCTCAGCCTCCTGAGTAGCTGGGACTACAGGCACCCGCCACCACGCCCGGCTAATTTTTTTGTATTTTTAGTAGAGACGGGGTTTCACCGTATTAGCCAGGATGGTCTCGATCTCCTGACCTCATGATCTGCCCTCCTCAGCCTCCCAAAGTGCTGGGATTACAGGCAACTGTGTTCTTTTCTTTCACTATTGTGTTGGCTATTCTGGGCTTTTGTCTGTCCATATAAATTTTAGAATTAGTTTATTGATATCAGCAAAATAGCTTGCTGGGATTTTGATTGGGATCATACTGAATCTGTAGGTCAAAGTGGGAAGAACTGACATCTCGAAAATACTGAGTCTGCCTCTTTATGAGCATGGAATGCCTCTCCATTTATTTAATTTTTTAATTACTTTCATCAGTTTTGTACTTTCCCTCATATACATCTTGTATACATATGTATTTTGTTAGGTTTATAACTTAAGTATTTCATGTTTTTGGAGTCCTGATATAAATGGTGTTGTGTTTTTAATTTTAAATTCTACTTGTTTATTGCTGGTGTATAGGAAATAAAATTGACTTTTGTATAGTAACCTTGTATACTACAACCTTCCTATAATTGCTTTATTAGTTCCAGTTGTTTTTTGGATTCTTTTGGATGTTCTACATAGACAATCATGTCATGTGCAAAGAAAGACAGTTTTATTTCTTCCTTCCCGATCAGTATACCTTTTATTTCATTTTCTTTTCTTATTGCATTAGCTAAGACCTTCAGTACAATATTGAAAAGGAATGAGGAGAGGGAGACATCCTTGCTTTGTGCCTGATCTTCATGGGAAACCTTCTGATTTCTCACCATTAAGTACAATGTTAGCTGTGGGATTTTTGTAGGTGTTCTTTTTCAAGTTGAGAAAGTTTCCCTCTAGTCCTAATTTACTGAGAGTTTTTGTTATGAATGGTGTGGGATTTTGTGAAGTGCTTTTTCTGCATTTATTGACGTGATCATGTGATTTTTCTTCTTTACCCTGTTGCTGTGGTGGATTTCATTAACTGATTTTTAAATGATGAACCCCTTTGCATGTCTAGGATAAATCTAAGTTGGTCATGGTGTATAAAATCTTTTTTTTTTTTTGGAGACAGAGTCTCACTGTCTCCTAGGCTGGAGTGCAGTGGTGTGATCTCGGCTTACTGCAAGCTCCGCCTCCCGGGTTCAAGCAATTCTCCTGCCTCAGCCTCCCGAGTAGCTGAGACTACAGGTACCTGCCACTACACCCGGCTAATGTTTTCTATTTTAGTAGAGATGGGGTTTCACCATGTTGCCCAGGCTGGTCCCCAACTCCTGAGCTCAGGCAGTCCGCCCACCTCTGCCTCCCAAAGTGCTAGGATTACAGGCGTGAGCCACCATGCCTGGCCTCAGTTTTTTTAAACGTGAGGCTGGCCACGTGGGAGACAGAATTACGACTCAAATCAGTCTCCTGCTAATGTTTTTTTTTTTTTTTTTTTTTTTGAGACGGAGTCTCGCTCTGTCGCCCAGGCTAGAGTGCAGTGGCGTGATCTCGGCTCACTGCAAGCTCCGCCTCCTGGGTTCACGCCATTCTCCTGCCTCAGCCTCCCGAGTAGCTGGGACTACAGGCGCCCGCCACCACGCCCGGCTAATTTTTAGTATTTTTAGTAGAGACGGGGTTTCACTGTGTTAGCCAGGATGGTCTCGATCTCCTGACCTCGTGATCCACCCGCCTCGGCCTCCCAAAGTGCTGGGATTACAGGCGTGAGCCACCGCGCCCGGCCTCCTGCTAGTGTTTTATTGAGGGTTTTTCATCTGTGTTCATGAGAAATATTGGTCTGTAGCTTTTTTTCTTGTAATGTCTTTATCTGGTTTTGGTATTAAGGTAATGCTGGCCTCATAGAATGAGTTAGGAAGTAGTTTCTCTACTTCTGTTTTCTGAGACTGTAGAGAAATTGTATCATTTTTCCCTTAAATGTTTGGTAAAATTCACCTTTGAACCCATTTGGGCCTGGTACTTTGTGTTTTGGAAGGCTATTAGTTACTGATTCAATTTCTTTAATAGATATAGCCCTATTTGGAATGTCTCTTCTTCCATGAGTTCTAGAAGATTGTGTCTTTTAAGGAATTAGTCTCTTTCCTCTAGGTTATCAAATTTTTGGACATAGAGTTGGTCATAGTGTTCCTTTATCATTCTTTCAATGTCCATGGGGCCTGTAGTGGGATCTCTGATTTCTGATATTACTAATTTGTGTCCTCTTTCTCTCTCTAACTTAGCCTGCTAGAGGCATATGGATTTTACTGATCTTTTCAGAGAAACAGATTTTGGTTTCATTGATTTTTTTTATCTATTGATTTCCTGTTTGTAATTTCATTGATTTCTACACTAATTTTTTTTGTTTCTTTTCTTCTGCTTACTTTGGATTTAATTTGCTTTTCTAGTTTTCTCAGGTAAAAGCTTAGATGATTTTTAGATCTTTTCTATTGTATGCCTTCAATACTATATATTTTCCTCTAACCACTCTTTTTGCTGCATTTCACAAATTTTGGTAAATTGAGTTTTCATTTTCTTTCTTTTTTTTTTTTCGAGATGGAGTATCACTCTGTTGCCCAGGCAGGAGTGCAGTGGTGCGATCTTGGCTCACTATAACCTCTGCCTTCCAGGTTCAAGCAATTATCCTGCCTCAGCCTACTGAGTAGCTGGGATTACAGGTGCCCACGACCATGCTCGGCTAATTTTTGTATTTTTAGTAGAGACGGGGTTTTGCCATGTTGACCAGGCTGATCTCGAGCTACTGACCTCAGGTGATCCACTGCCTCTGCCTTCCAAAGTGCTAGGATTACAGGCATGAGCCACTGCGCCTGGCCTAACTATCTTTTTTTAGCATGTTAATTATACTTTTTTCTTAAATATTTTTTTCTTTTTTTTAATGGTTGCCCTAAAGTTTGCAACATATATTTACAACTAGTCCAAGTACATGTTCAAATAACCTACCACTTCAGAAGTGGTGTGAGTACCTTATAATAACAAAAGAGTCCAAATTCCTCCCTCTATTCCCTTGTCTTATTGCTGTCACTCATTTATATATAAGTGCGTGCACACGCGCACGCGCACACACAAGCATATATAGTTGACTACATTGTTGCTATTATTATTTTGAACAAAGAGTTGTCAGATCAGAGTAAGAAAAATAAAGTTTTTATTTTACCTTCAGTTATTCCTTCCCTGATGCACTTTCTTTAGGTATGTAGATTCATGTTTCTGACATTTTCTTTCTCTCTGAAGAAATCCTTTGAACATTTCTGGCAACAGACTCCCTAATTTATTTTATTTATTTATTTATTTGAGACAGAGTCTTGCTCTGTCGCCCAGGCTGGAGTGCAGTGGTGCGATCTTGGCTCAGTGCGACCTCCACCTCCCAGGTTCAAGTGATTCTCGTGCCTCAGCCTCCCCAGAAGCTGGAATTACAGGCACGTGCTACCACACCCAGCTAAGTTTTGTATTTTTAGTAGAGACAGGGTTTCTCCATGTTGGCCAGGATGGTCTTGAACTCCTGACCTCAAGCAATCTGTGTGCCTTGGCCTCCCAAAGTGCTGGGATTACAAACATGAGCCAGTGCACCTGGCCTCTGTAGTATAATTTAAAATCAGGTAATGTGATTCCTTCAATTTTGTTCTAGGATAGCTTTGGATATTCTGGCTCTTTGGTGGTTCTGTATAAATTTTAGGATTATTTTTTCTATTTTTGTGAAGAATATCATTGGAATTTTGATAGGGATTGTAGTAAATCTGTAGTTGGTGGCCAGGCGCAGTGGCTCAGGCCTGTAATCCCAGCACTTTGGGAGGCTGAGGTGAGTGAATCATTTGAGGTCAGGAGTTCGAGACCAGCCTGGCCAACATTGTGAAACCCCATCTCTACTAAAAATACAAAAATTAGCCGTGCACAATTGTGCGTGCCTCTTATCCCAGCTACTCAGGAGGCTGAGGCAGGAGAATCACTTGAACATGGGAGGCAGAGGTTGCAGTGAGCCAAGATCGTGCCACTGCGCTCCAGCCTGGGCGACAGAGTCTCGCTCTGTCGCCCAGGCTGGAGCGCAGTGGCACGATCTTGGCTCACTGCAAGCTCCGCCTCCTGGGTTCACACCATTCTCCTGCTTCAGCCTCCCAAGTAGCTGGGACTGCAGGCGCCCGTCACCATGCTGGGCTAATTTTGTTTTTGTATTTTTAGTAGCGATGGGTTTTCACCGTGTTAGCCAGGATGGTCTCAATTTCCTGACGTCGTGATCCGCCTGCCTTGGCCTCCCAAAGTGCTGGGATTACAGGCGTGAGAAAAAAAATAAAATCTTTAGTTGGCTTTTGGTAGCATGGATAATATTTCACTTTAACAATATTGATTTTTCGAATCACGAATGTGGAATATCATTCCTTTTTTTGTGTCTTCTTCAATTTCTCACTTGAATGTTTTAAACGTTTTCATTGTAGAGATATTTCACTTTTTTTTTTTTTGAGACGGAGTCTCGCTCTTTTGCCCAGGCTGGAGTGCAATGGGGCGATCTTGGCAACTTCACCTCCTGGGTTGAAGTGATTCTCCTGCCTCAGCCTCCCAAGTAGCTGGGATTACAGGCACCCACCATCACGCCCAGCTAATTTTTGCATTTTTAGTAGAGACTGGGTTTCGCCATGTTGACCAGGCTGGTCTCCAGCTCCTGACCTCAGATGATCCACCTGTGGTAAGTGGTAAGATTACAGGCGTGAGCCACCGTGCCTGGCCGAGATCTTTCACTTCTTTGGTTAAATTAATTCTTAGATACCTTATTTTTATTTGTAGCTATCGTAAATTATATTACTTTCTTGATTTCTTTTTCAGATTGTTCACTTTTGGCACATAGAAATACTCCTGGTTTTTGTATATTGTTTTTGTATCCTGCAGTTTTACTGCATTTGATTGTCAGTCCCCTTCCTTGCTTGCACAGTTTCTAAGGAGAATGTAGGTGTAATTCTTATCTTTGCTCCTCTATAGGTAAAGTGTTTTGTTCCCCACCTTACTTCTTTCAGGATTTTTTTTAATCTTTGATTTTCTATAGTTTGAAAACAGTATGCCTAGGTATAGTGGATTTTTTTGTTTTGTTTTGTTTTTCGTGTATCATGTTTGCTATTCTCTGAACCTCTTAGATCTGTGGTTTGGTATCTTACCTTAATTTAGGGAAATTCTCAGTCATTGTGGTTTCAAATATTTCTTCTGTTCCTTTTTCTCTTTCCATGTATTCCCATGGTGTATATGTAACACCCTTTGTAACACCTTTTGTAGTTATCCCACAGTTCTTGGGCAGTCTGTTCAAATTTTCCATTCCTTTTTCTCTTTGCTTTTCTGTTTTTGAGGTATCTATTAAGATATCCTCAAATGCAGAGATTCTTTTTTCAGCCGTGTCCAGCCTACCAAAAAACCCATCAAAAGGATTCTTTTATCTGGGTGTGGTGGCACATGCCTATAGTCCTAGCTAGCTACTTAGGAGGCTGAGGCAGGAGGATTGCTTGAGGCCAGTAGTTTGAGGCTGCAGTGAGCCAAGATTGCACCACTGTATTTCAGCCAGGCAGGGGAACAAAGCAAGAACCTGTCTCTAAAAAAAAAAAAAAAGGGCTCTTCATTTCTATTACAGTGTTGTTGTTTTTTTTTTTTTTTTTTTTTATCACTAGCCTTTCTTTTTTATTGTTTCTTAGAATTTCAGGTCAAGTGTGGTGACTCATGTTTGTAATCTCAGCACTTTGGGAGGCTGAGGTGGGAGGATCATTTGAGCCCAGAGTTTAAGACCAGCTTGGGCAACATAGCAAGACCCTGTCTCTAAAAAAAAAAAAAAAAAAAGTATTTTCATTTGTGTGTCCATTGACCATCTGTTTTTTTTTTGTTTGTTTGTTTTGAGATGGAGTCTTGCTCTGTCGCCCAGGCTGGAGTGCAGTGGCACAATCTCAGCTCACTGCAACCTCCGCCTCCCAGATTCAAGCAATTCTCCTGCCTCAGCCTCCTGAGTAGCTGAGATTACAGGTGCGTGCCACCATGCCTGGCTGATTTTTGTATGTTTAGTAGAAATGGGGTTTCACCATGTTGGTCAGGCTGGTCTCAAACTCCTGACCTCGTGATCCGCCGGCCTTGGCCTCCTAAAGTGCTTGTGCCTGGCCAAGCATCTGTTCTTGCATGTCGTCTACTTTTTCCATTAGAGTCCTTGGCATATTAATCATAGTTGTTTCACATTCTCTGATAATTCCAGCATCCCTACCACCTCTGAGTCTGGTTTGGTCTTAGTACGCCTTGTCGTTTTTTCTTTTCTTTTCTTTTTTGAGATGGAGTTTTGCTCTCTTACCCAGGCTGGAGTGCAGAGGTGCAATCTCTGCTCACTGCAACCTCCACCTCCCAGATTCAAGCAATTCTCCTGCCTCAGCCTGCCAAATAGTTAGGATTACAGGTGTTCGCTGATTTTTGTATTTTTAGTAGAGATGGGGTTTCGCCATGTTGACCAGGCTGGTCTCGAATTCCTGACCTCAAGTGGTCCACCCGCCTCGGCCTCTGAAAGTGCTGGGATTACCGGCCCAGCCTTGTAGTTTTTTTTTCTTTTTTTTTTTTTTTTAGACAGAGTCTTGCTCTGTCGCCCAGACTGGAGTATAGCAGCGCAGTCTCTGCCCACTGCAACCTCCGCCTCCCAGGTTCAAGCAATTCTTCTGCCTCAGCCTCCCGAGTAGCTGTGACTACAGGCGTGTACCACCATGCCCAGCTTATTTTTGTAGTTTTAGTAGAGACGGGGTTTTACCATGTTGGCCAGGATGGTTTCAATCTCTTGACATTGTGATCCGCCCACCTCGGCCTCCCAAAGTGCTGGGATTACAGGCGTGAGCCACTGTGCCCAGCCAGTTTTTTCTTAGTAACCAGACATGGTATCCTGAGTACAAGGAACTCCTGTGAATAGTCCTTCAATAATGTCGGGGGAGAGGAAAGGGGAGGGCAGCATTCTCCAGTCCTGGATTTGGTCTGTCTTTTTTTTTTTTTTTTTTTTTTTAGATGGAGTCTTGCTCTGTCTCTGGCCAGAGTGCAGTGACGCGATTTCGGCTCACTGCAACCTCCGCCTCCCAGGTTCAAGCGATTCTCCTGCCTCAGCCTCCCAAGTAGCTGGGACTACAGGTGCAGGCCACCATGCACGGCTAATTGTTGTATTTTTAGTAGAGAGAGGGTTTCACCATGTTGGCCAGGATGGTCTCGATCTCTTGACCTCGTGATCCGCCCACCTTGGCCTCCTGGGGTGCTGGGATTACCAACATGCGCCTGGCCAGGTCTCAGTCTTTTAGCAGCCCTGGATCTCTGGACTGTAAACTTCACTTGGACTTCGTAGTTCCTCCATTCCTCCCTTAAGTGGGACAGGATGAGTCAAGTGGTCTGATGTTGGCTATTTCTTTTCCTCCAGGTAAAAGGCAGGAGCTGGAGTTGGGTATCTCCCTTCTGGTCAGTTAGGCTCTGATAAAACCCCTGCAGGTTTAGCTCACGTTAAATAGTTCTCTGGAGGGCAAGCCTTAAGAAAAGAGAAGGCGGCCAGGCGCGGTGGCTCATGCCTGTAATCCCAGCACATTGGGAGGCCGAGGCGGGCAGATCACGAGGTCAGGAGATCGAGACCATCCTGGCTAACACAGTGAAACCCTGTTTCTACTAAAAATATGAAAAAATTAGGCCAGGCGCGGTGGCTCACGCCTGTAATCCCAGCACTTTGGGAGGCGGAGGTGGGCGGATCACGAGGTCAGGAGATCGAGACCACGGTGAAACCCCATCTCTACTAAAAATAAAAAAAATTAGCCGGGTGCAGTGGCGGGCGCCTGTAGTCCCAGCTACTCGGGAGGCTGAGGCAGGAGAATGGCGTGAACCCAGGAGGCGGAGCTTGCAGTGAGCCGAGATTGCACCACTGCACTCCAGCCTGGGCGACAGAGCGAGACTCCATCTCAAAAAAAAAAAAAAAGAAAAAGAAAAAATTAGCTGGGTGTGGTGGCGGACACCTGTAGTCCCAGCTACTTGGGAGGCTGAGACAGGACAATGGCGTGAACTCAGGAGGCGGAGCTTGTGGTGAGCCGAGATCGGGCCACTGCACTCCAGCCTGGGCGACAGAGCAAGACTCCGTCTCAAAAAAAAAAATAAGGCCAGGTGCAGTGGCTCACGTCTGTAATCCCAGCACTTTGGGAGGCTGAGGCAGGTGGATCATGAGGCTGGGAAATCGAGACCATCCTGGCTAACACGGTGAAACCCCATCTCTACTAAAAATACAAAAATTTAGTCAGGCGTGGTGGCAGGCGCCTGTAGTCCCAGCTACTCAGGAGGCTGAGGCAGGAGAATAGCGTGAACCTGGGAGGCAGAGCTTGCAGTGAGCCGAGATCATGCCACTGCAGTCCAGCCTGGGCGACAGAGTGAGACTCTGTCTCAAAAAAATAAATAAATAAATAAATAAAATTTAAAAAGAAAGAAAAAAAAAAAAGAAAAGAGGATGGTTTTCAGATTGGTTCCCTTTCCCCTCCCCCTGCCAGAAGTAGAAGGGGATTTTTCTCTAATATTCGCTGTGAGAACCTGGTAGGGTTCTTGGAGGTAGTGTGTCTGGAATTTATTCCTTCTGGTGGGTTCTTAGTCTCGCTGACTTCAAGAATGAAGCCGTGGACCCTCACGGTGAGTGTTACAGCTCTTAAAGATGGTGTGTCCAGAGTTTGTTCCTTCAGATGTTCAGATGTGTTGGGAGTTCCTTCCGGTGGGTTCGTGGTCTCGCTGACTTCAGGAGTGAAGCCGCAGACCTTCGCAGTGAGTGTTACAGCTCTTAAAGTTGGCGCATCCAAAGTTGTTTGTTCCTCCCAGTGGGTTCGTGGTCTCGCTGACTTCAGGAATGAAGCCGCAGACCCTTGCGATGAGTGTTACAGCTCATAAAGGTAGTGCAGACCCGAAGAGTGAGGAGCAGCAAGATTTATTGTGAAGAGCAAGAGAACAAAGCTTCCACAGCGTGGAAGGGGACCCGAATGGGTTGCCACTGCTGGCTTGGGTGGCCAGCTTTTATTCCCTTATTTGGCCCATGTCCTGCTGATTGGTCCATTTTACAGAGTGCTGATTGGTTCATTTACAGTCCTTTAGCTAGACACAGAGCACTGATTGGTACGTTTTTACAGAGTGCTGATTGATGCGTTTTTACAGAGTGCTGATTGATGCGTTTACAATCTTTTAGCCAGACACAGAGTGCTAATTGGTGCGGTTTTACAGAGTGCTGATTGGTGCGTTTACAATCGTTTAGCTAGACACAGAGTACTGATTGGTGCATTTTTACAGAGTGCTGATTGGTGTGTTTACAATCCTTTAGCTAGACACAGAGTTCTGATTGCTGCAGTTTTACAGAGTGCTGATAGGTGTGTTTACAATCCTTTAGCTATACACAGAGTGCTGATTGGTGCGTTTTTACAGAGTGCTGATTGGTGCATTTACAGTCCTTTAGCTAGACACAGAGTGCTGATTGGTGTGTTTACAATCCTCTAGCTAGACAGAAAAGTTCTCCAAGTCCCTACCTGACCCAGAAACCCAGCTGGCTTCACCTCTCAGTAGAACCCACGAAAGTGTGGGGCCTGTGCTGATTGGGTAACCTTGGAGATTTTAACTCTCAGATTTGTCCACACTGCGTCTCCAGCAATTCCTCAGTTGCAGTTCAGGTTTCCCTGCCCTAGCGCTGGTTCCTGTGGAAGTCTGCTCTCTGGTGTCTGCTGTGGTAAGCTGGGAGTCTCTGTACTCACCCGTCTGTTTCGCCAAGTCTGGGGGCAGTGGTTTGCCCTGTGACCTTACCGGTCTTACGGGTCTAAGAAAACGTGTTGATTTTTTCAGTTTGTTCAGCTTTTTCCTTGTAGTTAGGATGGAATGCTGACTTTCAGGCTCCTTCCATGCTGGACCAGATACCTGAAGTCCTTCATCTTCTTTCATGGCCAAATAATATTCCACTGTAGAGATGCTTTTTCTTTTTCAAGATAGGGTCTCGCTGTGTTGCCAAGTCTGGTCTCAAACTCCTAGCCTCAAGGAATCTCCCGCCTCGGCCTCCCAGAGTGTTGGGATTACAGGCGTGAGCCACGGAGCCCAGCCTCACCACATTTTGTTTATCCATTCATCAGTTGACAGATATTTTGGGTTGCTTCTACTTTTTGAGTATCATAATTCATACTTGAACGATACATTATTTAAAAATCTGTAATGTCCAGAAAAAAATGTTGACTTTTTTTTTTTAATACCTATGAGTATTGTTTTCTTTTTTTTGAGATACAGTCTTGCTCTGTCACCCAGGGTGAGTGCAGTAGTGTGACCACGGCTCACTGCAGCCTCAACCCCCTGGGCTCAGTGGATCTTCCCATCTCAGCCTCCCAAATATCTGGGACTGCAGGCACGCACCACCACACCTGGGTAATTTTGTTTTTGGGGGTTGTTGTTTTTTTTTTGTAGAGATGGGGTTTGGCCATGTTGCCCAGGCTGGTCTGGGACTCCTGGGCTCAAGCATTCCTCCCGCCTCAGCCTCCCAAAGTGCCGGGATTACAGGCATGAGCCACCGTGCCTGGCTGATAATTTTTAATAAACGAATAATTAGAAATATTCCACCCTTGACTGCGGCTGCCTAACCCTGCCACTTGCCGCATACCTTGTGATCTGGGCAAAAGTTTCACGCCTGGATGGCAGTTTCTAGTGCAGTGAGTAATAACTAGATGAAAACCCACAGATCTGATCTGTGATCTGCTGTGGCAGATGAAAGCTACAAGACAGTTAGTGGAATAGCTTAACCATATTTTATTATCCTTTTCCTTTGTGATTGATATTTAGATGTTTTCCAATTTTATATTATTACAAGTAATGCCAGGAAAACATCCCCATACATCAACCCAGTGACTGTATGAGTGTTTCTGTAGGTTAGATTCCTAGAGGGTTATGCTGGAATTGATGAGAAGTTTGACAAGCAGTATGATTTCCTAAAGGAACTCCCACAAATATTTTTCTCTGTGTCATATTACATTTCTGTTTGTGATCAGTTCTGCAAACTCACTTCAAGTTTTCAAGTAAAGCCAGAATTCAGGAAATGAAAGACAAAGTTTAGTGTATCAGTTCACTTGTGCTGTGTTGTGTTACGTAGCACAGAACCACTCCAGAACCTAGTAGTTTAAAGCAACCACTAGGCTGGGCGTGGTTGCTCACGCCTGTAATCCCAGCACTTTGGGAGGCTGAGGCAAGCGGATCACCTGAGGTCAGGAGTTCCAGACCAGCCTAGCCAACAAACCTCGTGTCTGTTAAAAATACAAAAATTAGCCTGGTGTGGTGGCGTGTGCCTGTAATCCCAGCTACTCAGGAGGCTGAGGCAGGAGAATCGCTTGAACCAGGAGGTAGAAGTTGTAGTGAGCCAAGATCACACCGCTACACTCCAGCCTGGGTGACAGAGCGAGACTACTGAGACTTCATCTCAAAAAAAATAAAAAGCAACCACTATTTTATTTTTTCATGATTCTCTGGACCAGCTGGTGGTTCTGATTTGGCCTGACACATTCAGGGCTGGGTAGTCTGGAATAACCTCACTCACGTATCTGGGTCCTCACCTGGAATGAGTGGCTGGGATGATTGGAGCTTCCCTTTACGTACATTATCTCCCTGGAGGAAGCTAGTCCAGGCTTACTCACATGACAGTGCAGGAATTCCTAGGGGCAAGAGAGGGCAGGCTTGTCAAGCTTCTGCTTGCATCACATGTGCTAGTGTCCTGTTGGCCAAAGCAAGTCACATATCCAAAACTACACCCGAAAGTGGAAAAGTAGACTCTGTCTCCTGTTGATAGAATCATAAAATCACCTTGCAAAGAGGCATTCACACAAAGGTGGGAGGGAGTATTGTGGCTATTGTTATAAACAGGGAGCAGCAAGCTCTCCCAACAAGTTGTGTCCATGTGTACATCAGGTTGTAGCCTTTGTGGACAGTCCGAGATAATTCTGTTGCCTTGCTGCACAAATGATGTCACACTTCACCCTTTCACTCAACACATTTTTATTGTAACAGGATCATAGAGAAGGCAGCATCTTCATATGCTTGGGGACACAAAGGAAAGGGTATATTCTCCTTTATTTATTTATTTATTTTTGAGACAGGGTCTCACTCTGTCTCCCAGGAGTAAGTTTTGTCTGGCTGGAGCTTCAGGTATCACCCAGGGACTCTGACATGTTTAGGAAAAAGGGATCAAAACCAAAAATGCATTTGCATATTCCTCATATGACTTGCCCAGTCTACAGATACAAAAATGGTCACGTGTATTTACTGTACTTTTTAGTAGATAGGATACAGAAGGCAGTTCTGACCCATTAGATCTGAAGGGGAAATCGTGTTTAAAGTCCTGGATTTGGCCAGGCGCGGTGGCTCATGCCTGTAATCCCAGCACTTTGGGAGGCTGAGGCGGGTGGATCACCTGAAGTCAGGAGTTCGAGACCACCCTAGCCAACGTGGTGAAACCCCATCTCTACTAAAAATACCAAAAATTAGCCAGGCGTAGTGGTGGGCACCTGTAATCCCAGTTACTTGGAAGGCTAAGGCAGGAGAATTGCTTGAACCTGGGAGGTGGAGGTTGTAGTGAGCTGAGATCGCGCCACTGCACTCTAGCCTGAGTGACAGAGCAAGATTCCATCTCAAAAAAAAAAAAAAAAAAAAAAAAGTTTGTGTAAATTGAGGCCAGGCGCTGTGACTCATGCCTGTAATCCCAGCATTTCGGGAGGCTAAGTTAGGTGGATCACTTGAGCCTAAGAGTTTGAGACCATCCTGGCCAACATGGCGAAACCCCCATCTCTACATAAAATACAAAAACTGAGGTGGGAGGATCACCTGATCCTGGGAGGTTGAGGCTGCAATGATCCTGCCTCTGCACTCCAGCTTGGGCAACAGACTGAGATCCCATGCCAAAAAATAAATTTGTATAAGCTGATGGATGTGCCAGTAAATCAATAGTCTTAGAACCCTGGGGACTTTATTTATTTTATTTACTTTTTTGAGATGGAATCTCTCTCTATCACCCAGGCTGGAGTGCAGTGGCATGATCTCGGCTCACTGCAACCTCTGCCTCCCAGGTGCAAGTGATTTTTCTGCCACAGCTTCCCGAGTAGCTGGGGTTACAGGTGCGCACCACCACGCCCAGCTAATTTTGTATTTTTATTAGAGATGGGGTTTCACCATGTCTTGGCTAGGCTGATCTCGAACTCCTGACCTCAGGAGATCCACCCGCCCTGGCCTCCCAAAATACTGGGATTACATCCTTGAGCCACTGTGCCTAGCCAACCCTGGGGACTTTAGAACAATCCATCTGTTTTATGAAATTATACTGTATGTTAATTTTTCAAAAAAGTACTAGTCTTAATTCAGAGTGAATATTCTCTTATCCTCTGCCACTGAATCTTCTGTTTCTTCTAAGATATATATGGTGACTGGAGTAGGGTGGGGTGTATGTACTGTTTTCTTCTTTTTCTTTTCTTTTTTTTCTTTTTTCTTTTTTTTTTTTTTTTGAGATGGGATCTCATTCTGTGGCTCAGGCTGGAGTGCAGTGGCACAGTCCTGGTTCATTGCCGCCTCTTCCTCCCGGGCTTAAGCAATCCCCTCACCTCAGCCTCCCAGTGGCTAATTTTTGTAATGACAGGGGTTTGCCATGTTACCCAGGTTGGTCTCCAACTACTGAGCTCAAGCAATCTGCCCGCCTTGGCCTCTGAAAGTGCCGGGATTACAGGTGTGAGCCACCACAGCCAGCCATATGTAATGTTTTCTGAAGCACTTTCATTAAAGACAGGAGGAACCTAGAGGATGCAGCCAGTGATAATCAAAAAAGTAGAAAGGGTATGAGCCTGGTGGCTCATACCTGTAATCCTAGTGTTTTGGGAGGCCGAGGCAGGAGGATCACTTGAGCTCAGGAGTTCAAGACCAGCCTGGGCAACATAGTGAGACCCTGTCTCTATTTAAAAAAAAAAAAAGTAGAAAGGAAGCACACTAACAGTTACCAGTAGCTACTCAACAAATAGTGCCTTCCATACCTTATTCCATCTAATCCATATAACAAACGAGTTAATACCTCAACCAGGCAGCTGAGCAAACTCAGGCATGTAAGTTAAAAGGTGCCAGGGTGCCAGTGGGGCAGCCTTGTTACTGGAGTGAGATTATCAGGACTGATTGGGAAGACACTGTCACTTTCTCTGAGTCATCCTACTGAAACGGGAAAAGTTCCGTTGTCCCCTTGCAGGGCATGCGATGGGGGTGTGGCTTGCTTCTTCAGTGCCCCACTGCTCAAACCTCTAGGGGGGCATACAGACAGTCAGGCTGTGGGGCTCTGACCCCATGGCAGTGTCTAGGGGTGATGTTTACAGCTCCTGAAGCCCCAGTGGGCATATGTTACAGGGTGCCTTTTTAGTTTTGCTCCTGTCTATAGGCAGCTTGTGTTAACCAGCTCAATTAGACCCTCCACTTGTTGCAAGGACAGAGGGCTTTCTGTATCCTGGGTTCTTGCCTTGGTGTACCAGAAGAATCAGATCACACCTGGGCTTAGAGAATGAGTGTAAGGTTTTATTGAGTGGAAGTAGCTCTCAGCAGATGGGGGAGCCAGAAGGAAAATGATTTTCCCCTGGAGTTGGGCTGCTCAGTGGCCCGGGCCCTCCTCCTACTGCCCCAGCCAAACTCCACATTGTTTTGCTGGTCAATGACCTGTCATCATGCTGGTGGTGCCTGTCGGTGTGCTCCCGACATCCTCTCGACGTCCACCCAGTTGTGTGTTCCTCCACCCGTGTGTTTCTGTAGACGTCCAGTTGCTTGTATCTTCTTCCACTGATCCGCTCCTCTGGACATCCAGCTGCTTGTGTGCCTGCCTGCTAGGGTCTCGGGGATTTCTATAGGCACAGGATAGAAATGGGGGCGTGGCAGGCCAGGGTGGTCTTGGAAAATGCAACATTTGGGTGCAAAGGCAGGAGTGCCTGTCCTCACCTAGGTCCATGGGCACAGGCCTGAGGGTGGAGCCCTAGCCAGGGACCCACCCTTCTCTACCCAGCACTTCCATAGCCCCCTCCCATATCACTACCAGCATGCTAAAATACAAGAACAAGCAGAGAATCTGGGGTGAGACGAGGGGCAGATCGCCAAAACTCAGCCAAAACTCAGGTTCCTCCACCGTCATGAGGGGTGACACTGCCTGCCTCGCTGGGCTGTTGTGGATCACTGAGATAGTCCACATGAGGACGCAGCATGGGGCATGCTCCACGTCAGCCTTTAGAAATGTTGTTTACTGGGCCGGGCATGGAGGCTCACGCCTGTAATCCCAGCACTTCGGGAGGCCGAGGTGGGTGGATCAGGAGGTTAGGAGATTGAGACCATCCTGGCTAACACGATGAAACCCCCTCTGTACTAAAAAAATACAAAAAATTAGCCGGGCATGGTGGCAGGCGCCTGTAGTCCCAGCTACTCGGGAGGCTGAGGCAGGAGAATGGCGTGAACCCAGGAGGCAGAGCTTGCAGTGAGACGAGATTGCGCCACTGCACTCCAGCCTGGGTGACAGTGAGACTCTGTCTCAAAAAGAAATGTTTATTTATTGCCTCTGAGCTCCCATCTCCAGCCCTCAACCCCATCACCAGCATTCAGCTGCCTCCCTCTACATTTATCAGAATGAAATCAGCATGGCACCATCAAGGGAGGCCACCTGATGCCCTTGAGGACACCCAGCCTGGGCACCATCCAGTCAGGACATAGACCATCTCCTGTCTTCTCTCCCCTGCCCCAAGGAAAGTGCAGGAGGGCAAAGTGGGGAGCCCTGATGCTAACAGCATGTCACAGGCAGGTGTCTATCAATGTTGACAACTTGTTTTATGAGTGACATTTAGTACAATGCTTAGAAGAAAAAACCTCCCTCAAAAAGTCTAACAAAGGGCTGTGTAAAGACTTATTTGGCACCTCTGTTGGAGAGGACTTCGTAGCCAAATACAGCAGATGTGGGAGGTGCATAGCCAAAGTTTTTATTGGTAATCATCTTTTTGTTCACAGAAGTGGGGCAGTGTTCAAGAGCTGTATGCCAGGCAGAGGTTAGCTTTGTTCTCCTGGGGTTTTTCGTTTATTTTTTTAAGTCCTAAAATGTCTCTGTGGTTTGTTTTTCATTTGGAAAATGGAAATGGCATCTTATGCAGTGCAAATGCACAGAACACCTCCTGAGTGTCAGTTACTGTGGTGTGAGCTGAGGATTCTTAAGAAGTCTCTCAACAACTATCGCAGATAGGTACATTCCCATTTTAATGAGGCTCAGAGAAGTTAGCACTACCAAGCCTGCGTGATTCCGAACTGGGCACTCAAACATCATGCTGGTGGGATACTGGGATATTTGTAAGATGCATGAGAAGCCTTAGGTGCACTCATATCTTGCTAGGTCTTCTGGTCTTCCCTTCATTATAGTTGCTTTATCTCCCCATAATCTTGTTTCTTCAGCCATCTTAGCACATCCTTCACCCTTACCATATAGTGTTGGCAGCTGAAGGATGACCCACAGAGTAAGAGCCGTGAGAGCAGAGACTGTGTCTGGCTTGATCCTGGGAGGTCACCGTATTGATGCTGAACTTAGTGAGGGTTACCACTGGGTTGCCTAAGGAGGGGTGAACCGGCTCAGGTCAGAAACAGAGCAGGTCAGAACTCCCTGCTGATCAGTAGTGGGATCACGCCTGTGAACATAGGCAACTTAGTGCAGCCCTGTCTCTGATTTAATTTAAAAAAAAATTGGCTGGATGTGGTGGCTCACACTTGTAATTCCAACACTTTGGGAAGCCAAGGTGGGCCGATTACTGGAGCTCAAGAGTTCGAGGCCAGCCTGGACAACATGGTGAGCACATTTAAAATAGGATTTTGTGCAGAAAGAGATCATTAGAAATTCATATACTGTGCAACAAGAGTACATGTTCTAGAGGGAGACCTGCCCTAATTAATACCCAGGATAGAAAAATAAGTACAGGGTCTCTACTAAAAATACAAAAAAAATTAGCTGACCATGGTGGTGTGTGCCTGTGGTCCCAACTACTCGGGAGGCTGTGGTGGGAGGATAACTTGAGCCTGGGGAGGGTGGGGAGTGGTGGCGAAGGTTGCAGTGAGCCAAGATCACATCACTGCACTCCAGCCTGGGCAACAGAGTGATATCCTGTCTCAAAAAAAAATTTGATGATGATGATGAAAATAATAATGTTGAAAATGAAAGTGGTATACGCATCATTCATGCGACTGTGATTCCAGGAGGGAGATGCCAGCCCAACTGACCACTGTTTCACGTGGCCTCTCTGCTTCCCCAAGCCATGCTGCTTTCTGAGTGTTCCAGCATGCTGACTCTCAGGGCACTTTTGAGCCACTCATTCATTGAACTAAATTCAGTGACCACTCTTGGATTTGGGGTCGCGATGAAGACGTCTAGCACTTGGAGCATCTCCAGGGTGTCCCACTCCCTGGGATGTCACTGGGCATGGACACCTGGAGTCTCCCTAAATAGTCTATTTACCCCTCACTTGTAACCCAACATCAGCTTCTTTTTGTTCAGTCAGATTCTCCAGCTGAGAGATTTGGGCATTCTCTCTGGGTTCTACGGGTGCTGGTGGCTGAATGAAACGCCCTGATCAAGATCCGGGCTAGACGCTGGCATTGCAGAGCCTGAGCTGTACAGCAGAGTTCCCATATGGTTGGAAGACGAGCCTCAGAGAATTGGGAACGTGTCAGCCAGTCCTACCCAGTGCCAAGTAGCACAGATTTAAAGATTTCTTGATACTCCTAGACAGCTGAGCCGAGATTTTATCATCAGCCACAAACGCAGCCAGCCCATTGCCGCCTTGGCAGCATTTGTGGAATTAATTGGAGCACTGAGCTGACAGGACACCGGTGTGGGAGTATCTAAGAAGTTTCTCTTCAGTGCTTGTGTTGTGTTCTGTGTTGAATTGTGTACCCAAGGTTTCTGGGAGTGAATATTGCCCTCTACTGGGACACTAACATTTTTTATTCAAGCAATCTAGCCAAAAATGTTTCTGTTGACGGCAGTGTTTCTAACATGCTTGGTGGAAACGGAAATATTTGTATTAATGAGGCTGAATATTGAGAGTTATGGGGGGTTTCCCAGTTTCAATGTACTCTTGCCTCCCACCTGCTGTAGGAATGTGAGGGAGTCAAATCTTGTGTGTGTTGTTGGTATTCAAATAATTCACCAGAAACTTTTCCCTGTACTCATTTCTCCCCGGGCAAGTCTCCCTCTAGAACACGTACTCTTGTTGCATGCTATATACGTTTCTGATGATCTCTTTCTGTAGGAAATTCTATTTTAAATGTGCTAATGGAATCTTATTTTAAAGCAAAGTCTCCTTTTCTAAAATCACTCCTAATATAGTTATGATTTGTAATTGTTAGTACTCCAAACCCAAATTTCTCTCTATTGGTAAACCTTATAGTAATCTTATAGTCCTTGGGACCGCTAAAATTATTTTAGTGTAATAGAACTAAATGGTGAATACATTGCCAAAAATTTTACTTTACATTCTACAGGAATTAGCAAGTAAGGCACTTTGAGTTTGTTAGGGCAATGGTTTTCCACAGTGACCCACAGTTATAAATCACCTTATAGAGCAATACAACTTACCTGTATGAATTTGTAAATAAGTATTTAGACATACACATAGTAATGAAACAAAACTCTTAAATTGATTTACTTTGTGCAGTACACTTTGATATTTTCTATTCTTTTTGCTTTCTTATTTCCTCCTTCCCTCCCTCTTATTTATTTATTTATTTATTTATTTATTTATTTATTTATTTATTTTGAGACACGGTCTCACTCTGTCGCCCAAGCTGTGGTACAGTGGTGCAGTCACAGCTCACTGCAACCTCCACCTCCAAGACTCAAGTGATCCTCCCACCTAAGCCTCCCTAGTGGCTAATCCCTCCCTCTTCTTTTTTTTTTTTTTTAAGACGCTCTGTTGCCCAGGCTGGAGTGCAGTGGCACTCACTGCCACCTCCGCCTCCCGGGTTCAAGTGATTGTCCTGCCTTAGCCTCCTGAGTAGCCGGGACTACAGGCGTGTGCTACCACTCCCAGCTAATTTTTTGTATTTTTAGTAGAGATGGAGTTTCACCGCGTTAGCCAGGATGGTCTCAATCTCCTGACCTCGTGATCTACTCACCTCAGCCTCCCAAAGTGCTGGGATTATAGGCATGAGCCACCGTGCCCGGCTCCTCCCTCTTCACGATCCACCAAAATCAGTTATCATCTACTATCCCACAATTTGAAACACTGCATTAGGGGTAAAGGTTTTCAGCTATCTCCACCCCTTCCTTTCTGGTGTGTGTATATGTTTTCTTTTCTTTCTTTTTTAAAGAAATAATGCCAGATAACAGAACAGAAGAAACATAAAGGGCTTAAATTCCCAGCCTTTAGGACAAACAGACCTCTAAGAAGTGCCTTCCATGAGTGACTTACCCTGAGGCACTGTGGGAAAGTCCTTCTCAGTGTACTTGAGGGTGTCATTACAACTCCCCTAATAAAAGTCCCCTACAGAACTACCTCTGCCATGGCTTGGGAATAGCATTATGTAATAATAAATCATATTGTAATAATAAATTTTTATGTATTTATTTTTGAGACAGAGTCTCACTCTGTTGCCCAGGCCAGAGTGCAGTGGCACGATCTTGGCTCACTGCAACCTCCGCCTCCCAGGTTCGAGCAGTTCTCCTGCCTCAGCCTCCCGAGTAGCTGGGATTACAGGCATGCGCCACCACACCCAACTAATTTTGTATTTTTAGTAGAGATGGGGTTTCACCGTGTTGGCCAGGCTAGTTTCGAACTCCTGACCTCAAGTGATCCACCCGCCTCGGCCTCCCAAAGTGCTGGGATTACAGGCATGAGCCACCGCACCCGGCCATAAATATTTATTAAGCACTTAGTGTGATTCAGATAGACTCAGTGCTGTGTGTGCACTGTCTCCTTAAATCCTCACAACCACCCTGTGGGACAGGTAGCGTGATTTACCCTGAGTAAAGGAAGGTGAGGCTTACAAGGTCACAAACAGAATGCTTGCTGATTGAGCTGAGTTCTTAGCCACACCTTCATGCCAGTGCTCTTATCAGAACAGCTCCCTTTTCTTTTTTTTCTCCTTTTCTTTTTCTTTCTGAGACAGGGTCTTGCTCTGTTGCCCAGGCTGGAGTGCAGTGGTGTGATCTCAGCTCACGAAGCCTCAACCTCCCAGGCTGAAGCAATCCTCCTACCTCAGCCTCCCGAGTAGCTGAGACTACAGTAGGCACACACCACCACTCCCAGCTTATTTTTGTAGAGGTGGGGTTTCACCATGTTGCCCAGGCTGGTCTTGAACTCCTGGGCTTGAGATCCCCTGCCTCAGCCTCCCAAAATACTGGGATTACAGGTGTGAGCCACTGCACCTGGCCTCACTTTTCTTAAGCATGTATTTGAGAATGGTGGAACACTTTGCCCTGCTTTATTCACGTGTGGTTGACAGAAATTCATTGACCTCTTCTGTACCCTGGGCACTTTGCTAGGCACTGAGGATAGACTCAGGAACAACGTGGTCCCATTGCACAACCATCATGCAGTTTGACAGGGATGGGGACAGCTTGGCAAGGAGACCCCAGAGGGAGTGGGGCAGGTGGCTGGCCACCCCTGACAGGCTGCCTCCACTCTGGTATGTCCTTGGTCCTCTGCTCCTGTGAGTGCTGTAGAGGGGAGGGGTGGGGAGTGGGGGCCACAAGGGCCAGTTGCCACTGACCATTTGCTCATATATATATATGTGTATATATATATATATGCATATATATATGTGTATATATATACATATGCATATATATATATGTGTATATATATATATGCATATATATGTGTATATATATGCATATATATATGTGTATATATATATGCATATATATATGTGTATATATATATGCATATATATATGTGTATATATATATGCATATATATATGTGTATATATATATGCATATATATATGTGTATATATATATACATATATATATGTGTATATATATATATACATATATATATGTGTATATATATATACACATATATATTGTGTATATATATATACATATATATATTGTGTATATATATATGTGTATATATATATATATATATACACAAACCCTGAAGGAAGTATTGGCCAGCTCTGTGATAACTAATGCACTTACGAGTCCCTTTATAAGGTCACTAAGGGAGTAGTTTTTCTTTTCCATGGTTGTCCTCATTGGGGGTACAAGAGAAGAATTAACATTTCTCTAATATGAGTCAGATTATTCTATTATCCAAAAGAGAGAGTCTAGGAAGTAATTTATTAATTATTATTGAGATGGGGTCTCACTCTGTCACCCAGGCTGGGGTGCAGTGGCAAGATCTTAGCTCACTGCAGCCTCCATCTCCCAGGCTCAAGTTATCCTCCTACTTCAGCCTCCTGAGTAGCTGGGACTACAGGTGCACACTACTGTGCCAGGCTAATTTTTTTTGTATTTTTTTAGTAGAGACAGTGTTTCGCCATGTTGCCCAGGCTGGCGGAACTTCTGAGCTCAGGAGATCCACCCATCTTGGCCTCCCAAAGTGCTGGGATTACAGGCGTGAGCCACCACTCCCAGCCGTTCATTAATTTAAATGAAAAAGAACACATGGAAGGTTCAGAATGATGAAAGTTTTCTGTTTATTTGGGCTCTTGGTTTCTATTCCCCCTGGATCTGCCTATTCTCAGCCTCATATTGCTCACTTGGCTGTATGAAGCCTCGCTTCTGAGGTTGTCTCTTTTCCCTACATTGGTTGAGTCTGCAGAGAAAAACACCTCATGCACTGTTTTGTGCTGGCATTAGTTACCTGAAAACTTTCAAATAACCCTGATCTGCCCGGATGAGATAAACTGAGAGCAAACACTGACTGCCAAGCCCTGGCTACTCAGAGAGGATAGACAGCAGCCACAGCCCCCAGGAGCTTATTAGAGATGCAGGCCCAGGGTTCACACTCTGCATTCCAGCAAGACCCCAGGTGATTCAGTGTGTACGCTAGAGCTTAAGAAGCCCTGGGCTAGGCCAACCTGTACTCTTCCCAAGTGTGGAGAGAAGCACCCCAGGATGCCGTTTGTTCTTGTCCATTCCCAGTTGCCCGAGGCACATGCCTGTCAGTGGGAGCAAAGGCTCCCTGCTCCCCCAACACCCACCAGCGCTCACTGACTAGCTCATCTGCTTTCCTAAAACTCAAATATACATTTACATAAGTATCTGGGTTGAATTCAACATTTGTCAAAAACAGGCTTATTAGGTTATGGCTGAAACACAATGAATGATACATATTTAAGGTATACAATTTGATACGTTTTGACACGTGTCTACCAGTGAACCCACAGCCACAGTCATGATGATAAACATCCGTCACCCACTGACGTTCTCCATTTCATTCTCTGTGTCCCATCGAATTCTCCCTGCCATCCCTAGGCAATGACTATCTGCATTCTGTCACTATAGGCAAGCTTGCGTTTTCTAGAATTGTACATACACAAATGGAATCATACACTATGACCTCTTTTTTGTTATTTATTTTGAGATTTATCATGAGTACTTTGTGTACTGTATCAATAATATCTTATTGCTGAGTAATATTCCATTGTATGAATATAACATAGTTTATATACTTGTTGATTTTTCAGAAACGGGGGGTTGTTTCTACTGTCTCACAGTTGCATAGGCCAGAAAGTTCTGGGCCGGCTTTTTCTGGTCTAAGATGTGATTTCAGGCAGTGGTGGAGCTGGCATCAGACAGCCGCTCTCCACAGCCCAGTTCTCAGGTGCCCCGACCATGCATCCCAGATGAGCCTTCCCGAAAAGGGACGCCTGCTCTCCCAAAGGCTGCAGGCTAAAAGGACACACTGCTGCCTTTGGGAGCTACCATAGGTAGGAATCTCTGTCCCTTCCTGAGAGCAGACCAAGGCACGGGTCCATGAGGTGACCTGCCCATGGCCGGCAGCTGCACAAGCCCGTTGCCTTCCTGTGCTCTTCCTCCTGTTTCTTGCAGAGTTCTTGCCCAGTATTGCCAGCATCAGTGTCAGCCCTCTGATGGAAAGGAAGTCCACTGCTGGTGCCCTGTGAGAGCGCAAAGCCTCCCTGGGCCCAGCCTGAGTCTTTTCTCAGGGAATGGGGAGAGCAGCAGGTTTGGGGTGGTGGGGATGCAGGTTTGTATCAGTGGTGCATCCTTGGATGACAGAGTGATTCAGGGTGAGGAATCAGTTTCTTACATGCTCCCAAGGTTGACCTTGGCCTCTGTGTGCTACACAGACCCTTGTTTAGTGTCATAAACCACAGCACCCACCTAACACTCTGGGAAATGATTTTTGTTTTGCAGGCTCTCCTAGCAGGCATGCGGAACCGTGAGAACAGCTCGCCCTGCCAAGGCAATGGTGAGCAGGCGGGCAGGGGCAGGAGCCTGGGCTCTGTGTGGCCTGGAGAGGAGGAGCCCTGCAACGATGCCACCACCCCTTCCTACAAGAAGCCTCTGTATGGCATCTCGCACAAGATCATGGAGAAGAAGAATCCTCCCTCGGGGGACCTGCTAAACATGTACGAGCTCTTTGAGAAGGCAAACGCCAGCAACAGCCCCTCGTCGCTGCGGCTCGTGAATGAGCCACAGAAGCGGGACTGTGGCAACACCGGGGCAGGCACTGACAACGACCCCAACATCTACTTCCTGATCCAGAAGATGTTCTACATGCTGAACACCCTCACGTCCAACATGTCCCAGCTGCACAGCAAGGTGGACCTGCTCTCCCTTGAGGTGAGCCGCATCAAGAAGCAGGTGAGCCCCACTGAGATGGTGGCCAAATTCCAGCCGCCCCCTGAGTACCAGCTCACAGCCGCGGAGCTCAAGCAGATCGTGGACCAGAGCCTGTCAGGGGGGGACCTGGCCTGCCGCTTGCTGGTGCAGCTCTTCCCCGAGCTCTTCAGCGACGTGGACTTCTCCCGGGGCTGCAGTGCCTGTGGCTTTGCGGCCAAGCACAAGCTGGAGTCGCTGCACCTGCAGCTCATCCGCAACTATGTGGAGGTCTACTACCCCTCGGTGAAGGACACGGCTGTGTGGCAGGCCGAGTGCCTGCCCCAGCTGAACGACTTCTTCAGCCGCTTCTGGGCCCAGCGGGAAATGGAGGACAGCCAGCCCAGTGGCCAGGTCGCCAGCTTCTTTGAGGCAGAGCAGGTGGACCCCGGCCACTTCCTGGACAACAAAGACCAGGAGGAGGCCCTGTCTCTTGACCGGAGCAGCACCATCGCCTCAGACCACGTGGTGGACACGCAGGACCTCACCGAGTTCCTGGACGAAGCCTCCTCACCAGGCGAGTTTGCCGTCTTCCTCCTCCACCGGCTCTTCCCCGAGCTCTTCGACCACCGCAAGCTGGGTGAACAGTACAGCTGCTACGGGGACGGTGGAAAGCAGGAGCTGGACCCGCAGCGGCTGCAGATCATCCGCAACTACACGGAGATCTACTTCCCTGACATGCAGGAGGAGGAGGCCTGGCTGCAGCAGTGTGCCCAGCGCATCAACGACGAGCTCGAGGGCCTGGGGCTGGACGCGGGCAGTGAAGGTGACCCCCCGCGTGATGACTGCTACGACTCCTCCAGTCTGCCCGACGACATCTCAGTGGTCAAGGTGGAGGACAGCTTCGAGGGCGAGCGGCCGGGTCGCCGCTCCAAGAAGATCTGGCTGGTGCCCATCGACTTCGACAAGTTAGAGATCCCCCAGCCTGACTTCGAGGTGCCCGGCGCCGACTGCCTGCTCAGCAAGGAGCAGCTACGCAGCATCTACGAGAGCAGCCTGTCCATCGGCAACTTCGCCTCGCGCCTGCTGGTGCACCTGTTCCCCGAGCTCTTCACGCACGAGAACCTGCGCAAGCAGTACAACTGCAGCGGCTCCCTGGGCAAGAAGCAGCTGGACCCCTCCCGCATCAAGCTCATCCGCCACTACGTGCAGCTGCTCTACCCACGCGCCAAAAACGACCGCGTCTGGACCCTGGAGTTCGTGGGCAAACTGGATGAGCGCTGCCGGCGCCGGGACACGGAGCAAAGGCGCTCCTACCAGCAGCAGCGCAAGGTCCACGTGCCGGGCCCTGAGTGCAGAGACTTGACCAGCTATGCAATCAACCCCGAGAGGTTCCGGGAGGAGTTTGAGGGGCCCCCGCTGCCCCCCGAGAGGAGCAGCAAGGACTTTTGCAAGATCCCCTTGGACGAGCTGGTGGTCCCCTCGCCTGACTTCCCGGTGCCTTCTCCCTACCTGCTGTCTGACAAGGAGGTGCGTGAGATCGTGCAGCAGAGCCTCTCTGTGGGCAACTTTGCCGCCCGGCTCCTCGTCCGCCTGTTTCCCGAACTCTTCACCGCCGAGAACCTCCGGCTGCAGTACAACCATTCCGGGGCTTGCAACAAGAAGCAACTGGACCCCACGCGGCTGCGGCTCATCCGCCACTACGTGGAAGCCGTCTACCCGGTGGAGAAGATGGAGGAGGTGTGGCATTACGAATGTATCCCCAGCATCGATGAGAGGTGCCGCCGCCCCAACAGGAAAAAATGCGACATCCTCAAGAAAGCAAAGAAAGTGGAGAAGTGAAGGCCTGTGACCTGCCCAGAGATTCGGGGTCACCAGAGGCTGAGCGATGGGCACCCTTGGGACTGAGCAATACTTGGGAGCACGCCTATGGCATCCACAGACAGGCACCTTATGTCCGTGGGGAGTGGCTTACTACATTTGCACACGTAAACACCCACCCAACCGCAAGAAAGAAGCCTTGAGTTTGGTCTCTTGTACTTACAACTTCTGTCCTATGTGCCCCGGCGGGGCAGCCTGAGTGTGGGGAGAGCAAGCTGTGAGGGCAGGGACCAGAGGTTAGGGGTCCTCTCTCCCTGGTTGTGCCCTCCCCAGCCCCTCACAGCTTAAAATGCAAACCCAGCAACTCTCTTGCCCCTCTTCCCATGTTTTACATCTTCCATTTTGACCCATTTTTTTTTTTAATTAAAAAGAAACCCTTAAAAAAAATCATTGGGCTCTTTGGGGGCCATTTTACTTAGAAAAAAAATCTCTTTAAAAGTGCCATGTTCGTGCACAGTGGCTAATCATAGCTTCAGGTGGCATGGATACTGATTTTACTGACCTTGTTTTTTACATCTGATTTTGGAAGAGTCAAGATGCCCCTTGGATGGCAGTAGAGGGGATGGAATAGTGCGAAGTCCTTTACGACCACATGCAAGTTTTCCCTTCTGCTCTGGTGCCTGGGAAGGCTTCCGTTCAGCTTGGCCTGTCCTTCAGGCGCGTTGGTAGAATGTTGTGTCACTCTTTAGGCGAGAACACTGGATGATGATGATATGAATGTAGACAGCCGTGGAAACACGTTCGTAGTGTCTCCATCTGAGCCGTGTCCTTCCACTGCCCCCATTCCTTCTCCATACGTGGTTGCTGGTTGGAGGAAGTGGACATGTTTCCTTGGAAAACAGTGCAGGGGCTTTTGGCTTCTTGTTAGATTTAAGGGTGGGCCTCTTGAGCTCACCATGAACTGTTTACTTTTCCGTGTGTGTATTTGTACAAAATCCAGGTTCCGGGAGCTTTGTGGTGACTTCCCCAGACCTCAGTGTTAGCTCCTCCAGGCAGCACTACATCCTCATTCCTCAGGGTGGGCCCAGGTCTGGGCCCCTCTTGGGGATACCAGGCATTGGAAGGACACAGGCCATTTTAGATGGGGTACACATGTCCCTTCCCAGGGTCCACTCAGAACTTTCCTCTTGGACTCTCTAGAAGGTCCTGCTGTCCTATACCTGGCCACCCCCTGCCTTGGGGGGCACATGTCTTCGTTCCCTCCCGACTGGGAATGTCAGGCTCCTGCAGGCCAGCTGCATGCTCTCTAGGAGCACCAACTGGGAAATTCCCTGACAGGTAAAGTCCTTTAAAATGATACTTTTACCTACCTAACTCTGGGGGCCAAATGCTTAAGAGGGAAAGGAAACAGTCGAATGCAAACAATGTCATACCAGAGTCCTGGAAAATTTATTGAATCACACAGGGTAGTCATAGAACCCCTGTGGGATGGCTTAATATTTTGCTACTTTAAAATGCAGAGATAACAGAAACAATCTGAATTTTCTTCATTCAGCTGATAAGGACTTCAGTTCCAGTGGCTGTATGACATAATTTTGCCTGTACCCAGGAGCATTTTTTAAAATACAGGATTTTAAAAGCAATGTTAAGTTGCTGATCTAACTAGTAAATTTGCTCCTAAGTGTCATTTACAGATTATTTCTGTTGAAACTGCAAGCAGATTTAGAAAGGCACAGGGACTGAATGACTCTCTGTCTTACACAGCTACTCATGCACACACGCACTGCTTACTAAAAGCTGAAGTGAGATGAAGGGGGCCTACACGAATAACAAGTTCAACTTCTTTGTGCCTGGAAAGGAGGGACTGGAGCAGCCAGGAGACTCACTTTCCCCCCTCGCTTGGGCCCTTCTCTATGCCTTAGTCTCTCCAGCACATGCACACAGCATGCACACACACGCACCCTACCCAAAGACAGCTGTGGCCCTCTCCCACCACCTCCCCCTTCCCACCGCTGGTTGTTGGGGGCTGGAGGCGGGAGGTCCCATGGAATTTGTTCTGGTTTCTAGGATGTAAACAAGAGGACTCCAAGCCATGAATTGCCCTGCTTTCTAGAGGGTGGAATGTTGACCCTGCAACTTTAGAAGCACAATCATTTATTAATAATTTTTTTGAAACTCCTATCTACCCCTGTTAGAGAAATCAACAGGTTCTAGGAATTAAATATGTCTCTTTGTAACCCAGAGCATGTTCAATTTTTGGAAACCGTGTTTCAGTGATTTTCTTAATACCTTACATGTGTAGGGCATCTTCCCCCGGAATCTCACAGTCCCTTTCTGTGAAGAGAAGTGGACACACGTGGGAACTCTTAGCATCTCTGGACTGTCGTCAGGAGACGCCTGCAGGTCCTTGCCCTGTCTGTATGGTGTCCTCACTTCTCCATCCATACAGGTGGCTCCAGTGGGCATTTTTTTATTTTAAATTTTTTACATGAAGCAATAGAAGTACAAAATACTTATTTTTTCAAAATTTAATGTGTTCCATGAAACCTGTTGGCAATCCCTTTCCTTCCCCCACATCTAAATTCTTTGGTTTTTAGTTGTTTGTTTTTTGGACTTTTTTTTTTGGCCTTGTATCCCAAGGACTAGAAGATTAGCACAGACACGTTTTGATGTTGAATGAACTAGAAAGTCACAGTAGGTGGTAGTCTTCATTGATTTCTCTGTAAGTTTTTAAAGAATGTATGAAGATAGTCACGAATGTACTGCGTGTTCGCATCCCCTTTCAGTTCACCTTGGCTGTGTCTACAGGACAACAAATGTTTGACAGGGAATAAAGTCGTGTCTGGTGTCATTTGCGCTAGCGTGCCCCTCCCCTTTCGGTGTTGGCTCCAAACCTTCCTTTCCTTTTATGTTTGTGGGGAGTGGGGAACCACATCAGCAGCAATCATCAACCAACCAACCAATGGGATCTACTTAGTGGTGAATAGATTGGCTATTTAATTGGTAAAAGTTGCTGGTCTGACCACACCACAGCATGACCACTGGGTTCATTTAGAGATGGCCTCTGTTTCCAACGTTCCCCCCAAATGTTTGCTTCTTTCCCAGTCAAGAGGGGATCTCGAGACTCCCGAGTGGAGGTCGTGAGCTTGCACCCCACCTGGCTGTGTAGATAGACTGTACAGATACATGAAGTGGGGGTGGGGCCCAAGGGGCTATTACTGCTGTTTGGAAATACTTGCCTCTCGTAGATCCAGCCTTAATGTTTTTCTGACATCCTAGTAATAGCAGACTCTGCACAAAGTGGATATCAGACTTAATACTGTGAGGAGACAAAATAATGAGAATAGTTTTACCAAAGATAATGAAATCTCGCATCATGTCTGCATTTTACCATAGATTGGAGTGCATCCTTAGGAAACTGAATGTAACAAAAACCCAGGACATTTTTGGAAATTGTATGCTCTCTAGCAACTTTGTGTGAATTTTTATACAAACACTGTTTTATGAGTTATATAAAATGTTATAAAAATAGAAAAACATGGTCTCGTAACATATTATTTTCTTAGAGCACTGGTCTCTCAGAATATGTCTTGGTCTATTTGTCTTTGTGCGTGGCCTCCTCACCCACCTCCCAGGGAAGAACGTGAATATTCCGGGGGATTTCAGCTTCTGGGGCTTCCATACTCTACGTGTCAGGGGTACAGCTCACAGGATTTCAGTTTGGCCACAGCTGAATGAATGAGAAATTGCCAGATAAATCCTCCAAACCATTTCTCCACAAACCACTTCCTGGCCATGTAGTGGGAGGCTTGTTTGACCTTTTTTAACCTTTCCTGGTCAGGTGCCAGGCCAGTCCTGCAAAGCCAGCAGAGTTTCATTTTCATTTAACCGCCTTTTTTTTTTCACTTTGGATCAAATGGGTTTTAGTTTCCCCCCGCTCCAACCCTGCTAGAGTGCAGTGGTATAATCATGGCTCACTGCAGCCTCGACTTCCTGGGCTCAAGTGATCTTCCTGCCATAGCCTCCTAAGTAGCTGGGACTACAGGCCCACACTACCATGCCTGGCTAGTTTTATTATTGTAGAGATGTGACCTCAGCATGTTACCCAGGCTGGTTTCAAACCAGTGGCCTCAAGTAATCCTCCCACCTCAACCCCCAAAAGTATTGGGATTACTGGTGTGAGCCACTGTGCCCGGCCTCATGTATTATTATTTGTAAAAAGGGATGTTTTCCCTCACCTTCTCTTCTCTTTGGCTAATTATAAATCATTAAACTTAATATTTTATAGTAATAATTAGGTCAGGTGCGTTGGCTAACACCTGTAATCGTAACACTTTGGGAGGCCAAGGTGGGTGGATCACCTGAAGTCAGGAGTTTGAGACCAGCCTGGCCAACATGGTGAAACCCCGTCTCTACTAAAAATATAAAAATTAGCCAGGCATGGTGATGCATGCCTGTGATCTCAGCTACTTGGGAGGCTGAGGTGGGAGAATCGCTTGGACGTGGGAGGCAAAGTTGCAGTGAGCCGAGATCATGCCACTGTACTCCAGCCTGGGCAACAGAAACTCTGTCTCAAGGAAAAAAATATATATATTTATATATTTTTAAATATATATAATATTATATATATATATATATATAAAAAACATATAGAGTAAAAATTCTATCTCAAGATGTCAGAGAAACTTCTTTGGCCCAGGGATCAGAAGATATAAAGTAGTTGGTGGCTCGTGATTGAAACACTTACTACAGTGAGTATTTGCTTATTTGATAGCCTTGAAATCTATACAGCCAGCACATCTGTGCTGTAAACCTTCTCAGCAGGTGTGCCTTGGTTGGGTGCTGGACCTGAACCTCCAAATGCTAAATCCACTAGCCAGTTTAAGCAAGAAGTGAGGAAAAGCTAAATTCTTTGAGACTCTTGTGGCTGTGGGTATCTTTGTTTTCTTCCAAAAAGAACATTCACAGAGTATTTCAGTGAGAGTATACTTGTAAGATCTAGTTCTCAGAAATAAGAACTCGACACCAGATTATCATGATCATTGGAATGGTGAAATGCAGTGGACTCTAAGGAGCTTTCAGATAAGTCTGGAATATCTGGGCCGGCGTGGTGGCTCACACCTGTAATCTCAGCACTTTGGGAGGCTGAGGCGGGAGGATCACTTGAGGTCAGGAGTTCGATGCCATCCTGGCCAGCATGGTAAAACCCCGTCTCTACTAAAAATACCAAAATTGGCTGGGTGTGGTTGTGAGCACCTGTGGTCCCAGCTACTTAGGAGGCTGAGGCAGGAGAACTGCTTGCACCTGGGAGGTGAATCTTGCAGTGAGCCGAGATCACACCACTGCACTCCAGCCTGGGCGACAGAGTGAGACTCCATCTCAAAAAAAGAAAAAAAAAAAAATTTTGGAATATCTGGCCAGTGGTGGAGAAAGGAAAGAACAAGCATTGCTTCTGACTGGGGTGGCACCAACATTCGTTGAGTATATTGTATGTGCCAGACACTGCTAAGAATGGAACCTGGGCAATGTGTTATCCTTTCAAAAGCCTTGTGAGGTAAGTACCATAATTATGCCTTGTTAACAGGTAAGAAACCTAGGGACGCAAATGGTGTCTACATTATCTCATTTGCTTCTCATAAAAACTCATTGCTGTGGTCACTGTTATTAACTCAGTTTTGTGGTAAGGAGAGAAGTTGGTTTCTTGCTCAAGTTCACACAACTGGAAATTGGCGGTGCCAGGATTTGAGCCCAAGTTGGCCTCTGATTTCCATCATACCCAAGCCACAATACACAAGACTCAGATCCTAAAACAATTGCAAGTCAGCAGTGGTGTCTATCACTCCCATCCTCTACGCCCCAGTGTGTCTGATCTTGGATACAGGAGTGCTGGTTTTAGAATTAAGCTTCAATGACAGAGCCTTGGGAGCTAATGAATGTAAATAATAGAATTAGGGTGGGCGCGGTGGCTCACTCTTGTAATCCCAGCACTTTAGGGGGGCCAAAGTGGGTGGATCACCTGAGGTCAGGAGTTGAGACCAGCTTGGCCAACATGGTAAAACCCCACCTCTACTAAAAATACAAAAATTAGCTGGGCATGGTGGCGCGTGCCTGTAATCCCAGCTACTCGGGAGGCTGAGGCAGGAGAATCGTTTGAACCCGGGAGGCAGAGGTTGCAGTGAGCCGAAATGGCTCCACTGCACTCCAGCCTGGGCGACAGAGTGAGATCTTTTCTCAAAAAATGAAACAAACACAAAAAAATTATCTGGGCATGGTGGCGTGCATCTGTAATCCCAGCAACTGAGGAGGCTGAGTCAGGAGAATTGAACCCAGGAGACAGAAGTTGCAGTGAACTGAGATCAAGCCACTGCACTCCAGCCTGGGTGACAGAGGGAGACTCTCTCTCTAAATAAATAAAATAAAATAATAGAATTAAGCTAATTCTAAATAATTATAGCAATTGTGAACTTTTTTTTTTTTTTTTAAGAATGTGAAAGTAACTGCTGTAGATCAGGTTCCCTAGGAGCAGAGGCAGAGACTGAGATTCTTAGGCCATTAATTGAGGGCGTGCTGTCAGGAGACAGGACTCAGGAAAGGAAGAGAACCGGGGAAGGCGAGAACCAAGATTGTGGTCTCCAATGCAGTCTAGCCACATTCTCCTCCATGAGGAAGCCCTGCAACGTGAATTGTATGGCAGAATTAGTTCTGGTTGAGGCAAAGGGGCTGCTGGTGGGTTGTTGTCTTCCCTGGGAAAGGGGTAGTGTCCCTGTCCCTTTGGCCAGGACAAGGCTCTAGAGGTGCCGCTGTGGTGGTTAGCAGCCAGCCCTCAGCAGCCAGGGCGTGGGTGCTCTGGTAAAGGGGTTTGGGTGGGATTCTGTCTGCATCCACTACTGCAGTGGGTCTCAAGAGTTTACCTGCATCAGAATCACCAAGGAACAAGTTAAAACAGATTGCCGTGAACCACCCGCAGAGATTCTGATGCAGAGGGTCTGGGGTGGGGCCCAAGAATTTGCATGTCTAACAAGTTCTCAGGTGATGCTGGTGCTGCTTGTCCTGGAACCACAGGGGAGGACCAAGGCACTATAGGTATCTTCCCACAATGTGCTGTGTGTGGTAGAGAAACTGAAAGGTTAGCATTTTCCTGGGTATTAGCAATAGATCTGAGTTGAAATATGTGGTTTCCTGTTGTATTCAAATAAAACTGCTGCTTTAACTAAATCTTTAGCTTAGGAAACTAAATCTTAGCTTTCAGGCCGGTGGGAAGAGGCCGGTTTACTAATGCTTCGCCATCAGGGCTTATGGGCACTGGCCACATGCAGCACTTGACAGAACGTTTCTTCACAGGTAAGGCTGTCTGTTGATTTTGGGGATTAAGAATTCATTTGTTCTTCTAAACAGTCTTTGTATTCCTGATGGTGAACTGTGTTCCTAATAGAGGTTGAGAGCGTGTAACGCTACAGCCTGTCCTTCCAGGAGCTCCTACAGTGTGACTCTTGTGGATTCAGAAGTGACCACGGGTCCTGAAATCAGAGTTCTGTTTCTAATAATAGCTCCCATTTTTGAGCACCTGTATTGGGTCAGGGATGTGCTGGGAACTTGATATATGTCATTTCATTTAATCCTTACAGAAACCCATTTTATAGACGGGGAAATGGATGCTTCCGGAGTTAAATATCTTGGCCAAGGTCAAATAGCTGGCAGAACTGGGGCTTCTAACGAAGGCCAGGCCAGGCTGACTCCAAAGTTTGTGCTCTTCAACTCTCTGCTGCCGCTTATGTAGCTGTGCCAAGTAAATCAATTTCTCTGTCTCTCTGCCTAGTGGTTCTTGTGATTTAACTTGGGGTTTTGCTGACTGTCCACTATTTCTGGGCTTCTGGATCGCCCTGGTGAGAGAGTATAACCCAGGAAACTGGCCAGGTGCAGGGGCTCACGCCTGCAATCCCAGCACTTTGGGAGGCTGAGGCAGGTGGGTTACCTGAGGTCAGGAGTTTGAGACCAGCCTGGCCAACATAGTGAAACCTCATCTCTACTAAAAATACAAAAAATTATCTGGGCATGGTGGTAGGTGCCTGTAATTCCAGCTACTTGGGAGGCTGAGGCAGGAGAATCGCTTGAACCTGGGAGTTGGAGGTTGCAGTGAGCCGAGATTGCGCCATTGCACTCCAGACTGGGCAACAAGAGCAAAACTGTCTCAAAAAACAAAAAGTAAAACCCCCCCCCAAAACCAGGAAAACTTTCAATGCCACAGAAAATAGACTAAGGAATGCAGTAAGAATATCTCTGCCTCTAAGGCAGTTGATTCATTTAGCAAATACATTTGGAGGACCAGCTATCTGCTGGGCAGTGATCCATAATTCTAACAAGTCCCAACCTCCTGAGTTGGTAGTTAAGAAGTTGGCCAGGCATGGTAGCTCATGCCTGTAATCCCAGCACTTTGGGAGGCCAAGACGGGCGGATCACCTGAGGTCAGGAGTTCAAGACCAGCCTGGCCAACATAGTGAAACCCCGTCTCTACTAAAAAATACAAAAATTAGCTAGGCATGGTGGCAGGCGCCTTAATCCCAGCTACTTGGGAGGCAGAGGCAAGAGAATCGTTTGAACCCGGGAGGCCGAGATTGCAGTGAGCCGAGATCGAGCCATTGTACTCAAGCCTGGGGGACAAGAGCGAGACTTCTCCCAGAAAAAAAAAAAAAAAGTCCATTTGAGCTTGAAGAGAAGGTTTTGATAGTAAACAACACAAAATCTGACATCTCTTACCTGAAGCCCATTTTCAACATGTACGAGGATAGAACCAGACTGAGAAGCTTGGCTCCTCCTCACAGTGCAGACAGCTGAGGCCATCGCAGATGGAATTAGGCTGGGCTCTGGCCTGAGGCACACCTGCGGGACTACAGTGTTTCCTGACTCCTGTTTCTCCAGAGACTGAAACATAGTTGCTAAGTGTGCTGTGAGTGCTGACACCGGAATTCAAGAGCCCTGGTGTTTCTGGTGTGTGTTTCTGGTATAGCTTGTGCTCTTTTTGACACAGGGTATTAGACATGCCTCTCCTCCTTGGTTTTGACAAGCTGAAATCTCAGCCCAGGCACAGTTCCATGCGTAAAGAGGCATATACTTCAGCATAGGTAAGGAAGGCCCTAGTGATGGGTGCCTTCTCCTCAGGTAGTTCATGCTGATTGCATTGCTTACGTCCAAAGAGTTGGCCACTGTCATTTCAGCCCCACCTTTCATTTGTCTGTCTTAGAATCAAGAATTAAAAGATTTAAGTAAAATAAGGGTTACTAAAAAAAAAAAAAAAATTAAGGGATTTCTCCTACAATCCTAACAAAAATTCTGCATGCATTCTGTGAAGAAGCGTCTAATAGTGACTCCTCTGAGTGAGACTCCAGAAGAGAGTCCTTACCGGACCTCTAAACAGAAATTCTCCATTTTAGACACCTGTGGTCCGGCCTTGACTGTGGTCTTTAGGATTTCACTTGTCTACCTTAGGGAAGGTCTCATCAGCTTTAAGAATAAAGTCCCATTGGCCAGGCGTGGTGGCTCATGACTATAATCCTAGCACTTTGGGAGGACGAGGCGGGTGGATCGCCTGAGGTCAGGAATTCCAGACCAGCCTGGCCAACATGGCGAAACACCATCTCTATTAAAAATATAAAAAATTAGCCAGGCGTGGTGGCGGACCCCTATAATCGCAGCTATTCAGGAGTCTGAGGCAGGAGAATCGCTTGAACCCAGGAGGCAGAGGGTGCAGTGAGCCAAGATCGTACCAAAAGGCAGAAGCAGCAGGCTGTGAAGCTTGTGTGTATAAGAAAGATGTTATGCTGGGCGCGGTGGCTCAGCATCCATACAGAATCCCAGCACTTTGGGAGGCTGAGGCAGGTGGATCATGAGGTCAGGAGTTCGAGACCAGCCTGACCAACATGGTGAAACCCCGTCTCTACTAAAAATACAAAAATTAGCTGGGCGTAGTTGTGCGCACCTGTAATCCCAGCTACTCAGGAGGCTGAGGCAGGAGAATCGCTTGAACCCGGGAGGCAGAGGTTGCAGTGAGCTGAGATCATGCCACTGCACTCCAGCCTGGGTGACAGAGTGAGACTGCATGTCAAGAAAAAAAAAAGGAGAAAAAAAAGTTATGAGGAGTTCACGTTAAAAAATAATCTCTTTACGGCTGGGCGCGGTGGCTCAGGCCTGTAATCCCAGCACTTTGGGAGGCTGAGGCGGGTGGATCACGAGGTCAGGAGTTCGAGATCAGCCTGACCAACATGGTTAAACCCCATCTCTACTAAAAATACAAAAAAAATAGCTGGGCATGGTGGCGGGCACCTGTAATCCCAGCTACTCAGGAGGCTGAGGCAGGAGAATTGTTTGAACCTGGAAGGCGGAGGTTGCAGTGAGCCGAGATCGTGCCATTGCACTCCAGCCTGGGTGACAGGGCAAGACTCTGTCTTGAAAAAAAAAATACAAAAATTAGCTGGGCGTGGTGGCAGTCACTTTTAATCCCAGCTACTCGGGAGGCTAAGGCTGGAGAATCCCTTGAGCCCAGAAGGCAGAGGTTGTACTGAGCCGAGATCACACCATTGCACTCCAGCCTGGGTGACAAGAGTGAAACTCTGTCTCAAGATAATAGTAATATTAATCATCTCTTTACACCTGTATTACACTGGCAAAAATTAGAAAGCTGAGTAATGCCAGGGGCTGAGGTGATGGGCCTAAGGCACTCGCCTGTGGGAAAGCAGCCAGGGCAGCCATTCTGGTGGATAGAAGTGCTATGTTATTTGTCGAGAGGAGAACTGGGTACAGTTTGGGACAGTGTCACTGGGAGCATGGGTAAGCAAAGTGCATGGTGGATGCACTTTGGTCTTTATCCTGCAGCAGTGAGAAGCAGTGGATTCAATGTACCCATAATGCCATGAATGGATCTTTAAAAACATCCTGAACATGCAAGAGGAAATATAATAATGCCATTTGTAAAATTTAAAATATATGGACAGAACAGCAAAATATGTTTTACAGGAGCATACACCATCACCCCGAACTGAAATGTTTTCTTCCAGTTTCTTTCTTTTCTTTTTTTTTTTTTAGACAGAGTTTCACTCTTGTTGCCCAGGCTGGAGTGCAATGGCACGATCTCGGCTCACCGCAACCTCTGCCTCCCGGGTTCAAGCGATTCTCCTGCTTCAGCCTCCCGAGTAGCTGGGATTACAGGCGTGCGCCACCATGCCCGGCTAATTTTTTTGTATTTTTAGTAGAGATGGGGGTTTCTCTATGTTGGTCAGGCTGGTCTTGAACTCCTGACCTTAGGTGATCTGCCTGCCTCTGCCTCCCAAAGTGCTGGGATTACAGGTGTGAGCCACTGCACCCGGCACTTCCAGTTTCTTGAAAGCCAGTAATGTTTCTATCTCCTCCCCAACCACTATTGCCCAAATAAACCATGACTTTAAAATTATCCCCCAGGCCGGGCGCGGTGGCTCACACCTGTAATCCCAGCACTTTGGGAGGCCGAGGCGGGCAGATCACGAGGTCAGGAGATTGAGACCATCCTGGCCAACATGCTGAAACCCCGTCTCTACTAAAAATACAAAAATTTAGTCGGGACTTGGAACATCTTTATGAAACAGAGAAACATGAAAGCAATTCGTAAAGATTTATGGAGCTCTTGGAACTCATTACTAGACCCAAATGATAACTGCCTTTTAATGTGGTCCTGGCAAGGCTTCCTCAGTGAAAAATGTGACCAACATATGAAAAGATTAAAGAAAAAAATGTCTAATGCAGTGGTTCTCAACTGGAGATGATTTTTCCTGCTGGGGAGGTTTGGCAATATCTGGAGATATTTTCGGTCGTCATGACTGAAGAGGTGCTGTGGACCTCGTGTAGGTAGAGGCCAGGCACGCTGCTGAACACCCTCCAATGTACAGGACAGCAAATACCTATCTGACTCAAAATGTCAATAGTGCTGAGGTTGAGGAACCCTGTTCTAATTAGGGTGACAAGGAAGAGTTGTGTTTTTGTTTTGCTTTTTGAAGAGATTCGCTCTTGTTGCTCAGGCTGGAGTGCAGTGGCACGATCTCTGCTCACTGCAAACTCCACCTCCTGGGTTCAAGCGATTCTCCTGCCTCAGCCTCCTGAGTAGTTGAGATTACAGGTGCCCGCCACCACACCCAGCTAATTTTTTGTATTTTTAGTAGAGACGGGGTTTCATCATATTGGCCAGGCTGGTCTCAAACTCCAGACCTCAGGATCACCCTGATCCACCTGCCTTGGCCTGCCAAAGTGCAGGAATTACAGGAGTGAGCAACTGTGCCCAGCCAGAAATTTTCTTTTCTTTTTTTTTGATGGAGTCTTGCTCTGTCACCAGGCTGGAGAGCAGTGGTATAATCTCGGGTCACTGCAACCTCCGCCTCCCGGTTTCAAGTGATTCTCCTGCCTCAGCCTCCTGAGTAGCTGGGACTATAGGCACGTGCCACTACGACCAGCTAGTTTTTGTATTTTTAGTAGAGACCGGATTTCACCATGTTGGCCAGGATTGTCTCGACCTCTTGACCTCATGATCCACCCGCCTCAGCCTCCCAAAGGGCTGGGATTACAGGCCTGAGCCACTGTGCTCGACCCCAAATTGTTTTTTTAATCTAAGGTATAGTTCTTGCTTTCCCAGGAAAGTCTGAAAATATTGCTAGTGTCTGCAGTTTTTAAAGGATGAAACAATTTAAAGTTATGACTTTTGGAAGAGGACTATCCAGCCAGCTCTTCTTCTTCTTTTTTTTTTTTTTTTTTGAGACGGAGTCTCGCTCTGTCGCCCAGGCTGGAGTGCAGTGGCACAATCTCGGCTCACTGCCAGCTCTGCCTCCTTGGTTCACACCATTGTCCTGCCTCAGCCTCCCAAGTAGCTGGGACTACAGGCGCCCGCCACCACGCCCGGCTTCTTTTTTTTTTGTATTTTTAGTAGAGATGGGGTTTCACCATGTTATCCAGGATGGTCTCGATCTCCTGACCTCGTGATCCGCCCGCCTTGGCCTCCCAAAGTGCTGAGATTACAGGCGTGAGCCACTGCACCTGACCCCAGCCAGCTCTTTTACCAGTAACGGTAATCCTTTCAAAAGAAACAGATCTCCTGTAGGAAACATGGTGCTAATTGCATTTCCCTGCCAAATAGCATTTACTATAACTTGTTAGCTTGAAAGTAGGGAAAAAGATAATAAAAAAAATTTTTTTTAAATAGCATTTACTAGTTTCCCTGGAAATTTACATAGATGGGTAGGCAATAGTTTATTATTTTTAACATTTTTTTTTAAAGTAGCCATTCGGGGGATAATATTATTTTATTCATTTTTTTAAAAAAAATTTATTTTTTTTGAGACAGAGTCTCGCTCTGTCACCAGGCTGGAGTGCAGTGGCGTGATCTCTGCTCACTGCAACCTCTGCCTCCTGGGGTCAAGCGATTCCCCTGCCTCTGCCTCCTGAATAGCTGGGACTACAGGCGCCCGCCACCACACCTGGCTAATTGTTTTTTTGTATTTTAGTAGAGACGGGGTTTCACCATGTTGGCCAGGATGGTCTTGATCTCCTGACCTTGTGATCTGGCCGCCTTGGCCTCCCAAAGTGCTGGGATTACAGGCATGAGCCTCTGCACCTGGCCCCCTTTTTTTTTTTTTTGAGATGGAGTCTTGCTCTTGTCGCCCAGGCTGGAGTGCAATGGCATCGTCTTGGCTCATTGCAACCTCCACCTCCCGGGTTCAAGCGATTCTCCTGCCTCAGCCTCCCGAGTAGCTGGGATTACAGGCACCCGCCACCACGCCTGGCTAATTTTTGTATTTTTAGTAGAGATGGGTTTTCACCATGTTGGCCAGGCTGGTCTCGAACTCCTGACCTCAGGCGATCCACCCGCCTCGGCCTCCCAAAGTGCTGGGATTACAGGCATGACCCACCATGCCCTGCCATTTTTTTGATTTTTTAATAGAGATGAGGTTTCACTGTGTTAGTCAGGCTGGTCTCGAATTCCTAACCTCAGGTGATCCGCCCACCTCGGCCTCCCAAAGTGCTGCGATTACAGGCATGAACCACTGTGCCTTTGTTTTTTTAAAAACAGAAGGTTTGAATGGGCCAATGAAACCCTCCCAAGCAGCTAAGTTGAGGTACTAATGACCAATAGAACTTCAAAAAGCCTTTCAAGTGGCCCTGTTGTCTAGCTACTGTCAATGCATCTTACCTTATACTACACATTTTAACTTTCTTTTTTGAGACACAAGATAGAACAATCAGTACCTTAGGCCAGGCGCGGTGGCTCACGCCTGTAATCCCAGCACTTTGGGAGGCCGAGGCGGGCGGATCACGAGGTTAGGGGATCGAGACCATCCTAGCTAACATAGTGAAACCCCGTCTCTACTAAAAATACAAAAAATTAGCCAGGCGTGGTGGTGAGTGCCTGTAGTCCCAGCTACTCAGGAGGCTGAGGCAGGAGAATGGCGTGAACCCTGGAGGCGGAGCTTGCAGTGAGCCGAGATCGAGCCACTGCACTCCATCCAGCCTGGGTGAGTGAGACTCCGTCTCAAAAAAAAAAAAAAAAAAGAACAATCAGTACCTTGATCCCCATTTGACCAGTGAGGAAACCGGCTCAGAGAGGTTAAGGTGAAACTATGACCAAGATAACCCAGTGTACTAATGACAGGACTGGGCCTGAATGCCAGGACCCCTGACATCACTAGATTGTGCTGCCCTCACCAATCAGGGTTTCGTAGATTTTCTGATCACTTTCCAAAGAGAAGTCAAGAGATGGGAAGGAAAGGGGGAGGGGGAAGGTAAAGGGGAGGTGGGAGGAAGGAGAAGATGAGAAAAGGTATGGGCATCTAATTTCCTAAATTATAATTCAGACCAGGTGTGGTGGCTCACGCCTGTAATCCCAGCACTTTGGGAGGCTGCGGTGTGTGGATCACCTGAGGTCGGGAGTTCAAGACCAGCCTGGCCAGCATGGTGAAACCCTGTCTGTACTAAAAATATAAAAAAATCTGCAGGGCGTGGTGGCAGGGGCCTGTAATCCCAGCTACTTGGCAGGCTGAGGCAGGAGAATCTGAACCCAGGTGGTGGAGGTTGCAGTGAGTCGAGATCACACCATTGCACTCCAGCCTGGGTGACACAGCGAGACCTCGTCTCATTAAAAAAATAAATAAATAAATAAATAAATAAATAAATAACGCGTGGAAATTAAGCTACTATTTTTACTGATGACTCAATAAAGCCAAATTCACAAATGGTAAAATAGAAAACCCCCCTGTTACACTGCATAGTATATATTATTTCTTTCTGAGAGTTTAACTTTTCAAATAAAAATCAATTTTCTTGAGTCTTTTGAAAAACAAGCTGGTAGGCCATGTGCGGTGTCTCACGCCTGCAATCCCAGCACTTTGGTAGGCTGAGGCGGGCGGATCATGAGGTTAAGAGATTGAGACCATCCCGGCCAACAATGGCAAAACCCTGTCTCTACTAAAAGTACAAAAATTAGCTGGGCTTGGTAGTGTGTGCCTGCTCCCAGCTACTTGGGAGGCTGAGGCAGGAGAATCGCTTGAACCTGGGAGGCAGAGGTTGCAGTGAGCCGAGATCACGCCACTGCACTCCAGCCTGGTGACAGAGCAAGAGTCCGTCTCAAAAAAAAAAAAGAGAAAGAAAAACAAGCTGGTTAACAGTTCCAGACACATGAGCCCAAACATCCCACTGCTTTGGGCTATAGAAGTTTCTCTTCACTGACAGTTAAGGATTCTCAGGAGTTCCTGGGGGACAGATAAGAGCCCAGATACAGGGTCTTTTTTTTCTCTTTTTTTTGAGATGGAGTCTTGCTCTTTTTGCCCAGGCTGGAGTGCAGGGGCGCGATCTCTGCTCACTGCAAACTCCGCCTCTCAGGTTCAAGCGATTCTCCTGCCTCAGCCTCCTGAGTAGTTGGGATTATAGGTGCCTGCCACCATGCCCAGCTAATTTTTGTATCTTTAGTAGACATGGGGTTTCACCGTGTTGGCCAGGCTGGTCTCAAATTCCTGACCTCAAGTCTCAGCCTCCCACAGTGTTGGGATTACAGGCGTGAGCCACTGCGCCTGGACCAGCCAGTCTTTTTGATGTGACATAATCTAACAAGTCTCTTATTGGAGGTGACCTCTCCAAGTGCCAGGAAACAGCTCCTGGGAATCTATAGCCTGGCCTACTCATCCATAAGTCCTTTCTTAGATGACGTACATTATGTGTGTGTCTACCCCACTACACTACTCTGTTAAGCCTTCATCCATTTTATGACACTTTGAGAATTAGAATTGGTTTTATTCTCTTCATTGATAAAACAGGTATGTTTACTTTCACCCGAAAATTAAACCCTTACCTATTACTCTAAACTAGGGGTCAAAAAACTTTTTCTGTAAAGGGGTAGATAGTAAATATTTTAGGCTTTGGCCAGGCACAGTGGCTCATGCCTGTAATCCCAGCACTTTAGGAAGCCGAAGTGAGACAGTCACCTGAGCTCAGGAGTTGGAAACAGCCTGGGCAACAGAGCGAGAACCCTCCTCTACAAAAATATGGCGTTTTTTTAAGAGAGAGACGAAGTCTCACTATGTTGCCCCAGGCTGGTCTCAAACTCCTGGGATTAAGTGATCCACCTGCCTTGGCCTCCCAAAATGCCGAGTTAGCAGGTGTAAGCCACTGTGCCCAGCCAAAAAATTTAGTTTTTTTAAAGTAAGTATTTTAGGCTTTGTGGGCCACAGAAGGTCTCTGGCTGTGTGTGTGTGTGTATGCGCCTGCGTGTGTGATGTAAAAACCATTCTTGGCTCAAGGGCCATAGAAAAACAAGTCTTTAGCTGCCTTCGTTTATGGACCCCTGCCCTAAACTAATAATTTCAAATGGGCTCTAACTAGCTGGTTTGAAATTAGCTGGAACAACTTTATTCATCCACACTTGTGAAGACAAATTGAAGGGCACTAAGGCCCCCCGCTGGTAATTCAGAAGGGCAGGGGGAGAAAGGGCTCTCCCAGAGGTTATCCCCTAACATCTGAAGGTACCCTTGACTTTGCTTGGTTTTGTCTAAAGAAACCTGAACCTGGGAAGCTGGCCCCGCTGGACAGGGAACATTTTAAATAAAAACACTAAGACAACAAGGCCAGTTTATTTTACAATGACTCCTGAGGTAGTTTATGTGGGAAGCAGCAGGCAAGCCATTAAAACCCTCTGGGGCTTAGTTCATTCTGCACACGTCTCACTCTGGCAAAGGGGTTCTCACACGAGGAGGTCAAAGGAGCATGGATCAAGGTGGGCAGGGGGTGGAGGTGAGGCAGGCCTTGGGAAGTGTCTCCAGATATGGATCCCAATTTCCACAAAATGGCTCGGCAGATTCCACAAACGCTAAGAGAACTTTATTTTAATAAAAATGTCCTATTTTTCAGGTGACCCCTTCCTTTACCACTAGAAAGCAGCTTTATTGCTAAAAAGCAATCCATTTATTTAGACATTCTCTTCTTAGGCAACTTTAAACTTTTCCACCGCCGTAACACCACTCTGTATTTTTCACTTTCAGTCTTCTCTTCAAACACTTTTTTCAAGAGAATCCGCATAACTGTCTCTGTTCCTGCTTCTTTATCCTCTCCAATGAGAAGATCCAATGTATCTCCCACTTTCACCTGAAAATTAAAAGAAAACAGAGGCTTGGTTACACTTCGGGAAATCCAGGCCAATGCAAACATTACTGCTCTGAGTTTTCACCACATGATCATGACCCAGAGGAGGGGCAAGTGAGTAAAGGCCCTGACCTTAGTCACTGTCACCTATCCCAGTGCCTCAGCGTGAAAGGGAGGGTGAAAGGTCAGGTGCGGTGGCTCATGCCTGTAATCCCAGCACTTTGGGAGGCCAAGCTCGGTGGATCACCTGAGGTCAGGAGTTCGAGACCAGCCTGGCCAACATGGTGAAATCCCGTCTCTACTAAAAACACAAAAATTAGCTGTGTGTGGTGGTGGGTGCCTGTGATCCCAAATACTCGGAGGGCTATGGCAGGAGAATCGCTTGGACCTGGGAAGTAGAAGTTGCAGTGAGCCAAGATCATGTCACTGCATGCCAGCCCAGGCGCCAGAGGGAGACTCCATCTCAAAAAAACGAAAAAAACGAAAAAAAAAAAAAAAAAAAAAGAAAGGGAGAGTGCCTCAAATACAAGGGCCTCAATATCAGCCAGTGTCCTTCCTTCAGAACTAGACAACTGGCTGGCTGTGGATAGTCCCTGTGCAGAGTAGCTCAAATACTCACATCTATTGGGTGACTTAAGGAAATATTTGAATGGACACATTTATCTTGGTAACACTGGCAAAAGACAAAGAAAGTGGGGGCAGTCTTAGAGACTATGTGCACAGTAATTACTACATGCACAGTGAAGACAATTTCCAGTGCAACACTTGCCTCAACTCACTCACAAAGGTAGAATGCCACAGAAAGCAGAGTTGGATGCTGATTCAATGGGTTAAAAGGCTGAGGTCAAACCCATTTTTGCACAGAAAGCAGCTTCAGTTGAGACAGTGCAATGCATGCCCTGGGGCAGTTATGTCAGCTCCAAGGTCAAGGACACTGGTCTGTGCTGAAGGTATGGACAGCCCAAGACAGATACCTGGTCCAGGCAGCTCAGGATCTCAAGGGATCTTTCCAGACACTCAAGAAGGGCCAAACAGGGCCGAGCACAGTGGTTCACACCTGTAATCCCAGCACTTTGGGAGGCCAAGGTGGGTGGATCACCTGAGGTCAGGAGTTCAAGACTGGCCTGACCAACACGGTGAAACCCCGTCTCTACTAAAAATACAAAATTAGCTGAGCATGGTGGCGCACACCTGTAATCCCAGCTACTTGGGAGGCTGAGACAGGAGAATCACTTGAACCCAGGAGGCAGAGGTTGCGGTGAGCCAAGATGGCGCCATTGCACTCCAGCCTGGGCGACAAGAGCAAAGCTCTGTCTCAAAAAAAAAAAAAGAAGGGCCGGCCGGGCGCGGTGGCTCAAGCCTGTAATCCCAGTACTTTGGGAGGCCGAGGCAGGCGGATCATGAGGTCAGGAGATCGAGACCATCCTGGCTAACATGGTGAAACCCCGTCTCTACTAAAAATACAAAAAATTAGCTGGGCGTGGTGGCGGGTGCCTGTAGTTCTAGCTACTCGGGAGGCTGAGACAGAAGAATGGCGTGAACCCGGGAGGCGGAGCTTGCAGTGAGCCGAGATCTTGCCACTGCACTCCAGCCTGGGCGACAGAGCGAGACTCCGTCTCCAAAAAAAAAAAAAAAAAAGAAGAGCCAAACAGACCCAGGAGCCACATGCTGCTGCTTCTACTAAAACACAAGCCAGGGATGACTGGGAGCCATCTCATACCCCTCACCACTGCTTCCAGTAGGGGGTGAGCAAGCCCATGTGTGGACCACTGACAGTAAGTGGGCACGCATTGCCATTTATAAGGCTACTAGAGGGCTTCTGTTTAAGAAGTATGGTGTCAAATGCTGACTTTTATCTTATTTTACAATTAATGTTCTTTAAGGCAGATACAACTTCAGACTCTGAAACCTTTCAACCTCACCAGAACAAGCCCATGTCTATTCTCCCACCCACTCAAGACCTCTGCAGGCCCAATAGTCAGTCCACAACATGGGCATGCGCACCTGCTTGCCACAACACTATACTGGCCAATCCAGGAAACCCACAATAGCTGGATATAAAACTCACAGAGGGGCAGATTTTAAACCACTAACTTCCTCTCCTGTGGGCTGAGAAGCAGAAAGGCTCATACCACAGCTATGGTCAAGACTGTTTCTCCCCTTGGGTTTGAGGGATAGGACAACACAGGTACCTGGGCAGGGGTGAGGGTTTCCACCCTTCTTGTAGTTCTGCTGGGTTCAATTTTTTTTTCTTTTTATTTTTTTGACATGGAGTCTCACCGTGTCACCAGGCTGGAGTGCAGTGGTGTGATCTCCGCTCACTGCAACCTCCACCTCCTAGTTTCAAGTGATTCTCCTGCCTCAGCCTCCCGAGTAGCTGGGACTACAGGCATGTGCCACCACACCCAGCTAATTTTTGTATTTTTAGTAGAGACAGGGTTTCATCATGTCGGCCAGAATGATCTTGATCTCTTGACCTCATGATCCACCTGCCTCGGCCTCCCAAAGTGCTGGGATTACAAGTGTGAGCCACCGCACCCAACCCTGGGTTCAATTTTTTAAAATGACTACTTCAGCCTATGTGGACATTTAAAAAAATCCGTCTAGAAATACAGGCCAGGCGTGGTGGCTCACGCCTGTAATCCCAGCACTTTGGGAGGCTGAGGAGGGTGGATCATGAGGTCAGGAGTTCAAGACCAGCCTGGCCAACATGGCGAAACCCCATCTCTACTAAAAATACAAAAATTATCGGAACGTGATGGTAGGTGCCTGTAATCCCAGGTACTTGGGAGTCTGAAGCAAGAGAATCGCTTGAACCTGGGAGGCAGAGGTTGCAGTGAGCCGAGATCGTGCCATTGCACTCCAGCCTGGGCAACAAGAGCAAGGCTGTCTCAAAAAAAAGAAATACAAGGCTTGGGAACTCTGCTTTACGTTTTTGGTATAACCTTATCTCATTCAAATTATTATTTTTAAAGAGATGAGGTCTCACATGTTGCTCAGGCTGGAATGCAGTGGCTATTCATAGGCATAATCATAGTGTACTGTAGCCTCAAACTCCTGGGCTCAACAACACTCCTTCCTCAGCTTCCCAAGTGGCTGTGACTACAGACACACACCAGCTTGCTCAGCTAAAATTCTTTTTTTGTTTGTTTTCTGTTTTTGAGATGGAATCTCGCTCTGTTGCCCAGGCTGGAGTGCAATGGCGCGATCTTGGCTCACTGCAAGCTCCACCTCCTGGATTCAAACGATTCTCCTGCCTCAGCCTCCTGAATAGCTGGAATTACAGGAGCCTACCACCATGCCCGGGTAACTTTCTGTATTTTTAATAGAGATGGGGTTTCACCATGTTGGCCAGGCTGGTCTCGAACTCCTGGCCTCAAGTGTTCCACCTGCCTTGACCTCCCAAAGTGCTGGGATTACAGGTGTGAGCCACTGTGCCCGGCCTACAATTCATTTTTAATAAGTAATATATGCATATGATACAAAATTTAGAAGATACAAAAGGGTAGACAAATAAAAGGTGTATAGGCCAGGTGTGGTGTCTCATGCCTGTAATCTCAGAATTTTGGGAGGCCAAGGTGGGTAGATCACTTGAGGTCAGGAGTTTAAGACCAGCCTGGACCATACAGTGAGACCCTGTCTCTATAAAAAATAAAAAAATTAACCAGACGTGGTGGTGTGCCTGTCATACCAGCTACTCGGGAGGCTGAGGTGGGAAGATCACTTGAGCCCAGAAGGTCAAGGCTGCAATGAGCTGTAGCTGCACCACTGCACTCCAGCCTGGGTAACCGAGCAAGACCCTGTCTCCAAAATAAAATAAAAATAAAAAAAATATATACAAAGAAGAGGATACTCTGTGTATATCCTTTCATAGAGATATTGTGCATGATGTCTGCCTCTGGAAAGAGAAGGCTAGTGTGTGGCTAAAGAATGAATCCCTTTGGCGAGGTGCGGTGGCTCACGCCTGTAATCCCAGCACTTTGGGAGGCCGAGGCAGGTGGATCACAAGGTCAGGAGATTGAGACCATCCTGGCTAACACAGTGAAACCCCGTCTCTACTAAAAATACACACACACACACACACACACACACACACACACAAAAGAATGAATCCCTTTGGGGCTTCCTTGTAGCACAGAGAAGGGGTGTTCCTCCTTTACCCAACTGATCCCAGGAAGAGATGAGTTTAGGAAGGATTCAATCCCCATACTTGGACACCACACACCGTTTAATCAACAGTTACCCAACACCTACCACACCCTGGGCTTCACCTGGTTTTCAGCTCAAAGAAAAGCTTTGCTGAATCGCAGGCAGCCAGGGTTAGAGCTGCGGCATCAGACAAGCACCTGACCCTTCGGGGTCAGCAGCCAGGTACAGGCTCCACAGAGCAGACCAGGAAGGCGAGGCATTCTTTATTTCCCTCCACGGCCCCTGTCCCTCAGCAGACACAAAGCAAAACTGGCTGGGATTAGGAGCTGTTCCAAATATCTACATTTCAAATCTCTAGTTAGCTGCAGTTTCTATGGCTACCAGGCCTCCTAGTAACAAGACAGCTGAGTGTTAATAATGCCCCCTTCCTTTGCTGACCCTCACAAGAAACATGGAAGGCAGCTGAGACAACAGAACACCCAAGGCAGAATGAAGCAGCAGCAATTAGGCTGTAGTTAACAACATCACAAAACGGGGGTGGGTGGGAGGGGGTGTGAGGAAAAATAGTCTAGTGGGGTTTGTAAATGAGGCCCCAGCACAGAGACAGGGTGTTCAGGGAGTAATCATTCTTTACTCCAAGAATACATCTTGTTTTTGGAATACTGCAGCTTAGAAGGAGGGCAGGCTACAGCAGGAAAAAGCTATTCAGAGATGAGAAGGGCTTATGACTGCATGTAGCTCACTGAGCAATAGCTGCTGACAGCCAGCCACAGTCCCAGCCTGCCGGTTCAAGTCAGGGGCATCACCAGGGCCCTGAGACTTGGGGGCTGAGACAGCTTGGGGGAGTTTTCCCTCATTCTGCCCACAGAGCTGCAAGAACCTGCATGATCCCAGTTAGCAAGGACTGCAGGAAGCCTCAGTGCTCACCCAAATGCACGGCTGACAGCTGACAGCCTCAATTTCCCATGTCCTAGGGCAACCGGATGTAGTTCGGATCCTCCAACCCCAGGGGTATTTTGAAATATGAAAGATGAAATGAAAACAGTCTCCAAAGTATGTCTAACTTCTCTGGAACCTTTGTTCCCTGAACACTGAGTTAGATTATGTCTTCCAATACCTCACGTCTTGTGTCTTCCACACTTTTTAAGGGTCTGTCATAACTTTTTATTGTGTTTTGTTAACTTTTATTATCAGTATTGTTTTTTCCATTATGAAAATGATACATACTCATGGTAAAAAAAATTCAGAAAATAAAAACCATGAAATTAACATAACCCATAATGCTTCAATTAAGATAAATGCTAGTAACAGCATTTTAATTCCAGATGTATATATATATACGTAATTTACTTTTACAAAAAAATATTTTCTAACAGAATTTTTTTTTTTTTTTTGAGACGAAGTCTTGCTCTGTCGCCCAGGCTGGAGTGCCGTGGCACGATCTCGGCTCACTGCAAGCTCTGCCTCCCAGGTTCATGCCATTCTCCTGCCTCAGCCTCCCAAGTAGCTGGGACTACAGGCGCCCACCACCACACCTGGCCAATTTTTTTTTTGTAGTTTTAGTAGAGATGGGGTTTCACTGTGCTAGCCAGGATGGTCTCGATCTCCTGACCTCGTGATCCACCTGACTCGGCCTCCCAAAGTGCTGGGATTACAGGTGTGAGTCACTGCGCCAGGCCAGAATTTTTTTTTTTTGAGACAGGGTCTCACTCTGTCACCCAAACTGGAGTGCATTGGCATGATTATGGCTCACTGCAGCCTTGACCTCCCAGGCTCAGATAATCCTCCCGTCTCAGCCTCCTGAGTAGCTGGGACAAGCGCCTGCCATCACGCCTGGCTAATTTTTTGTATTTTTTTGTAGAGACAGTTTTGCCATGTTGCCCAGGCTGGTCTTCAACTCCTGGGCTCAAGCGATCCGCTGGCCTCAGCTCCCAAAGTGCTAGGATTACAAGCATGAGCCACTGTGCCCCAGAATTTTTATATATGATTTATTGTTAGAAAAGTGGAGACTGGAAACACATTTTCTTGTAACTGACTTTCACTTAACAACAGTATTGCTATGGACTTGTCAGAAAATACAGAACACATCCTTTTCTATAACTGCTCTGCACACAAAGCCGTGCATCCAGCAAGCAAGCACTCACTGGGTACTGCTGAGCTGTATAGAATTACACATCTGCTCAGATACCACTCGCCAAAGAACAATTCTACGTGGATCAAATATTTCTTTGAAATCTGATTATGAGGATTCCATGAGGGCTAACATTAATGACCTGGAAGTTTAATTAATGGATTTCTGCCAGTTCTAACAGTGGTGTATTCTAAAATTTTAAAAGGGAGAAGCTTCATCAGAAGGTCATTAAGGCTGCAACAGTGAAAGTGCCTGTGTGTCTGAAGCCTGTAGCTGATTCCCACCAGCTTGACGTGGAGGACCACAAAGGACCTCAGAGAAAGAAGAGGAGCCAGAGGGAAAATTTGGGACAGTATTAATTGAGTTACTAGCAGAGTAAGAGACGAAAACATCTGGCTGTCATTTTAGGTTAGTATCTCACCGTTCTGCTTTTCTTCCATAATTTTTCCTCATTCAGCCTGAGTTCACCTTTGTAGAAAGCATCTTCCACTTTGCTACAAAACAAAAAAAAGCAACAATGTACACAATTTGGGTGATGGGTACACTAAAGCCCAGACTTCATCACTATACAGTATATCCCTGTAACAAAACTACACTTGTACCCTCAAATCTATTTTTTTTTTTTTGTTTTTTGAGACAAAGTCTCACTCTGTTGCCCAAGCTGGAGTGCAGTGGTGCCATCTCGGCTCACTGCAACCTCCACCTCCTGGGTTCAAGTGATTCTCCTGCCTCAGCCTCCCAGTAGCTGGGACTACAGGCACACACCAACATGCCTAACTTTTGTATTTTTAGTAGAGACAGGGTTTCACTATGTCGGCCAGGCTGGTCTTGAACTCCTGACCTCGTGATCCGCCTGCCTTGGCCTCCCAAAGTGCTGGGATTACAGGCGTGAACCACCGCGTCCGGCCTCAAATTTATTTTTTTTAAAGGTAAAGTGCTTTAAAATATAGAAATATACTCAAAACAATTGCAGTTGACCCTTGGCCAGCACGGGTCCAAACTGTGCAGATCCACTTATATGTGGATTTCCTTTAGCCTCTGCCACCCCTGAGACAGCAAGTCCAACGCCTCCTCTTCCTCCTCCTCCTCAGCCAGGATGAAGACCTTCATGATGATCCACTTCCACTTAATAAATAGTAAATATATTTTCACTTCCTTATGATTTTCTCAGTAACATTTTCTTTTCTCTAGCTTACTTTATTGTAACTGTGCATCAGTAAGGCCTTTGGTCAACAGTAGGCTATATTAGTAGTTAAGTTTTCTGAGTGTCAAAATATTAGTAGTTAAGTTTTCTGAGCGTCAAAAGTTATATGTGGCTTTTCAACTGCATGGGGCTTGGCACCCCTCACCCCTACACTGTTCAAGCATCAACTATATACAAGTTTGAGATAAACACTTGCCATTAATTTTTTTTTTTTTTTTGAGACAGAGTCTCGCTCCATTGCCCAGGCTGGAGTGCAGTGGTGCAGTCTCGGCTCACTGCAGCCTCCGCCTCCCAAGTTCATGCCATTCTCCTGCCTCAGCCTCCTGAGTAGCTGGGACTACAGGCGCCCGCCACCACGCCTGGGTAATTTTTTTTTTGTATTTTTAGTAGAGACGGGGTTTCACCATGTTAGCCAGGATGGTCTCGATCTCCTGACCTCATGATCCGCCCACCTCGGCCTCCCAAAGTGCTGAGATTACAGGCGTGAGCCACTGCACCCGGCCCTCCATTGATGTTTATTCTGACAATGATTCCCCAGTATCCATTTTGAGTCCTGGGAAAGTGAAAGTCACCTGCTCTGATGTGTATCTGAAACAGGGAGACCAAAGGGCATTTCTAAATAGATGTTGAACTGCTGCAAAGATTTGCTAGTGCTCTTAGGCAGTTAATTGGAGCCTTAAGAGAGGTTTAGCATAGATGTCAAGCTCCATTCTGGACAGGGGCCTGGGGTACTCCACCTGACTCCCAGTGCAGAGACTTCATGGCCACCAGGCTGCAGCTCTGGTGATTCACAACAGCCAAAGTGAGTGGGCACTTCCTTCCCCTCAGATACCTGCTCTGTACACTGAGAGAAAAACCAGGCACCACATGTATGGCAAGGCCATTAAGAAACCCTCTGCCAGTTTGTACTGAGGCTGGGAAAATTCCAATCTGACAGCTGCTGATCTCTCTGAACTTAAGTCACTAGGGCAACCAGACCGGGGGAGGAAGCAGCTAAAAATCAGTACACCTTTTTTTGATATCTGATTCCAGGTGACTGACATGTGGAGCTTGGCTTAATAACAACAGCAGGAGTTACTACTCTGGGAGAGGAGAGGCCCCCTTATTTGTTTGCCAGAGTTTAGAGAACATTCTCTAATGGCACCCTGATCAGAATGCCAAGGGTGGGGCCTGTGGGCTGGCTCATTTTTATGAACCTCTTTTTTTTTTTTTTTTTTTTTTTTGAGACGGAGTCTCACTTTGCTGCCCAGGCTGGAGTGCAGTGGTGCGATCTCGGCTCACTGCAAGCTCTGCCTCCTGGGTTCACATCATTATCCTGCCTCAGCCTCCCAAGTAGCTGGGACTACAGGCGCCTGCCACCACGCCTGGCCAATTTTTTGTATTTTTAGTAGAGACAGGGTTTCACTATGTTAGCCAGGATGCTATCGATCACCTGACCTTGTGATACACCTGCATTGGCCTCCCAAAGTGCTGGGACTACAGGCGTGAGCCACCGCACCCGGCCCTTTTTATGAATCTCTTAAGCTTCAAGGATTAAAAAATTAAACTATGCCATTACATTAGGTCATAAAGGTACAAATTACACAAGAAGTTTTTCTGCATTTATTCATATCACAATTCTTACATTGTATACAATATGCATGCAATCATTCGTAAGGGAATAAATGAACAATGAAGGCCACTATTCTTATATAATTAATCTAGCAGAGAGGGAATCAGAATACTAAAGAAATCTTCGCCGGGCGCGGTGGCTCACGCCTGTAATCCCTGCACTTTGGGAGCCAAGGTGGGTGGATCACGATGTCAGGAGATCGAGACCATCCTGGCTAACACACTGAAATCCCGTCTCTACTAAAAAAATACAAAAAAATTAGCCAGGCATGGTGGTGGGCGCCTGTATTCCCAACTACTCGGGAGGCTGAGGCAGGAGAATGGCATGAACCCGGGAGGCGGAGCTTGCAGTGAGCCGAGATCGTGCCACGGCACTCCAGCCTGGGCAACAGAGCAAGACTCCGTCTCAAAAAAACAAAACAAAACAAAACAAAAACCCAGAAATACCTCTATTATATATGAACATGTGTAGTATTTTCTTCAAAATAGCCAACATATATTGAGTACTTACTATGTGCCAGACACTGTTATAAGTGCTTGAGATAAATATATACTCACTCAATCCTAGCAACCACTCTCTAAACTAGGTTCTGTCATTTTCATTTTACAGATGAGAAAACTGAGGGTCAGAAAGTTTAAGTAACTTGCCCAAGGTCACACAGAACCAGGATTGAAACCCCAGTAATCTCGCTCCAAAGCCTGCAATTTTTTTTTTTTTTTTTTTGAGACGGTGTCTTGCTCTGTGGCCCAGGCTGGAGTGCAATGGCGTGATCTCGGCTCACTGCAAGCTCCGCCTCCCGGGTTCCCACCATTCTCCTGCCTCAGCCTCCGAGTAGCTGGGACTACAGGCGCCTGCCACCACGCCCGGCTAATTTTTTGTATTTTTAGTAGAGACGGAGTTTCACCGTGCTAGCCAGGATGGTCTCGATCTCCTGACCTTGTGATCCGCCCGCCTTGGCCTCCCAAAGTGCTCGGATTACAGACATGAGCCACTGTGCCCAGCCAAAGCGTGCATTCTTAACCAACATCTTATTACACATCATGCTGTTAATTCTAAGAGGTACCTTTTTTTTTTTTTAGATGGAGTCTCACTCTGTCACCCAGGCTGGAGTGCAGTGGCGCGATCTCGGCTCACTGCAACCTCTGCCTCCCGGGTTCAAGTGACTCTCCTGCCTCAGCCTCTCAAGTAGCTGGGACTACAGGCGCCTGCCACCTTGCCCGGCTAATTTTTGTATTTTTAGTAGAGACAGGGTTTCACCATATTGGCCAGGCTAGTCTTGAACTCCTGACCTTGTGATCCGCCCAGCTCAGCCTCCCAAAGTGCTGGGATTACAGGCATGAAGTCACCACGCCCAGCTGAGGTACTGTCTCACATTATAGCATTTGTGAAATATCCAGGTACATTTTACGCTTGCTACATACATCTAATATGGTGATTCATTTTCTCCTCAAGAAGCTGTTATTAAATCAATGGTTCATCTTACAGTCAACTGTGTCTTAGATTCAAATATGGCACATAGGATTTGCAGGCAGTCACTTGACTTCTTTGGAAATCAGTTTGCTCATCTATAAAATGAAATAATTGAAACAGGTTACCTATAAAGGTCCTTTTATTGTGGTTATTCTTCACCATAATATGGGCCAAGTGATTTGTAATGCTATATTAAAATAACACGACTACGAGCGAGTTTATAATGAAATGCGTATCATACTCACTTTCTCCCAATATCTAGCCCCGTCTTCAGGACAACATCATACCGAAAAGACTGCACTGCTTTTTCCAGGTCTTTATAGTTTTTGACTACAGTAGGATCATCCTCAAGCTCCTCTTCCTGCTCACTCATCTCGTCATGATCGCTTTCTTCATCAGAGTCCTCTTCATCTACTTTTTGCAGAGACTTTTTAGTAGATTTTGTAGACCTTATATTACTTTTGAGTCTTATGGAAAAAGGAAAAATACATTCTGGAGATAGTAAAAGCCCTGGGAGTCTCAGTGAGAAAATATTATAAAAAAGTGTTTTATAATTTGGTGCACGTAACTTGGTACTAGAAAAATACAAGTATCGATTCCAGGAAGTACAGAGTTTGTATGATGAAGGTGTCCCTCGGAGAACACCCCAGAGTCCAATCCAGGCATCTGGCTTTCTTAAAACACCGGCAAGCAATTTAACACTAGCCATAGCCATGGCGCTTATAATCTGAAACAGATAATAAATCAGTTTTATCTTACAAGTGCAGTGTCATGACATTCTTACAACATAAACCATATGCACTATGAACGCTTTATGTACAGTACTATACGTATTCACCCCTAAAAAGTCCTATTGGGCCTGGCGCAGTGGTTCACGCCTGTAATCTCAGCACTTTGGGAGGCTGAGGTGGGTGGATCACCTGAGGTCAGGAGTATAAGACCAGCCTAGCCAACATGGCAAAACCCCATCTCTACTAAAAATACAAAAATTAGCCGGGTGTGGTGGCAGGCGCCTGTAATCCCAGCTACTCGGGAGGCTGAGGCAGGAGAATCACTTGAACCCAGGAGGCGGAGGTTGCAGTGAGCCGAGATCACGCCACTGCACTCCAGCCCAGGCAACAAGAGAGAAACCACATCTCAAAATTAAAAAAAAACAAAAAACAAAAAAACAAAAACAGGGTCATATCAATCTGTATGTACTAAGGGCCATATACCACAGCACAGTGAATCTTCTAGCTGCAACTAATGTGCTTAGCTCATAGGATTGTCAGGAAGGTCCAATGTGATACTAGTATATGTGAAAGCACTGGTTCTACTCTTCTCCCTCCCACAAATTAGCTTTGGGTACTGATTGCTCCTAAAAAAAATACTAACAATAGTTCTCAATTATGTTTGTTTTTTTATTTTTTATTATTTTTTTTGAGATGGAGTTTCGCTCTTGTTGCCCAGGCTGGAGTGCAATGGCGTGATCTCGGCTCACCGCAACCTCCGCCTCCCGGGTTCAAGCTATTTTCCTGCCTCAGCCTCCCCAGTAGCTGTAATTACAGGCCTGCACCACCACGCCCAGCTAATTTTGTATTTTTAGTAGAGACGGGGTTTCTACACGGTGGTCAGGCTGGTCTTGAACTCCCAACCTCAGGTGATCCACCTGCCTTGGCCTCCCAAAGTGCTGGGATTACAGGCGTGAGCCACCGCGCCTGGCCTGGTTTTGTTTTTAAAGGAAAATTTGGAGAGAAAGACTGTTGACTGACATACGTTACATCCTTACAACATTGACTTTGCCAAGGAAGGACACCAGATCATGACTTCATAAAATCCAGAGTGAATCTCTAAACTTTATTTCAACCTCCAGCCCCGGCAAATCAGAGGTAAGGGTGAGCAAATTGGACAGACCTGCATTTTAACTCCTTTTACATCTCCTTCCCAATGTTTAACAGAGGCATTAGCTAGCAGACAAGGAAGGGGTCTAGAGATCCACAAACTAGGGAATTGCGACAAGTGCTTGTGACATGTCAGAGGGCAATCAACTCCTACAGTTACTTCAAATGTAGCAGAAACCATCTTATGACGGTGGCAGACTCACACCCACCCCCACCCCTGCAAGTATATCAAGAAGGTTTTAGAGACCATGATTTGGTAATGAGGGAAGGGTTTCCATATGGTTAACATCCTTGTACTGTGAGTCTGCAAATGACTTTCCTTTGTGCCTAGATTGTACCTTAGGATTGATACCTCTGATTATGGCTCACTCAAAAACATGGAGCTAGCTACTTCCAATTTATATTTAACATTTTGGGCCTTATTTCCCTGGCATGGATGAGCATACGACCCAGTCTCAACTCTATTAATCCACCACTCTTGGGACTCCAATCTAAGTCTTAAAAGGGAAATAAAGCAGATTGAATGTAAAGACTCTATTTCAACATAACTATAATTTGGAATAATTTTAAAATGCTAGGGTGGGCATGGTGGCTCATGCCTGTAATCCCAGCACTTTGGAAGGCTGAGGCGGGTGGATCTCCTGAGGTCAGGAGTTCAAGACCAGCCTGGCCAACATGATGAAACCCCATCTCTACTAAAAATACAAAAATTAGCCGGGTGTGGTGGCATGCGCCTATAATCCCAGCTACTCAGGAGGCTAAGGCAGGAAAATTGCTAGAACCTGGGAGGTAAAGTTTGCAGTGAGCTGAGATCGCACCACTGCACTCCAGCCTGGGCGACAGAGTGAGACTCTGTCTCAAAAACAAAATAAATAAATAAAATGCTATATAATCCAGAGTACTCTAAAATAATGACTAGAAACTACCTGAAGTACCTTCAAGAGAAATGTTGCCAATAATTACTTTTACACATATTCTAACGTAATAGAGAATGAATAATACCCATTCATAAGAATGCCTTTAAATTTTTTAGATTTAATTTATTTAGTAGAGATGAGGTCTTGCTAATTTTAAATTTTACATCATCAGGCTGGGTATAGGCTCACGCCTGTAATCCCACCACTTTGGAGTCCAAGGAGGGAGGATCACTTGAGGTGAGGAGTTCAAGACCAGCCTGGCCAACGTGGTGAAACCCCATCTCTACTTTTAGTACGACAATTAGCTGGAGCCAGGCATGGTGGCTCATGCCGGTAATCCCAACACTTTGGGAGGCTGAGGCGGGCAGATCACTTGAGGTCAGGTGCTTGAGACCATCCTGGCCAACATGGTGAAACCCCATCTCTACTCAAAATACAAAAATTAGCCAGGTGTGGTGGCGGGTGCTTGAAACTGGGAGGCAGAGGTTGCAGTGAGCTGAGATCGTGTCACTGCACTCCAGTCTGGGATTTCAGCATTTCCCAGGCTGTATATTTCATTGATTAGTACAATTAAAAAAACTTTTTTTTAAAAGGTAACTAGGCTAGGCGCAGTGGCTCACGCCTGTATCCCAGCACTTTGGGAAGCTGAGGCAGGAGGATTGCTTGAGCCCAGGAGTTTGAGACCAGCCTGGGCAACAGTAAGACTCCATCTCTACAGAAAAAACAAAATTGAGAAAGATACCTCATGGTGGACTCCAAGAAAGATTTCATGCCAAAAGAGTAGGAAGGACATAATCTCAGAATTAAACCACTTTTTTTTTTTTTTTTTTTGAGACGGAGTCTCACTCTGTCGCCCAGGCTGGAGTACAGTGGCGCGATCTCAGCTCACTGCAAGCTCCGCCTCCTGGGTTCATGCCATTCGCCATTCTCCTGCCTCAGCCTCCCGAGTAGCTGGGACTACAGGTGCCCACCACCACACCCGACTAATTTTTTTGTATTTTTAGTAGAGACGGGGTTTCACCGTGTTAGACAGGATGGTCTCGATCTCCTGACCTCGTGATCCGCCCGCGTTGGCCTCCCAAAGTGCTGGGATTACAGGTGTGAGTCACCGCGCCCAGCCAGAATTAAACAACTTTTTTTGAGATGGAGTTTCGCTCTTGTTGCCCAGGCTGGAGTGAAATGGCTCGATCTCGGCTCACTGCCTCTGCCTCCTGGGTTCAAGTGATTCTCCTGCCTCAGCCTCCTAAGCAGCTGCGATTACAAGCATGCGCTACCACGCCTGGCTAATTTTGTATTTTTAGTAGAGATGGGGTTTCTCCACATTGGTCAGGCTGGTCTGAAACTCCTGACCTCAGGTGATCTGTCCGCCTCAGCCTCCCAAAGTGCTGAGATTATAGGCGTGAGCCACAGTGCCCGGCCAGAATTAAACTTCTTTAAGATGAATAAATTTAGCATTATAAGAAATCAACTGTTGTCATTTATTTTTCTCACTGTGGGTCTAGGAAAACTTTGTCACAGGTTTGTATGGCCACGGCCCAGTGCTGCCAACAGTAGTATATTTGAATATCGGGGCATTAATAATACATTTAAATTAGATGCCCCCCCAAAAGTCATAACTAGAAAAGGTTGAGTATACCCCCTATATGCAATATTTTTTCATAAAATTTCTGATTATATGTATATAAAATAAATTTTCATGTAGAAAATTTGAAAAAATATGAAGAAAACTGGCCGGGTGTGGTGGTTCACACCTGTAATCCCAGCACTGTGGGAGGCCAAGGCTGGCAGATAACCTGAGGTCAGGAGTTTGAGACCAGCCTGGCCAACATGGTGAAACCACATCTCTACTAAAAACACAAAAATTAGCCAGGCATGGCGGTGGGTGCCTGTGATCTCAGCTACTCGGGAGGCTGAGGTGGGAGAATCGCTTGAACCCAGGAGGTTGAGGTTGCAGTGAGCCAAGATTGTGCCATTGCACTCCAGCCTGGGCAACAAGAGCGAAACTCCATCTCAAAAAAAGAAAATTAAAACCAGCCATACTCCACTCTATGTTATACACTGTAAGATTTTGGCATAGATCCTTCACAATGTAAAATCTGAAGAAAAATAATTAACTCATAAGCACAGCCTCTCATACTCTCCCAACCACCCAAAACACACAGGAAGGTTTAGCCATAGGTGGCCAGAGCTCTCTAACATCATCCCCAGGAAGTCTGTGTTGGTCTTAAGTCCTAGAGTCATTATTCAAAGTTTTACTTAGGTGGCTCATGCCTGTAATCCCAGCACTTTGGGAGGCTGAGGAGGACGGATGACCTGAGTTTGGGAGTTTGAGACCAGCCTAACATGGAGAAACCCGGTCTCTACTAAAAATACAAAATTAGCTGGGCATGGTGTTGCGTGCCTGTAATCCCAGCTACTTGGGAAGCTGCGGCAGGAGAATTGCTTGAACCTGGGAGGTGGAGGTTGCGGTGAGCCGAGATTGTGTCATTGCACTCCAGCCTGGGCAACAAGAGTGAAACTCCATCTCAAAAATAAGCAAAAAAAAAAAAAAGCAGCCTCTGAGGGATGACCTTGTGCAGTTCCCTCATTTTGCAGATGAGTACAAACAAAAGTTGAAGCAATTTAAGAATACGCTAAGTGGCACAGCTAGTAAATGACAGGGCTAGGATCCCAAGGTCAAGTCTTCTTTTTTTTTTTTTAAGACGGAGATTCACTCTTGTTGCCCAGGTTGGAGTGCAATGGTGTGATCTCGGTTCACTGCAACCTCCGCCTTCCAGGTTCAAGTGATTCTCCTGCCTCAGCCTCCCTAGTAGCTGGGATTACAGGCATGTGCCACCACGCCTGGCTAATTTTGTATTTTTAGTAGAGACGGGGTTTCTCTATGTTGGTCAGGCTGGTCTTGAACTCCCGACCTCAGGTGATCTGCCCACCTCGGCCTCCCAAAGTGCTAGGATTACAGGCATGAGCCAATGCACCCGACCAAGGTCAAGTCTTCTTAAAGCTCATTGTTTTCACTGTGGGCCAGGCATTGCTCTACACGTTAACTCATGTGTTCCTTGCGACAAGCCCATCTCAGTTATAGGGTCACACAGATACTCTTCAAATCTAGGCATCCAAAGCCTAGACTCACTACTACCATGCTGAACTGTCCATCAGTGTTCTGACTCCAAGTTAAGCACACTTTCTTCCACACCCTGACATCTATTTTCTTCTTTTTTTCTGGAATAAAAACTCACCAACCAGTGCAATACTAGAGAGAACAGATAGTTTTCAGGGGTAGAAGAGTGGGAGGAACTGTTGCCCCAACTTAGAAAATATCCTAAGAGGAGACACCTAGGGAAGGGAAGTACCCATGGCTAGGGGTAGAAGTCCTGTTTCTGTGTCAGACCCTGGGTGCCCACACTCCCCATCCATAACTTCTATTTTTATGTTTTTCAGTATCTTTTTTACACTCTTTTCCTGACTTTGAGAAAAGTCCTAGCTTTATATTGTACCGTTGTTTACTATGAGGAATGCCTAGATATGATGTGGCTCTCTGCTACCTGCATTAGGAAACCTTTCCTTGCAGAAAATAACTATTTAGAATCAGGTGCACTTGTAAATTCAACAAACATACCAAAATGTCAAGCCATGTATTCCCTTGTGTTTATTAGCTACTCACTACCTCTCACTGTGATCAGCTTAACTTTCTAGCAGGCAAACATTGGCAAATGTTGGAAGCTTAGATAAAATTCATTAAAAACATAAAATTGAGGAAACACATTAAGCTAATTCTTGCTGGAGATGATGACCATTTGTAGTTGTTAGCAATGGGCACTCAGGGTCACAAGGGAGGACCCAGATTCTGCCTCAGAACTTTGTTATTATTATTATTTTTTGAGACGGAGTCTTGTTCTGTCGCCCAGGCTGGAGTGCAGTGGTACAATCTCGGCTCACTGCAAGCTCTGCCTCCCAGGTTCCTGCCATTCTCCTGCCTCAGCCTCCGAAGTAGCTGGGAGTACAAGCACCCACCACCACGCCCGGCTAATTTTTTGTATCTTTGGTAGGGACGGGGTTTCACCATGTTAGCTAGGATGGTCTTGATCTCCTGACCTCGTTATCTGCCCAGCTCAGCCTCCCAAAGTGCTGGGATTACAGGCGTGAGCCACCGTGCCCGGCCCTGCCTCAGGACTTTGAAACTGGTCAGGGGAGCCCTGAGTTGGAAGTGGGAGTGCCAGAGAAGAAAGCTAACCAGGCACCCAGCTCCTCTCCAACCAAAGCAGCACTGGAGAATACTGGGTTCCTTATAGCTCATTTGAAAAAAAAAAAAAAAAAAATCTACTACTACTGAAAAATTCCTGTCCCTTTGTCATGGTCTCCTCTTCCTCCAGACTCCACACGAGTCACATCCTCCTCTACCAAGCCATGCCCCACATGCCCTTTTCCATACTCTGGTTGCACCAACACTATACATTTTTTTGTTACTTTTGAATTAAGTCACAAATTATCTCCCAAACTCTAAGGGTAGTGATAGGGACTACACAGTGCCCTGTTCTTCACTCGTCTGCTCAGGACATACCAAAACCAGTGAATGGTTGCAGATTCAATTTCTAGAAATGAAATGAGCATCCTGCCCATTACTATAGCCACCCCTACAATCACTCGTTCGCTCACATATGCCAAGTTCCTGGGTAGGCCTTGGTATAAAACACACAGTCCTTGTCACCAGGGAACTGTCATTTAAGTGGAATGTGGACAAGTAAACTGACTGCCAGGGCACAGATGTGAAAGCAGGTCCGGGGAGGCTGAACCCTGCACCAGCTGGAGCGCAGAGCAAGGATGCCTACAAAGTTCTGAGAGCAAAGGTGGCCTGAAACTGAGCTATGGGGAAATATCAAGTTAGAACAGTGATTTTTTTGCTTGATAATGGACCATTCCATTGGCATGCTGTTATTTTTCTCTCATTCAAGGATGCTCAGGCATTTTTTTATTTTTATTTTTTTGAGACGGAGTCTTGCACTGTCACCCGGGCTGGTGTGCAGTGGCATGATCTCAGCTCACTGCAACCTCCGCCTCCTGGGTTCAAGTGATTCTCCCGCCTCAGCCTCCCCAGTAACTGGGACTACAGGCACACGGCACCACGCCTGGCTAATTTTTGTATCTTTAGTAGAGATGGGGTTTCACTATGTTGGCCAGGCTGGTCTCGAACTCCTAACCTTGTAATCCGCCTGCCTCGGCCTCCCAAAGTGCTGGAATTACAGCCGTGATCAACCGCACCCAGCTCAGGCATTCTTGTTCTGAGCTCCAGCTGATGCAGGGTTCAACCTCCCCTAGACCTGCTTTTACATGTGTGCCCTGGCAGTCAGTTTACTTGCCCACATTCCACTTAAATGGCAGTTCCCTGATGACAAGAATTGCGTGTTTTATACTAAGGCCTAGCCAGGCACTTGGCATATGTGAGGAAATGAGTCAACGTGGGGGTGGCTATAGTAAAGGAGAGGATGCTGTTACTTTTCTCTCATTCAAAAGCAAGCAATTACACAAACCTCTTGCCTCCACTCCTCCCCAGCTACCACCTCTTTTCTTGCTCCTCTTTACCATAAAACTCCTCAAAATGGTTATCTAACTCTCCTCAATTCCACTCCTTTCATTTTCTAAATCCAAAAGGTCATGTTAGTCCTCATCTTAACTGACTCCTCAGCAGCACTTGAAAAAACTGATCACGCCTCTCTTCTTCACTTGGTCGCCAAGACACCTTACTCTTGGTTTTCTTCCTGTCTCTCCTGTGGCTGCTGCCTCTCAAGACTCCTCTGCTGGCCGGACACGGTGGCTCATGACTGTAATCCCAGCACTTTGGGAGGCCGAGGTGGGTGGATCACCTGAGGTCGGGAGTTCGAGACCAGCCTGACCAACATGGAGAAACCCTGTCTCTACTACTAATACAAAAATTAGCTGAGTGTGGTGGCACGTGCCTGTAATCCCAGCTACTCAGTAGGATGAGGCACGAGAATCGCTTGAACCCGGGAGGCAGAGGTTGCAGTGAGCTGAGATTGCGCCATTGCACTCCAGCCCGGACAACAAGAGTGAGACGTCTCAAAAAAAAAAAAAAAAAATAGCCAGGCACAATGGCAGGCATCTGTAATCCTAGCTACTCAGGAGGTTGAGGCAGGAGAATCACTTGAACCTGGGAGGCGGAGGCTGCAGTGAGCCGAAGCCATCGCACTCCAGCCTGGGCAACAGGAGCGAAACTCTGTCTCAAAAGAAAAAAAGACTCTTTGCTGCCTCCTTCTCTTCTCCTTTTTTTCTTTTCTTTTTTTTTTTTTTTTGAGACAGGGTCTTCCTCTGTTGCCCAGGCTGGAATGCAGTGGGTGGCGCGATCTTGGCTCACTGCAACCTCTGCCTCCCCGGTTCAAGCCATAGGCTCCCACCTCAGCCTCCAGAGTAGCTGGGATTACAGGCGCCCACCACCACACCCGGCCACTTTTTATATTTTTAGTAGACACAGGGTTTCACCATGTTGGCCAGGCTGGTCTGGAAATCCTGACCTCAAGTGACCCGCCCACCTCAGCCTCCCAAAGTGCTAGGATTACAGGCCTGAGCCACTGCGCCCGGCCCTCCCTGATATCTTAAAGTTGGAGGGGCCCAGGGCTCTATCTTTGGTCCTCTTCTCTTCTACATTCACTTTATCCAGTTCAGCTCTTAAATGTACCCAATTAGTTCTTACAAATGCATTATCAAGACATCAATCATTTCTGTGGCTTTAAATACCACCTATATGCCAACCACACCCTAATCTATATCCCCATTCCAGAACTTTCTCCCAAATTCCAGACTCGTACATCTGTGCAGAAACGAGTTAACATAACAGGCCTGAGATTGCTATCCTTAGAATGCCTGCTTGCAAAGTTGGCCCTTGGCTAGTGTCTCGGAACTTGAACTTCACGAGGGTTCCCGCAATTCCCACCTGGATAAGAGTGGCTCACTGTGCTGGAAACTGTACAGTGTGATTCTAAACACCTGCGTTTTTTTCTGGGCAGCGGAAATTTTGGCACATTCTAGGCAGACAGTGCCTATGTGACTTTTTATCGGAAAAATGAGCTCTACAAGCTTTCCTGAGAGAGATCTCTCACGTCTTGTCAAATTTGATGCTGCAAGAATTAAGCATACCCCATGTGACTCCACTAGGAGAGGACTCTTAGAAGACTGCACCGGGTTTCCTCCAGACTTTGTCCCATGCATCTTTTCCCTTTGCTTATTTTGCTTTGTATCCTTTTGCTATAATAAATCACAGCTGTGAGTATGACTACGTGCTGAGTCTTTTGAGTCCTCTTAGTGAATCAATGAACCTGGGGACCTGCAACACAATATCTGCCTATTTGACACCTCCACGTGGGCACATAATAAAGTCATTCATACGATGTCACTCCTTTCCTCAAATCCCTACCAAAGCACTCAGAGTAAAGCAAAGTCTCTACGATGGTCTAAAGGCTCTATAGGATCTGGTACTCCCTCAACCCCCATTTCCTCTCCAACCTCATCTGCCATTTTGACTCTTGCAAATTAAGCTTCAGCAACACTGGCCTCCTCCCCTTAATTAAGCACTTACCATGTGCCAAGCACTAATCTGGGCACTAGGAATTCAGCAGAGGAAAAAAATACGAAGATTCCTATTCTTGTAGAGTTTATAGTCTAGTAAGGGAAACAGGTAGACAAAAAAAAACACCCTGTAAATTATATGATAGCTGGTGGTTAATGCACTGGGGGAAGAAAGTGGAGCAGGGGAAGGGGGATTGAGAGGGCAAGATGAGGTCAGGCAGGTGGCTCACGCCTATAATCCCAGCACTTTGGGAGGCCAAGGCAGGAGACTCGCTTGTGTCCAAGAGTTTGAGATCAGCCTGGGCAACACAGTGAAATCTAAAATAAAAGTAGGCTGGGCGCGGCGGCTCATGCCTGTAATTCCAGCACTTTGGGAGGCTGAGGCGGGCGGATCACTTGAGGCCAGGAGTTCGAGACCAGCCTGGTCAACATGGTGAAACCTCGTCTCTACTAAAAATACAAAAATTAGCCAAGCGTGGTGGTGCACACCTGTAGTCACAGCTATTTGGGAGGCTGAGGCTGAAGAATCGCTTGAACCTGGGAGGGGGAGGCTGTAGTGAGCCGAGTTCACACCAGTGCATTCTAGCCTTGGCGACAGAGCGATTGTCAAAAAAAAAAACAACAAAACAGGCCGGGCGCGGTGGCTCACGCCTGTAATCCCAGCACTTTCGGAGGCTGAGGCGGGCGGATCACGAGGTCAGGAAATCGAGACCATCCTGGCTAACACGGTGAAACCCCGTCTCTACTAAAAATACAAAAAATTAGCCGGGCGTGGTGGCAGGCGCCTGTAGTCCCAGCTACTCGGGAGGCTGAGGCGGGAGAATGGCGTGAACCCGGGAGGCGGAGCTTGCAGTGAGCCGAGATCGTGCCACTGCACTCCAGCCTGGGCGACAGAGCGAGACTGCGTCTCAAAAAAAAAAAAAAAAAAAAAAAAAAAGCCGGGTGTGGCGGTGTGCGCCTGTAGTCCCAGCTGCTGGGGAGGCTGAGGCAGGAGAATGGTGTGAACCTGGGAGGCGGAGCTTGCAGTGAGCCGAGATCCCGCCATTGCACTCCAGCCTGGGCGACAGAGCAAGACTCCGTCTCAAAAAAAAAAAAAAAAAAAAAAACACAAAAAACAAACAAAACAACAACACCCTGTGGAATAAAAATTGATGAGGAGGACGGGTGCATTCGAATGAATCAGGAAAAGAACACGCAATGATGGGCCCTGGGAAGTGACCTGATGGAAGTTCATTTTAAAAGATCTCTTTGGCGTTGGTGTGGGATGAGTGGAGAGATGATCACGGCAGAATCCCATAGGAGGTTTTGGGTGACATCTTCAGGAGAGGTATACAATCTGAACTAACCGAAGACTGTAAGAAAAGCAGTGTCTGTAAAAAAAGCAGCGCTGACTTTGACCTGCTTGACGCCAGGAAACGCTCCACATTCCTGAGCCCGTTCACCGCTCCGTAAGATGGAGAAACTGGTCTAAACGCTTTGAAGTCTAATGCAGCTAAAGATCCTTCCCTTTACTTGGAGACCTCGGAGGCTGTGGGCTGAGACAGGGTCGTATTCCTCTCGCTCCCTCCCCACCCCCGCGGGCAGTGCACCTTCCTGGGTCCCCAAGGTCAAAGGAAATGGACAACTGCGTCCCCGGGTTCGCAGTCTGCATTCGGAGCCAGCAGGAGCGACCGGAGGCAGGAACGGAAGGCTTTGCCGCGCTCAATTACCACAGTCCCTGCGCAGCCCTGAGCTCGCGGGGCGTCCCGAGGCTGGCAGGACACGGGACACTCACGGGGAGACCCGGCGGGAGCGTGGGCGGGGCGGAGAGGCGAAGTGACAGGGGGCGCGGGCAGGGGGCCCGGCGCGGCGCGCCAGCAGAGGCGCACTCACCTGTACGTCAGGCCCTCTCGTCCCTCCCCGCGGCCGCGCGGACTGCAGGCCTCCAGGCTACCCGTATCTGCGCCCCGCCCCTTCCGCCGGCGCCGGCGCAGTGAGAGCGGGTCGGGCGGGGCGCGAGGCCAGGGCGGCAGCGAAGCAGCGACCCCTGCTGGAGGCCGCGTCTCGGAGGACTGCGCGGAAAGTAGTCTCGGGGCACACCATTCTCCGGGTTCACGCCATTCTCCTGCCTCAGCCTCCCGAGTAGCTGGGACTACAGGCGCCCACCACCACGCCCGGCTAATTTTTTTGTATTTTTAGCAGAGACGGGGTTTCACCGTGTTAGCCAGGATGGTCTCGATCTCCTGCCCTCGTGATCCGCTCTCCTCGGCCTCCGAAAGTGCTGGGATTACAGGCGTGAGCCACCGCGCCCGGCCGGCCATCTTAATTCTTTTTTCTTTTCTTTTTTTTTTTTTTGAAACCGAGTCTCACTCTTGCCCAGGCTGGAGTGCAGTGGCGTAATCTCAGATCACTGCAACCTCCGCCTCCTGGGTTCAAGCGATTCTCGTTCCTCAGTCTCCTAAGTAGCTGGGACTACAGGCGTGAGCCACCATGACCGGCTAATCATCTTAATTATTAATGAAGTGATCCTTTCTCTGCGACCACTAACCCCTTTGAACATTTTTTTTTTTTTTGACAGGGTCTCACTCTGTTGCCCGGAGTGCAATGGTGCGATCTCGGCTCACTGCAACCTCTGCTACCCAGGCTCAAGCTGTTCTCCCCACCTCAGCCTCCCCAGTACCTGGGACTCCAGGTGTGTGCCACCACGGCCTGCTAATTTTTGTTTTGTTTTGTTTTGTTTGTAGAGATGGGGTTTCGCCATATTGCCCAGGCTGGGACTCAAGAGAAGCGATCTTCCAGCCTCAGCCTCTTAAAGTGCTGGGATTACAGGTGTAAGCCACCGAGCCCGCCCTCTTTGAACATCTCCGAGAGATATAGGCGTTGTTTCCAGAAAAATGTGCAAATACATCAGAACTCGCAGTTTAAGGAAACATCTTTTCAAGACTAACGCAATTTACACGTGAGCCAATTCCCCTTTCCCTCCCAACCAACTATCCATCCATCCATCCATCCATCCATCCATCCATCCATCCATCCCTCTCTCATTAGGTCTGTCTGTGGAGAACTCTGACTCATACACCAAACAAGACGTCACCCTGCAACATTCTAACAAAACTTCTAGTCAAAGTGACAGATGACCTCTGCAATGTAAATCCAAAGGTCTGGTCTCATTCCTCAACTTACTTGAGTTATAGGATACCACATTGGTTTCACCTACCTCACTTGCCACTTAATCTTCTTCCCTGTTTTTTCTTTTGTTTTTTTTTTTTTTTTTTTTTTTTTGTTTTTGAGAATGAGGCTTGCTCTGGCCCCCAGGCTGGAGTGCAATGGCATGATCTCTGCTCACTGCAACCTTCACTCCCAGGTTCAAGCGATTCTCCTGCCTCAGCCTCCTTAGTAGTTGGGACTACAGGTACGCACCACCATGCCCGGCTAATTTTTGTAGTTTTAGTAGAGACAGGGTTTCACCATATTGGCCAGGCTTGTCTCAAACTCCTGACCTCAAGTGATCCACCCGCCTTGGCATCTCAAAGTGCTGGGATTACAGGCGTGAGCCACCACTCCCAGCCAGCTGTTTTCTCATTACATCCTTAGAATGCCAAAGAGTAAGTGCCCCAGACTTAGACCTCTGATCTTTTTCCTTTTTATCTATCCTAGTTCCCTAGTCGATCTCCAACAATTTCATGGCTTTAAATATTATCTATATATGGACGATCCTCAAATTTGTATTGCGAGCCGAGATCATTCTCTTGCATTCAAGACTACAACTGCCTACTTAACATCTTCACTTGGAAATCTAATGGAAATCTCAAACTTGATAGGACCAAAACCCAGATCCGGGTCTCATCCCCACACCCAAATGCGTTCCTCCCACAGCATTCCTTATTTCAGTTAATGAGTCTTCCACCCTTCCTGTTACTTAGGTCAGATATCTTAGAGATACACTCAATTTCTCCCTTTCTGTCTCACCTGGGATTAGAGGCGTGCACCACCACACCTGGCTAATTTTTGTATTTTTAGTAGAGATGGGGTTTTACCATGTTGGTCAGGCTGGTCTCAAACTCCTGACCTCAGGTCATCCACCCGCCTCAGCCTCCCAAAGTTCTGGGATTATAGGTGTGAGCCACCACGCCTGGCGGCTTACCTTTCTTCAGGCTATCCTCAGGACAATAACCAGAGTGATCCTATTAAATCACAAATCAAATCCTGTCATTACTTAAAATCCTCTTGGGCTGGGCGCGGTGGCTTATACCTGTAACTCCAACACCTTGGTAGGCCGAGGCGGGCAGATCATGAGGTCATGAGTTTGAGACCCGCCTGACCAACATAGTGAAACCCTTTCTCTACTAAAAATACAAAAATTAGCTGGGCGTGGTGGTGTGCGCCTGTAATCCCAGCTACTCAGGAGGCTGAGGCAGGAGAATAACTTGAACCTGGGAGGCGGAGGTTGCATTGAGCCGAGATCGCGCCACTGCACTCCAGCCTGGGTGACAGAGCGAGACTCCATCTCAAACAAACAAACAAACAAACAAACCAAAAACCAAAAACCCAAAACCCTCCCAGGCTACCCACCTTATGTTACAGTTAAAGCCAAAATCCTTTCAATGGCCGGTGAGGCCTTCTGCATCTGAACTCACCTACATTGCTGACCTCATCTACACTACTGACCTCATCTCCCACCATCTTCCTCCTCCCTCTCTGGGTTCAGCCATACTTGCCTCCTTGCCATTCCTGGATGAGGTCCCTGGAAACCTCAGATGATGTCTTGCTTTAGGGCTTTTGCACACTTTCTTCCCTCCATCTGGAATCCTCTTCCCTCAGCTGACCACGTGATTTGTTTCCATACTTCCTTCAGGTTTTCACACAAATGTCACTTTCTCAGTGAGGCATTCTCTTAATTATACTATTTTAAATTAACCCCCTACGTGATGGCATGTGTCTCTAGTCCCAGTTACTCAGGACTCTGAGGCAGGAAGATTGCTTGAACCCAGGAGTTTGAGACCAGACGGGGCAAGAGAATATTTTTGATCCAGCCTAAAAAAATTATTAAATTAAATGTCCTAAAATTTTTCAATTTTTCTTCACAACACTAATCACCATCTAATATGTTTTCCACTTATTTAACTCTTCTGTCTACTCCCACTAGAATGTGAGCCCTATCAGGATAAAAATCATGTTTAATGTACTGCTGTATCCAATGCCTAGAACTGTGACTAGCACATAGTAGGTTCTGAATAAATAAGAGTTGTTTGAGAATGGAATAAATCTACGTGTACAGAGATATGCACTGCAGCTTTATTTGTATGATACTAAAAAATGAAAACAACCTGATTTTCCATCGGTGTAATTATTTATTTAATTATTTTTTTGAGACAGGGCCTCACTTTGTCACCTAGGCTGGAATACAGTGGTGCCATCTTGGCTTACTGTAGCCTCGAACTCCCTGGCTTAAGCAATCCTCCCACCTCAGCCCTCTAATTGTTGTATTCTTTGTAGAGATGGGGTTTCACCATGTTAGCCAGGCTGATCTCGAACTCCAAGCCTCAGGTGATCTGCCCGCCTTGACCTCCCAAAGTGCTGGGATTACAGGCGTGAGCCACCAGACCTGGCCCCATCAATGTTTTTATTTATTTTTATTTCATTTTATTTAACTTTTTGAGTTGGAGTCTCACCCTGTTGCCCAGGCTGGAGTGCAGTGGCCCAATCTCAGCTCACTGCAACCTCTGCCTGCTGGGTTCAAGCAATTCTTCTGCCTCAGCCTCCTGAGTAGCTGGGATTACAGGTGCCCATCACCATGCCCAGCTAATTTTTGTATTTTTAGTAGAGACAGGGTTTCACCATGTTGGCCAGGCTAGTCTCCAGTTCCTGACCTCATGAACAGGCACTCCAGCCTGGGCAACAAGAGGGAAAATCCGTCTAAAAAAAAAAAAAAAAGGCCGAATGCAGTAGCTCACACCTGTAATCCCAGCACTTTGGGAGGCCGAGACGGGCGTATCACGAGGTCAGGAGATTGAGACCATCCTGGCTAACACAGTGAAACCCCGTCTCTACTAAAAATACAAAAAATTAGCTGGGCGTGGTGGCGGGCGCCTGTAGTCCCAGCTAATCAGGAGGCTGAGGCAGGAGAATGGCATGAACCCGGGAGGCAGAGCTTTCAGTGAGCCGAGACTGCACCACTGCACTCCAGCCTGGGCGACAGAGCGAGACTCTGTCTCAAAAAAAAAAAATTTCCAGGGGACAAACTTTCATAAAGTTTTATACATGTTCACATTAATGTTCATGGGAATGTATGCTATATTAAATTAGAAATAAGGCCCAGCACAGTGGCTCATGCCTGTAATCCCAGCTCTTTGGGAGGCCGAGGTGAGTGAATCACCTGAGGTCAGGAGTTCGAGACCAGCCTGGCCAACATGGCAAAACCCCATCTCTACTAAAAATACGAAAATTAGCCAGGCATGGTGGTGCACACCTGTAGCCCCAGCTACTTTGGAGGCTGAGGCAGGAGAATCGCTTGAACCTGGGAGGCAGAGGTTGCAGTGAGCCGAGACTGTGCCAATGCACTTCCGCCTGGGTGATAGAGCAAGACTACATCTGACAAAAAATAAATAAATAAATAAAAATAAACCCTCTGTATATCCAGAGGAAAGGAACATCCTTATTTCTGAAGACACATGGACACAGAGAAGATGCTGAACAAAGAGGCCTTGTGGCTGGGCTCTGTGGCTCTTGCCTGTAATTCCAGCCCTTTGGGAGGCCAAGGTTGATGGATCACTTGAGGTCAGGAGTTCAAGACCAGCCTGGCCAACATGGTGAAACCCTATCTCTACTAAAAAAAATATAAAAAATTAGCTGGGTGTGGTGGCACGTGCCTGTAATCCCAGCTACTCCGGAGGCTGAGGCAGGAGAATTGCTTGAACTTGGGAGACAGAGGTTGCAGTGAGCTGAGAGCACGCCACTGCACTGTAGCCTGGGTGACAGAAGACTCCATCTAAAAAAGAAAAAAAGAAAAAAAACCCCCAACAACAACAACCAAAAAAGAGGCCTTGCTAAATTTCCCCCCAGCGTATTACCATTAGATCATACCCCCTTAGTCTATTCATTATGATCTATTTCTTTATCAAATCTAGTATATAACATACACAGGTTGGCTGGGCATGGTGACTCATGCCTGTAATTTCAGCCCTTTGGGAGACCAAGGTGGGAGGATCACTTGAGCCCAGGAGTTTGAGATCAGCCCGGGCAACCTAGCAAGACCCCATCTCTATAAAAAGTTAAAAAATTAGCCAGGTCTGGTGGCCAATGCCTGTAGTCCCAGCTATTAGGGAGGCTAAGGCAGGAGGATTGCTTGAGCCCTGGAGGTCAAAGCTGCAGTGAGTTGTTTTTGCCACTGCACTCCAGCCTGTGTGGCAGAGTGAGACCCTGTCTCAAAAAACAACAATAACAACAAAACCAAAAAAAAAAAAGTACACAGGTTTACCCTTTTCTTTTTTTTTGAGACGGAGTCTCACTCTGTCGCCCAGGTTGGAGTGCAGTGGCACAATCTCGGCTCACTGCAAGCTCAACCTCCCCAGTTCACACCATTCTCCTGCCTCAGCCTCCCGAGTAGCTGGGACCACAGGCTCCCACCATCACACCGGGCTAAGTTTTTGTATTTTTAGTAGAGACGGGGTTTCACCGTGTTAGCCAGGATGGTCTCAATTTCCTGACCTCGTGATCTGCCCGCCTCGGCCTCCCAAGGTGCTGGGATTACAGGCATGAGCCACCGCGCCCAGCTGTTGTTTTTCTAAAGATGGGGTTTTGCCATATTGCCCAGGCTCATCTCAAACTTCTGGCCTCAAGTGATTCTCCTGCCTCAGCCTTCCTAGTAGCTGGTATTATAGGCATGAGCCACAACACCTGGCCTTATTTTTAATTTTTCAATACAAACACTGAAGACTAAATATTTCCCTCTAAGGACCGCTTAAACTGTACCCCACAAGTGTTTCCAATACTATTGCTTAGACCACAGTTGAGATTGCTGGTGTATATTGGTTTATGGCAAGTAAACTAAATTTGTTGGCACTTACTAACTATAGGTGACTATAATAATCACTTTAGGAAGTGAAGAACGTGCAGGAGATGCTGCTCACTTCCTTCCTTCTACCCATTAGGTAAAGTAAACCTATTGCATGTTTTAGTTGTGACTCATTTCCTCAAAGTTGTACAAACCTAATAATGTTCCCTGTTATAAGGATCTTAGAATCAATAAGGATAAGACAATGCCAATGGTAAGTAGTGAAGCAAGTGACCCAAAACATGAACAATGAAGATAAACAGTCCCAGCTCCAAGATATTTACTCAAGTAGCAAGGAGTATATCAAGGAAAATGGCAGTTTTCTTCATAAATGTACTTTTATCTTGTTGTCTACCCTCGCCTGAAGGATGAACTAAAAATTATAGCTTACTAGTAAAATGAAAAGGAAGAGCTCTTTGGCCAGAAGTATTTTTGGCTCTTTGAGCCATGTGATTTGGAATGTTCTCAAGGGCAGCTTTTCATGTTTTGTGTAATTATAGTCAAGGCTGGAATCTATAATTTGTTCTAATTTTCCATGAGTATTCCCCTTGCCACCATTCACTTTCTGCTATTCCACAATTTCTAAGATCCATATTTGGGTGTATATAGTACAGGTAACTAGGCAACTTGAGAGATTTTTTTTTTGTCCGTTAGTGTTATGAAGATCCAGAAGAATGAGGGAGGATTGCATTCATTTATATATCATGTGTATTTATACTAGGTTGAACCATATGAAATTGCTGATCTTTGATCATTTTTATTTCTGGTCATTTTATTTTATTATTTTATTTTTTATTTATTTATTGTTTTTTGAGACAGAGTCTTGCTCTGTCACCCACGCTGGAGTGCAGTGGTGTAATCTTGGCTCACTGCAACCTCCACCTCCTGGGTTCAAGCAATTCTCCTGCCTCAGCCTCCCGAGTAGCTGGGATTACAGGCATGCACCACCATGCCCGGCTAATTTTTGTATTTTTAGTAGATATGGGGTTTTACCATGTTGGCCAGGCTGGTCTTGAACTCCTGACTTCAAATGATCCACCCGCCTCGGCCTCCCAAAGTGCTGGGATTACAGGCGTGAGCCACCGCACCTGGCCTTTTACTTTTTTGTGACAGGGTCTGGCTCTGTCACCCAGGCTGGAGTGCAGTGGCAAGACCACGGCTCTCTGCAGCATTGACTCCCTGGGCTCAAGTGATCCTCCCACCTCAGCCTCCCAAGCAGATGGAACTACAGGTGTGAGCCACCATGCCTGGTTAATTTAAAAAGTCTTTTTGTAGAGAAGTAAAAAATTACTTTTTGTAATTTAAAAAGTCATTTTGCCCAGGCTAGTCGAACTCCTGGGCTCAAGTCATCTGCCCACCTCTGCCTTCCAAGGTGCTGGGATTACAGGCATGAGGCACTGCGCCAGCCTTCAACCATGTTTTCATTTCTTTATTTTTGAGACATGGTCTCCATCTGTTGCCCAGGCTAGAGTGCAGTGATGCAATCATGGCTCACTGCAGCCTCTACCTTCTGGGCACAATTGATCCTCCTGCCTCAGTCTCCCGAGTAGCTGGGATTACAAGTGTGCCACCACACCTGGCTAATTTTTGTATTTTTTTGTATAGACGGGTTCTTGCCATGTTGCCCAGGTTGGTCTCAAACTCCTGAACTCAAGCAATCTGCCGCCTCAGCCTCCCAAAATGCTGGGATTACAGGCGTGAGCCACTGTGCCTGGCCAACCATTTATAACCTATGGCTCAACCTTGTATAATTAGAAGCAAATCCTAGGTCGTGGTCATGAAAACTCCCTTTTCTGATAAGAGAAAGAAAAAATGGAGAAAATTAAAGTAGTTTTGTCTTATGTTGATAACTTAAAATTCAAGGCTACTAACTTTTTTTCCACTCTTCTTTTCTTTCTTCCTTCCTTTTTTTTTTTTAAGCCTCTGAGGGCAGTCAGAATGTTGAACTTTTGATAAGCAGGTTAAGTCTTATCAGGAAATAAGCCATTTTTTTTTTTTTTTGAGATAGAGTCTTGCTCCTGTTGCACAGGCTGGAGTGCAGTGGCGTGATCTCAGTTCACAGCAACCTCCACCTCCCAGGTTCAAGCCATTCTCCTTCCTTACCCTCCTGAGTAGCTGGGATTACAGGTGTGCGCCATCATGCCTGGCTAATTTTTGTATTTTTAGCAGAGATGGGGTTTCGCCATGTTGGCCAGGCTAGTCTCGAACTCCTGACTTCAGGTGATCCACCTGCCTTGGCCTCCCAAAGTGCTAGGATTACAGGCGTGAGCCACCGCACCCAGCTGGAGATAAGCCTTTGTTTGCTTTGCTTTGAGTCTAAAGGGAAAGACTGGTGATATTACAAATTCTTGGCACACTATTAGATGGGTTTTGTTTTGTATTGAGCACCTGGGGAGAAAAGGACTGATACGGGGAGTGGGAAGGAGTACAGAAAAAATATTGTTGAGCGTGGTGGTTCACGCCTGTAATCCCAGCACTTTGGGAGGGCGAGGCAGGCAGATCACCTGTAGTTGGGAGTTCAAGACCAGCCTGGCCAATATGGTGAAACCCCGTCTGTACTAAAAATACAAAAAATTAGCTGGGCATGGTGGCGGGCGCTTGTAATTCCATCTACTGAGGCAGGATAATCACTTCAACCAGGGAGGCGGGGGTTGCAGTGAGCCGAGATTGCACCACTGCACTCCAGCCTGGGATACAGAGCGAGACTCCATCTCAAAAACAACAACAACAAAAAACATTGATATCACAAAGGACCAAGTTAAATTCACTATTCATTTTCATCCAGCCTTGTCATATGAAGAACCAAGACTTGCTGTCTCAATAATCTCAAATGAGAATGAGGCCAGTTGTTCTAGAATGCAAACTAATAATACTGTCAGTGCCAGCCTGCCCCCGGGGCAGTTTTGCTGCTGCATTGCATACTGGTCCTGTTCTCTGGTCTCGCGTGCTTCTAGCATTTGGTCTTGCTGTGCATTCGTTTTGTGTGTGCATTGCAATGAAACTAACATTCTTAGAAATTTACAGACCTGATTTTTGCCATAATGAATAAATGCTACCCCTGTCCTCCATTTTTCATTTATACAATACTGGAAGGTCTTTTTTTTTTTTTTTTTTTTTTTTTTGAGATGGAGTCTCGCTGTGTCGTCTAGGCTGGAGTGCAGTGGTGCAATCTCAGCTCACAGCAACTTCCGCCTCCTGGGTTCAAGTGATTCTCCTGCCTCAGCCTCCTGAGTAGCTGGGACTCCTGAGTAGCTGCGCTACCAAGCTCAGCTAACTTTTTGTATTTTTAGTAGAGACGGGGTTTCACCATGTTAGCCAGCATGGTCTCAATCTCCTGACCTCGTGATCTGCCTGCTTCGGCCTCCCAAAGTGCTGGGATTACAGGCATGAGCCCGGCCACCAGAAGGTTTTTTGTTTTTTTTTGAGACAGAGTTTTGCTCTTGTTGCCCAGGCTGGGGTGCAGTGTTGCGATCTCGGCTCACCGCAGCCTGTGCCTCCGGGTTCAAGCTATTCTCCTGCCTCAGCCTCCAGAGTAGCTGGGATTACAGGCATGTGCCACCACGCCTGGCTAATTTTGTATTTTTAGTAGAGATGGGGTTTCTCCATGTTGGTCAGGCTTGTCTCAAACTCCCGACCTCAGGTGATCCACCCGCCTTGGCCTCCCAAAGTGCTGGGATTATAGGCGTGAGCCACCGTGCCCGGCCCGGAAGGTCTTTTTAACTTTAAAAATCAGAACCTAGCCGAACATTTTGGGAGGCCAAGGCAGGCGGATCACCTGAGGTCAGGAGTTCAAAACCAGCCTGGTCAACATGGTGAAACCCTGTCTCTACTAAAAATACAAAAATTAGCCGGGCGTGGTGGCGCACGCCTGTAATCCCAGCTACTTGGAAGGCTGAGGCAGGAGAATCGCTTGAACTCGGGAGGCAGAGGTTGCAGTCAGCCAAGATCGCACCACTGCATTCCAGCCTGGGTGACAGAGCAAGACTCTTGTCTCAAAAAAAAAAAAAAAAAAAAAAAAAAATTCAGAACCCAGAGCTTTGCATGTTGGTCAGTGAGTGGGGTATACTCTGATAATTTGAGAACAAGGTCAGAAAATGGGATTCAGTGATAGGATGGTAGTAATCAACATAAAAGGCACAAAACCGCCATCAGTGGAAACGAAGCAGGCTGAGTTTGGTTTTTAGATGTGTGTCAGCAGATAGATGTGTGACTTTGGACAAATTGTGTAATCTGGCTATGTCTCAGTTTCTGGATCTGTAAAATGGTTATAATAGTGCTTACCTCACAGAATTATTGTCATTAATGACACTCTGTGTACAAGACTTAGCAAATAGGAATCTGGAATACCTAGTTAAATTTGAATTTCAAATGAACAACCAATTTTTGTTAGTATAAGTATATCCCAAATATTTTATGGAACATATGCATTCACATTTAGCTGGGTGGCTTGTGTTTTATCTGGCAACCCTGTGTAATTGTTCATTTTAGTGACTAGCACAAATAAATGAAAGCTGTTTATGGGTTGGGCATGGTGGCTCATGCCTGTAATCCCAGAGCTTTGGGAGGCTAAGGCAGGAGGATCACTTGACGTCAGGAGTTTGAGACCAGCCTGGGCAAAAGAGTGAGACACCATCTACAAAAAATGAAAAATAAATTTTAAAAAAATTAGCTGGGTGTGGTGATGCACACCTGTAGTCCCAGCTACTCAGGAGGCCAAGGCAGGAGGATTGCTTGAGGCCAAAGTTTGAGGCTGTAATGAGTTATGATTGTGCCACTGCACTCCAGCCTAGGTAACAGTGCAAAACGCTGTCTCTAAACAAAAATGAATAGCTATTTCCCATGTCTCCATCAAGAATATTGTCAAGAAGGCATCTTTCAAATTGCATCCAACAGACTAAAATTATCAATAACATAAGATAAACTGCAGTATTCTAGCTGGCTGTTACTTCTCTATCCCCTCCCAGACTGTAAGCTCCCAGAGGGCAGTAACCATGTTTTGTTCTTATTTTCCTGCTACTATAATCTAGTACTTAGGATAGTGCTTTGCATGTAGCGAGGAACAGGATAAATGCTTATTTGTAGAAAGAAATTCAAGTAAGAGCCAAGTCAAAAGTCTAGCCATGTCTTCACCACTGGCTGGCTGACCATCACAAATCTTCCTATCCAATTAGGGAGAGGAGTTGGGGTGTAAGCTTGTCTGTCAGGGTCCATTGAAATCTTCCAGTTTGTTCACTTCATTTCTATTTTAACCCAGCAACTGATATCTATGATATCAGATATCTTGATATCAACTGATACCTTTTTCTCTTTTCTTTCTTTCTTTCTTTCTTTCTTTCTTTCTTTCTTTCTTTCTTTCTGTCTTTCTTTCTTTCTTTCCTTCTTTCTTTCTTTCTCTCTCTCTCTCTCTCTCTTTTTCTCTCTTTCTTTCTTTTCTTTCTTTTTTTTTTTCTTTGAAACAGGGTTTCACCATGTTGCCCAGGCTGGTCTCGAACTCCTGACTTCAAGCGATCCATCTGCCTTGGCCTCCTATAGTGCTAGGATTACAGGCGTGGACCACCGTGACTGTCCGAGGCTGTTTTTCAACTAGACTTTTCTCTCAGGAAATATATATGCTGGGCCGGGCACTGTGGCTCACGCCTGTAATCGCAGCACTTTGGGAGGCCAAGGTGAGTGGATCACGAGGTCAGGAGATCAAGACCATCCTGGCTAACATGGTGAAACCCCATCTTTACTACAAACACAAAAAATTAGCCAGGCGTGGTGGCGGGCGCCTGTAGTCCCATCTACTCAGGAGGCTGAGGCAGGAGAATGGCGTGAACCCAGGAGGCGGAGCTTGCAGTGAGCCAAGATTGCGCCATTGCACTCCAGCCTGGGCGACAGAACCAGACTCCATCTCAAAAAAAAAAAAAAAAAAAAAAGGGAAATGTATATGCTGGCCCAGCCACACAAGTATTCCATTCTGGTCAGTAATCTTTCCCAAGACAAATGAGTAAAGGGATAAACAACAACAACCCCACCAAAATGCTATAGAATAGTTATTAGAATGGATTCTGAAGGCAGATGGCTTGGGTTCAAATCTTCGTTCCAACACTTATTAACATTGTGACCTTGGCCATGTCATTTAACCTCTATGCCTCAGTTTCCTTATCTGTAAAATGCAAATAATAATGTATCTATCTTAAAGGATCGTGTTGAGGATTAAGTGAGTTAATATATGTACAGTACTAAAATAGTGCATGATACATGGCAAGTAATAAATATGTTAGCTGAAAAAAAAGAAGGATGCGCTTCTTGATCTTTGTGCACAGGCAGGACATCTCTCTAATATCCTTCAATGAACTTGACAATTTAGTTATCATTACCTGTGACTGCTCTATGAAAACATAAACTCTTCTCTTGTAAACGACCAAGGTAGAACTTTCTCAAAAGTTCTTACAGAGGCCAGGCACAGTGGCTCACGCCTGTAATCCCAGCACTTTGGGAGGCCGAGGCTGGCGGATCACCTGAGGTCAGGGGTTCAAGACCAACCTTGCCAACATGGCAAAATCCTGTCTCTACTAAAAATACAAAAATTAGCTGGGCATGGTGGCACACGTCTGTAGTCCCGGCTACTCGGGGAGGCTGAGGCAGGAGAATCACTTGAACCAGGGAGGTGGAGGTTGCAGTGAGACAAGATCACACCACTGCCCTCCAGCCTGGACAACAGAGCGAGACTGTGTCTCAAAACAAAAACAAAAACAAAAAACAGCTCTTACAAGGTTTATGTCAAAAGCCCATTTGTAGATTTTCTTCTTCATTTTTTAATTTTAATTTTATCTTTTGAGACAGGGATCTTGCTCTATTGCCTAGGCTATAGTGCAGTGGCACAATCTCAGCTCACTGCAGCCTTGACCTTGTGAGCTCAAGGGATCCTTCCACCTCAGCCTTCTGAGTAGCTGAGACCATAGGTGTGCACCGCTACACCGAACTAATTTTTGTATTTTTAGTAGAGATGGGGTTTCACCATGCTGGCCAGCCTGGGCCGAACTCCTGAGCTCAAATGATCCTCCTGCCTTGGCCTCCCAAAGTGCTGGGATTACAGGTGTGAGCCACCGCCCCAGCAAGATTTTCTTATTTTCCCTTCCTCCCTCCCTCCCTTCCTTCCTTTCTTCCTTCTTTTTCTTTCTTTCTTTCTTTTCTTTTTCTTTCTTTCTTCTTTCTTTCTCTTTCTTTCTTCTCTGTTTCTTTCTTTCCTTTCTTTCTTTCTTTCTTTCTTTCTCTCTCTCTCTCTCTCTCTTTCTTTCTGTTTTGAGACAGAGTCTTGCTATGTCGCCTAGGCTGGAGTGCAGTGGCACGATCTTGGCTTACAGCAACCTCCGCCTCCCAGGTTCAAAGGATTCTCCTGCCTCAGCCTCCTGAGTAGCTGGGATTACAGGTGCGCGCCACCACTCCCGGCGATTTTTTTAATTTTTAGTAGAGATGGGGTTTCACCATGTTGGTCAGGCTGGTCTTGAACTCCTGACCTCATGATCCACCCACCTTGGCCTCCCAAAGCGTTGGGTTTACAGGCATGAGCCACCGTGCCCGACCAGATTTGCTTCTTTCTTGACAGGAAATGATGATGCTATTTAGCAGAATAGCCTTTGACAAGTTTTGGTAGCAAAGTGAGTGTCCTGTCAGGGGGCTGTGAGGCTCTGAGGAGAAAGCTGTCCCTCTGTGCACAGGCATGCTCTTGGCTGGCACACTCTCCACCAGGGTCCCTGGCCAGGTAACTGGAATCAATGGAAAGACTTTTGAGATATTTGCCCTGGATCATGTTGCTGGCAGCAGCCACTGCTCACCACGCTGCCCTTGCTGCATTCTGTGAGGGGTGAAGTGGGTTGGCAATGAGAAAACACATCAACACGTCTATATAACATAGTAGTCCCCAACCCCTGGGCCACATACACGTACTGCTCTGTGGCCTGTTAGGAACGGAGCTGCACAGCAGGAGGTGAGCAGTGGGTGAGCGAGCATTACTGCCTGAGCTCCACCTCCTGTCAGATCAGCGGAGGCATTAGATTCCCATAGGAGTGCGAACCCTATTGTGAACTACACATGCGACGGATCTAGGTTATGTGCTCCTTATGAGAATCTAACTAATGCCTGATGATCTGAGGTTGAACAGTTTCATCCCAAAATAATCCCCAACCCTGTGGAAAAATTGTCTTCCAGGAAACTGGTCCCTGGTGCCAAAAAGGTTGGGGACTGGTGGTATAACATGTAACTGTGTATGTATATGTACGCATATAGGTGTATATATAAATATATATGTAAGCATATAGCATGTAGGTGCAAAAGTAATTGTGCTCAAACACACACACATACGTGTGTGTATATATGTGTGTGTATATATATATAGAGAGAGAGAGAAAGAGACTCTTGTCTCTCTCTGTCGCCCAGCTAGAGTGCAGTGGTGCGATCTCAGCTCACTGCAACCTCCAACTCCTGGGCTCAAGAGATTCTCCTGTCTCAGCTTCCCGAGTAGCTGGGACTATATGCGTGTGCCACCACACCCAGCTTAATTTTTTTGTATTTTTAGTAGAGATGGGGTTTCACCATGTTGGCCAGGCTGGTCTCGAACTCCTAACCTCAAGTTATCTGCCTGCCTCAGCCTCCCAAAGTACTGGGATTGCAGGCGTAAGCCACCTCACCTAGCCTCAAACACATCTTTATTAATCAAAATGGGAACCATTACAATCAACACATTTTTGCCAACAAGAAATAAGTTTATTCCTGTATTGTAAAAAGTTGTGCTTTGGGATTTGACAAACTCTTGGAAAGCATTTTTTGCATCTGAGGCAGGACAATAGACTCTGGAGGCAGGGAACATAAGGCCAATTCACACTTCAGCTATAACAGGAAATATCCTCTCCATTGGGTGTACGCCGTAAATAACTTTGTAACTTTACTTCATCCTCTCCATTTACATGGGGCATACCCGAAATAGCCAATGGAATCCTCTAGCGGGTATTTAAACTCCCAAAAATTCTGTAACACGGTCTTTGTGCCCCTCTGCCGAGGCCCACTCCCACACTGTGGAGTGTACTTTCATTTTCAATAAAACCCTTTATTCCTTCCTTGCTTTGTTTGTGTGTTTTGTCCAATTCTTTGTTCAAGACACCAAGAATCTGGATACTCTCCACCGTTAACACATCCTGCTGGTTGTGGAAGCATTTTCATTGCAAAAAGTTGTTGAGATGCTTGAAGAAGTGGTAGTCGGTTGGGGAGAGGTCAGGTGAATACGGCGGATGACACAAAACTTTGTAGCCCAATTCATTCAATTTTTGAAGCTTTGGTTGTGCGTGCAGTTGGATGTTGTCATGGAGAATTGGGCCTTTTTTTCTTTTGACCAGTGCCGGCTGCAGCCCTTGGTTTTCAGTGCATCTCATTGATTTGCTGAGCATACTTCTCAGATGTAATGGTTTTGCCTGGATTCAGAAAGCTGGAGTGGATTAGACCAGCAGCAGACCACCAGACAGTGACCAGGACCTTTACTGGGTGCAAGCTTGGCTTTGGGAAGTGCTATGGAGCTTCTTCGCTTGGTCCAGCCATTGAGCTGGTCATCGCCGGTTGTTGTATAAAATCCACTTTTCATTGCACGTCACAATCTGATTGAGAAATGGTTTGTTGTTGTTATTGCATAGAATAAGAGAAGATGACACTTCAAAACAATGATTTTTTTGATTTTTGCTGAACTCATGAGGCACCCAGTTATCAAGCTTTTTCACCTTTCCAATGCACTTTAAATGCTGAACACCTGTAGAATGGTTGACGTTGAGTTATTCAGCAACTTCTCCTGTAGTTGTAAGAGGATCAGCTTCGATGATTGCTCTCAATTGGTCGTTGTCAACTTCCAATGGCTGGCCACTATGCTCCTTATCTTCAAGGCTCTTATCTCCTTTGCAAAACTTCTTCATTTTCTTCTTCTTCTTTTTTGAGATGGAGTTTTGTTCTTGTTGCCCAGGCTGGAGTGCAATCTCGGCTCACTGCAACCTCCACTTCCCGGGTTTAAGCGATTCTCCTGCCTCAGCCTCCCCAGTAGCTGGGATTACAGGCATGTGCCACCACACCCAGCTAATTTTGTATTTTTATTTTTATTTTATTTTGAGACAGAGTTTCGCTCTTGTTGCCCAGGCTGGAGTGCAATGGTGCAATCTTGGCTCACTGCAACCTCTGTTTCCTGGGTTCAAGCGATTCTCCCAACTGAGCCTCCCGAGTAGCTGAGATTATAGGCGCATGGCACCATGGCCGGCTAATTTTTGTATTTTAGTAGAGACAGGGTTTCATCATATTGGTCAGGCTGGTCTCAAACTCCCAACCTCAGGTGATCCACCTGCCTCCGCCTCCCAAAGTGCTGGGATTACAGGCGTGAGCCACCATGCCCAGCCTGCAAAACTTCCTGAATCACCACCACTCTGTACATTCCTTAGCAGTTCCTGGGCCAAATACATTTTGATTTTGTGAGTTGTCTCCTCTGCTTTACGACCCATTTTTAACTTGAATAAGAAAATCGCTCGAATTTGCTTTTTGTCTAACATCATTTCCATGGTCTAAAATAAATATAAAATAAACAGCAAGTAATAAATCATTAGTCAAACAAAAAGCGAGAAATGCGCATTAAAGCGGTGTATAACATAACCACACTTATTTAAGAATGCATTCTAATAGCCAACGGCAAATTTCAACACTGCAAACACCACAATTACTTTTGCACCAAACTTAACAAAATGAATCGTGTAAGCCCAGCGATCCATGGGTCAATAAGCCTTCCAGGTGATTCTGATGCACACTTGGCTGGCTACGGCAGCTGTCCTCCCTCTCCTCCTCCCCTCCCTCCAGACCTTCCTCCCTTCTTTTACTTCTCTACTTCTCCTCCTCCTCCTTTCTGCCGCCCAGGCTGGAGTGCAGTGGCGCAATCTCGGCTCACTGCAAGCTCCGCCTCCTGGGTTCATGTCATTCTCCTACCTCAGCCTCCCAAGTAGCTGGGACTACAGGTGCCCACTACCACGCCCGGCTAATTTTTTTTTTTGTATTTTTAGTAGAGACAGGGTTTCACCATGTTAGCCAGGATGGTCTTTATCTCCTGACCTCATGATCCACCCGTCAGCCTCCCAAAGTGCTGGGATTACAGGCGTGAGCCACCGCGCCCGGCCAACCCCTACTCCCCTTTTAAGGAAAGGGAACTGGATAGGTCTTTCCCACTGCTAAGCACACACAAACCCAGTTATCTCAGAAAATCTGGAAAGGGGATTTAGCATTTTTTGTTCTTGGAGTTTAGGGATTGCAAAGTGCTTTCTTTGCGGTGAAAAATCAGATAATCGGCCGGGCACGGTGGCTCACGCCTATAATCCCAGCACTTTGGAAGACCGAGGCGGGCAGATCACGAGGTCAGGAGATCGAGACTATCCTGGCTAACACGGTGAAACCCCGTCTCTACTAAAAATACAAAAAAATTAGCCGGGCGTCGTGGCGGGCGCCTGTAGTTCCAGCTACTCGGGAGGCTGAGGCAGGAGAATGGCGTGAACCCGGGAGGCGGAGCTTGCAGTAAGCCGAGATCGCGCCACTGCACTCCAGCCTGGGCAACAGAGCGAGACTCCGTCTCAAAAAAAAAAAAAAAAAGAAAAGAAAAATCAGATAATCAGCCTTAGTGAACCTAATTATAAACCCCGTTGCCTTTACAAGCCCCATTCTCTGTAGTCTGTAGTCTCAAAAACCTATGAGAAAGAAGTTGAGTGATTTATCCCTGACACAGAAAAGTTTCTTTTTTTTTGAGATAGAGTCTTGCTCTGTCACCCAGGCTGGAGTGCAGTGGCGCGATCTCGGCTTACCGCAACCACTGGCTCCTGGGTTCAGGCGATTCTCCTGCCTCAGCCTCCCAAGTAGCGGGGATGACAGGTGCACGCCATCAGGCCCAGCTAATTTTTGTATTTTTAGTAGGGACGGAGTTTCACCATGTTGTCCAGGCTGGTCTCGAACTCCTGACCTCAGGTCATCCACTGGCCCCAGCCTCCCAAAGTGTTGGGATTACAGGTGTGAGCCACCACGCCCAGCCTCCCTGACACAGAAAGTTGTATGAAAACAAATGATCTCAGACCACTCCAACCCGAAGAACAGAAGGGGTTAAGGCTTCATTACTTTGTAGATGTTTTCAACATGGTGCTCTGGGTCATGGATTGGAATAAACCCATCACCTATCACTCTCTGCAGGAAACGCCTGGGATCCACATGGGTAGAAGTATAAGCATTTGTCTGTCCTCCCATTTGGGGAAGGGATACAGGTTACTCCCTTTAGCTGTCCCCTCAGAGGGCTTGGTGGAACGGAGGTCAATTCTCTGGACTTTGAGCTGTCAGTCTTCTCCTGTCATCTAGTCCCTCTTGCTGGGTTTCCAGGTTAATAAAATGAGAAGCAAAAAGGCTAAAGAAGGTTTTTGAAATTACTCAGCTTGTAAGTGGCTGAGTTTTTGTTTGTTTTAGTACAAAAAAATTATAATGAGGTAGAATTTGCCTATGTTGCAGGTCAATGATAATCTAAAGCTGTGCTGTCCAATATAGTAGCTACTAGCCACATGTGGTTTTCTTAAATTAATTGAAGTAAAAATTCAGTTCCGCCAGGCGTGGTGGCTCACACCTGTAATCCCAGCACTTCGGGAGGTGGAGGCAGGTGGATCATGTGATCAGGAGTTGGAGACCAGCCTGGCCAACATAGTGAAACCTCGTCTCTGCAAAAAATACAAAAATTAGGCCGGGCGTGGTGGCTCATGCCTGTAATCCCATCACTTTGGGAGGCCAAGGTGGGCGGATCACCTGAGGTCAGGAGTTCGAGACCAGCCTGACCAACATGGAGAAACCCCATCTCTACTAAAAATACAAAATTAGCCAGGTATGGTGGCACATACCTGTAATCCCAGCTACTAGGGAGGCTGAGGCAGGAGAATCGCTTGAACCTGGGAGGTGGAGGTTGTGGTGAGCCGAGATTGTGCCATTGCACTCCAGCCTGGGCAACAAGAGCGAAACTCCGTCTCAAGAAAAAAAAAAAAATTAGCTGGGCGTGGTGGCGCATGCCTGTAGTCCCAGCCACTTGGGAGGCTGAGACACGAGAATCGCTTGAACCCGGGAGGCAGAGATTGTGCCACTGCACTCCAGCCTGGGTAACAGAGCAAGACTCCCTCTCAAGAAAAAAAAAAAAAAAAAAAATTCTGTTCCTCATTCGCACTGACCACATTTCAAGTGCCCAGCAGCTGCGTGTGGCTAGAGGCTACTGTATCGTAAAGTACAGATACAGAATACTTCCATCACTGAGGGATGTTTTGTTGGATGCACTGGTTGTCATATTATTATTTTTTCATTTCTCTTTTTCTCTTTTTGAGACAGGGTCTCACTCTGTTGCCCAGGCTGGAGTGCAGTGGTGCGATCTCAGCTCATTGCAACCTTTGCCTCCCGGGCTCAAGTGATCCTCCTGTCTCAGCCTCCTGAGTAGCTGGGACCACAGGCACACACCACCATGCCCAGCTAATTTTTTAATTTTGTGTAGATACAGGGTTTTCCCATGTTGTCCAGGCTGGTTTTAGAACTCCTGGCCTCAAGTGATTCTCCCATCTTGGCCCAGCAAAGTGCTGGGATTACAGGGATGAACCACTATGCCTGGTCTATTCAACTATTCCTTAAATTTTTTTTTGTTTTTTGGACAGCATCTTGGTATGTTGCCCAGGCTAGTTAGAAAGTTAGAACTCGTGGCCACAAGCAATCCTCCTGCCTCAGCCTCCCAAGTTGCAGGGATTACAGATGTGAACCACTGTGAATGGCCATTGAACTATTCTTTTGGTTAGTATCACATCCCTACTGTGTTCCTGGCACTAGTGTAGGTGCTGGGCTATTGCACTGCCCACTAGGAGCTACTCTCTGGAGGAGATAGTCACAAGAACTAACAATTTTAATGCCAAGTGATAAATGCTTTATGTTATGGAAGGACTTATAGGAACAGAAAGAAGAAAGAGTTGCTGGGTGTGGCAGATTTTGAGAACTCAGACTTCACAGAGAAGATAACATTTGAATTGGGGTTTGAAGGATGCATGAGTTCGCCAATGAGCTAAGGCACCCTAGGCCACGTGAACAGCATGCACGAAGACACAAAGACATGAAATGGTTGATGTGCTGGTGTGCTGAAGTGCACTATGACAGGGGAGGGAAGGTGAGACTGGGGAGATTAACAGGTAGTGTGCGCCTTTTCTTTTTTTTCTTTTTTTTGAGATGGAGTTTCCCTTTTGTTGCCCAGGCTGGGGTGCAATGGCGTGATCTTGGCTCACCGCAACCTCTGCCTCCTGGGTCCAAGCGATTCTCCTGCCTCAGCCTCCCAAGTAGCTGGGATTACAGGCATGCACCACCACGCCTGCCTAATTTTGTATTTTTAGTAGAGACAGTGTTTCTCCATGTTGGTCAGGCTGGTCTCGAACTCCTGACCTCAGGTGATCTGCCCGCCACGGCCTCCCAAAGTTCTGGGATTACAGGTGTGAGTCACTGTGCCCAGCTACCTTTTTAACAATTTTGAACTTTGCCTAATAGGCACTAGGGGATGTTTAAAGTAGTCTCCTACATACAGTTTTCATATACTAAATCCTATTAAACCTCTGGTGTGTTGTGTAGTTGAAGGTATCATCGAAGCATGTTATATGCTTAGCACTGGGCCTGGCACATGGCAGATGCTCCACAAATCTTGATTCCTGCCCCTGCCTTTTCCTTGTACCTTTCCTCTTCTTTCCTCTTAACAAGTTGCTGCTTTTACCTGCTCTTCCACAGTGTATTTCTAAGTCTCTAGGAGTGGCCCATTTGTCTTCTCATTTCCCTGGCTATTAAGTCTGACACCCTCATTGATACGGTCCTTTCAATCACAGTGGAGATGTCCACTTCAATTTACCTACTTTCTTTCCCCTGCTGTTTTTCTCCTTCCTTTGAGATATATGATGTTTCTGCACATAACTTTACAAAGGGATGTCTCCGGTCTATATATTACTGTCCATGACATCCTATCATAAGACAGCATTATAAATGAACAATTTTCAGCAATAGTTTCTTTTTAACTTTTATTTATTATTATTACTTATTAGAGACAGGGTCTCACTCTGTCTCCAGTTTGGGATACAGTGGTATGATCATAGCTCACTGTAACCTTGAAATGCTGGGCTCCAGCAATCCTCTTGCCTCAGCCTCCTGAGTAGCTGGGACTACAGGTGCACAGCACCATGCCCGGCTAATTTTTAAATTTTTGGTAGACACACCTGGCCTCAAGTGATCCTTCTGTCTTGACTTCCCAAAGTGCTGGGATTATGGGTGTGAGCCACCATGCCTGGCCTTCTTTTTGAAAAGGGCATCTCTTATTTCTGAATGATTGCAGAGATTTCAGTTGCAAGTAACTGTGCCAGACAGATATTGCTTTTAATTCTGATGGATTAATAACAGGCACCTAATTCATTCTAGGTCACTAACATATAGGGCAAGCATAAAAATGGAGGCATATTCCAAGTATGTAAATGCTATAAATCAAGATAACAGCTGTTAAAATATAATTTGTCTTTGTAAATTGACAAATATAACTTTATAATGGGCCAGGCATGGTGGCTCATGCCTGTAATCCCAGCACTTTGGGAGGCTGAGGTGGGTGGATCATTTGAGGTCAGGAGTTTGAGACCAGCCTGGCCAACAAGGTGAAACCCTGTCTCTACTAAAAATACAAAAATTAGCTGGGCATGCTAGTGTGCACCTGTAATCCCAGCTACTCAGGTGGCTGAGGCACAAGAATCGCTTAAACCGGGGAGACAGAAGTTGCAGTGAGCAGAGTGCAGTGGAGCCGCTGCACTCGAGCCTGGGTGACAGAGTGAGACTGTCTCAAAATTAAAAAAAAACACTTCCCTCTATACCAAATCAAACAAAAAAATTTTTAAAGCCACTTTATAATAACAAAATAGAATGTGTTAACTTTTTTTTTTAAGAGACAGGGTCTGGCTCTGTCACCCAGGTTGGGGTGCAGTGGCATGATCATAGCTTCCTGCAGCCTCTAACTCCTGGGTTCAAGTGATTCTCCTTGCCTCAGCCTCCTGAGTAGCTGGGATTACAGACACACTCCACCATGCCTGGCTTATTTTAAAATGTTTTTGTAGAGACAGGGTTTTGCTATGTTGTCCAGGCTGGTCTTGACCTTCTGGCCTCAAGTGATTCTCTCTTTTTAGCCTCCTAACATGTTGGAATTACAGGTGTGAGCCACTGCACCAGGCCTAAAATGTGTTTAAAATGATGGCTTTGGCTGGGCACGGTGGCTCATTCCTGTAATCTCAGCACGTTGGGAGGCCCAGGTGGGCGGATCACTTGAGGTCAGGAGTTTGAGACCACCCTGGCCAACATGGCAAAACGCCGTTTCTATTAAAAATACAAAAATTAGCTGGGTGAGGTGGTGTGCGCCTGTAATCTCAGCTACTTGGGAGGCTAAGGCAGGAGAATCGCTTAAACTTGTAGGGCAGAGGGTGCACTGAGCTGAGATGGCGCCACTGCACTCCAGCCTTGGTGAAAGACTCTGTCTCTAAACAAATAAATAAATAAAATGGTGGCTTGTATTGACAGAAAGTTGCTGAACTATCTGAGATTATTAAATCTAATTATTATTGCCTATATGTCTGAGCATTCTGTTAATGGGCTACTGACGTCTGGATGAAACAAAAAGACATACATAACTCATGTATGTTTTTGTAATTTTTTTTTTTTGAGACGGAGTTTCACTTTTGTTGCCCAGGCTGGAATGCAATGGTGCCATCTCAGCTCACTGCAACCTCCGCCTCCTGGGTTCAAGTGATTCTCCTGCCTCAGCCTCCCGAGTAGCTGAGATTACAGGCGCCTGCTACCACGCCTGGCTAGTTTTTTGTATTTTTAGTAGAGACGGGGTTTCACCATGTCGGCCAGGCTGGTCTCGAACTCCTGACCTCAGGTGATCTGCCTGCCTCGGCCTCCCAAAGTGCTGGGATTACAAGCCTGAGCCACTGCGCCCAGCCTGTTTTCATAAATTTATTTTTCTTACCTTCAGTTCTGCAGAATTATTTTGTTGTCATAGTCAGTATTTTTGGCAATGACCTAAAGAAACAAAGAACATGCCAGGCGCAGTGGCTCACGCCTGTAATCCCAGCACTATGGGAGGCCAAGGCGGGCAGATCACGAGGTCAGGAGTTCAAGACCAGCCTGAACAATATGGTGAAACCCCATCTGTACTAAAAATACAAAAATTAGCCGGCTGTGATTGTGGGTGCCTATAATCCCAGCTACTTGGGAGGCTGAGGCAGGAGAATCGCTTGAACCCGGGAGGCGGAGGTTGCAGTGAGCCGAGATCATACCACTGTACTCCAGTCTGGGTGACAGAGCCAGACTCTGTCTCAAAAAAAAAAAAAAAAAAAAAAAAAAAAGAAACAAAGAACATATAACTGTATTCAAATATTAGTTGGGTAGGTTTTCTTTTTCTTTTTCTTTTTTTTTTTTTGAGACAGGGTCTTGCTTCATTGCCCAGGCTAAAGTGCAGTGGCACAATGTCAACTCAACCTCCGCTTCTTGGGTTCAGGCTAAATAGGTTTTCATTTAAAATATATATTAAAATTAACCATAGAAAAAGTAAATTTATTTTTATTTATTTAGGTTTTTGAGACAAGGTCTTACTCTGTCACCCATCCTGGAGTGCAGTAGTATAACTATGGCTCACTGCAGCCTTGAACTCCCAGGTTCAAGCAATTCTCCCATCTCAGACTCCCAAGTAGCTGGGACTACAACTGCCACTACCAAGCCCAGTTAATTTTTTTTTTTTTGAGACAGAGTCTCGCTCTTTTGCCTAGGCTGGAGTGAAGTGGAGCGATCTCGGCTGACAGCAACCTCTGCCTCCCAGGTTCAAGCGATTCTCGTGCCTCAGCCTCTTGAGTAGCTGGGATTACAGGTGTGTGCCACCATGCCTAGCTAATTTTTGTAGTTTTAGTAGAGACAGGGTTTCACCTTGTTGGCCAGGCTGGTCTAGAACTCCTGAGCTCAGTTGATCTGCCAGCCTCGGTCTCCCAAAGTACTGTGATTACAGGCCTGAGCCACCATGCCCTGCTCCCAGTTAATTTTTTTTTTTTTTTTTTTGAGACAGTTTCTCTGTTGTTGCCCAGGCTGGAGTGCAATGACGCGATCTCAGCTCAACGCAACCTCCACCTCCTGGGTTCAAGTGATTCTCCTGCTTCAGCCTCCCAAGTAGCTGGGATTACAGGCGTGTGCCACCACACCTGGCTAATTTTTGTATTTTTAGTAGAGACGGGGTTTTACCATCTTGGTCTTGAACTCCTGACCTTGTGATCTGCCCACCTAGGCCTACCAAAGTGCTGGGATTACAGGCGTGAGCCACTGCGCCCAGCCCACAGGAGTATACTTTACTCAATTGTTAAAAGCTGTAAATAGCTGAAAAGTTTCCTTGACTCTGAAAAACAAAACAAAGGATCATCAACGTTTTAAGCAAAGTTAAAAAAAATGATTTTCGACTTCTTCAGCTTAATTCTGATTGGTATACATGAACATTTCAGCTTTCCATGAGTCCTGAAAGTGTTTTCCTCTATTCTAATGTTACAATTTCCAAAGTTATCAGAAACTTGCATTTAAGACTATCTGTCAGTGGGGCGCGGTGGTTCACGCCTGTAATCCTAGCACTTCGGGAGGCCCAGGTGGGTGGATCACCTGAGGTTGGGAGTTCGAGACCAGCCTGACCAACATGGAGAAACCCTGTGTCTACTGAATACAAAATTAGCCGGGCGTGGTGGTCCACACCTGTAATCCCAGCCACTTGGGAGGCTGAGGCAGGAGAATTGCTTGAACCCAGGGAGCGGAGGTTGTGGTGAGCTGAGATCACACCACTGCACTTCAGCCTGGGCAACAAGAGTGAAACTCCATCTCAAATTAAAAAAAAAAAAGAATATCTGTCGAAGTCCTGTAGTTGATCATAAGGTACCTTCTAAAGACGATTAAAACAAGACAACAATTGACTGTGGATGACAAAAAGTCCTAGGATAGCCATTATTAAAGTCACAAGTTACTGGGAAATTGTGGTCACTTCTATGGTACACAACAATTTCACATAACAATTATAATTATTAATAACGTACACTAAGTCATATCAGAATTATAGGAGTTTTTTCATAATTTTGCAACGTATACTAATAACACATTTATACAAATACAGCCCCAAGTAAGCAAAACACCATATCATATTTGATAATGCGTCCTGTATGATTTTTTATACCAGATAAGCCAAATATCACTGTTGCATTAGTGCATTATTGATGTCAAACTCAATTCTTGATAAAACGTTATAGATAAATGTAGCCAATTTTATTTAGTTTGACCACAAGGTAAGACAAAAACACATTTCACTTTTTTTTGTTTTGAGACAGAGTTTCGCTCTTGTTGCCCAGGCTGGAGTGCAATGGTGTGATCTCGGCTCACCGCAACGTCCACCTCCCAGGTTCAAGCAATTCTCCTGCCTCAGCCTCCTGAGTAGCTGGGATTACAAGCATGCACCACCACGCCTGGCTAATTTTGTATTTTTAGTAGAGATGGGGTTTCTCCATGTTGAGGCTGGTCTCGAACTCCTGACCTCAGGTGATCCACCCGCCTTGGCCTCCCAAAGTGCTGGGATTACAGGCATGAGCCACTGCACCTGGCCACATTTCACTTTTTCTATACACCTTGCACGTATAACTTTTTTTTTAGTAGTCCCAAATATATGTTACACTGTTAACTCTTAGCAACTTTTACTTTTGGTGAAAACCTTGGTAAGTTCAGAATTTTTTTTTTAGACGGAGTCTTGCTCTGTTGCCAGGCTGGAGTGCAGTGGCCCGATCTCGGCTCACTGTAACCTCAGCCTCCCGGGTTCAAGTGATTCTCCTGCCACAGCCTCCCAAGTAGCACCACCATGCCTAGTTAATTTTTGTATTTTTAGTAGAGACAGGGTTTTACCATGTTGGCCAGGATGGTCTCGATCTCTTGACCTCGTGATCCACCTGTCTCGGACTTCCAAAGTGCTGGGATTACAGGCGTGAGCCACTGTGCCTGGTCGAGTTCAGAATTTTAATTATGTGCTAGGTGTGGAGCCTGTGACAGTAGACAGAAGTGCAGATAAGGTCTGACTCTTTTCGTTGTCTAACTTCATGTGTCCCAGGCCTTATCTAGCTGTAAAGCAGGAAAGTCGTACAGTTAAGAGTCCTAATGGCATTTTATGAAGCATTTAGGAGACCCAGCAACCTTTAAATTATACATTTCTTGCATAAATTCCCTTTTTTAAAGCAATTGGTCATTTGACTTTAGGACAAGTATTCACCATACAACATCGTTTCTTATACAAAATTTCTTCTTTTTTTTTCTTTTCTTTTCTTTTCTTTTTTTTTTTTTTTTGAGACAGAGTCTTGCCCTATCGCCCAGGCTGGAGTGCAGTGGCCCGATCTTGGCTCACTACAACCTCCATCTCCCGGGTTGAAATGATTCTCCTGCCTCAGCCTCCTGAGTAGCTGAGATTACAGGTGCCTGACACCACTTCCGGCTCATTTTTGTATTTTTAGTAGAGATGGGGTTTTGCCATGTTGGCCAGGCTAGTCTAAAACTCCTGACCTCAAGTAATCCACCCTCCTCAGCCTCCCAAAATGCTGGGATTATGAGTGTGAGCCACCACACCCAGCCTTAAAATCTCTTTTCTTTATAACCTTCTTTGCATAGCTAGAGGGCATGGCTAATTCCACATATCCTAGTCTTCATTTAGAATCTAATGCTCCAAAGTAGGTAAATTGAACATTTTCAAAAGACAAAGAAGCACTTTATGACCTTAAAGCATTTAGTAAACTTAATATCTGACTTGCATAATTTAGACCAAATGCTTACTTTTTTTTTTTTTTTGAGAGAGAGTCTTGCTGTGTCACCCAGGGTGGAGTACAGTGGCGTGATCTCGGCTCACTGAAACCTCTGCCTTCCAGTTTCAAGCAATTCTCCTGCCTCAGCCTCCTGAGTAGCTGGGATTACAGGCGCCTGCCACCATGCCCAGCTAATTTTTGTATTGTTAGTAAAGACGGGGTATCACCATGTTGGTCAGACTGGTCTTGAACTCCTGACCTCAGCTGATTCACCCGCCTTGGCCTCCCAAAGTGCTGAAATTATAGGTGTGAGCCACTGTGCCCGGCTGATATTTTTATTTTATCAATAATCTTTAAAACTCTCTTTATTTCCCAAAGATTATTTAAGTCACATGAACTAAAAGACATTACAGTTTTTACTTTTCTGACAAAATATTTGATTTAAGCTCTTATTATTTTAAAATCAATTAGTTAAGTTCTCTCATATATAAACATCACACACATAATACATATAAATACATAGAAGATAAAGGACTCATCCCCTAAGCTGGGAATCGAACCCTGAACCCAGCCCGCCATTGTGAAAAGAGAAAACACGGCCACATGGTTAGAAGGTCAAGCTCCCAAGGACATACAAGACAAGAAGGAAACCTCATCCATTTTTTGGGGGGACCTGCAGCAACCTTTGTAACTGACCAGTTTGCTGGGCCATCTTGAAAAGCAGACTTGCAGGTATCCTAAAAGCCTATGTTCTATCCTAAGGTACCCCTCGTTATGACAGAACGATACAGAAAGACACACAAAGCACACTAGATTCACTGCAGCTTAAGACTAGCTTCACAAATCTTTTTTCTGATTAATTAAAACTTTGCAGGAGATAGGCCGGATGCGGTGGCTCATGCCTGTAATCCCAGCACTTTAGGAGGCCAAGGTGGGCAGATCACCTGAGGTCAGGACTTTGAGACCAGCCTGTCCAACATGGTGAAAGCCTGTTTCTACTAAAATTACAAAAATTAGCCTGGAGTGGAGGCACATGCCTGTAATCATAGCTACTCTGGAGGCTGAGACAGGAGAATTGCTTGAACCCAGGAAGCAGAGGTTGCAGTAAGCCAAGATTGCACCACTGCACTCCGGCCTGGGTGACAGAGTGAGACTCTGTCTCAAAATAAAAAAACAAGCAAAAAACTTTTTTTTTTTTTTGACGTCGTCTCCCTCTGTTGCCCAGGCTGGAGTGGAGCCGCGCGATCTCTGCTCACTGCAACCTCTGCCTCCCGGGTTCAAGAGATTCTCCTTCCTCAGTCTCCCCAAGTAGCTGGATTACAGGTATGTGCCACTGGGCCCGACTAATTTTTGTATTTTTAGTACAGACGGAGTTTTGCCACGTTGGCCAGGCTGGTCTCGAACTCCTGACCTCAGGTGATTGGCCCGCCTCGGCCTCCCAAAGTGCTGGGATTACAGGCGTGAGCCACTGTGTCTGGCCTACAAACAAAAAACTCCACAGGCTGGGCGCAGTGGCTCACACCTGTAATCCCAGCACTTTGGGAGACTGAGGCAGGTGGATCACCTGAGGTCAGGTGTTAGAGACCAGCCTGGCCAACATGGCAAAACCCTATCTCTACTAAAAATACAAAAAATTAGCCAGGCATGGTGGTGGGCACCTGTAATCCCAGATACTCCGGAGGCTGAGGCAGGAGAATCGCTTGGACCCGGGAGGAGGAGGTTGCAGTGAGCCAAGATTGCGCCATTGCATTCCAGCCTGGGCAACAAGAGTGAAACTCTGTCTAAAAAAATCCAAAAGAAAACCCCAGAAAAACAACTTTACAGGAGATAAACAGTGATTTTTGTACCATTATTCAACCAGTTTGCACAGAGAGAGAAAGAGGAAAGCATTGCCTGAGGTCGAATGGGGAAGGTGAGACACTCAGTGAGGCCAGAGAAAGACCTACCCATTGCAGTGACACTGAAAAGTTCAGGCGGCCACTTGTTGGTTGTGAAGGGATCTTTTCCAGCAGTCTCATCAGCTTTCAAGTTTCTCCTTTTAGGAAGGAAAAAGCTCCCCATGTCCCATGATCCTGTACATGCCTAATCCTGTCACCCACAGCCATCAACAAAGAGTGCAAGACAGATTAATCCAAAGAGAAGAGCAGTTAACATCCCATAGGGCCAAACCTGTTCTTAGCTGAAAGGGACTTTACCAAGAGGGACTTTACTGAGAAGGGCTTCTAACTCCCTAAATCTTAGAAAGGATTCTAACCTTCCTAAATTGGGCCTCTAACCCAAGGTCGCTCAAGCACCCTTGCCTTTTATTATTATTATTTATTATTATTATTATTTTTGAGACAGAGTCTTGCCCTGTAGCCCAGGCTGGAGTGCAGTGGAGTGATCTTGGCTCACTGCAACCTCCAACTCCTGGGTTCAAGTAATCCTCCTGCCTTAGTCTCCCGAGTAGCTGGGATTACAGGCATGTGCCACCAATGCCCAGCTCATTTTTTTTTTGTATTTTTAGTACAGATGCGGTTTTGCCATGTTGGCCAGACTGGTCTTGAACCCCTGACCTCAAATGATCCGATCACCTTGGCCTCCCAAAGTGCTGGGATTACAGGCATGAGCCACCACGCCTGGCCATTTAATGACATTTTTATTATGAGCAAAGACATTTTTGTAACTACACTATCCTTCCCATTACCTTGTTATCATATAGAATCAAATTAGGCACTATCATTTCTTCACCCTGGTTGAAATAATATTTTGTTTATTTATTTATTTGTTTGTTTATTTTAGAGACAGTCTTGCCATGTTGCCCAGGCTGGCCTCCAACTTCTAGACCCAAGCAATCCTCCTGCCTTGGCCTCCCAAAGTGATGGGATTAAAGGTGTGAGCCACCACACTCAGCCAAGGTTCAAAGAATATTTTATCAATCTTATATTTCATCTGACTGGTGTTCACTGATTAAGATTTAGGTGATGGGTTTCTTTGTTTGAGATGGAGTCTCGCTCTGTTGCCAGGCTGGAGTGCAGTGGCAAGATCTCAGCTCACTGCAACCTCCACCTTCTAGTTCAAGCAATTCTCCTGCCTCAGCCTCCTGAGTAGCTCAGACTACAGATGCCCACCACCACGCCCGGTTAATTTTTGTATTTTTAGTAGAGACGGGGTTTCACCATGTTGGCTAGAATGGTCTCAATTTCTTGACCTCGTAATCCGCCTGCCTCAGCCTCCCAAAGTGCTGGGATTACAGGTGTGAGCCACCGCGCCTGGCCGGGAGTTTCTTTATTCCATTTCAGCAGGGCCAGAGATGTCCATGAAGGCCTTGGTGTGTGATGGAACAGACAGTTGTCTAAGGGGTGCACTGAGGCACAGTGAATGCAAGTTCTTCCCATCTCCGAGTCAAGGGTTTTCTGGGAAACAGTAGGGGATAACAACTTTCATAAATTTATACAATTATATACACTGAATTTATACAATTATGTACGTATATAATTATGTACATATTTGATTATGTACACTGAGAAGATTAAGCCAACTCTTTCGAACTCATGGAGTTTACTTCTTGAAATTGAAAGGCCTCAGGGATAAGCCTCAGAACCAAGGTCCCTCTCTTGACTTTTCCCAGCCTTTCTGTCTCTTTGTTTCTCTTTCTTCCCCAGGAACTCTCTCTGGAATTTCCTTATCTGACTAACAAAGCTTCTTTCCAAAATAAATGCAGTTGTTTTAAGACCCCTCTCTCTAGGAACCTCATCAGATAGCCAGGAATGATCAACCACCCGAGAAGAGAAGAGACTGGGAGTAATCACCAAACGCAGATAGACTTTCCATCTATTTTTATTTTATTATGTAAATTTTAAATTATTAGTAAAAAAAAAAACCTTTTTTTTTGAGACAGAGTCTCACTCTGTTGCCCAGGCTAGAGTGTGCGATCTTGGCTCACTGCAACCTCCGCCTCCTGGGTTCAAGCTATTCTCCTGCCTCAGCCTCCCAAGTAGCTGGGATTACAGGCACCTGCCACTGTGCCCGGCTCATTTTTGTATTTTTAGTAGAGATGGGGTTTCACCATCTTGGCCAGGCTGGTCTCGAACTCCTGACCTTGTGATCCATCCGCCTCGGCCTCTCAAAGTGCTGGGATTACAGGCGTGAGCCACCGCTCCCAGCCAAAAAAAATTTTTTTGAGACAGTAGCTCACTCTGTCAATCAGTGTGGAGTACAGTAGCGAGATTACAGCTCACTGCAGCCTCTACCTCCCAGGGTCAAGCAATCCTCCTACCTCAGCATCCACCACTTCAGCCTCCAGAGTAGCTGTGACTACAGCTGTGTGCCTAGCTTTTGTGTTTGTGTGTGTGTGTGTGTGTGTGTGTGTGTAGACACAGGGTTTTGTCATGTTGCCCAGGCTGGTCTCGAACTACTGGGCTGAAAGGGCCCTCCTACCTCAGCCTCCCAAAGTGCTGGGTTAAAGGTGTGAGCCACTGTACTCAGCCTTCAACTATTCTTCTTTTTTTTTTTTTGAGGTGCAGTCTCCCTCTGTCACCCAGGTTGGAGTGCAGTGGCTTGATCTTGGCTCACTGCAACCTACGACTCCCAGGTTCAAGTGATTATCCCGCCTCAGCCTTCCCAGTAGCTGAGATTACAGGCACTTGCATTCACACTGACTAATTTTTGTATTTTTAGTAGAGACAGGGTTTCCCCATGTTGGCCAGGCTGGTCTCAAACTCCTGACCTCAGGTGATCTGTCTGCCTCGGCCTCTGAAAGTGCTGGGATTGCAGGGGTGAGCCACCGAACCAGGTGGAGCTTTTAACTATTCTTCTGACAGCAGCACTGAGAGATTGCCTGGGAGACTTTATCTGCATAATAAGACAACATTGATGGCCCGGGCGGTGGCTCATGTGTGTGTGTAATCCCAGCACTTTGGGAGACCGAGGCAGGTGGATCACCTGAGGTCGGAGTTCGAGACCAGCCTGACCAACATGGTGAAACCCCGTCTCTACTAAAAATACAAACATTAGCCAGGCGTTGTGGTGCGCACCTGTAGTCCTAGCTACTGGGGAGGCTGAGGCAGGAGAATTGCTTGAACCCGGGAGGTGGAGGTTGCAGTGAGCCGAGATCACGCCACTGCACTCCAGCCTGGGTGACAGAGTGAGAATCTGTCTCAAAAAAAAAAAAAAAAAAAAAAAAGAACACTTGTTCACAGTGATAGTCCACCCCTCACCTTCCTGCCGCCTTCCCCAGTGCTCAAAGGAACTTTATCCCCAGCCATCGTTCTTTGGCTCATTAATTTCCTCTGGAAATCATTTACTCCTACAACCCCCGTCTCCCTTTCCCCATGGAGAAGAATATAAGCAGCCGGGCCTCATCGGGTTACTGGGTAATCATATCTTGTGATTTTCTTCTATGCACGTTAAGTAAATTTCGTATGCCTTTTTCTCCTGTGTATCTGCATTTCATCAGTTTATGCTCTGCAAACCTTCAGTGGGCGGAGAGCAAGCTTTCCCTCTGCCCCCAGTGTGGCAACAGCCCTGACTGGGGCAATGCTGCTGCCTTGCTTTTGACGCCCCCCACACACGCCCGCGTCCCCCTTTCGGCTCTGTAGAACGCCTCCAGCCCCTGCTGAGGCTGGCTTGCCCATGGCAGAATGTCACCTCAGGTTGGGGGCCTTTCAAAATGCACCCCAGACAACTCTCCTGGGAGCGCACGTCTGGAACGTAGAGCTGAGCGTCTCTGGCTGACGTTGGAGGATGGGCAGGCTACCCATGATGCAGCCCCTTTCCTGCTCTGGCACAGCCTTGACCTTTAAATTTCTCATTCTTTTTTCTTCTTCCACTAAACTCTAAGAGATAAGTGTTTGTCTCTCCCGTTGTTCCCCTAAGAGCACCTCTCACTGGACTGGGGTGAGGAGAAAGCGCCTTTGCTCTGCAGTTCCTGCAGGGGGCGCTTGGCACCTCACTTTGGAACCTGAGAACTTGTTTTGTTGAAGGCCTTTGAGCTTTGGTTGAAATGGAGACAGAAAGGACTTCCATGTTCACATCCTGTTACACTCTCCAGCATAAATATGGTCATTTTCATTTTACAGGAGGCTCAGAAAGGCAAGTCTGTGGTGGAAGTGGGTGAGCTGAAATTTGAGCTCAGGTCTGCTTGATTCTGTAGGTTACAGGTGAGACAGAAATGATATGCCCTGTTGTACCCAGGGTGGCCACATCTGAGGCTCTAAGACAAATAACAAATTACCACCATAGTGGAAAGATTAAATTCTCATGTACAACCAAATCAAAGTCTTAATATACAGTTAGAATAAAACACAAATTTCAGAAGAATGACCCACATACATTTCGGTTCATTAGTGAGTGAAGACGTGTTTTAGAAACTGGTTATATAAATTAAAAAACCACCATCGAAGGGCTCTAAGATTAGCCAGGAGGCTTAATAGTATCCTAATTTAAGAGTTACTTGAAGATATTTTCTAAGATTGCTGTTTCTATTGAGATATAAAATGGCTCTTAGCCTAGGATGTTAATAAATTCAAGGTAAAGTGAGTAGGCAGAGTTAAAGGTGGCCTTCCTCTCATTGTGCTTGGATTCTGGTGGTTCCTGTGTAGAAATTCATTTGCTGAGGACTTATTATGTACTAGGCACTTTACTAGGTACTCGGGAAAGGAAGATGAACATGATGTGGTTCCTTTCTTTAAGGAGCTCAGCTGGTGAGGAAAAAGCTGCAATCCCTGTTACATGTACAATGACAGAGGAAAGCTTGGGGACTTGGATGCAGGGGTGGACACTTCAGAATGGCCCTAACCAAGGCTGAAGGGTAAGGGATGGCTTTCCAAGGAGATGACACTAATCTGGGTCCTGAGAAATGCATAGAAATCATCCAAGCAAAGAAAGACCTTGGCTTGCGTTCTTCCTCGTGTTGTGCTGGGCCCCCAAACAGGCAAACTGGGAAGGCACAGTCACCGAGAGACCGAAGAAAAGACCTGAAGACAGTGTGTAAGACATAGAGTTTAGGGTGGGCATGGTGGCTCAAGCCTGTAATCCCAGCATTCTGGGAGGCTGAGAGGGGCAGATCACCTGAAATGGGGAGTTTGAGACCAGCCTGATCAACATGGAGAAACCTGGTCTCTACTAAAAATACAATATGAGCTGGGCATGGTGGCGCACGCCTGTAATACCAGCTACTCAGGGGGCTGAGGTAGGAGAATCACTTGAACCCAGGAGGCAGAGGTTACAGTGAGCCAAGATTGTGCCATTGCACTCCAGCCTGGGCAACAATAGTGAAACTCCATCTCAAAAAAAAAAAAAAAAAGACATAGAGTTTATTCAGGGGACTTATGTATGGAGTGTCCAAGAGTGGAAGGCTGGACAGGAGTTCCACTGCCTTTTGTGGAAAGCATGCAGGTTAGTAGGAACTCCCACACAGCAACCTCTACTTAGCAACCTCCAGCTAGCTTAAAACAAAGGCCATTGATTTATTTTTTTTTCTTTTTTTGAGAAGGAGTCTTACTCTGTCTCACAGGCTGGAGCACAGTGGTGCCATCTTGGCTCACTGTAACCTCTGCCTCCTGGGTTCAAGCGATTCTCATGTCTCAGCCTCCCGAGTAGCATGGTGGGCACGTGCTGCCATGCCCGGCTAATTTTTGTATGTTTTTTAGTAGAGCTGGGGTTTCACCATGTTGGCAAGGCTGGTCTTGAACTCCTGACCTCAAGTGATCTGCCTGCCTTGGCCTCCCAAAGTGCTGGGATTACAGCCGTAAGCCACTGTGCCCAGCCTAGGCCACTGGCTTCTTGTATGACTTGTGTTCCAAGGAACGAGGCCAGGGTCCAAGTGTTCTTCATGCCCCCATCTGTGTCCCTGCTCTGAGCCTTCACACCTTCATAAGTACGGCGTAAACATCCAGGTTGGCCTTTCCCAGAGTCCATAGCTCAGAACAGTGAACAAACATACACCAAAGAACATAGGATCGGCCATGTATGGCAGCTCATGCCCGTAATCTTAGCACTTTGGGAGGCAGAGGCAGGAAGATCATTTGAGCCCAGCAGTTCAAGACCAACCTGGGCAACACAGTGAGACCCCTGTCTCAAAAAAAAAAAAAAAAAAAAAAAAAGGCCTGGTACAGTGGATCACACCTGTAATCCCAGCACTTTAGGAAGCTGAGGCAGGCAGATCACCTGAGCTCTGGTCTCATTCGAGACTAGCCTGGGCAACATGGTGAAACCCAATCTCTACCAAAAATACAAAAATTAGCCCGTTGCGGTGCTGTGCACCTGTAGTACTGGCTACATGGGAGGCTGAGGCAGGAGAATCACTTGAGCCTGGGAGGTGGAGGTTGCAGTGAGCTGAGATCGCACCATTACACTCCAGCCTGGGTGACAGAGTGAGACTTTGTCTCAAAAAACCAAAGAAAGAGAATATGGGGTCATTCTCAGGGTATGCTTGAATTATTGTTATCTGGCAAGACATCCCCACCATATACCCTGAAGGATTTTTTTTTTTTTTTGAGATGGAGTCTCGCTCTGTTGCCCAGGCTGGAGTGCAGTGGTGCGATCTTGGCTCACTGCAAGCTCCGCCTCCTGGGTTCACACCATTCTCCTGCCTCAGCCTCCCGAGTAGCTGGGACTACAGGCGCCCGTCACCACGCTCGGCTAATTGTTTTGGATTCTTAGTAGAGATGGGGTTTCACTGTGTTAGCCAGGATGGTCTCGATCTCCTGACCTCGTGATCCGCCTGCGTTGGCCTCCCAAAGTGATGGGACTACAGGCATGAGCCACCGTGCCCGGCCTACCCTGAAGGATTTTAAACAGATCAATGAAATGATCAGATTTGCATTTTAGAACTACTTATCTGGGCAGCATTGAAAAAGGACATCACTGAAGGCTGAAAAAACAGGAGATTAACATAATAATCTTTGCAAGAAATGTTGAAGAACTGAACCAAGGCAGTGGCAGCATGGATGGAAGGGGAAGGATAGTTAAGGTAGAATCAATAGGTCTTTGTAATGGATTAAAAAAAGAGAATTAGACAAGTTAGGATTAAGTTTGGCTGTTCATGACAGAAATCCCAAAGTAGAAGTGGCTTAAACAAGAAAGAAGTCTATTTCCTCCTTATGTAAATGTTGGCAGGCCAAAGCGAATATGGCAGCTCCACAATCATCAAAGATCCTACCTTTTTATTCTGTCATGATTAACACCTTATGGTCCAAAATTGCTAGTGCAGTTCCAGTCATCACATCTGCATTTTAGCCAGTAGGAAAAAGAAAAGGAGAGAAAAAAGGCTTTCCTAAAAATTTGCAAAGACCATTTCTGTTTATCTCCAGTTGGCCAGACCTTAGATACATAGCTATACCTTGCTACAAAGGATGCTGGGAAATATAGTCTTTTCAGGATGGCAGTTTCTTCCCTTAAAGATTGGGAGTTTTATCATTATGGAAGAAAGGACAAGCAAATATTGGAGGACAAGGGGCAATTAGTAGTCTTTGCCAGTGGATTTGTGGTTTAGTCTGGCAGTCTGTTTAAAACGAGTGCCATGAGTGATTCTGAAATGCATCTAGGATTAAGAACTACCACAAAGACAACGGAGACCTACTGAGTATTTTGGAGTGGATGAATGAATAAATATCACTTTAAAAAAAAAGAGAGAGAAAGACTGCCGGGCGCGGTGGCTCACGCCTGTAATCCCAGCACTTTGGGGGGCCGAGGCGGGCGGATCACGAGGTCAGGAGATCGAGACCAACCTGGCTAACACGGTAAAACCCTGTCTCTACTAAAAATCCAAACAAAAATTAGCCAGGTGTGGTGGTGGGTGCCTGTAGTCCCAGCTACTTGGGAGGCTGAGGCAGGAGAATGGCGTGAACCCGGGAGGCGGAGCGTGCAGTGAGCCGAGATCGCGCCACTGCACTCCAGCCTGGGCAGCAGAACAAGACTCCATCTCAAAAAAAAAAAAAAAAAAAAAAAAAGACAAGTATTCTTGTCCATTCAGAATATATGGTTTTTACGTTCGTTTGTTTTGTTTTATTGTTGTTGTTGTTTTGAAACAGGTTTTTCTGTCACCCGGGCTGGAGTGCAGTGGTACAATCAGAGCTCGCTGCAGCCTTGATCTCCTGAGCTCAAACAGTCCTCACACCTCAGCCTCCCAAGTAGCTGGGACTACAGGCATGAGCCACCATGTCTGGTCAAGGTCTCACTATGTTGCCCAGGCTGGTCTTAAACTCCTGGACTCAAGCGATCTTCCTACCTTGACCTCCCAAAGTGGTAGGATTACAGGCGTGAGCCACCATGCCTGGCCAGAACATATGTTTTTAAAAGGAGGAATGAGAGGTTGAGAGACATGTTAGGAAACAACTGTGAAAGTATTCAAATAAGGCTGGGTGAGCTGGCTCATGCCTATAATCCCAGCACTTAGGGAAGCTGAGATGGAAGGATTACTTGAGTCCAGGAGTTCAAGACCAACCTGGTCAACATAGGAGACCCTATCTCTTCAGAAAAATTAAAAAAAAAAAAAAATTAGCCAGGCATGGTGGCACATGCCTGGGTCCTAGCTACTTGGGAGGCTGAGATGGGAGGATCGCTTGTGCCTGGGGAGTTGAGGCTGCAATGAGCTGTGATCATGCCACTGCACTCTAGCCTTTGTGACAGAGCAAGACTGTCTAAAAAAAAAAAAAAATTAAAATATGATAGAATAAGAACTGAAGCCTAAGACAACAGAAAAGAACTATTTAAAAAATGACTGCAGGACCAGGCGTGGTGGCTCACACCTGTAACCCCAGCACTTTGGGAGGCCGAGGTGGGCAGATCACCTGAAGTCAAGAGTTTGAGACCAGCCTGGCCAACATGGTGAAACCCTGTCTCTACTAAAACTACAAAAATTAGCCGGACCTGGTGGTGCACACCTGTAATCCCAGCTACTCGGGAGGCTGAGATAGGAGAATTGGTTGAACCCAGGAGGCGGAGGTTGCAGTCAGCCAAGATTGCGCCACTGCACTCCAGCCTGTGAACAGAGCGAGACTTTGCCTCAAAAAAAAAAAAAAAAAAAAAAAAAAAAAATTGCAAATGGAAGCAAAGGTGCATGAGGATTAAGACACTGCAATCTTCAATGCTTGAACAACTAAAATAGGAGAAGCAGCATGTTTATGAAAGGAAAGGGGACACTGTTGTTAGAGAATGTTAAGCCAAGGATGGAAGGGGAATATTCAGAGAAAAACATCCAGGAGGCAGGTGGTGACATGGAGCTGGAAATTCCAATAAGAAGCTGGCATAGGTTTTGGGCTGTCCTTAGAGAGGTGACGGGAGAAAGCATGAGAAGAGATACATGAATATATCATATGGACAATGGAAGCAAGTGAAGAGCTGTATATGTAATTAATACTTGCTTTTTAAAATTTTTTTTTAATTTTAAATTTTTATTTATTTATTCTTTTTAAATAGAGATGGGGTTTCACCATGTTGCCCAGGCTGGTTTTGAACTCCTGGGCTCAAGCCGTCTTCCCGCCTCAGCCTCCCAAAGTGTTGGGATTATAGGCGTGAGCCACTGCACCCAGCCAATACTTGAATTGAATTTGGGGTGGTACAGGAAGAGCTGGGAAGAACTGGAGTGAGCCACTGGCTTCAGGGGGGATGCTCAGGTTTTAGTGAGGAATGAGGTCCATCTGCAGACTCCTCTTCAGACTGCCACTCATGCTCAGGGGTCAGGTCCTCCCTCCACTTGGGGTTTCTCACATAATCAGTCAAATGGGAAACTGGAGAATTGCTTGGAAAATATCCCCATCTGTGTCTCTGCTCTGAGCCTCCTGTTACTGGTAAAATGGCATGCAGGGAAAAGGATCGCTTCTTTCTGTTGACTGGCTTAGAGTAGTCAAGGGGAAAGGTGTGAGGGTATTTACCAAGATATCTTCCTGGGAGCCCTCTGATGTTACAGTCACCTGGCCTTTCTGTAAATGGCCTTTTTTAAACTATTTCTCTCAGCCTATAGGACTTGCCCATTAAGTCAGGGCAAGTATAAAGTAGAATTGTAAAAATAAATGCAAATAATATTTTCCAGCCTCTACTTGCTTTGAGGATCCAGATTTAAAATAATACTGGCTGGGTGTGGTGGCTCATGCCTGTAATCCTAGCACTTTGGGAGGCCGAAGTGGCTAGATCACCTGAAGTTGGGAGTTCAAGACCAGCCTGGCCAACATGGTGAAACCCTGTCTCTACTAAAAATACAAGAATTAGCCGGATGTAGTGGCGCATGCCTGTAATCCCAGCTACTCGGGAGCCTGAGGAAGCAGAATCGCTTGAATCTGGGAGGTGGAGGTTGCAGTGAGCCAAGATCATACCACTGCATTCCAGCCTGCGTGACATCTCAAAAATAAATAAAAATAATACCAATACATTCTTTATCTATTAGAGATGACAAGGCTGGGTACGGTGGCTCACATCTGTAATTCTAGCGCTTTGGGTGGCCAAAAGAGGTGGATGGATCTCTTGAGCCCAGGAGTTCAAGACAAGCCTGAGAAATACAAAGACCCCTGTCTCTACAAAAAATACAACAATTTGCCAGGTATGGTGGTACATGTCTGTAGTTCTAGCTACTTGGGAGCCTGAGGAGGGAGGATCGCTTGAGCCTGGGAGGTGGAGGTTGCAGTAAGCCAAGATCGTGTCACTGCACTCCAACCTGGCTGACGGAGCGAGACGCTGTTTCAAAAATAAAACAAACAAACAAACAACAACAAAAAGAAACAACAAAATGTTCTTAACCTACCATACCTTTATGCTTCTAGTTCTTTTGAGACTGAATTCTTTATAGAGACACATGATTGCTAAAACCAGTGTTTGCGTATCCTGTAATTCCCCAGATCTCTGGGTTTGGTCGATACAGAATAACACTGTTCAATATGGCAGCCACTAGCCAGTGGTTACTGAGTACTTGAAATGCGGCTGCTCTGACTTGAGATATGTTGTAAATGGAGAACACACAGAACTGTAGATCTCGAAGGCTTAATAAGTGTAGTAGACAGACTCTAAAATGACTCTTAATAATTTCTGCCTTCCGGTATTCACACCTCTGTGGAATCTCCTTCCCCTGAGTGTGGGCAGGAACAGTGATTTGCTTCTAATCAGCAGAATATGACAAAGATGATGGGATGCCACTTTCGTGATTATGTTACATATGATTGTAGCTTCCATCTTGTTGGAAAAAATGATTATGTTACATATGATTGTAGCTTCCATCTTGTTAGAAAAGTTTCTCGTTTTAAAAAAACATTTTTTAAAATGTTTACATTTTATTTTTATTTATTTATTTTTTTTGTTTTGAGATGGAGTCTCATTCTGTCACCCGGGCTGGAGTGCAGTGGTGCGAACTTGGCTCACTGCAACCTCCACCTCCTGGGTTCAAGTGATTCTTCTGCCTCAGCCTTCCAAGTAGCTGGGATTACAAGCACCCACCACTACGCCCAGCTAATTTTTTGTATTTTTAGTAGAGACGGGGTTTCACCATGTTGGCCAGGTTGGTCTCGAACTCCTGACCTCGTGATTCACCCTGAACTCCTGACCTCGTGATTCGCCCCCCTCTTGGCCTCCCAAAGTGCTGGGATTATAGGTGTGAGCCACTGTGCCTAGCCTTTTTTTTTTTTTTTTTTTGAGACAGGGTCTTACTCTGTCCCCCAGACTGGAGTACAGTAGCATGATCTCAGTTCATTGCAACCTCTGCCTCCTGGGTTGAAGTGATCTTCCCATCTCAGCCCCCACAGTAGCTGAGACTACAGGCATGTGTCACCATTTCTGCCTAATTTTTTTTTTTTTTTGAGACAGAGTTTTACTCTTGTTGCCCAGGCTGGAGTGCAATGGCACGATCTCGGCTCACCACAACCTCTGCCTCCTGGGTTCAAGCGATTCTCCTGACTCAGCCTCCTGAGTAGCTGGGATTACAGGCATGCACCACGCCCAGGTAATTTTATATTTTTAGTAGAGACGGGGTTTCTCCATGTTGGTCAGGCTGGTCTTGAGCTCTCAACCTCAGGTGATCCGCCCACCTGGGCCTCCCAAAGTGCTGGGATTACAGGCATGAGCCACCGCGCCCGGCCAATGCCAGGCTAATTTTTGTGTTTTTTTGTAGAGACAAGGTTTCATCATGTTGCCCAGGCTGGCCTTGAACTCCTGGACTAAAGTGATCCACCCCCTCTTTGCCTCCCAAAGTGCTGGGATTACAGGCATGAGCCACTCTACCCAGTGCAGACTCTCTTTATTTTTATTTTTATTTTTATTTTTTTTGAGACGGAGTCTGTCTCTCTTGCCAGGCTGGAGTGCAGTGGTGCAATCTTGGCTCACTGCAACCTCTGCCTCCCGAGTTCAAACGATTCTCCTGCCTCAGCCTCCCAAGTAGCTGGGACTACAGGCGTGCGCCACCATGCCCAGCTAATTTTTGTATTTTTAGTAGAGACAGGGTTTCACCATGTTGGCCAGGATGGTCTTGATCTCTTGACCTCATGATATGCCAGCCTCAGCCTCCCAAAGTGTTGGGATTGCAGGCGTGAGCCACTGCGCCTGGCCAAAAAAAACTTTAAAGGCAGGGTCTATTTTGCCCAAGCTGGTCTTGAACTCCTAGGCTCACATAATTTTCCCACCTCGGTATCTCAAAGTGCTAAGATTGCAGGCTTGAGCCACCATGGCTGGCCCAAATTCTTACCAGTCTTTTTTTTTTTTTGGAACAGAGTCTCACTTTGTCACCCAGGCTGGAGTGCTGTGGTGCAATCACAGCTCACTGTAGCCTTGAATTCCTGGGCTCAATCAACCAACCCACCTCAGCCTCCTGAGTACCTGTGACTACAGGAGTGTGCCACTGTGCCCACTTTTTAAATACTTTGTAGAAACAAACTCTCCCTATGTTATCCAGGCTGGTCTCAAACTGCTGGGCTCGTGATCTTCCTGCCATGGCCTTCCAAAGTGTTGGGATTACAGGTGTGAGCCACCGTGCCCAGTGCAGACTCTATTGATTTATCCCTTGGTGGCTTTGATGAGCTAATTCACCATATAGAAAGGCCCACATGGAGGAGAACTGAGAGTGGCTTCCAGCTGATAGTCACCAGGGAAACTGAATCCTGCTGACAACCATACAAACTGGGAAGTGGATCCTTCCCTAGTCAAGCCTCAGATGAGACCTCAGCCCTAGCTGACACCTTGATTGCAGCCTTTTGAGAGACTCTTACACAGAGGACTGAGCTAAGCTCTATCCTGATTCCTGACCCACAGAAACTGTGAGATAAGCTGCTAAGTTTGTATTAATTTATTATATACTGCAATAGCTAACTAATGTTGTATGAAAAAAGAATGTAAACTATCTCATCAATAATTAATATTGATGACTTGTTGAAATAATATTTTTAATATTTGAGTTAAATACAATATTTTATCAGACTTAATTTTATCTATTTGTTTTTACTTTTTTATGTGGCTATTAGAAAATTTAAAATTTACTTATTTATTTATTTTTGAGATGGAGTCTTGCTCTGTTGCCCAGGCTGGAGTGCAATGGCACCATCTCGGCTCGCTGCAACCTCCACCACCCAGGTTCAAGCGATTCTCCTGTCTCAGCCTCCTGAGTAGCTGGGATTACAGGCACCCACCACCAACCCTGGCTAATTTTTTTATTTTTAATTTTTTTTTGTAGAGACAGGGTTTCACCATGTTGCCCAGGCTGGTCTGTAACTCCTGAGCTCGGGTGATTTGCCCACCTTGGCCTCCCAAAGTGGTGGGATTACAGGCATGAGGCACGGTGCCCGGCTGAAAACTTAAAATGTAAAATCTTTGGCTTGCATTGTATTTCTATTGGCAATACTGGTATAGATCTCCAAGGAGACAAGAATTTCATGTAGCTTATATAGCCCAGCATACTAAAGGGAGTTGGCAATCACATCCTTAACATCACCCTCTCACTTACTAGGGCATGCTGTGCAAACAGAAAACCCTCTACCACTTCTGGAAAAGAATGTTTCACTCTTTTTTAAGTTGGGTGAAGCTGCTGTATAATTTTTTTGCCCAAAGGTGAAATCTGCAGTCTTCTTACTTTTGAATACTGCCTTCAAGGTTTAATTGTTTCTAATTAACAGCAGGTGGCAGATGCAATTAAAGGGAAAAACACAATCGCAAATTAAGCATGATATTTTGAATTTCCTTATTTGCTACGGCAGCCACACATTCAGGGAATAAATGCTCATTATTTTGAATTATTTGTTTATGCATTGTCATATGTTTGCCTTTTACTGATTAATGCTTCACAACTTATGTTAAATCCTTTGTGGCTAATTAATAAAGCTGTAGTGGCATGACTAGCGACTCTGAACTCTAGAGGACTCTTTCACACAGGACCCCATTACCCCAGTCCCATGGGAATTGCTGCTGTCCAAAGCAATTGATGCTAATGTAGGTTGCTACAACCCTCCAGTGTGTTAGGACAGAAAAAAGTGTAGAGAATAACTTAAATGGAGACATGTGGGTGCTCAGGGAAGGGTAACTAGTTGTTGCACCTTTAAATTTAAACCAGTATTTTAAAATATTTGTACCTTTCATTATTTATTTATTTATTTATTTATTTATCTTTTTGAGATGGAGTCTCACTCTATCACCCAGGCTGGAGTGCAGTGACACAATCTCGGCTCACTGCAACCGCTGCCTTTTGGGTTCAAGCGATTGTCTTGCCTCAGCCTTTGGAGTAGCTGGGATTATAGGTGCACACCACCAAGCCTGGCTAATTTTTGTATTTTTAGTAGAGACAGGGTTTCACAATGTTGGCTAGGCTGGTCTGGAACTCCTGATCTCAGGTGATCTGCCCACCTTGGCCTCCCAAAGTGCTGGGATTACAGGAGTGAGCCACCACGCCTTGCCTGTACCTTTCTTTAGAGGAGAGTTTGAGAAGTTTAGAGAAGAGTGAGGAACTTCCAGCAGCAACACCACTCAATATCTTCTCTATTGTCTCAAGCAATTTAGCCAGCAAAACAAAACAAATAACAAAACAATACTGTTTGATATTACTGCTTCCAAGTACTTTCCCAAGTGTGTATCAAACATTCCTTCACACCACATATAGAATTCTCAAGAAAGAAGAATTTTAAAGAAAATATTGTCTTCATCTTATTTATAGTGGTGCTTTCGGGCCCCTTGGAGATTGGCACACTGGGCACTATTTGGCAGTCCTCACCCTTAATTTGACTCTGGACAGTCAGATGTGCAAGATCCTCACTCAGATGAATCTCTCATGAACACGTTTCTTTTTTTTTTTTTTTTGAGCTCGAGTTTTGCTCTTGTTGCCCAGGCTGGAGTGCAATGGCACAATCTTGGCTCACTGCAACCTCCACTTCCCAGGTTAAGGCGATTCTCCTGCCTCAGCCTTCCAAGTTGCTGGGATCACAGGCATGAGCCAATGCACCTGGCTAATTTTGTATTTTTAGTAGAGATGGGGCTTTACCATGTTGGCCAGGCTGGTCTTGAACTCCTGAGCTCAGGTGATCCACCTGCCTCAGCCTCCCAAAGTGCTAGGATTACAGGCGTGAGCCACTGTGCCCGGCCACATGTTTCTCTTTTCTTTTCTTTTTATTTACCTATTTTTATCCTTTTCTTTTTTCCCTCCCAGCTAGTGGATTTCAAACATTTTTTTTTTCTTTTCTTTCTTTTTTTTTTTTTTTTTTGAGACAGAGTCTCGCTCTGTTGCCCAGGCTGGAGTGCAGTGGCGCAATCTCAGCTCACTGCAAGCTCTGCCTCCTGGGTTCACACCATTCTCCTGCCTCAGCCTCCCGAGTAGCTGGGACTACAGGCGCCCACCACCAAACCTGGCTAATTTTTTGTATTTTTAGTAGGGATGGGGTTTCACCGTGTTAGCCAGGATGGTCTTGATCTCCTGACCTTGTGATCCGCCCGCCTCAGCCTCCCAAAGTGCTGGGATTACAAGCATGAGCCGCCGTGCCTGGCCTTTCTTCTCTATTTTAATATTAGGTTCAGGGGATAGGTGGGCAGGTTTGTTACTTGGGTAAACGGCTTGTTGCTGAGGATTGGTGTACAAATTATCCTGTCACCAAGGTAGTGAGCATATTATCCCATAGGTAGCCTTCCAACCCCCACCCCTCCTCCTCCTCCTCCCTCAAGCCATCCCCAGTGTCCACTAACATGGGTTTTTGTTTTGTTTTTTGAGAAAGAGTCACGCTCTGTTGCTCAGGCTGGAGTGCAGTTGTCCAATCATGGCTCACTGCAGCCTTGACCTCCTGGGCGCCAGTGATCCTCCTACATCAGCCTGTCAAGCAGCTGGGACTACAAGCACACAAGCACATTACCCCACACTCGGCTAATTTTTTTTTTTTTTGAGACGGAGTCTTGCTCTGTTGCCCAGGCTGGAGTGCAGTGGTGCGATCTCAGCTCACTGCAACCTCTGTCTCCTGGGTTCAAGTGATTCCACTGCCTCAGCCTCCCGAGTAGCTGGGACTACAGGTGTACACCACCACGCCAGGCTAATTTTTTGCATTTTAGTAGAGGCGGGGTTTCACTGTGTTGACTAGGATGGTCTCGATCTCCTGACCTTGTGATCCACCTGCCTTGGCTTCCCAAAGTGCTGGGATTGCAGGTGTGAGCCACCATGCCTGGCCACACTTGGCGAATTTATTATTATTATTATTTTTTTTTGAGATGGAGTCTCGCTCTGTCACCAGGCTAGAGTGCAGTAGCATAATCTCGGCTCACTGCAACCTCTGCTTCCTGGGTTCAAGCAATTCTCCTGCCTCAGCTTCCCGAGTAGCTGAGACTACAGGCGCATGCCACCACACCCGGCTAGTTTTTGTATTTTTAGTAGAGACGGGGTTTCACCATGTTGGCCAGGATGGTCTTGATCTCTTGACCTCGTGATCCGTCCGCCTTAGCCTCCCAAAGTGCTGGGATTACAGGCGTGAGCCACCGTGCCTGGCCTTGGCTAATTAAAAAAATTTTTTTAAGTTTTATTTTTAGTAGAAACGAGGTTTATGCTGTCTTTCCCAAGCTGGTCTCAAACTTCTGAGCTCAAGCAATCCTCCCACCTTGGCTCACCAAAGTGCTGGGATTACTGGCATGAGCCACAGACCCAGCCCCGACAAACATATTTCTTGAAGGTGATTAAAGGCTAGGCGCCCGTGGCTCACACATGTGGTCTCAGCACTTCAGGAGGCTGAGGTGGGTGGATCCCTTGAGCTCAGGAGTTTGAGACCAGCCTGGCAAACGTGAAACTCCATCTTTACAAAAAATACAAAAATCAGCCCTGTGTAGTGGCACGTGCCTGTAGTCCGAGCTACTCGGGAGGCTGAGGTGGGAGGATCACTTGAGCCCAGGAGGCGGAGGTTGCAGTGAGCCGTGACTGGGCTCCTGCACTCCAGCCTGGGTGACAAAGTAAGACCTTGTCTCAAAAAATAAAATGAAATGAAATAAAAAATAAACCAGAATACAGCATTTAAAAAATTAAAAAAAAAAAAGTGGTTAAGAGAACTGAGTTCATGTCTCAGGGTACCATATTCTATAGTCACATTGTGTATTAAAAAATTTCAAAACTGAAGAGGTGTTCCTGGCCCCGCCAAGTTCCAGTATATATTCAGAGGAGTTTACAAGCAGAACTGTTTTAGCCTAAGTACATAAGACTGGTTATAGAGAGACCAGTAGACTTCTAGGTGTTCTGATCTCACCTTCATGCATGTAGATTTTATCATCTGCCCAGTGAAGATTTCAGGACCTGGAAACGCGTTCTGACTCTCCTGGAAAATACTGCATCTCTGTCTGCTTTGCAGCCTGACTGCAGTGACTTGATTCTACATCCTTCAGGTGTTTAGGCTCTATTGATCTAACCGAGAGACGCCTGGGTCTAGTTTCTCCTCACCCTGAGTGCACTCTGACATGTATCACTCCTACAGATGGGCAAAATTTATAAAGAACAATTTAATTCATAAAAGGAGAATCCAAATGGCCAATAAATATCTGGAAAAAAGGTTAATCTCATTGATAGTAAACATACGATTAAAAATGAAATCTTTATCATGCCACTGCACTCCAGCCTGGGCGACAGAACGAGACCCGTCTCAAAATAAATAAATATAAAAATGAAATCTTTTTCTCCCATGAAATTAAAAAAATATATTTTGCACTTTAATTCTCATAGTTAGCAAAAGTTTGTGAATTAGACAATCTTCCACACTGCTGTTGTGAGTGTACATTTCTGGAGGACAATTTGGCAGTTTATATCAAGACCCAGACTTTTAATGTACGTGACATTTTCTAATTTATGTATTATTATAATTTTTATTTAATTAATTTATGTTTTTGAGACAAAGTCTCACTCCAGCCCAGGCTGGAGTGCAGTGGCACAGTCTCAACTCGCTGAAACCTCTGCCTCTCAGGTTCAAGCTATTCTCCTGCCTCAGCCTCCTGAGTAGCTGGGATTACAGGTGCACGCCATCACGCCGAGCTGATTTTTGTATTTTTAGTAGAGATGGGGTTTCACCATGTTGGCCAGGCTGGTCTTGAACTTCTGACCTCAGGTGATCCGCCTGCCTAGCCCTCCCAAAGTGCTGGGATTACAGGTGTGAGCCACCGTGCCTGCCCTATTTATTTTTATTTTATTTTTTTGAGACAGGATTTTTATTTTCTTTTTTTTGAGACAGGTTGAAGTGCAGTGGTGTGATCTTGCCTCACTGCAGCCTTGACCTTAGAAGTGTATTCTAAGAAAATAACCAGAAATAAAAGCAAAACATGTGTATAACAGTGTTTCTTATGAGATTATTTACAATAAGAGTAACTGTCCAAATAGAATATTGTATAGTCATTATGAAGTGTTTTTAGAAAACATGTAATGACCAATAAAAATACAGTAAAACCTGGCAAAAACTTTTTCCTAACATAATGCAAATTCAGTTTGGCTACCATCCTCACCAGATCCCCTTCTCTAATGGGGTGCACTAAAGAAAGCTCTTATCTTCTAGGATGTGGGGAATGCAGAAAGAGGACAAGGCGAGTCGGGGAAAACAGAAATCCCTTCTCAAAAGCAAGGAAGCAAGGAGTTCTGCCCCAGGGTTCTCCTAGCTCCAAGAGATTACAAGCCTTGCCACTGCGGTCCTGGAGGTCCTGTCAACCCCGAACCCAGAATCACCTCCACTGATAGGTGGTGGAGATAAATGCCACCAGGGGCCTCAAACTGGAGCCAGGACCTGGTTGGATCTGGATATTGCAGAAATTCTGGCTGACCACCTGCATAAGCCAACCCAGATATTTCGTTAACTTTGTAGGAATGTGACCATGAATTTTGTGATTAATTTTTTTAAATGTTTTCTATTATGTAAAAAAAAAAGCAAGATAGAAAACTTTATGGGCCTGGCTCGGTGGCTCATGTCTGTAAGCTCAGTACTTTGGGGGGCCAAGGCAGGCAGATCGCTCAGATTGCTTGAGCTCAGGAGTTCAAGACCAGCCTGAGCAACACGGTGAAACCCTGTCTCTACAAACAAACCAACAAACAAAAAAAATTAGCTGGGTGCGGTAGTGTGCACCTGTAGTCCCAGCTACCTGGGGGGCTGAGGCAGGAGGATAGCTTGAACCCAGGAGGTTGAGGCTGCGGTGAGCTGAGATCACACCACTGCACTTCAGCCTGGGTGACAAAGTGAGACCCTGTCTCAAAAAAATAAAATAAAATAATAAATAAATAAATAAGAAAACTTCACGTACATTTGCTCCTACTTCAGCAAAACAAATAAACAAGCAAACTCTCTTTCTCTCTATATATGTGAAAAGAATATATTTTAAAATGTTATTAGTGATTGCCTCTGATTAGTGGGCTATGGGTAATTTTATTTTTTAAAAATTTATCCTTATTTATTTATTTATTTATTTCACTCGAGATGGGGGTCTTGCTATGTTGCCCAGGCTGGTCTTGAACTCCTGGGCTTAAACAATCCTCCCACCTTGGCATCCCAAAGTGTTAGAATTACAGGCATAAGCTACCACCCCCGACCTGGCTATGGGTAATTTTAATATTTTTATTTTAATATTTTTATTATGCTTTTCTGCATTTTCCAAAAAAATTTTTTTTTTCTTTTTCTGTTGAGACAGGGTCTCTGTCTGTTACCCAGGCTGGAGTCCAAGCAAGCTGGAGTGCTGTGGCACAATCATGGCTCACTGCAGCCTCGACATCCTGTGCTCAAGTGATCCTCCTGCCTCAGCCTCCCAACTACAGGCATGTGGGACCAACCCAGCTATTTTAAAAATTTTTTCGTAGAGATAGGGCCTCCTTATGTTGCCCAGGCTGGTCTTGAACTCCCAGGCTCAAGAAGTCCTCCTGCCTTGGCCCCCCAAAGTGCTGGGATTATAGGTGCAAGCCACCACACCCAGCCCAAATTTTTCTATACTGCACGTGTATTACTTTTATAATATGAACAAGAAAAAATATACAAAAGAACATTGAAGGCTGGGCATGGTGGCTTACGCCTGTAATGCCAGCACGTTAGGAGGCCAAGGCAGGTCCATCACCTGAGGTCAGGAGTTCGAGACCAGCCTGGCCAACATGGCGAAACCCTGTCTCTACTAAAAATACAAAAAAATTAGTCGGGTGTGGTGGCAGGTGCCTGTAATCCCAGCTACTTGGGAGGCTGAGGAAGGAGAATTGCTTGAACCTGGGAGGCAGAGGTTGCAGTGAGCTGAGATGGTGCCATTGCACTCCAGCCTGGGAGACAGAGCGAGACACCTCAAACAACAACAACAACAACAAAGAATATTGAGAGAAAGTTTTTTCTTTTTTAAAAGTGGAGACAGGGTCTTGCTATGTTCCCAAGGCTGGTCTCAAACTCCTGGCTTCCAGTGCTCCTCCTTGCCTTGGCCTCCCAAAGCGCTGGGATTAGAGGCGTGAGTCACCATGCCTGGCCAAGTTTTTTCTTTTTTAACTCTGAGATCTACATACAAATATATGGTTCACAACAGAGAAGTCCTTATTCAACCGAGCTAATTAAATTCATATGTTCTCCTTTTATTGGCTGACTATTACAGAATACTTTTTCCTCAGAGTGACATCTTAAAACTATATTGAATAAGATGTCAGCCAGCATCTGCTTTAGATATTATTGAGTGGAATCTTGGAAAAAGTATGTTAACAGATTTAGAAAGGATTTCACGAAGTCTGAAAATGTGATCCTTGTTTCAAGTTCAATGTAACATTTCATTAAGTATACCATTGTGAGGCTGGGTGCGGTGGCTCATGCCTGTAATCCCAGCACTTTGGGAGGCCGAGGCGGGCAGATCATGAGGTCAGGTGTTCGAGACCATCCTGGCTAACATGGTGAAACCTCGTCTCTACTAAAAATACAAAAAAAAATTAGCCGGGTGTGATGGTGGCACACGCCTGTAGTCCCAGCTACTCGGTAGGCTGAGGCAAGAGAATTGCTTGAACCTGGGAGGCGGAGGTTGCAGTGACCTCAGATCGCACCCCGCACTCCAACCTGGATGACAGAGCGAGACTCCGTCTCAAAAAAAAAAAAAAAAGTATATGGGTATAAAATATACATATACTTTTCCACTCTTCCAATTTCATTATTTCCCAGCAAAGAATCATTCAGGGTCTGCCTGCAAATGGCAAATGATGTAGCACTTTTGTGGTCTGAAGACTCTTTTCTAGGAGGTAGAAGTGGGATTTCACTTCTGCTAGAACTTAATTACCCCAATTAGGCCTGGATTCTGCCTCCTGCACAGGGGTGGAAGGGGGGTCTTAGAAAGGTCCTACTTATGGGATGAGCCCACCCAGCTCAGGCCATTCTCTGAGGCAAACTCTGCCCACCGGAGGCTTTCCTCCCCCATAGCCTTTATAACTTGAGGCTCCGGAAGGAAGAACAAAATGTGGAAACTGATGCGATGCCAAGTGATTTCTCATGATTTTTTCTGCAGCTGGGTTCTTCATTTTTCTTCACTTTTACTGAAACATTTTTTGTGTGTACCATCTGGACTGAGAGAATTTGGTCTCACAGTTGTCATAGATGGATGAATTGAGGCAAACTCAAATTTCTGCTTGAGAACTTGCCAGTGATGGGAGGAGGGCTCCTGATGAGGAGCAGGGTGATTCTGAGGCCTTGGGGGCTGGAGAGAGTTCCTTTGCACATATTTGCTTTGTGGGAGTTGGGGAGGTAAAGGCCACAGAATATATTGACTTATTAACTTATTTAAATTACTTTATTTGTGAATGAGTGATGGTACAAGCTAACGTAATGAAAAATGCATCTCATTCTCGTGTGCCCTGGCCACCCAGTTTCTCTTCTCAGTGGCCAAGACAATTTCTTGTGTATCTCTTTGGAAATACTTTCTCTGTCAGGTTTTTGTTTTTTATTCTTAAAATTTATTATTTATTTATTTTTTGAGACACAGTCTCGTTCTTTGCCCAGGCCAGAGTGCAGTGGTACCACCTTAGCTCATTGCAGCCTCAAACTCCTGGGCTCAAGTAATCCTTCTGCCTCAGCCGCCCAAAGTGCTGGGATTACAGGTGTGAGCCATCCTCGGCCAGTTTTGGTTTTTTAAACACAAAGTACCGTGCTGTACACAGAGTTATGTATCTTGCTTTTTTTCACTTAAGAATTTATCTTGGATTTTCCCCTGTAGTATAGATTATGTTCCTTTACTCTTTTTAATGACTTCATAATATTTCATGATATGACAGTGCTGCAACAAATCCCTGAACATACATTATTCTGCATTTGTAGAAATTTATCTGTAGGTTAAATTCTTTTTTTTTTTTTTGTCACCCAGGCTGGAGTGCAGTGGCATGATCTTGGTCCACTGCAACCTCTGCCTCCTGGGTTCAAGCAATTCTCCTGTCTCAGCCTCCCAAGTAGCTGGGATTACAGGCATGTGCCACCATGCCTGGCTAATTTTTGTATTTTTAGTAGAGACAACGTTTCACCATGTTGGCCAGGCTGGTCTCAAACTCCTGACCTCAGGTGATCTGCCCGACTCAGCCTCCCAAAGTGCTAGGATTACAGGCATGAGCCACTGTGCTCGGCCAGGTTAAATTCTTAAAATAAGGAGAATGTGCATTTTTAATACTGAGAGATGTCAAATTCCTTTCCATAATCCCATCAGCATCGACGAGAAAGACTTTTCTTGCATCCTTGCCAATACAAGGGAGACACCAAATTTAAATTCTGGCAAAAGAGATTAAGAGTTGCTTCTTTCTTTTATTTCAAACACCCCAGGATGCTTAGAGGTAAGCATCCTATTATTCAATTTGCATCTGAAAACAGTCACAATTCTTTCTCTTTACATTTGTTTTCTGGTCTCAATGAGGGTTAAGAGAATTTGAGTGACTCTACAGGGGGAAAAAGGAAGTAACAGTCAAAGAAAATCATCGTGGTTTATTAGCTTTATAAGGATTCCAAAATGCAGGGCGTTTTACATTCAGCACAAGAGTTGTTTTTGTTTTCCTGACAGTGAGCGCGTAAGGTCCCAATGGCCAGCAGGGGGCAGCACGTCCACACAGAGAGTCCGGCTGGGACGCCGCCCACTGATTCAACATGCTGCAGCTACTGGACCTAGGACTTCATCAGTCAGAAATGCAAACTCACTTTGTTACCTTCACTGCCTTCTCATGATTGGCAGTGAAGAACCAAGCTCCACTGAAAGACCCGGATAAATGGAAATATTCCATTTATGCCAACCAAGTGCAGGGTGGCACAGAATTAAGAGGGAAAAGAGGGCCGGGCGCGGTGGCTCACACCAAAATCCCAGCATTTTGGGAGGCCAAGGCGGGCAGATCACAAGGTGAGGAGTTCCAGACCAGCCTGACCAACATGGTGAAACCCCGTCTCTACTAAAAATACAAAAATTAGCCGGGCGTAGTGGCGCGCGCCTGTAGTCCCAGCTACTCAGGAGGCTGAGGCAGGAGAATCACTTGAACCCGGAAGGCGAAGGTTGCAATGAGCCGAGATCACGCCACTGCACTACAGCCTGGGTGACAGAGTAAGACTCCATCTCACAAAAAAAAAAAAAAAAAAAGAGTATTATGAACACAACTAAGAATTGCATCATGTTGTAGAACAGAATTTAAATTAAATATTTGATTATTCCAGCCATTATTTGTGCTACAAAGCACAGATGGAACACCTTTATTGGATTCACATTATATTTCATACCTATTTTGCCAAAAGTGCTAAAAATGTCAAATAATTAACCCCTGTGTCTTCTGTTCCTCTAGAAACAGGATTTATTATTTTATCTTAAAAAGCAAATTAACCTGTTTCCTTAATATTAGTCCATTCAACCAGCAAATACTGATTGCGTGCCAGGTGCAGTGGATATTGGGTAGACAAGACATAGCCTCTTGGGAGGCTAAGGCAGGAGAATGGCTTGAACCAGGGAGGTGAAGGTTGCAATGAGCCACTGCACTCCGTCCTGAGTGATGGAGTGAGGCCGTGTCTACAAAAAAAAAAAAAAAAAGAGAAATTGGTGCTGCAGGATTCAAATCCAGATTTGACCCCAGAATCCACTATGTGCTATGCCAGTCTGGTCTCAGGTCTGCCCTTAGAAATTGTAGGCATTGTCCGGGCATGGTGGCTCATGCATGCAATCCCAGCACTTTGGGAGACTGAGGCGGGCAGATCACCTGAGGCCAGGAGTTCGAGACCAGCCTGGCCAACATGGTGAAACCCCGTCTCTACTAAAAATATATAAAAATTAGCCAGGCATGGTGGCAGGCACCTGTAATCCCAGCTACTCGGGAGGCTGAGGCAGGAGAATCGCTTGAACCCGGGAGGCAGAGGTTGCAGTGAGCCGAGATCGCGCCATTGCACTCCAGCCTGGGACACAAGAGCAAGACTTCGTCTCCAAAAAAAAAAAAAAAAAAAAGAAATTGTAAGCATTGCTCCTCCCTCAGTATTCTCAGAAGAGAACCAGCATCAAATGAGAGTTTTTCATACTATCTCATGAAAGCTATGAAAACTGAAAGTTATAACTTTCCACACATACATCAATTTATGCAATCAATCTGTTTCAAAATCATTCTATACCACACTTTCTCTATAAAATGGAAATTGGCCATGTGTCTCAACAAAAAGTTCGGGATAACTGGTAAGAGTCTCAATTTGTTAGTGGCGTGAGTTATTATTGGCTAAGGTTTTTTTTTTTTGAGACAGAGTCTTGCTCTGTCGTCCAGGCTGGAGTGCAGTGTCGCGATCTTGGGTCACTGCAACCTCCGCCTCCTGGGTTCAAGTGATTCTCCTGCCTCAGCCTCCTGAGTAGCTGGGACTACAGGCGTGTGCCACCATGCCCAGGTAATTTTTTGTATTTTTAGTAGAGACGGGGTTTCATCGTGTTAGCCAGGATGGTCTCGATCTCCTGACCATGTGATCTGCCTGCCTCGGCCTCCCAAAGTGCTGGGATTATAGGCGTGAGCCACTGCACCCAGCCGTGGCTCAGGTTTTATTAGCAAACAAACTATGAAAAACCAGGAGAAGTGGATAAAGAATAAGAAGAAAGAATCACAAACCAAAAGAACTGCAAAGGAAAAATCAGGCAGTTTTCTTGAGTTTCTAGCTGCACAGGAAAAGGGTAGGGTGGAGACCTGTAAAGAGAAGTATCTTACCTGTGTTGGGCCTCCAGTTGTCAAAGTCCTGGGCAACACCCCGGGTAGGATGCCCAGGGGGAACTCCTGGGCAGAGGTGAAGGGCTTTGCTACGTGAATTATCCAGTCTCATTAGCTGGTGATGAAATGGTTCACAAAGCACAGATCCTGAGTGCCTTGCCAGTTTTGGGAATTATTTGGAGACTGATATTCTTTCGCGTATCACACAGTGGCAGAGAAGGTAATTACCTTCTGGTTGCTGGCACCTTCAGTGGAAGAGCAAATATTAAGTGAGAGCTACTACTCTGAGGCAGGCAGTATTCTAACACTTATATATACAATAACTCTTTAATAACTAATTAGTAATGATGTTATTATCTCCATTTTATAGATGAAGGAACTGAGGCTTTTTGTCTCCAGCAAAATTAGCAGAGCCACGGTTTGAACTCTGGCAGTCTGTCTTTAGGGGCTGTCTTATCCTAGGAATACCACCAGTTAGTTCAACAAGCAGCTTGTGGAGGACATAGTATGTTCCTTGCCTTGGAACCCGGCACTCCTGAGTCACAAACAGTCCATTTTTTTCACCCGGAAAAGGAATGGAGAAGCTGGGCCAGACTATTTCTTTTTTCTTTTTTTTTGAGACAGAGTTTTGCTCTTGTTGCCCAGGCTGGAATGCAATGGCCTGATCTCTGCTCACTGCAACCTCCACCTCTCAGGTTCAAGCTATTCTCCTGCCTCAGCCTCCCAAGTAGCTGGGATTGCAGGTATGAGCAACCATGCATGGCTAATTTTGGATTTTTAGTAGAGACTAAATTTTAGTAGAGACTAGATTTTAGGTTTCACCATGTTGGTCAGGTTGGTCTGGAACTCCTGACCTCAGGTGATCAGCCCTCCTCAGCCTCCTAAAGTGCTGGGATTACGGGTGTGAGCCACCACGCCCGGCCAAAGTATTTCTATATAATGTGGTACACTGTTAAACAGGAAAGTCCACTGGTGCTCGACAGAAATTCTTGTGTTCCCAAGCACATCTTAAACGTGCTTGGAAAGTTACTGAGCTAAAGTGACTGACCTTGAAGGCACAAACCGATTCCGTCACTATTCAGTCAACAGACCTACTGCAGATTTCATTGTCACTTTGCTTCCCTGAAACTTACTTTGTTTTAATGAGACTGCCACGCAAAAGTGAAATTTAAACAAATTTAGAATCTTACTACTCTGTGTTTTACTTTAAAGACCGAAAAATGCTTGGGCTAAACCTTAAATAAAAGGATTAAGTCTTGCAATTAAAAATTGAACCAAAAGTACTAACGAGAGTGTTCTGCAAAACTGAAATTTAAACAAATTTACAACCATACTAGGTTTAGTCTCTGCTGTTTGCTTTAAAGACTGAAAAACACTTGGGCTAAACCTTCAATAAAAAGATTAAGTCTTGCAATTAAAATTTAAACTCAAAATACTCCACCAGTAAAATTACTTCGACTTTTGTTGTATGCTTGAAAGTTTTCACAATAAGATGGATAGGAAAAAAGTATTCCACCAAAATCTAAAGAGTGATGACGAATCTCCTCTTTGTGCCAGTTCATTAAATTGCCTAATGGCAACTACGGATAAGTAAATGCCTTTATCTCGAACGGTTCTGCTCTTTAAACGAATGACGGGCAACAGAGACCGAAAAAGTGTATCCCCAGGAATTCGAGAGGGACGGTGAATTGTAGTGGGACCGCCAGGAGGGGAGGTTCCTGCCCCCGAGTAGAACCTGGGAGCAGAGCCGCTCGGGGAGGGCGGTGGGGGCTTCAGGGCCGCGGAGGGGGTCCCCTCAGGGTGGGCCCTCTCCTCCTCGCCCGCCGCAGGCAGGAGCGCGGGGGACCGAAACCCTGTAGTTTGCAGCGTCAGGCAGCGGGTCCGCGCCCAGCGAGCGGCTCCCCAGCTCCTGGGAGTATGCGGACCCGGGACGCCCCCGTGAGCTCACTGCGCCTGGCTGACACGAGGCGCTCACAGAACAAAGCAAGGGCTTCGGGGAGGGCGCGGCCGCGAGGCCGAGCGCGCAGATCGCTCCGGACCCGGACACCGCCTGCGAGCAGCGCCGACCAGCCGGGAAGGGTTCGCGCTAGGCGGCGCCCGGGTCCCGTCGGCCAGGGTGAGCGTCCGGCCCGCGTCCGCGCCACGCCCGCCGCGTTCCCCTTTCCTCTGCGGCGGGCCGAGAGATAATCCTGCCCGAGGGGTCCCGGCGCCCGCCCTCCACGCGGTCGCACTGGAATTCGCGGCCCCTCTCGGGTCCCCGGGGCGCATTTTGCAGTCTGGGTGGCAACGCACTTGCTCCAGGACCGGCGGCTACCCCGCCGCAGCGGAGGCGCGGACTTTTCTTTTGGGGGGTAAGATGGCAGGTCCCGGGAAACAAAGGAAACTTGGGCCCGGCCCCCAGCGCGGCGTGTGTGGCTCGCGTGTGTGCCCCGGGTCCTGTGTAGGAGTCGCTGGGCGCCTGTGCCAGCCTGCCCGCAGCCCGCAGCCGGCGCGGGGAAACCAGCCGGGTACCAGCAGCCGGCGGCGCCCGCCCACCTGCAGCGGCGCCCGCCCGGGGGGCTCCCGGCCCTCGAGGGCCGGAGCGGCCGTGGCGGTGGCGGTGGCGGTGGCGGTGGCGGCGGCGGCGGCGGCGGCGGGGGCGCTGGGGAACCCGGAGCGGGGCGGGGAAGGCGGGGAGGCGGCGGGCGGCGGGCGGCGGGCGGCGGCGGAGGGGAGCCGGGGTGGGCGGGCGGCGCCACGTCACGGCTATTGTGGCTTTCCTGGTATATAAGGTCTCGCCGGCTCGCCGCGCTCCCCACCTTGCCTGCGCCCGCCCGGAGCCAGCGGTTCTCCAAGCACCCAGCATCCTGCTAGACGCGCCGCGCACCGACGGAGGGGACATGGGCAGAGCAATGGTGGCCAGGCTTGGGCTGGGGCTGCTGCTGCTGGCACTGCTCCTACCCACGCAGGTGAGGCCCTGGCGCCCGGCGGGGCTCGAGGGCCGTTCCCGGGGTGGGGGCAGGGGAGATGGACCCGGTCCCGGGGGACCGTCCTGCGCTCCTACCTCGGGCCACGGACAGGGACCGGGAGAGAATCTTGCTTAGCTGACCAGGGGAGAGGGCCATGTGGACCCCATTTTTCCATTCCCTTGCGTGCTGCCCCCTCCCCTCCCACGGCCCTGGGAACAATGCAGCTCCGCGTGCGGGCTGAGAGGACCCTGCCCCACACCAGGTTCCACGCTGTCCCTTCCCAGGCAGCCAGGTGCCTACTTCCCACTTTCACCCAGAGGCCCGAGGTGCCTGCAGGGATTAGCGCCTGGAGAGCTCGGGCTCCCTGGGGACGTCGTCCCTGGGTCCCTGAGGACCCGCTTCCCCCTAGGAGTGTCTTCGCGCTCCCCGCGCTCTACACAAAGAGAGGCAACGGTCCCTTTCGGGGAGGGCGGCTCACGCCCATCCTCCACCCTCGGAGTTGGTGTATCCTCCACCTCGGATTGGGTATCCCGGAGAAGCTACGGCTATCTGGCCCTTTTTAAACAAACCCCGGTTCCGGGCTGAAGCCGAGGCGGGGACCCTCTCCTGACGCTGCGCTCTCTGCGAGGCAACCTTTCACGTCCATCGCTTGTCATCTTAGGATCCCCATGTTATTTTAGCCCAGATTGGCTAGTTCTGGGGAGGCAGCATGGTGGGACGATTCTGTCCCGAGTCCCCGCCAGGCTTTGTCCGGGTCGCCGCTACCAGCGCGGTCTCCCTAGACCCTCCATCCGGGGAACCTCGCCCCGGGTGCGGGTACCGGGGGCCGCGCAGCGCTGCCGCGAGGGTGTATGGATGCACCTCGCCGGCGAGAGAGACCGGGGGCTGGGCCTGGGAGACCCTAGCGGGGGCGGGGGCGAAGAAGGTACGTTTGTTTGGGTCAGTTCGGGTTTGGAGGATGGGAGTGACGGCTCTCCAGCGCCTTCGATTGGGGTTAATCGAGGACTGTCTCTGGGGCTTCTCCCCCAAAGTTGGGCGCGCTGCGTCCTCCGTCCCCAGACATCGAAAGTCCGGGCTCACCTGGGAGTGCAGCCTGAGTGTGGAACGCGCTTCCCCACCGCTGGCGGGGTAACCGTACCCTATTGTCTTCCTCCCAGTCCGCTGCGCTCCCGAGCCTTCCTCAATTCTTTGGGGGAGGGGCGCGGCTGCGAGAAACCGGCCCCCTCCACTCCCCGCCCCATCTTCTCTCCGACCAGATTTTTTTCCTCCAACATTGTAAGTGAGAAGTTTTAATAATGCGAATAAATCTAGCTTGGGAGAGAAAATTTTGTTTAGTGTCAGTTTAATAAACATAATTTTTTTGTTGGTGTAGAGGATCTTTAGATCCTCAGATTGATACACCAGGTTTTAAAAAGAAAACATCACCTGCTGCAGTAAAACTCATTGTATGAATAAAGAACAGGTTACTTTCAGGGATCCCAAACAAGGTGTCCAAAACAGGCACCCTGTTTTAAGTAAATTACCATATTAATGCTTTTCTTTATTGGGAGTGCTGTTTCCTGATGGGACACACTAAATCTTGCACACAGTAGGTGCCCGATAAATAAATTTGACTTGATCAAGATTTTTTTTGTTGTTGTCACTAATCTATTTTGGATAGGATTTGTACATTTCTTTAGTCAATATTTGTTTAATGACCTTATGGATTTTACAACAAAAGGAGCTGGTGCTGATGTAGGAGGGCTTTATCTTTGGATTAATAGGCAGCCAAATGTACACGGGGCCCAGACTCTTGCCTGGTGCCACGTCCTCCCTCCAGCCTGTAATCAGAAGCCCTTGTAAACCCTCCCTTGCAGTGAGGGCTGAAAACTCCGATCTGCCTTTGTTCCATGACAAAGGAGAGATTATCACGTGCCCTACTGGACTGTGCATTTCGTGGCTTGAAAAATCAGTGGTGAATGATGCCACTCAGACGCTGGGACACCGGGAGAACCTTGGTTCTTGGCCACAGCACTGAGCTTAGTGACCAGTGAGGCTGCTGCTGGTGAAACCTTAACACCATAACCTCTCGTTGTCTTTTGTGAAATCGTTCCGACTTAATGGTGTTTTCTTGAAGTCATTCTGCCTTAAAGGAAAAACTCATTTTCTTTTTCAATTTAACACAAATATTGTGGCCATTTTTTAGAAGAGTTATTATTTCAAATTTCAAGGGAGAAGATAAGACTGCATTTCCCCCTTAAGGAAAAGGCTAAGTTACCAAGGCTGTGTTAAATTGAGTATGTGAAAGTTACCTAGCAAATCCAGGATAGACAGTGACCCAATGAATTCTAGTTCCATAAGTCTCAGTTACAATATTTAAAAATCCCCATTTTTTTGTGCAACTTTAAAATCTCCCCCTTTCTGGGAAAATAGACCTTATTGCAATGCCATTAAGTCAATATAATCTTGGAAACTGAATTAGTTAACTTGGTCTTTTTTTCCTTTGCAAAGAAATAAAAACAGGAGTTATAGTTATTGAATAACTTTTTTGTTCTTGTTGCCACTTGGCATTTTTGAGGCATTTCTAGGTAGTTTGTTTTGAAACTAAAGAGAATGACCTTGGTGGGCTGAGCAAGAATTCAGAAGTTAATGATGTTGGGTAAGAGAACAATGGTAAGAGAGCAATCTAAGAATATATCACCTACTTTAATTTTATATGAGAGTACGTGGAGGTAGCTGTGATGTGGAAATGTATCCATGTAACTTTTTATGTATTTTAGATTTATTCCAGTGAAACAACAACTGGAACTTCAAGTAACTCCTCCCAGAGTACTTCCAACTCTGGGTTTGCCCCAAATCCAACTAATGCCACCACCAAGGCGGCTGGTGGTGCCCTGCAGTCAACAGCCAGTCTCTTCGTGGTCTCACTCTCTCTTCTGCATCTCTGCTCTTAAGAGACTCAGGCCAAGAAACGTCTTCTAAACTTCCCCATCTTCTAAACCCAATCCAAATGGCGTCTGGAAGTCCAATGTGGCAAGGAAAAACAGGTCTTCATCGAATCTACTAATTCCACACCTTTTATTGACACAGAAAATGTTGAGAATCCCAAATTTGATTGATTTGAAGAACATGTGAGAGGTTTGACTAGATGATGGATGCCAATATTAAATCTGCTGGAGTTTCATGTACCAGATGAAGGAGAGGCAACATCCAAAATAGTTAAGACATGATTTCCTTGAATGTGGCTTGAGAAATATGGACACTTAATACTACCTTGAAAATAAGAATAGAAATAAAGGATGTGATTGTGGAATGGAGATTCAGTTTTCGTTTGGTTCATTGATTCTATAAGGCCATAAAACAGGTAATATAAAAAGCTTCCATGATTCTATTTATATGTACATGAGAAGGAACTTCCAGGTGTTACTGTAATTCCTCAACGTATTGTTTCGACAGCACTAATTTAATGCCGATATACTCTAGATGAAGTTTTACATTGTTGAGCTATTGCTGTTCTCTTGGGAACTGAACTCACTTTCCTCCTGAGGCTTTGGATTTGACATTGCATTTGACCTTTTATGTAGTAATTGACATGTGCCAGGGCAATGATGAATGAGAATCTACCCCCAGATCCAAGTATCCTGAGCAACTCTTGATTATCCATATTGAGTCAAATGGTAGGCATTTCCTATCACCTATTTCCATTCAACAAGAGCACTACATTCATTTAGCTAAACGGATTCCAAAGAGTAGAATTGCATTGACCGCGACTAATTTCAAAATGCTTTTTATTATTATTACTTTTTAGACAGTCTCACTTTGTCGCCCAGGCCGGAGTGCAGTGGTGCGATCTGAGATCAGTGTACCATTTGCCTCCTGGGCTCAAGCGATTCTCCTGCCTCAGCCTCCCAAGTAGCTGGGATTACAGGCACCTGCCACCATGCCTGGCTAATTTTTGTAATTTTAGTAGAGACAGGGTTTCACCATGTTGCCCAGGCTGGTTTCGAACTCCTGACCTCAGGTGATCCGCCTCCCTCGGCCTCCCAAAGTGCTGGGATTACAGGCTTGAGCCCCTGCGCCCAGCCATCAAAATGCTTTTTATTTCTGCATATGTTGAATACTTTTTACAATTTAAAAGAATGATCTGTTTTGAAGGCAAAATTGCAAATCTTGAAATTAAGAAGGCAAAAATGTAAAGGAGTCAAAACTATAAATCCAGTATTTGGGAAGTGAAGACTGGAAGCTAATTTGCATTAAATTCACAAACTTTTATACTCTTTCTGTATATACATTTTTTTTCTTTAAAAAACAACTATGGATCAGAATAGCCACATTTGGAACACTTTTTGTTATCAGTCAATATTTTTAGATAGTTAGAACCTGGTCCTAAGCCTAAAAGTGGGCTTGATTCTGCAGTAAATCTTTTACAACTGCCTCGACACACAGAAACCTTTTTAAAAATAGACACTCCCCGAAGTCCTTTGTTCGCATGGTCACACACTGATGCTTAGATGTTCCAGTAATCTAATATGGCCACAGTAGTCTTGATGACCAAAGTCCTTTTTTTCCATCTTTAGAAAACTACATGGGAACAAATAGATCGAACAGTTCTGAAGCTACTGTGTGTGTGAATGAACACTCTTTTGCTTTATTCCAGAATGCTGTACATCTATTTTGGATTGTATATTGTGTTTGTGTATTTACGCTTTGATTCATAGTAACTTCTTATGGAATTGATTTGCATTGAACACAAACTGTAAATAAAAAGAAATGGCTGAAAGAGCAATCTTGCATTTTAAGTTTTTCCAGTATGAGGAATACTTTGTGGGTAATCATGGTTCTATGAGCCTGTTAAAATTTTTAAAAATAATTAAAAACAAATTTTTGGGATTTTTTTTTTTTTTTTTTTTTTTTTTGTGGACACAGGGTTTCATCATGTTGCCCAGGCTGGTCTCGAACTCCTGGGCTCCAGTGATCTTCCTGCCTTGGCTTCCCAAAGTGTTGGGATTACAGGCGTGAGCCACCACACCTGGCCCCCTAAGTCTATTAATTTAAACCATAGGGATATACCTCAGTATTTTTCTCTTTCTTTCTTTCTCTTTTTTTTTTTTTGAGACAAGAGTTTTAGTGTGTCGCCCAGGCTGGAGTGCAGTAGCGTGATCTTGGACATTTAAACTGAGATCCAAATGACAAGACAGTTGGAGGATCTGAGGAAAATTCCCTGGTAGAAGGAACAGCATGTGCCAAGTCCATGAGCTGTAGCAATTTTTCCCCCATCTACAAGTCCACAGATCCTTTTGGTTTATCTCTCTATATCTATCTATCTGTCTAATTTATTTATAAGAGATGGGTCTCACTTTATTGTCCAGGCTGGTGTTAGACTTCTGGGCTGAAGTGATCTTCCTGCCTTGGCCTCCGAAAGTGCTGGGATTACAAGCCACCATGCTTGGCCCTCTTTGGTCATCTAAATTGTCACTTCCATCTACTTTCATGCCCCTGAATTTCTTTGAGACCCTTCAAGTGCATTCCGAGGTGGTTCAGGGACAACCTGGAAAGGCAGGCTGGAACTTGGGAATATGTGGAAGTTGTAGTCCACAAGTGTGCTTTCTTTTTTTCTGTTTTTTGAGACGGAGTTTCACTTTTGTTGCCCAGGTTGGAGTGCAATGGCGCCATCTTGGCTCACTGCAACCTCTGCTTCCTGGGGTCAAGCGAGTCTCCTGCCTCAGCCTCCCAAGTAGCTGGGATTATAGGTATGCGCCACCACATCTGGCTAATTTTGTAGTTTTAGAAGAGATGGGGTTTCTCCTTGTTGGTCAGGCTGGTCTCGAACTCCCGACCTCAGGTGATCTGCCTGCCTCGGCCTCCCAAAGTGCTGGGATTACAGGTGTGAGCCACCATGCCTGGCCTTACAAGTGTGCTTTCTTCAATGAACTTCAGTTCAGCCTTTAGGGCCTTTCAATTGATGGAATAAGACCCCCTCAGATGATCTAGGTATCTATGTATCTATCTATGTATGTATGTATCTATCTATCTATCATCTATCTATCATTTATCTATGTATACATCTATCTAGGTATACACATATATATACACACAAACATAAGGAAGAAATATAACTATTAGAATTCTCATTTCTACAATTGGTCATGTGGCTGAGCTGGTTTTACAGTTACCTTCTTCCATTATCAATTCCATATTAACTTGGCTGTCAGTAAGCATCTCAGCTGGTCATGGTTCTAAGCCTGGCAAGGTGAACCAAATCTTTGCTTGAATTTTATTGTGGTTTCCCTTTGATTGTATTTTATTTTATTTTTGGAGACAGAGTATTTTGCTTTGTCGCCCAGGCTGCAGTGAAGTGGCACAATCTCAGCTCGCTGCAACCTCCACCTTTTGGGTTAAAGCAATTCTCATGCCTCAACCTCCCGAGTAGGTGGGACTACAGGCACGCACTACCATGTCCAGCTAAGAGACAGGGTTTTACCATGTAGGCCAGGCAGGTCTCGAACTCCTGACTTCAAGTAATCTGCCTGCCTCAGCCTCCCAAAGTGCTAGGATTACAGGCTTGAGCCACTGTGCCCGGCCTCCCACTGATAGTGACAGGACATAGTAGTACTAAGAGATGCCCTAAGACATCCGTATTTCAAACATACTTTTCCTTAACTTCCATTGTATAGTAGCAACCCAATTTCCTCATGGTAATCAGAATTAATCACTTCAACAGTACAGTAACTCCCTTCTTTGCCTTTTTTTTTTTTTTTTTTTTTGAGACAGAGTTTCGCTCTTGTTGCCCAGGCTGGAGTGCAATGGCACAATCTCAGCTCACCGCAACATCCACCTATCGAGTTCAAGTCATTCTCCTGCCTCAGCCTCCTGAGTAGCTGGGATTACAGGCATGTGCCACCACGCTTGGCTAATTTTGTATTTTTAGTAGAGATGGAGTTTCTCCATGTTGGTCAGCCTGGTCTCGAACTCCTGACCTCAGGTGATCCGCCCGCCTCGACCTCCTGAAGTGCTGGGACTACAGGCATCAGCCACCATGCCCAGCCCTTGTTTGCGTTTTGATGCAGAGGCTGGAGGAGCCCAAAGTGATTGGATGGCAGTCTCAACTTCCAGTTCAGTGGGATCATTGCTGTTTCCAGGTTGGAAGCATTCTTCCATTGGAACTACGACCTCTAGACCAGCAGAGGTTAAGGTAGTAACAATTTTGCTAGTGAATCACTAGGGGTAATGATGAGTAGTGTCACTAAATTTCCAGTCCTTGATTCCTGGGTCTGCAAACCTGGCTATGAGAGAAACAGCACCATCTTTAGACCATATATAGCTTCCTGGAGGACACTGCCCCAGTCCTGCAAGGTATTGTCATCTAGTTGGTCCTGTAACTTGTTTCCAAAATGCCATTCCTCTGTTCCGTCAAGTCATTGGCTTTATGAGGGACACACTATGCTAAGATCAGTGAATTCCATCACCATGGGCCCATCACCACACGTCGTTGGCTATGAAGTGAGTTCCCTGGTCAGAAGCAGTGCTGTGTGGATTACCATGATGGTGGTAAGCATTCTATAAGTCCACGAATGGTAGTTTTGGCAGAAGCACTGTATGCAACAAAAGCAAATTCATATCCTGAATAAGTGTCTATTTTACTAAGAACAAAATGCTGCCCCTTCCAGGATGGAAGAGGTCCAATGTAATCAACCTTCTACCACATAGCTGGCTGATTACCCTGGGGAGTGATGCCACAGAGAAGACTCAGTGTTGGTCCCTGCAGCAGCAGGTTGGGCACTCCCCAGTGGTTGTAGCCAGGTTGGCCACGGTGAATGGAAGTCTATGCTGCTGGGCTCCTGCCACCATGAGCCCACTGGACAATGACAAGGATGGCTGGAGAAAGAGGTTGATTGATATCCACAGAATGGGTCCTCCGATCCACTTGACTATTAAAATCCTCTACTGAGGTCACCCTTTAATGAGCATTCACATGAGACACAAATATCTTCATGTTGTTTGCCTATATACCTCTATCCTTGCATCTCTTCCCTAGATCTTCTTGTTACCAACTTTCCAATTATGTCTCTTCCAATTCCATTCAGCCAAATCATGGGACATAGCCTGATGGCCAGATTCATATCTCTGGCTATTTCTCCTTTCAAGCAAAATGAACAACCAAGCGCACTGCTTGTAATTCTGTCCACTAGGGGTATTTCTCTTCACCACTGTCCTTCAGGGATGTCCTCAAGGGGTTTGTAGAGCTGCAGCTCTTCACTTTTAGGTGGATCCTGTGTATTGTGCAGTACTTTCTACAAAGCAGACCCAAGTTTTTTCTATAAGTCAGACCCAAGTTTTGTCTTTCTCAATCAACTGATCATAAGGAACTCTCCATGAGGAAAGAGGTACAGGCTGGGAGAGAGAAGGTCACGTAGCAAGGAGTAGGGACTGTGGGCATCTGGGCTCCTTCCTCATATAATTTACTCTTGTCTTGGGCCTGCTTGAGCCAGTCTTATATATACCACTTTCATTTGACAATGAGTGCCGCTATGCACACCCAACTTTATGGTCTGGTGGGTTAGACAAAATGATGTCTAACCCACCAAATCATGATGGGCAGCTCAGGTCCCATGGTAGCCCATGGTAGCCCATGGTTAAGGGTTCAGTCTCACTAAAGCACGGTAGCAAGCCAGAAACTGTTCCTCGAAGAAGAGTTGTTGTCTGCAGAGAATTGGCAAGGCTTTGCTTTGAAATCCTAAAAGTCACCATCATGCCAACGCTGGATCATTATCATATAAGCAACAAAAAATTTGGGTGAATATCTTAAAAAGTAATGATCGGCAGGGCGGGCTGGTTTATACCTGTAATCCCAGCACTTTGTGAGGCTGAGGTGGGTGGATCACCTGAGGTAAGGAGTTTGAGACCAGCCTGGCCAACATGGTGAAACCCCGTCTCTACTAAAAATACAAAAATTAGCTGGGTGTGGTGGTAGGTGACTGTAATCGCAGCTACTAGGGAGGCTGAGACCGGAGAATCACTTGAACTCGGGAGATGGAGGTTGCAGTGAGCCAAGATGGCACCATCGCACTCCAACCTGAGTGATAAGAGTGAAACTCCATTTCGAAACAAACAAACAAAATAATGATCAATCCTTACAGAGGAGGAAATTAGTAACTTTTTTTCCACTTGTCTTTGAAAATGCTTTTAAACTCATCTGGGCTTTTTATTTATCAGATTTTCATTCTGAGGTTATATTTTTAATATTCACACTTAAATACTACTCATATGATTTAAGGCTAAATTGAGTAATGAGTAGCCATTGTATGAGTGTCTCTTCAACAAATTTTAGCCTTAGAAGATAAAAGCAAACAGTGTAGAAACAAAAATCTAGTTGAAGTATTATCCATAAAGGGAAGACGAACATCTATTTAGAATGAAACATTCTAAAGACACACACCCAATGCCACCACTGTCCTTAAAATAGAACTCAAATATTTAGTTAGCTGAAAAGTATGTGTTTTTCATGTCTCATAGGCCTCATTGGGGCTTGGCTTGGTTATCTTTGGATTCCTTACTCAGTATAAAAAAGTATTTTTTTTTTTCTAATTTTGGTAGGATGGCACTTTTTGAAACAACAAAATCACCATCATGGGTTCCTTCTCAGTTTCTCTTCAAATTACACCTAAATTCTAAAATTAATGCATTTCTAAGAAACTTTAGGAAGTATCCATATGTATGATTTTGCAAAGAAATATCTCCGTGAGCCCAAAGGATCTGAAGTGACTTAACTGTCATGCCTCTTAGCAACTAACTGGCAGACAGTAAGGCTTGTGGAAACCTAACATGTCCAGAAGTGAGCTCATTACCTTCCTCCAGGTACTCCTTTACCGACTCCTTTTCTATCCAGAGCACTCGCTTGTTGAGTCGCTTTCATTACAGGCCTGGGAGCCGCCTTCCTTTTCTCTCTCCCTCTCCAATCAGCCATGAAATCCTGTCATTTCGAAGTCAGAAGTGTCCAGGTGTCCTGCCTTTCTTCTCCCTCCACCCCACTGCCTTCCTCTAACTTGCATCATCTGTCACAGTTGTACCTCTCTGTCCCCATCTCTCCATCCTGTGGTTATTCTCACCCTTATCTTTTGAAATGTAGATCTGCTCACTTTGTTTCCTGATTTAAAACTTTGGCTGGCAATATCCAAAGAAAAATAAATTGTTCTACCAAAAAGACACCTGCACTTGTATGTTCATTGTGGCACTATTCACAATCTCAAAGACATGGAATCAACTCTGGTTTCCATTAATGGTAGATTGGATAAAGAAAATGTGGTTCATGTTCACCATGGAATACTACACAGCCGTAAAAAAGAATGAAATCATATTCTTTGCAGCACCTCAGATACTGCTGGAGGCCATTTTCCCAAACAAATTAATGCAGAAACAGAAAACCAAATACCTCATGTTCTCAGTTATAAGAGGGAGTTAAACATTGGGTACACACAGACACAAAGATGGGAGCAATGAACACTGGGAATTTGAAAAGTGGTGAGGGAGGGAGGACATGAAGGGTTGAAAAATTACCTATTGGGTACTATGCTCACTGCTTGGGGCGATGGGGTCATTAGAAGCCCAAACCTCAGCATTACATAATATACCTTTATAACAAACCTGCACGTGTACTCCCTGAATCTAAAATAAAAATTAAAAAGATGAAAAAAGAAAACAAAACTTGGGCGGGCTACCCTTTGTCTAGAGGAGATAGAACAGAACCCCCTGTTCATGGCCTGTAAGGCCTTTCATAATTTGGCCCAAACCCAAATTTTCAGCCCTGTGGCCAGCCACCCTGAATTGCTCACCATTCTTTGAATCAACATCTTTTCATGCCTCTGTGACTTTTAGTACATTCACTTATCCACTCAGTGTGGCGGAAAGGTGTGGACACTAGAGCCAGGCTGCCTCAGTTTGGCTCCCAGCCCAACTACTACTAAAAGGACCTTAGGCAGTTACATACATTCTCTATGGCCCAGGAATCTTGTCTGTAAAATGGGCTTGATAGTAATGGTACCTATCTTATAAAGTTGTTGGGAGAATTAAATGAGGTAATACACGAGGTCTTAGAGTCTGGCACATTGTGAGTGCTTCATAAATGTTGGCCAGTGCATTATTTTCTATTGATGTGTAAAAATTATGTTGCCCTGACTGTGAGCTCCTTGAAAGCAAGAGCTGTGTCATATTCATTTCTGGGTTCTTGGCATATGACTGAGAGTAGGTGCTCAATTAATGTTGAGAAGTAAAATAGCCAACAGTAATATCTTAATACCAGGGTAACTTAGTACCATGGTAACTGGGGGAGGGGAGGGCAGACCTTGGATACTGTATGAGGTCATGGGGGGATGTCTAAGAGGATGGTGAGGACTATTTCTAAGCAGGCTGGCCTCTTAGGGCTGCTCAGCCCTCATTAGGTAGGCAGCCTCCTTGTCCATCTATAGCAGTGGTTCTCAACCCCAACCACATATTAGAATCACTTGGGAAGTTTTTTGTTTTTTGTTTTTTTTTGACAGAAATCTGGCTTTGTCACCCAGGCTGGAGTGCAGAGGTGGGAACATGGCTCACTGCAGCCTCAGCCTCCTGGGCTCAAGTGATCCTCCTGCCTCAGCCTCTCAAGTAGATGGGATTGCAGGCATGGGCCACCACACCCAGTTATTAAAAAAATTTTTTTTGTAGAGATAGAGTCTCGCCATGTTGGCCAGGCTGGTCTTGAACTCCTGTGCTCAAGTGATCCCTCTGCCTTGGCCTCCCAAAGTGCTAGGATTACAGGCCTGAGCCACCCTTCCTGGTCTTGGGGAAGCTTTTTTTTTTTTTTTTTTTTTTTGAGACAGAGTCTCACTCTGTCGCCCAGGCTGGAGTGCAGTGGCACAATCTCGGCTCACTGCAACCTCCACCTCCCAGGTTCAAGCAATTCTTCTGCCTCAGCCTCCCGAGTAGCTGGACAGGTGCGTGCCACCACACCCAGCTAATTTTTTTGTATTTTTACTAGAGACGGAGTTTCACCGTGTTAGTCAGGATGGTCTGGATCTCCTGACCTCGTGGTCTGACTGCCTCAGCCTCCCAAAGTGTTGGGATTACAGGCATGAGCCACCGTGCCCAGCCTGGGAAGCTTTTTTAAAATAGTGATGTCTGCCACTTCTACCTACCTAGGAGACTCTGATTTAATTGGTCGGGGTGGAGCTCAGTCATCTGCAGCTTTTTTTTTTCTTTTTTACATTAATTGACACATAATAATTGTACATATTTATGGGGTTCAGTGTGGTATTTCAATTCATATATACAATGTGTAATGATCAAATCAGGGTAATTAGTATATCCACCACCTCAAAATTGATCATTTCTTTGTGTTGGGAACATTCAAAATACTCTCCTCTAGGCCAGGCCTGGTGGCTTACATCAGTAATCCCAGCATGTTGGGAGGCTGAAGCAGGAGGATTGCTTGAGGTCAGGAGTTCAAGACTAGCCTGGGCAATATGGTGAGACCTCATTTCTACTAAAAATACAAAAAATATCTGGATGTGATGGTGTGTGCCTGCAGTCCCAGCTACTTGTGAGGCTGAGGTGAGAGGATCACTTGAGCCCAGGAAGCAGACGTTGCAGTGAGCTGAGATTGCACCATTGTACTCTAGCCTGGGCGACAGAGCTAGAACCTGTCTCAAAAAAACCCAAAAATACAAACAACCAAAAATAACAAAGCAGAAAAAAATCCTCTCTTCTAGCCGCAGTCATGTGTTGCTTAACAACAGGGATCTGTTCTGAGAAGTGCATTGTAAGCCAGTTTCCTTGTTGTGTGAACACCATAGAGTGTACTTACACAATGTTAGATAGTATAGCCTATTGCACATCTGGGCTATACGCAATAGTCCATTGCTCCTAGGCTACGAACCTTTCCAGCACGTTTCTGCACTGAAAGGCAGTCGTAATACATTGGTAAGTATATGTGTATCTCAACATAGAAAAGGCACAGTAAAAATCCCATATTATAAGGTGTGGGACCACTGTCATATATGTAGTCCGTCATTGACTGAAATGTTATTACGCAGCACATGACTGTATTTGAAAATATACAATAAATTATTGTTAACTAAAGTTGCCTTAATCAGTAGTTTTTAAAAGTTCCCTAGATGATTCTAAAGTGCAGCCACATTGAGAAGCCCAGTTGGGTGTGGGTAGGGGCACCTCTCCTCTCATGCCAATGAGCTGGCAGGGGCTGTTGATTCAGACATGGTTCAGACCCTTGGCTTCAAATCCTTGTGCCTAGGAGGTGTACACACGTCAGGGTTGTGCTTGGAGATAAGTGAGGTCATTTTCCTCCAGTCTGTTGTTTGGATTTCTACCCAACCAAAAATGGCATTGAAGTGCCTCTGCTCTGTGTCCACCGGAATCTCCTTTCCAAGGCACAGAGGGCACCCCTTCCTTCTGAGCCACAGACCCACTGTGCTCCCTCCAGCTGAGGAATAAATACTTAAGTTGTGCAGATAGAACATTCAGCTTCAACTGGAAGATGAGTAAAATGATACCGCAGATTAGAAAGTGTGGTTACCACCACAGCAGGGTGTGGTTGAATGGACACATGGATTCATGCTACAGTTGCCTATGTCCAGTGCCTGAGGCATCGTTGTCAGGGGATCCCAATCCCAGCCCTGGGTCTGCCAACTTGCTGCACGGCCCCTGAAAGCATCTTTGGACTTCCAGAGGATTGCATTTTTTGGAGGTACTTTAGTTTTATTTTTTTATTTTTTCATTGAGACAGGGTTTTGTTCTGTCACCCAGGCTAGAGTGCAGTGGTGTGATCTCAGCTCACTGCAGCCTCTGCCTCCTCAGTTCAAGTGATTCTTGTGCCTCAGACTCCTGAGTAGCTGGGATTACATGCATGCGCCACCACACCTGGCTAATTTTTGTATTTTTAGTAGAGATGGGATTTCGACATGTTGTCCAGGCTGGGTCATGAACTCCTGACCTCAAGTGATCCACCTGCCTCAGCCTCCCAAAGTGCTAGGATTACAGGTGTGAGCCCTTGCGACCGGCCTCCAGTTTTAAAATACTAAGATTCCATACAAATTAAAAACAAAATTACATGAATCAAAATGTTGTCTTTCTGTGAGCTTTGGTGAACTTGCTGTCTCATCCATGAAAAATTGGGCTCAGTGCTCCCAAGCTGAGCCTATAAAAATTAATGCAAATTCCTTGCCATTATTCTCGGAGATCCTGGGCATTCATCGTAATCATTTGTTCTGTTACCTGGTTGTCATATGTGCAACCTACTGTTTTTTATGAAGACTTGGAATAATTTCCCCTAATGATATATTAGCACAACTGACTGCCTCATTGGTAGTTGCTGTTCATCTTAAATGAGATTGCAACAACTTTGAACTGTTTGGTGGGGCAAGACAACCAGTCACACAACCCTTGTTGAGACATGACTGTGACTGCAATCAGCAAACAATTTCCTGTGTAGCTTCATGTTACCACTATGTGTTATCAGCATGTATTTGGTTTTATATTTACTTATTACTTGCTTATTGACTTTCATGTTCTGTCTCATTCCTGCCCCCCAAAGTATTTTGAGTTAACTTGTAAAAATATGCATTAAGCAACAGGTTACAAATAGATTAGGAATTTGAGGTAGAGGACAGGTAAAGGTAGAAAAGAATCTATAAATTCATGGATAGGATTCAAGGATGTTTGCCACGGGGTCCTGAATAACTGCTATAGCTGATGGGAGGGAAGGCCTATGATTAGAAACAGAAGCTAAACCGCCTTTGCATCTAAAACACAAGACTAACCCAGAAGTGCTGAGGTCTGAGGAAAGATTCTCATATGGGTCCTGATGAAGGGGCTTCCAGGTGAAATGTGATCACTGTTATTGGCACCATCCCTACAATGACGCTACGGCACCAGCAAGTTTTTAAAATGTTCATGAAGACAAGTGACACAGCAAATACTTTAGCAGAAGCAATATTACCAGCAGCTAAAATAGTGCTAACCAAATAATGGAGCTCTAAAATTGAATATGTATAGGAAGAACCCTGATTATTTAGAGGAATACATGCACAACATTTTCCATGAATATTATTTCTTATAATTTAGCCTTTTGATAAGGATTGAACAGAAAATTATAATGGCAAATACCACATACCAGTCACTATTCTCAGTGTTTTTACATATATTTGCTCACTTAATACTCACAACATTTCTCTGGAATCAGTGCCATGAGCATCATGATCTCTTTTTTACAGATGAAGAAACTGAAAGACATTGGGTCGCTTGCCCAGGGTCACCCTATGAAGCCCATGTCGGGTGGCTCCTTGCTCTTGGCCTGCACTAGCATTTCCTCTATGAGAGTTTGGAGGGTTCTCTTTGACAAGATCCTGGAGTCTGGCTCTTGTTTGCTGTTAAGAGCAAGTGCATAAGCTTTGTCACTTAATCAAGCCCAGGGTGAAGCTGACATCATGTCATGACCATAAAGGAGCCAGCTCAGGGATAGTGAACAGCCCATGCCTACACTGGGCATAATTATTCAAAAATAATTTTTAGGCTGGGTGTGGTGGCTCATGCTTGTAATTCCAGCACTTTGGGAGGCCAAAGCGGGTGGGTCACTTGAGTCTAGGAGTTCGAGACCAGCCTGGGCAACATGGTGAAATACCATCTGTATTTAAAAAAAAAAAATTTTTTTTTTTAGCATGCACTTTTTTTTTTTTTGAGATGGAGTCTCACTCTGTTGCCCAGGCTGGAGTGCAGTGGCGTGATCTCGGCTCACTGCAAGCTCTGCTTCCCGGGTTCACGCCATTCTCCTGTCTCAGTCTCCCGAGTAGCTGGAACTACAGGCGCCTGCCTCCACACCCGGCTAATTGTTTGTATTTTTTAGTACAGACGGGGTTTCACCATGTTAGCCAGGATGGTCTCCATCTCCTGACCTCATGATCCACCCGCCTCGGCCTCCCAAAGTAGTGTGCACATTTTTAAAGCTTGTGATATACATTGCCCTACTATCTGCCAGGAGGGTGTTAGTAATTTCCATTCCCACCAGCGTGCAGTTATTTTAGTTAGAACATTTTGTGAAAAAGACATTAGCAATTACTCATCTATGGCTATTAATATTTTGATGTATAGAACATTATATATAAAACATAAAATATATAATCCTATATATATTCTCTCTATAAGATACATTCTGTGTATCTATATATGTTATCTCTATCTAACATATAGAGTACGTGATCAATAGAATGCCCAACTTTAAATAATGTAACTTGTAGCATACTTTCAAAAATAAGATTTTTATATTTTTTAAAGACAGGATCTCCCTCTGTTGCCCAGGCTAGAGTGCAGTGGCTCGATCTTGGCTCACTGCAGCCCCTGGCTTAAGGGATCTTTCCACCTCAGCCTCCCAAGTAGCTGGGACTACAGGCAAGTGCCACCATGCCCAGCTAATTTTTTGATCTTTTGTAGAGAAGGGGTATCACTATGTTGCCCAGGCTGGTCTTGAATTCCTGGGCTCAAGTGATCCTCCCACCTTGACTTCCAAAAGTGCTGAGATTACAGGCGTGAGCCACCATGCCCAAGATTATTTCAAATGGTTTCCTAAGTAACCAGGCCTTCCTCGAGACGATCTGCTCTGTAAGTTATCAATTAACATCTACAAAACATGAATTTGGGGCTGAGAATATTTGATCTTCAGCCATTTTCTCTGCCATTTGTATTTCTTGGCAATAAAACTATGCCATTTACATATAAGATAACCTTGTCTTTCTGTTTTCTCTGAGAGGAAAATGGGATGGTTCATGTTCTGCTTGGCTCCCAATAGTCACTCCCTGCCTTTCTCTGTCCTGCTCTCTGTCTCGTGACACTATTGCCTCCCTCGGACTCTTTTGGCCTCTGGCTACTGGCTGGGTCAGTTAATGGGAAGCACTGACTGGAGATTTGAGGGTGGAAAGAGAGGCTTGGGGTGTTTTACCTCCTCAGCAACTGGGCTTCACTCTAGTAGGGGCTGCCTCCTTCTGCGTCTCCTACAGTTCCTACAGTTCCTGTAGAGGGTCCCTCTCTCCCAATTCCAGTACTGTCCTGGAACCTGAGGGAGACCAGGGCTTTTCAATGTTGCTGAACATAGTGGTTCCCCTACTAGTTCCCTTATTGGTACACATCAAACCATGGCCTACAGTGGAACAGCCCATCCTAAAACCCACTAGCTTCTCATTGAGAATATGGGCCTGAGAAGCCAGACTTGCAATTTATCATGGAGGACTTTTAGCTTAATTAACTTAAAAGTTTAATTGCTTTTATGTTAATTTTATTTATTAAAAAAATTTTTTTTGAGATGGAGTCTCACTCTGTTGACCAGGCAGGAGCGCAGTGGCATGGTCTTGGCTCGCTGCAGGCTCCACCTCCCGGGTTCAAGCGATTCTCCTGCCTCAGCCTCCCAAGTAGCTGGGATTACAGGTGTCTGCTGCCACGCCTGGCTAATTTTTGTGTGTGTGTGTGTGTGTGTGTATATATATATACTATATATATACTGTATATATATACTATATATATACACTATATATATACTATATATATACACTATATATATACTATATATATACAGTATATATATACTATATATATACACTATATATATACTATATATATACTATATATACTATATATACTATATATATACTATATATATACTATATATATACAGTATATATATACTATATATATACACTATATATATACTATATATACTATATATATACTATATATATACTATATATACTATATATACTATATATATACTATATATATACTATATATATACTATATATATACTATATATATACTATATATATTCACTATATATATACACACTATATATATACACACTATATATATACACACACACTATATATATACACTATATATATACACTATATATACACACTATATATATACAAAATATATATATACAAAATATATATATATATATATACAAAATATATATATATATTTTTTTTTAGTAGAGACGGGGGTTTCACCATGTTGTCCAGGCTGGTCTCAAACTCCTGACCTCGTGATCCACCCACCTTGGCCTCCCAAAGTGCTGGGATTACAGGCATAAGCCACCGTGTCTGGCCTATTTATTATAATATTATCCAGAAAGGTCTTTAAAAATAATTATAGCATACATTTATACCCTGACTTCTTAAAGCAACTTCCTTAAAAAAACAAATTTCAAATGACCAAGAGAAATTGTCAAGGACTTTAAGTTGGATCCTTAAGTGATTAGGTTTGTGTTGAGGGATTTTAATAAAAAGATTTGTGGTTTCCAATAGAGAGAAAAGCAAAAACCACCAACCAACCAACCAACCAACAAGCAAAAACTCCCTAAAATTTGAATACTAGATTTATTTTTTGGTGTAGTGGGGAGAAGGAGAATACAGAAAAGTACGTGGGATAGTATAATAACCTGGGCTTTCATAATCAGGATGAACAAATGTTGGTATTTCATCATGTTGCTTCAGTTCAATATATTTTTAGAAATACCATACACAGACCAGGTGCAGTGGCTCACGCCTGTAATCCCAGCACTTTAGGAGGCTGAGGCTGGCGGATCACGAGGTCAGGAGATCAAGACCATCCTGGCTAACACAGTGAAACCCCGTCTCTACTAAAAACACAAAAAATTAGCCGGGCATGGAGGCGTGTGCCTGGAGTCCCAGCTACTTAGGAGAATCGCTTGAACCTGGGAGGCGGAGGTTGCAGTGGGCCAAGATTGTGCCACTGCACTCCATCCTGGGTGACAGAGTGAGACTCTGTCTCGAAAAAAAAAAAAAAAAAGCAGCTATTATAAATAATTTGATATGTATCCAATTTATGCTAAGCTAGTACATACAGTAATTTATTTATTTTAACTCCTATGAGTATTGTATTATATCCACAATTACACAATTGCACCTCAATTTATGTATCTAATTTTCTGCTGGAAAACTTTTAGGTTTCTTTCCAATTATGATCATCCTACAAGCAATATTGCAATGGCCCTTCTAGTACGTGTCTCATTGTGCATATATTTTATAGTGTTTATACCTAGACATGGAGTTGCCAGGCCATGGGGGCATGCTCATTTCCAGTTACACTAGATGGCAAGAACTGATTGTGTTAGTCAACCAGTTTATTGGCGTTACCTTAATTGAACCTCCAGATGGCTGTTAAATAGATTTCTGAGGTTTCTCAAGAAGAATTGGCATTACTGGGTGCAGTATGCGACTTCAATTCTAAATACATGCCCAGGTACAGTGGAATGGCTAGAATGAACAAAGTCACCCACAACAATGAGACTAGGCAGACCTCTAGCAGTATTTATGTGATGTAGTACTTCTGTGTAGTGTTTAAAAATAATTTTAAGCTGGGTGCAGTGTCTTACGCCTGTAATCCCAGCACCTTGGGAGGCTGAGGCGGGAGGATTGCTTGAGCCCAGGGGTTTGAGACCAGCCTGGCCAATATAGTGAGACCTCTAAAAATTAAAAATAATAATAAAAAAATTAGCTAGGTGTAGTGGTGTGGGCCTGTAGTCCTCGCTACAGGGGAGGCTGAGCAGGGAGGATTGCTTGAGTCCAGGAGGTCGAGGCTGCAGTGAGCTATGATTGCACCACTGCACTCAAACCTGAGTGACAGAGCAAGACCCAGTCTCAAAAAAAAAAAGAGGAATGATAATAATAATTTTAAAACCTCAGAAATATGAATATGTCATGCCCCAAGAAATCTCTTGCCAAATATCACAATTAAACAACAACACTTTTATGCACCTTTGGTATAAAATCACCAAAACTAGTCTAAACGAATCTCAGAAACAGATGGTGTGAAGTCCCTAAAAAGAGTGACTTTATATTGGAATAGAAGCACAAGTAGTCAGAGAGCAGTCAGTCATAACTGTTTTCAGTACCATGAATTTTCCTATTCTTTTGGTAATGCCTTTGAACAACTTCACTGAGTTTGGTTGTAAATGGGGACCTTTATATCAAGGTCAGCTAGTTCCTTGGATCAAATTGCATAAAGTCCTGTCTTGCATTCATAATGGCACTCTTGTGTCTATCAACCTCAGTTCATATTTACATGGACATAAAGGGAAGGCATTACTTTTTTTTTTTTTTTTTTTTGAGACAGAATTTTGCTGTATCGCGCAGGCTGGAGTGAAGTGGCGCGATCTCGGCTCACTACAACCTCCGCCCCCCCACTGGGTTCAAGCGATTCTCCTGCCTCAGCCTCCCGAGTAGTGGGGATTATAGGCGTGTGCCACCATGCCTGGCTAATTTTTTTATTTTTAGTAGAGATGGGGTTTCGCCATGTTGGTCAGGCTGGTCTCGAACTCCTGCCCTCAGGTGATCCACCTGCCTTGGCCTCCCAAAGTGATGGGATTAAAGGAGTGAGCCATTGCGCTCAGCTTAAGGGAAGGCATTTACCTGCTTTCAGATGGTTTAGTGTTTGAATTTTCTGACAAGAAGTTGGTGTTATTTCCCTTTTATCTGGATCACGTTCTATGCTCAGCAGCTGCACTAGAGACAATTTTAAAATAAAGTACATGCCGTGTAGTCTAGTGCTGCTTAAGATTTTATTTTTTATATGCTGCAATTTCTTTCTTACAACCACAGCATAAGGTAATCCAAAGTTCCATTTCATATTTTTGCTTGTGTCCTTATTTTAAAAGAAAAGGAACAGGATTTCTTCTAGATTGCAGTTCCTATTTTGAGTGGAAATATTTTCACTATTTTGTTCCAGCCCTGAGAAAGAAACCAGATCGTCTCTAGTTAAGAGTTCATGGCTAGCCAAGGGAATCCTTTCATATTTTAGGTCCCCAGTACGCATGATTGGGCCACTAGATTCTTTCTGGGTGGCTTCTGTGAATGAAATGGAGCTGCTGAGAAAAAGTGGAACAAAATTCCAATATGGAAAATTACCCCACAAAGAAGCGACTTGTAACTTAAGATGTGATGTTACCACCTGATTTCCCATGACTGCATTTGTGGTTGACTTTATATACTTTTTGTCCCCTAAACTCTTCCTACTTAATAAACAATAATTACAAATAAAAATGATTGATGATCACAAACTATAAAAGCCACTGTGAAAAATTACATCTAGAAAATTTTGCTTCATGTTCTCAAAATTTGTGTTTTGGAGTCATTTTCAAATGACTCACCATAGAAGCAAATTTCACAGACAACAATGATAAAGAGAAATATTGAAATGAAAATAAGTAAATAAAGCTTCTTTTCACAGAAAAGTTTTTTATTGTGGTGTAAAATATACATAACGTAAAATTTACCAACTTTTTTTTTTTTTTTTGAGATGGAGTCTTGCTCTGTCACCCAGGCTGGAGTGCAGTGGTGTGATCTCGGCTCACTGTAACCTCCGCCTCCTGGGTTCAAGTAATTCTCCTGCCTCAGCCTCCTGAGTAGCTGAGATTACAGGCACATGCCACCATGTCTGGCTAATTTTTGTATTTTTAGTAGAGACAGAGTTTCACCATGTTGGCCAGGCTGGTCTCGAACTCCTGGCCTCAAGTGATTTGTCCACCTCAGCCTCCCAAAGTGCTGGGATTACAGGTGTGAGCCACCGTGCCTGGCCCCATCTTGTATTTTATTTTATTTTTTTTGAGATGGAGTCTTGCTCTGTTGCCCAGGTTAGAGTGCCTTGGCTCAATCTTGGCTCACTGCAAACTCCGCTTCCCAGGTTCAACCGATTCACCTGTCTCAGCCTACTGAGTAGCTGGGATTACAGGCGCCTGCCACCATGCCTGGCTAATTTTTGTATTTTTAGGAGACAGGGTTTCACCATGTTGGCCAGGCAGGCTGGTCTCGAATTCCTGACCTCGTGATTCACCCACCTCGGCCTCCCAAAGTGCTGGGATTACAGGCGTGAGGCACCATGCCTGGCCTTTTTCTTTTCTTTTTTTTTTAAGACGGAGTTTCACTCTTGTTGCCCAGTCTGGAGTGCAATGGCACGATCTCGGCTCACTGCATCCTCTGCCTCCTGGGTTCAAGTCATTCTCTTGCCTCAGCCTACCTAGTAGCTGGGATTACAGGCATGAGCCACCACTCCTTGCTAATTTTGTATTTTTAGTAGAGATGGAGTTTCACCATGTTGGTCAGGCTGGTCTCAAACTCCTGACCTCAGGTAATCCACCTGCCTCAGCCTCCCAAAGTGCTGGGATTATAGGCATGAGCCACCACTCCTGGCTTTTTTTTTTTTTTGAGACAGAGTTTTGCTCTTGTTGCCCAGACTGGAGTGCAATGGTTCAATCTTGGCTCACCACAACCTCCACTTCCCAGGTTCAAGTGATTCTCCTGCCTCAGCCTCCTGAGTAGCTGGGATTATGGCACGTGCCACCACGCCTGGCTAATTTTTGTATTTTCAGTAGAGACAGAGTTTCACCATGTTGGCCAGGCTGGTCTCGAACTCCTGGCCTCAAGTGATCTGCCTGCCTCAGCCTCCCAAAATGCTGTGATTTATGGGCATGAGCCACCATGCCTGGCCCCATCTTGTATTGTTAAGTGTACAGTTCTCTGGCATTTACATTGGTCTGCAATCATCACCATCATCCATCTCTAGAACTTTTTAATCTTATAAGGCTGAAACTGTATCCCCTAAACACTAATGCTCCATCCTCATTGCACACCCCGCCCCCATTGCCCTGGTCCCTGGCAAACACCACTCTGCTTTCTGTCTCTGTGAATTTGACTACTGTGGTATCTCATATAAGTAGAATCATATTTGTCCTTTTTGTGACTGACTCATTTTACTTAGCATGATGTCCTCAAGGTTCATCACACATTGCATATGTTGGAATATCCTTCCTTTTTTTTTTGAGATGGAGTTTTGCTCTTGTTGCCCAGGTTGGAGTGCAATGGCGTGATCTTGGCTCACTGCAACCTCCGCCTCCCGGGTTCAAGGGATTCTCCTGCCTCAGCTTCATGGGTAGCTGGGATTACAGGTGTGCACCACCACGCCTGGCTAATTTTTTGTATTTTCAGTAGAGACGGGGTTTCACCATGGCCAGGCTGGTCTTGAACTCCTGACCTCAGGTGATCTGCCCACCTCGGCCTCCCAGAGTGCTGGGATTACAGGCGTGAGCCACCGCACCTGGCTAATATCCTTCCTTTTTAAGGCTGAATGATATTCCATTGTGTGTATATGCCATATTTGTTTTTCTAGTCATCCGTTGATGTGGACATGGGTTGTTTCCATTTTTTGGCTATTGTAAATAATGCTGCTGTTAACATGGGTATACAAATATCTGTTCTAGTCCCTCCTGTGAATTTTGGGTCTATACTCAGATGTGGAATTGCTGGATCATTTAATAATTCAATGTTTAGGCTGGGCACAGTGGCTCACGCCTGTAATCCCAGCACTTTGGGAGGCCGAGGTGGGTGGATCATGAGGTCAGGCGTTTGAGACCAGCCTGGCCAACATAGCGAATCCCCGTCTACTAAAAATACAAAAAATTAGCCGGGCGTGGTGGCGGGCACCTGCTATCCCAGCTACTGAAGCACAAGAATCGCTTGAAACTGGGAGGCGGAAGTTACAGTGAGCTGAGATCGCCTTACTGCACTCCAGCCTGGGCAACAGTGCAAGACTTTGTCTCAAAGAAACAAACCAACCAACCAAAAAAATTCAATGTTTAATTTTTTTTTTTTTTTTTTTTTGTGACGGAGTCTCGCTCTGTCACCTAGGCTGGAGTGCAGTGGCACGATCTCGGCTCACTGCAACCTCCGCCTCCTGAGTTCAACCAATTCTCCTGCCTCAGTCTCCCAAGTAGCTGGGATTACAGGTGCCTGCCACCACGCCCAGCTAATTTTTGTATTTTTAGTAGAGACGGGGTTTCACCATGTTGGCCAGGCTGGTCTCGAGCTCCTGACCTCATGATCCGCCCACCTCGGCCTCCCAAATCCTCCGCCTGGGATTACAGGCGTGAGCCACCGCGCCCAGCACAATGTTTACTTTTTTAGGGAACTGCCATACTGTTTTCCACAGAAACTGCACCATTTACTTTCCCACTAACAGTGCACAGGGGTTCCAGTTTTCCACATCCTCACCAACACTTAATTTTTTAAAATAATAGCCATCCTAATGAGTGTAACGAGCCAGGAAAAGTCTTTAATGTCAACACAAATACAGATATATTTTATCTTTTTGAGGGACATTTAGCTTGTTTTTAGCTTTTTACTGTGAAAACAAAGCTATGATGAATAAAATCCTTGCCTGTACATCTTTGTGATTGTGGCTTATTGTCAACTTGTATTATGTTACTAAAAGTTGAATTGCTGGATTGAAGGATATACATTTACAATATTTATTGCCATTTATACTTTGAGGGTTTCTTTCTTCTTTGCTTTCTTTCTTTTTGTTTTTTGAGACAGAGTCTTGCTCTGTCGTGTAGGCTGAAGTGCAGTGGTGCGATCTCAGCTCACAGCAATCGCTGCCTCCCGGGCTCAATGGATCCTCATGCCTCAGCCTTCTGAGTAGCTGGGACTACAGATGCGTGCCACCATGCCTGGCTAATTATTTTTTTGTATTTTCAGTAGAGACAGGGTTTCACCATATTGGCCAGGCTGGTCTTGAACTCCTGACCTTATGCAATCTGCCTGCCTCAGCCTCCAAAGGGTTGGGATTACAGGCGTGGGCCACTGCACCCTGCCTACTTTGAGGATTTCTGATCCTCATACACAACCCTCCCCTAACAAGAGCAGGTATTATCAATTAATTTTTTTTTTTTTTTGCCAAGAAAATGGGCAAAACTCATTGTTTTTATTGTATTCTTTAGTTTCTAATAAGGGTTAATATCTTTTGATCTTTTTACCTCAATCTCTAATTAAATGAATTGAAAGTTGCAAATAAGTGGTTTCCCAAGGAAAACTGGGGTACTATTACCAAAAGAAGGATGAAGATATACCACACAGGCAAAAGCTACACACTTTTGTAGTTTTAATTTTCTTATTTTAACATTTGATTCATCCAGAATTTATCTTAATGGCTTTATTTTTCCAAATTCTTAGCTACTTGTCACAACATTATTTACTTAGTCCATATTTTCTCCACTGATTTGAAATGCTACCTTTATTATGTTTAAATTGTACACACTTGACTCTTTTTTGGAATATAAATATGAATTTTATATATATATATATTTTTTTTTTTTTTTGAGACAGAGTTTCACTCTTGTCACCCAGGCTGGAGTGCAATGGTGTGACTTCGGCTCACTGCAACCTCTGCCTCCCAGGTTCAAGTGATCCTCCCGCCTCAGCCTTCTGAGTAGCTGGGATTACAGGCACCCACCACCATGCCCGGCTAATTTTTGTATTTTTAGTAGAGATGGGGTTTCACGAAGTTAGCCTGGCTGGTCTTGAACTCCTGAACTCAGGTGATCTGCCCATCTCAGCCTCCCAAAGTGTTGGTACTACAGCCACTCTGCCTGGCCATTTTTTTGAAGTGTATATTTTGTTCTATTGATTTGTCTGTCATTTCTCGTGCTAGTACTACACTGCTTTACTTACTGTAGCTTTATAATCTCTTTCAATGCCTGATAGGGCAAATCTGTTCATTTTTCTTTCCTTGCTAAAATTTCCTGTTGTTTTCACATGTTTATTCTTCCAGCACAGTAGTTCTCAACCTTGGCTGCACATTGGAATCACTCAGGGAACGTTAACAAATGCTGATAACCTCACCCCACTCCCAGAGGTCCCAGCTTAATTGCTAGGGGTGCAGTATGGGAACAGAGTTTTAATAGCTCCCCAGATGATTCTAAATGTGTAATCAAAGTTGAGTACCACTTTGCAAGATGAACTTTAACACCATTTTCTTCCATTTCTGTTACAATTTTTATTTGTATTGCATTGAATTATAGATTAATTTAGAGATAATTGACATCTTTACAATACCATGTCTTTCTATTTCATTTGGTCATGGTTCTTTAGCTGAAAAAATCAGAAAGATTTTGGCTGATGCTATGGACTGAATGTTTGTGTTTCCCTCAAATTCATTCATATGTTGAATCCTAAATCCCCAATATGATGGCATGAGGAGGTGGGGCCTTTGAGAGGTGATTAGTGTTCTCATCAGGCAAGGAATCTGCCAGGCACCTTGACCTGGGACTCCCAGCCTCGAGAACTGTGAGAAATGAATTTCTGTTGTTTAAGCCACCCGGCCTATGGTTACTTCTTGTAGCAGCCTGAACTAAGACAACTGATTTAAAGGAAAAGTTGAAAGAAAGGATTTTCTGAAAGGATTTGGAGTAGCTCACAGATGTGAAGAAAAGCTGAAGAACTAGAAGTGGGAATGGGAAAATTAAAGCAGGTGTTGGACTCAAAGCAGCTGAACTCAACTCCACTTACATTCTTAGCTCCTCCAGCTTTCCAGCTTTCAGGTATTTTGCTCGAATTTCAGATTCTGAAAAAGAATTCAATGGTCCTCCTTTGGGTAGCTCATCTACTCCTTGCCTGGAGGATGCTTTGAGTGACAGTCGCTACAAACCTGCACACGGTGGGAACCCAGAGAAGGGAAATCAGTAGCCAGGATGTTGGGGCAGTGGTGAAATGACAGTAACAATGACAAGTGCGACAAAAATAGCCATGCACTATGTAGGTGTGAGCAAGGCATTTCTCTTCAGTTATATTTTCTTTTTTCTTTTTTTCTTTTTTTTTTGAGAAGGAGTCTCGCTCTGTCACCCAGGCTGGAGTGCAGTGGCGCGGTCTCGGCTCACTGCAAGCTCTGCCTCCCGGGTTCACGCCATTCTCTTGCCTCAGCCTCCCGAGTAGCTGGGACTACAGGCGCCCGCCACCACTCCCAGCTAATTTTTTGTATTTTTAGTGGAGATGGGGTTTCACCGTGTTAGCCAGGATGGTCTCAATCTCTTGACCTCGTGATCCGCCCGCCTCGGCCTCTCAAAGTGCTGGGATTATAGGCGTGAGCCACCACGCCGGGACATCACTTATATTTTCTTCAGTGTTCCTTGATGTTTTATAGTTTTTCTTATTTAATTTGCATATTACTCATTTAGCTAATTTCTAAGTGTTTCATGCATTTTATTTCTATTGTGACTAGCAGTTTTTTGTTATTTTATTTTGTTATTTTTTATTTATTTACTTTTTTGAGACGGAGTCTCACTCTGTTGCCCAGGCTGGAGTACAATGGCACAATCTCTGCTCACCGCAACCTCTGCCTCCCGGGCTCAAGCGATTCTCCTGCCTTAGCCTCCCGAATAGCTGGGATTACAGGCATGCACCACCACGTCCTGCTAATTTTGTATTTTTAGTAGAGACAGGGTTTCTCCATGTTGATCAGGCTGGTCTTGAACTCCTGACCTCAGGTGATCCACCCACTTTAGCTTCCCAAAGTGCTGGGATTATAGGTATGAGCCACTGCGACTGGCCTTGTTTTTTAAACTAAAATGTTTTCCATTTTAGTTCACAAACTGAGTACATAAACCTTACTCTTTTTTGTTCTTGTATATTATGCCAGTTTATAGATATACTATAATGTATCTAACCTGTCTTCTACTATTTGGGTTGTTTTAAATCTTTATCCATGAAAACAATGCTGCAGAGAATAATCTTATACATAAGTGATTTCACACGTGTGAATATATCTATAGGAAAAATTTTGGTAAAGTTTCTGCTAAAAAATATATGCATTTGTATTTTTTATAGGTTTGGCCAAATTGCCCACCACTGAGATTATACCAATATCACTCTTACCATTGTTGTATGAGAGTGCTTATTTCTGCATATTCTTGCCAATACAGACATTATATATTTTTATATCTGTTAATCTTACAGGTGAAAAAGGTGTCTGTGAGATTTAATTTGTATTTCTCTCATGAGTACAGCTGGTTACCTTTTCATATTTTAAGAACCATTTAAAATTCCTTTTATGTAAACTTTTGCCAATTTTTCTATTAGGTTGTTAATCTTTTTCTTATTGTTTATAGGAGCTCTTTATATTTTAGGGAAAGTAGCCCTTTATTTTGATGTGGCCACAAATAATTTATTCCCACTTTGTTGTTTGACTGTTAACTGTTAACTCTGGTTATCCTTAGTGATCGAGAGGTTTTTATACCTTGCCATGAGCCCATCAATTGTAAACTATTTTATTTTATTTTATTTCTTTCTTTCTTTCTTTTTTTTTTGAGACGGAGTCTTGCTCTGTCGCCAGGCTTGAGTGCAGTGGCGCAATCTTGGGTCACTGCAACCTCTGCCTCCCGGGTTCAAGTGATTCTCCTGCCTCAGCCTCCCGAGTAGCTGGGAGTACACACACCCACCACCATGCCTGGGTAATTTTTGTATTTTTAGTGGGACGGGGTTTCACCATGTTGGCCAGGATGGTCTCGATCTCTTGACCTCGTGATCCACCTGCCTTGGCCTCCCCAAGTGCTGGGATTACAGGCGTGAGCCACCGTGTCTGGCTATTTATTTATTTATTTATTTAGAGACAGGTTCTGTTGCCCAGGCTGGAGTGCAGTGGTATGATTATAACTCACTGTAATCTCAAACTCCCAGGTTCCAGCAATCCCTTCCTCAGCCTACCAAGTAGCTGGGACTACAGATGTGTACCACTGCACCTGGCTAATTTGTGAGCTATTTTAATTCTGATAAATATTGCTATTCCTTTAATAAATTCTTCCCTTTAGTTTCTTCCCTTTTCTGGATTTCTATTAGTTGGATTGTAGACCTCTCGGATTAACCCTCTAATTTTCTTATCTTTTTTTCATATTTCTCATTATTCCTGGAAAATGGATTAAACTTTATTTTCTTTCTTTCTTTCTTTCTTTCTTTCTTTCTTTCTTTCTTTCTTTCTTTCTTTCTTCTTTCTTTCTTTCTTTCTTTCGAGATGGAATCTCACTCTGTCACCCAGGCTGGAGTGCAGTGGCGCGATCTTGGCTCATTGCAACCTCTGCCTCCTGGGTTCAAGTCATTCTTCTGCCTCAGCCTCCTGAACAACTGGGATTACAGGTGCCCGCTGCCATGCCCAGCTAATTTTTGTAGTTTTAGTAGAGATGTGTAGAAACTCGAACAGCACTGCATCCACCATGTGTCAGCCTCAAGCCCCTAATTTGAAATTTTTATATTTTTGAGACAGGATCTTGCCTTGTCACTTAGGCTGGAGTGCAGTGGCATAATCACAGCTCACTGCAGCCTCAACCCCCTGGGCTCATGCAGTCCTCCGACCTTCACCATGTTGGCCAGGCTGGTCTTGAACTCCTGACATCAGCTGATCCAACGGCCACAGCCTCCCAAAATACTGGGATTACAGGCCTGAGGCACCTTGCCATGCCTATTTTCTAATTTGTTAATTAATGTCTTTTCAATTTGGTAATCATATTTTAAATTTCCTAGAGCTATTTCTTGTTTTCAGAGTGTTCTTTTTCCACAAAATTGTGTTCTTGTTTTATGGATGAATTACATTTCTTGCTTCTCTGAGGATATGTATAATAATGTTTTGAAATTTTTTTTCCATACGTAGAACCTTTAGTGAGCATCCGCCATGCAGAGTAATGTGCCCAATGTGGGAATCCTCCACTCCAGTCCCAACTCCAGCTGGCATCTCCTTGCTTCCCATGGTGCTCCCACCTCTTTTTGATACTCACTTTCCTAACACATGTGACCCCTAGAGGCTGGGATCCCCAGGACCAGCCCGAAAACCACCCACAAAAGCAGCAGGCCCAGGGTCCCTGGGCAAAGGGATCTTCTGTCTCCAGAGGGGTTGAGGGCCAGAAGCAGCTGTGAGGCTCACTGGGGTGGAGAACTGGGGTCCTCAGGATTTCCAGATTATCACTGGGAACTTACAGGTGGTCAGGGATGCCACAGAGGCAGTGACCAAACTCTCCATGGCCAGGGTACTGAGGGTGCCATGCAGGAGGCCACAAGTGAATCCAGGCCCAAGATCATCGGGATGAGGAGTGGAAGCTGTTGTCCTGCAAAAAGTAGGTCCCTTGGTGATTGGTGCACAAGCTGTCCATCTATTGGAACACAGCCACCCACAGATTTTTGCATATGAACTTGAGGACACCCAGCTCCTCCCTGAGATGAGCATCTTCAGGGGCAGTCTCTTGCCTAGAACCTGGCTCACACAGAAATCCATGCTCTCCAGGATCAACAGGCTTATCTTCTGTCCCGCCATGGACAGGGTTGGGTTTGTGATCCCGCAGCTCTGCTTCCATCTCCATGTGTAGAAACTCGAACAGTGCAGCATCCACCATGTGTCAGCCTCATGCCCTTAATTTGAAATTTTTATATAGTTTTGAGACAGGATCTTGCCTTGTCACTTAGGCTGGAGTGCAGTGGCATAATCACAGCTCACTGCAGCCTCAACTCCCTGTGCTCAAGCAATCCTCCCACCTCAGCCTCCCAAGTAGCTGGGACTACAGGTATGCGCCATCATGACTGGTGGAAATTTTTAAAAAAAATTTTGTAGAGATGGAGTCTCACTGTGTTGTCCAGGCCAGTCTTGAACTCCTGAGCTCAAGCAATCCTTCCACCTTAGCCTCCCAAAGTGCTAGAATTATGGGTGTGAGCCACCACAGCTAGCCAATGCTTTTTTAAAATTAATAAATATGCCTTGTGTTATCTGTTTTCTCTAAGATCCTTTAATTCTATTTCTTTGTTTTGCTCTTTGTCTTCCTGTTAGTGGTTCTCCTCAAATGTCTGATAATTCTTGGACAGCCAAGACACAAGTACTCAAAAAGCTGATCAGAAGTTCTAGGTGTTTGTCAGAGAGGGGAGGAAAGAACTGATTGACTGGTGGGATTCACTGTAGAGAGAGAAGCCAGTAAACGAACATTTTTTTTTTTTTTTTGAGCAAATGTCAGTGTCTGTAGGTGTTTTTCTTGACTTGGTCAGTTTCCACAGAAAGGTACCCTCTCATTTTCTCCCTGGGAGTATATGTCTGGCTGTCAACATTTTGACTGCCAGAGGGGAAAGAGTGTTGGAAGACTCATTCAAAACTCCAACTTTCATTAAATCCTCATTTCCCTATAGTCCCTTACCCATAGCTTTGCATACCTGTACCTGCCCTGCTTAAACCTTTTATGTCCCAACCCTGAAGAGATTAATAGACCTTTCCCTTTTTGCCAGAGTTCGGGAGTAGAGGTTGCCTAGCCTGACATGGGAAGCAGTGAGAGTGTCCAGGGGACCTCACTGCTCCTTACACAGACTTTCTACACTCCCTTTTCTTTTCTCAGCCCTGCAGAACTCCAGCATTCAAAGTTGGCTCCTTCCCCTACCTCAGGGAATCTTTTTGGTCTGAGGTGAGGGTAACTCTTCCTAATTTATCCTATAACCACCCAAATCTCTTATCTGTTCATTCCCTTCCTTCAAAGCCTTGGCCTTTGAAATTCAAAAGCTGAGGAGTTATACCTCTTTTCTCTGCCTTCTCCCATCATACTCCTTACATAATGATCTGCATGACTGACTGGGACCAAAAGTCAAATGGTAAGAGAATACTTGGAAAAAAAATATCAGTTAAGACTTCAAAAAATATTGTCCTACTGCGCTATTATTATACAGTACTGTCTCAGTTCTGACAGCTATAACAAACATATCATAGACTGGGTGTTAAACAACAGAAATTTATTTCTTTCAGTTCTGGAGGCTAGGAAGTTCAGGATTAAGGTGTGGACAGATTCAGTTCCTGGCCTGATATGTGGACAGCTGTCTTTTTGCTGTGTCCTTACCTGACAGAGAGAGAACATAAATCTCAGATCTCTTCTTATAAGGTCACTAATTCCATTCACGTGGGCTCCACCCTCATAACTTAATTATCTTCCAAAGGCCTTACTTCCAAATGCCACTACATTGGGGATTAGAGCTTCAAGATATGAATTTGGGAGGTGGATACCAACATTCAGTCTGTAGCAAGTACTTACTAGATGAGGTCACTGTTAGGTGCCTCAATTACATTTTCTATTCAGTCTTCTCAACAACCCATTCTGTAGATGAAAACTGATGTTCAGAGAAGTTCAATAACTTGCCCAAAGTCACACAGTCAGTGTGTCACAGAGCAGGGATTTGGTATCTGATTTAACACCAAGCTGATGTCCTTTCCACAGTAGCAAGTGGCCTCCTGTGAGTTCATAATAAACCTTTGAAAGTAGCAACCAGAATCTAGGATTTCTTCTTTTGTTTGACTAGATAACACAAGGAATTTTGATTATGATTCTTCAAGAGTACTTACTTATTATGTCTCCTTTCATTGGTTGCTAAGTTTTACCATACATCATCTAGTTTTCTAGGTTATTTAGAGACCAGCACATGCATTTCACCAAATCAAACATATTTAAGGAAGCAAGTATTTGTGTTATTCAGCAGTATCTGTATTTACTATCCAAACATCTGGCAATTAACTTTCAGTGCTGACACAATTTCCAACAAATTACAGAGCATTTACAACAGTGTACTGTATGACACAGAATTCCTGGTTTTAGTGAGATTCTCCTAAATACCTGGTAACTGAACCAAACCTCTCAAAAGCCACCATTGGTGGAGGTGGGTTCTGTCCCTCAAAGATCCCTTAGAGATCTCAAGATATAGCACAAGGCCAGTCAGTTTCTAGCCATGTTCATTTCTTCATCAGATGCTCAGAATCAGGAAGAGGGACAGAAGGGAGAAGGACTAACCCATTATTACATTTAAAAGGAAGCCAAAGAAGCCACAGAAGCCAACACAGATACAAGTGTTGCTGGCTGTCTGTGAGGTCTTCCCTGGCTTAGTGAGACTGCATTATTTTCAGCTCTGCTGCAAGAACTACTGCCTTCTCCAGCTCTGCTGGCACCTCTCCCCATTTGAGTCTTTACCAAGAGTCTATCTGATCTACTAAGAAGTGATAGTTTGGAATAGGTATAAGCTACAGGTGAATCCATTAGCTAGAGTGATTATCCAGACTCAAGGAAAACTGTAAGTAGGAAAGTTTGCTATGAGGCCCTCTTAGCTTTCCCTTCAGGATTCATCTTGCTATCTCTCTTTCGTTTACCACTTTTGGGTGGCTGTCTAATGTTGATGTCCCATAAGAATTCTTTCCACCAGATCTTCCTCTCACTAAGTTCAGATGAACAGTAATATGTAATTAAGGTGCAATGTTTCAACAAGCAAGTCTCCAGAGCCAAAAGGAGACTCTAAAATAGTGGCATTTCAGGCATCACAATAGGAAAAGAGCTGGGTAACTTCAATTCATATTTGCTCTGACCTCAACTGAGAGTTGGGATAATAAACAAAGGTAAGTTCCAAAAAATTCAGAACATCCCCTGAGTCCGCTAGGATGGCCCTCCAAAATCTCCTTAAAGTCTCTGCAAATTTAAAGCCCTAACTCCATGTCTTCTAAAACACTGAATTTGTCTGGTATCTCTGGTTAGGAGTCGTCGCATGACCTGAGAAAGCTAACACATCCTTCTGCAGTGGGTAAATGGCTCCCTCAGTTCAGATCTGTTGGATCAGCTGCCAGGTCAGCACCCTCTCACTGGAGAAGCAGGAACTCCATGGGTTTTGCTGCTTAGTTGAGAAAAAAAAAAACAGGCTCTCCTTCTGTTGTGAAAAATTTCAATCTGCAAAGACATGTGTTCCCAAAATGACTAATCATTCAGGGTTTCAGTTGCTGCTATTGTTTATTAGAATTTTGTTTAATTTAGTGCTGTTATAGGTAATCATTTTGCTACTGCTCACCTTTCACTACTGAATATTTCATTTTTTTAGGCATGTGATAAAAATTCAGCAATGATAAGATTTGTGTGGGGTGCCTGAATAAATAATTAGGTTTATGCATTTTTTTGTGGCTAATTCTGTTGCAGTTATGTTATGTATGTGTTGATGCGTGACCTATTTAGTTTTGGTTTGACCGGGGATTTACTGCAACTGTGGGTGACTCCATGTTACACATAAACGTGTCTTTGTTGGCTCCCTCCATCTCCTTCCTCTCTTCATGTTTCTCTCTCTCTTTTTTTTTTTTTTTTTTTTTGAGACAGAGTCTTGCTCTGTCACCCAGGCTAGAGTGCAGTGGCATGATCTCGGCTCACTGCAACCTCCTTCTCCCAGGTTCAAGCAATTCTCCTGCCTCAGCCTCTCAAGTAGCTAGGATCACAGGCGTGCACCACCATGCCCGGCTAATTTTTGTTTTTGTTTTTTTTGAGATGGAGTCTTGCTCTGTCACCCAGGCTGGAGTGCAGTGGCGCGATCTCGGCTCACTGCAACCTCCGCCTCCCGGGTTCAAGCAATTCTCCCGCCTCAGCTTCCCAAGTAGCTGGGACTACAGGTGCACGCTGCCATGCCCAGCTAATTTTTTGTATTTTAGTAGAGATGGAGTCTCACTGTGTTGCCCAGGCTGGTCATGAACTCCTGAGCTCAGGTAATCTGCCTGCCTCGGCCTCCCAAAGTACTGGTATTACAGGCGTGAGCCACCGTGCCCAGTCATTTTTGTATTTTTTTTTTAGTAGAGACGGGGTTTTACCACGTTGGCCAGGCTGGTCTCGAACTCCTGACCTTGTGATCTGCCCACCTCGGCCTCCCAAAGTGCTGGGATTACAGGCGTGAGCCACCGTGCCCGGCCCATGTTTCTCTTATATGTCTTTGGTTTTAACTCCACCCAGAAGACTCCCACTTCTATATCTGCATACCTGACCTGACTGCTGGTTTCTTGCTGTGTGCTGGGCACTTCCTCCCACAGGCTCAGTGGTAGCTAGCTCAAACACGGACTTCCCCTTCATCTCCACAAACTCTTCATTTCCCCAAGCCGGCAACTCCTCCTTCCTATTGCTTTCTGTCTGCTCCTGCCCTCTGCCCTGCAATTTACCCAGTTCGGGGCTTCCTCACCGGCAAAGTCTTCCTGGGCCAACCCACCTGGCAGGGACCTCCTGTGAGATGGGACCCGGGATGCAGGGTTAGGCAGGGACATTTGGGATTTCAATTGTGCCCTGGTTAATTATGGGACTGTGGCAATTTTCTTTCCCTCTATGAACCTTTGTTTTCAGTGAGACTATCCTGATCTACCCCATGGAGTAGTTGATGGGATTATGTAAACATTTATGTGAAGCTTTTGAAATGTTTGCCTCCATTCCTACTCTTCACCAGAGTTCTTCAAAGTGGGATGTGAGCATGGGGCCCCCAACACTTCCTTGGAGCACGGTAAGAAGATATTAAAATATCTATTTATATTTATCTAAAAATATAAATTCTGCTTTGCTAATATTCTGCTTTGCTAATTTGCTTTGCTAATATTCAGTGTTTGTTTTGACTCCTGGCACTCACCCCTGTGAGCTGTACAAGATAATATGATCCTCATATTATCTAGTACATAATATGACCCTCATATTGTCTAGTACGTAATATGATCCTCATATTATCTGGCACAACTGAGGGCCATGGCGCCTGTGTCAGGTGTGCTGTTGGAGAGGCCTCAACTCACAGGGGGATGGGCGGCACCCTCCTGTAGCCCCTCAGTGCATTTTGACCACTTATAGCTGATGTGAGCCCAGTTTAGTGGATTTATGGGTTATGCTTTCTCATTTAACAAAAACATCCACCTGATCCATGGAACAGTGGCTGCGAAGAAACTGTGGCTGAAAATAGAACTAATAATGCAAGCTCAGGAAAGCACGGGAGTGGCCAAGGGGTCCCCTCTTCTAATCTTGTCTGAGCTCTTTTTCAGTCCATGTCTTCCTGAGACATAACTTCCTATAATTCAAGAAACAACTTGGGAGCTAGTTCGGTCCCACCAAAATAATTGGCCAATGATCTTTCTGTATAGGATGTTATTTTAAAGGAATTCCACTATTTTCTATTTCAGAGATTGACTTTATCTTCCATCTCCCCAATTCTGGGTCTCTCTCCTGCTGGTTCACAGGTGTGACATTGTGTAGTGTGACATTGTGTCACAGGTGTGACATTGTGACATTGTGCTTTCTTTTTTTTTTTTGTTTTTTGAGACAGAGTCTTGCTGTTGTTGCCCAGGCTGGAGTGCAATGGCATGATCTCAGCTCACTGCAACATTTGCCTTCCAGGTTCAAGCAATTCTCCTGCCTCAGCCTCCTGAGTAGCAGGGATTACAGGCTTATGCCACCACACCCGGCTAATTTTTGTATTTTTAGTAGAGACAGGGTTTCACCACGTTGGCCAGGGTGGTCTCAAACTCCTGACCTCAGGTGATCTGCCCACTTCAGCCTCCCAAAGTGCTGGGATTACAGGCATGAGCCACCGCACCTGGCCTAATGTAATTTCTATAGAGTGCATGACATGGGCACAATGGTCATAAGTTAACATATTTTTAAATTAGACTAAACATTATATTTTAAAAATTATTAAAGTAGTATATATTCAATATAGAAAATGTGGTTACTATAGACGAAGAAAGTAAAAACTAAAATCATAGCACTTGGGATGGCAGCTGACAGCTGACATTCCTTTTTGTGCATATCAATTTCTTTTTGTCAAAAATAGATTGTATTGGACACCCTATTCTGTAAACCACTTAAAATTTTTTATGTAGTAATCCATCCAAGGATTAGCTAAATTAAAGCTACTACAAAATTGTCTGAAAACAACTGAAAGGCTAAAAATATCTCCTTAATCCAAATTTTATGCTCATATTTTCTTTTATTAATTTTCTTAATCTTTTGCTCTTTTCATGGATAAGAAATTAATGTTATTTATTTGTCTTATGTTCCTTCAGAATTCTCAGCCTGGCAATCAACTTCTGGGAAAGAGTTCAGATTTTTTTTTTTTTTTTTTAGTCTTTTTTTTGAGACAGTGTCTTACTTTGTCACCTAGGCTAAAGTGCAGTTGAACCATCACAGCTCACTACAGCCTCGACCTCCTGGGCTCAAGCAATCCTCCCAGCTCAGCCTCCTGAGTAGCTGGGACTATAGGTACACACCACCATATCCAGCTAATTTTTAAAATTTTTCGTTAGAGATGGGATCTCACTATGTTGCCCAGGCTGGTTGTGAACTCTTGCACTCAAATGATCCTCCTTGCCTCAGTCTCCCAAAGTGCTGAGATTATAGGCATGAACCACTACACCTAGCCAGATTTCAGAGTCTTTTGCAACCTCAGTAATCTCTGTTTTATGTAAGAGGCAAGAAGCCCTGCCAGGTAGAGAGAATAATGATAGCTATTGCTCACTCTGCTGTTCTGCTGCAAGCTTCTCCTGCTTTGCTTTTCCTTTTCCATTGACTTCTAATAATATGAGTGATTCAGACCACAGACTGGACATGTCCAAAACAAGGGAGAGAAAAAAAAAGAGGAGACGGAGAGTAGGGAGTCCTGATGAAATAGCCCATGTAGGGTGATGCAGCATGCTCACGTATTGAGGCAGAAGAAAAACAATTCTTTTTTTTTTTTGAGACAGAGTTTTGCTCTTGTTACCTAGGCTGGAGTGCAATGGCCCAATCTCTGCTCACTGCAACCTCCGCCTCCCGGGTTCAAGTGATTCTACTGCCTCAGCCTCCTGAGTAGCTGGGATTACAGGCATGTGCCACCATGCCTGGCTAATTTTGTATTTTTAGTAGAGACGGGGTTTCTCCATTTTGGCCAGGCTGGTCTCGAACTCCTGACCTCAGGTGATCCACCGGCCTCGGCCTCTCAAAGTGCTTGGATTACAGGCGTGAGCCACCACGCCTGGCTGAAAAGCAGTTCTTTTAAGTGAAGACTCACACTGCAAAGGTAACTGCAACCTTGTTCCCTTTTGCTTAATAGTGATTTTTTTCATGTATATGAACCATATCTCAATTATTATGCTTTTGAGAGGGCAAAGACTATGTCCTTTTCATCCTTTTGATCCCCATATTATCTAGTACAATGTTTTTTACTAAGTAAACACTCACTAAACATTTGTTGTTTGTGATGACAATTATGATAATAGGGTAGCATGCACAATAAAATAAGGAATCTCCACAAAAAAAGCAGTTTTAGCTAATTCACAGATGACATGATTGACTAGAATGAAAACTCAAAAGAATCAACAGACATTTATTGGAGCTGATAGGAAAATACAGCCAGTTTGCTGGGTTTATATGGAATATCCAAAAGTCAGTTGATTTTTTATAGTTTTATGGGTTGAATGGTGGTTCCCAAAAGATATGTCTACATCTGAACCCCCAGAACATGTAAATATACTTATATAGTAAAAGAGAGTGGATATTACCTTTTATGACAAAAAAAGGTATTTAAGGGTTTTTTTTTTTTTTTTTTTTTTTGAGACAGGGACTCACTTTGTCATCCAGGCTGGAGTGCAGTGGCACCATCTCCACTCACTGTAATCTCCACCTTCCAGGCTCAAGCGATTCTCTTGTCCCAGCCCCCCAAGTAGCTGGGACTATAGGCATGAGCCACTGTGCCTGGCTAATTTTTGTATTTGTTTTTTTGTAGAGATAGAGTTTCTACGTGTTGCCCAGGCTGGTCTCGAACTCCTGAGCTCAAACAATCCTCTTGCCTCAGCCTCCCAAAGTGCTAGGATTACAGATGTGAGCTACCGCATCTGGCAAGTTTTTTTGAGAAGAGAAACTTGTCTTAGATTATCCAGATAAGTCCCAAGTCCAGTGACAAGGGAGAAGCAGAGGGAAATTAGACACACACAGGAGAACACCGTGTGGAGACAGAGGCAGAGGCTGAAATGATGCAGCCACAGCCTAAGCAGAAATGCCAGGGCAGGCTGGGTGCAGTGGCTTACACCTGTAATCCCTGAACTTTGGGAGGCCGAGGTGGGCGGATCTCCTGAGGCCAGGAGTTCGAGACCAGCCTGGTCAACATGGTGAAACCCCGTCTCTACTAAAAATACAACAACAAAAATTCGCCAGGCATGGTGGCGGGTGCCTGTAATCCCAGCTACTTCGGAGGCCGAGGCAGGAGAATCGCTTGAACCCGGGAGGCGGAGGCTGCAGTGAACCGAGATTGTACCATTGCACTCCAGCCTGGGCGACAGTGCAAGACGCTGTCTCAAAGGAAAAAAAAAGAAATGCCAAGGCAGCTACCAGCAGCTGGAAGAGGCGAAGAAGAATTTTCCCTTAGAGCCCCTGGAGAGAGCATGGCCCTGCTGGATTTTGTATTTTTAGCCTCTGTAACTGTGAGAGAATAAATTTCTGTAGTTTGTTATTGCAGGCTCAGAAAACTAATACAAGAGTGTCCAGAAGAAGAGAGTGCTGCGATTAAGAACATGTGCTCTGGAGCCAGAGTTCCTTTGTCAGAATCTCCACTTCACCAGTTACTAGCTGAGTAATGTAAGTAAGGCACACTAGGTAACAGCACACGGCCTGCTGAGAGTCTAGAGCATATAGACCTGTGAGTGGTAAATTGTGAACATGGAACACATGCTAGTTATTTTGATCATCACCCTCATTACTACCATTATTATTATCACCAGCACAATTAGAAAGTGCAGCGTGAGGCCGGGCACAGTGGCTCATGTTTGTAATCCCAGCACTTTGAAAGGTGGAGGTGGGAGGATCGCTTGAGCCCAGGGGTTCAAGACCAGCCTTGGCAATATGTTGACACCTGTCTCTACAAAAAATTTAAAAATTGGCCAGATGTGGTGGCATGTGCCTGTAGTCCCAGCTACTTGGAAGGCTGAGGTGGGAGGATTGGTTCAGCCCAGGAGGTCGAGGCTGCCGTGAGTCATGTTTGTATTACTATCTGTATTTACCACTATCTGTATTTACCACTATCTGTATTTTGTAATAATAATTCCCATGCTGTTCTTAACAATTTAATCACATGTTGTTCAGTTTTTGCCTGCTTATAAAGGGTACATATTTGTCTCTGACTTTTTTTTCTTTTTTATGCGACAGAGTTTCACTCTGTTGCCCAGGCTGGAGTGCAGTGGCACAATCTTGGCTCACTGCAACCTCCGCCTCCCGGGTTCAAGCAATTCTCATGCCTCAGCCTCCCGAGTAGCCAGGACTACAGGTGCCCGCCACCACGCCCAGCTAATTTTTGTACTTTTAGTAGAGACGGGGTTTCACCATGTTGGCTAGGCTGGTCTTGAACTCCTGACCTCAAGTAATCCATCTGAGCCAGCCTGCCAAAGTGCTGGGATTACAGGTGTGAGTCACCGTGCCCGGCCAATCTTCCAGTTATTATTTATTTATTTATTTATTTTTTTGAGATGGAGTCTCGCTCTGTCACCAGGCTGGAGTGCAGTGGCGAGATCTCAGCTCACTGCAACCTCCACCTCCCCAGTTCAAGCGATTCTCCTGCCTCAGCCTCCCGAGTAGCTGGGACTACAGGCACGTGCCACCATACTGAGCTAATTTTTTTGTATTTTTAATAGAGACAGGGTTTCACCATGTTGGCCAGGACGGTCTCTAAATGCTTACTGAATTGAGAAAGGAAATTTATATACATGTATTGAGAAGTGTTTTCAGAAAATGTATCCCTAAAAAATCCATCCTTTAAGTGACTTACATTGCATTTATGATTTTAACAAACTGATAATCAACAAACACTTTTTTTTTTTTTGAGACAGAGTTTTGCTGTTGTTGCCTAGGCTGAAGTGCAATGATGCGATCTCGGCTCACCACAACCTCCACCTCCCAGGTTCAAGCGGTCCTCCTGCCTCAGCCTCCCGAGTAGCTGGGATTACAGGCATGCACCATGACGCCCAGCTAATTTTGTATTTTTTAGTAGAGATGGGGTTTCTCCATGTTGGTCAGGCTGGTCTCGAACTCCCGATCTCACGTGATCTGCCCGCCTCAGCCTCCCAAAATGCTGGGATTACAGGCGTGAGCCACCATGCCCAGCCAACAAACACTTTTTAAAAAATACATGGTATCTCAACAAAATCATCCACAGAAGATGAAGTTAGTAAGCCAGTGAAGCCAAAATCAGAGTTTAAAAACAATATATATGCAAGTGTCTTCTCAGCAGAGCACTGTACGAGATGGTGAAGAGGAGATGGTGCGACTGATACACCCTGACTCTGGATGTTTGCATCTCTAACTAGCTCAACTTTTTTTTTTTTTTTTGAGATGAAGTCTCAAAGTCTTACTCTGTCACCTAGGCTGGAGTGCTTGGCACAGTCTTGGCTCACTGCATCCTCTGCCTCTCAGGTTCAAGCAATTCTCCTGCCTCAGCCTGCTGAGTAGTTGGGACTACAGGCATGCGTCATCACATCTGCTAATTTTTGTATTTTTAGTAGAGACGGGGTTTCACCATGTTGGCCAGGCTGGTCTTGAACTCCTGACCTCAAGTGATCTGCCCGCCTTGGCCTCCCAAAGTGTTGGGATTACAGGCGTGAGACACCACACCTGGCCAAACTAGCTCAATTGTTAGCTCTATTACAAGTAGGAGAAGGAATGGTAAAGGCCCTATGAAGCAACTAAAGAAACAGGAACATATGCTCTCAGATGGGAGGAGGGAAATTCAACGGCCAAGCTGAAATACGAAAAGTGGAAGAGGCTGGGCATGGTGGCTCACACCTGTAACCCAGCACTTTGGGAGGCCGAGGCACGAGGATCACGTGAGGTCGGGAGTTGGAGACCAGCCTGACCAACATGGAGAAACCCTGTCTCTACTAAAAATACAAAATTACCTGGGCGTCATGGCACATGCCTGTAATCCCAGCTACTCAGGAGGCTGAGGCGGGAGGATCACTTGAACCTGGGAGGTGGAGGTTGTGGCGAGCCGAGATTGCACCATTGCACTCCAGCCTGGGCAACAAGAGTGAAACTGCGTCTCAAAAAAAAAAAAAAAAAGTGTAATCATAAATGCAATGTAAGTCACTTAAAGGATGGATTTTTTAGGGATGCATTTTCTGAAAACACTTCCCAATACATGTATATAAATTTCCTTTCTCAATTCAGTAAGCATTTATGGAATACGTACCATATGCCCACGAATGTCAAGGGTGAGGATGTTCCAGGGAATGAGTGTTTTACAGTTAAAGAGTCATCAGTTTGAGACTATTGCTGTTTTCATTAAGAAGGCTCTTATAGGTGACTTTTTGTATCTGATTTTTAAGCGTAACAAAGTAAATGTGAAAAAAGTTCTTATTAAGTTTTCATGATCATCAGGTTAGGTTTCTACCATAAAGTGGTATGTTTATATTGTTTGGACACTATAAACAGCCTTTTTTTTTTTTTTTTTTTTTTTTGAGACGGAGTCTCGCTGTGCCACCCAGGCTGGAGTGCAGTGGTGCAGTCTTGGCTCACTGCAAACTCCGCCTCCCAGGTTCAAGCGATTCTCCTGTCTCAGCCTCCTGAGTAGCTGGGTTCACAGGCAGCCACCATCACGGTTGGCTAATTTTTGTATTTTTTAGTAGAGACAAGGTTTCACCATGTTGGCCAGACTGGTCTCAAACTCCTGACCTCAGATGATCTGCCCAGCTCAGCCTCCCAAAGTGCTGGGATTACAGGGGTGAGCCGCCACACCCAGCCTATAAATAGCTTTTTAAGTTAGTGTGCTTTTAAAAAATTAAAAATAGATGGTTAATGAAGAAACAAAAACTTCAATTAATCAGAAGTGTGGGTACAAATGTTTGACTGACATGCCTATTTCATTTCAATTTAGACTTCTTCTTCAAAGAAAATTTTTGACTAGAGTGTTTGCTTATAGGAAGAGCCTTATCGCTGAGTCTTTTTTCAAGTGTAAAAAAATGTCCCACATTGGAAGAAGAAGAAGAGGCTAGAATGATCCCTGGACTGACCAAAGCCCTGCGTCCAGTGCCTATGTCGTGCCGCTGTCGCCGCCACCACCACGCCCAAGAGAAAGGCTGAAGGGGATGCTAAAGGGGATAAAGCCAAAGGGAAGGATGAACCACAGGGAAGATCTGCGAGGTTGTCTGCTAAACCTGCTCCTCCAAAGCCAGAGCCCAAGCCTAAAAAGGCCCCTGCAAAGAAGGGAGAGAAGGTACCCGAAGGGAAAAAGGGGAAAGTTGATGCTGGCAAGGAGGGGAATAGCCCCGCAGAAAATGGAGATGCCAAAACAGACCAGGCACAGAAAGCTGAAGGTGCTGGAGATGCCAAGTGAAGTGTGTGGATTTTTGATAACTGTGTACGTATGGTGACTGTACAGTTTGAAATACTATTTTTATCAAGTTTTATAAAAATGCAGAATTTTGTTTTACCTTTTTTTGAAGCTATGTTGTTAGCATACAGACCACCTCGTTGTTTTTTGGGGAAGGGGCATATGTCACTAATAGAATGTCTCTGCAGCTGGATTGATGTGGGGGAAACACCTTTCCCTTCTAGTTTTGAGAGACTTCCTCTTGGCTCCCAGGAGGAGGGATTCCCTGACTTTGACACACATGGCCTCTTGGCACAAAAGCCTCGTGGTATGGAAAAACAAATTCGTTTGTATGTCCTCTTCGACCTTTCCATCTTTCAGCATATACTTAACTCCCTTAAGCCCAGACATCTGTTGGGACCTGACCTCCAATCATTGGTTACCAGTGTGTCAGGCAATCTGGACTTTCCAGTGATGCCACTGAGATGGCACCTGTCAAAAGGAGCAGTGGTTCCATTTCTAGATTGTGGATCTTCAGATAAATTCTGCCATTTTCACTTCACTTTCTGAAAGTCAGGGTTGGCTTGTGAAAAGTTGTTAAAAACATGCTAAATGTGAACTGTCAACCCTCACTCTAAGCTTTCCCTGTTCAGAGCATCAGATGAAGACTTCTTTGGGTTTTATAGTGGCTTTCCAATTTTTGGTAGTCCATTGAAGAAGAGAGTTTGAAAGTTGTATACGTTAATGATTGTCTGCCCTGTCCTGCCTGAAATACCATGATTGTTTATGGAAAGTATCTTTAATAAAGCTGGATACAGTTTGGCTTGGGAAAAAAAAGTTCCACATCAATATAACTGGGAACACAATGAATAATCATTAAGAACTACAACAAGCATTTATGTGTGACATATGGACTTTCTAACTTCAAAGCAGTTGCAATTAAAGACATGTTTAACATGACCATTAAAATGAAAATAGATCATTAGATTCTAGATCGAAGGATGGAGAAATAAGTAGAGCGAAATCTAAGCTAATGTTTTACCCTGACTTATGTATAAATTTCTCTGTAAGCTTCCTCGTAGTCAAGCTATGACAGCATAGGTTATAGGTTATAAACTATAGAATTCTCATTATTTGCAAACAGAAAGATAAGTTCCTTGGGATAAAATATTTTAAGTTTTAAAAATATTTAACTAAAAAAATTATCATGTAGTTAATTATACAAGAAACATTGAGCCACATATTTAACCATGGTTTCTGAAAGATAGAGAAATATCATTCATGTAGAAAATTTATGTATTTTTCTTCAACAAAAACCTAGACTGTAGTATTTAGATTTTACAGAGTAAGGTTTTTTTTGTTTTGTTTTGTTTTGTTTTTTGGGGGGGGATGGGAGGTGGAGATTGTATTAGTGAGGATCCTTTCAGAAAAGAGAAGGTAATTCGAGTTGATAAAGGGACTCTTTACAAAGATGTATGTAGGATGCAGGGAAACCATAAGGAATTGTGCAGTTCTGCGGGGCTGGTAACAAGGGATACTGCTACTCTCCTAGGCTTGAAAGGGATAAAGAGAAGATCCCATCACCAGAAGAGAACTTGGAGACCGAGACTGAGCAGAGAAGGCTCTTGGACAGGAGTAGTGACTTTTAGTCAAGAGATGAATCCAGCCTGTGGTACCCCCACAGAAAGCCAAGGAAATAAATACCTTTAACTTTCCACCTACTCCCTCTGATCTCTTGCTGGTGCTTTTCATTGGCTGAATTCAACTAGAAGCTAAGGGCAGGCACAGGGAGTCTGGTGGTGCTTGTTAGCCTTCTGGTGCAGAGAAAGGATGAAGAAAGGACATATGGAAGCTATCAAGCCAGGAGGACATATTGGAAATTTGGGAGCTTTATAGAGTTCACCCTTGCCCCATTTTGATAAGCCTCTCTGGGTAGAGCAGAAAGGGACTTGCCCTCCTGCCTTTCCCACTCAGACTTTGGTGGAGAACCACTGCAGTGTAATGACAGGTGGTCATTCTGTTAGCTGCGTGTAAGGAAAAAATGTTGAGAACCAATAATCTGTAAGAAAGGACAATACCATTTTCCTTAAATGTTTCTTTTTCTCAAATGGATTTACACTGGAGCTAAGTCAACCAGCTCTGGAACAGAGAAATTTAATAGAATGTGAAGACAGTCCTTAAGCTTAGAATATCAGATGGGTTATGAGTCAGTGCCCAGGCAGAATTAGATAACCCTTGGGGGGAATAGATTCCCTTCCCCATGACCTGGGGGTAGATCTCACCGTATGTGAAGGCAGATACACTAACAGGGGCCTCTGAGGACCATGTCTGGTGACCTGACATCTGGATGTTGCTTTGATTGCTCATAGATAAGTGCACCCCAAGCTCAGACAACTTGAAACCTATGTATCCCTATAGCAGCAATAATTATAATGACAGCCAGGCCTACAAAGCCAACTGCATTGCCAATGAGGCCATTTAAAATATTGAAAGATACATTCTAAAACTTATGAAATCTCTGGCCTAATCTCCAATATTATATGTTCTCTCCAATTTGAAAATCCACCCTTTAAAAAATAAAAACAAAACCAAGTATAAAAATGTAACTACAGGTTTCTTTAATTTGTTTTTTTGTTTGTTTTGTTTTTTGGCACACAGTCTTTCTCTGTTGCCCAGGCTGGAGTGCAGTGGTGCAATCTCGGCTCACTGTAACCTCCACCTCCTGGGTTCAAGCGATTCTCCTGCCTCAGCCTCCCGAGTAGCTGGGGCTACAGGCATGCTCCACCACGCCCACCTAATTCTCATGTTTTTAGTAATGTTGGGGTTTTGTCATGTTGCTCAGGCTGGTCTCGAACTCCTGACCTCAGGTGATCCACCCACCTCAGCCTCCTAAAGTGATGGGATTACAGGCGTGACCACCATGCCTGGCCCACAGTTATATTTTTATACTTAAACTTTATATAAATCCAAATGTTTCTTTTTTTACACCAAAATATAAATATTTTTCAAACTTAATCACGTGAATGGAAGATTGTTTGGTTCCAGCGCAGCACTGAGGAGTAAATGGAATTTATTGAATTCACGTTCTGTATTATCTTCTTGTGCTGCTAGGGAAAGAAGTGACAGGTTGAAAAAGTTATTAACTTCTCGTGTGTATTAAAACAACACTTGAAGGCAACTGACTTTAGATAAGACAAAATAATCAGTATAGCCTGCGATGTTACTTTAGTTTAAATCCAGTCTGCCCTGAAGCCCAAACAGAGATAAAGAGCAAGAGTAGGATGAATGTTTTCATTGAAGTCCTAACTTCAAATATTGTGAGGGTCTCAGGAGGTTATCCAGTCTATTTCCAGCCTTTGGCAGGATTACAGTTAAACCGGCTCAGGCAGATGGCAATCCATCTTATTTCTAAAATTGTCCACTCAAGGAATTCCACATAACTCTTTCCATGGTCCTTTTTATAACAGTATTTTTCTTTAAATCCTCAGGGGATGTATGCATATAACAAATGGAAAGCATAAAGCAAAGTACATATGACCCTCCTCCCATCATGAAGGGGGCAGAATTATCTGTTAGTATCTATGATGATTTGTAAACAATACCAATCCCAGACCAATCTCTCTTCTTTATCCAACCTCACAAATATTCTGCCTCTCTAAGTAGCCCTTGTCCCTTTGCCCCTCTTGTTTCCCTTTGTTTCCTCCTTTCTCACCTGGTTCAGAATGCCTAGGAGAGTTTGTATAAGATTCTTAATGCCCTAGGAATAGGTAAAGCAATCATGCCTCAGGCCATAGGGATGTTGTCAGCACCACGGACAGCAGCTTATCAGGCTTGGCAAGCATTGTACAGAGGTATAACTTGCCAGTAGAGAATGTTGATGACCTTTCTAATATCTTTGAAAGTCTTCATCAATTCATTCCCCTTCTCTTCTTAGCCTTCTATTTTATTGAGGTAGATGACTTTAAGACTTCAACTTTTTGGTGCAGGCAGAGGAGCCCACATCTCAGTAGTCTATGAGAAGGAGGGGCTCAGGCTGACAGGAGGCAAACTCATCTAGGCCTGCTGAAGTTAATTCATCACTTGGCTCTAGGGTTCAGGGAACAAAATACAGAAGACAATGAAGAACAATGGAATCAGCAAGAGAAGTAACTCCTCTCTTCTCTTGCAGATGCCTCAATTAAATCTATTTCACAAAGGGTTAGTGGCCCTGAAAATATGCAATTATGCCATTCTTCACATCCCCTATTTTACTGGTTAGAAAACATTTGTTGTAACTTTATATCCATTAAAAATTAGCTATTCAGTCTTGGCTATGTCACCTAAGATCTCTGTCTAATCTTGGAGAAAATGGAGAAAATTTCACAATACTTCTCAAAATTTTAAATGCACATATTTTTTGACCCTACAACTCCAACACAGAAATGATCCAACAGGCCGGCATGGTGGCCCACACCTGTAATCTCAGAACTTTGGGAGGCCAAGGTGGCGGGATCACTTGAGACAAGCCTGGGCAACATAGCAATACCCCATCTCTACAAAAAACTTTTAAAAATTAGCTGGGCATGGTGGCACACGCCTGCAGTTCCACCTACTCAGGAGGCTGAGGTGGAAGGATTTCTTGAGCCCAGGGGTTTGGTGCTGCAGTGAACTATGATCACACAACTGCACTCCAGCCTGGATGACAAAGTGAGACCCTGCCTCTGAAAAGAAAAAAATTCCATCAATATACGACTGTTTAAATAAAGTATAAGTTTATACAATCAAATATTAAGAAACCATAAAAAAGTGGAAATTCACTATATACTCATATGAAAGATCTCCAGGATATATTAAGTTTAAAAAAGCTGGGTTCAGAACAAGGACTATATTAAGATATTACATAAAAAGAAGAAAAATCATGTATAGCCATCTGTACTAAGCGTACAATATCTCCAGGAGGATATATATTAGAAATAAGAAATAGCAGTTTCTTCTAGGAAGGGAAATTGGGTGGATAGAGGTGAGAAGTGGAGGGGAGTTTTTTTCAGCATACGCCTTTATGTACTTTTGGAATTTTGAATAATGTGAATTCATCAACTATATAAAAATGAATAAATAAATTTAAATAAAAATGAAATAAATTATCTGTGACTCAGTTTCTTTCTCTGTGAAATGGATATAGTCTGGATATAGTCATATCAATTTGGATATAGTCTGGATATAGTCATATGCATTTGATTGTCCTGAGAATCAAATAGAATAGTGTATGTAAAGGTGTTTTGAAAAATATGTGTTCTTCATATACGATGTTTATTGCTAGCATTTTAGTAATGTATGGACACTTCAAGTTCTCCACATGCTTCCTCCTAAATTTTGGAGTTTAGAACTGGACATAACTCTGAAATAATGATAATAAAAAGTAAATTAAATATTTGGGAGGTATTTTAGAGTTTTTCACTGTAGCGTGGCTATGATATAACAATAACTTTATCCTGCACTTCCTTTTGCGGTCTTTTCCTTCATGCAGTTAAAATAATTTTTGCCTTTTAATAATGGGTACTTTTCAGCTGCCTCAAAGAAAGGTGAAGCATGCTCAAGCTGATTGGAAGGGCTTAATGAGATTATTCAGTAACTTGTAGAAAACTGCAGTGTACAAGAAAAGGGAAAACAGCTGGATCATTAAAATGCTCGTGTAACCCACTGTGACACTGGAAAGGGAAATCCTTTGTTGGATATGTAGAAGGAAGAAACACTATACTTTCTGGGAAAAAAGTTTTGGCAGTCTTGTTACAACATATTTAAAAAATAATTTTAAAAAGCCAGTTTAGAAGGGTTTCTTGTCAGTCCTAAAAGACAGAAGGAGATTTGAAAGGTGGTAGTACCCCTAAAGGGATGTGTTTTTAAAAAAGGAACTCCAGTTTCCCACATTCCAAGGGGTCCCCTGAGGCCATCCTACACCTCATTAAATACATGAACAAGCATGAGACTTGGAACCTCTGTAGAGACTTCTGGCCTAGCCTGGCAGAGAAAATGATGAGAGATTTGTGGGTTGTATGAAGTGGATCACGGTATAATATAAAACCAAAACAAATCACCTCAGGCCCTACCAAGGGAGAAGACTATTAAAAGAGGAAAATAAACCCACCATCTCAGTTCATTTTTTTTTCTCCTAAGGAATATTTTTTTTCTCCACACATTTATGCCAAGAGAATCCAATTTATTTTCAGAATGTCTTCTCCTTTTCCCTTCTTTCTCTTCCTCCCTGAGCTATTCCTGCTTCCTTTTTCTTTCTTCCTTTTTCTCCTCCATTCTTTTTCTTTCTCTTTTTCCTCCTCCTCTTCTCCTTGTTCTTCTTCTGTATTAGGAGTTAGCAAACTTTTCCTGTAAAAAGCCAGAAAGTTAAATATTTCAGGATTTGCAGGCCAAACTGTCTCTTGCAACTACTCAACTCTGCCCCATGTAGTGCAAAAGCAGTCCTAACAAGACATAACCAAATGCGCAAAGCTATGTTCCAGTAACACTTTGTGTATAAAGACAAGCTGTGGGTCAAATTTGTCCCTCATAACATAGTTTATCTGCCCTTGTTCTATGTTATAATAGTTTAAATAAAGTTCACAGTGTAGCAGGACAAGCTGCACACAAAACCCCTCAGACACCGAGTTAAACAAGGAAGGGCTTTATTTGGCCGGGAGCTTCGGCAACACTCACGTCTCCAAAAACCGAGCTCCCCGAGTGAGCAATTCCTGTCCCTTTTAAGGGCTTACAACTCTAAGGGGGTCTGCGTGAGAGGGTCGTGATCGATTGAGCAAGCAGGGGGTACGTGACCGGGGATTGCATGCACCGGTAATCAGAACGGAACAGAACGGGACAGGGATTTTCACAATGCTTTTCCTTACAATGTCTGTAATCTATAGATAACATAAACCGGTTAGGTCAGGGGTCAATCTTTAACCAGGCCCAGGGCACGGCGCCAGGCTGTCTCCCTGTGGATTTCATTTCTGCCTTTTAGTTTTTACTTCTTCTTTCTTTGGAGGCAGAAATTGGGCATAAGACAATATGAGGGGTGGCCTCTTCCCTTAACAGAAGAGATACAATCATCACTAACTGTTTAGGACAACAGAGTTAGCTCTCTGGAAGAAAATACATTTGTACCATACCTCACACTTCTTTAAAAAGCTCAAAGGTGATAAAAAAAAAAAAAGAGTAAATAATAATAAGACTAGAAAAGAACATAGAAAATCATTTAAATACTTCAAAATAGGGCAAAAATCTCTTAAAATTATTTTAAAATGATATATTCAACCACATGAAAATGTTTGTATAAAGCTACTATCAGATAAGTCGGGAGACAAATGACAAGCTGGAAAAAATATCTGCAACTCATGTCACAGATAACAGAAAAACCTCCTTAACATATTGATTTCTATGAATCAATAAGAAAAGTAAACAAGCACTCAGAAGAAAGGTGGGACAATGCTCTGTCTAGAATTCACAGAAAAGGAAATGCAAATTGTTGTTAAATATTTTAAAAGAAATGTTCTACATCATTCATAATAAGAGACACACAAATTTATACTTAAATACCATTTTCACACATCAGATAGGCAAAAATCCAGATATTTGATAAAACACTGGGTTGACAAGGCCTTCCTTTATATTGTTGGTGAAATATAAATTGATACAACATTTATGGAGGGCAATTTGGCAATACCAATCAAGATTTGAAATGCATGTCTTTTTTGATGCAACAACTCACTTTAAAGAGCTTAGTCTATAGATATCACTGGGCATATGCAAAATGTCTATACAGTGTTAGTTATCGTTGCACATTTTGTAACAGCAGAAATAGAACATGACATGTGTGTCTACTAATAGCGGATTGGCTAAATTTCTTATGGTGTATCTGTATCATGGAATATTATGTATCTGTAAATCACTTCTTCTTAAAAAAGTGTGCATGGTATGCTTACGGTTATTTAAGAAGGGAAGCATAATATACGTTTGTATCTGTTTGTATAAAAAGTCTCTGTGAGGACACACAAGAAACTAGTAATAGTGCCTCCCAGTTTAAAGGGGAGATAGGAAGAATTATATGGATGAGTGACAGAAATAAGGAGAAGACTTCTCACTATATGGCCTTTTAATTCTTTTTCATTTTTGAACCATTCAATACTATTATTAATATTAAAAAATAAAGTCCAGTAAAAATCACCCAAATAACTTGGTTTTACACACACAGCGATGCACACATACACTTTTGTTATTTTTAGACTCATGGGACATTATACCACTTTGGGTTATGCTAGTAAGTATATTTTAAACTATCTACTTAATCTTGAAAAAGTTTTCTACTTTGTGTGTGGGGAGATTAGGAGGATAAAGCTTTTTTTTCTGTATAGTCCCAACTAATTAATCAGAGTAGATACAGGGAAGACTAACAAAAGCCCAGTGATGGAAAGACTAATAAAAATCAGTGTGCTATAAAGAGGAACTGGACTGTGTTGGAAAGCAGCAAATTCCCCATCACTGGGCTTGTTTAACTTCAGGGGCTACTGTGGAAAGGGTAACAACTCTAAGTTCTAGTCCAATTTTGACAGTCTACAATTACAAGAAAAAGGTGAACACCATGTATTTTATCATAAGTGGTAAGATTCTTTGAAAAAAAACCACCTTAGAGATTCATGTTTTTTTGTTTTCTGTTTGTTTGTGTTTTGGAGACAGGGTCTCACTCTGTTGCCCAGGCTGGAGTGCAGTGGCCTGATCATGGCTCACTGCAGCCTCGACCTCCCCAGGCTGAGGTGATCTTCCCAACTCAGCCTCCCGAGTAGCTCAGACTACAGTTGTGCCACCATGCCTGGCTAATTTTTGTATTTTTTGTAGAGACAAGGTCTTGCTATGTTGCCCAGGCTGGTCTCGAACTCCTGGACTTAAGGACTCTGCCTGCCTTGGCTTCCCAAAGTGATGGGGTTACCAGGTGTGAGCTATTGTGACCAGCCCCAAAACTAATTTCTAAAGTGCATAAATCTCAGGCCGGGTGCAGTGGTTCATGCCTGGTAACTCCAGCACTTGGAGAAGCTGAGGTAGGTGTATTGCTTAAGCTCAGAAGTTTGAGACCAGCTTGGGCAACATAGTAAAATCTCATCTCTCCAAAAAAAAAAAAAAACCAAAAAAAAAGGCCAGGCATGGTGGCTGAAGCCTGTAATCCCAGCACTTTGGGAGGCCGAGGCGGGTGGATCACCTGAGGTCAGGAGTTCGAGACCAGCCTGACCAACATGGTGAAACCCCGTTTCTACTAAAAATACGAAAATTAGCCAGGCACGGTGGCGGGCGCCTGTAATCCCAGCTACTCGGGAGGCTGAGGCAGGAGAATCACTTGAACCTTGGAGGTAAAGGTTGCAGTGAGTCGAGATTGCGCCATTGCACTCCAGCCTGGGCAATAAGAGCGAAACTCTGTCTCAAAAAAAAAAAAAAAATTTACTCAGGAGGCTGACATGGGAGGATCACCTCAGCCTGGGGAGGTTGAGGCTGCAGTGAGCCATGATTGGACTATTGCACTTCAGCCTGGGTGACAGAGTGAGACTGGTTTTTTTTTTCTTAAAAAAGAAAAGAAAATAAATTAATTTGGGTAACAGAGAAGGTACAAAGAAGGTAACGATGGTGGAAGGAGAGCAGGATCCTCGGGGATGGAGCAGGCAGTGAGCCTGGGTTAGGAGGAGAGCCCAAACTCCAGGACACATAGATAGTCACATCAAACTAAACAGCCCTAGTAGATGAGCAGGATGCAGGTTTCAGGGTTTTGCTGGCAGAACAGAACAGAGTGAAACACAACACACCACTTTCCAGAACACTATGCAATGTGTAGATGGAAAGTAATTTTTAAGGAAATGACTAGAAATTATTGACATTGATTTTAAAATCATCCCTCTTTGTCAGCTGGTAAAACACCTGGAAGCTAATGCTTCCAAGCACTCTAATTTAAAGTCGGCTTTAGCTGATGTTCATACCCTTAGCTGGATACAACAGCTAATACGGTAGAAGACACTTAGTTAATTTTTGATGAGAAAAATGCTAGGCAAAATGCAATGCTTTTACAGTGGGCATTTGGAAAGGTGAGAGAGGTAGCATGGAAAAACCCTTCTCTCACCTTCTTTGCTTTTTCCTTTCCCACCCCTTTTCCTTTTCCTTCTTCTTGTTTTTTTTTTTTTTTTTTTTTACTTTGTTGCCCAGGCAGGAGTGCAGTGGTGCAATTTTGCTCACTGCAGCCCCCAACTCCTGGGCTCAAGAGATCCTCCCACCTTAGCCTCCTGAGTAGCTGGGAACACAGGCACACACCACCATATCCGAATAATTTTTGTATTTTTTTGTAGAGATGGGGTTTTGCCACGTTGTCCAGGCTGGTCTTCAACCCCTGGGCTCAAGCAATCCTCTCTCCTCGGCCTCCCAAAGTGCTGGGATTAGAGGCATGAGCCACTGCACCCAGCCTTCTTATAAAGTTATATCCTGGCTGGGCACAATGGCTCATGCCTATAATCCTGACCCTTTGGGAGGCCAAGTGGGTGAATCCCTGAGCCCAGGAGTTTGAGACCAACTTGGGCACATGGTGAGACCCCATCTCTATTTAAAATTTAAAAATAAAATAAAGTTATGTCCCTAGGCCTCCTGAGAAAATACTGGTCTGTGGGGGAAATAGTGGACTGGTGGTGCTCAAAATTTCAAAAAACTTCACATAGCCACATGTGTTGTTACTTCCTACTATGCTCTCAATGTGAGGGAAATAGCAACGATACCATTTCTAATGTGCAGGGAGCTGATGGTCAGGCATGTTAAAGTTACTGACAGAGGTGCAATTAGATACCAGGTACATTTCATGTAATCAGGGATCTAGGGGAGATTTTGGGGATTATGGAATTGTTAACTGTGCTGGTTAATTTTGTGTCAACTTGGCTGGGTCACAGTGCCTAGATATTTGGTCAAACATTCTGGATGTTTCTATGAGGTTGCTTTTTTTGGATGACATTAACATTTAAATTCGTAGATTTTGAGTAAAGCAGATTAGCCTCCATAATGTAAGTGTGTCCCATCCCATCCACTGAAGTACTTAATAGAATAAGACTGGCCAGGCATGATGGCCATGCCTATAATCCCAGCACTTTGAGAGTTTGAGGCAGGTGAATCGCTTGAGCCCAGGAGTTCAAGACCAGCCTGGGCAACATGGAGAGATCCCATCTCTACCAAAAATACAAAAAGTTAGGCGGGCATGGTGGCAGCATGCCTGTAGTTCCAGCTACCTGGGAGGCTGAGGTGGGAGGATCACCCCAGCCCAGGAGGTTGAGGCTACAGTGAGCTGTGATGGTGCCACTGCAGTCCATCCTGGTTGACAGAGTGAGACCCTGTCTCAAAAAACAAAACAAAACAAAACAAAAAACAAGACTGACATCCCCTGAAGGAGAAGGAGCTCTGCCAGCAGACTGCCTTTGGACTTGAACTGCAACATGAGCTCCTTCCTGGGTCCAGCCTGCCAGGCCAACCTGTACATTTTGAACTCGCCATTCTCCGTAATCACATGAGCCAATTTCTTAAAAAATCTCTCTCCCTCTATTTACATACATCTTATTGGTTCTGTTTCTCTGGAGGACCCTGACTAATATATTGACCATACTCTTTTTTTGTATACATGCCATTGAAAATTATATAATATTTTGCAAGTGAAACTACTTAATTACTTCTGTATTATAAGCTACCTCTCTCAATTTTAATTTTCTCACCTGTAAAATGAGAGAAGTATGGTAAAAATTGTTAGTCATCCACCAAAATCTACTCTCCCCTTCTTCATGGACACATTATCCTGCATTTCCCATCCCCAGCAGTCAAGGGGGGGCTGTGGGAACACATGACTATGTTCTTCCCAGTGGCACGTGAGTGAAAGGTATATATGGCAATTCTGGGTCTAGGTCTTAAAACAGTGGGTAACCTTCATCTGTGCCATCTTCCCGCTGGGGATGGATCTGTGGCCTCCCAGCTTTTGACCATAAAAATACCTGAGAGAATGGTGGAGCTGCACGACAGGAGGAATCACAATCCCCGAATGACTGTGTGGAGCAGAACTGTGTCCTCAACCTCGACCATTCGCCTCAACACTGTTATGTGAATGAGCAATACATTTCTTTGCTCTTCAAGCCATTGTATTGTTAGTCTCCATATAGTAGCTCAGCCTTTGCCCTAACTAATACAGGGTGATGACAGCAGTTGTCTTACCTATCTCATAAGATTTTTTAAAAAAATCCAGATCCTGCACAACTTCATGGGATTTTTGTGAAGATCAGATGAAAGAAAATGGTTAAGGCTGTGCACAAATGTTATGATGCCATCTTTACTTGATTATCCAACATTAAAACATCGTCTGGACCTCAGTAGCCCTCTGTAAAATGGAGACACTGGATTCCATGATGCCTAGGATTGCTGTGCTCTTTTTCTGACAGGAAAGAAACTGCCTTGAGATAAAGAATTACATAAAAAATACAAAATGGCTAACAGATTTTGCTAATTACCACCGACCATGTCCGGATTATATTTGGGAACTAGCAGCCAATATAAACAGTGGGAAATGAGTGGCTACTGAAAGCAACTATCACATTAAACTTGATTTTATAACCATTTCTCAAGCTGGTGGCAATCCCTAACGTGTCCATGTGAACTACAATGTGTTAAATGTCATTAATTGTTTAGACTTTGCCAGAAAGCCAGTCTAGGGTGACAGGATTTATGGTAGAAAATCCTGTAGTGGCACAAAATCCACTAAACCACATTAGTCAGGTGAGAAACAAGTATTACTCTCAGCTGATTCTTATTTTACAAAAAAGTTCTTCCATTTCCAAAGTACAATGTATATCAAGTCCTTATATTAAAAAAGGAAGGCTTCATAATAGAACAAGTCCACAACTGAAGTAGATGTGAGCAGATATTAAGAAAAAATAAAGAGGAAAGGAAAGAAAATGATTGACTACATTACATAGCCATGCATAGCCTTGGAGTTTTTGTGTAATTATTTGTGGAATGAGAATATGGAATCTTTCCTCTTCCTTCATATGGGCAGAGGCAGGTCAGATGTGCCAGATGCAGCGGCTTAGAGGCCTCTGAAAAGAAATATTTTCACATCTCATGGACACTACTTTCATTTGGTTGTCAAAACGTAGTGCTGGAAAGGAAAGCGGTTAGTGGTTCCCATTAGAAAAAGTGATCCATTAGGAAAAACCCCAGGAGACACTTCCAGGTTGGAAGAACGATGCCATGGACTGGAGTCAGCTGTGATGGAGTCTGGAATGGTAGGAAAGGACATTCTGGGGAAAAACAAAAACAAAAACATAAAACATATGAAAATGTACAACATGCAGCAGCTGAGTGTAATGCAATAGAGTTTCCTTGGAAACACACACACCGACTCCTCTGAGCAAGCATGTTCCCAAGGCCACCTGTTTCCTTTTGACACTGGCAGCTGCTTCTCTCTGCAATGGCTTAAACAGAAAACCAACAGGAATTATTTTGGCAGGAAAATGGGATTATCTTAGGTGCTTAATGAGAGAAAAGATCTGAGCTTGTTTGTAATAAGAAATAAATATTAATGGGTTGGGGCACATTTGGGAATTTTCATCATAGTAATAAATGTCAAAGAGAAATGTTTTTCCTTTATCATTAGACCTCAGACTAATTTACCCAAATACAAAGTTGTCTTTGCCCAATGAGAAAGAGAAAAATAAAACTAAATGAAGTGAATAATTAAACAGGGAGAAGAAAAACAAAATGAGACTGTATTTTACATATGGCTCATGAAGTTCTCTTTGGGCTGAAGAGGATTAACTGTTATGAGGATTTTATGCTGTGCGGAGTTGATGGAATGGATTTGTGACAGATGAGGGAGATGGGGATGAATGTGCAGCTCATTCAGACACCTCCAGTTTCTCGTTCAACATTTTGCTAAAGATTAGGGGTAAGAGATCAAAGCAGAACCAAGTCCCACAGCTCTGTATGGAGAATTACAAAGCCTGGAACAAAATATGCTTACACTTAGTCTTGTTTGGAGTTGATTTGATTTGTATACATTTGAGTCATTGTATTAGAGTTTTCCAACTCTAGTTTTCCATATGTATATATAGAATATATGGTATATTCTATATATTCTATATTCTGTCTATATAATGTATATTTATATATAATATATTCATATATAATACATTATATGCATGTATTATATATTCATATATATTATCTATTATATACATATATTATATATAATATACCTATAGTATATATTCTATATATACATATCACATATTATATATATTCTATTTATACATATCATATATATATGTATTGTATAAAAAGATATTTATTATAAAGAATTAAGGAACTGGCTCAGGTGATTATGGAGGCTAAGAAATCCCAAAGATCTGTGGTCACAAGGTGGAGGCCCAGCAGAAACAATGGTATAGTTCTAGCCTGGGTCCGAAGGCCTGAGAACTAAGAGAGCAGATGTTGTAAGTTCCAGTCTGAGGGCAAGTCTGAAGGCAAAAGAGGATCAATGTCCCAGCTTAAAGATCATCAGGTAGAGAGAATGAACTCTCCCTTACTGTGCCTTTTGTTCTATTTAGGCTTTCAACAGGTTGGATGAGGCCCACCCATGCTGATAAGGGCAATTTGTTTTATTCATTTTACTAATTTGAATGTGGATGCCGTCCAGAAACACCCTCACAGACACCCAGAATAATGTTTAACCAAACATCTGGGAATCCAGTGGCCAGAAAGATGATATATAAAAGTAACCATCACAGTCATATTATGCAAATGTTGAATTTAGTATCATTTTAAGAACTTAGTACATGCCCTAATGATCACACAGGACCTTCATTTCCCACCCACACTCCCAAATACTCCTTTATGAAATTAGTATCAAAGAGTGAGGCAGGAGGAAAAGAACTGGACATTTACCTCCTGCCTCAGGACAATTATTCTCCCTGCCCTTTCCTTTTGTGTCACCATTTTTTTTCACTCCAAGAGAGAGTGTGGAAAAGGAAAGAGAAGGAGGCAAGTATGAGGAAGAACTGTCAGATTCTATTTTACAAGTAGAAGAAAAATGAAAGGGACTCAGAAAGGACTGAGTGTTCTCCCCACTGGCTCAGATAATGCCATCCGCTGAGTACACACTGAGTACTTTTGTGTCACCAAGAATACAAATTTTTTTTTTTTTTTTTTGAGATGGAGTCTCACTCTGTCACCCAGGCTGGAGTGCAGTGGTGCAATCTCAGCTCACTGCAAGCTCCGCCTCCCGGGTTCACACCATTCTCCTGCCTCAGCCTCCCAAGTAGCTGGGACTAAGGCGCCCGCAACCACGCTCAGTTAATTTTTTTTTTTTTTTTTTTTTGTATTTTTAGTAGAGACGGGGTTTCACCGTGTTAGCCAGGATGGTCTCGATCTCCTGACCTCATGATCCACCCGCCTCAGCCTCCCAAAGTGCTGAGATTATAGGCATGAGCCACCGCGCCCAGCCAGAACACAGATTTTATCCTCTGTTTTCTTCCAGTTGTTTTATAGTTGTAGCTTTTACATTTTGGTCTATGATCTATTTTAGTTATTTTTTTTGTATGGTTTGAGGTGAAAGTCCAGGTTTCTTTTTTCCCAAAGAATCATCCAATTATTCTAATACCACTTATTGACAAGATTATTCTTTCTCCATTGAATTAAACTGGCATTTTTGTTGAAAGTCAGTTAACCACATGCATTATCTGTGGTTCTATTTCTTTCTCTTTATTTGAGACAGGGTCTCACTCTCTTGCCCAGGCTGGACTCAAACTCCTGAGCTCAAGTGATCTTCCTGCCTTGACCTTCCAAAATGCTGGGATTACAGGCATGAGCCACTGTTCCTGGCCTATAATAAATCTTGAAATCAGGTAGTGTATAAGTCCTCTGACTATTCTTTTTCAAAACTGTTTGCCTATTCTATGTCATTTGTATTTCCATATAAGTTTTAAAATTAGCTTGTCGGGTTCTACAAAAAATTTTCTGGAATTTTATTTGGGATTATTTTGAATCTATAGATCCATTTGGGAGGAATTGATATCTTCACAATATTGAGTCTTCCAATCCATGAACAAGGAATGTCTCTCCATATGTTTAGATCATTCTTAATTTCTCAAGGAAATGTTCTGAAGTTTTCAGTTTATATGTCTTGCATATACATTTTGTTAAATTTATCCATAAGTATTTCACATTTTTGAGGTTATTTTACTCGATTGTTTTTAACTCATTTTCAAATTGTTCATTACCGTTCTATAGAAATACAGTTAATTTTTATGAATTAACCTTTTGTCTTTCATATTTGTTTTATTTACTAATAGGCCCAGGTTTTAAAAATCAATCTCAAGACGTTCTACATTGATAATCATGTTATCTGTGATAAAGGCAGTGTTATTTTTTTTCTTTTCAATCTGGGTGCCTTTTATTTCTTTTTTCTTGCCTTATTTCACAGGCTAGGAACTCTGGTACAATGTTGAGTTGAAGTGGTTAGAACGGACATTCTTGCTGACCTTCAGGAGAAAGCATTTAGTCTTTCACCATTAACTATGATATTAATATTAATGATAAGTTTTTCTCAGATGTTCTTTGTCAAGTTGAGGGAGTTTATTTCTAGTCCTAGTTTGCTGAGAGATTTCATCATGAATGGGTGTTGAATTTTGTAAATGCTTTTTCAGCATCTATTTTTTCTTTATATATATATATATAAATACATAAATACATATATATTTTAAGAGACAGGGTCTCTCTATGTTGCCAGGGTGGCCTTGGACTCCTGGGTTCAACGATCCTCCTGCCTTGGCCTCTGAGAGTGCTGGAATTACAGGCGTGAGCCACCGCACCTGGACGTCAGCATCTATTAAGATGACCAGATGGGCCAGGCACAGTGGCTCACACCTGTAATCCCAAGACTTTGGGAGGCTGAGGCAGTCAGACTACCTGAGGTCAGGAGTTTGAGACCAGCCATGGTCAACATGGTGAAACCACATCTCTACTAAAAATACAAAAAATTAGCCTGACGTGGTGGCAGGTGCTTGTAATCCCAGCTACTCAGGAGGCTGAGGCAGGAGAATCGCTTGAGTCCGGGAGGCGGAGGTTGCAGTGAGCCAAGATCGCACCATTGCATTCCAGCCTGGGCAACAAGAGCGAAGCTCCGTCTCAACAAAATAAAATAAAATAAAAAAGGCCAGGAGCTGTGGCTCATGACTGTAATCCTAGCACTTTGGGAGGCTGAGGTGGACGGATCACAAGACCAGGAGATCGAGACCATCCTGGCCAACATGGTGAAACCCCATCTCTACTAAAAATACAAAAAATTAGCTGGGTGTGGTGGCGCATGCCTGTAGTCCCAGCTACTCAGGCTGAGGCAGGAGAATCGCTTGAACCCAGGAGGTGGAGGTTGCAGTGAGTTGAGATCGTGTTACTGCACTCCAGCCTGGTGACAGAGCGAGACTCAAAAAAAAAAAAAAAAAAGATGACCAGATGGTCCCTCCTGTCATGAGCTTTCATTCTGTTGGTAAAGACAGACATCAAACAAATGAGAACAAAGAATGTGATGTGTGAAAGATAGAGAAGGCCCAGGGTGCTGAGAACCTAACAGGGGCCTAGTCCAGCCCAGGGCCAGAAAGGTCTTTTTCAGGAAGTGAAGTTTAAATTGAGACTGGAAGAGAAGTAGGAAACAGCTAGGTGAAAGGAGGTACAAAGCAAACAGGAGCTGAGGTCACAGGACCTGTGTTCCAAATCTGGCTCTGCCGCTTTCTAGTTAGGTGAGGAGGGGAGGGTTCCCACAGAAACTCTGAGTTAAATCTTGAGTCATCCTCTTAGCATGTAAGAGACAACTTCGTGAACTTTCCTCTTTTATTTATTTATTTATTTATTTATTGATCATTCTTGGATGTTTCTCACAGAGGGGGATTTGGCAGGGTCATAGGCCAATAGTGGAGGGAAGGTCAGCAGATAAACAAGTGAACAAAGGTCTCTGGTTTTCCTAGGCAGAGGGCCCTGCGGCCTTCCGCAGTGTTTGTGTCCCTGGGTACTTGAGATTAGGGAGTGGTGATGACTCTTAACGAGCATGCTGCCTTCAAGCATCTGTTTAACAAAGCACATCTTGCACCGCCCTTAATTCATTCAACCCTGAGTGGATACAGCACATGTTTCAGAGAGCACAGGGTTGGGGGTAAGGTCACAGATCAACAGGATCCCAAGGCAGAAGAATTTTTCTTAGTACAGAACAAAATGAAAAGTCTCCCACGTCTACCTCTTTCTACACAGACATGGCAACCATCCGATTTCTCAATCTTTTCCCCACCTTTCCCCTCTTTCTATTCCACAAAACTTCCATTGTCATCATGGCCCGTTCTCAATGAGCTGTTGGGTACACCTCCCAGACGGGGTGGTGGCCGGGCAGAGAGGCTCCTCACTTCCCAGTAGGGGCGGCCGGGCAGAGGCGCCCCTCACCTCCAGGATGGGGCGGCTGGCCAGGCGGGGGGCTGACCCCCCCACCTCCCTCCCGGACGGGGCGGCTGGCCGGGCGGGGGGCTGACCCCCCACCTCCCTCCTGCACGGGGCGGCTGGCCGGGCGGGGGGCTGACCCCCCACCTCCCGCCCGGATGGGGCGGCTGGCCGGGCCGGGGGGCTCCTCACTTCCCAGTAGGGGCGGCCGGGCAGAGGCGCCCCTCACCTCCCAGACAGGGCGGCTGGCCGGGCGGGGGGCTGATGCCCCCACCTCCCTCCCGGACGGGGCGGCTGGCCGGGCGGGGGGCTGACCCCCCCACCTCCCTCCCGGACGGAGCGGCTGGCCGGGCAGAGGGGCTCCTCACTTCCCTGTAGGGGCAGCCGGGCAGAGGCGCCCCTCACCTCCCGGACAGGGCGGCTGGCCGGGCGGGGGGCTGACCCCCCCACCTCCCTCCCGGACGAGGTGGCTGCCGGGCGGAGACGCTCCTCACTTCCCAGACGGGGTGGCTGCTGGGCGGAGGGTCTCCTCACTTGTCAGACGGGGCGGCCGGGCAGAGACGGTCCTCACATCCCAGACGGGGCGGCAGGGCAGAGGTGCTCCCCACATCTCAGACGATGGGCGGCCGGGCAGAGACGCTCCTCACTTCCAGGATGTGATGGCGGCCGGGAAGAGGCGCTCCTCACTTCCTAGATGGGATGGCGGCCGGGCAGAGACGCTCCTCACTTTCCAGACTGGGCAGCCAGGCAGAGGGGCTCCTCACATCCCAGAGGATGGGCGGCCAGGCAGAGACGCTCCTCACTTCCCAGACGGGGTGGCGGCTGGGCAGAGGCTGCAATCTCGGCACTTTGGGAGGCCAAGGCAGGCGGCTGGGAGGTGGTTGTAGCCAGCCGAGATCACGCCAGTGCACTCCAGCCTGGGCGCCATTGAGCACTGAGTTAACGAGACTCCGTCTGCAATCCCGGCACCTCGGGAGGCCAAGGCTGGCAGATCACTCGCGGTTAGGAGCTGGAGACCAGCCCCGCCGACACAGCGAAACCCCGTCTCCACCAAAAAAATACGAAAACCAGTCAGGCGTGGCGGCGCACGCCTGCAATGGCAGGCACTCGGCAGGCTGAGGCAGGAGAATCAGGCAGGGAGGTTGCAGTGAGCCGAGATGGCAGCAGTACAGTCCAGCTTCGGCTCGGCATCAGAGGGAGACCGTGGAAAGAGAGGGAGAGGGAGACCGTGGGGAGAGGGAGAGGGAGAGGGAGAGGGAGAGGGAGAGGGAGAGGGAGAGGGCACTTTCCTCTTGATGATAATGTGGAGGTGTCACTTTTTTTTTCAACCACTCTGTGAGGTCCTATAAGTATCTTTTACTTTACCTCAGCAATTGTTTGTTTGTCTTCTAGTGAACAATGAGATTCGGGTAACGTATCTGATTTCTGTTCTGTCTCAGGCGCCTGGAAGTTCAGAGACAAATCTGAGCCTCTGTTTAGTGACAGAGTAGGGGCCTTATGCAAACACGTGTTCTAATTTTCTCCTGGTCATAACCTTTTAAAGCATTTTGCATTTTTTTGACTTTATATTTTATTGAATATATTTCTTATATCCTATAGACTACTTAAATATTTTATGGAATAAAGTAGATTATAAACAAAAAATAGGTTATATAGAAATATACAAAAACTGTAGAAGGGCATAAAAATAAAAACTTCGGAGAAACCACTCCTTTATTACTAAGTTTCTGGGTCACCTAACAGGCCCAGCTGCTTCTCCTTCCTTCTATGACAACTATGTGTCCTGTCCAAAGCTTCCCGACTCACCCTGTTCCTCAGGTTTTCCTTCTTCTTTCAGGCTGCCCCAGCCCATGATTAACTGTTGTTCCCAAAGCAAACACACAGATCCTTTTTGCTTTAAGCATTTTGAAAAGGTTGTGTTACTGGAAAGTATACTAGGAAGATAATAGAAGAAGCAAACATGAGGAAATTAAAAAGATTCCAGAAAGTTCCCGAGGCCTTACTTGTTCCTGGTCCCTGACTTATGCTTTCTCACTTTCTCTTTCAATATGGCACTTAGATGAGCCTTTTGAATTTCTGTTCAGCCTTTTCCTCCCACAGTATAACACTTAAAACTCTGTTCCTCACGGTGTGCACTTAGCCCCTTTAAAGGTTCATCTTCCACTCCAGAGGCCCATGAGGACAATCAAGGCCAGACAGTGGCTGCCTTCTATCTTCATAGTAACTTGCTTTTATGAAGACCTCAGGACTTGAGCAGCCCAAGAGGAGTAAACCCCAGTGGGCATTTCCTTGCATTCTGTATCTCTTAATGTAATCTCTGTGACTCCCCAAGGTCAAGGCTCTACATCTTAGGTGCAAAATGATTGTGGTTTTGTTGTGATGGCCGCTGGAAGCTCTGCAGTCATCAAGGCAGCAGTGCTAGAACCTGGTAAGAGTGCCGAGGTGAGAGAGTGGGCGGGCAGGGAGGGTGATGCTGGCATTGCTGGGGCAGGCGAGCTGGGGCCTTGGTGCATGTTAGTATGGAGGGCTTCTTCTACCAAGTTTTCAGAGCCATGGGTGGAATGGTGTAGTTCCTGGGCTTCTGCCCTCACCTCCTGGAACTTGCTGAACCCCTCTTCCCTGGCCTGGGTCTCCCTCCCCAAACCAAACAGTGCATGGATATGGCTTCTTCTACTCAAAATCATGCTTCAAAATTGCCTTGTGACCAGTCACTCCAGCCAAAGAAAGCAGATGGAGTCTTTCACTAGCAATTCTTTATAGGATCTTATGTTTACTCCATCTTTGGAACACTCAGTCTTTCCTGCCAGGTGCTAAATCCTCTTTATGTTGTGCGACACCCTAAATAAACAGTATATATGCCAATGGGAGTGAATTTCCCAGAGGAATTCTGATTTTGTTATTCTTTCTTCATGCCATGTTTTGTTTTTAAAAGACATCAAATTTCCTTTCTTTGCTGACAAATTCCCATCTCTTACCTTTCATTAATAACTAACAATGGAACCAAAATGGGAAGCTTTGCCTCAGAAAGCCCTATGGGTAAAATTCTCAATACTGAGAAAAATAAAACCTAAGCCCCCCCAAGTGACTGAATGAATCCCATCTTGGCCAAGGGGACTGCAAAGAAACCTTGAAACCTGAGTTCCTGGCCATGATGGGATGGGAGGTCAGACAGGTCAGACATGCCTCATTATACCCCCTCCCTTGATAACTGCCATTAGTCTTTCTTCCCTAAAGATTAAACAGAAACCAACCCTTTTGAAAGACTCCACTGTGGATATCAACCAACTCCCTGACACTGCCCCTCCCTTTTTGTGGTTTTGACACACTGATAAGCCTGCCTTCCTGGTAAGAGACCACTGCCTGTGGAGTGGTCCTGGCAAGTCTACAGATGATGTGCACCGAATACCTTCATGTCCTCTGCTTCGCCTTTTGACATTGGAAGGCCCAAAACTCCATCCTTGGATCCATGAAGAGCATAAAGTTCAACTACAGAGGGTTGTGTTTCTCCTTTCGTAACTATTCATGACTCATCTTAAAGTTTATTCAATATGTATATTCGGTCACGCTGCTCAGCATAAATTCCTGTTCCCTTTACTCCTCCCTTGAAGTGCTGTTTCTGGCTTCTGATCGGAAGCTACACTTCCCAGCCTGTTAGAATGGCTACCTTGCAAACTGCAACCCTTAATGAGAAATAAAGTTCTCCTTTCCAAATTTATCAACCTCATGATTCTTCAGTTGACAGTGTGTTAAAATACCTACCAAGCAGTGCTGCACCAAATAGCTGTTGAGTATTGAATCACTAAGAAGCAGCACGGGATACCTTGGGCAAGCAGCATCTGGCCTCTGTTTACTTCCCTGAGCTGCAACTAGAGGGACGGGGCCTCCTAGGGGAGTGCAGTTCCTGGAGAGGCTTCTGTGAGTGCCCCATGTCATATTTGTGTTCTGGAGAAATTTGGCTAGAGTCAACACTCAGGAGGAAGTTTTAAGAACAAAGGGAAATGTGACAAAAGATCCATGGGTAGGTTTTCTTAGAAATCCAAAGAGGCCATTAAATAAAAGGCTGCTTCCTTTATATATTTTAGGCTACTGGTATATTTTTACACATAGAAAATGACAAAACAGAGTTGCAAAATATTCATTTAACCATAAACTTTCATACATACAAACACAGTGTTTTGTGTTTAATTTCCTTTGACAATAATGTTGTGTGTATAATTCCATTTGACAGTAGTATCAAAAGCAGAACTACACGGATGGTGGGGTCAGGTTAAATCTGTACCCCCCCTTTCCCACTTCTCCTCTCTCCACCCCCACCTCCTGTGGCTATCATCACCACGATAGGCTCTGGAGGGAGGGAATGAGGCTCGGTGAGGTTTGGTTGCCAGGAAACCACACTACGTATATGATCAGTCTCTGAGTTCTCTCTGTCTTTCTCACCCTACCTGTGAAATTCTTCACAGAAATTTAGTTTTTTGAATAAGTAACATATTCACATAGTTCAAACATCAAAAAGTACAAAAGGCCATAAAACAAAAAGATTCTCCGCCACCTATCCATCATCATTTAGTTCCTATCCCCAACAAGTAACTACTGTTCTTTCTTTTTTCTTTTTTGTTAACAACTATTTTAGATCCAGTTCTATATTATTTCTTTCTTGTTTGTCCTTTTAGATTTTTTTATGAATAAGTAATTCATAAAGACATTATTTAATTCTCCCTCACTTTTTCTACATATGTGGCTGTCTGCCTTACCCATGTGGATGTTATGTGTTTTGGTATTTGTATGCATGATTTCGCGTACTGATTCTTTAAGACTCTGTTTATTCTTTTATTGCAGCTAAAGATTCTTTCATTGTAAGTATTTACTACAGTTGATCAAATCAGTTCCCTTTTGATAGACATTTAAGGTTTCCCCAATCTGGCTATTCTGGACACTGTCTCATAAATAACCCTATGCAATGTGTTATTTCCCACGTGTGAGCATATCTAGAATACATATTCCTAGGATCAAAGTACATATATATTTGTACCTTGGATAGTGCTAAATTGCTCCTCACAGAAATTGAACCAATTTATACTCCCACCAACAATGTATGAGATTGAGTTTTTGCAGATAAGTGAAAAATGCTATTTCCTTGTAATTCTAATTTTCATTTCCTTATAATGGGCTTTTAAAAATTTTTAAAGAGCTAGTCATTGTTTCTCTTTAATAAACCCCTTTTTAAATGCCTGTACATTTTTCTATTGGGTTGTTAATATTTCTTATTGATTTGATTTTTGCCAATCTGTCATTTATCTTCTTACCTTGTTCATAATTTTTTGGGGGGGAGAATGCATGTTTTAGAATTTTTAAATTTTTATTTATTTTTATTTATTTATTTTTTATTTTTGGAGACAGAGTCTCACTCTGTCACCTAAGCTGGAGTGCAGTGGCGCTATCTTGGCTCACTGCAACCTCTGCCTCCCAGGTTCAAGCAATTCTCTTGCCTTAGCCTCCCGAGTAGCTGGGATTACAGGTGCACGCTATCACACCTGACTAATTTTTATATTTTTAGTAGAAAGGGGATTTCACCATGTTGGGCAGGCTGGTCTTGAATTCCTGACCTCAAGTGATCCGCCTGTCTTGGCCTCCCAAAGTGCTGGGATTACAGGCATGAGCCACTATGACTGGCCTAGAATTTCTAATTTTTTTATATAGTTAAATTTGTTAATCTTTTCTTTTAAGATTTTAGGATTTTGTGCTGTAGTTAGAAAGATTTTTGGATTTTGTAGTTAGAAAGACCTAATCTTTTTTTTTTTTTTTTTGAGACAAGGTCTTGCCCTGTCACCTAGGCTGGAGTGCAGTGTTGTGATCATGGCTCACTGCAGCCTTGACCTTCTGAGTTCAAGTGGTCCTCCTGCCTAAGTCTCAAGAGTTCCTGGGACCATAGGTGCAGCCGCAGCACTTAGCTAATTAAAAATAATTTTTTTTTTTGTAGAGATGGGGTCTCGTCATATTGCCCAGGCTGGTCTTGATCTCTTGGCTTCAAGTGATCCTCCTGCTTCGGCCTCCCAAAGGACTGGGATTACAGGCATGAGCCATTGTGCCCATCCTATCCTAACATTTTAATATACTAATTTTTTAATAATGTTTTTATTTAGATGGTATTTATCCTGTGTAAATTTATCTTGTGTAAATTCCATCTAAATGAATGGAATGAAATGGAACAGATGCCTATCCAGTTGTCCTGGTAGCTGGTAGCTGGCTAGTCTCTTTTTTTTCTTAAGCATGACCTAGTGGAGGACACTCCCTTATTAATTGTGGCAGTCTCATTTCTGAGTAACATGGGGCCTGACAAAGGAAAGCCCCAAGGCACTCCTCCTATTTGCCTAATCACAGAGAAGAGCTCCTCCCATACATTCACACCTTCCTGCCTCGGAGAGTCTCCTGTCCAGGGATGCGCTCCAGTGTTGGCCACTCACCCCCACCACGCTCTGGCTCTGGCTCTACACAGGGAGTGCAGCAGCTCAGAACCACCACACTCAGGGGTGGAATTAGGCTTTGGGCTTGAATAAATAATTAGAAATTGGCTGCTGAGAGAATGTCCCTGATGATTGCTTGCTCTGGAATTTTTCTGGGTGGCACACAGAGTTTTATTACCCAATTAAAATACAGCAGATTAAGTAGTGCAAAAGGAAGCTGGAGTGGGCAATAAATCTGCTGTGGAATGGGCTGTGGAAGGCCCACCCCGAAAGGCATGAATTTATGGTTCAGGGAGAATTGAGAAAAAGAGTAATCTGGTTTTGCCAAAAGGAATCACTCGTCAAGCATATTCTTCAAGGGAGACTTGGGGAGGAGGGATGGGGTAGGGGGTGGGGGATGTTGGAGGCATTGATAAGTTTTTCCAAGTTTTGAGTGAAAGTCCTGGTTGAAAGGGAAATGGAGGATGAGTGAAGGCAGCCATAGGTAATGCGAACAAGCTCTCCTGGTGAATGACAGCCTTTTGTAACATGCTGAACACTGAAATCAGTATTTGGGGCTTTGGCAGTGCCCACCATGGCCCATTGCTACATAACCTGAAAGATCAGGTCAAAGTGAGTTTTGAAATAGCTATGAAGTAAGCTGAGGCGGGATTAGAGTATTAACTACACAGTGGAATGTACTTTTCTTGATCTATCAGTTTCCTAGGGCTGTCATAACAAAGTGCTGTGACTGGGTGGCTTCCATAACAGAAATGTGTTGTCTCAGTGTTCTGGAGGTAGAAGCCTGAGATCAAGGTGTTGGCAGGGCTTGCTCCTTCTGTGGGCTGTGAGGGAAGGATCTGTTCCAGGCCTCTGTCCTTAGTGTGTGCATGGCCACCTTCTCCCTGTGTCTCCTCACGTCGTCTTTCCTCTATGTATGCCAGAGTCTAAATATCATCTTTTCATAAGGAAATTGGTCATATTGGATTTGGGCCTGCTCTGATGACCTTGTTTTAACTTCTTACCTTTGTAAGGATACCATCTCTAAATCAGGTCACATTCTGAGGAACACAGGGTTAGAAGTTCAACACATAAATGTTTTTGGTGTGTGGGGCGGGGGTGGCCATAATTCAATTCACAACATTTGATTATCTTGAAAAATAGAAATTTTCTTTTACAAATATATAATATATATGTATTATATACACACATTCATACTTTTTTTTATGGAGACAGGGTCTTGCTCTGTCACCAAGGCTGGAGTGCAGTGGCACGATCACAGTCCACTGCAGCCTCTGCCTCCCAGGTTCAAGCAATCCTCCCACCTCAGCCTCCTGAGTAGCTGGGACCACAGGCGTGCACCACCATACCTGGCTAATTTTATTTATTTATTTATTGTAGAGATGGGGTCTCCTTATGTGTTGCTCAGGCCGGTCTCAAACTCCTGGGCTCAAGTGATCCTCCCACCTCAACCTCCCAAAGTGCTTGAATTACAGGTATGAGCCAACACACCTGGCTTATACTTTCATACATAAAACACACACACACACACACACACACACACACACACACACACAGAGCACACAAAACACAAGCAAGCAGAATTAACTGCGCTGTTTGTAGGGCCACTCAGTGAAATGTATCCTGTGTTCTATCGTCGTTCCCTTCAGGTATTTTAAGTTCAAAGCTGAGAAAAGCTCAATTTTCTTATGTGTGCAGCGCCCCCCTCACAGACCACCCAGCCACAGAGCTTATTGATTCCTCTTTCTCACAGTTCTTACAGTGCTCATTTTCAGGGCTGGGTTTCGGCTCCTGGTGAGGCCCTGTAACTGCAGCATTAGGTACATTTGTTCCTGATTCATGGTGAAAGGGGTAAACATTGCTTGTTCTTACCTTGAGAGTGCAGAGGTAAACATTTCTCCCCAGAAAAGATGAAGAGAACCCTGAGGTTCCCCCTGGCTTTCCTTTCCACCTTGCCTACTGCTGCCGGACACTGTGTTGGAGTCCAGTTGCTTCGGCACTCAGACCTCCTGAAAGGAATTTATAAAACGTGTCCACACTTGAGTTTATCCCATATATCCAAGACTTTTGTTGAAACCATCCACTGCCCTCATCTGGCTTGGAGCTTGGGGCCTGCTGCATTTCCAGCCATCGAACAAAGAGAAGCACCAATGCTGTAGGAGTTGTTGTTGAATTGTGTCAACTTTAATGTCCTTGCCTTTGTCCTGCTGCAAAGCAGATTAATAATGAAGATAAAAGTCTGTGTGTCTGGTGCCCCGGAGCTTGACTCGGAGCCCCAGCTGGCATCTGTCATGGGGTAAGACTAGCTCCTCACAGCCCAGCTCACAATGGCTGCTCCTGGCACTGGTAGGTCCCCGAGCCTTGAAGCCATCCTTGATTGCTTGTTGGTATAAACCAATTATATTTATTTACTTATTTATTCATTCATCAAATACTTACTGCGTTGTTACACTGTGTTAGACACTCTTCCAAGTGATAGGAATAGAGTAAGGATCAAAACAGAGGTCACTGCCCTCATGGACTCACGAAGCTTACACTCTGGTTGGGCTAAACAATCAGCACCGTTGATAAGGTGGTAAGTACTAAAAATAATAGAGCAGGGTAAGGGGGATCAGGAATAGGGGTTTTACGGGAGAGTGGCAATTATTTATTTATTTATTTATTTATTTATTTTTGAGATGGAGTCTTGCTCTGTCACCCAGGCTGGAGTGCAGTGGCACGATCTCGGCTAACCACAACCTCCTCTGTCTCCCAGGTTCAAGTGATTTCTCTTGCCTCAGCCTCCCGAGTAGCTGGGATTACAGGGGCCCGCCACCACGCCAGGCTCATTTTTGTATTTTTGGTAGAGAGGGGGTTTCACCATGTTGGCCAGGCTGGTCTCAAACTCCTGGCCTCAAGTGATCCGCCTACCTTGGCTTCTCAATGTGCTGGGATTACAGGTGTGATCCATCATGCCTGGCCGAGAGAGTGGCAAATTTTTAAAGCAGTACATCTCATTAGGAAGGTGACATTTGAGCAGACTTGAAAGCATAGGAGCAAAGGGAAACCTTCCCCATCACCCTCTGAAGGCTCATTGAAAATCACTGACAAAAGGCAGATTAATTGGAAAAAAGGCATACAAATTTATTTGATCATAGTTTTATGTGACATGGGAGTCTTCAGAACGAAGACCCAAAAATATGGGGAAACTGTCTATGTTTATTTATAGGTTCAAACAAAGTGTGGACAACTGTGTAGAAATGTGATTGAACAAAAAAAGTATGACCTAATGGTAATAGACTGGGTCTGGAAACACAGCAAGGCTTGTCTGTTCAGATTATTCTTGGCCTCTTTGTGTAGCATTCCTGACTTTTGGGTATGGGGCAGGGCCCTCTCTGGAATAGGGGTCTTATGATCTACAGTCTAACAAGGTAGGTGAGATCATTTCTTTATGGCCAGTTTTTAAACAGAAAGGTGGGGGAGGCGTTAGAATGATATTTTTAGGTTTTATGGCTGGCTTTGGGAAAAGGGGTTCAGTCTCTATGACCTGCCTTGGGAAGAAGGATTCTAGTTTCTTTGGCTGGCCTTGGGGAGGATGAGGGACCAGGGACAGGAGGGCAGGAGAAGGTTAGAGAGACTCTTGTTTCTGAGGCTGTTTCTGAGGGCTTCATTTTGGGGTATGATTTTCTGAGGCCCTACAAAGGAGAGGAGGAAGTTAGCCTTGAGGCTATTAAGGCTATTGAGCCTTAAGGCTACTAAATCCCTAAGCTGGAGCATACTCAGTGAGGGTGTGAAAGATTGAGGAGGCCATTGTGGCCAAAGGGTAGTCATCCCAAGGGAGAGTAGTGAATGAAGCAAGATGGGTGGGGAAAGACATATCCTGCTAGGCTGTTAAAAGGATGTTGGCTTTTATCTTAAGAGAAAGGAACACTATTGCAGTGTTTTGAGCTTACGAGGAAAATGTGCTAACTTACTTTTAGAAAGATCATTCTGGCTGCTGTATTGAGAATAGTAGGAAGGCAAAGGTGGGTGCAGGGGGGGCAGGTTGGGAGGCCTAATATTACTATTACCCAAGACCATGGAGGCTCACATGGGGAGGAGCCCTGGTGGTGGTGAGAAGTGGTCAGATTCTGGATATATTTGCAAGGTAGGGCCTACAGGATTTCCTGATGAATTGGATGTTGGAAGGAAGGCAGATGTCATGGAGAATATCACGGGTTTTGGCTTAAGTGTCTGGAAGGGTGGAGTTGTCATCGTCTGAGGAGGGGTGGCTGTGGGTAGAGCAGATTGTGGAGGAAGATCAGAAGTTCATTTGTGGACACAGTGAGTGGGAGACACACATCTGTTCTCATGAGAACCAAGCAGAGGTGTCTAGGTATGCTGTGTGACTTCAGCATTCAGTCCCGGAAAAAAATGTCACGTTTAAATAAGTGTGGTCCCAAAAGGCAAAGAAGATAGATAGACAGATAGATACATATGTGCTTATTTTCTTCATTTAGTTCTCCTCAAGTTGATAAAGAAGACTGTCATACTCCCTAGCAGCCCTTCTCAGGTCCCCGTTTTTTTGTTCCACAAGCTGTGTCATAACCCACACTTCCAGCTTCTTTTTGGCCACCATATTACCTCAAACACTCTCTCCCCAGCCTGAGTGTATTGGCTCCTAGCTGTGGGATCTCTTCAAGATGTGGCTTGACTAAATCTCTTTAAACTTGGAGGGTAGCAGAATATGCCACCCCAAAATATGCCATGTTAGCATAAGGATTATTTTGAGTTAAAAGCAATAGAAAAGATCCAGATACAAGAAAAGCTCTACACTCCCCCTATTTTCATAAAAGCAGGACATACATTTGGAAAGGTGCCCCACCTCCCCTCTCTCCCAGGAAAGACAGAAGTTATATACCGAAGACAATTCTAGACCTTTCAGCTGAGAGAGAGCACAGGAGAAATCTACATAACAAGCCTTACTAATTAGTCTTTATCTTTCATGAGTTCCCCCAGATATCTGCCTCTCCATAATTTTCCACCTTTAGAAACTCAAAAGTTCTTTTCCTTTGTCTTGTCCCTTCTCTAAACATATACTGTTCTTTTGTTAAGATGCTGTATAAACCCAAGTTCCAACCACCCCTTTGAGTTACTCATCACTGAGTTCTCCCATGTGTGTGTTCGATGCATGCATTTATATAACTTCTGTTTGGCTTCTGTTGTTAATCTGTCTTTTGTCAGTCTAATTTATAAGCCCCCAGCTGGAGAACCCAGGAGGGTAGAGGAAAAACGGTTTTTTTCTTCCCTACAAACTCTTCCTCCTCCTTTGACTTCCTTTTCATATAAACTTCAGGAGGAACTGGGCAGAGTGGCCTCTCCTCAGAGGCTGGGTGTAGCTGGGAGGATGGGAAGTTGGACCAGAAATTTTGGGATCTTCTTTGGTGAATGAAAGGAGCAGACAAGTTGATGAATACACCAATGTTAATACATTTTGTTTTGCTATATGCATACATGTAGATGAGTGGCAGCCTTTGATCTGTTGAGGCTCTCACCATGCCTGGGCCATCCCAGGTCACCACTATGGCCACTATCTGGATAAGATCAGGAGAAGTGTTCACAGAGTACATAAGTGTAAACTATTTTACATGTTTGCACTTAAGAATAATACCTTTAAGCTCCCCCACCCCCACTTTCTACCAGTAATGAATAATCGTTCTCACTAATTTGTCATTATTTAGATTCACAGAGTGAATTTCACGTCTCCACATAGAAGGCAAGGATGTGCCATCTGTTACCCATCAGAAAACAATTCACCACTGTATTAGTCCATTCTTGCATTGCTATAAAGAAATATCAGAGACTGGATAATTTATAGTGAAAGAAGGTTATTTGGCTCATGGTTCTGCAGGCTTTCAGAAAGCATGGTGCTGGCATCTGCTCAGCTTCTAGGGAGGCCTCAGGGAACTTACAGTCATGGTGGAAGGCAAAGGTGGAGCAGGCATGTTGCATGAGGAAAGCAGGAGCAAGCAAGTGAAAGTGAGGGGCAGGTGCCACACACTTTTAAATGATCAGATCTCATGAGAACTCACTATCACAAAAACAAAGCCAAGCCATGGGGGATCTACCCCCATGATCCAAACACCTCCAACCAGGACCCACCTGTAGCATTGGGAATTACAATTCAATATGAAATTTGGGTGGGGCAAAATAGCCAAACTATATCATTCTGTCCCTGGCCCCTCTCAAATTGCATGTTTTTCTTACACTGTAAAATCCAATCATGCCTTCCCAATAATCCCTGAAAGTTGTAACTCATTCCAGCATTAACTTAAAAGTCCAAAGTTTCACCTGAGACAAGGCAAATCTCTTCTACTCATGAGCCTGTAAAATAAAAAACAAGTTAGTTACTTCCAAGATACAATGGGAGTATAGGCATTGGGCAAACATTTCCATTTTTAAAGGGAAAAATTGGCTAAAAGAGAGGGGCTACATGCCCCAAACAAGTTTAAAACCTAGCAGTGTAGTCATTAAATCTTAAAGCTCCAAAATAATCTCCTTTGTCCCACATCCAGGGCATACTGATAAGAAGGGTGGGCTCCCAAGGCCTTGGACAGCTCTACCACTGTGGCTTTTCAGGGTTTAGCCCCTAAAGTTGCTCTCAAAGGCTGGAGAGGAGTGCTCGTGGCTATTCCACGCACAGGGCGCAAGCTGTCAGTGACTCTACATTCTGAAATCTAGAGGACGATAGCCCCCTTATCATAGCTCCACTAGGAAGTGCACCAGTGGGAAATCTGTGTGGGGCCCCCAACCCCACATTTCCCCCCTGCACTGTTGTGGTAGAGGTTCTCTGTGAGAGCTCCACCTCTGCAGTGGGCTTCTGCCTGAACACCCAGGCATTTCTATACATCCTCTGAAATCTAGGCAGAGGCTGCCAAGAATCCACCACTTTGTATTATGTGTACCTGTAGGCTTAACACCACATGGAAGCCACCAAGGCCTATGGCTTGTGCCCTCCAAAGTAGCAGCCTGAGCTGTAACTTGGCCCCTTTGAGCCCTAGCTTGAGGGGGAGTGACCTGGATGTGGGGAGCAGTGTCCCAAGGCTGCACAGGGCATTAGAACTCTGGGTCTGGCCCACACAACCATTCAGCCCTCTTAGACCCTAGGGCCTGTGATTGGAGGGGCTGTCATGAAGATTTCTGAAATGCCTTTGAGGCCTTTTCCCCATTGTCTTGGATATTAGCACTTGGATCCCTTTTAGTTATGCAAGTATCTCTATCAAGTGGTTGTTCCACAGCCTGCTTGAATTCCTCTTATAAAAAAGCTTGTTTTTCTTTGCCACATGGCTATGCTGCAAATTTTCCAAACTTTTATGCTCTGCTTCCTGTTTAAATAGAAGTTCCAACTTTAAGTCATTGCTTGGCTCCTGCATCTGAAATTAGGTTGTTAGAAGCAGCCAGGCCGCATCTTGAATGCTTTGTTGCTTTTCTTCTGCCAGATACCTTGGTTCATCGCTCTTAGATTCAAACTTCCACAGATCCCTAGGGCATGAACAGA